>NW_024870679.1:39745000-41231250 GCF_019054845.1 Dipodomys spectabilis | reverse complement strand
TCATTCTAGCTTCAGAGGACACGTAAATAGGAAGATTACTGTCCAGGCTCACTTGGACATAAATATGAGACCCTATTGGGGCATAACTCAAGTGGTAGAATGCATGCATAATAAGGAAAAGGTCCTAAGTCCAAATCCCAGAAAAGAAAGTACTGCTATATACTACAGGAATGAACCTTTTTAAAACCTCAAGCTAAATAAAGGAAACTTGCTGGTGCCAGTGGCTCAAGCCTATAATCTCGGCATGTTTCGAACTTCAACAACAACCTTATTAAGTAAATACTATTGTGAGTCCCACTGTTTAGGTAAAGAAACAGAGGCAAAGATTGCACAAGGAGCAAGGCAATCAAGATTATAGGCAGACTGAGCCCAAAGCCAGCATGGCTAATTCTTACACTCTTTGCTCATCACTAAGGAGATGCAAGCACAGTGACAACCATACTGAATAAATAATTCTTAGGTATTGTTGATATGATAATACAATTTGCATACCTGAAAGAAACCTGAGACCATATGAAGGAAAGGAACTGGCATGAGAGACAAGGATGTGGAAGACCTATTTAAAGGCTTAAGGCATTTGTTAAAATATGCCCAACAATGAAGGACTAGATATTTGGGAATGTACAAGGTCCTGGGTTTGATCCCTAGCACATACACCCCCAAAAACAGAGGGTAAGAAATTTATTAAGAAGGGCTGGGAAGGTGGCTCAGTGGTAGAGTGCTTGCCTTGCATGCATGAGGCCCTGGGTTTGATTCCTCGGCACCACATAAGCAGAAAAAGCCATAAGTGGCCCTATGGCTCAAGTGGTAGAGCTCTAGCCTTGAGCTGAAGAGCTGAGGGACAGTGCCCAGGCCCAGAGTTTAGGCCCCATGATTGGCAAAAAAAAAATAAATAAATAAAATATTAAGACCTTTCAATGGCAGTAAAAGACAGGAAGGAGCAAAAATAAACTTTTTAAAGAACATAGAGGGCTGGGAAGGTGGCTCAGTGGTAGAGCACTTGCCTTGCATGCATGAGGCCCTGGGTTCAATTCCTCAGCACCACATAAGCAAAAAGAAAAAAGCCGGAAGTGGCGCTGTGGCTCAAGTGGTAGAGCGCTGGCCTTGAGGTGAAGAGCTAAGGGACAGCGCCCAGGCCCAGAGTTCAGGCCCTACGACTAGAACCAAAAAAAAAAAAAAAAGAACATAGAAATTGTTCTATCTGACCTGGGAAGATGGCTCAGTGGCAGAGTACTTGCTTTGCCTTTATGAGGCCCTGGGTTCAATTCCTCAGCACCACATAAGCAGAAAAAGCTGGAAGTGGTGCTGTGGCTCTCAAGTGGTAGGGCACTAGCTGAAGAACTGAGGGACAGCACCCAGGCCACATGGCCGACGCCAAAAAAAAAAAGAAAGAAAGAAATTGTTCTATCAATAGAGGCAGTTATAACTTGATAACACTGACTCTACAGGACATATAATAATTACAAGTATTTTTTAATTTTTTTATCTTTTTGTTTTGTAGTATTAGTGGTTAAACTCAGGGCTTATGTTTGCTAGAAGGCACTCTTACCACATGAAGAATGGGCCCAGTCGTTTTTGCTTTTAGTTATTTGGGGAACAGGATCTCACATTTTTTACTTGGCCAGCCTAGACTACCCCCGCTAATGCCTCCTGTGCGTAAGCACACACTGTAACACATGGGATGGGGAGTGGCGGGGCGGGGGTGGATTGCTTGGGCTAGCCTTGAACCACAATACCATCTGATCTCTGACATTTGTACAGCTGGGTTTCTAGCTGTGAGCCACCATGCCCAGCCCAACTGCTAGTATATATCAAGGGTTGTCTTGTTTTTGTTTCTTGGTCAGTTGTAGGGATTGAGCCACCAGTGTCCAGGTAAGGGTTAATTTTTATCGAAAATTAAGTCATAAAAATGGGTGATAGCCGGGCGCCGGTGGCTTATACCTGTAATCCTAGCTACTCAAGAGGCTGAGATCTAAGGATCGCGGCTCAAAGCCAGCCCAAGCAGGAAAGTCTGTGAGACTCTTATCTCCAATAAACCACTAGAAAACCATAAGTGGCATTGTGGCTTAAGCAGTAGAGCTCTCGCCTTGAGCTGAAGAGCGCAGGGACAGCATCAAAGCCCAGAGTTTAAGCCCCACGATCAACAAAAAAACAAAAACAAAAATTGGTGATAGCTGTGGGCTGGTGGCTCATGTCTTTAGTCCTACTCAGGAGGCTGAGATCTGAGGATCATGGTTCACAGCCAGCCCAAGCAAGAAAGTGTGAGACTCTAATACCCATAAACCACCAGAAAACCAGAAGTGGAGCTGTGGTTCAAGCAGTAGAGTGCTTGCGTTGAGCTAAAGAGCTGAGGAACAGCACCCAGGCCCAGAGTTGAAGTCCCATGACTAACAAAAAATAATAATAATAAAATACAATGGGTGATACTTTTCAGATTTTCTTAAACTAATGCTTTTGAAACATTATATCCATTATATATCCAAAGTCAAATATATTACACCTGTAATCCTAGCTAAGCAGAAGGCTGAGATCTGAGGATCACTGTTCAAAGCTCGAGCAGAATAGTCCTGAGACTTATCTCTAATAAACTACTTAGAAAAACCTGGAAGTGGCACTGTGGCTCAAGTGGTATAGTGCTAACTTTGAGCACAAAAAGGCTCAAGGACAGTGCCTAGGTCCTGAGTTCAAGCCCTAGGGCTGGCAAAAAATCAACAAAAGTCAAATGGAAATTGTATAATATTCCTAAGAATATTACAGAATTCAAGATTCCCACTAAGTTCAATGATCTTTAAAAAAGTGGTTGGAAAAGACAATTACATATTTCAAGAAGCTTTAAGTTTGAAAGTCGTTGGAATGGAAAAAAATGACATATTTCTCTAAGTAGACTGACGGTAACCAGTATAAGATAAATTAAGGTTGGATCTAAAAGACCATCTCTTGAGCTGGGAAGGTGGCTCAGTGGTAGAGCGCTTGCCTTGCATGCATGAGGCCCTGGGTTCGATTCCTCAGCACCACATAAGCAAAAAGAAAAAAGCCGGAAGTGGCGCTGTAGCTCAAGTGGTAGAGTGCTAGCCTTGAGCCTTGAGCTGAGGGACAGCGCCCAGGCCCAGAGTTCAGGCCCCATAACCGGACTCCCCCCCCCCCCCCAAAAAAAAAAACACCATCTCTTTTAAGATATATGGCAACCAGGCACGCTGGTGGCTCACGCTTGTAATCCTAGCTACTAAGGAGGCTCAGATCTGTGGATCGAAACTCAAAGACAGCCAGCTCAAAGACAGCCAGGGCAGGAAAGTCCGTGAGACCCTTATCTCCAATAAACCACCAGAAAACCAGAAGGGGAGTTGTGGCTCAAATGGTGGAGCGCTAGCCTTGAACTGAAGAGCTGAGAGACAGCACCTAGGCCAGAGTTCAAGCCCCAAACCCCCGCACCCCCCCAAAAAAAAGATATATAGCATTGAGCTGGGAAAGGTGGCTTAGTGGTAGAGTGCTTGCCTAGCATGCATGAAGCCCTGGGTTCGATTTTTCAGTACCACATGAACAGAAAAAGCCAGATGTGGCACTGTGGCTCAAGTGGTACAGCACTAACCTTAAGCACAAACAGGCACAGGGACAACAGTCAGGCCCTCAGTTCAAGCCCCAGGACTGGCAAAAAAAAAAAAAAAAGATATATGGCATTAACCTAGAACAATGTATCCCATTAGGATTACCAGGATGACTTCTTAGCAAAAGGTGGCTGAGTGCAGCTGGCTTACACTTGTAATCCTAGCTACACAAGAGACTAATATCTGAGGATTATGATTCGAAGCCAGCTTGGGCAGAGAAATCCAGAGGTTCTTATCTCCCTCCTAACCAGTAAAAAGCAAAAAGCAGAGGTGTGGCTCAGGTGGTAAGAGCATCTGCCTTGAATGAAAAAAACAAGATCACAAGTTCAAGCATGCACACACATATGCACACGTGCGCACACACAAACCCACAATCCTTGTATCTGAACTGGTGGCAGACTCTAGTGGGAGAACACCTGACATAAGTACAAGGCTCTGAGTTCAAACCCCAGAACCACACATACACACACAAGTCCCTGTACCTGAATTCAATTTACTGGAATGGTAAATGTATCCTTTGGCTGGGAAGATTTAGAGTCAAGTAAAAAAACATTGAAAAGCTCCAGTTTGAACATATATATCCCCTCTAAAAGTGAAGTTGAAACAATCATCTAGGAATGGAGCCTTTCAGAGTTATCAGGCCATAGATCCCTGCCCTCCTGTATGGATTAACACCTTTATAAAAGGATTTGTGGGAATTATTTGGCCCCTTTCATCCCTTCTGCTAGCAAAAACACAGTAGTCACTTCCTGTAGAGAATGGAGCAACAAGGTATCTTCTTGGAAGTACAGAATAGCCTGCGCAGCAGGCAGCTTCATCTTAGACTTTTCCACCATTCACGGCTGTGAGAAATAAATACCTCTTTTCTATAAATTGCCAGCTCTTGCCTAGCAAATGAGAATTCCTGAGTTCAATCCCCGTATCACTGAAATAAATTAATGAATTTAAAAATAATGGGCTGGGGACTGGGAAGTTGGCTCGGTGGTAGAGCGCTCGCCTTGCATGCCTGAGGCCCTGGGTTCAATTCCTCAGCACCACATAAGCAAAAAGAAAAAAGCTGGAAGTGACACTGTGGCTCAAGTGGTAGAGTGCTAGCCTTGAGCTGAAGAGCTGAGGAACAGCGCCCAGACCCAGAGTTCAGGCCCCACAACCGGACCCAAAAATAAAATTAAAAATAAATAAATAAATAAAAATAATGGGCTGGGAAGGTGGCTCAGTAGCAGACTTGCCTTGCATGCATGAGGCCCTGGGTTTGATTCCTCAGCACCACATAAGCAGAAAAAAAAGCCAGAGGTGGCGCTGTGGCTCAAGTGGTAGAGCACTAGCCTTGAGCTGAAGAGCTGAGGGACAGTGCCCAGGCCCACGACTGGACCCAAAAATATAAATAAATAAAAATAAGTAAATTATCAACTATTGGGTCTTTGGTTATATACAGTAGAACAAATGGACTAAGAGAACTAAGACAGAATTAAGTATCAAATACTTGGGCTGGGACGGTGGCTCAGTGGTAGAGCGCTTGCCTTGCATGAATGAGACCCTGGGTTCGATTCCTCAGCACCACAAAGCAGAAAAAGCCTGAAGTAGTGCTGTGGCTCAAGTGGTAGAGTTGCTAGCCTTGAGCTGAAGAGCTGAGGGACAGTGCCCAGGCCTAGAGATCAAGCCCCACAACGGACAAAAATAAATAAATAAATAATCAAATGCTTAGAATCAAAGCATATTTGGAAGTCTCACGGAAAAGATGGCATTGGAGGAAGGTAAATATTCAGAAGAGCATGTGCAAAGGCCCGCAGGCAGAGCCAGCAAGGTGTTGGGAGAACATCAAGGAGGAGTGGGCAGAGCAAAGGGAGATGGGTCAGAAGCCCTACAGCAGGACATGTGACACTCATTCCGGGAGACTATTATGAAGTCTGTGTTTTGGGCCTGGTATGTGAGGCGCCATTGAAGCAAGAAGACACCTTTCAACTTTGAGCAGAGAAGTTAACATAAACTTCTTTAGGAGTATCAAAAACCTGACATCAGCCTGGCTGGCGCTGGTGGATCACACCTATCATCTTAGCTACTCAGAAGGCTGAGATCTGAGGATCGTGGTTGAAGCCAGTGGGTGCAGGAAAGTCCCTGAGACTATTTTTATCTCCAATCAATCACCAGAAAACTAGAAGTGGCACTGTGGTAGAGTCCTAGCCTTGCGTGAAAAAGCTAAGGGACACCACCCCGGCCCCGAGTTCAAGTCCCAGCACAAGCATGCGCGGGCACGTGCACAAGAAAACAACTGACATAGAGTAACATGTCATTAACTGTCACCGAAAGGGCTAAACCTATTAGAAACTGTGCTCCGTGGAAAAGTAAGACTGAAGTGATAAAGTGAAGGATTTTGGAGCTTTGTGGATAGTTATCAGGGTTGGGCCTCGGGCCTGGGTTAAGCTCCTGGCTTAGCAGGCACGTGTTCCGTTGGCCCAGCGGAATAAGCACCCACCTGACCAGGTGGCGGGTTTTGTGTGAAGTCAAGTGGAATATTCCATACCGCGGAAAGCACTCCACCTAATGAAGTTCTGCAAATAGAATTATCTCTTCGGAGCACAGGTGACACGGGCGAGCGCCATGCGGAGCCCGCTAGGTGCGGACCCGATTCCAAACACGTCTGCAAGCGCGTGCATCATGGCTCCCGGTCACAGTGCAGGCAAGGGTGAGCGCCTGTGGTCGGGAGAGGCTGCTCGCCGACCCGCAGGCTCCGTCCGGGCGGCGCGGGGCGTCCGGGGCTCAGGGCTTGGCTGCCGCCACCTGGGCTCGATCCTGAGCCCACGACTGGCGCACCGGGATGCTAAAGCTGAGGATGGAGGACGCCCAGGGCTAACCGGGCTCCCGTCCCGTCCGGTCCCGCCCGCCCCGCGCCCAGCCCGGCCCGGCCCCGGACCTTCCTGAGTCCTGGCGCCCGACGGCTCCGGACACGCCCGGCTCCATCTCCCGCCGGCTCCCTGCCGCCGCCCCGACGCTGCGGTGGCGCCTTCCCGCCTTTCCCCGGGCCGGGCCGGGTGGCGGCGGCGGCTGGGGAGACTCCCGATGGGCGATGGGCGGCGGGCGGCGACGGCGCGGCCATTGTCCCGCAGCCCCAGCCGGGCGCACAGAAGGGCCGCGGACGGGCTCGGGATGGAGTCGGTGCCCGCCGCCGCCCGCCGCCTTTCCTCCGTCTCCTCAGCCGCCGCCGCCCGCGCCTTTGTAAGCGTCGCCAGCCCTCGGAGCCCGAGCCGCCGCCCGCCGCCCTTCACGAGTCTCCTCAGCCGCCGCCGCCGCGCTGCGCCCCACGGCTGCAAATGGCGCCCGCTCGCCTCAGCGCCTCCCGCCGCTCCGGGGACGAGAAGCCCACGGGCGACGAACCCGGGGCCGCCCCCCCACGCCGCGAACGCGAACGTGGGCGCCACTAACAGACCCGGCCCGGGCCGACAGCCCCGGGCAGCCCCGACGCCCCGCCGCCCGCCGCCCGCCGCCCGGGCTCGCCCCGCCACTCACCGCCGGCCCCGGCGCCCTGGCCGGCCGCGCGCGCTGCCGGAGGGAAGCTCCCCGATTCCCGGCGCCGGGGAGAGACACCCCCACCTCCACCACACACTTCCGAAGCCGAGGCTTGGCGCCCTAAAACAAGTAGCCCCAACGGGAGAGAAACAAAAGGTATTTGCTGACGTGGGCGTTGGGCAGAAACGCCCGAGGGCCGGGGACACAATTAAAGGGGCAACGCACAGATTCCAGGCACCAACCAGCGGCTTCGCCCACTCCTCCGGCCCCAGCCCACGCCCCGCTGCACCCTCCGCAGGCGGCACCCGGGCACCCAGATTCCGCCCCCCTCCCTCCCAGCCCTGGGCTGCGGATCATTTTTTTTTTCCCCCTCGTCAATTTAACATTGTACTTAACGTTGGGAAAGGCGCCTCCGGCGGGCAGAAGGGCTGGATTTCTAGGATGTGGAGAAATTGGTTTAGGAGAGGGGGAGGGACTTAGGCGCGCCCACAATTACAGTATAAGTACGTGCGACTTTATTGTACCAGCACATGTGACAATTGTACTCAAGTTCAGCGACGTCAAATGTTTCTGAGGTCCCCCCAAGACTTTCCCTCCCTCTCCCCCCATCTGAAGCAGCAGGTCTTTCAGACCAGTCTAACCTTTCTGAAGCTGAGACACAAGGACATGAATCCTCAGTTAATACACAATTCCTTTAACAGGTCTTGTATAGTTAATATACAAGTGGTATAGCAGATCTCATGTTTTCTAACACAGTGTTTTGTTGTGCAGCGTTTTCTCTTCTGACATATTCCATCTCCAATACTTAAGAGTATAAACACCAGGCTTATTGATTTGTTAAAATCGTAAATTGCTGCAGATCCACTCACTACAGCAACCTAAGTTGTATAAACTAAATTAACTTTCTATCTCTTTATACTGGAATCCCGTGCTGAGAAATATTGTATCATAGTAAAGCTAGAGAAAAGACTCCAATTTCCAAAGCATACGTTTAATTTTTTATTGGTTTGTCTCCTAAGTCTTAGTCATATTGAAGAGAGTTTATTACTTTGGTTTCATCAATAATTTTGTGTGTGTGTGTGTGTGTGTGTGTGTGTGTGCGCGCGTGTACCAGTCCTGGGACTTGAACTCAGGGTCTGGGCACTGTCCCTGAACTTTTTCAATCAAGGCTAGTACTCTTACCACTTTAGCCACAGTGTCACTTCTAGCTCTTTGGTGACTTATTGGAGATAAAGTAATTTTTATTAGCATAATTTAATTGCCCAAAGGAGTTTCATTGTGATATTTACACACCTGCAAGTAATGTACTTCCATAAATTTCTTCAGCTTTTATTTTTTTTGGGGGGGGGGGGGGGGCTGGGACTTGAACTTTGGGCCTGGACGCTGTCCCTCAGCTCTTCAGCTCAAGGCTAGCATTCTACCACTTGAGCCACAGCACCACTTCCAGTTTTCTGGTGGTTTATTGGAGATAAGAGTCTCATGGACTTTCCTGCCCAGGCTGGCTTTGAACCGCGATCCTCAGATCTCAGCTTCCTGAGTAGCTAGGATTATAGGCGTGGGCCACCAGCAACTAGCCAGCTTGCTTTTTTTTTTTTTCTTTCTGGTCCTGAGGCTTGTACTCAGGGCCTGGGCTAGCGCTCTCCTATTTGAACCATAGTGCCACTTCTGGTTTTCTGATGGTAGGAGATAACTATCTCAGGGATATTTCTGTACAGACTGTCTTCAACCATGGTCCTCAGATCTCAGCCTACTAAGTAGCTAGGATTACAGGCATGAGCCACTAGCTCCCAGCTCCAGTGTAATTTTTTTTTTTTTTTCAGTTGTGGCCTTGAGCTCTGGTTTGGGGCACTGTCACTGAGAGCTCTTCAGCTCAAAGCTACCGCTTTACCACTTGAGCCACAGTGTCACTTCCAGTTTTCTGGTGGTTTATTGGGGGTAAGAATCTTATGAACTTTCCTGCCTGGGCTGGCTTTGAACCATGATCCTCAGATCTCAGCCCCCTAAGTACTACAATTACAGGCATAAGCCACTGGCATCTGGCATCCAGCTTAAATTTTTAAGGAAGAAAATTCCAATGTTCACATACTCAGCATCTATTATGGGTCAGGAATACAATAAGCAAAATCTCTACCTGACTCTTGCTTTCATGGTACTTGTACTCTGCTAGCAGAGATAGATGGTAACAAAATAAATGTATTATTCAAAAACTGTACAACAGGGGCTGGGAAGGTGGCTCAGTGGTAGAGCGCTTGCCTTGCATGCTCGAGGCCATGGGTTCGATTCCTCAGCACCACATAAGCAAAAAAAGAAAAAAGCCGGAAGTGGCGCTCTGGCTCAAGTGGTAGGGTGCTAGCCTTGAGCTGAAGAGCTGAAGGACAGCGCCCAGGCCCAGCGTTCAGGCCCCACGACCGGACCCAAAAAAAAAAAACAAAACTGGACAACAGGCCGAGCACTGTTGACTCACACCTGTAATCCTAGCTACTCAGGAGGCTGAGATCTGAGGATCATGGTTCAAAGCCAGCCTGGGCAGGAGAGTTTGTGAGACTCTTATTTCCAATAAACCACTCAGAAAACTGGATGTGGCACTGTGGCTCAAATGGTAAAGCACTAGCCTTGAGCTGAAGAGCTGAGGAACAGTAACCAAACAGTACCCAGACCCAGATTTCAAACCCCACAATCAAAAATAAATAAATAAATTGGAGAACATAGATGGGATAGGAAACTGTCATATAAGAAGGGGCTTGTGGGGCTGGGAAGGTGGCTCAGTGGTAGAGTGCTTGCCTTGCATGCATGAGACACCACATAAGCAAAAAGAAAAAAGCCGGAAGTGGCGCTGTGGCTCAAGTGGTAGAGCGCTAGCCTTGAGGTGAAGAGCTGAGGGACGGCGCCCAGGCCCAGAGTTCAGGCCCATGACCGGACCTCCCCCCCCCCCCAAAAAAAAAAAAAAAAAAAGAAGGGGCTTGTTTGGGGAAGGCTTTCTTGAGAAAGTTACCTTGATTGGAAATCTGGAGTGGGAATCAACAAGCCTAGGTATGAGCAGTTAGGAACACTGAACCTAGAAGGAACAAATGTATAAAGGTGAGTGTTTGGAAGGACCCTAGTGTAAAAAGCCTCACAAGACTAACATGAGAAGGTCTGCTAGGGGATGAGATAGGAAAGGTAAATGGGGTAAAATGAGCATGGCTTTGTGGGCCATGTTAAGAACTCTGGAGCCATTAACATGTTTTTAGCTGGGTGAGGTGTGTGACTGGATAAGGTAAATATGTGGGGAAAATGACTGTGGAATAAGTGGGAAGGAGTGAAGGGTAGACCATGGTCTGACTATGTATGAGATGAGGCAAGATTGAAGTAGAGTGGGAACAGAGGAGATTGGGAGAAATGAGGGACTTGAGGAGAGGATTGGGGCATGCCTCAAGTAATGAAGAATGCCTAACAAGCCTGTGGTCCTGTATTCAAACTCTACTACTACCAACAGCTCACAGGAGGAGGGAAGAAAAAGAGGAAAAGGGAGAAAGGGGAGGGGAGAGGAGAAAAGAGGAGTCCTGGTGATTCAGACCTGTAATCCTAGCTACTCAAGAGGCTGAGAACTAAGGATCCTGGTTCAAACCCAGCCTAAGCAGCAAAGTCCATGAAGCTCTTATCTTCAATTAACCACAAAAAAAGCCAGAAATGGAGCTGTGATTTAAATGGTAGAGCACCAGTCTTGAGCAAGAAGCTAAGGGACAGTGCCCTGGCCTTGAATTCAAGACCCAGTATTCACACAAAACACAAAGTAGAGTTGTACAATTACTTGTCTATGGGGAATGAGGGAGAAAGGAATAAAGACAACTATCCTTTGACTTGGAGAATTGGATGGTAGTTCAATTGCTATTCATTCAGAGAGAGAGAAAAAAAAACTAGAAAAGAGCTAGATTTTTTTTAATTTTGTGAGCTGCATTTGTAAGAATTCAAACAAGCTCAAAGAGAAGAATATCTCCCAGATAGGAAAAATGTTGACTTCACTACTCTCTTGCAGTTGGAGGGCCAGGGGAAAAGCACCAATAGGTATAGTGAGGCTTTTTCAGGGTTTGTGTATTTGTGTGTGCATAGGTATACACACAGAGGCCTTGAACTCAGGGCCTCCTTCTGGGTTGGCTTTTTTGGGTGGTGTTGGCGGTCCTGGGACTTGAATTCAAGGCTTGGACACTGTCCCTGAGCCTCTTTGTGCTCAAGGCTAATGCTCTACCACTTAAGCTGGAGGGCCTAGCTTTTTCTGAATAGTTTGTTACAGATGAGTCTTGTGGACTTTTCTGCTTGGGCTGGCTTCAAACCACAATCCTCAGATCTCAGCCTCTTGAGTAACTAGGATTACATGCATGAGCCACTCATGCCTGGCATGGCTTTTTTGTTTAAGGTTGGTACTCTGCCATTTGAGCCATGGTTCTACTTTTGGTTCTTTTGGTGGTTAACTGGAGGTAAGAATCTCACAGAGTTTTCTGCCCTGGTTGGTTTGAATCATGATCCTCAGATCTCAGCCTCCTGAGTAGCTAGGATTAATATCTGTATGCTACCAGTACCCACTTTAGGTACAGTGATTATAAAGTGACAGCAGAGTTTGACACCATTCCCTTCAAGAGGTAGACCCAAATTCCCTTCCACATGAATATGGGCTGGACTTGGCAACTTGCTTCTTAAGAATGGAATAAAATGGAAATGATGGTGTGCACTCTTAGAGCCTTAGGTATATAAGGTATACCACCCACCTTCCTGCTCATCTGGCTTTAATGTGTTGCTCTGGGAAAAGGCAACTAAATGAGTGGAGATGAGCTGTGGCCCCAGACGGCCTTCAGCCAATTGCAATTCCTGCTAATAGCTTGACAGAAATGTCATGAGAGACTAAGTTGTCACTGCCCAGCTAAATGCTGAACTTCTGACCATTACAACCTTGAATAGTAGTTCCTTCCTTCCTTCCTCTCCTTCCTTCTCTTCCTTTCTAGTTTCCTTCCCTCTCTTACTCCTTCCCCCACTTCTCTTCCTCCCCACATGAAACACTTGCTTGGCAAGTGAGTTACACCCTGAGCCCTGTGCTTGTTTTAATCCATTAAGTTATGCAGTAATAGATAATTTACACAGATACTGATACCTAGACATATAACAATAATCTAAAATGTAACTTTGGTACTAGACAGTGGTTAGAAGCCAGAAGAACTTCAAGGTAAAAGCTTGAAGAGCTTTCCAAGTTCCTTGGGCCTTTGAGGAAGCTACAAGTGAGGACTTGTGGCAATGTCTAAATATCTTATTAGATACTGGAGGTAAGGTGAAAAGTAGAAAATGTACCTAATAACTTATAGACAAAGCTAAGGAGGTTTCTCAGCAGAGTATTGAAGGAACTGCAATCTTTCTTCTTGCTGCTTATAGTAAAATGTGAGAACTTGTTCTAAAATGTCAGAGGAGAGAGATGAGTTGAAGAAGTATTAAACAAAAGGAAGATAAAACTTGCTGATTGAAAATCCCCAGTCTTTCTGGGTGGCAAATGATGCCAAAATTAAGAAGTGGCAGGTGCTAGTGGCTCACGCCTGAAATTCTAGCTACTCAGGGGGCTGAAATCTGATAATAGGGGTTCAAAGCCAGCCTGGTCAGGAAAGTACATGACACTCTTCTCTCCAATTAACCACCAGAAAACCAGAAGTGGCACTGTGATTCAAAGTGGTAGAGCAAGCCGGGCGCTGGTAGCTCACGCCTATAATCCTAGCTACACAGGAGGCTGAAATCTGAGAATCATGGTTCAAAGCCAAGCCCGGGCAGGAAATTCCCTGTGAGACTCATCTCCAATTAACCACCAGAAAACTGGAAGTGGCACTGTGGCTCAAGTGGTAGAGTGTTTGCCTTGAGCTGAAGAGCTCAGGGAGAGTGCCCAGGCCTAGAGTTCAATCCCCATGACTGACCAAAAAAAAAAAAGTTCAGAAGAACATGCCAGCTTGGGTTGAAGGAATCAGAGCTAGTACAAAATGGGAAGATGTCATCTGACCTAACATTTCTAGTGAGATACACAACTGCAAAGATGGCCTACCTTTCATGCAAAAGAAAGGATGACTTAGCACAGAACTCAGTTCAGAGGTAGAACCAAAAGCCGGATGGATAATTATCCTGGGCTCTAAGTCCTAACCAAAGAGTTTCTATTTAACTGGATTTCAGAATCATAGGGCCCAGTGATTCATTTGTGTAGTGTTTCCTCTATTTTGAACAGGAAGGCTGACAGTGTTTATCCTGTCTGTCTCACCATTGCCTTTTGGGTATGAGGCAGTTGTGTCTTTTAGTTTGTAAATCTTTAGAACAAGAGGAGCTGACTTCAGGAGCTCAACTTAGGAATTTTACCCTTGGGAGGTATTTATAGAGAATAGATAGGTTAGAGAGTAGAAGACAGTGGTGTGTGTCCGCACACGCAGGACCCACGACTAGGGCTTGAACTCAGAGCTTTGAGCTCTCAATCTCACCTGGCTTTTTCACTTGCAGCTGGTGCTCTATCACTTAAGTCATGCCTCCAATTCACACTCTGCTGATTGATTAAAGTCTTTTAGATTCATCTCCCAGGCTAGTTTTGTGTGTGGCACAAACACACACACACACACACACACAGGGTCCTGGGACCAGTGGTTTGCACTCTATACCTGGGCACTGTCCTTGAGCTTCTTTTGCTTAAGGCTGGTGCTCTATCACTTGAGCCACAGCTCCAACTTCCAGCTTTTTGGTAGTTTATTGGAGATAAGACTCTCACAGAGCTGGGAAGGTGGCTCAGTGGTAGAGTGCTTGCCTTGCTTGCTGAGGCCCTGAGTTCGATTCCTCAGCACCACAAAAACAGAAAAAGCTGGAAGTGGCTCTGTGGCTCAGGTGGTAGAACACGAGCCTTGAGCTGAAGAGCTGATGAGCTGAGGGACAACACCCAGACCCAGAGTTCAGGCCAGGACTGGCAAAAATTAAAAATAGGGCTGGGAAGTTGGCTCAGTGGTAGAGCACTTGCCTTGCATGCCTGAGGCCCTGGGTTCGATTCCTTAGCACCACAAAGCAGAAAAAAAAAAGCCGGAAGTGTGCTGTGGCTCAAGTGATAGAGTGCTTCCTTGAGATGAAGAGCTGAGGGACAGCACCCAGGCCCAGAGTTCAGGCCCCACGACCGGACCAAAAAAAAATAATAATTAAAAATAATTTTGAAAAAATTTCCAGCTGGGAAGGTGGCTCAGTGGTAGAGCGCTTGCCTCGTATGCATGAGGCCCTGGGTTCGATTCCTCATCACCACATAAGCAGAAAAAGCCGGAAGTGATGCTGTGACTCAAATGGTAGAGCACTAGCCTTGAGGTAAAGAGCTGAGGGACAGCGCCCAGGCCCAGAGTTCAGGTCCACGACTGACAAAAAAAGAGAGTCTCACAGACTTAACCAGGGCTGGTTTCAAACCATGATCCTCAGATCTCAACTTCCTGAGTAGCTAGGATTACAGTCATGAGCGACTGGTGCCCAGCACTTATTTATACCTTGTCTACGGATGTTATCATGCAGCACTTGCAAAGCTGAGTCATACAAGGGGGACCATACTGCCCCACAGAGTCCAAGGTATTCACTCTCTAGCCTTTTATGGAAAATGTTGACAGGTCTCTGTTGTAAGCTTTTGGGCTTTGAGGTTGGTCATTACCTCAGCAAAGATAACATGGTCAGGATGAGTTTGATAGGGAGTGGCTGCAGAGAAGCCAGTGCTAGGTACCACAGTTCTGCTCTGACCCCTCCCATCTGCTGTCACTAAGCTGTAACTTTTAATTCCTAGGAAGAATAGGCACTGAGACCCCACGTGGCTTCTTGGCCTTGGGAATCTGGAGAAAAGGCTGGCAGAGGTAATGCCCACGCCCTCCTCAGCAAGACTTTGGTCAGTGCAGGAAACCTAGGCTGGCTGGTTCCCCCTTACTTTCCCTTCCTCTTTCTTTTTTTTTTGTTGGTCGTGGCCTTGAACTCTGGGCTTGGGCGTTGTCCCTGCACTCTTCAGCTCAAGGCAAGTGAGTGCTCTATTGCTTGAGCTACAGCCCCACTTCCAGTTTTCTACTGGTTTATTGGAATAAGAGTCTCACAGACTTTCCTGCCCAGGGTTGGCTTTGAATGGTGATCCTCAGACCTCAGCCTCCTGAGTAGCTAAGATTACAGGCGAACCACCAGTGTTTGGCTATTCCCTTCCTCATTCTTTTCTTCCCCTCCCTTCCCTCATTTCCTTACTTTCTTCCCTATCTCTGTCTACCTGCCTTTCTGTGTACATGCATGTGTATGTATGTTCTCAACTTTATTTTTCCAATGTAAAATTTACTTAATATATGCTGAGTGCTGGTAGCTCATCATGCCTGTTTGTAATCCTAGCTACTCAGGAGGCCGAGATCTGAGAATTGTGGTTTGAAGCCAGCATAGGCAGCAATGTCCCCAGATACTCTTTATCGCCAAATCACCAGAAAGCTGAAAGTGGAGCTGTGGCTCAAGTGGTAGAAGCTCAGCAAAAGCAACTCAGGTACAGCATCCAGGCCCTGAATTCAAGCCCCAGGACCATCAAAAAGAAATTAAATTTATGATTTTAACCATTTTTAAGTGTACTATTAATGAGCAACATTAAATACATTCACAATGTTGCATAAGCCTCATTGCTATCCACTTTGAGGTTTTTCATCAACCTATACGATTCAACTCTGCCCACTGTGTCGTACGGTCCTCATTTCCACCTAGAGTGTCACTTCCAGCCTCTATGAACTGCATGCTCTAGGTACTGCATCAGGCCCTTTACTCTCATTCTCTGAGTGGCTCCTTTAGATTTAGGTGTTGGTGCCATTGCTACTACCTTAGCAAAACCTTGTCTGACCTTCTTACCATAGCAGTACTCCCAATCCAGTAAATATCCCAGTATTCTAATCTAGAAGGGGTGGAAGGGGTTGTACAGACTAGTACAAGTGAGCACAAAAAAATATTCTAAAATTGTCTTTTTTTCCTCCCCCTCTTCTGTCTTTGGGCTAAGGATCAAACTCAAGGCCTTACATATACTAAGTAGATATTGAGCCACTGAGCTACACCACCAGCCCATATATCCCTAGCATATATGACAGATTGTAGTAAATGTTTGTTGAATGCATAAATGAATAATAGCAGAAAATGAAGTGTGTCTCTTTTCCTCTAGTGAACTTAGTCTAACCAGTCAAAAGGAAGGACCTACCTACTATTGAAGTACGTGAAGGTATCCTTTCAGTTTGTTCGAGGCAGTGGGAAGAGCCAAGATTCCCTAGCATCCTCCCCAAGCATTGAGCTTCCTCTCAAACCTGGGTGTGGAGAGATACTGTATGTGCCGAATGCAGTAAACAGGCATCAGTGTTCAGTGTCTGAACAACTGCCTCTTCAGGAATTCCATTTTCAAATTTATGTCCCTGCTTCATTCAGCAAATATTGACAGTCACCTCCTTACCAAGGACTCAAGGTCAGATGTCCCTGAGATCTCCAGCCTACAATGGTTTATCAGTTATTTAGTGGTTCTACTGTTCCAGCAGGAAGTTGGACAAGACAAAGGTTACCTACTTTTATTTATTTATTGAGTCAGTCTTGGGGGTTGAACTCTGGGCCTGGACACTGTCCCCAAGCTCTTCAGCTCAAGGCAAGCACTCTACCACTTGAGCCACAGCACCACTTCCAGTTTTCTGGTGGTAATTGGAGATAAGAGTCTCAGACTTTGTTGGGGCTGGGAAGGTGGCTCAGTGGTAGAGCGCTTGCCTTGCATGCATGAGGCCCTGAGTTTGATTCCTTAGCACCACATAACCAGAAAAAAAAAAGCCGGAAGTGGTGCTATGGCTCAAGTGGTAGAGTGCTAGCCTTGAGCTGAAGAGCTGAGGGACAGCGCTCAGGCCCAGAGTTCAGGCCCATGACCGGACCAAAAAAAAAAAGAGTCTCAGACTTTGCTGCCTAGGCTGGCTTTGAACCATGATCCTCAGCTACTCAGCTACTCAGGAAGCTGAGTAGCTGAGGATTACAGGCATGAGCCATTGGTGTCTGGCTTACCTTCTTCTTTTGTACAGTATTTGCATTCTGATCTTTCCACTTTTCTCCCTCTTCTCTCCTTCTCTTCCACCTTCCCTCCATACCTCTTTTTTTTTTTAAATTTAATCAGTCATGGGACCTGAATTCTGGGCCTGGGCACTGCCCCTCAGCTCTTCAGCTCAAGGCTAATGCTCTACCACTTAAGCCACAGCACTTCTGGCTTTTTTTCTCCTTATGTGGTGCTGAGGAATCGAACCCAGGGCACCTCAGGCATGCAAGGCAAGCACTCTACCACTGAGCTACATCCCCAGCCCCTCCTTACCTCACCTCTTTTTTTTTTTTTTTTTGGTCATGGGGCTTGAACTCTGGGCCTGGGCGCTGTCCCTCAGCTCTTCAGCTCAAGGCGAGCACTCTACCACTTGAGCTACAGCGCCACTTCCGGTTTTCTGGTGGTTTATTGGAGATAGGAGTCTCACGGTCTTTCTTGCCCGGGCTGGCTTTGAACCGCGATTCTCAGATCTCAGCCTCCTGAGTAGCTAGGATTACAGGTGTGAGCCACCAGCGCCCGGCTCTCTTTTTTTTTTTTTGTGGTGGCCTCATACCCTTGATTAACTTTTTGGCCCATGGCTAGCACTCTACCACTTGAGCAACACCTCCACTTTCTGGCTTTTTGGTGGTTCATTAAAGAGTCTCACAGACTTTTCTGCCCAGGCTGGTTTTGAACCATAATCCTCAGACCTCAGTAGCTAGGAGTATAGGCATGTGCTTCCAGTGCCTGGCCAAAATTTTATTCTTTATGGCTGAATAATACTCTATTGGATATAAATGCCACATTTCCAGGCTGGGAAGGTCGCTCAGTGGTAGAGCCCTTGCCTTGCATGCCTGAGGCCCTGGGTTCAATTCCTCAGCACCACATAAGCAAAAAGAAAAAAAGCCAGCAGTGGCGCTGTGGCTCAAGTGGTAGAGCGCTAGCCTTGAGCTGAAGAGCTGAGGGACAGTGCCCAGGCCCAGAGTTCAGGCCCCACTACTGGACACCCCCCCCCCAAAAAAAAAAAAAAAAGAGCTCAGGGACAGTGCCCTGGCTCTGAGTTCCAGTGCTAGGAATGGAACCAAATAAAAAATAAACAAACAAACATAAGAAAGAAAAGCAGCATTGGGAACCCACTGTACAAAGAGATATGGATCAGGAATTTGAGGAAAGGCAGCTTCATGGAACTGGGTCTGAAAGGAGAATACAACTTTAACCCGGTGGAGTGTATGTGAGCCTGTAGTGTGAGGAAGAGATAAGCAAAGGGCAGGAAGCCCAGCATAGGCAATATGAAAGGGAATGGCTTTTCTGGGAGTATTCTAAGAGATAAGGTAAGGAAGGAGGCTACTTTTGAAGATGATCTAAATTATGAATGCAAGCCAAGAACTGGTAGTTTATGCTTGTAATCCTAACTACTAAGGAGGTTGAGATCTGAGGATCACAGTTCAAGTCAGCCCAAGTTGAAAAGTCGGTGAGAACTACAATTAACCATCTGAAAACCAGAAGTGGTGCTGTGGCTCAAGTGGTAGAGCACTAGCCTTAAGTGAAAAATCTCAGGGACAGTGGCCAGGCTCTGATTTCAAGCCTTACAACTGAATAAAAACAAAAAAAAAAATATGAGGGGGCTGGGAAGGTGACTCAGTGGTAGAGTGCTTGCCTTGCACGCATGAGGCCCTGGGTTCGATTCCTCAGCACCACATAAGCAGAAAAAGCCGGAAGTGGCACTGTGGCTCAAGTGGTAGAGTGCTAGCCTTGAGCTGAAGAGCTGAGGGACAGTGAGCAGGCCCAGAGTTCAGGCCCCACGACCAACCAAAAAAAAAAAAAAAATGAATTCATTGGCTAAAATATGCTTTCCTTGAGTGAATCTTCCCATAACTTTTCATCATGATTGATTGGGGATTGTGCCTAGAGCCTTGCACTTGTTAGGTAAGTGCTCTACACTTGAGCTACATCCCCAGTCCAAGATTCTTTTTCTTTTGGCCAGTACTCTGGGCTTTATCTCTTGATCTCTTGTTGGCTTTTTCCCTCAAGGCTGGCATTCTACCAGTTGAGCCACAGCTTCACTTGTGACTTTTTTTTTTTGTCAGACAGGGGGCTTGAACTCTGAGCTCTTCAGCTTGTGCTCTACCACTTGAGCCACAGCGTCACTTCTGATTTTCGGGTAATTAATTGGAAATAAGAATTTCACCAACTTTCCTGCCCAGGCTGGCTTTGAACCATGTTCCTCAGATCTCAGCCTCCTGAGTAGCTAGGATTACAGGCATGAGCCATCTACCCTGGCTTTATTTGGGACTTTTTGGTAGCTAATTGGAGATAAGAGTCTCACAGACTTTTCTTGCCTGACTGGCTTTTGTAAGGTCTGCACAGTGACACCTCCCTCCCTCTTGGCTAAGTCTCTGCCCGGTATCTGTTACCTAGGTAACTGGCAGACCTGGAAGCAGTCACCTTCCCCTCCTGCTAGGTCACATCCTGGGCCACCTCAGGTCACATGCTTCCCATCTGACCTTAGGAGGGTCCCAGACCCTGAGGTCACACCGGGATCCATTTTGGCCCCCACCTGGCCACACCTCTTCCTGTCCCTGGACTGGTTAAGTCCTGGCCCAGGGGCAGGTGGCCCACTTCCTTTTTCAGCCATGCGTCTCCACCATGCTTGGCCAGGGCAGCAGTTTGGTAAATAAACTTCTCCTTCCTGAATAGTACGAGGTGTTCTCTTTATCAGCTATCTAATGAAACCTACCTATATAATATACCTTACAGCTTTGAACCCCCATCCTCAGATCTCAGCCTTCTGAGTAGGTAGGATTATGGGCAAGAGTCGACAACAGCACCTAGCTGAAACAAATTCTTTTCTAACTATTCTCATCTGAGGATCAGGGTTTGAAGCCAGCCTTGGCAGAGTCAAGCTACTCCCATCCTCTCTACAGGAGGAGTACCAGACTCTGTTCCATCCTACATTCTAGATCACAGATGGAAAAACTTTGAACAGTAACTTTACTTATTTTGGTGCCAGTCTTAGGGCTTGAACTAGGGCCTGGGTGCTGTCCTGAGCTTTTATGCTCAAGGCTAATGCTCTACCACTTGAGACATAGTAACACTTTGAGTTTATTGCTGGTTAATTGAGTGAAGTCTCATAGACTTTTCTGCCCAGGCTGGCTTTGAACTGTAATTCTCAGATCTCAGCCTCCTGAGTAGCAAGGATTACAGGTATGAGCCACCAGTGCCCTGCTGAACAGTAACTTTTTAGTAAACATTTGAGGATTTGTAGATAAAAGTGTCTCTCTTGGGCTGAGAATGTGGTTTAGTGGTAGAGTGCTTACCTAGCATGCATGAAGCCCTGGGTTCAATTCCTCAGTACCACATAAAAAGTAAAGGCTAGAAGTAGTGCTGTGGCTTAAGTGGTAGGGTGCTAGCCTTGAGCAAAAGAAGCTCAGGGACAGTGCCCAGGCCCTAAGTTCAAACCCCAGGACTGGCAGGAAAAAAAAAAAAGGTGTTTCTCCTGGCCACTGAACTTTCTTACTGTAATGCAAAGTCCATCATATGCAATGCAGAAAGCAATGGATATGCCTGTGTTCCAGTATAACTTTATTGACAAAAATCAAGCAGCAGCTGGGCACTGGTGGCTCACATCTGTAATCCTAACTACTCAGGAGACTGAGATCTGAGGACCGTGGTTCAAAGCCAGTCCAGGCAGAAAAGTCCATAATGCTTATTTCCAATTAACTTGCAGAAAACCAGAAGTGGTGCTGTTGCTCAAGTGGTAGAGTACTTGCCTTGAGATGAAGAGCTCAGGGACAGCACCCAGGCCAAGAGTTCAAGACTCATAACTCACACACACACACACAAAAATCAGGCAGCAGTAATATTCCTTTTTCTACTATGAGTTAATGAGTCTTCCAACATATGGAAAAATGCATTTAGTTAGCAGTTCTATATTGTTATGGGGAATCTTTTTTTAAAAAACCTATAAATGTTTTTCTCAAAAGCAGGCAGTGAGCCCAGCTAATCTTAACTAAACTCAGCCTCAACATTTAAAAAATTGTAAAATGATATCAATAACATTGCTGAAACTGAGCCAACTTCTTGACTTCAAAAGAGAAAAATACTCAAAACTGTTGTTTAAGCAGAAATTATTTTTAAATCAAAGCTATGCACATATGTTTTAAAGATTTATATAAAAATGGAATGCCAGGAAAACAGAAAATAAATGATAGATTATAGAGTTTTTATATCCACTAATTTCTTCTTCTCTTGGTCCATAGCTCCATTTTTGACTTTTTGGTGGTTAATTGGAGATGAGAAACTTTCAGGAACTTTCCTGCCCAGCTGACTTCAAACCTTAGTCTTCAGATCTCAGCTTCCTGAGTAACTGGGATTACAGACATGAGTCACTGGCACCTGACTAGATATATGACTGTTTTTAACTTTTTTTTTATGGTGGTACTGGGGCTTTGAACTCAGGGCCAATCTGATAGGACTTTTTGTTTTGTTTTGTCAGTCGTTGGACTTGAACTCTGGGCCTGAACTCTGGGCCTGGTGCTGTCCTTATCTCTTCAGCTCAAGGCAAGTGCTCCACCACTAGAACCACAGTGCCACTTCTGGTTTTCTGGTGGTTTATTGGAGATAAGAGTCTCACAGACTTTCCTGCTTGGGCTGGCTTTGAACCATGATCCTCAGATCTCAGCCTCCTGAGTAGCTAGGATACAGGTGTGAGCCACCGACCGGTGCCTGGCTTGATAGGACATTTTTATGCTGTCATTTTAACTGTTTATACAACTCTTATACTTCAGCAAGAAACTTGAGAGTATCAATCATAAGTAGCTAAGCAGGAAGAATAAATTTCTCAAAAGAGAAGAAATGAGTTAGTGGTGGCCATATTTTAATAGAAAACTTCTGGTTGTATTTTATAAGAATTAGGTGGAGTATCTATTATGTAATCGCTTTGAATACTGTTTGGGAAAGGATTAACAGAAACTATTCCCCTTCTGCATGAGTTTTTGACCTTTGTTTAACTTTTCTATCTGTTTCCCTGGCAACCTAAAAGAGCTATACATCAACTAGGTTGCTAGGCAACATTACATATGGTAGAAATGACCCCTCAATGGGAAACTTCTCCTGGACTGGGAGAAGTATAAATGCCTGATAGAAAGCCAGAGCTTTGGACTTTCTTGAGTACAGAGGTTATTAGAACAGACATGTCTTTTACAGAGTCCCTGGAAACTATGTATGAGGCTGTTATAAAAGATACTTCTAGCCAGGCCTCTGTGACTCATCCTAGCTACTCAGGATGCTGAGATCTGAGTATTGTGGTTCAAAGCCAGCCAAGGCAAAAATTCCATGTGAATCATTTCCAGTTAGCTACCAGAAAACTGGAAGTGGCACTGTGGCCCAAAGTGGTAGAGTGCTAGCCTCAAGTGGAAAAAGATACATTTGAACTTGCTCATTTTGGCACAATGAACCTGAGCTCCATACACTACATGAACAACTACAGGGTTTCCCCCATAGGGAAGCAACAGCTGGTTTTGCTCTGCTGCCAAGCAGTGCTTTTCTTTTCTTTTCTTTTTTTTTTGGGGGGGGGTCCGGTCGTGGGGCCTGAACTCTGGACCTAGGCGCAGTCCCTCAGCTCTTCAGCTCAAGGCTAGTGCTCTACCACTTGAGCCACAGTGCCACTTGTGGCTTTTCTTCTTTTGCTTATGTGGTGCTGAGGAATTGAACCCAGGGCCTCATGCATGCAAGGCAAGTACTCTACCACTGAACCACCTTCCCAGCCCCAAGCAGTGCTTTTCATTCTAGATTGTAAGAGTAATCTGATGCCAAGGTTATAAGTCTTTGTTTCTAAACATTCAGCTGAGCACAAGTAGCCTCCTTGGAAGGCATGGTAATACTATTTACTTGTTTTTCTGGGAGAAGTACATTCTCCACAGGGGTTACAAAAGACAGCATGTGTTTTTTCTACTTCCGAAGAAAATCCTGGCTGAGCACTTGTGGCTCCTGCCAGTAATCCTAGCTATTCAGAAGGCTGTGCTCTAAGGATCATAGTTTATGGACTGGGAAGGTGGCTCGGTGGTAGAGTGCTTGCTTGCATGTATGAGGCCCTGGGTTCGATTCCTCAGTACCACATAAGCAAAAAAAGCTGGAAGTGGCGCTGTGGCTCAAGTGATAGGGCGCTATCCTTGAGCTGAAGACCTGAGGGACAGTGCCCAGGCCCAGAGTTCAGGCCCCATGACCGACAAAAAAAAAAAAAGAAATCTAAGTGACAATGTCAGCCCCTGAGTTCTAGCCCCAGTACTTGCATAAAATATATAGAGATTGCCATTAATGCCTTATTTCAGATTCCCAAGCTTGTTACTACTAAATGTCTTCATCAGGTTACATAATCCCCATCCTAACATCAGTGACTTTTAATAAGTTCTGACAAAATCTAAAAAAAGTCAAATAATGAAGGGGCTGGGAAGGTGGCTCAGTGGTAGAGTGCTTGCCTTGCATGCATGAGGCCCTGGGTTCGATTCCTCAGCACCACATAAGCAGAAAGAGCCAGAAGTGGGGCTGTGGCTCAAGTGGTAGAGTGCAGGCCTTGAGCTGAAGAGCTGAGGGACAGTGCCTAGGCCCAGAGTTCAGGAGTTCAGGCCCCATGACTGACAAAGAAAAAAAAAAATTTCTACCCCTAAAGCTATAGTTGTCAATAAAGACCTGGCAGTAACAAAATTATCTACTTGGAAAGGCAAACAGGTACTGAATGTCCTTCTTCAGTAACAAAGTTCCCATATCATCCACACTTGTGATGGTGTAAGTGAGTTACTGTCACCTGGTAAAGCTAAAACATGTTAAAAACTAAAGTGCCGGGGACTGAGAAAGTGGCTCAGTTGTGGAGCGCTTGCCTTGCACGCATGAAGCCCTGGGTTTGATTCCTCAGCATCACATAAGCAGAAAATGCCGGAAGTGGCGCTGTGGCTCAAGTGGTAGAGCGCTAACCTTGAGCTGAAGAGCTGAGGGACAAATGCCCAGGCCCAGAGTTCAGGCCCCACGACCGACAAAAACAAACAAAACTAAAGTGAAGGCACTGGTGGCTCACACCTGTAATCTTATCTACTTAGGAGGCTGAGATCTGAGGATTGCAGTTTGAAGCCAGCCTAGGCAGAAAAGTCTATGGGACTATTATCTACAATAAACTACTCAGAAAAAGCTAGAACTAGACACTGATGGCCCACACCTTTAATCTTAGCTATTTAGGAGGCTGAGATCTGAGGATCACGGTTCAAAGCCAGCCTGGGGGGCTGGGATGTAGCTCAGTGGCAAAGTGCTTGCCTAGCAAGTGCAACGTCCTGGGTTCGATCCCCAGTACCAAAAAAGAAAAGACAAAAAAAATACAGTTAAAAAAAAAAAAAACTCAAACAAAAAAAAAGCCAGCCTGGGCAGGAAAGTCCATGAGACATCTCCGATAAACCACCAGAAAACCAGAAGTGGTGCTGTGGCTAGAGTACAAGCCTTGAGCTGGAGAGCTGAGGGGCAGCACCCAGGACCAGAGTTCAAGCCCCATGACTGACAAAAAAAAAGAAAAAAAAAGCCAGAAGTGGCACTGTGGCTCAAGTGGTAGTGTGCTAGCCTTGAGCTAAAGAAGCTCACAGACAGTGCCCAGGCTCTGAGTTCAAGCCCCAGGACCAGCAAAAAGAAAACAAACAACTTCTATTTCCCCAAAAACTTTTCATTTATCTCTACAGAAGCATTAGTTTAAGAGAAATGATTCAAATTTCCAACACAACAATGAAAGGCTTGAAACATAGTATATTAGGCAGAAAGAGACTATAAAAGGAGCAAAAATCAATGCAACACTGTCCTCAATAAGCAACTGAATCAAGTGCCCCCTCTTGGGTTAGAAGATCATGTGATCACATAGAAGCACAAGGCAAGATATGGCAACCAGCCACAGAAAGTACAGCAGCAATATACAAAACAGTATGAGAAAGATTCCTCACCCAGTCCTGCCCCTCCCTACCCCCACTAGACTTCATAGAGGCAAGTATTCTCAATGCATGAGGACACACAAGAAAACCCAGAGTGGGCTGGGAAGATGGCTCAGTGGTAGAGCACTTGCCTTGCATGCCTGAGACCCTGGGTTCGATTCCTCAGCACCACATAAGCAAAATGAAAAAAGCCGGAAGTGGCGCTGTGGCTCAAGTGGTAGAGTGCTAGCCTTGAGCTGAAGAGCTGAGGGACAGCGTCCAGGCCCAGAGTTCGGGCCCCACCACCAGACCCAAAAAAAAAAAAGAAAACCCAGAGCTCCAAAGGGAAGTCTGAGTTCAGTGGACCAATGGTCACCGCAGTCCCTCCACAGCTCTCAGATTAGTGCATGCAGCCCAGCCTGTTACCTTCCTCTACAGAATTGTCATGACATCAATGAACAAAAGAAAGCCCATCTATCATAGAATCCTGAACCAACAGAACCCTGCATTCCAGGGTTCTGGAATTCCAATGTAACAGGCTTTATTTACAAAGGAGGATATTCTTAGGGGAAGAACACAATGGTGCAATGCCTGTCTGTCTCTGATCATACAAAATAATATTTATCAAAATGAACTCCAGGAAATAGAAACAAGAGGGGTTTTTTTCTTTGTTGTTGCTTTTGTTTTCTTTTTATCTTGTTTGTTGATTTATCTATCTGTGGGAGAGTAAGGGAGAGCAAAGAAATGGAAGGA
The DNA here is from genome assembly GCF_019054845.1 of Dipodomys spectabilis. NCBI lineage: Eukaryota > Metazoa > Chordata > Mammalia > Rodentia > Heteromyidae > Dipodomys > Dipodomys spectabilis. The sequence continues at coordinate 41,205,409 of NW_024870679.1, read as the reverse complement.
CAAAGGGTGAACAAATGCAGCAGTGGGACTCACTACACATTATGTTGAAAAGGAACTATATAACTTGTGGGTGGGGATGGGAGGGAAAAACTGGAAGAGAGTGAAGGAAGGAGTAACATTGTCAAAAAAGAAATTACTAATGGGCACTCAAGTAGCTGAGTTCAAGCCCCACAACTGACAAGAAAGAAATGTACTCAGCCAGGCACCAATGGCTCATGCCTATAATCCTAGCTACTCAGGAGGCTGAGATCTGAGGATCATGGTTCAAAGCCAGCCCAAGCAAGAAAGTCTGTGAGACTTTTTTTTTTGGGGGGGGGGTCCGGTCGTGGGGCCTGAACTCTGGGCCTGGGTGCTGTCCCTCAGCTCTTCAGCTCAAGACTAGCGCTCTACCACTTGAGCCACAGCGCCACTTCCCAGCTTTTTTCATTTTGCTTATGTGGTGCTGAGGAATCGAACCCAGGGCCTCAGGCATGCATGGCAAGCGCTCTACCACTGAACCAACTTCCCAGCCCCTCTGTGAGACTCTTATCTCCAATTAACCATCAGAAAACCAGAAGTGGTGCTTTGGCTCAAATGGTAGAGCTATAGCCTTGAGCTGAAGAGCTGAGGGATAGCACCCAGGCCCAGAGTTCAAGACCCACAACGGACAAAAAGAAAGGAAAGGAAGGAAGGAAGAAAGAAAGAAAGAAAAAAAGAAAGAGAATTGTATTCATTATGTGACTTATGAAACTGTAACCCCTCTGTACATTACCTTTTTTTTTAATTTTGTCGGTCATGGGGCTTGAACTCTGGGCCTAAGCACTGTCCCTCAGCTCTTCAGCTCAAGGCTAGCGCTCTACCACTTGAGCTACAGCACCACTTCTGGTTTTTCTGGTGGTTTATTGGAGATAAGAGTGTCATGGACTTTCCTGCCTGGGCTGGCTTTTAACTGTGATCTTCAGATCTTAGCCTCCTGCGTAGCTAGGATTACAGGTGTGAGCCACCAGCGCTCAGCTATATCACCTTTATAAGAAGAATAAAAATTAGACAAGGGGCTGGGAATGTGGCTTAGTGGTAGAGTGCTTACCTAGTATGCATGAAATCCAGAAGCGGTGCTGTGGCTTAAGGGGTAGAGTGCTAGCCTTGAGCAAAAGAAGCTCAGGGACAGTTCTTAGACACTGAATTCAAGCCTAGGGACTCTCCATTTAAAAACAAAAACAAAAAACAGTGCTAAGTGATACAGAAATGATGTGAAATATCTATTTGTTTAGATGGGTTTACACTTTCCCGCCAATCAAAGTTCTGGACTGGCATAATTTCCAGGTTTCACAGTAACATCTCACAAAGTGGCTGGAAAAAGCAGGGGAACAGTTTGAGATCTCCGAACAGGTTATCTGTGTGTGGAGAATTGCCAAATACAAAACTAGACAAAGAAAACTACCCAACCCTAGCTTACAGGCTTTCTTCTTGGGAGTTCATATATAATTTAATTCAATTGGGTATTAAATGAGGCTTCCTTATGAGCCTCTCAGCCCATTTCCATGCTGTTTACACATAAATATACCAGTCTTTGGAACTGCAGTCTTAGATTTAAGACAGTACCTTTTATGATCATGTAGCCCTGCCTGCTTTCTATCAATGAAGCTTTCTCTTTAATAACTTGCCAGATAATTAAAATGTGGAATTCATTAGGAGAGGCATGGCAAAGGGTAGAGTGATCCCCAAACTTCATGTTTCATTAAGGTGAGTGAGGAAGGAATGCAGACACTTAGACAATGTGAAAACAAGAGTGGAGCTTTCTTGTATTCCTCTCACTCGGTGTGGAGACTAGCAGGTTAGCCTTGAGGCTAAACTCAATTCACCTAGAACTGAGGGGAGGCTGGCCAAGTCCTCAGAAACCCAAAGGCACCACACTCAAAAGTTACTGGTCTTAGCCGGGCATTAGTAGCTCACACCTGTAATCCCAGCTTCTTAGGAGGCTGAGATCTGAGGATCACAGTTCAAAGCCAGCCCAGGCAAGAAAGTCCGTGAGACTCCTATCTCCAATAAACTACCAGGAAACGGGAAGTGGTGCTGTGGCTCAAGTGGTAGAGCATTAACCTTAAACTGAAGAGCTGAGGGACAGCACCCAGGCCCAGAGTTCAATCCCCATAGCCAAAACAAAACAAAAAAAGTTAGTGGTCTTACCAGGTGTTGGGTGGCTCATGCCTGGAATCCTAGCTACTCAGGAAGCTGAAATCTGAGGATCATGGTTCGAAGCTAGCCTGGGCAGAAAGGTCTGTGAGATTCTTATCTCCAATAAACTACTCAGAAAAAGTTGGAAGTGGCTCAAGTGGTAGAGCACTAGCCTTGAGAAAAAGAATCTCAGGAATGGGGCTGGGAAGTTGGCTCAGTGGTAGAGTGCTTGCCTTGCATGCATGAGGCCTTGGGTTCGATCCCTCAGCACCACATAAGCAAAAAGAAAAAACAAGGAAGTGGCACTGTGACTCAAGTGGTAGAGCGCTAGCCTTGAGCTGAAGAGCTGAGGGACAGCACCCAGGCCCAGAGTTCAGGCCCCACGATCAGACCCCCCCCAAAAAAAAAAAAAAAAAAAAGAATCTCAGGAACAGTGTCAGGCCCTAAGTTCAACCCCCAGGTTTACAGCTTGCACACACACACACACACACACAGAGTTACTAGTCTTTTTCTGTGTATGTGTGCTGATACTGGGACTTGAACTCAGGATTTGGGCACTGCCCCTTACCTTCTTGATCCAGGCTGGCACTTTACCACTTGAGCCACCACCACTTCTGGCTTTTTATCTGTTAATTGGAATCTCATAGACTGTCTCATAGACTTTGCTTACCCAGGCTAAATTCCAACTGTGATGCTCAGATATCAACCTCCTGAGTAGCTACAATTATAGGCGTGGTCCACTATATCCAGCAAAAGTTACTAGTCTTTATCACAATATCTAACTTCTACTATGTAGTCAAGTAAAATGCAAGTATAATAACCATGAACCTTTTGGGGTTCCACAATATTGAACAGATAGTGGCTTTTAGCACAGAATAAGCAATAACACATTCAATATATTTCCCCACCATTCTATATCTTTCCTCACTGATTTCTGGTTATGTAAGTGTCTCTTGATCTGAGAAGTCAGGCAGAATCTGTGGCTTTTCATCAGACTCCTCTGCAGCCGGGTCATTCTCCTCACCAGATTCCACATAGATGGGCCAGTCATTGTCTGTGTCACTCCTTTCTTGGCTTTCATATGAGGCATCCACCAGACTAAGGTTGATGGGCATCAAATCATCTTCATAATGAGTGTCTGTAACACAGGTGCAGCTATAACACAGCCCAAAACGCCGCAGGCCCTGAGACAGGTGGCTTGTGAAAGTTCTCTTGCAGCCTTTACAGATGATTGGACGGTTGGATCTGTGTACCTGTAATCACAAGCAGACATACTGTCACTGGCCCAATATTGAGCCAGGGTCCACTGAGCTCTCTGTGACATGACATTCTCATTTCCCACCCTCTCTTCCTTTTTGGTGATGCAGTCTCAGATCCTTTCTCCCTCAGGGCCACTGGACTTACATGACACTTTTCCTCCTCCCCAACACAAGCTTCTCCCCCCTCTTCATACCTTTCATGGAAGGCTTCCCTGATGTTCTGTGCCAGCTTAGGTCTCCCAGCTATATAATTGATATAAGCATCTTCCTTTGCTCTACTTCCAACAAATTATTGGCAAAATTCACTAAGTCTACTGATTTAAAACTTTTTTTTGTTTTGTTTTGTTTTTTTGGGGGGGTCTGGTCGTGGGGCCTGAACTCTGGGCCTGGGCACTGTCCCTCAGCTCTTCAGCTCAAGGCTAGCGTTCTACCACTTGAGCCACAGCACCACTTCCGGCTTTTTTCTTTTTGTTTATGTGGTGCTGAGGAATCGAACCCAGGGCCTCATGCATGCAAAGCAAGCGCTCTGCCACTGAGCCACCTTCCCAGCCCCCTGATTTAAAACTTATAGTCATTAAGTCCCAAGGCTACAGGGGCAGAGGCAGCCTCATTGATCCTGGATGCTTGGCATTAAAGGTATTCAGGGAACTGATTAGTATTTTATTTTTTTGTTGGTTGTAGGGCTTGAGCTCAGGGCCTGGGTGCTGTCCCTGAACTTTTTCACTCAACACTAGTGCTCTATTACTTTGAGCCACAGTGCCACTTCCAGTTTTCTGGTAGTTAATTGGAGATAAGAGTCTCCTGGATTTTCCTGCCCCAACGTGGCTTTGAACTACCATCCTCATATCTCAGCCTTCCAAATAGCTAGGGTTATAGGTGTGAGTCACTGGCTGGCCATGATTAGTATTTTAAACATTTTTTTGTAGCACTGGGAGTTGAACTATGACCTTGATCTTACTAGGCAGCATATCCCCAGCCTCCCAGCCTTTTTTTTTTTTTCTGTCAGTCATGGGGCCTGAATACTGGGCCTGGGCACTGTCCCTCAGCTCTTCAGCTCAAGGCTAATGCTCTACCACTTGAGCCACAGCACTATTTCTGGCTTTTTTGGCTTATGTGGTGCTATGGAATGGAACCTAGGGCCTCATGCATGCAAGGCAAGCACTCTACCACTGAGCCACCTTCCCAGCCGCATCCCAGCCTTTTTTTTCCCCCCATTACTTTTTTTTTTTTTTCCATTCCTGGGGTTTGAACTCAGGGCCTGGGAACTGTCCTTGAGCTTTTTTTGCTCAAGGCTAACACTCTGCATTCTTACCATTTGAGCCACAGTGCCACTTCTGGCCTTTTCTGTTTATGTAGTACTGAGGAATCAAACTCAGGGCTTCATGTATGCTAGGCAAGTACTCTACCACTAAGCCACATTCCCAACCCTCCATTACTTTTTTTTTTTTTTTTTTGTCAGTCGTGAGGCTTGAACTCTGGGCCTGGGCGCTGTCCCTGAGCTCTTCAGCTCAAGGCTAGTGCCCTACTGCTTGCGCCACAGCACCACTTCCGGTTTCCTGGTGGTGTATTGGAGATAAGAGTCTCACGGAGTTTCCTGCCCAGGTTGGCTTTGAACCCCAATCCTCAGATTTCAGCCTCCTGAGCAGCTAGGATTACAGGCGTGAGGCACCGGTGCCCAGCTTCTCCATTACTTTTGTATCCTGTGTACTCTGACTGCATTCTGCTTATTTACATTTCCCACATAGATGAGATATATGTTGTACACATCCAGCTATTGATTGAGATGGGCATTTATGCCCAGGCTGGCCTAGAACTGTGATCTTCTCTGATTTGTATATTCTAGACTCTTACCAGACATATGCCTTGCAAATATGTTGATTCTATTTTTACATTTCTTCCCTGCCTTCCTCTCTCCTCTTCCCCCTCCCTCCCTCCGTTCCTCTCCCCATCCCTTCCTTGTAATTCTTAGGATCAAACTCAAGGCTTCAAGTATTCCAGGCAAGCAGTCCACCACTGAACTCCACCCCCAAGCTCTATATTCTTCATAGCCTTCTTGGAAGTCCAAACTATTTTTATACTAGCTATTTCAAAGATTGATTACCTGGCTCAGAGACAACCATAAATACAACATCTTTGTAAATGTCCAAATGCTGTGTAGCCAATGGCAATTGCCAGTGCACATGGAAACAGTGCCAAGGGCAGCTAGTTTAGAGGGGCAGTCAGTCCCCCTTGGACTGACGCTCCATTTGCTGTTCACAGGCACCTCTACAAATGCACCCTTTATATACCTAAATATATTCGTATACCTAAATATAAGTATGCCCTTCCCCTCTCCCCATCCCCAGTGCTGGGGCTGGTGGGGAAACAGAGGCAGCAGCTTGCCTTTGGCATCACACAGGTAGAAGGAGACCTACAATCCTCTCTCTAACCACCCCCCCCCCCACTCCAGGTCCTCCACCTTCTAATAGTTTTTCTGACTCTTCCACTTAGAAAACTAGTTTGTTAGTATGTAAGTTTTAACTTTTTTCGTGTGTGCCAGTCCTGGGGTTTGAACTCAGGTCTGGGTGCTGTCCCTGAGCTTTTGTGCTCAAGGCTTATGCTCTACCATTTTGAGCCACAGCACTATTTATGGCTTTTTGGTGGTTCATTGGAGAAAGTCTCACAGACTTTGCTGCCTGGTCTGTCTTTAGATCAAAGCTTCCTGCGTAGCTAGGATTACAGAGGTGCACCACTGACACCTGGCTTAAGTTTTCTGTAGACACCATGAGCCCTGCTAAAGCGCATTAGCAGAAATGTTATGTTCACAGTTCTCAGAAAATGCGCGACAGGAGTCCTTACACTCAGGGCATGACTCCGAAGGTGTTCCTGTCGTGTGAACCTCTTGCCGCAGGTCTCGCAGGGGTAGGGCCTCTCGCCGGTGTGTGATCGGATGTGGCGCTTCAGGATGCCTTTCTGCTTGGCCGTGTAAGGGCAGAAAGGACACTTGTGGAGCTTGATGGGGACCACCAGCATGTCACCTGAGGAACCCAATGGACTGGGTTAGCTATACTATAAGCAGCAACAACCCTGCCACCCTCTGGTGAACAGACAGGATTGGGAGTAGGAGGATTCTACTAGGGAGAAGTTCATCAGCAGGATACCCCATGAAATTTTCACTTTGGCTCCCAGAGTCAAATGCAGTGCTAATGTCCAGCACTAACTGGTAAACTGAATGTGACTCACATTCAGAAATACAGCTCATATTACAATCTCAGAACACATATCTGGGAAAAAAAACCCCTCAAATAATACTCAATGTGTTCATACCTTGAAGCCTTAAGCCCTAATGTGAGTATATTTGGAGATAAGGCCTCTAAAGAGTTAACAGGCAAAAATGAGGTCACAGAGATGGGATTCTAATGATAGGGCTAGGGGAGCTCTTTGTCTCTCTCTTCCATGTCCCCATCCCTCCCCACCCATGGCACATTCAAAGCAAATGGCACATAAGGGCACTGTGCAAAGGTGGATATCTGTAAACCAGCAGAGAGGCCTCAACTGCACTTTGACCTTGTACTCCCAGTTTTTCAGAACCCTAAGGAATATTGCTGTGAACGCCACCCAGCCAGTCCCACTGTGCCACAGAAGCTGAGCTAATAGTGACCCTCTAAATTGATCTCATTGCCTTTGAAAGTTTGAAAAACTCCTAAGTCAGACTTCTGGACTGGAATGTGGGGATGGACAAAGATGCCCATAGTGATATCTCAAAAGATGGTTTGCTTGCTTGCCTGCCTGCCTACTTTCCATCCTTCCTTCCTTCCTTCCTCACTTCCTTCCTTCCTTCCTTCCTTTTTTCCATGCCAGAACTGGGGCTTGAATTTAGGGGCTACATGCTGTTCCTTAGCTTTTTAGCTCAAGACTAGTGCTCTACAAGGTGAGCCACAGCTTCTGATCATTAATTGAAGATCGGAGTCTTATAGAGTTCCCTGCCTAGGCTGGCTTCAAATCTCAATCCTCAGATCTCAACCTCCTCAGTTGCTAAGATTACAAGTTTGAGTCACCAGCACCTAGAAGCTTAGCATTTCTTTTCTTTTTCTTTTCTTTTTTTTGTCAGTCGTGGGCCTAAACTTTGAGCCTTCAGCTCAAGGCTAGCGCTCTACCACTTGAGCCATAGTGCCACTTCCGGCTTTTTCTGCTTATGTGGTGCTGAGGAATCAAACCCAGAGCTTCATGCATGCACTCTACCACTCAGCCACCTTCCCAGCCCCCAACTTAGCATTTTTTTTTTTTTTTTGGTCAGTCCTGGGGCCTGGTCGCTGTCCCTCAGCTCTTCAGCTCAAGGCTAGCACTCTACCACTTGAGCCATAGTACCACTTCTAGATTTTTCTGCTCATGTGGTGCTGAGGAATCGAACGCAGGGCCTCATGCATGCAAGGCAAGCACTTTACCACTGAGCCACCTTCCCAGCCCTAACAGCATTTCTTAACGAATTAAGTGGCCCAGGCTCTGTGGTCTCTATAAACAATGGAATAACTCATTTCTCTAATATCTTCTCAGGATGTCTAGCTAGGGTACTATTAAAAAAAATGGATGACAAGCAGAATTTCAAGGGAGAGCCCAACATTGTTTTATATCAGAGTGGAGATCATTCTCTTGGGTTTCTAGTTCTCAACCTGCTAATTAATGCCTGACATTCTGCAAAATCCATGGTGACTTCAACATCTGTTGATCTGCTTTTCCCTAAGAAAAAGCAGCATCTTACAGCTTACTGCTAGAGACATCAGTCAACTATGATCTTCCTCAGATCTCACTGGAGAGCTGGAGATTCCTACAAAACAGGAAAGATTATGTTTCCTGGGACAAAAGCTGCAGCTCATACTTCATGCTGCCTACTTCCTGCCACTGTAGAGTCTTCATGTCATTTCCCCACACTGTGGCATTGTACAGCTCCCCTGATAAACTATAAAAACACATAGCAAAGCCAGGCACCAGTGGCTCACACCTGAAATCCTAGCTACTCAGGAAGCAAAGATCTAAGGATCGAGGTTTGAAACCAGTTAGGACAGAAAAATATATGACACTCTTATCCCCAATTAACCAGTAAAAATCTGGAAGCAGAACTGTGATTCAAGTGGTAGAGCACCAGCCCAGCCTTGGCTATTTCTTTTGCCAGTCCTGGGTCTTGAACTCAGGGCCTGAGCACTGTCCCTGAGCTGCTTTTGCTCAAGGCTAGCTAGCACTCTGTCACTTCAGCCACAGCGTCACTTCTGGATTTTTTTTGTGTATGTGATACTGAGAAATCAAACCCAGGGCTTCATGCATGCTAGGCAAGCACTTTACACCTTCCTAGCCCCTTGAGTTTTTAGTTTTTTAAAAGCCAAGGAGAGAGCAAGGCCATGTTCAAGCCCTAGTACTGACACATACAAAAATAAATTTCAAATATAATAAAATAAAAATAATGTATATAAGTATATCACTTTAAGATGCAGGAGACTTGAGTATCTGCAGACTTTATTATGAGAGGGCAGTCCTGAAACCAGCTCCTCAAGCAGCAGCTGTGGAATGAGGTTGTAGAGGTAAAACACAAAAGACCCGTGTAGAAACAATGCCTTGTATACATGAGAGGCTCAGTTAATACCTACTGGAGGTGGTGGTGGTGATGATGATGGTGGTGATGATGACCATGACAATCCCAATGATGCGGGAGCAGAAGGCATACCAGGTGCGCTCTACATGCCTTCAGTGGTGATGAACGTGAAGGGAGCTCACCTGCGTCCTCCTCTCCATACCAGTCATTCTGAACGTCGATCACAGAACTCATGGCTAGTCTTGCACCCACTGGCCTTCCCTCCAAGCCCCGAGACAAGTGATGTTCCGCGAGTTCTTTGCTCTGGGCAGCCCCACTGTGCAGGAGAGCTTCCAGGAGTTGCTTCATGTGGTAGTTGGTGTATGCCAAGCCCATCGCCGGGCTGCTGGGCAGGCCCTCCTCCACGTGGGCCAGGCTCGGCGGGGCCATGAACTGCAGCTGCTGTTCACCCATCTCCACCTCCGCTCTGGCCCCATCAAGTTCCCCTTTGGGCTTTACTCTTCGGGGCAGAGAAGACAGGTGGTCACTGTCAGCCAAGCCACCACCCTTGCTGTCTTTCACCACCAGCTCCGAGGAGTGACAATCCCCGCAGCCGTCGCTAGGGGGCGATCTCGAGTGGTCCATAAGCCCTTCTTCCAAGGCTGGGGGGCAGCTCTTAGTATTACAGAAGGTCCCCTCCCTTCCCGAACTGGGGCTCCCATTGCTGTCCTGATGAGCTGCAGCGGCTGCAGCCACGGCTGCCATGGCTGCAGCCACCGCAGCCTCCTTCTCCATCTTCTTGCAAATGTCCAGCGACGACCTGATGTAGGACTTGCAGAAGTTCACCACATCGTTCATCTGCAGGTAGCTGGCAGCCGACATAACTTCAATCACGTTCTCCCCACACAAATCCAACTTCCCAGAATAGAGGAAATCTAAAATGACAGCGAAGGCATCCGAGGTGACGATGTCCAAAGAGGCCGTGCTGTGCTGTCCGCTGTCCTGGATGTAGTGAATGAGCAGGGCGCGGAAGTAGCCGCTGTTTGCAAACAAGATGTTCCTGTGCGCCTTGAAGATGCGCCCTTCCACGATGATGCTGCAGTCGCAAAAAAAGTCCCTCTTCCGCTGTTCATTCAGCTCCCCCAGGAGCTTGGCACAGTACGACTGCACCTCCATCTCTCCAACCTCTGCTCTGCTCTCCAGGGGCTTGTATCCCTGCCAAGATTTTTTATTTGAGCGAATTCACAAATCCCAGCCTTAAAATTACGAGGTCATTTCTAGCCCAGCCCCAATAGCTCACGACTATAATCTTTGCAACTCAGGAGGCTGAGATCTGAGGATCACAGTTCAAAGCCAGCCCTGGAAGGAAAGTCCCAGAGACTCTTATCTCCAATTACCACCAAAAAATCCAGAAGTAAAGCTGTGGTTTAAGTGATAGAGAGTTAGCTTTGGGCAAAAACGCTAAGGAATAGTGCCCCGGCTCTGAGTTCTAGCCCCAGTACTAGCATCATTAAATATAAATAAATAAAATGCAGCTGTTAGTGGCAGGCGCTATGGCTTCAAGGTTACTTTGTAGAGCCAGAGCACTGGCTCGTGGTCCCAACAGACGGCCAGAGGTGCACTCCATAGCATCAAGAAGTGGTGTTCCTACTGATGAGGAGCAGGCTACTTGACTGGAAAGGGAGGTCATAATGGCCACACAAAAGGGACTGGACTCTTACAATATATTGGCCCCCAAAGCAGCTGCAGGCACCAAGGAAGACCCTAATTTAGTTCCATCCATCAGCAATAAGAGGATAGGGGGCTGCATTTGTGAAGAAGACAACTGACTGTTATCTGGTTCTGGCTGCACAAAGGGGAAACAGCGATGTCCAGGTTGTGCAAGCAACTAGAGGCTGGTGTCCCACTAGATGGGCCACTGAACCCCATACTAATGTTCTTAGAATGTGCTGTAAAAATTCCTCTAAAACCAACTGTGCCATTATGTTATAGCTGGTGTAGATCCAACAAGAGTTTATCCACCTCAATGAGAAAGAACAACAAAAAATTTTTTTTTTTTGGTGGTGGATCTTGAACTCTGGGCCTGGGGTGCTGTCCCTCAGCTCTTCAGCTCAAGGCTAGCGCTCTACCACTTGAGCCACAGAGCCACTTCCAGTTTTCTGGTGGTTTATTGGAGATAAGAGTCTCACAGACTTTCCTGCCCAGGCAGGCTGTGAACCGGAATCCTGAGATTTCAGCCTCCTGAGTAGCTAGGATTACAGGTGTGAGCCACCGGCACTCAGCTGCAAAAGATTTTTTTTTTTTTTTTGTAAAGCCAGCACCAGTGGCTCACACCTGTAATCCTAGCTACTCAGGAGGCTGAGATCTGAAGATCGTGGTTCAAAGCCGGCTCAGGCAGAAAAGTCTGTGAGACTCTGATCTCCAATAAACCACTAGAAAACCAGAAATGGTGCTGTGGCTCAAGAGGTAGAGTGCTCGCCTTGAGCTGAAGAGCGCAAGGACAGCACCCAGGCCCAGAGTTCAAACCCCATGACCGACCAAAAAAAACAAAACTTTTTTTTTTTTTTTTTGGAAAGCTATAGCTAACTGCATTGTGAGCATAATATGTTTCACAAAGATTTTTTTCCCGCTGGTACCGGGGCTTGAACTCAGAACTTGGATGCTATCTTTGACCTTTTTATGCTCAAGGCTAGAGCTCTTCTACTTTGAGCTACACCTCCACTTCTGCTTTTCTGGTGGTTACTTGGAAATAAAGAGTCTCAGAGATTTTCATGCTGGGGCTGGCTTTGAATCATGATGCTGAGAGCTCAGCCTCTTGAGTAGCTGGGATTATAGGTGTGAGCCACCAGCACTTGGTATTTCTATGAATTTTTATAAAAACCATAAAAGGGCCAGGGATAAGGTGAAACATGCCTGTAATCCCAGGGTTCAGGAAGCTGAAGCAATAGTACCCTGAGTTCGAAGTCACCTTGGCTGAAAAAAAGAAAACACTAAAAACAAAAAACAACCCCAAAAATATTGATTTTGTCCCGGATGTTTTCAATAAGGAAATGGAGAACAGGACATGATTTGGCCTTAACAGAGCTAGGACTCAGAACTGGATGTGCTGGCCTCCATGGTCAATGCTTTTAGGCACTGTGTACTACCATCTTCAAGACTCAAATTATTTTAAAAAATACCCAATCTGGTGGCTTGCACCTATAATCCTAGTTATTCAGAAGGCTGAGATATGGAAAATAGAAGCTCAAAGCCAGCCCAAGCAAAATTGTCCAAGAGACTCCATCTCCAAAATAACCAGCAAAAAGCAGGACTAGAGGCATGACTCAAGTAGTAGAATGCCATGTGAGAGAGCAAGCAGTCTTGAGTCAAGACCTACTAAAAAGAAAGAAAAAAAAGGAAGGAAGGAAGGACCCAAATCTAAAAAGGATATACTCAGCCAGGCAGCAGCTCATGCCTGTAATCCTCCAATAAACCACCAGAAAACTGGAAGTGGCACTGTGGCTCAAGTGGTAGAGGACTACCCTTTAGCTGAAGAGCTGAGGGACGGCACCCAGGCCCAGGGCTCAAGACCCACAACCAACAACAACAAAAAGGATATAGTCATAATCTCCAGAGTTCCAGTAAATCTAGTCTTTGAGACCAGTAAATCTAGTCTCACACCTTTTATCATCATTTTATGGAGACATTTGGTGAACTCCTGGACTAATCAGCACAAATTCCCCCATTATAATCATCCAGTTCCTTTCAGGTTTTCTTTTTTTTTTTTTTCTTTCTCCAGGGCTGAGAACCGAACCCAGGCCTTGCGCGCGCCAGGCGGGCACCCTTCCGCTGGGCTAAACCCCCCCCCTCCGGTTTTCACTTAAGTATCTTCTCCCTGTTCTTGGCCAAAGTGCTTTGCTTAAAGCTAGTGTCATCCATCCCCAGGTTCCAAGTATGTTAGGATGTATTATGATCGACATAGTCTATGATTGGTCTATGATTGGTTCAGTGATGGTCATAGCCAATGAAAAGCAGCAAAACCCTTATTGAGCTTTCTGAGAGTACTATGCATGTGTGGGCATGCAGGAAGTGAAGGCTGCTGCCACCACAGACCAGGAAAACCAGCCTGAGAAAGTTTCTAGCCCAGTTCAACTGATGGGATCTGAGGACACCCTCAGAAGCCAAATATGCTTTTTTTTGGTTTTAGCTTGTCTGAGTTTGATTTTCTATTACAATGGACAGACTCCTGACTGAAATCTTGTTGGTTAGCTCCTTCCTATTATTTTTTTCCTGGCAACTCTGTCAGTGAATCACAAATCCTTTGAAGGGACGAGTCTTGTCTTATCCAGTTTGATATCCTTCACAGCACCTGGCAGAGAGCTCTGGATATAATATGTTTTCAAGTTAAAAGGCATACATACTCTTTTTCTTTTTTTTTTTTGTCTGTCATGGGGCTTGAACTCTGGGCCTGGGCGCTGTCCCTCAGCTCTTCAGCTTAAGGCGATCACTCTTCCATTTGAGCCACAGTGCCACTTCCAGTTTTCTGGTGGTTATTTGGAAATAAGAGTCTCATAGATTTTTCTGCCAAGGCTGGCTCTGAACCAAGATCCTCAGATCTCAGCCTCCTGAGTAGCTAGGATTGTAGGGGTGAGCCACCAGAGCCCAGCACATACTTCTTTTTAAACTGCTAAGTAGGACAGTATAAATCAAGTTGAAAATCTGTCTGGTGAAGAATAAAGACAGACATCCTTACCTTCTTTTTCAAGCATTCCCTTCTTCCATAACCCACCATACAAATCACAAGAATTCATCACTTACTCCTTTACCAACTGATCCGTTGAACATAGAGAAGTTCCTCTAATCAAGTACAATAAACCCTTCACATTTGCATCTATTCATTCATCTACATTTTTTTTTTTGGTCGGTTGTGAGGCTTGAACTCTGGGCTTGGGTGCTGTCCCTGTGCTCTTCAGCTCAAGGCGAGTGCTCTACCACTTGAGCCACAGCGCCACTTCTGGTTTTCTAGTGGTTTATTGGAGATAAGAGTCTCACGGACTTTCCTGCCCAGGCTGACTTTGAACCGCAATCCTCAGATCTCAGCCTCCTGAGCAGCTAGAATTACAAGCGTGAGTCACTGGTGCCCGGCTCATCTACATATTTAATTACTTGTATACTGAAAATATTTGAGAGACAAAATTGTGTCTGTACTGAACATGTGCAGACCTTATTCTTATAATTATTCCCTAAAGTATACAGTAGTATCGTTGAGCTGGTGGTTCATACCTATAATCCTAGCTACTCAGGAGGTTGAGATCTGAGGATCTCAAGTGAAGGTGTGACTCAAAATGGTAGAACACCAGGTTTAAGAGAAAAAAAAACAAGGATGGCTGGGTGTCTCACACTAGTGAGTCTCCTCAAGAGACTAGGATCACACTTCAAAGCATTCAATGCCAGCCTTGGCAGACAAATCTGACGTTTGTCTAACATTTGGGAAGGTGGCTCAGTGGTAGAGCGCTTGCCTTACATGCCTGAGGCCCTGGGTTTGATTCTTCAGCACCACATCAGCAAAAAGAAAAAAGCCGCAAGTGGCACTGTGGCTCAAGTGGTAGAGTGCTAGCCTTGAGCTAAAGAGCTGAGGGACAGCACCCAGGCCCAGAGTTCAGGCCCCACGACTGGACCCCCCCCAAAAAAGAAAATCTGACATTCTTGTTTTTTGTTTGTTGTTATTGTTGTTTTGTCATGGGACTTGGAATCAGGACCTGAGTGCTGTCCCTGAGCTCTTTTGCTCAAGGCTGTCTCTACCACTTTGAGCCACAGTGCCACTTCTGGTTTTCTGGAGATAAGGGTCTCACAGACTTTCCTGCCCAAGCTGGCTTTGAACTGCAATCCTCAGATCTCAGCCTCCTGAGTAGCTAGAATTACAGGCATGGGTTACAAGCACCCAGATAAGATTCTTATCTCCAATTAACCAGAGGAAAAAAAAAGAAGACGGAAGTGAAGTAGTAGAGAGCCGACTTTGAGCAAAAAGCTATGAGACAGTGCCCAGACCCTGAGTTCAAGCTTCACTACCGGCTCAAAAAGTCTGGAAGAATGGTTCAAGTTGTAAGCAAGCCCAGCAAACTTGAGGCCCTCAGTTCAAATCCAGTTACAGTTTAAAAAAAAAAAAAAAAAGCTGGGCACCCGTGACTCATGCCTATAACTCTAGTTACTCAAGAGGCTGAGATCTGAGGATCATGTTCAAAGCCAGCCAGGGCAGAAAAGTCCTGGGGAGACTCTTATTTCCAATTAGCCACTCAAAAACAGGAAGTAGAGCTCTGGCTCAAAGTGATAGACTGGCTAGCCTTGAGCAAAAAAGCTCAAGGACAGCACCCAAGCCCTAAATTCAAGCCCCATGACTTGAAAGAAAAGAAAAAAACCTCATAGCAGTCTAACAACCATTTAAATAGTATTTCCATTATATTAGGTATTGCAAAAAAATCTACAGATGTTGCTAAAGGCCTGAGAGGGTATATTTATGATACATATGTAAATACTATGCCTTTTTTTTTTTTTTGGTCCGGTTGTGGGGCCTGAACTCTGGGCCTGGACACTGTCCCTCAGCTCTTCAGCTCAAGGCTAGCGCTCTACCACTTGAGCCACAGCGCCACTTCTGGCTTTTTTCTTTTTGCTTATGTGGTGCTGAGGAATCGAACCCAGGGTCTCAGGCATGCAAGGCAAACGCTCTACCACTGAGCCACCTTCCCAGCCTACTATGCCATTTTTTTTCCCAGTCCTGGGGCTTGAACTCAGGGCCTGAGCACTGTCCTTGAGCTTCTTTTGCTCAAGGCTAGCACTCTACCACTTGAGCCACAGCACCACTTCCGGCTTTTTCTGTGTATATGGTACTAAGGAATCGAACCCAGGGCTTCATGCATGCTAGGCACGCACTCTACCACTAAGCACTCTACCAGCCCCTGCTATGCCATTTTATAGAAGAGGTGTGAGCAATCAGGACTGGCAAGCAATCCCCAACCGAAACCATCTCCCTCTACAGGAATGACCCAAGGCCGACTTGGAGCTGCCAGCTACTGCTGACAACTCTTTAACCACTCGTCCTGATTTCACCAGAAACCAGGCAGCTGCCTCCCTCCACTGAGGCCCTTCCCAGGCCTCCGATGGACAAAGTGACCATCGGAATCACGCAGAGGACAGTGCCCCAGCCTGGCCAACCAGCCCCGGGCTGCACTGCAAGAGAGACATCCCAAAGCCTGCGAGGGGTGGGAAGCGCGCCACCTCGCCCGCGCCTCCCCAGGAGGGAGGGGGGAAAGAGTCCGCTCCTGAACGCGGGTTCGCGCCCTGGAGGTCCTAGGAGTTGCCAGGGCCAGGAGGTCCAAAGGAGGCTGATTGTCAGAGGCAGCCCTGCCTGTCCTCGTTCCCCGTCGGCCTCCGGCGGGGAGAAAGAATCTCCCCCAAACCCTATGAAAGCGGCATCGCGAACCCGCTTCTCGGTTCTCACCTTCCACCGGTTCCCAGCGGCGCGGCCACCCAGCTACACGCAGCGACACGCCTCCCCCCCCCTTTCATTCATCTGGAGCCCGCTTCGCTGACAAGCAGGGCAGCTGGCCAATCGGCGAGGCTTGTGGCCTCAGGGAGGCGGGACCTTCAGCCAGGTTGGCCAATGGCCCTGGCACCCCGCCGGAGGATGCGCTCTGAGGGCTCTAGCGTTTTTCAGGGCGATGGGAGTTGTGGTCTCGGCGCCCGCTTTTGGACCAAACTACAAGTACCAAGATGCCGAAAGGGGCAAGGACCAGTGCTGGCAAAAACTGTATTTCGGTTTGGTCTTTTGAGTTTCACTCGAAGAGACTCGCCAAGAATGAGACTCTTTGTCCCGAGAGTTGAACGATCAGGCCGTGGACAGTAATGCAGCCTGGAGAAGAAAAGCTATGACTTAGCAGTCCGCACACTTTTTCCTACCGAGCTCCCCGCAGAAATTGAAATGAGCGAAAAGGTTTCATCGGCTCCACAGGTTTTCCTTAGCGGGTGCTGGTGGTTCACGCCTGTGATCCCAGCTACTTCAGGAGGCTGAGACCTGATGATCGAGATTTGAAGACAGACTGGTTGGACAAATCCGTGAGGCTATTATCTCCAATTAACTACACAAAGGCGGAAGTGGAGGTGTGGCTCAAGTGACACAGTGCCCCCTTGGAGAGGAATAAGCTAAGGAACAGCGCCCAGGCCTTAAGTTCAAACCCTAGTACCTGCACCAACATGTTTTCTTTGCACACCTGCAACCTGTCTTTGTTAAGTAGTGATTGAGCTGGAATTGTTGTCTGGTGCCCACAAAAAAATGACAAGACTGGATTCCACAACTGTTGCAGGGGCTGAGGACATCTCAAGCCACTGTGGGTAACTCTGACTTGGTCTTTTATACCCCCAACCACAGGGAAGTTAATTTGCCAGTCAGAATTGTTCTGGGTTTTTGTTGTTGCTGTTTGTTTTGTTGTTGTTTTGTTCAAGACTTGTGCCAGCCAGCTTTTGAAACAGATTTTTACATAAAGTACATCTGATACCCAGATGCCACTGGGGTGTGTACCCAAGGTAGCATTTTGTGCAAACATGATGGATTCGCTTTTCTGGCAAACAATACTCTCTTTGACTCTCTGATTCCTGTTTATCACAAATAAAGGACCCTGTTTCCTAGATGGAATCAGGCCCCAAATAGTCTGGCCCTTAGTTTCTAGGCCCATAAGCACTAGGGGATCAAGCATGTAATCCTAGTTACTCTGGAAGCTAAAATCTGAAAATCTCAGTTTAAAGGCAGCCTGGACAGACAAATCCAAGAGGCTCTAATTAACCAACAAAATATCAAAGTGGAGGCTTGGCTCAAGTGGTGGAGTGCCAGTCTTGAGCAAGAAGCTGAGCAAGAGCTTGAAGCCCTGAGTCTAAAGCTATGTGTGTGTGTGCGCACATGTACATGTGTTCACACATGCATGCACACACACATAAATGATAGTGAACTATATAAAAACAATTGCAGTCTGTGATTCTAGCTACTTGGGAGACTGGGGCAGAAGGATCACAGGTTCCATCCAGGCTGAGCAATTGAGTGATACCTTGTCACACACAAAAAAATTCATCTTATCTTGCCCATGTAATTGTAACCCCTCTATACGGTATTTTCACAGTAAAAAAAAAAAATTCATCATAGGAAGTGGTGCTCTGGTTCAAGTGGTAGAATATTAACCTTGAGCAAAAGAAGCTCAGGGATGTTGCTGAAGCCCTGAGTTCAAGCCCCAGGACTGGCAAAAAAAAAAAAAAATCAAAATAATGATTACATAGTGATGAGTTGCAGATATTTAGTATGTTCATTTTAATATAGTTTATTTGGGCTGGGAAGGTGGCTCAGTGGTAGAGTGCTTGCCTTGCATGCATGAGGCCCTGGGTTCGATTCCTCAGCACCACATAAGCAAAAACAAAAAAGCCGGAAGTGGCGCTGTGGCTCAAGTGGTAGAGCTCTAGCTTTGAGCTGAAGAGCTGAGGGACAGTGCCCAGGCCCAGAGTTCAGGCCCCACGACCGGACCCAAAAAAAAAATATATATATATATACAGTTTATTTAATTATAAGCTTATTTAGCCAGTCGCCAGTGTCTCACGCCTGCAGTCCTAGCTACTCAGGAGGCTGAGATCTGAGGATCTCAGTTCAAAGCCAGCCCAGACAGGAAAATCCGTGAGACTCTTATCTCCAATAAACCAGAAAATGGAAGTGGTGCTGTGGCTCAAGTGGTAGAGTTCTTGCCTTGAGCTGAAGAGCTGAGGGTTAGTGCCCAGGCCCAGAGTTCAAGCCCCAGGACCAATTAAAAAAAAAAAAAAAAAGCTTATTTAATTTAATACTTTATAATGACTTCAACAACTAGTTAAAAGAAGGCTAGAACTAGAACCTAGAAGGTTGAACTAGAACCACCCAGGTGGCTTTTAGTCATTCCATGTGCCTCTGTCAGCAACTTAGGCATTTTAATTTTGCACTGGATCCCAGTGTACCTTTCTTGCTTGCCAACCCTATACTAGAATATCCACAGCAGAACTAGGGTGGACTTGGGCATTTGAAGTTACTGGGAAGTCTAAAGACTGAGTCACCTCTCAGGATCCTCCCAGGCCTGGCTGCCTTCCAAGTAGAGAGCCAGAGAGCCTTCCAGAGCCACTCCCATCAACCCTGGCTGAGGACTAGGAACAGGCTTCAACACATGGATATACAGCATCATCTAGTGGCCATTGGGTATCAGGGCATTTTTGGGAAACAGAGCTAAGATCTTGCAAGCAAAAATGTTACACCTGCCAGATGCTGGTGGCTCACACTGAGGATTGTGGTTTGGAGCCAGCCCCAGTAGAAAAGTCTCCCTGAGTGATGGGAATGTGGCTTAGTGGTAGAGCGCATGCTAGTATCACATAAACAGAAAAACCCAGGACAGTGCCACTTCCAGCTTTTTCTGTGATTAATTGTAGATAAAAGTTTCATAGACTTCCCTCCTAGTGCTGGCTTTGAACCAGAATCTTCACATCTCAGCCTCCTGAGTAGCTAAGCTTACAGGCATGAACCACCAGTGCCTGGTTCAATGTTCTTTTGTGTATGCCACTATTGAGGCTTGAACTCAGGGCCTCACACTCTCACTTAGGTTTTTCTGCTAAAGGCTTGAACTACACTACTTGAACTACAGCTCCACTTCCAGCTTGTTGATGGTTAACTGGAGATAAGAGTCTCATGGACTTCTCAGTCCAGCCTGGCTTTAAACTGATACTCAGATCTCAGCCTCCTGAGTAGCTAGGATTAAAGGTGCAGCTGGGCGCTAGTGGTTCACAACTGTAATGCTAGCCTTGAGCTGAAGAGCTGAGGGACAACCAGACCCAGAGTTCAAGCCCCATGACTGACAAAAAAAAAAAAGGTGTGAGGTGCTGGTGACTGATTTTAGCTACTTTTTCTTCCTTCCTTCCTTCTTTCCTTTCTTTTTCCTTTTTGTTGGTTGTGGGGCTTGAACTCAGGGCCTGGACACTATCCCTCAGCTCTTCAGCTCAAGGCTAGTACTCTACCACTTGAGCCACAGCGCCACTTCTGGCTTTTTTCTTTTTGCTTATGTGGTGCTGAGAAATCGAACCCAGGGCCTCATGCATGCAAGGCAAGCACTCTACCACTGAGCCATCTTCCCAGCCCCCCTCTCCTCTTTCTTTCTCTTTCTTGGTCGGTTGTAGGGCCTGAACTCTGGGCCTGGGCGCTGTCCCTCAGCTCTTCAGCTCAAGGCTAGCGCTCTACACTTGAGCCACAGCGCCACTTCTGGCTTTTTTCTGCTTATGTGGTGTTGAGGAATCAAACCTAGGGCCTCATCCATGCAAGGCAAGCACTGTACCACTGAGCCACCTTCCCAGCCCATCATCTGTTTTTCTTTCTTTCTTCCTTCTTTTCTTCCTTCCTTCTTTTCTTTCTTTCTTTCTTTCTTTCTCTCTCTCTCTCTCTTTCTCTCTCTTGCTTTCTTTCTTTCTTTCCTTGGGCTTGAATTTGGAGCCTGGGCACTGTTCCTGAGCTACTTTTGCTCAAGGCTAGCACTCTACTACTTGAGCCACAGTACCACTTCCAGCTTTTTCTGTTTATGTAGTACTGAGGAATTGAACCCAGGATTTCAATCATGGTAAGCATTCTACTACGGAGCCACGTTCCTAGTCTCCCGGGATGGCTTTGAAGTATGATCCTCAGATCTCAGCCTTTTGAGTAGCTAGGATTACAGGAGTGAGTCACTGGTGCCCAGCTTTCAGACCCTTTTTTCATTGGTTATTTAGAAGGTAGGGACTTACTCTATACCCAGGCCAGCTTCTGTCATGATCCTCCTACTTGTGTTTCCCATGTAGCTTGGGAAAGCTATCTTTCCTCAGGTCACATTACTGGGAAGTGGCTGAGGTGGGGTTTGAACCCATATCCTTTTTTTTTTTTTTGTCGGTCATGGGGCCTGAACTCGGCCTGGGTGCTGTCCCTCAGCTCTTTAGCTGTAGACTAGTGCTCCACCACTCGAGCCTCAGCCCCACTTCCGGATTTTTCTGCCTATGTGATGCTGGGGAATCGAACCTAGAGCCCCAGGCATGCAAGGCAAGCACTCTACCACTGAGCCACCTTCCCAGCCCCTCCCATATCCTCTTGATACCAGAGAAGGGAAGGTTATACCAGGGAAAGGAAAAGGAGTCCAGGCATGAGAATGAACAAATGAGGAAGACTGGAATTCTAAGTGAAGAGTTCCATGTGGTACATGAACACTGAGAATCACATGGGCAAGCACTCTGCTAGGCCTGGGGTGGAAAGGTGAGCTATGCTGTATAGATCAAAGAACAGGAAAGAGTCCCTGCTTGTCCGAAGCTTATTAGCTTGGTGGAATGCAAGGTTGGCGGGTAAGTCATAACTTATGAGAGGTACAAGGGCAGACAACCTTGGATTCAAATCAGATTTCTGTCATTTTCTAGTTCTGTGACCTTGGAAAGAAGTTCCATTTCTCTGAATTTTATTTATTATTATTATTTTTTTTGTCGGTCATGGGGCTTGAACTCTGGGCCTGGGCACTGTCCCTGAGCTCTTCAGCTCAAGGATAGCACTCTGCCACTTGAGCCATAGCGTTACTTGCAGCTTTTTCTGCTTACGTAGTGTTGAGGAATCAAACCCAGGGCCTCATGCATGCAAAGCAAAGTACTCTACCATTGAGCCACCTTCTCAGCCCTGAATTTTAATTTCTTTTTTTGGGTCCGGTCGTGGGGCCTGAACTCTGGGCCTGGGTGCTATCCCTCAGCTCTTCAGCTCAAGGCTAGCGCTCTACCACTTGAGCCATAGCACCACTTCCGGCTTTTTTCTTCTTGCTTATGTGGTGCTGAGGAATTGAACCCAGGTCCTTAGGCATGCAAGGCAAGCGCTCTACCACTGAGCCACCTTCCCAGCCCCTGAATTTTAATTTCTTTACAAAATGTTCACCTGTTTGACTGGTGGCTCTGTTTGTTTTATTTATTTTTTGTCAGTAGTGGACTTGAACTCTGAGCCTGGGCACTGTCCCTTAGCTCTTCAGCTCAAGGCTAGTGCTCTACCACTTGAGCCACAGTGCCACTTCTAACTTTTTCTGCTTATGTGGTACTGAGGAATTGAACCCAGGGCCTCATGCATGCAAGGCAAGCACTCTACCACTGAGCCACCTTCCCAGCCTCCTTTTGTTTGTTTAGCTGTATTTTTTTTTTGTCTCTTCTTTTTTGATACTGGGGATCAAACACAGGAAGTTACACTTGCTAGACAAGTGCTTTGCCACTGAGCTACATCCCAATCCATCTGTTAGATCTTCAGTAACACATGATCATTTGATCATATCATCTTCAAAGCCCAAGTTACATTCTTATTTGAAAACTTTAGTGAGGCTGGGCATGGTAGTTCACACCTATAATCCCAGCACTCAGGAAGCTGAGGCAAGAGGTCAGAGAGCTTAAGCCAGCTACATACTGAAACCTGTCTTAGAAAAAAAAAAAAAAAAGGCCAGGCACTGGTGGCTCATGCCTATAATCCTAGCTACTCAGGAGACTGAGATCTGAGGATCACCAGTCAAAGGCAGCCAGGGCAAGTCCAATAAACCACCAGAAAACCAGAAGTAGCACTGTGGCTCAAGTGGTAGAGCAGTAGCCTTGAGATGAAGAGCTGAGGGACTTTGCCCAGGCCCAGAATTCAAGTCCCATAACCAACCAAAAAAAAAAAAAAAAGGGCTGGGAAGTTGGCTCAGTGGTAGAGCGCTTGCCTTGCATGCATGAGGCCCTGGGTTCGATTCCTCAGTACCACATAAGCAAAAAGAAAAAAGCCGGAAGTGGCGCTGTGGCTCAAGTGTAGAGTGCTAGCCTTGAGCTGAAGAGCTGAGGGACAGTGCCCAGGCCCAGAGTTCAGGCCCCACAACCGGACCCAAAAAAAAAAAAATTTACACTGGGAGAAAGCAAGGGAAGGGGTGACACTGTCCAAAAGGAAATGTACTCTTTATCTGACTCATTTAATTGTAACTCCTCTGCACATCACTTTTATAATAATAAAAAAATTTAGCTGGGTGCTGGTGGCTCACACCTGTAATCCTAGCTACTCAGGAGCTGAGATCTGAGGATCGTGGTTCAAAACCAGCCCAGGCAGGAAAGTCTGTGAGACTCTTATCTCCAACTAACCACCAAAAACAAACAAACAAAAAACAGAAGTGGAGCTGTAGCTCTAGTGGTAGAGCACCTGAGAAGATAAAGCTCAGGGACAGCACCTAGGCCTTTCAAGCCCCTGGATCAGCGCACACACACACACACACACACACACACACACACACACACACACACACACACACAATGTGGAGGCACAAGTCTGTACACACACACACACACACACACACGATGTGGAGGCACAAGTCTGTACTCCAAACATCGAGAAGCTTAAGGCAGAAGTTTTGAGTTCTAGGCTAGCTAGACTATATAGCAGATGCCTGACCAGTCTGGACTATACCACAAGACTTGGTCTCAAAAACAAAAAAATAGGGGGGGGGGGGGGGAAGAGTAGAAGTTAGGTGTGGTGGTGCAAAACTATAATTTCAGCAATTTAAAACTAAACAGGACTGGGGCTGGGGGTTTAGCCCAGCAGTAGGGCGCCCGCCCAGCACGCACAAGGCCCTGGGTTCGGTCCTCAGCCCTGGAAAAAAAAAAGAAAGAAAGAAAAAAAAAAAACACTAAACAGGACTGCAGTTCCTAGCCAGCTTGATCAAAAAGTCAACAAGAGGGCTGGGGAAGTGGCTCAGTGGTAGAATGCTTGCTTTGCATGCATGAGGCCCTGGGTTCCATTCCTCAGCACCACACAAGCAGAAAAAGCCAGAAGTGGCGCTGTGGCTCAAGTGGTAGAGTTAGCCTTTAGCTGAAGAGCTGAGGGACAGCACTCAGACCCAGAGTTCAGGCCCCATGACCAACAACAACAAAAAAAGTCAACAAGACCCAGTCTCTAAAACAAGCCATCATTGGATGCTGGTGGCTCACATAGGTAATTTAAACTTCTCAAGAGGCTGAGATCGGAGGTTGGAGGTTTGATGCCAGCCCAGGCAGGAAAGTCTAAGAGTCTCTTATCTCCATTAAACCAGAAAAGAAAAGAAAAAAAAAGGCAGGAAGTTGTGCTTGCCTTGAGCAAAAAGGTCAGCTACAACGCCTAGGCTATGATTTCAAGCCCCCCAGCCATCTACTCGGTAGACAAAAATATAAAGATCACAGAGGCTGCTCAGTAAAAGAAAATATCAAAAAACACCACAAAAAGCAAAAGACCTGAGAGCATGGCTTGCGGGGATTATTTGCTTGCTTTTAGGACAAGAGATAAAACATGTGTAACAGCAGGAATGATCTCGTTGAAGAGGGGAAAACATGTGGTTTGGAGTGGTGGACCACCAGAGATGGTCTTTAGGCAGACAAAAAGCTATGGGATCAAGTTGGTCGGCTGACCTCAGGTAAGAAGCACCCTTGCAGGAGGGAAGGAAAAGAATGGAGGCGGAGGCTTAGGTGGAGGTGGCCGATGGGGCGGTGAGATCTGCGGACACTCCCCCTCGCCAAACTCATAGAAACGCAATCTCCCTCTTCCTGGTGGCCTCCAGATTATTCTGGACGGTTAGCCTGTGTATTCTGAGCTACGATAACTGAAGGTGTGTCCGCTTCTCTAGCATCCCCCAGGGATCCCCCAAAGGCAGCCTCGCAGTCGCCTCTTGATTTTTCTGCAACCCCTTCAAACTCGGCCCCGGAGCCCCGCAGTCTGCGTACGTTGAATCACCCTGAAGAGACACCGAGCTGCGACTACGCAGTTGGTTTCACAAAGGGGGGCGGTCCTCGCCTTGCGCTCCGGGATCCAGACGTTCGAGCCCGCCCCCTCTTCCCTCCCTCCTCCCTCCTCCCTCGGCCCCCGACAACCCCGAAGTTAGCCCACTGGGCCACCGTAACTCATGTCCGCCGCTACCCAGAAAGAACCAAGGTTGGTGGGGGGTGGGACCTGAGGACAGAACTAAATCGAGATTGGGTTGAGAGCTTAGAGGCGGAGTTTAAAGGCTAACTTCGAGCTGAGATTGGGCCGAGCTTAGAGAGGCGGAGCCTAATGATGGAGCGGAAGGAGGGATTGGGTGGAGGGCGGGGCCGGTGCACGGATTGGGCGGTGTGCTCCGGGGCGGTGCTTAAGGGGGCGGTGCCGTGTCGGAAGTCAAAGGTCGGTAAATAGTGGTGATGTCATGCAGGCAAGATGGCGGAAGGGTGAGCTTGTCGTTCGGCTCCCAGGCGTTGGGGCCTGAGTCCTCCTGGGGTTTGGATTACCTGGCCAGCGTGCCTGTGGGGAACGGGAGATCAGCGTGAGCTCGGACGGAGCCGAGAGGACAGAGTGGGGCGACAGTCCGGGCGGGTGGGGAAGCGGCCTGCGCAGCCACGGCCGAGGGACACCTCGGAGGGGGAAATGGAGGGTCGTGTTGGCACGGCGGGGCCGCCAGATGTGTCTGTCTTCCGCAGGGAGGACGTGGGGTGGTGGCGAAGCTGGCTGCAGCAGAGCTACCAGGCCGTCAAAGAGAAGGTAAGTTGGACCAGCGCCTTGCTTTGCCCGGTCGGGCTCAGCGCCGCCGTATTGCGACCTGGTCCAACCTGTCCTGCCCGACTTTTGCGGGCCCCTGGCCTCCCTGAGGTTTACTTGAGCCCCACGTCCCCTGACCCCTAACTATGAGAAGGTGGGTCCCAACGCAGACCAGTGTAATACCAGCTACAGATTGTTTAAAAAAAAACAAACTGAAGCAACCCTTTCCAAAGAATCCATAGAAAAGAACTATTTATTCGAGCTCAGGAAATTGACAACTTCCCGGTGGGACCGAGGACATTGGCTGCAAGCCTTGAAGGATTCTAACACTGAAGAAACTTATTCCTATAGTCATTTGAATTATTAAAGTATGTGCCAACCAGCACACTCTGACACGTCCTGATGAAAAAGCAGCTGCAGGCCTTACAAAGCTCAGAGTCTGGTGGGGAGACAGTCAGTAACCAAATAGTCAAAAATAGCTGTTTAAGCCAGTCACCTAACTACTCAGGAGGCAGAGATCTGAGGATCACGGTTCTAAGCCAGAGCAGGCAGAAAAGTCAATAGTGGAGGTGTGACAGAGCACCAGCCTTGAGCACAAAAGCTAAAGAACAGTATCTAGGCTCTGAGTTCCAGCCCCAGTGTCCTCCCCCCCCCCCCCCCCAAAAGGCTGTTTACTTACTGTTATATAGTAAGTGCTGTGAAAGGAAAGTACCAAAATGTTTGTCCAGTCTAGGTAATCAAGGATGTGACAGGAAAGGGATGAGGAAAGGCTATCCAAGCCAACCTGCCCCAGACAGGGTGAGGAGCAAGAACCCAGGCCAGTGAAGAGCTTCAGGCATACACATTGGTGCCTGATGAGTTCTCATTGAGTAATGATTTGCAAAGAGGGCTGGAGAGCTCCATACTCATAGAGTGGAAATCTTTGCAGGCTAGCTAAGCAATCCCTGTAAGATAAACAGCTCTTGTCCTTCCAGTGGGTAATGCTAGTGGATATTCAGTAATTTGTTTAAAACAGCCCATTTGGGGCTGGGAAGGTGGCTCAGTGGTAGAGTGCTTGCCTTGCATGCATGAGGCCCTTGGTTCGATTCCTCAGCACCACATAAGCAGAAAAAGCTGGAAGTGGGGCTGAGGCCCAAGTGGCAGAGCACTGGTCTATAGCTGAAGAGCTGAGGTACAGTGCCCAGGCCCAGAATTCAGGCCCCAGGACAGACAAAAAAAAAAACAAACAGCCAATTGAGTTGTGGAAAAAATTATTATCTACTGCAAGCAAGCAGAGTGAGTCTTGCTTTAGGAAGACTCAGCCATCCACTCTCTGGCAGCATTTTTTTTTTTTTTTTTTTGTGCCAGTCCTGGGGCTTGAACTCAGGGCCTGGGCACTGTCCCTGAGATATTTTTGCTCAAGGTTATCCCTTTACTTCTCTGAGCTACAGCTCAGCAAATTGGAAAATACCCAGAGCTGTTTATGTTAATGATGAGAGACCCAGAGTAGCATGCTTACTTTTGATCAGTAATCATGGAAGGAAAGTAACATTCAGAAGTTTTGCAGGGAAAAAAAAAATGTTTTGCAGGAGGGCCTCCTGTGTATTTCTCTGAGGGATGGTCTTGCCTAAACCAGGAAGGTAGTTGGTCAGCCTAAACTTGGAATTCCCAGTTTAAAGCAGGAGATGATGGATGTTGTTTCTGCTTTTTTGGAATGTAAAGACTTAATTTTCCTTTCTTATATACTACTTTTATATGAACTTCAACACATTATTTAACCTCTTGAGGCCTTAGCTCAAGTGTAAAATGAAAATAATTCCTACCTAAGTGATTGTCATGAGAGTTAAATGAGAATTACATGAATATAATACACAAAAAATAATTCTTAGAACATTAAATACTTACAAGCATATGTTGATGCTGAAAGTGATAGGAAAACTCTTGGGCAGCATTATCAGTCTATTTTCTACCCTTTTCGTTTGTTTGTTTGTTTTGGTCAGTTGTGGGGCTTGAAGGCTGGGCCTATGTGCTATCCCTTGAGCTCTTTAGCTCAAGGCAATTGCTCTGCCACTTGAGCCACAGCGCTACTTCCTTTTTTGGTGGTTAATTAGAGATAAGGGTCTCAGACTTTCCTGCCAGGGCTGGCTTTGAACCTGGATCCTCAGATCTCAGACTCCTGAGTAGCTAGGGTTACAGGCGTGAGCCACTAGTGCCTGGCCCTTTTTTGTTTTTATGTGGGGCTTGAACTCAGGACCTGTGCATACCCTTGAGCTTCTTTTGCTCAAGACTAGTGCTCAAGACTTGAGCTCTACTTCCAGCTCTTTGGAGCTAAGTCTTATGACTTTCTTGCCCAGTCTGGCTTTGAACCAGATCTCAGCCTCCTGAATATGCTAGGATTATAGGCCACCAGCACCCAGCTCCAACCATTTCTTTTCTTGGTCTTTGGTTCCTTTCCTGGTCTTACTTCCTGTCCTGATTCCATTAGGGCCACTCCCATTAACATACCTGGTCCTTATAGGTCTGAGAGGGCTGTCATTTCCTTCCTCTGCTCCTCACCTCCTCCTGTTGTGTCCTGTGTATGCTCATGAATGCTAGCACATACACACTAATAGAGAAGGGCACATTGATCTTTGGCTCACCAAAGACCTGACCTTATCTGAGCCAGAGCGCTCCTCAGCAAGCCCTTCAGCTTTGAATTTGCTTCAGAAAGTCTTCCCTCATGGTCCTGTTCCACAGCTCTGTCCCTTTCATTCCCACAAGACAACCTCCCATACTTTTTGAAATTTGAGGTCAACACATGATCTGAATTTACTGAAGCCACTGCCTATAAACTTATCTGTAGTCATACTCTGCTTCACCTACTGCTTGCCAAATCTAATGGGTGTTTTTCAACTCTTATCTTCCTGGACCTGCTGTATTCAAAACTAGTGATTACTTCTTTTCCTTGAAACTCTTGACATGGTTTTCACCCAATTACCATATATATCTCTAGTTTAACTTGTGATTGTGAGCTCCTGCTCCTCTGCCTGCCCCATAAAGGTGGGTTCTGAGGATGATTGTCTTCAGCATACTTCTCTCTTTTTTGGGGGGGGGGGGGGAAGGGTCCAGTCGTGGAGCCTGAACTCTGGGCCTGGGCGCTGTCCCTCAGCTCTTCAGCTCAAGGCTAGCACTCTACCACTTGAGCCACAGTGCCACTTCCAGCTTTTTACTTTTTGCTTATGTGATGCTGGGGAATCGAACCCAGGGCCTCAGGCATGCAAGGCAAGCGCTCTACCACTGAGCCAACTTCCCAGCCCTTCGGCATACTTCTCTATTCACTTGTCAGACTCTTCTGTGGGTAAGCTCCTCCCTTCATGTTAAGGTGATTTCTGTTTTTTTTCCCCTGTGCTTCAGTGTTTGAGGATCGCTTCTGTTGGATGACTCTCTTAGATATCCAACTATCACCTCAGATTCTATATGTCCAAAGTCATTACTGGAAATCAGGGATGGACAGCATCCAGCAGTATAAGTCCTTTGAAATTATTTGGTACATGATAAGACAGACAGACAAATATGCTTGTAGGTGGCTTGTGCACTGCTTTTGGCCATTTTCCCGTGTTGGTAATTTTATATGGCCTGCAGATGTTATAAGTATCCAGATGGCCCTTAGCAGAAAAAAGGTTTCCCACCTCTGCGCTAAACCTTCTCTTCATTAGTACTTTTTCACCTTGCTGGCAGTACTTGATTTAGTCAGTCACCTGTTTTATAGCCAGTTCTCCTTCCTTGATTGTTTTACTGCCTTCAGTCAACTTACCTGTTTAATCACCAGGTTCATGTTTTACACCCCATCTTGCCCCCCTCGTAGGTTACTATAATAGCTTCCTGTTTTCCCTTACTCTCCTAATTTTGTCACCCTTGGACCAATCCTCTAAGCATTACTGGAGTAACCTAGAGTGAAAGGGAATCTCACATGTCCCACCTGCTTCACCTTTGGTGGCTCCTCTACCAGAGAAAGGCAACCTCTCTAGCGTTTTTGTTTTTTTTTTTGCCTGCGGGGGAGGGGGGGTAGAGGTGGTGGGGGCGGAAGGGTGTGAGGGTAGGAGGGTAGGTCGATCATGAGTCTTGAACTCTGGGCCTGGATGCTGTCTCTCAGCTCTTCAGCTCAAGGCTAGTGCTCTACCACTTAAGCCACAGAGCCACTTTTGGCTTTTTCTGCTTATGTGGTGCTGAGGAATTGAACCCAAGGCCTCATGTATGCAAGGCAAGAACTCTACCACTGAGCCACCTTCCCAGCCCCTCCTGTTTCATTTTTAAAGAGTTTATTCCAGGCTTCCCTTCACCTCAACCTTCACCCGTCACCTTACCTCCCCATAAAGTGTCCATCTCTGCTGTGTCCCTGCCCATTCTTCTGTTATGTGAGCACTTCCCCAACATACTGCAGCCTTCTTACAGGCCAGCACCATGTGTATTTGTTTGTCCTCAGAGTTCACATTTAGTGGAGGAGACAACCATTCATGGAATAATGGTTGCATAATTAAAACTGCTGATTGTTTTTTTTTAGAGGGCAGGGGACAGCACTGGGGTTTGAAATCAGGGCCTTGAGCTTGCGAGCTAGGTGTTCACCAAGCAACAGTGTTTGAGTATATATACCAGGTGAGCATCAGTGAGTAAAACATACAGTTTCTGCATTCATGCTTTATCTAGGGACAAGGACAGTTAACAAGTAATGGAGAATTTACAGTATAGTAGATGTTTAAGAAGAAATGAGCCATTTGACAGAGTAGCCAAAGAAATAGAGAGCACCTGCTTAGCAAACACAAAGCCCTTAGTTCAAACCCTAGGACCAGAGGGGTGAATTTGAGTAGGAGAAACCAAGCATGAGGAGGGATGGAGGAAATTTCCCTAGGGAAGTGACATTGAAGCTTAGACCAGAATGATTAACATGAGTTAACCTGGTGAGAGGGTTCAGTCATGTGTTTTCTTGCTTGTTTGTTCTGAAGAGTTAGCTTCAGGGAGAGGGAATACTATGTTTTGGTAAAGACCTTATTCTCATTTAGGTACCACTGGCTCACACCTATTATTCCAGTTACTGAGGAGTCTGAGATCTGAGAATTGAGGTTCAAAGCCAGTCTGGGTAGACAAATTTGAGAGACTCTTATCACTAATTAGCCAGCAAAAAGCTGGAACTGCAAGCATGGTTCAGGTGGTAGAATACCAGCCTTGAGCAAAGAAAGCTTATCAAGAATGAGAGGCCCTGAATTCAAGCCCTAGTAGCTGCACAGAACTCACTTTTTCAGTTTTTTTCTACTCCTGGCTGGTGCCCTACCACTTGAGCCATGCTCCCAGGGTTTTTTTTTTTGATTAGAGATAAGAATCCATGGAAGTGGCGCTGTAGCTCAAGTGGTAGAGCGCTCGCCTTGAGCTGAAGAGCTGAGGGACAGCGCCCAGGCCCAGAGTTCAAGCTCCACGACCGACAAAAAAAAAAAAAAATATATATCAAAAAGAATCCTAAGAATTTACTACCTGGGCTGTGAGCCACCAGTGCCCAGCTTCTCAAAGTCTGTTTTGTTTACAGAATGTGTCCCTCTTTCCCAATCACTGACCTGGGCTGCCTTCCACATTTATGAGGAAAAAAACGAGGACCAGATGAGACTTACTTGTGAACTCCTAGGCTGAGACACAGTTCCTGTGCCAAGGAGTAGGGGTCTTTTCTCTCTCTGCTAGCAGTAATTCCAGGTTGTGGAATTGGGCAAGTTAGCATTGTTTCTGAGCTCAGGCCCCCATGTCACTTGCCATTTCCTTTTAGCTGTCTGGTTCTGAAGGAGCACAGCAAATAAGAATGAGGTGATAGGCCAGGCACTGGTGGCTCATGCTTGTAATCCTAGCTACTCAGAAGGCTGAGATCTGAGGATCATGGTTCAAAGCCAGGAAAGAGCAGGAAAGTCTGTGAGACTCTTACTTCCAATTAACCACCAGAAATCAGAAGTGGAGCTGTGGCTCAAGTGGTAGAGTATTTGCCTTGAGCTGAAGAGCTGAGGGACAGGCCCAGAGTTCAAGCCCTACAACCAACCAAAAAAAAAAAAAATAGGAGTGATGGTGCTCAGACAGCTCTGTCATCCTTCTCTGTCTTCCCATAGTCCTCTGAAGCTTTGGAGTTCATGAAGCGGGACCTGACGGAGTTTACTCAGGTGGTACAGCATGACACGGCCTGCACCATCGCAGCCACAGCCAGCGTGGTCAAGGAGAAGCTGGCTGTAAGTACTGTCCACACCTTGAGTGACTGCCCCTCACATCCTGCCCTGCCCTGGATCCTGGTGGGGACCCCCAACTTTTTGTCCTTAGGTGACTTTTCCTCTATGTGGGGAAACTATAGAAATACTCCCTCATTTTGAAAGAATTTTGCTTGTCACACGCACTGTATATATGTGTATGTATACATATGCACGCATATGTATATAGTATATATGTTTACATATGTGCAAACATACTCTATATGTGCATGTACATACATATGCGTGCATATATTGCACACATATGTGCATATACCTACTATTTTAGCAAAGTCATTGCAAATAAGAGCCGGGTGCTGGTAGCTCACGCCTGTAATCCTAGCTACTAAGAAGGCTGAGATCTGAGGATTGAGGTTCAAAGCCAGCCTGGGCAGGAAAGTCCATGAGACTCATCTCCAATAAACCACCAGAAAACTAGAAGTGGTTCTGTGGCTCAAGTGGTAGAGCGCTCGCCTTGAGCCGAAGAGCTCAGGGACAGCACCCATGCCCAGAGTTCAAGCCCCACAACCAACCCCCCCCCCCCCAAATACAAATAAAAGAGTTGTAAAATAGCCGGGCGCTGGTGGCTCACGCCTGTAATCCTAGCTACTCAGGAGGCTGAGATTTGAGGATCGCGGTTCAAAGCCAGCCCGGGCAAGAAAGACCGTGAGACTCCTATCTCCAATAAACCACCAGAAAACTGGAAGTGGCGCTGTAACTCAAGTGGTAGAGCGCTCGCCTTGAGCTGAAGAGCTGAGGGACAGCGCCCAGGCCCAGAGTTCAAGCCCCACGACTGACAAAAAAAAAAAAAAGAGTTGTAAAAAAAAAAAAAAACATTTCCCAGATATAACTGTACATTTCTTTTTCAAAACAAGGATCATTTGATTTTTTTTTGGGGGGGGGGGGAGGGGGTCCAGTCGTGGGGCCTGAACTCTGGGCCTGGGCGCTATCCCTCAGCTCTTCAGCTCAAGGCTAGTGTTCTACCACTTGAGCCACAGTGCCACTTCCCAGCTTTTTTCTTTTTGCTTATGTGGTGCTGAGGAATTGAACCTAGGGCCTCAGGCATGCAAGGCAAACGCTCTACCACTGAGCTACCTTCCAGCCCCAAAACAAGGATCATTTGAAATTGTTGTTTTGTGGTCTTTTTTTTTTGGTTCAAGGCTTGGGCTTGAACTCAGGGCCTGAACATTGTCACCAACCAACCCTGCCTCTCCCCCCTCCCCCCAAATCTAACACTCTACCACTAGAGCCCCAACTCTTTCCCGCTTTGGTGGTTGATTGGAGATAAGTGTGTCAGTTTTGTCTGCTCTGGCTGGTTTCAGCATGCCTGTAATCCAAGAGCATGTGACTTTTGTCCTTTTTTTTGTTGTTGTTGGCCATAGGGCTTGAGCTCCGGGCCTGGGCACTGTCCTTGAGTTCTTTTCCTAAGGCTAGCACTCTACTGCTTTGAGCCCCAGTGCCACTTCCAGTTTTCTGGTAGTTAATTGGAGATAAGAGTCTCATGGACTTTCTTATCCAAGTTGGCTTTGAACCATGATTCTCAGATCTCAGCCTTCTGAGTAGCTAGGATTACAGGTGTGCACCACGCCCAGCTCTTGACAATTTTTGATTAGCCTAATTGGCTCTGATATTTTGATGAAATAGCCACTCAGATTTCTGCTCTGATCTACTCAGGACTACTTTGACCCTTTCTGTATCATTATGAATAGAGGGCTGTGTTTCCTTCCCTCTCCTTCAGCCCCAGAGATAGGGTACAAAGTTGTGAGCACTCTTCTGTCCCCACAGTTGGTAAACCTTTGCTCTGATGCTTTGTGCTCCAGATCCCAGATTGCAGCTTGCCTCTGGAACATTTGTTCTATTGCTTCTTTCTATAGACTGAAGGCTCCTCAGGGGCAACAGAAAAAGTGAAGAAGGGGTTGTCTGACTTCTTAGGGGTGATCTCAGACACCTTTGCCCCCTCACCGGACAAAACCATTGACTGCGATGTCATCACCCTGATGGGCACTCCCTCTGGCACAGCTGAGCCTTATGATGGCACCAAGGTATTCATTGACAGTGTTCTGAGTATATGTTAGGTCTTAGCTTCCAACTCTGGTCCACTCATAAGAACAACAAAAAAGGGTTGAGAATGTGGCTTATTGGTAGAGTGCTTTCCTAGCATGCATGAAACCCTGGGTTTGATTCCTCAGTACCTCATAAACAGAAAACATAAACAGCCAGTAGTGGTACGGTGGCTCAAGTGGTAGAGCATTAGCCTTGACTAAAAGAAAAGCAGCTCAGGGACTGTGTCTAGGCCCTGAGTTCAAGCTCCAGGACTGGCAAAAAATAAGTAAATATAGAGAACACCAATAAGGAGAAGATAATTACTGTATCATTAAACCCCTAATTGAATCACCTAATGATAATCTGACTTCTTGTTGGTCTATAACCCTCCATTTCTTTTTGTTCAAACACAGGTAAAAATAGGTTGGAGTTTTTATTTTTTAACAAATAGACACTTTATGTTTTGTTTTTGTTTTTCTGCTGGTCCTTGGGCTTGAACTCAGGGCCTAGGCACTGTCCCTGAGCGTGTTTTGTTTAAGGCTAGCACTCTACCACTTGAGCCACAGCGCCACTTCTGGTTTTCTGGTGGTTTATTGGAGATAAGAGTTTCATAGGGCTGGGAAGGTGGCTCAGTGGTAGAGCGCTTGCCTTGCATGCCTGAGGCCCTGGGTTCGATTCCTCAGCACCACATAAGCAAAAAGAAAAAAGCCGGAAGTGGCGCTGTGGCTCAAGTGGTAGAGTGCTAGCCTTGAGCTGAAGAGCTGAAGGACAGCGCCCAGGCCCAGAGTTCAGGCCCCATGACCGGACCCAAAAAAAAAAGAGTCTCACAGATTTTCTTGCCCGAGCTGGCTTTGAACCATGATCTCAGCCTCCTGAGTAACTAGGATTACAGGCGTGAGCCACTGGCCCCCAGCTTGAAAGTTATTAAGTATAAGATTTTAAGTTGTGACAACAATGACTCATCACCAAAACCATTTGCTGAAGTTCTGTTGTAGATAGCCTGTGCTTCATGTAATGCTGAGGAAGATAAACATTTCTGTTTATCAACTGAGCTCTGCCCCCCTGTGGCCCTAGTGGGAACACAGCATATATGACACTTGGCTGACCAGTGCCAGAATTTGAATTTTTAAATTTTTCATTGCTAGAGTATTGAGACTTTTGCTTAATAAATGCTGAGTAAGCTACCTGCCACTTTACTCCTAGCCCTAGAAATGATCGGGGAATGGTTTCAATTTAGGGATAGTAGGATTATTTCATGACTTGCTACTAAATTTGGACCCTATCAATATAATTGCATTTTCTGTCTTTCAAATTTCACCTATTTTAGCATTTTAAACAATTTTATAGCCTACTTCCTTTATTTGTATAGTTTCCTGGTGTAGAATATTGAGTTAAAGAGCACTTTTTTAGGAGCCCCAGTTCTAGGTTTTAGTCCAGTGCCATGGGCCCTGTGGGTTTGTGGAATTGGGTTGTGGTTGATATCCTATATAGAAGGATACATTCTATGTCCAGCTTCCAGAATTTCTTTTTCCCTTTTCTGCTTCACAGGCTCGTCTCTACAGTCTGCAGTCAGACCCAGCAACCTACTGCAATGAACCCGATGGTGAGGGGGTAGCAGTGAGGGACTTGTGGGGCAGGCAGCCCAAGAAGGGATGCATGGTGGGCTCAGTTTGTCTCAGGGCCAAATTCCTCCTAAGTTGAGGATTTACAATAGGACTTTTACATACCTTTCATCCTGGGATG
Organism: Dipodomys spectabilis; assembly: GCF_019054845.1. Classification (NCBI taxonomy): domain Eukaryota; kingdom Metazoa; phylum Chordata; class Mammalia; order Rodentia; family Heteromyidae; genus Dipodomys; species Dipodomys spectabilis. The sequence continues at coordinate 41,169,883 of NW_024870679.1, read as the reverse complement.
GTTTGGTGGTCCTTCTTCCTCACTGCCTTTACTCCAGCTCTGTCCTCTACAGAGACTTTGCTTAAAAACCTTGCTCTTTACCCTCTTTGCCCAGCCTCCTCCCAGCCCTTCCCTACCTGCATTCGTTTAGTTCCTGTTGGCTAAGACCCTGTCACTCAGTGAGCCCTATGCTGGGAACTAGAGACCAGGAAGAGTCAAACCCTCAGACTGGCCCATTCTTCCAGGAGCAGGCTGTTAAGAGGGAGACAAAGGGAAAGGAGAATCAAGCAGAGATGGTAAGGAGTAGAGTGCCTGCTTCTGCAGGAAGATAGAGAGCACTAAACCAACTGAATGAGCCTAGGAAGTGAACTTGAATCGAGGACTTAATAATGAATTAGAGTGGGTGCCCATGGCTCAAGCCTGTAATCCTAGCTGCTTAGGAGTCTGAGCTCTGAGGATCACAGTTCAAAGCCAGCCTGGGCAGGAAAGTCCATGAGACTTTTAACTCCATTTAACCACTAAAAAGCCAGAAGTATTTCAAGTGGTAGTAGCTCAAGTGGTAGAGCACTAGCCTTGAGTGAAAAAAAAAAGCTTAGGGATAGCACCCAGGATCTGAGTTCAAGACCCAGGACCAACAAGAAAGAAAAAGAGAGGTGGGGAGGGTGAGGGAGAGGATGAATTAGTAGTAAATTAAATGTTTTATTTTTAGAAGCAGGGAAGGGCATTCAGGCAAGGCAATGGTAGATCTGAGCAGAGAGCTCGTCACATTTCGGTGAGACTGGATTAAAGAGAGTACATGGGACAGTGAAGGCAGGCTGAGTGCTGAGAAAGCCAGGTACAGAGAGCTGTTTGTGCCAGGCCAAGCAGCTTTAATTTGGCTCTGAAAGGTTCGTAGTAGTAGTTCTGGTCCTGTTTTAGTCCCAGAGGCCTTTTAAAAACCTATTGAAAATGACAACTTTTTTTGTGCAGTGTGGGAATTCTTTGACCCTTTGAAAAGCATCTGAGGACCCTACAAAAAGCCCTCCTGTAGAGAATTGTTGGAGGGTTTTGAGGCTTGGAGTAATCACTTATTGAATCATGAAGTAACCTTTGAGGCCATGTTGTAAAGGATGAAATAGACAGACAGAGATGAGGTAGGAGGCATGATAGGAATCCCTATGTCAGAGGTAAGACCAGAGGTGGTATGGAATGGAGTGCATGTAGGAGACACTGGGAAAGTGCAGTAAGAGTGAGTAGACAAAGGAGGAGTCTCAAATAGCCCCCAGGTTTCTGATGGGCAACTCAGAAGAAAAATGAGCACACAGATTTGCAACTGAATCTGAAGCTCAGCAGAGTAGTCTGGGTTGCAAAAATAGTCAGAGGGGCTGGGGATGTGGCTTAGTGGTAGAGTGATTACCTAGCATGCATGAAGCCCTGGGTTCAATTTCTCAGTACCACATACATAGAAAAAGCCAGAAGTGGTGGTATTGCCCAAGTTTTAGAGCCTTAAGCAAAAAGAGCTCAGGGATAGCACCAAGGCCCTGAGTCCAAGCCCAGGACTGGCAAAAAAAAAAAAAAGAGTTGGTCACTAGTGGGTCACATCTATAATCCTAGCTGCTTTGGAGGGAGAGATCTGGAGATTAAGGTTCAGAGCCAGCCCCAGGAAGATAAATCCAAGAGACTCATCTCTAATATTCAGCAAAATGTCAGAAGTAGAGGCATGGCCCAAGTAGTAGAGCACCAGTCTTAAGCAAAAAAGCCAAACAAGAGCACAAGTCCCTGAGTTCAAGTCCCAGTACCAGTACCAAAAGATTTTTGAATAAATTTAAAAAGAGAGAGAAGGTTAAAATCCATGGTTTAGTGAAGATCATCTTATGAGTAAAATAGAAAGTGAGAAGAGACGGGGGAAGGGGGAGGCTGGGAAGGGATGTGAAGGGTAAACAAAGGAGGAGGCTGCAATGCTTGGTAAGAAATGTACGCATTATCCTGCCCATGTAATTGTAACCCCTCTGTACAGTATGTTCACAAATAAAATTAAATTAAAAAAAAAAAAGTGAGAAGAGGTAAGGAAAGGAAAGAAAAATAAGCAGCCCATGAAGACTCACAGAAACCAGGAGCTCCTGGTCAGAATTGATTTGTGCAGCTACATGAGAGAAGACAGGAAAGCAGCCAATGACTGGATCCTTGGATCCACTGGTGACCTGAGGACAGCTATTTCAGAGCTGGGGACTCAATAGCCAGGTGCAATGGATTAAATGCTAGCTGGGGCATGAGAAAATGGAGAGCACATTTTCTACAGATCACTGAGGTGCTACACCCTCATCCTAGTAGGACCCAACCACTTTCTCACTTTGACCTATCCCCAACCTTGGGCCAAAAGAATAAAAACCTTGGGCTGGGAAGGTGGCTCAGTGGTAGAGCGTTTGCCTTGCATGCATGAGGCCCTGGGTTCGATTCCTCAGCACCACATAAGCAGAAAGAAAAAAGCCGGAAGTGGCGCTGGGGCTCAAGTCGTAGAGCGCTAGCCTTGAGCTGAAGAGCTGAGGGACAGCGCCCAGGCCCAGAGTTCAGGCCCCACGACTGGACCCCCCCCCCCAAAAAAAAAAAAAAAAAAAAGAATAAAAACCTTAAGTTTTCTTTATTGCCCTTTTCCAGTCTTAAGTATATTCTGTAGGCCCCATGTTCTTTCCCCAGACCCAGGGATCTGACCATCAGCGTCTGTCCCCCTGCAGGGCCCCTGGAATTGTTTGACGCCTGGCTTTCCCAGTTCTGCTTGGAGGAGAAGAAGGGGGAGATCTCAGAACTCCTTGTAGGCAGCCCCTCCATCCGGGCCCTCTACACCAAGATGGTGAGGGCTCAGTCAGCAAGACCTCTGCTGGCTCCAGGCTTGAGGTGTTGGGAAGTGGGAGGGACATATGCAATGGGAAAACATGCCAGACTGTCCTGAGCCAAGAATCTGCATAAAAGAGGCAGGTTGGCCAAGGCTCTGGCTTTCAGAAAATGGTAAGAAAGGGAAGGGCCAGCAAAGCCAGATGGGAATTACTTTGTCCTTTCTTGGCCAAGCTCAAAGGGAAGGTGGGTGTGGCTCAAACAAGGTGAGATAGAAGAACTTGTACAGTTAACTGCAAAGCCACTTTCTCAGTCTGCAATTCAGAGCCTGGGGGCAGACTGATAAGGCTGGGGACCCAAAACCGGGCACAATATTTACAAATTCTCACCTCTACTTTGCCCTCTATCTAGGTTCCAGCAGCGGTTTCCCATTCAGAATTCTGGCATCGGTATTTCTATAAAGTCCATCAACTAGAGCAGGTATGCTGGTCTAACTTGGGAGGTACCCGTTCAGCCTGGGGTACAGAAAAAAAGCAGGCTGAGACGAGAAAGATAAGATACCAAGAGCCTGGGGGCTGGGGGTTTAGCCCAGCGGAAGGGTGCCCGCCCGGCATGCGCAAGGCCCTGGGTTCGGTCCTCAGCCCTGGAAAAAAAGAAAGAAAAAAAAAAAGATACCAAGAGTCGTGGAGTCAGTAGCAGGGCCTAGGAAGAGGGTACCTTGACTGTTCTTAGACATTCCTCCCCTTTCTGCAGGAGGAGGCCCGAAGGGATGCCCTGAAGCAGCGGGCAGAGCAGAGTGTCACTGAAGAGCCTGGCTGGGAAGAGGAAGAAGGTAAGTGGTGTCGAGGTGTGGTAGGGAAATGACAAGTCTGTTTGTGAGGCTCTAGCCAGTGAGCATAGGTGGATAACAGAATGTCAAACAAGGTTGGTGGAAACCTATGCTTAGAGAAATCACTACTGTCATTTGGAATACTGCCCTGGACCAATTACTTCATTGTCCCTGGGAACAGAATGAAAAATCCAGATTTTCCCTGCCTCACTTTTTTATTTATTTTTTTCTGTCAGTTTTGGGGCCTGAACTCAGCCTGGGTGCTGTCCCTTAGCTCTTCAGCTCAAGGCTAGTGCTCTACCACTTGAGCCACAGTGCCACTTCCAGCTTTTTTCTTTTTTGCTTATGTGGTGCTGAGGAATGGAACCCAGGGCCTCATGCATGCAAAGCAAGCGCTCTACCACTGAGCCACCTTCCCAGCCCCCCTCACCTAAAAATAAGACTATAGGATCCTGTCCCAAAGCCAGCCTGGGCAGGAAAGTTCCTGAGACTCTTTATCTCCAATAAACTACTCAGAAACAATCTGGAAGTGGTGCTGTGGCTCAAGTGGTAGAGCTTAAGCCTTGAGCAAAAGAATTTTAGGGACAATGGTCAGGCCCTGAGTTCAAGCCCCAGGAATGGGACGGGGGGAGAAAGGATACTTTTATTTATTAAGTACTTATACTATACTCTTCCCAGCCTGTGCTAAGAGCATTATATGTATAGTCCTTACTGTGTAGTAAGGACTCCATTGTCACTTTCACCATTGAGGCCAGAAGTTAAAAGAGAAATGGGCTTGCCAAATTATGAACTTAAGATGTAGCACAGCCCAGTCTGAACCCCAGCTAACCCACTTTCAAGCAGCCCAGCAGAGCCCTGGAAGCAAGCAGGACTTTGACTACAGGGAGTGTCTGCAGAAGAACCATGATGGGGCAGGGGTGAAGGAAATGGTGCTAGTCTTCATTGGAGTAAAAAATTTGGTTGTCTTGGAGTTGGCTGGGGTCACTGCCCTCTGTTTTCTACCTTTCTTTCTCTACAGAGGATCTTGTGGGCATTTCACCATCTCCAAAAGAGGCAAATGTTCCTGTGACCAAAACTTCTATATCCCCTGAAGGAAGGCCTGTCCCCCAGGGTTCCTGTGAAGAGACCCTCGGGACCTCAGTGGAGCCCCCAGCAGAGGTGACTCCATCAGAGAGCAGCGAGAGCATCTCACTCGTAACACAGATTGCCAACCCTGCCACTGCACTTGAGGCACAAGTGCTACCCAAAGACCTGTCCCAAAAGCTGTTTGAAGCATCTTTGGAGGAACAGAGCCTGACTGTGGATGAGGGAGAGACTGGACCACCACCCCCAGTTCCCTCCAAGCCTCTAACCCCAGCTGGTCGCCCCAGTGGCCCAGAGCCTAGGCCTCCAGCCAGAGTAGAGACTCTGAGGGAGGAGGCACCTACAGACTTACGAGTGTTCGAACTGAATTCAGATAGTGGGAAGTCTACCCCTTCTAACAATGGCAAGAAAGGTAGGTCTGGCAGCCCAAACTTGGGGTGGGCAGGCCAAGAAAGAGTTGCCACCTTAAAAGGTAGATGTGCCTCTTTGTTTTTTTCACAGTTCTAAGAGCAGATTTTCTTTGAGGTACTGATGAGGACAGCTGCTATTTATTGTTACTGTATTTAATTAAGTCTGTCATGCACATGGTCTCTGAAAGAAGGCAGTGCCATACATTTGGAATTAGTGTCAATGAAGTAGGGTGTATGCTAAGCCTTGTACTAAATGTCACATGGCATTTCAGTTTCATCTGCCCCTCAACAACCTATGAGGTCAGCACTGTTATCTTCATTTTACAGGGAAGAAAATGAGGCCCAGAAATGTTAGGTGACTTGGTTCCTCATTGCATAGCCTCCCTGATTTTATAGCCATGCTCAGAACTGGTACACTCTGCCAATATCTGTCCTTTTGGACAGTTCAACCTTGCCTAGGTTGGGAGTTCTATGATGTTCATACCAGCAGGGTCTTCTCCCCTTTGGAACTTTGGGAAAATATCAGCTTCCCTAAACGTTCATTATTATTAGGAAATAAGTAAAAGCTACACATACTATTTAATGAGAATGAATTTGGGGTGATCCAGCTTCCATTATAGAGCTTTAGTTTCTTATCTGTATCAGGGAGATTTCGACTAGACACTACAATTTATGTCAAAGAGCAACCTCTTTAGCTCCAGGAATTAAAGGACAAGGATAGACGTAATGTTAGCTTGTCACCTACAGAATCCCCTCTCTGGAGATTACCAGTTGTTAAGCAAGACTGCCCCACCCCACTTGACACACATGCTGCTCTTGGCACTAACACTTAGTACCTGTCACAGCCTAAAGCTTGTCTATTAGGTGAGGCCTGGCCTACTGCACAATGAGGGACTGGTTTGATGCAGTGGATGGACAATGGACCCATCCTGGCCTTCTCTTCTTGCTGATGGAAACTTCAGGGTTTCCAGTGTCTTAACACAGTGCTTTCTTTTTGCCTGGTTCAGTGAGGTCATCCATTCAGCTCCTGCTTGCTCTTTATGAGACATGAGGGGGGAGGGGCAGACGTGGAGATCTTTGTGATGAAGCATGAAGCAGTATGAGACAGGCTAGATACTGGAGGTGTTGAGAGAAAGAAGGAATCTGAGCATCAGCGCTGTCTCACCGAGGAGACTGTTTTGGAGAGGTGGGGCAGGTGCTGGTGGTAGTCTAGGCTGAGGGCATGTTTAATAGGTGATGACAAAACTCCCTTGACAACTCCGGTTGTCTCCCTGGAGAGGGAGGTACAAGAAGGGCAGATGGATTGGTTCTTGAACAGAATTTAAGAGCTTAATATCTTAAGCTGGAATCAGAAGTTTGGACCTCGTGCCATAAAGCAGCAGATAGAGAGGCTAAGGCTCTCTGTATCTAAGGCTCTTGGTTCAAGTCTCAACTTTGCTCCTAAGCCACATGACTTCAGAAATTTCTGATTTTCTGTAAGCCTCTATTTACTCCTTTAATATATTGAAGGTAATTGTTTGGGGATAGACTTTCTCAGGAAACTTGGGAGAGCTCTGACCTGGGAAGTGAAGATAATAGCAAGAGGTAACATTTGTTGAGCATTTTCTATGTGTCTACACCTATGCAAAGCACTGAATGTGCCTATCATTCAATCCTCCCCAAAGCCTTCTAAGAACTGTGCAGTTTCTCATCTTTTGTTTGGTAGAAATCTAAGATCACTTCCCCGAGATCACCAATGTTTGAGCAGCATTTAAAATAACCATGTAGGAGGGTAAAAGAAGGTGATGGGCCTGACAGGTATAGTAACTTGGCTGGATGGGTAGCATCAGGGCCCTTTGAAAGTATGGAGATTTAAGTTCATACCCTGGGTGCTTGGTAGGCAGGCACTCACCCCTTGGGTCATGCCCCTTATCTTTTTGGGTTATTTTTCACATAAGGTCTTATACTTTTTGCCCCAGATAGCCTCAGACCATAATCCTATCTGTGACTGGGTTGACAGTCTGGAACCACTGTACCCAGCTTGTTTTGTTGAGATAGAAGTCTAGCTAACTTGCCTAGGCTAGCCTCAAACTTTGTATCTCTTATCTCCATTTCCCAATTAAATAATTAGAGAGGTATACTACACCTGATCTTGAAGTTACCTGAGGCTTGAACTCAGGCCTGGGCACTGTTCCTGAGCTTTTCCTAGTCAAGGCTGACATTCTACCACTTGAGCCACAGCTATACCTCCTGTTTTTTTTGTTTTTGTTTTTGTTTTTGGGTCCGGTTGTGGGGCCTGAACTCTGGGCCTGGGCACTGTCCCTCAGCTCTTCAGCTCAAGGCTGGCGCTCTACCACTTGAGCCACAGCGCCACTTCCGGCTTTTTTCTTTTTGCTTATGTGGTGCTGAGGAATCGAACCCAGGGCCTCATGCATGCAAGGCAAGTGCTCTACCCCTGAGCCACCTTCCTAGCCCCTACCTCCTGGTTTTTGAAGATGAGCCTCGCAGACTTTCCTGCCAGGCTGGCTTTGAACCTCAATCCACAGATCTCAGCTTCCTGAATAGCTAGGATTGCAGGTGTCAGCTAGCAGTGCCTGGCACCTTGTCTTTTGTTTTTTTGAGGCAGTATCTCACTGTAACCTGGCTAGCCTATAACTCACAAACTTCTTGCCTTTGTTGCCTGAGAGCTGAGATTATATGCATGTACCACTACACCCAGCATTTCTTTTGTACTTTTTCCCAGCTACATTCAGTTGCAAAGGTGCAGGCACAGAGCAGATGGGAAGTTGGATTTAACTAGGGTCCACGTTTAATAAGGTAAAATTAATGTAAGAAAAGGAAAGTATATGCAAGAAACGATCAGAGGGGCTGGGAAGGTGGCTCAGTGGTAGAGCGCTTGCCTTGCATGCCCGAGGCCCTGGGTTCGATTCCTCAGCACCACATAAGCAGGAAAAAAAAGCTGGAAGTGGTGCTGTGGCTCAAGTGGTAGAGTGCTAGCCTTGAGCTGAAGAGCTGAAGGACAGTGCTCAGGCCCAGAGTTCAGGCCCCATGACCGGACCCAAAAAAAAAAAAAAAAAAGAAATGATCAGAATGTGGTCTTGTATTCTTAGCTGGGTAAGGAAGGAAATGAGAGGGTAGTGAAACAATTAGAGCTAAAGAATTATAGGTTCCATTTGGAATTGGGCTGCAAAGAGAAAATGTACTGGTTGGAAAGGTGAAATTGAGATGGGGGAGTTGCAGAAAAGGCAATCAACTACTCTGTGTTGCCTTGAGTACATTTGAGGGCATGTGAATGGAGGAGCTGTGGATATGATGCACAGCCACTCTACTAGTCAGTTTGGTGTTGGTGGGAAAAGCCAGTGACTTAGAACAGGTTACAACAGTGGGAATGTAGTAGAAGAAAAAATTTCCCCTTTAGCAAAAAAATTCGTGATTTTGAGTTGTTTTTTGAGGTACTGGAGATCCAACCCAGGTATTCATGAATGCTAGGCAGGCATTCCTATCACTGAGCCACACCCCAACCCAGGAGGAAATCTTAAAAGAATGATGTTGGTCTTGGTAATACATTCCTAGCACTCAAAAGACAGGCAGGAGGATCAGGAGTTTAAGACCAGCCTGAGCTATCTAGAGAATCCCAGGCTAACCTGAGTTATATAGTGAGACTTTCCAAAAAAGAAGGCTGGGTTGTAGCTCAGTGGTAGACCACTTGCCTAGCTCTAGCATATGCAAGGCCCTGGGTTTAGTCCCCAGCATGAAAGAAAAAAAAAAAAGATGGAGGTTTGGGAACTGTGACTCTTTTCCCTTACACACCCATATCCTCAGATGACACAAAGCATGGCCTTTGGGTACAGCAAGACCCTGTGTCATTGCAGAGTTGTTTCCACCTGCATTATGGCCAAGGGTTTATCTGCTCAGCTGCTCAGTCAGGGGAGAGAAACTTAGGGCAGGTCTAAAGCCCAAGGCCCTGGTTTGAAGGCCTTCACCATCAACTATAGGACATAGAAGCTGTTTTTGTCTATCTGAGGAAGCAGAACCACTTATGCAGAATAAGATTAATTGTAAACTCGCTCTGAGGTAGTCAACTGAGAACAAAAACCAGGAGTCAGACTCTGTCTTGAAGTCCTGCGTTGTATAGATCAGGTGGCATATGCACAGCGCAATAGAGAGCTTAGCACACTCATGATGTGACAGGACAGGGTGGCAAGAAGAGGCCATTGGTGGCCAGATTCACCTCCAGCCCTGCTGGTGAAGCCTTCATTCAGTGTATAAACTGGAACTGGTATATTTACCCAGAGGATGGATGTGACATGCTTCAAAATTGAGCTGGTAGAGCCTGGAGCTGGTGGCTCATTCCTATAAATTTTAGCTACTCAGAAGGCTGACATCTGTGAGCTGGGAAGGTGGCTCAGTGGTAGAGTGCTTGCTTAGCATGCATGAGGCCCTGAATTGGATTCCTCAACACCACATAAGCAGAAAAAGCCGGAAGTGGTGCTGTGGCTCAAGTGGTAGAGCACTCACCTTGAGCTGAAGAGCTGAGGGGACAGTGCCCAGGCCCAGAGTTCAAGCCCCATGACCAACAACAACAACAAAAAAAAAAGAGAGGCTGAGAACTGAGGATCGCAGTTCAAAGCCAGCTCAGGCAGGAAAGTTTGTGAGATTTTTCTTTCTTTCTTTCTTTTTTTTTTTGGTCAGTTGTGGAGCCTGAACTCTGGGCCTGGGCACTGTCCCTCAGCTCTTCAGCTCAAGGCTAGCACTCTACCACTTGAACCACAGCACCACTTCTGACTTTTTCTGCTTATGTGATGCTGAGGAATTGAACCCAGGGCTTCATGCATGCAAGGCAAGCACTCTACCACTGAGCCATATTCCCATATCATGAGATTCTCATCTCCAATTAGCACCAGAAAACCAGAAGTGGCACTGTGGCTTAAGTGGTAGAGTGCTAGCCTTGAGCTGACAGAGCTCAGCGACAGTGCCTAGACCCAGAGTTCAAGCCCCACGACCAACAACAACAACAAAAAGAGCTGGAAGGATTTGCCCTAGCATTTAAACCTAATGAGGGGATTTCAGGTCCTGAAGACTGAAGGAAATGTCATGCCACATCCACACCTCTTAGGTGAAGAGTCAACTCCCAAGTCAAGCTACTGAGCTACAACAAGCTACACTAGAGGGTACATATCTACTGTGTATATATGTAATTGTTACTTTACGTTCATTTTTTTTTTTTTTTTTTGGTCAGTCGTGGGGCTTGAACTCTGGGCCTGGGTGCTGTCCCTCAGCTCTTCAGCTCAAGGCGAGCACTCTACCACTTGAGCTACAGCACCACTTCTGGTTTTCTGGTGGTTTATTGGAGATAGGAGTCTCACAGTCTCTCCTGCCTGGCTGGCTTTGAACCGCGATCCTCAGATCTCAGCCTTCTGAGTAGCTAGGATTACAGGCGTGAGCCACCAAGGCCCAGCTTTACGTTCATATTTTAATTCTAACACCACTTTTTCTCAAACTGCAGGCCCAAGTCTCCAAAGAATCACCCAATTTGTAAAGCAGAATCCTGGGCGACCACCTGGTTGCTGAATCCCATAGGGGGCTGGAGATAGGGAAGTTAGGAATTGCATTCTGATAAGTTTTTCCAAAGTTCTTTGCAAAGACAGTGATTTTATCCTAATTTTATAAATAGACTGAAACCCAGAATAATTTGTCCATGACTGTACAGTAGGTCTAGGAGTGAGTGATACTCAACCAGGTCTGCTGGCTCCAGAGACCACAACACTCATGATGAGGAAGAAGGTGCAGTGCTAGCCGCTTGTACAGAATGCAGAGCAAGCCATTTTATGTAGTTCACTTCTTACTGATAACTTTCACATGCAGGCTTTTAGTTTGCCTATTAGACCATTCCCAAGTAGCAATGTTTATGACAGTAGTCTAGACACCATACTTTAGTGGTGTGTGTAGATTCATGTAGATAAGGAGATGGTAAACATTGCCTGGGACAGTCTGCTGTGAACATGTGAGACTGGCCAGACAGGTAAACAAATGGATGGCTTATTCTGGAATTTTACTTCCAGAAAAAGGTGGTAGGCTGGATTTGATCCCTGGGCCATGATTTCACCTATTGGTTTAGAGAAAGTGTCTTGGAAAATTCATTATTCACCTGCATGTTCTGGGTACCAGGAATACATAAGAAAAACAAAGCTCCTGGTTCTCCCATTGTAGCCTCTGTGTTATTACTAAGTATGGTAAATGTGACTATGTAATATATTAGAAAGTGATAAATATGCTGGAAAAGGTTGAGGAAAGCATAAAGGGTTGGGAAGTTGGCCTTACAGATAACCAAGGATGATTCTGGTATAGAAACAACCACTAAAAGGCATTGCCTGATATCTGCCAATAGGAACCAGGTCAGTACAGGTAGAATGGTAAGGAGAAAGAGGCTCATGTTTCTCCTGGTAGATTCATGTGGCTCCTTGAAGGCCTCTGGGCCAGTGTGCATCTCCACTGTTTTTTTCAGTATTGGGGTTGGAATTTAGCTTTGTGCTTGCTTTATACTCTGCTACTTGAGCCACATCTCCAGTCCACCTCTCCATTCTTCACTTGCCTTTTCTAACTTAATGGTTTCAGACTAGTTTGCCATAATATAAAGTTCTCCAGCCTCCCTTTAAAAAGTCATATTATTTTCTGTCAGGTAACTATTATCATCCATTTGTGTTATTCCCTATTCTGAGTTTTCTTCACTATAGTGTATCACTATAGTGAAAATCGTTTGACCACTTTTTTTTTTTTTTTTTTTTTTTTACTGAATTAATACTTTTCCTTAGACTCCTAGAAGTGAAATCACTAAGCCAAGAGTAAAGTAGTCTATAAAGACTACTTTTTAGCCAGGCTTACCCCTGTAATCCTAGCTACTCAAGGGGCTGAGACCTGAGGATCGTGGTTCAAAGCTAGCCCGAGCAGGAAAATCCCTGAGACTCTTATCTCTAATTACCACCAGAAAATTGGAAGTGGTACTGTGGCTCAAGTGGTAGAGCACTATCCTTGAGCTGAAGAGTGCAGGGACAGTGTCCAGGCCCAGAGTTCAAGTCCCACGACTGGGGGAAAAAAAAGCCCATTCTTGTCAGGCTAGAGGCATGGCTTAAATGGTAAGTACCAGCTGTGAGCAATAAAGCCTCATGAGTGCCCCTAAAGGAACAGCAAGAAGCTGTGTTGTATATTTCCAGCTGTTTTAAAGATTGTTATTACATCTAGTAAAACCCTTTAGATACCCCCTTCCTGTCCTGTGTTGCCTTTTACACTGTGGTTTGTGGTTTCAGGCTCAAGCACAGACATCAGTGAGGACTGGGAGAAAGACTTTGACTTGGACATGACCGAAGAAGAAGTACAGATGGCACTTTCCAAAGTGGATGCCTCTGGTGAGGTGAGTGAACCCAGTCAGCCACAGGCAAGCCAGGTCAGTGGTGCCAGGCTCCAAGACACTTCCCATAAAACTGTGCTGTCCACTCAGAGAGTATCCCTGCATTTGGATGAGCTAGCAGGCTGTACAGGAAGTGAGGTGAGGCCTAGCTCTCTACCCCCTGACAATTGTCAGTAGCAGCTCTGCTTTTTTTCAATTCAAGAGTGGATGAATGAAAAAATCCTTGGCCTTAGCTTTGTATCATAATTACCCAAGGAACTACTTAACAGATACTAGCCAGGTGCCAGTGGCTCACATCTGTAATCCTATCTACTCAGGAGGCTGAGATCTGAAGATGGTGATTTGAAGCTAGCCCAGGCAGGAATGTCCATGAGACTCTTTTCTTCAATTAACCACAAAAAGCCAGAATTGGAGCTGTGGCTCAAGTGGTAAGAGTGCTAGTCTTGAGCACAAAAGCTCAGGGGACAACTCCTAGGCCCTGAGTTTAAGCCCCAGTACCAGCAAAAGAAAAAAAAAACATACATCAGGGTCAATCTGTAATCCCAGCACTCATAAGCATAAGCTCAAGGGCCAACTTGGACTATATAACAAGACCCTGTCTCAATATAGATACATATATAGCTACAGATAATGAGCCCTGCCCAGACCTTATGACTTATGGTTCCCAAATGTGTGGCCTCAGCAAGTTCCTGTCCTTAAAGACAAAAGACCAATGTGATAGACAGCAAGTCACTCACTTGACCTTTCTTGATCTAATACATGGAATTGATGATACTACTTGACTTATAAGTTACAATGAGGTATGCATGTAAACAGGTCAAGCATGGTGACTGGGTTATATAGTAGCCTTCAGTAAACATTAGTGATGCACACCAAAAAACCCGTTCCAGTTACTGACCTTAAATAAGCCATTAATTGCTTTTACTCTTTGCTTCTTCCCAGAATGAGGCTTTGGTTATTTGGTTATTATGGTGCTAGGAATGGAGGAACCCAGAGCCTCATGCATACTAGGCAACTGCCTACAATTGAGAGATTATTTAGAATGAGAGTCTAAAACAGCTAAAGGTTCTCACAGCTAATTTTTGACAAGACCAAACGTTCAGTCTAGAAAAGATGGATGTGTTACTTCCATTATTACATAAGAATCATATGGCCAGGCGCTGGTGGCTCATGCTGGTAATCCTATCTACTCAGAAAGCTGAGCTCTAGGGCTGGGAAGGTGGCTCAGTGGTAGAGCACTTGCCTTGCATGCATGAGGCCCTGGGTTCAATTCCTCAGCACCACAGAAGCAGAAGGAAAAAAGCCGGAAGTGGCGCTGTGGCTCAAGTGGTAGAGCACTAGCTTTGAGCTGAAGAGTTGAGGGACAGTGCCCAGGCCCAGAGTTCAGGCCCCACGACCAGACCCCCTCTCCCCCCCCCAAAAAAAAAAAAAAAGCTGAACTCTGAGGATCATGGTTCAAGTCTAGCCTGGGCAGGAAGTCATGAGATTTTTTAATCCAATTAACCACCAGAAATAGTGCTGTAGCTCAAAGTGGTAGATTGCTAATCTTGTGCAGAAGAGCTCAGGGACAGCACCCAAGCCCTAAGTTTGAGCACCACAACCAACAAAAAGAAAAAAAATCATGTAATTCCTCTGTCATATGGGCAGATTAGAAAGACCTTTGAAGGTCTAGTCTTTCCAGTTGGGAAGCTAAAGCCTCAAAGGACATAGTGACCTGTATTCAAGACTATTTTGGACCTAGAACTTCACTGTACCCAGCAGAGAAGGCCCATAGTGTCCTTTCATGATATATAAGCAGTTGCTAGTTTCTGTGCCTTTGGCAACTCTCTTTAAAACTTGATGAGTAGGGCTGGGAATATGGCTTAGTGGTAGAGTGCTTGCCTAGCATGCATGAAGCCCTGGGTTCAGTTCCTCCATACCACATAAACAGAGAAACTCAGAAGTGGCATGTGGCTCCAGTGGCAGAGTGCTAGCTCAAGGACAGTGCCCAGACCCTGAGTTCAAACCCCCAGGACTGGCAAAACAAAAAAACAAAAAAAAAAAACCTTAATGAGTAGAGTTAGGGATGCAGCTCAGTAGTAAAGCATTTGCCTAGCATTTGCTGAGGCCCTGGGTTTGATCCTTAGCAATGTAATAAAAACCCCAACCTGCCATGCAGTATACCTGATTAGTCATTCTGCAGCCCATCATATCAGGGATAAGCTGATAGTAGACCAGGAGTAACAAGGCAAGAGAAAAGAGACTTAAGCCAAGAGCTAAGGTGCTGGCCACTGATATAGACCTTGTGAACATGTACATGTACTATACCCTGCTTTTAGTTAGAGTGCCACCCTCAAGTGTGTTCAACAGGAGCCAGGTTCTCTTTTGTTGTTGTTGTTGTTGTTGGTTGGTTGTGAGCACTCTACCTGAGCCACAGTGCCACTTATGGTTTTCTAGTAGTTAATTGGAGATAAGAGTCTCATGGATTTCCTGCTTGAGCTGGCTTTGAACTGCAATCCTCAGATCGCAGCCTCCTAAGTAGCTAGAATTCAGGTATGAGCCACCAGCATCAAGCTGAGCCAGGTTCTCTTAAGGAAATGACTTAAGGCTTTGGTTCTTTAGGTGTCCCTTGTAGTGTCCAGAGTTGGTTGGTGGCAGTACTTCCTTTGGGTATGAAAGAGTCAAAGCAACAACAAGCCCTTCCCTCATTCTTGCCCAGATATGGTCCTACATTGTCTGGAAGATCATGAGTTCTCTTTCACAGCAGGGCCAGGGTATGGCTCAGAGTTGGGGCTGGGGTCAGCTATCCAGAATGGAGGTGGCTTTGCTTAGCAAAGGGAAGGTTGGGTCCAGGCTTGACTCAGAGGAGTAAGTGTGTTTGTGTTCTCCATTATCCTCTTACATTTGCAGCTGGAAGATGTAGAGTGGGAGGACTGGGAATGAGGGGAGCCACGCAAGCTGCTCCCCAACCTCTGCGACACCTCTCACCTCCCTCGCTCATCTCAGCCAAGCCCTGGAAGACACTGACTGAGAATGTCCCTCCAGAGGTCTCTACCATCCAGATACTGGTGGCTCCCTGCTGCTCTTTGGGCCTCTGATCACACCTGGGAAGGGGCTTTCTTAAATCCAAAACCCAGAAATCTGACTTGTGCCAACCTTAGGATCACCTAAGGGGAAGGACACTACCCTGTCACTGGAGAGCCTACATTTCTTGCTGAATGTCCACTGATCCCATGATCTTCTGTTGGGAAGCCCCAGGGGAGAACGCTAGCCCTTCTGTGTGGAGACAGTTGAGCCACCAGTCTCCTGAGGGAAGCCGAGACAACGCTGGCTTCCATAAGCACAGGAGGAGGGCCGAGCCACCTGCCCACGGCCAAACTGCTCCTGTCTCAGTGGATAAGAGGCATTTATCCCTGGGAAATGTGCCTCTCTCAGGAGTCTCCCCCCTCCAAGGCATTTTCTACTCCTAGAAAAGTTCACTGGGGTTCAGAATCTTAAGACCAAATCTTAACCCTCTCCTTTTCCTCCAGCCCACACTGGGATGTCCCCTCACTTCCTAGGGCTTCTTTACATCAGATGCACCCAAGTCCTTAGCCCAGCTGTGCCACTGCAAGAGTCTGCTCTTGCATTCTCTCCCTTTCCCCAAGGGAGGGGACCACTTCAGGCCCTTTTCTGTGCGCTGCCTGACAAAATACCTAATCCAAGCAGCTACCTACCTTGACTCCCTGTAGCTACCAGCGGTACGAATTGATGAGCAAAAAGTGAGGACTTAAGAGCCCTGGTAAGGCTTCTCTGCCTCGGCCCTCTGCTTCCAAAGGAACAGGGCTGGGTGAAAGTTCTGAGACTTAGCAGACTCTGCAGAGGCAATCCTTCAGAAGACAAAGCTAGCCTATGGCTCTTACCCTCTACTCTGGTGAAGTTGAACCTTTGTTGGGGCAATGAGGACTGCAGGGATTCCTGGAGACCTCTGGTGCTTCACAGGTGTTGCCTGATGATTGCTGTTTGTAAGCTGGTGTGTCCACCAGTGATTTAAAGGGATCATGGTGGGGGCACCAAGAGTAGTAGGCACTTCACTGCAAACCTTCAATAAGGGGTGGGGTAGAGAGAATGCTCAATCTTATTTTGACGGGATGGGGTTTTTCTCTTTGTAATTACTTCTTTAGTTTAATTAACCTTTTGGTTGTTGTGCAATATTATATATTTTAAATTATAATGCATCTCCCCAGAGTATTTTGTAGCCAAGAAAAGAAAACAGGAAAAGGTTTAAAAAAAAAAAAAGAAAAAGAAAAAAGATTCTAACAGCTGTTAGTTTTGTAATTAAAAGGAACAACAACAACAAAAAAAAAACTTTGTCTTGAACCTTTTACAGATTTGCCATAACAGCATTAAAGAAATTCAACAGAAGTCGGAAGTGTCCAGGGATCTGTTTCTGTCCCCCATGGCAGCCACACTGGAGCCTGGGCAGGACTCACACTGCAGGGTAGCTTCCCACTTGGAACTGGGGGTATAAGTTGGGGCATAGCCAGGGTCCTAACCTTATCCTTACCTCAGACTTAGCTTGTCCTCTGGGATGAGAAAGGGACGGGGCCTCAGTAGGCCTCTCAGCAAAACAAGGAGTCGGGAGGTGGTTTCTGCATTCCCATCACTTCTGCTTTTATTTGGAAAAGAAGCTGTAGCAATAGTGGTTCCAACTGCTCCAGTCATTTGTCTCCGCTCCTCCCAGCTCTGGGGTCTAATTTAATTAGCTTTAAACACCTGTATGAAAAGTACTTTCCAGCTGTTAATAATAAAAGGGAATTGTGAATGAGATCCTTGGTTCATAAAGATCTTTAGAGGGGAAGAGTAGTGTAAGTCTAGGGAAGGGTATATGTTAGTTTCAGGATAAGTAAACTTAAAATGTAAAATATATATCACCATTTTAGAAGCGGGTTTTTAGGTTTGCTTTCTCCCCCTACTTTATTGGGGAGGACTTGCCATTGCTTTTATCAATTGCTTGCTAGCCATGGGTGCCAACTAACTTCTTCAATTGAAGGCCGGAGGATCATGTCTGGTTCCAGGAGCCGCTTGAGCAGGTCCTGGCATTCGGTCGAGATTCCCAGATGAGTGGGGAAGGACACTCCCTTCTGCTGCTGCCACAGCATCTTGGGGATGTCTGTGTCGTCAAAAGGTAGGCTGGCGCAGAGCATGACATACAAGACCACGCCCATGCTCCAGATATCACCCTTCTTGCTGTCATGGGGAATACCCTGCAGCACCTCAGGGGCGGCATAGGCTGTGCTGCCACAGAAGGTTTGACTCAGCTCCCGGCGTGACTTGGGCACCACCTTGGCAAAGCCAAAGTCAGTCAACTTCAGGTTGAAGCCCTGCAACAAGGCGTTCTCACATTTGAGGTCTCGGTGGGCCACGCCACAGCCATGGCAGTAGCGGATGGCCTCGACCATCTGGCGGAAGAGGGCCTTGGCCCGGCTCTCAGGCAGTGGCCCCCCATTCAGCACACAGTCAAAGACATCCCCGCCCTCAGCCAGCTCCATCACCAGGTAGATCTTCCCATCGGCAGACTCCAGCATCTCATACACCCGGATGATGTTCTTGTGGTCCAGGGTACGGACGATCTGGAGCTCCCGGGGCAGGAATCTCTGGATAAACTCTGAGGAAACATGGGAAGGAGAGAGTCCTGACTTTGTCTTCCAGCCTTCGGTCTACCACCCACTATGGCTGGTGGTTCCTTTACTTCCTTAGTAGTCTCAAAAGTGCCTAGCAGCCAGAACATTGCAAAGAATTTACATTTATTTTGGTAGTTAATACATTGTCATAAGAACTCTTCCCTGCCAACTTAAAAGGATTAGCATAAGCAGTCCTTGAAACTTCAGATATCAAAGTGTTGGGGTAGAGGGATGGAATCTCAGGCCCAATAGCCAGAGTGGAGAGCCAGTTCCTCCCACCAGTGCCTACTGACTAGTTCTTTCCTGGAGCCGGAGCTTCCCCTTTCCCATCTCTACCTGTCTTAGCACCAGGTCCTGCCCTCCACTAGCCCTAGCAATGGCCTCTGCCAGTCTGACCCCTCCTAGAATAGATGTCCCAGGATTCTTCACCTTGAATCTTAGTCTTGGGTGCTGTTGGACTCCCACATCCCGCTATTTCTCACCCCCAGACCATAGTCTGGCTCCCTTTCCTGGGCTCCCAACTAAAGGAGAAGGAATGTTCTAAAGGAACATTCCCAACTAAAGGAGAAGGAATGTTTCCTTCCTCCCCCCTTCAGAGAGGTCCAAGCTCACCTTCTGGCCCTCCCATCTTGTCTATAATTTTAATTGCCACTTTTCTTTGGTGTTTTTTGGAAAATGCTTCTTTGACTTTTGAGTAGGTCCCTTCCCCAATGGTCTTGCCCAGCTGGTACCCATTGGAGAGCAGAAATTCCTCCATGCTGTCTAGCGCCTTCTATCACCCTCTCAGCTCATGCTGCCTCGCAGAGGCAGCGCTACTCCACCATCGCCCTCGGCCTGCTCCTTTTCCTCCCAAGGACTTCATCCACAGCCGCCTCCAGCGCTAGAACATTCTCCGTCCGGACACAGCCACGGGTGGTGGGGAGGGAGAGGGTCAGACATTTTAAAACTCTAGCCCAATTGTGATGTAAATGCTGTGTGACCCTTGGCCAAAATGGGCAGTAGCCCTACCTTCCCGCACCACACCTGCAAAACAGCCTGGGCTAGGTCCCCGCCGCCGGGCCCGGCGGTGAGATGCAGCCCTGCCCCCGAGAGCGCGGGGGGTGTGTATTGGGGTTCGGGAGTGCCACGCTCCCCGGTGTGGATGCTGCCTCTCGGCAGGCCGCCCTTGACCCCAGTGCCTCCATCGTGGGGGGCCCGGATGTCCAGACGCAATGGCCAAGTCCTGGGACCCCGGATCGGGTATGCACCAAGTGCTGAGGCGGCCCCGGGTTCCCGGGCAGAGGAACGGGCTCTGTGAGGTCACAATGCCGCCCTTCCACTGGAGGCCACGGCCGGGGAGCGCCGCAGACACCTGCCCGGCTCCGCCTGGACCGGAGCGTCCTCCCGCGGCCTGGGCTCAGGCAGCTGCTTCCAGCCTGGGACCGGCCTCGGCCTCGGCCTCGGCCTCCGGCAGGTGAGCCACCGCCCAGGGGGCGCCCGGCGGCCCGCGCAGAGCGCCTGGGGCCTGGACATGAGTGCCCAGGAGCCCCCGCAGGGTCGACGATTCCCCATTGAGGCCGGAGACTCCCCTGGCCTTGCCGCCGCCCCCGAGGCCCAGGACAGCCCGGAGCCGGTCACTACCGAGCACAACCCTGTCAGGTGAGGCCGGCGCCCGGCGGGCCCCGCCCCGCACCCCAGCTCCCACCCCGCCCCCAACTCGGGCCTCGGATGATCCCCGGGGCGCCCCCACAGCTCGGGGGCCCGGCCTGCCGGCCTCAGCGGCCCTGTCCGCGCCGCTTTCCTCAGGCCGCTGCGTCGCTGCCCTGGCTGCCACTGCCTGACGCTGCTGCACGTGCCCATCGACGTCTACCTGGCCATGGGCGGGAGCCCGCGGGCCCGCGCCACCTGAGCGCGCCTGCGCACGGCGGCTCCGCGGGAGCCGGGCTGGAAGAGGCCCGACGAGGCCCGCTGCGGGCCACCACGCCGAGGTCGCACGCGCCGAGCACGAGACAATGATGCACATTTTAAAATAAAAGAATGATGCACATTTTAATAAAGCACAGCATAAACTGTTCTTTCCACTCCGGGCTGGCCGTGTGTGTCTGTCC
This sequence comes from Dipodomys spectabilis, assembly GCF_019054845.1. Lineage (NCBI taxonomy): Eukaryota > Metazoa > Chordata > Mammalia > Rodentia > Heteromyidae > Dipodomys > Dipodomys spectabilis. The sequence continues at coordinate 41,149,661 of NW_024870679.1, read as the reverse complement.
GTCGGTTCCGGCAGAGTGCAGTAGCACCTTCCTTTAGCTCTGACCGCCTCCTGCCTTGGCCCCTGCCCTTGCGACCCCGCCCTTCTGCACCAGCCTGTGCTACCCTCCGTCCCCAAGTAATTGCTGGGCAGATGTCAGCTTAGAACAGAAAGAGACTTCAGGCTAGGAATGTGGCTTAGTGGTACAGTGCTTGCCTTGCATGCATGAAGCGGTGGGTTCCATTCCTCAGCACCGCATCAACAGGAAAAGCTGGAAGTGCGCTGTGGCTCAAGTGATAGAGTACTAGCCTTGAGCAAAAAGAATCTCAAGGACAGGGGCTGGGAAGGTGGCTCAGTGGTAGAGCGCTTGCCTTGCATGCATGAGGCCCTGGGTTCGATTCCTCAGCACCATATAAGCAGAAAAAACAAAAGCCGGAAGTGGCGCTGTGGCTCAAGTGGTAGAGCGCTAGCCTTGAGCTGAAGAGCTGAGGGACAGCGCCCAGGCCCAGAGTTCAGGCCCCATGACCCGACCCAAAAAAAAAAAAAGAATCTCAAGGACAGTGCTCAGGCCCTGAGTTCAAGCCCCAGGACTGGCAAAAACAAAAACAAAGAGACTACCATACAATGCCCATGTCATTCTCCCATGATGGAATTGTATTTCGTGTTTTTGTTTTTGGCCCTCCAGCTTGCCAGACCAATTCTCTTATCACATGAACTACACCCTAGCCTTCTAGAATTAGGTTTTGCAACCTTCTGTTTTGCAGTACTTGTAGCTTTGTGTGCTAGTCCTGAGGCTTGAACTCAGGACCTGGGTGCTGCTCCTGAGCTTTTTTGCTCAAGGCTAATGCTCTAATACTTGAGCCATATCTCCGTTTCTTGCTTTTTTGGTGGTTAGTTGGAGATGCATCTCACAAATTTTTCTTCCCCTGGCTGGCTTCGAATAGCAATCCTCAGATCTCAGCCTCCTGAGTAGCTAGGATTACAGGCATGAGCTACTAGCGCCTGCTAGCATCCATGACTTTGGTGTTGAGGTTCGAGATTGCACAAAAGTGTTTTGACTTTTGGTTTCCCAGGTTGGGTAAAGAGGTCATTGGGAAAACCTTGGCTTCATTTCTTGGTTTTCAGGGGAAGGTCTTGCTCTAAAACCCCCAGATGATGGGCAATGCTGGTATACTCCTCATATTAATGCCTTAAGATCCACAGGCAAGCCTGTTGACACCAAGGCTGCCCAGGTGTGGTAGTGTTTAAGCTGAGCAATTTCCAGTTTTGCTACCAGGAGCTTGTATATGTTTTTTAGTATTGGAAAAAAAAAATGGACCCACAGATCAAGTCATTTGCCCGCTGAGATCCAAGTACAATTCACTCATCATCTCTTCCCTAACCCACACAGGGTAGAAATCCAAGCTCTCCATTAGTGCACTTCAGATCCTGTGGTCACTAAAACACTTTTTTTTTTTCTTGTCCATGGGGCTTAAACTTAGGGTTTGGGTGCTGTCCCTGAGCTTTTCTACTCAAGGCTAGTACTCTACCACTTTGAGCCACAGTACCACTTTTGGCCTTTTCTGTTTATGTGGTACTGAGGAATTGAACCCAGGGCTTCATGCATGCTAGGCAAGCACTCTACCACTAAGCCACATTTCCAGCCCCTTTCTCCTTTTTGATAGTGTGCCACTATGTACCTCAGGCTGTCCTCTAACTTGTGGTCTTCTTGCCTCTGCCTCTCAAGTGCTGGGATTTAGATATGTACTACCAGGCCTTTAGCCAGAGTCTTTATGAACCTGGGTGCTAACCCAGGCTTTATTTGCTCAAGGCTAGTGCTCTACTACTTGAGTCACAGCTCCATCTCCAGATTTTTATGGTTAGTTGGAGATGAGTCTCGTAGACTTTGTTGTTGTTGTTGTTGTTGTTGGTCGTGGGGCTTGAACTCTGGGCTTGGGTGCTGTTCCTGTGCTCTTCAGCTCAAGGTGAGCGCTCTACCGCTTGAACCACAGTGCCACTTCCAGTTTCTGGTGGTTTATTGGAGATAAGAGTTTCACAGACTTTTCTGCCCGGGCTGGCTTTGAACCGCAATCCTCAGCTCTCAGCCTCCCGAGTAGCTAGGTTTATAGGCGTGAGCCACTGGTGCCAGGCTTTTTCTCTTTTAATCTCTCTCCTTTCCCTTCGCTACTGTTCTTGGTCCTTGGTTTGTTTTTGGTTTGTTTTTTTAAAGGAAACTGATCTTGCCAGTGGGGGCCAGACCCTGGGGCCCCAGGTAGAGTGAGCATTGTGGGTACAATCCAGAAGCAGAAGGACAAGTTCAAGGAATTCAGTTTTTACTAAAACACTCCAGGCCCATCCCCAGTGCTGAGAGACCCATCTAATGCGAAGGATCAGGAATGGCTTAATAGAAAAGAAGCTAGATTAGGAACACTTAAAGAAACAGGCTGAGGAATTCGAACTTTGTAGGTGACAAAGTATCAGGCTCCAATCTGTGTCATTTCATTCTCCTATTTCTCTTCTGTTCCTTTGTCTTCTTTCCTTCTGCAAAAGCGCAAGTTCAAGTCGTGCCTCTCCCATTTTCTAACTGTACAACATCATACTGATTTTCTAAGTCTCTCTTAAGCCTCCATTAAGTCTCTCTTAAGCCTCCATTTTTAGATCTGGAAAATGGAGCTAAAGTTACCTTCTGCAACAATGAGGCAATCCCTGGGACAGCCCCTTGAAGAAAGAGGTGGAGACTGCTGTTATGCCAATTTGTAGCTACAGGGGGCAGTAAAGAGCCAGCCAGCCTAGGACACCGATATCTCCCTCCCTCCCCCCCCCCCCCCCCCCCCCCCAGGGCTGGGTGAAGGCCAGCTCTGCAGGAGACAGGGGAAACCCTCTTGCCTTGATCTGTCAACTTCCTAACAGTTCTGCTCAGGAGCCTAAGGATGTTTCTAAAAGGAGGGGCATTTTGAGAAGACAGAACTACCTCTGTCATCTGAAGGGTAAAACTATCCGCTGACTCCGGTGCAGGACCTCCAGGCCTCAGCCTTATTTTCCGGGCCTGAGCAATGAGGAGGGACCAGCAACAGAGGATTTTTGAATCACTGCCTTCCCTGACTTCTCTCTCAGACATTTCATTAGACAGCCCCTCCCTAAGAGACCCCCTTTTAGAAGAAGGGGGCGAAGTACAGATGGACCCCCCACGTTTCCATGGAGATGGCAGGGAAAGGGTTGCTGTATCACCATGGCAACAATTGACGTCAGCACTACCCTTTCCCATTGCTTGATATGAGAGGGGGGCAGCCACCCCAACCATCAGCAAATCCCCCACAAAGCCTCCTCCCCTTGCTGAGCCAATCAGCCAAGGGGTGGACAAGCTTAATATAGCACAAGAGGTAAAAGCACAGACTCTGATGTCAGTCAAACCTTGGTTCAAATCTTCACTCTGCCTCATTTGAGCTGTGTGAATTTCAGCAAGTTCTTTAACCCCTTGGCTCCTGGGTTGGATGGGGATGAGCCAGCCTCTGAGGGTAGGGTGAGCACTGCTGAGGCTCCACTCACAGGACAGACACATTGACATTAGCTGACAATCTTTCTGACCTGTTTGAAGGGTTGTGGCCTTTCAGTCCCTAGTGAGGGCCCCAAGACTTCCAAGGACTGGGCCTCAGGGTTTGAACATCCCAGGGCTGGGGTCTTCATTGAGGCCAGAGTGGGAATTCAAGGCTGAAGCCCCACCATATTGGGGTTCAAACCTGACTTTCTTCTCCCTGCTGCCTAGTACAGGCCTTCTCAGCAGTCTCTGGCCTCTTAAGCATTAGAAGAAGGATGGACAGTGAAAGCAGTGGACATCAGCCCCATACCAGGTAGAATAGGGGCTGAGCATCACAGGAAACTGGTGACCAGGCCCCACCACCCTTGAAGTGTAAGAATGGAGTCACTCTCATTCCCTCCCTCTTCCCCAACCCCCAGTCCAGGCAACCACAATTCATTTTGCCCCAAGTCCACTGCCACCACCTGAGCGAGGCCCCGGTTACTACCCATCAGATGCCTCTGGGAATTCCATAACCAATCTCTCCTTGTCCTTCCTCAATTGATTCCTCTGATCCTGAATTACATAATTCATAAAGACCATAACCCCAGCCATGCCACTCCTTTGTTGAAATCTCATCAATACCTTGTCCAACCACATTGGAACAACACTCAGTGCCTCACAAAGTATCCTTCCTACCTTTTTTTTATTTTTTTGCCAATCCTAGAGCTTGAACTCAGGGCCTGGGCACGGTCCCTGAGCTTCTTTTGCTCAAGGCTAACACTACCACTTGAGCCACAGTGCTACTTCCGGCCTTTTCTGTTTATGTGGTAACTGAGGAATTGAACCCAAGGCTTCGTACATGCTGGACAAGCACTCTACCAAGCCCCATTTCCAGCCCATCCTTTCCACCTTTAAGCACCTGTGCCTTCTGCCTGGAACAGTTTCCCTGGGAACTCCAATTACCTCTCAGGTTGCCACCAGCTGTCACTTGTCAGAGTGGACTCCTTCCAGAGTACCTGCCTCCCATTCCACTCTCCTCCCATCCTCTCCTGGAGCATTGGCTGTCTCACATGTTGCTGATCCCTGTTTAATGCTGTCTGGACTCACTGAGAGCAGGGCTATGTCATATTCCTCCTTGCATCAGGAACCTTCAAATTAGACTAGCTAGTGAATGGCTACTTGATAAGCCCATAGACTTCACAGTGCAGCCATGGTGCTGTGGAAAGAACTAGCAGGACTACCTGGCCTGGCTAGGGAGTGGGTATGGCTCTGATTAAGAAACTGACACTCAGATGAGGAAAACTTAAGAGCAGAAAGTGTTCTTGCACTGGGATTGTGTGTGATCTGGAACTGAGGAAACTGCAAGGGGATATAGAATATACCCATGTTTTGGAAGGACAAACCTAGCTGCCCTGTTGAGACAGCCAATAGGAGATCTAAATAGAGAGAAGTCAGCTGGGAAGGTGGCTCAGTGGTAGAGTGCTTGCCTTGCATGCATGAGGCCCTGGGTTTGATTCCTCAGCACCACATAAGCAGAAAAAGCCAGAAGTGGTGCTGTGGCTCAAGTGGTAGAGCGCTAGCCTTGAACTGAAGAGCTGAGGGACAGCACCCAGGCCCAGAGTTCAGGCCCCATGACCAGCAAAAAAAAAACAAAAAAAAGGAAGTAATGTTAGATATGTCCCTGAGAGGGCAGGGTTTCTTGAATATGGATAGAAGGAGATGGGCCAAGTCTAGAACAAACCCAGATTTCTGGTTCAGGCACCTAGAAAATAACCAAACGGGGGAACATGGGGAAGAGCAGGTGTGGGGTATGATTCCTGTGAGGTGGGCCCTCCAGCGGAGACCTTCAGGAGATAGGTATGGAGTGGAAGAGAGGGGGCTGGGCTGAAGCACAGAAATGTTTCTGACAGAGGCTGAAGGCATGGGAACCATGAGTCTCCCAGGCACAGACTTGTCCAGAGCCCCAAAACAGCCACGATTGCCCAGTGAGCAGAGAGTGAGCATCTTGCAACATTGCAACAGCTGGTAAGATAGCAAGAAAATTAAGAGGGCACAGTGTCCCGAAAACAAGGGCCCCAAAGTATTTCAAACAGGAGGGAGTTTTTGACTGGGTCCAAGTCTGCCTCTGCTGAAGGATCAAGTCAGATAAAGAATCACAAGCATCCCTTAGCTTTAGCAGCTAGGAGGTCAGGGGTGACCTTGAGGAACTGTTCGGTGGAATGGTGGGGGAGGAAGTCAGATTGCAAGGGGTCAGACAAAGAAGGAGAAACAAACTCTGTCAAGAATTCTGGCTGTAAAAGTAGTTGGAGCAGGGTGTGAGGTCAAGGAGGGTTTTCTGTTCTTTCAAAGATAGGCAAACTGGAGCTTGCTTGTTTGCTGTTGGTAAAGAGCCATCAGGGAGGGATAGGTTGAAAATGGGAAAAGGGGATTGGAGGAGGGAGATTCCCCCAAGGAAGGAAAAGAGATTAGATTCCTAAATATGGCTGCACAATTGGTGGGGGTGGGGACAAGCCAGGGCCTGTGCTGGGCTCTGGGGGCTCAAAACAGCTGCCCACTATCCCTGGCAGCCAGGGTGAGTCACTGGGGGGGAAATAGCCCAAACTGGCAGTGTGGGAAAAGGAGCTGGGCCAGCAAATTCCTCAGGATCCCCAGGGGGTCAAGGAGTAGAGCCCAGCCTGGGCTGGGAGCCCTGAACCCCATTCTCTGAGTAGCACAGGGCCATACATGGGCGGGGTGGGGCGGGGTGGGGTGGGGGGCGCACACTACTTACAGGTTTAGGTAGGTTTGTCAGAAGCTTGGGTTTTACTTTTGTTTCTCTCTACTTCTCTTCGAACCTCAGTTTCTGCTTTAGTCAAGAGTGAGTCAAATCAGACCAAGGATTTTTAACTTTTTTTGAGAGGAAGCATTTTCTATTCTTTCCAAACATATGTGTGCTTGGAAGTTTACAGACTGCTAAGGAGGGGACTATGAAGAGTGGGTTTCCTAGCTGAGCACCGAGGCTCACGCCTGTAATCCTAGCTTCTCAGGAGGCTGAGATACGAGGATCATGGTTCAAAGCCAGCCCAGGCAGGAAAATCTGTGAGACTTTTATCTCCAATAAACTAACAGAAAACCGAAGTGGCACTGTGGCTCTGGTGGTAGAGCTCTCACCTTGAGCTGAAGAGCTCAGGGACAGTGCCCAGGCCCAGAGTTCAAGCCCTACAATCCAGGGGGAAAAAAAGAGTAGTTTCCTCTGAGGATTCTGTCCAGGGTGGGAAAGTAGAGGCTGGAGGCCCCTGGATAAGAGGGGGAAGTGGAATTCTCTCAGTGGAGATCTTTTTGCTTTCACTGCCTCTGCTGAGTGCTCTACCTCCTGAGCCGGAGCACCACTTCTGGTTTTCTGGTGGTTAATTGGAGATAAATCTCACAGATTTTCCTGCCAGGCTGGCTTTGAACCATGATCCTCAGATCTCAGCCTCCTGAGTAGCTAGGATTACAGGCATGAGCCACCAGCGCCTGGCAGGTGGGATGTATCTCTGGGGAACTTGAAGATCTGGTGATCAGTGGGGCTGATGTGGCTGGTAGAGATAAACTTCAGACTAGGCCCAACCCCACACCAGCTCTGTCCCAACCCTCTCAGCTCCTGGCCCCCTCTGCCGGCTGATGCCGCCTGCTAAAAACAGTGCACCTGGGGTGGGGGACACACAGGGCTTTCAGACCTGCCCCTCCATGCCCAGATATTAAAGAGGCCAAAACTGGGACAAGAGGGCTGGACACCATGCTCTTCACCGAGGCTGCCCACTTCATGGTGGATTTTCTTCTGTCTGGCTGAGGGGCCCACAGGAGGGCAGGGGTGAGATAAAGCCCCCATGGCCTAGGTCCTCGGGAAGGTGGCGGTGGGGGTCCCTCAATCTCCTTCCCAATCTCCATCCTTCTAAACTGACCAGATCCACCCTGATCCATGCCCGGCTTCGTCAACCCCAGGTGACCTTCAGGCCTTCTGGGGTGACCGTTGCCTGACCCCCCCAGAGAAGGCCCCAGGCCACGCCCCCACACCACCTGGACCAGGAGCTGTTTCTAGGGCAGGGGGATGGAGGGCGGTGTGCAGGGGCGGGGAGGAAGCTTGCTGGAGCCCAGCGGTCTCCCGCAGCATGGGTGACTACTGATTGAGCCCGCAATGGCACAGCCAGCCGGGCGCTGCCCGGCGCCGACCGGCGCGCAAACTGCTGCTGCAGCCGGGGACCACCAGCCGGGCTGGCGTGCGGCCCACACACTGGCCCAGCGGCTATGGCGCGCCGCCGCCGTGCTTCTTGGGAGCGCGAGCGGAGGGCGGAGCCCTGGTGGGCGTGGTCCGTTGAGGGCGTGGTCCGTTGAGGGCGTGGTCCGATGTGGGCGTGGTCTGATGAGGGGGTGGATACCAACAGGCGTGGGAGCGAAGGGGCGAGGCGGGGCGGGATGGAGGGGGTGAAGACCCAGAAGGTTTGGAATCCTAGTCTCTACCTTGTCTACCCGTGGCTCCCTGCTGCAGGTGGAAGTACCGGTGGCAGAACGTTAACTACCGGTACCTGGGCAAAAGGAAGAGACGCCTAAGGCCCTTGAGAACTAGTGAGGGGCGGGGATACAGAGGGAGTGGTCTGAGAGCGGGCAGAGCTAGCTGGGGGTATGGAGAAGGGCCAGGTGGAGCTAAAGTTGTCACCTGCAGATTTGGTCAGAGGTCAGGGGACGCAAAGCAGTTGAATCCTAGTGGGAGGCACCCTGCCTGTAAACCTAAAGGGGTTAGTAAAGGATTTGGGCCAGATGCCGGGGGCTCACACCCATAATCAGGAGGCTGGGATCTGAGAATCTAGGTTTAGAGTCAGACCAGGCATTTAACTCCTGAGACTTGAATTCTAGGCCTGGGCACTGTCCCTGAGCTTCTTTGCTCAAGGCTAGCACTCTACACTTGAGCCACAGTGCCACTTCCGGCTTTTTCTGTGTATGTGGTACTGAGGAATGGAACCCAGAACTTCATGCATGTTAGGCAAGCACTCTACCACTAAGCCACATTCCCAGCCCTGTCCCAGGTTTATACATCAACTTAATCACTGGTACACATTCATAGAGTAGTTGAAGTACTCCTGGAGCTTGAACTCTGGGGAGCCATCAAAACAGGTCGGAGACAAACTGCATGGTGTGTGAGAAGATCAGAGGTGGGCCAAGTGCTCTTTACCTGGGATGGGCAGAGATTTTGTTTTGCTGACAGGTCTAGACAGTGCCAGATACATGGTGGAGCTCCATAATGTTGAATGAGTTACTGGGTTGGTCAAGAGGGTCTGTCTGAAGAGCTGTCTTAAACTAGTCTTGAAGGATGCAGGTCTATTATTTCCAGTCCCTGAGAAGTTTGGGGGCTGGGAAGAGCAGAGTATGTATGGTTGGTAATCCCTTGCTTCTGGCTCTGTGATGGAGAATCTTATTGTTCTCTTTATTCCTATCTATTGTGTCTGTGATCTAAGGAGACCTAGCTTGGATTTAAACAGGGCCCCTCTTGGGTCCCCAAGGTATTTGCCAAGCTAATTCACTCCACTGGCCAACTCCGGACTGACCAGCAGGACCTAGCCATTCCCCTGGAAGCAACTCCTCCCCCAGCAACATTGGTCCCATGACCTAGGCCTTTGACGTAGGGCAGCATCCTGCAGCTGGGAAGGAAGTCTTTAGTCCTGTCTAACCACAGCCCCTGCTGAGGCAACCCAAGCCCTTTCCTTTCATTCTTGTGGGAAGAGGGGAGGAGATGGCTGGCTTGGACAAGGATCTAAGTAAAGACATGGCTCTGTGTGTGTGTGTGTGTGTGTGTGTCCCAAGTTGATAAACCTCAAAAGTCAAGGATAATCACTTGTATTAGTAGCTCCTCTCATATGTATTGTCTTATTAAATCCTTATTAAACCACTTTAAAGATGGAAACTCAGGGAGGTGCAGAGAGGGAAACAGTGGCAGAACTGGGGAACAGAAGACAGGTGTCTTGATAAAATAGCAATAACAAGCCAGGTGCAGGTGGCTAACTACTTAGGAGGCTGACATCTGAGGATCATACTTCGAAGCCAGCCTGGGAAGGAAAGTCCATGACATTCTTTTTTTTTTTTTTGGTAGGTCATGGGGCTTGAACTCTGGGCCTGGGCGCTGTCCTTCAGCTCTTCAGCTCAAGGAGAGTGCTCTACCACTTGAGCTACAACGCCACTTCCGGTTTTCTGGTGGTTTATTGGAGATAGGAGTTTCACGGTCTCTCCTGCCCGGGCTGGCTTTGAACCGCGATCCTCAGATCTCAGCCTCCTGAGTAGCTAGGATTACAGGCATGAGCAACCAGTGCCCGGCAAGTCCATGACATTCTTATCTCCAAGTAACCAACAGAAAAAAGTCATAAGTGGAGTTGTGGCTTAGGTGGTAGTGTACTAGCCTTGAGCACAAAAGCTCAGGGCAGTACCTGGGCCCTAAGTTCAAGGATCAGCACACACACATAAAGCAATAACAACAACTAGTATTTATTCCATACTTACTCTGCCAAGGACTATGTCCTCTTTGAGCCTCATCTCTGCCCTGTGAGGTAGGTGCCATCAATATCTGCATTGTCTTCAGAGGAGTCTGAGGCTCACAGCCATTGCATGACTCCTCCGAAGACACCATCGAGTTCATGTCAGAACTGGATTGGAATCCAGGCCTCCATTGTGCTTAGCTGTACTCCTAATAGCCTGGGGCTCCACAGGAGTGTCACATGCCCCTATTTTCCAGGGATTTGGGGACACAGGCTTCATTCAGGCTCTTTGCAGGATGATCCCAAAGTAGATTTGTGTCAAGCCAGGGATGAGCAGGAAGATGGCACCATCCAAGGTCCTCTCTCCTTCTCTCTGGATGAAGATCAACGTTTCCCTCCTGGACCTTCTGAATTTCTGCCCTTCATGCTCCCAGTAAAAGAGCTCCTGCCTCTCTTAGGCTGACTCCACTTTCTTGGGAATATAATCTGTTTTGTTTCCATTGACATACTCTAAGCTGACTGAACCTACAGAGGTAGGGGCTGCTGTCCCCCGCTCTCTTGGCCCACACCACCTATCCCACTGTCCCACTTATGAACCCCCAGAAGGGTAAGTCAGTTCAGCCAGACCAGTTCTAGCTCTCCTACTTTCCTCACCACAGAAAGGAGAGACAGCTGAATAGAGTCTCAAGAGGGTGACAGTTTTGGGCACAGTGAATCCTCTGATTGGTCAGGAAAGATTTCCAGAGGGTGCTTTGAGCTGGTTCTTTTTTTTTTTTTTTTTTGCCAGTGCCAGGGCTTGAACTGTGGGCCTGGGCACTGTTCCTGAGCTGCTGCTGCTCCTGCTGCTGGTGCTTCTGCTACTGCTTCATCATCATCATCATCATCTTCTTCTTCTTTTTCTTCTTCTCCTTCTTCCTCTTCTTCCTCCCCTCCTCTTCCTTCTTCTTCTCCTCCTCCTCCTCCTCCTTCTTTTGTCGGTCGTGGGGCTTGAACTCTGGGCCTGAGCACTGTCCCTCAGCTCTTCAGCTCAAAGCTAGCACTCTACCACTTGAGCCACAATGCTGTTTCTGGTTTGCTGAGTGGTTTGTTGGAGATAAGAGTCTCACAGACTTTCCTGCCTAAGCTGGCTTTGAACTGTGATCCTCAGATTGCAGCCTCCTGAGTAGCTAAGATTACAGGCATGAGCCACCAGCACCTGGCCCCTAAGCTTCTTTTGCCCAAGACTAGCACCCTACCACTTGAGCCAAAGTGCCACTTTTTCTGTTTATATGGTACTGAGGAATCGAACCCAGGGCCTCGAGCATGCAAGGCAAGCGCTCTACCACTGAGCCACCTTCCTAGCCCCCTGTGCTTTCTCTTACCCACTGTTCCAGGTCAAATGTGGGACTGAAGCTGGCAGCAGTCCTACCCAAGGTGTGGCACAAAGGGGTGACTGACAAAGGAATGAGTCTTCAGGCTGCCACTCCGATGCCTCTGTTCAGTGGCCCATCCTCCCCAGTCCATAGACCCACTTCTCACCCATCCTTGGCCCTTTGTGGGACTCTCAATCACATAAACCTCTAACCACAGAGGTGGCCCATGAGAACAGATTGCCACTCCCAGCTCCCTTCCTCCACAAACAGCCCAGCTCCATCCCTGGGCTCTTTGTTCCCTGGACATCTCTCAAGTTAGGGCTACTATCGCCTTTTTTTGGGTCCAGTCCTGGGGCCTGAACTCTGGGCCTGGGCGCTGTCCCTCAGCTCTTCAGCTCAAGGCTAGCACTCTACGACTTGAGCCACAGTACCACTTCCAGCCTTTTTCTTTTTGCTTATATGGTGCTGAGGAATCGAACCCAGGGCCTCAGGCGTGCAAGGCAAGCGCTCTACCACTGAGCCACCTTCCCAGCCCCAGATCTATGTTTTTCTTACTCTACAATGAAGATTTCTCCCCATCCCAGACCTATAGAGCTAATGATATCCCAAAGCCTCCTCAAGTCAGCCTGCCCCAGCCAACCTCTATTTCCACACACACCCAATACTTTTCCTTAAGCCTTGCAGTGTGGGGTGGTTACTCCTCCACACTGGCCCCAGCCAGATCCTCAGCAGCATCCACTGCCTTTCTTCCTCACTCACATCCTGTCTGCTGCCCTGAACCCCTCCCCCTCTCCTTCACTTCTTATTTTCCTCTGCCTTCTAGCAGCATCTGACCGTGGATCTGGTCCCTCTGGAAACCATTTCTTCCTTCATCCTTGAGGACACCCCTTCCCCAGGCTCACTTCCTCCTCACTGGCCACCATTGAATCACCCAGGGGGCTCCCCTTCCCCAACCCCACAGCTCCATGGAGTCTTCTGTCTTGTTGAGCCACACTTGGCCTCTAGTAGATCTCATCAGTCCAAGGGCTTCAAGTTTGCGGTCACCTCCAGCTGTTACATTAACAGGAGACATCTCTGAAGTTCAGCCTCCATTATCCACTAGCTGCCAGCCTGCTGTCCCCAGGGGCCTATCTAAACATCTCCAACTTGGGCTCCAGGCCACACTCTTAGCCCAGCACTAAGAGCAGTGAAGAACACATGCCTCGGAGAGGATTGGGGTTGGCTGCCTCTCCCTGCCATTTTCCTTTGGGCCTCATCATCTCTGGCCTGGATTACTGCAGAGCGCCAAGCTCCTGTGGGGCAGAGAAAGAGGACAATTCAGCAGAGAAGACTGCCTGGGAAGAGGCAGGAAGGAGAAGGAGGCACGGCTAGGCTGGAAACCAGGCCATTTGGTAGGGATTATATTGGGAAGAACTTAGATGCAAGGTGCAGACTTGCTTCTAAGAGCCCTAGGGAACCACTGGAAGGCTTAAATCCAAAGGGGAGAATGTGTAATTTCACATTTTATTCACTCATTCATTCATTTGTTCCATTTGTCTTGTCAACAAATATTGGCTGGGGCACAACTCAGTCAGATAGGTATAACTCAGTGATAGAGTACTTGCCTAAATTCATGAGACCCTGGGTTCGATCTAGCACCCGGATGCTCAGATGTCTTTTTCTACTGGAAATTGACACTGAAATAGTAGGGAACACTTAGGGGCACAACTAAGGCCAGAGAGGCCAAGACTCAAGGCTCAGCCATGGGAAAAGAATAGTGCAGTGACTCATACCTCTAATCCCAGCTACTCAGGGAGCTGAGACTGAGGATCAGTTTGAGACTCTCATCTCCAATTAACCACCCCAAAAGCCAGAAGTAGAACTGTGGCTCAAAGTGGTAGAGCACTAGCCTTGAACAAAAAAGCTAAGGCACACTGTCCAGGTCCTGAGTTAAATCCCCAGAATACCACCCCCCCCCCCCCAATGTAGGGACTTGTCCAGAGTGACAAAGCAAAGCAGGAAGATAGCAATAGGAATAGCCCAGATCATCTGGGGGGAAGAGGCTGAAACAGGAGAGCTGAGGAGTGAAGCTACATCCTGTAGATGGAGGAGTGGGTAGGAGTGATTAGGGACAGGACAGGGAGAGAGCTTCGGTTTCCCTTTTGAAGGGACTTCCCCTTGGCTGGAAAGTTATAAGCAATCCACATTCTACTGCTAGGCCACTCCTTTCTCATAGACACAGGGAGTTGAAAAGAAGGGGTGGGGAGAGCAGAAGCCCAAGATGAATGGATTGGATTTCTGATGACCTCATCAACTCAGCGAAGGTAAGCAGGTAAGCTAGGAACACGGGCCTCATGGCTGTGGGGGAACCAAGCACCAGAGACAGCTCTACTGCAGGAGACTGATTGGACCCCCAGAGACAGCTCTACTGCAGGAGACTGATTGGACCCCATGTACTTTATGCATCAACCCATGTCCTACTCCCCCCTCTCTTCCTCACCACCTATTCTGCCTCCCACTCCAACCCCTTCCTACACTCCAGGGGAAGGGAAAGGGAAGGAGGAAACAGAAGATCTGGCAGGCTTAAAGTTCTGAATTTTCAGAATTCCTGTCCTTGTGATTTGATCACTGGATGCTGGGTCCCAAGGAGGGAATCCCTGAAGTGGCCCAAAGTCTATCTCTGAGTTCAAGGCCTTATCAATGGCAGGGAAGCTACAGACCAGGTACTGCTGGTGGCTAAGCCAGAACTCAGCAAATCCACGCCCATGAGGAGCCCTGGTTCTGGGAGTGAAGCCGTGGGAGTCCCTGCAGCTGCCTTGCTTCTCCTTGCCAAGCCCCTGACTGCCCTCTCAGCCTGAAGTGCCTTTCAGGATGGCTGGGCTTCAGCCAAGCACTACCAAACTATCAAGAGTTCTGGAAATTTCTACCAGTCCCCCCTCTTGCTCTGTTCCTATCAGCACTCTCCACTCCCTGGCCTCAGCTTCCTCTTCTCCAATGGGACCATCAGATGGTGCACAGCTCACCAGGTCCTGACGTAATAAGGTATAGAGAACAGTCAGAAGGGCAGGGCATACAGTAAGCTCTTAGTCAATGTTCACAGACATGAGTATTAGTATACATTGCTCCTTCCTACTTTGCTGTTCCTTTTTTTTTTTTTTTTTTTTTAAGGTACTGGTCCTTGAACTCAGGGCCTACCCAATCTCATTGAGCTTTTTTTTTTTGCATGTCTGGCACTCTACCTCTTGAGTCATACCTTCATTTACAGATTTTTAGTGGTTAATTGGAGATAAGTGTCACATGAACTTTCTTCCCTGAGTTGGCTTTAAATAATGATCCTCAGATCCCAGACTCCTGAGTTGCTAGGATTACAGGTGTGAGTCACTAGCAAGCTCCCACCTCCTTCCCACCTTCCTATGTCTTCCCCATGCACGGCTGGGCACTCTGAGGTCCTTCCTGTCTCTAGTCTGCTGGCCTCTTCCTGGCCCTGCTGCCTGCTCCACCCATGCAGTTCCTGCTTGTCCAGGTACTTCCTGGTGCTGCTGCCTGCACTCCTGGGCTGCAGTTACCCTCTTATTGGCAGCCACCAGAGGCCCAGATTTCCTGGGGCTGGTCCTGCCTTAAAACCTCTACAGCTATTGTCCCCATAAGGTCACTAGCCAGACTTTGGGCCCTGGCCTTTGGCTCAGGAAATGTGTGTATGTGTGGGCTAAAGCAGTGTTGACCTCAGTCTGCCTGCTGATATCCGCCGGATGGAATGTTCCCAGGGCCCCGCAAACTCAGTGAGTTTCAGCAACTTTCCAAGTTCTTCTGCCTCAGTCAATGGATCTGCTTCACTCAAAGAAATGCAGTGGTGGCATTGCTAACACCCCTCTTCTGTCCCCATGATCACAGTACCTAGTTAGTCTGAATCCTGGAATCCTCTGTCTCAAACCTTGCTCTAGACTAGGTCTTTCCCTCCACCCCAACTGCACATACCTGTCCTCTCTCCCCCTTATGGAGAGAGATAGGCAATGGCTTACCTCCTAGCTGCCTGGAAAACCCCTGAAAGCAGGGATCTTGGATGATTCGCTACTTAGCCACTCAAGCGTGAGCAGGAGGGACTGGAGTCTCTGAGACTATGAATCAGGTGCCTATCTTCTTACTGTACAGATAAGCACACTGATGGCTGAGAGGGCACTGGTGCACAGAGCAGGTGAGAGCAGGAAGAGGCCAAGCTCAGCAAGACCTGAGGACTCCAGGTGAAGCAGATGCTTTTCGTTTTGAGGCCTTTACACAGGCAAGTTCCTTCACCAGAAAGCCCATTCCTCCTCTGATTAGATACTCCCACCCATCCCTTACCAGGCATCTAATCTAGCCTCAGGTTCCCCAGGGCCTCAGCGGCCACACAGTGCCCTCTTCTTCAGGGGGCAATGTTCTCTGTTGTCCTTCCATTGTCCATCTTACACTGTATCTCTGCAGAGGCTCCAGGTTTCTTCTAGAAACTCTATTCCCTAGGTTCTGGGTCTGAGCCCTCCCTTACAGAGAATTGGAACAAGCCGGGCGCTGGTGGCTCACGCCTGTAATCCTAGCTACTCAGGAGGCTGAGATCTGAGGATCGCGGTTCAAAGCCAGCCCGTGCAGGAGAGACCGTGAGACTCCTATCTCCAATAAACCACCAGAAAACCGGAAGTGGCGCTGTAGCTCAAGTGGTAGAGTGCTCGCCTTGAGCTGAAGAGCTGAGGGACAGCGCTCAGGCCCAGAGTTCAAGACCCACAACCAACCAAAAAAAAAAAGAATTGGGACAGATAGGGGATGTGTGAACATGGGCATCGGGTCTCTGCAGCTTCTCTTCCCCTGTCCATTCTCATCATCCTGTCCTTCCATTCTGGCGACACCTCACATGTCTGACTACCACAGTCTCAGTGAGTCACTGTGCTGCACAGACCCCCATGGGAATACTCATACCAGAAAGTAGCAATGGGGCCATGCCCACACCTGCAGAATTCTCTCACCCAGGCCTCCTTCCCCCGCCACTCACTGACACACCCAATCACAGTCAGACAAAGTCACTAACAGCCTTCAGGAAGGACAGACACACACCCAGAAAGTCTCTGGGCATTATCATATCAAGGCTCTCTCTCACTCTTGAATCCATAGGTTCAGGCATATACAGCCACAAATGTACACACCTGGTCTCTCTCTTTCCCCTCCCCCCCTCACACACACACACACACACACACACACACACAACCATCCCAAAGTCTTACACACAGACACAGAGCAGTACACACAGTCACAAACAGAGAAAAACAGACACACACAGTTGTACACTGGCCCTGGGAGACACAGAACAATGGATACATTGTCTGGCTTGGCAGCAGCTGGGGAGAAAGGAGCCACAGTGTAGACAGAGGAGGCTGTGGGGGTGCTGTACTTTCATTCTAAGCATCCTAACCCTCCTTTTCCCTCTTCCAGAAGTCAGATTCTTCTGGGGCCTGGATGTGTTCAGTGATTGGGCTCCCAGGTGCTCCTTCCCCAGACTCCTGGGATGCCTGTTGGAGTGAACCAGACTCCCTTTCAGGCTCTCAGCCTCGATGGCTCCTCTCTCTCTAGATTTGCCTCTTACTCCTGCCAGGCAATGCCTTGAGTTCTGCTTAGAACCTTTGACTTCAGCCCTCCCAGGACTCACAGGGTGTCCATTTGAATCCTACTAGCCAGTTCTTAGCATCACTGCAAGTTCCTATTGTGGCTGAGACAGATCAGGTCATGATGGCCGTCCCTTAGTAGTAGCAGGTGAAGTCACTGTACTATTAGTGAGCTGTAGGAGCATGGTGCCTCTCCCCATCCCCAAACTAGCTCTTGCTTCTAGCTTTCACTAAATCTCAACAAGAAATTCTTCCAGGGGTATCCTTATTATCCTCAGCCCAGATCTCTCCCAGCTCTCTCACCCTCAGCTACAGGGAACTGCTGTGTGCATTTGGGTTTTCCCATTCTGAACCTGATATCCAGGTCTCTAAAATTTGAGGGTGAGGCTAATAAAGTATTCTATGGTTTCAGAGTGGGGGCAAGGGATGAAGGATGCAGAAGTAACCAATACAGAAGCCACCTCGGCTCTCCCCAATGCTCTGTGGCTAGATCTGTGGGGAGTTTCCAATTTCTCAGGCCCGGGGGTGTCAACACACTGCACAGCTTTGGGCCTCCCAGGAAGCCTTGCCTGTAGGAGGGGGGGACATGCTGAACCATTTAGGACACAGCCTTACTTTTGCAAAACTTTGCCTTCTCCAGCTATCACCGCTGTACTCCTGGGATTTGAGGGCAGACAGCTATGGACATACATCTGTGGCTATCCAGTAGTCTGGGGTTCTCGCTGGAAGAAGTAGAAGAGGGAAAAGGTCTTCAGCCACCTTCTACCCTGCTCTGCTTCCAGCTCCCAAGTTCTTAGGCAGGGTTGAAGGATGGGCAGCCTTAGGAGTTGTCCCTAAGGGAGTGTGCCCCTATCCTTCAAAGCTGGAGTGTTTTGAGTTTCCACACTGGGGTTCTGAGGGGAATTCTGATGTAAGGAAGCAGACTTAGGGGGAGAGGACATAAAAATCAAGTCAGACAAAAATATTTTTTTTTTTTGGTCGGTTGTGGGGCTTGAACTCTGGACCTGGGCGCTGTCCCTGCACTCTTCAGCTCAAGGCAAGTGCTCTACCGCAAGTCAGACAAATTATACTAGCATATCTGAGCTTCACACCCCTCGATTTTCAAAGGGACCGTGGAGATATCTGTCAAGGGCACCCCCACTCCTGTCCCCTGGCTGAACTTCGTAATGGGTCCAGGCTGAAGGCAGGAGGGTTGATTTCTTCGTTCTGGATCAGGATGCCAGGCCACCAATCAGCAGAGAGGAGAGAGATCATGGGCGTCCTTCACAGTCTGACCAGAGTGACACGGAGTCGCGTTCGACCCCCCAGGCTGGCTGCAGCAGGCAGGCAGGGACGTGGGTGGAATCTCTGGCCTAAGGTGGTGCCGAACTCTGTGCGAGGCCCTGCAGCTGCGATGACCACATACTGTATTTTGGAGCACAACTCGAGACCAGCCGTCTGACGAGTCTGGGCAAGTGAGCCCTCCCGAGTTCAAGGAGAGGCTGCCAGGGGCTGCCAGTGCAGGACCAAACCTCGGGAGCCACTCCGCCGTGCAGGGCCGCCCACCGTGAGAGGAGGCGGGGAGGGCGGAGAATGCTCGCCCCCTTTCCTCGAGGACTCCCCCCCCCGCCCCCCGCCCCCCGCCCCACCCCGCTCCGCCCTTCCCCGACCAGCTCTCTGGAAAACCACACTTCTCCTTTCCGCGCCGGACCGTACCTGCCCTTGGCAGTGGGGTGGGATGGGGCATCAGACCTTCAGCGTCGCCCACTGCGCAAGTGGGGCTCGCGACTCGACCCCGCCTCCGCCCCTCGATTGGGCGCTTATTTAAATGCCCGGCCCCGCCCCGAGCCCTGGGCGCATATATAAAGGCGGCTCGGCGGGCGGCGGGCGGCATTCTGGCGCGGAGTGCGGCGGCGGCGGGCGCAGCTAGCGGGTCGGCCGCGGTGCCGGGGTGCAGCTGTTTCCCCCCCCTCTTTTTCTCCCACACCCCTCCCCCTCAGGCGCCAGCTCCACCCCTCCGCCCGCCGGGCCGACCCCACCGAACTACCCCCTGCGGCGCGGGCCCGGGGAGGCTCCGGGCGCTCCCCCCAGCAGACCCCCCCCATCATGGGCAGCCAGAGCTCCAAGGCTCCCCGGGGCGACGTGACCACCGACGAGGCTGCAGGCGCTTCCCCCGCGAAGGCCAACGGACAGGTGGGTGCGCTCGGCTCCTCCGGTCCCGGGCCCCTCTACTCGCGCCTCGCCCCTTCTCGAGCCTGGGGCCGGGGCCGCGCGCTTTGTCCGGCCCGGGACACGCGGCGCCCCCTCCCCCGCTCGGTCCCTTTGTTCTCGGAGCCGCAGCCCCCGCGGGCGAAGCGAGGGGAGGGGCGGGGAGGGGGCGCCGGCCGGGCCCCGCCGCCTTCTTTGTTCGCGGTCCCGGCCCGGGCGCTGCCCCCCGGCCGCCCCGACTGCCGCGCGGGGGAACAAAGGCGCTGCCGGGCCGCGCCAAGGGGGCGCCCAGGGGCCGTGGGGCGGGTGCTCGGCGGGGAGGGCACCCCTCCCGTGGGCAGGCCCGACCTCGGTGGTCCGCGGTCTTTCTCCTTGGGGGGAGCCAGATGTGGGCAGCGGCCGGGGTGGGTGGGGGCCGTTTACACAAAGCGGGAGGCGGGGGAATAGGCCGTCCAGGTGTGGTGGGGCTGCGCCCCGAGGCGGCTTCCCGCCCAATGCCGCCCGGGGGTGGGGGTGGGGGGCTCGCTGGCCCGCCCGGGATCGGAGGCTGGGATCGGTTCCGCCTCGAGGGGAGAGCGCGCCCCCCCCGGGAGGCGGGTGGGGGGGCCCCGGGACCCCAGCGCCTCCTGCCGGCCGTGGCCGCCATGGCTGTCCCGGCGCGCCCCATGAGGGGCGAGGACGATGTTTGACGGAATCCCGGGTGTGGGTGGAAGGCAGAGCCCAGCTTTTGGGGTGCCGTAGACCTTAGTAGTGTCCTCGGTTGCTTGGGAGGGGCTAGCACCGGTCTGGGGACGGGGAGCAGAGTCTGGGCCTCACTGCTGCTGTCTCCTCTGCCCTGCAGGAGAATGGCCACGTGAAAAGCAATGGAGACTTATCCCCCAAGGGTGAAGGGGAGTCGCCCCCCGTGAACGGAACAGAAGAGGCAGCTGGGGCGACTGGCGATGCCATTGAGCCAGCACCCCCTAGCCAGGGCGCCGAGGCCAAGGGGGAGGCTCCCCCCAAGGAGACCCCCAAGAAGAAGAAGAAATTCTCTTTCAAGAAGCCTTTCAAATTGAGCGGCCTGTCCTTCAAGAGAAATCGGAAGGAGGGCGGGGGTGATTCTTCTGCCTCCTCACCCACAGAGGAAGAGCAGGAGCAGGGAGAGATCGGCGCCTGCAGCGACGAGGGCACTGCCCAGGAAGGGAAGGCTGTTGCCACCCCTGAGAGCCAGGAACCCCAGGCCAAAGGGGCAGAGGCTAGTGCTGCCTCCAAGGGAGGAGACGCAGAAGAGGAGGCAGGGCCCCAGGCTGCAGAGCCGTCTACTCCCTCGGGGCCTGAGAGTGGCCCTGCATCGGCCAGCGCTGAGCAGAATGAGTAGCTGGGTGGGGGCAGGTGGGTGATCTCTCGAAGCTGCAAAAACTGTGCTGCCCTTAAGAGGTCACTGCCTGGATCTGGTGCCCTGGCTGCCTTCCTGTGCCCAGAAAGGGCGGGCTTACTGCCCCCCTCCTAGCCACGTTCCCTCTCCTCTCCCTCTTGTGGATTCTCCCATCATCCATCTGGGCTTTCTCTTACTGCCAGTTGGAGATGGTCCCTTACAGTTTCCCAAGTTAGGTTAGTGATGTGAAATGCTCCTGTTTCCTGGCCCTACCTTCCTCCTTATCCCACCCCTGCAGAAGGCAGTTGCTGGTTTTCTCCCCCAGTTCTTTTCCAAGTAGGTTTTGTTTATCCTACTCCTCGAATCCCTGAGCCAGAAGTGGGGTGCTTATACTCCCAAACCCTAGTGTCCAGCCTTCCCCTGTTGTTTTTTAGTCTCTGTGCT
Source organism: Dipodomys spectabilis (assembly GCF_019054845.1). Lineage (NCBI taxonomy): Eukaryota > Metazoa > Chordata > Mammalia > Rodentia > Heteromyidae > Dipodomys > Dipodomys spectabilis. The sequence goes on along the minus strand of NW_024870679.1, from coordinate 41,128,765 downwards.
GTGCCTAGTGGCACCTGGGCTGGGGAGGACACTGCCCCTGTCTAGGTTTTTATAAATGTCTTACTCAAGTTCAAACCTCCAGCTTGTGAATCAACTGTGTCTCTTTTTTGACTTGGTAAGCAAGTATTAGGCTTTGGGGCGGGAGGGAGGTCTGTAATGTGAAACAACTTCTTGTTGTCTTTTTTTTCTCCCATTGTTGTAAATAACTTTTAATGGCCAAATCCCAGATTTGTACTTTTTTTTTTTCTAATTGCTAAAACCATCCTCTTTCACCTGGTTTTACTGTAACATTTGGAAAAGGAATAAATGTTGTCCCTTTAGTAGTGCTTTAATGGGTGGTGTTGGGGGTAGGGTGAGAAGATTGGGGGACCCTGGGTGGGGGGGGATTAGGATAGGTAGGTTCCTGGGTATGGGGTTACCTAGAAGGGACAAAGAAACAGGAAAGTAGAGCTGGGGATACTGATGGCAAACAAGCTCAGAAGGGTATAGAAATGTACCATTTTATTACAAAGAGTCACAAAAATGAAAATAGTATCTCAAAAAGGAAGCTAGACTACCAACCACCTACAGAATTGGGGAGGACAGGGTAGTAGGAGTTTCTTGACTCACCTGAGGCCAATGGCAAGGTATGAAAACAGAACCAGTCTAAAAATGGCTGATAGCATTTAGAACAGGAGGTGGCTGAAGACCCAGCCACTATTTCTTAATAAGGGCATTGTTCCAGGACTACTAAGCAGGCACTTGGTATTGCAGGATTTTTGTCATGGCTGCATCCTTCACCCAGACCTGCACCTTTTATGCTTCAGAACTAGGACTTGGGGAGGGATGGGGGCAAGGCAGCTACTGGAAGTTCCCCCAGCACTGCTGCCCTGGGCTTAGGGCCCTGGTTCCTATCTAGTCCCTGGGGATATTTATATTTTAATATATTTTTATATAAATATGCAGAGAAATAGAAAATATAAAATCTGAGGGGTTAGGGAGAAAGGTAGGGAACTTGTTAAGAAACCAGAGCTGGAGAGGTCTGCTCAGGCCAACTTGACCTCTTCTTTGACCCTGTGGAGAAAACAGAGACTGGCATGAGATAAACCCACTCCAGAGGCCTTGAGGCAAGTATGAATACAATGACTTCCACAGGACCCTGGCTGCCCAGGTGACTGCTGGGAGCTGGGGCTTCCTAGCTCTGCCTAGAACTGCAGAGACAGACAGACTGGTCCCTGAAAGGGGCCTTTGTAAGCGGGACCAGCTGTCCCTGTGCCTTTCCTCTCAGAGTGGGGGGACAAAAGGGGTGATGCTCCAATGCCAGGGGATGGCCGACAGCTCCTTCCTCACCCTTTGGCTTCTGGCTTCTCCTCCTTGGTTTTCTCCTCTTCTGTAACTTCTAGAACATAAAAAGTGCAGGGATGGCTAAGGGAAGCCGCTCTGGAAAGAGCTGGGAAGGGGGGTGGGGGTGGTGGGAACGTGGGATCCTCACTTCCTCTGAAACCCCTTCCCTACACGACAGCTCAATGGACATAGAAAAGCAAGAAAAGCTCATCCCAGGTCCTCCCAGTGAGCCCGGTTAAAAACAAACAGGTTGGACCGGTTTCACAGCCTGCTGGAGCCAGAACCCGGTGGGCGGAGGCAGCCCCCTGGGAAACTGGGGTGAAGTGCTGGGAAAAGGGCTTGGGTGGTATGTGAGAGCCAGAGTGTCATTGTTTCTTTGGCCCTGCCACTTCTGAGAGCCACTGAAAGGCCTAAGGAGCTGAGTTAGAGCCCCACAGGAGCTGGCAGGGCCTGGGTCAATTCCCTCCCCCTGGTGCCCTACATAGATTCATCCTCCAGGGCCCAGGACGCTAGACCCAAGTGCTGGCCAACACAAACCCACCTTTCTTCTCTTCTGGGTCTTTCTCTTTTTCATCCTCTGTTTTGACTCTTTTGGCTTTTTTGAAATTGGAAGAGTTCTTGCGGCCACCCTCTCCCTCCTCATCTGAGTCGGAGAATTCTTCCTCACAGGCAATTCGTTTGTCAGAGGAGCAGACTGAGGCAGTGGATGGAAAACATGGGTGAGAAAGCAAGGGGCTTTTTAATCTCAGGACCTGTGCCTAGTGCATCCATGTGATGGGGGAGGGGGCACGCTAGACATACTCGTAATAGAGAGGGTACTTGCCTAGCATAGGACATGGGTTCAGTACCTAGCACCAGGGAAAAGAGAGGGGTCTTGGGCTCTGTAACCTGTTCCTAGAGGCGCTGGAACTTGAAACTTAAGTTTTCAACAGATGGGCCCCAGAAAAGGTGGAGGGTAGTCCAAGCTGCCCACTGAGTGGGGAGATAGAGGCTCTTGCTTACTTGAGATGCGCTTGTCCGGGTCTTCTTCATCCTCATCACCACTCTCCTCTGGGATGGCGTCCTCAGGAATTGCTTGCATTTGGACCCCAGGTGCATGGGGTAGCATTCTCAGGTTCTCAAAGAGCCGCTGTCTATGGCCAAGGGAGAAAAGGTGGCTAGGTTCTAGTTAGGAACACCAGAGCATGGAACGTTCAGCCAAAGGATGGCTGGGGAATTCACTCACTTGATCTTTTCCAGGTACTCATTAGTGTTCTGGTTAGTCATATTAGAAGGACTGATGTGAAGCTTGAAGTCTGGTCCAAAGTATTCGAAATAGTCATTGTATGGCAGCTCTGATTGGGGCAGGGGAAAGAAGAGTCAAGAGACCTGATACCATGGAACTCTGAGAAAAGATTCTATAGGTTTTACCCATCTACAAAAGAGCAAGAATCCCCCAAGATGGTGTGAGGACAGAGTACCGACAGAATTTTAATCTCTTGGGTTTTTTTTTTTTTTCCAGTACTGGGGTTTGAACTCAGGGCCTTTTGCCTGCCAGGCAGGCTCTCTACCACTGAATTTTAACCTTTCCAACACCATTCTCTAGTGTCCACTTGTACATGTGTAATTAGAAGGGGAAGGAGTGAGCTCCTGGTGTAGGACACTAAGCCTGGCTCACTGTGAGCATTCCTTTCACTCATGCAGTTACCCTAAAGCAGAAATTCCAAAGCTGTCAACAAGCACTGGTAATGTTCACTCCAAAAGCAGGAGGGAGGGGACTGAATACAAAGGGACTAGGGAAAAGCTGATGGCTCTGGTCTGCAACCTAGGAGGCTAGGCAGAAGACTCAATGACTGGTGTCAGAAAATGAGGAATCGTACAATCAAATGGGGAGGGGGGGTGTATCCTCAATGGCATAAGAGCACGAGCTCCCACCCCACCCACCCTGGCTCTGGAGCTAATACCATTTGGGATCTCTGTGTCCAGGGCCACTGCTGTTTCATATGTCCAGCACCGGGCAACATTTCGAATGGTGTAACCACCTCCTCCTAGCATCAGCATGGGCAGGTTGAAGCTCTTGACAAACTCCACACACTTGGCATGCCCTGTGGAGAAACAGAGCCGTGTTACAGGAGCACCCAGCAAGGACCCTACCCACCTCCACTTGTGCTACCTGCTCTCACCTTTGATGGTCAGATTGAAGCAACCTAATCGATCCCCAGACAGGGAGTCTGAGCCACACTGTAACACCACTGCACTAGGCTGGAACATCTCCATTACTTTGGACATGACCTAAAAGTACACATATTGGTCACTAACCTCAAGAAAAACCACGTAGAGAAGGTGGGCACAACATTTTCTTCTGTTTCTTATCATTCTTCCTCATTTGGGTTACGGACACAATGTGAAAGGATCTCTGAGAGTTCCTAATTCTGAATCTTGAATAGTCTCCCTGTTAATTCCCTAAACTTCCCCTGCCATGCCACTTCCTTTGGGAAGCTCCCCAACTCCAAACTGCTTATGCTATACTCATTTGGCTCTAGCTTTATATTACAAAGATGCTGTATTTATTTACTTACTTTTTTTTTTTTTTTGAGTCCAGTCGTGGGCCTGAACTCTGGGCCTGGGCGCTGCCCCTCAGCTCTTCAGCTCAAGGCTAGCACTCTACCACTTGAGCCACAGCGCCACTTCCAGCTTTTTTTTTCCCTTCTGCTTATGTGGTGCTGAGGAATCGAACCCAGGGCCTCAGGCATGCAAGGCAAAGGCAAGTGCCCTACCATTGAGTCACCTTCCCAGCCCTTATTTTTAACACTGGTACTAGGACTTGAATTCAGGGTCTGTGTGTTCTGTCCCTTTGCTTTTTTGTTCAAGGCTGGTGCTTTACCACTTGAACTAGAGCTCTACTTATGACTTTTTGCTGGTTAATCAGAGATAGAATCTCATGGACTTTCCTGCTAAGGTTGTCTTTGAACCAACACAATCATCAAATCTGGGCATCCTGAGTAGGATTATAGGCTTTATTTTTGCAGCTTATTCTCACAATTGGAGTCTAATATTTGTTGCAGAGGGTCTACCTGAATTGGCTTAAGCTTCTTTTTCTGTTTGTTTTTTTGGCCGGTCATGGGTCCTGAACTCTGGGCCTGGGCACTGTCCCTCAGCTCTTTAGCTCAAGGCTAGGGCTCTAGCACTCGAGTCATAGCGCCATTTCTGGCTTTTTTTTCTGTTTATGTGGTACTGAGGAATCGAACCCAGGGTCTCATGCATGCAAGGCAAGCGCTCTACCACTGAGCCACCTTCCCAGCCTTGGCTTAAGCTTCTTCTTTTTTTTTTTTTGGTCCGGTCGTGGGGCCTGAACTCTGGGCCTGGGTGCTGTCCCTCAGCTCTTCAGCTCAAGGCTAGTGTTCTACCACTTGAGCCACAGCGCCACTTCCGGCTTTTTTCTTTTTGCTTATGTGGTGCTGAGGAATCGAACCCAGGGCCTCATGCATGCAAGGCAAGCGCTCTACCACCGAGCCACCTTCCCAGCCCTGGCTTAAGCTTCTTAACAGCACATTAGTGCAGATCTAACACCTGAGTGTGGCATTCAAGATTCCCTTTGAAATACACAGAATACAACACAAGTTAATTATAAAAAATAAAAAGCCGGGCCCCAGGGACTCACGCCTGTAATCCTACCTACTCAAGAGGCCAAGATCTGAGGATCACAGTTCAAAGCATGTCCAAAGCCAGTCCAGATAGGAAAAATCTGTGAGACTCTTATCTCCAATTAAATCACAGAAAGAGCCAAAAGTGATGCTGTGGCTCAAGAGGTAGAGCACTAGCTAGCCTTGAGCAAAAGAAGCTCAGCGACAGCACCCAGGCCCTCAGAGTTTAAGCCTTAGGACTGGCAAAAATAAGAAAAAAGAAACATGGACTCCAACATCTATCTCCTATTACTAGTTCACTCCTCCCACACATACCTGTCTACATGCCACTCCATACATTGGCACCTCTGCCCTTCTGCTGTTGCCTCTGCTGAATGCCATTCTTCTTCCCCACCTCCTTCACATGAACACGCCCCTCACTATTCCAGGTCCAATGTCTCTATCTTTGTGAACTCATCCTTGACTATCCTCTGCCAGCCTGGACGCTGTCCCTGAACTTCTTTTGCTCAAAGCTAGCAGTTTACACGTGAGCCACAGCACCACTTCTGGCTTTTTCTGTTTATGCAGTACTGTGGAATCAAAACCAGGGCTTCATGCATGCTAGGCAAGCACTCTACCACTAAGCCACATTTCCAGCCCCTTGTCTCTCACTTTTGTTCAAAACAGGCCCCAAGCCAATCTGCACAAGGACTCTGGTAAGAAGCCTGCCTATAGAACATGCCACCTGAAGACCTTCCCAGAATATCTGAATAAGCTGATAGTAAAGGGCTTTCCTAGGTAGAGTCACAGGGCAAAAATTAGAATAAATTCTACTTCTTCAAATGTGCAAATGTCAGGGAAAAAAGAAATATGAAAAAAAAAAAAAAAAAGTCCAGGAGCCAGGTGCTGGTGGCTCAAGTCTATAATCCTAGCTACTCAGGAGGCTGAGATCTGAGGATCGAAGTTTGAAGCCAGCCTAAACAAGAAAGTCCATGAGATTCTTGTCTCTAATAAACTTCAAAAAAGCTGGAAGTGGTGCTGTAGCTCAAGAGGTAGAGCACTGGCCTTGAGCAAAAGAAGCTCAAGGACAACGTCCAGGCCCAGAGTCCAAACCCCAGGACCAGAAAAAAACAAAACAGACCCCAAGAAATGGTGATATAAAATGTATTGACCACATTCTACACTTCCCACCAAACATTCCAGACTATGAGGGCAAAGATCATGCCTTAAACATTCTTATTTATTTTTGTGCTGATACTGGGGCTTGAACTCAGGACTAGGACTATCCCTTTTTCAATCAAGACTGTTACTCTACCACTTGAGCCATACCTCTACTTCTGGCTTTTTGGTAGTTAAATTGGATGTAAGAGTTACAGATTTGTCTGCCTGGGATGGCTTTGAACCTCAATGCTCAGATCTCTTCCTCTTGATTTTTGTTGTTTTTGCTAGTTCTGGGGATTGAACTCAGGGCCTGGGCACTGTCCCTGAACTTCTTTTACTCAAGGCTAGCACTCTACCACTTGAGCCACAGCATCACTTCCTGCTTTTCCTATTTATGTGGTTCTGAAGAATTGAACCCAGGGCTTCATGAATGCTTGGCAAGCACTCTACCATTAAACCACCTTTCTAGCTCCTCTCTGCCTCTCAAGTAGCTAGGATTAGAGGCATGAACCACAGCGTTCCACTGCTTTAAACATTCTTGCATTTAGCCAGGCATTGGTGGCTTAGCTACGCAGAAGACTGAGATCTGAGGATTGTAGTTCAAAGCCAGTCCAGGCAGTAAAGTCTGTGAGACTCTTCTCTCCAATAAATTACCAGAACATTGGAAGTGGTGCTGTGGCTCAAGTGGTAGAGTGCTCACCTTGAGCTGAAGAGTTGAGGGACAGTGCCTAGGCCCAGAGTTCAAGTCCCACAACTGACCAAAAAAAAATTTCTTACATCTAGCAGTGAGCAAGACCCACAGAAGACATCAACAAATTTTCTTCCCTTAACCACACAATCCAGTACTGAAATACCTCTCCTTTCCCAAAAGCTGTAATGGGAGAGAACCCTGGGGCAGGGTATAGTACTTTGCTACCCATCCCCTAGACTAATCCTATTTGTAACCCAAGGGGGGGGGATAAAGCCACTTACCGGCTTGAAGATGGCCTCATAGGACTCATCATCGATGCCATCTCGGAGTGGGTAGTTAACAGCATAATACTTGCCTTTGCCAGCCCCAATATCCTAATCAAGAGGAACAATAAAAAGTAAAACTGCTAAATGAAGCCAGGAAGGAGCACAAGGATGGGGCTACAAGACTAAGGAAAGAGTCAAGTAGGCTCAGGAAGGGGAGCCAAGAGAGAACCAGGGTAACCTTGGTTAGTACCATTTCCTTAACTGGCAAGTCCAGTTCACATTTCTGGAGACACTGAAGCTGAGAGCTGCCTAACCTACCCCAAAGCATATTTCTGCCTTAGACTGAGTTAGAGCTGGCAGGCAGCTGGATCACAGAAATGATATCCACCCCCAACAACCCTTTCCTTTCCAGAGAGTTTTATTGTGTAACTCTATCCTTTGTTCTCTCTAGAGAGGTCTGAAGGAGGAAGACAAGTTCTTCCAACTAATTTCCAAACAGTCCACTCTCAGTTATTGTAATGCTAGCCATAGCAAGCATTTGAATTAATGCCACTTTTCCACACAAGGGTTACTGGGATGGCAAAGTGGTTGATTTCACTGTATTCAATCAATCTAACAGTAACAGTTTCAGTAAGGAGGCTTACATATTACTGTTCTACATGTAAAACTCCATGTACTTTTCTGTGGTATGTCCTTTGCTTTGAGTCAGATGACCAAATGGGAAAGATGACCAAAAAATGAGACATATAAGTTCTAATTCCTATCCACAACCTAAGGCCTTATGGGTCACAAGAAGCAGTATGATGCAACCCAATTGTGGCCAGGAATTACTATGAATCTAGAGACCATGTTCTTTCTCTGATTCTGTATGTCCTATCATTCCCTTCCTACAGAATAAGACAGAGAGAGAGAGAAAGAGAGAAAGACACAGACACAGACACACACCACAGTAGGCGTTTCAGCCTGCAGTGTTCTGAATGGCAGAAGAGTCAGAAAGTAGGTGTTAGTGGTATATGATAAGATACTTAGAGCTAGTAGCTAACTGTGATCTGGTTGGCCCCTAAAGGGAGTTCTCACCCGTAAGTCACCAGTTCCTGGGAAGTACTCTCCATATTTATGAAAGGACACAGTCATGACGCGGTCTGTGGTGTAGAAGGCCTCTTCCACGCCATCACCATGGTGAATATCAATGTCAATATACAGCACCCTCTGGTGATACCTAGGATCAGAAAGGGGTCAGGGGTCCGGGGGCTCTTGGGGATGGGACGCGCCAAGGGCGCCAGGTCCCAGCTTACCAGGCTAGCTGCCTCCCTCAGGTATCTCTAAGCACCAGAGACGTAGAAACTGGCTGAAGGAAGGTGGAAGAGCGGCCGGGTGTCTCCAGAGGCCTGACCAAGCCGACCAAGTCCGATCTTCCTACTCTACAGCCAGGGTCAACTCCGGCCACACAGGGACCTCTGGAGGCAGGATCTGAGCAGCACCTGCCCCTGATCTTGCCGTGGGCTCAGATCAAACCAAGACCCTCGCCAAGGAGAGGATGGCCAGAGACACTCACCAAACACATCCTAGCCAGCACACCGTAGGAAAAGCAAACTAGGGAGGCAAGCCCAGAGGGAGAGGGAAGTGGGAACCTGGCCTAACATGCTCCTCCAAGAGACAAGGCCAGGCAGGCATACTTTAGCAATTCCAGGATGGCCAAGACGATATCGTTGACATAACAGAAGCCAGATGCCTCAGACTTCTTTGCATGGTGCAGGCCCCCAGCCCAATTCACAGCGATGTCCGTCTGTTGCTTATTAAGTTTCACGGCACTTGCTGGGGCAAGGAAAGAAAGAATATAAGTTACTAAACTACTCTCACCTTCTTCCAAGAAGCCCAGAGAACACAGTGAGAGGTTAGAACTTGCCTATTCGACACTGCACTTTGCAACTCATAAGTAAGCTCCCTCTTGCTACCCTAGTCCAACGGAAAATAAACATGGCTACTTTTTTTTTGTATATTTTAATCAGAATAATCCTGTTTATTACTTTCCTTTCCCTGCCCCCAACCCTCTATTGACCATCAATTTTCGTTGAAATTCTTCATGTCACTTTCATAGTTGCAATGTATTCCAAAATTATTTATCCTTCAATTTTCTTTTTCTGTCTCCCTACCCTTAAAAAACTATTTTCCAAACTAAGGACAGTAACCTATTAGTAAGCCTTCATATTAATTTAATGGCTCATGATTAAGTATCAATTATAGCAAGAGAAAATAGTCTTTTTTTTTTTTTTTTGTCGGTCATGGGGCTTGAACTCTAGGCCTGGGCGCTGTCCCTCAGCTCTTCAGTTCAAGGCGAGCGCTCTACCACTTGAGCTACAGCGCCACTTCCGGTTTTCTAGTGATTTATTGGAGATAGGAGTCTCACGGTCTTTCCTGCCCGGGCTGGCTTTGAACTGCGATTCTCATATCTCAGCCTCCTGAGTAGCTAGGATTACAGGCGTGAGCCACCGGCGCCCGGCGAGAAAATAGTCTTTTGTGAAAACCTGGACATCAATGAATGAGAGGAATGAAAGTACACACATTCACAAATGCACCACAGGTTGCATGTGTTAAAGTATTTCTTACTATGGTTCATAGTCAAAAAACAGAAAAACTACCAGATAATGTTGGCTCAAAGTAACAGGTCTAAGAAGAAGTGAGAGAAATATACACCTAAGTGTATTTGTGGCAGTATTGACTTTAATAGCAGTAAGAGCATGGAATTATTCAAATCAATTAAAGTAAGTCCACAACATGGGAAAATCACATAGCCACTAGAAATCAGGCTAAGGGGTGGGAATATGGGTAAAGTAGTAGCATGCTTGTCTAGCACACATAAAATCCTAGGTTTAATACCCAGTAGGGCAAATAACAACAGTAACAATATTAAGCCATGTATCAGTGGCTCATGCCTACAATTCTAGATAAATGGAAGCTGAGATAAGGAGGACTGTAGTTCAAGGGCAGCCCAGACCAAAAAAAAAAAAGTTCTCAAGATTCCTTCTCAAACAAGAACTGTAGTCAGTAGCTTAGCCTGTCATTTTAGCATCCTGAAAAGCATAAATGGGGGGGATCATGGTCCAGACATTTAACAGGTCAGAAATAATCAGGGCAGGGCTGGGAAGGTGGCTCAGTGGTAGAGCACTTGCCTTGCATGCATGAGGCCCTGGGTTCGATTCCTCAGCACCACATAAGCAAAAAGCAAAAAGCCAAAAGTGGCTGTGGCTCAAGTGGTAGAGCGCTAGCCTTGAGCTGAAGAGCTGAGGGACAGTGCCCAGGCCCAGAGTTCAGGCCCCACAACCGGACCCCCCCAAAAAAAGAAATAATCAGGGCAAAGAAGGGCTGCAAGCATGGCCTACAGTACTAGGCCTAGAAGGAGCAAGGCCCAAAACTGTCCCTCTACCCACCCCCCCAAAAAAAAAGAAAAGAAAAAAATAAGTGTCTTGGAGTAATCCTAGAGGCAACCCAGAAGTTACAAATGGAAGTAGCAGACATGAAGGGAATATTTTTGACCTCTGAAGTTAATTACCATACTGTTTCGTTAGACACAGATGATGACACTTCTGTTTTATAGCACTTTGCAGTTTACAAATTGCTTTTGCATAGTGTCTCAACAACACCATGAGGCCTGCAAGAAACTCCCACATGTAAAATCTCTTGCAAGGAGAGGACAGCTAAGGACACCTATCAGTACCATACCAGAGAGTGAACTTAGGTTGGGACTGATCTAGAAGGACACTTTTGAGACCCAAAGGAAAAAGCCACAGGAGTATTCCTTATGATAACATCACACCCTTAAAAATCTTGATCTAGAAGAGCGCAGCACAGCCCTGGGGCAGGGGATTTATATTCCTTACCCACAGAGCCACCAGTAGATAACTGACAGAACTCGAACAGGCCATCAAATACTGGACAGTCCTCACCTACATTGACTTGAAAGAGAGAAACCAAACGTCAGTTTCCACAATTTTCTTCTGTTTTTGTTTAGGTACTTAATAAGCTGACGGGGGATGAGGGGGACAACAAAAAACAAAAACAAAACAAAAAGCCACAAAGAATATATATTCACAAGACCTACATTATAGTATAGAAAGTTAAGATAGGGTGAAATAAAGAAGAGAAACATTTCCTGCTCCCCAAGCAGGAAATGGGGGTTAAGACCTCTTTTTTTTTTTTTTTTTTGGTCAGTAGTGGGGCTTGAACGCTGGGTTTGGGCGCTGTCCCTCAGCTCTTCAGGTCAAGGCGAGGGCTCTACGGCTTGAGCCACAGTGCCACTTCCGGTTTTCTAGTGGTTTATTGGAGATAAGAGTCTCACGGACGGGCTGGGAAGTTGGCTCAGTGGTAGAGCGCTTGCCTTGCATGCTAGAGGCCCTGGGTTCGATTCCTCAGCACCACATAAGCAAAAAGAAAAAAGCCGGAAGTGGCGCTGTGGCTCAAGTGGTAGAATGCTAGCCTTGAGCTGAAGAGCTGAGGGACAGTGCCCAGGCCCAGAGTTCAGGCCCCACGATCGGACCCAAAAAAAAAAAAAAAAAGAGTCTCACGGACTTTCCTGCCCAGGCTGGCTTTGAACGTGATCCTCAGATCTCAGCCTCCTCAGTAGCTAGGATTACAGGCGTGAGCCACCAACGCCCGGCTCTTTTTTTCTTTTTTTATAATTTTACTGTTACTATTAAAATGTGCAGGGGGTTACATGCCATAAGCCAAGTAACGAGCACATTTCCTTTTTGGGCAATGTCACCCCTTCTTTCACTTTTCCCCACTTACCCTCCTCGCATCCTGCTGCCCACAAGTTACATAGTTCATTTTCCACCCAATATATATACTAAATACCTACCTTTCTGTACTTCCCTTTACCTTCCCTAAAAAGACAACCCTCCCTCCAATAAATAAAAACAAATACTACCACCACCAGCACTACAAAAACATGATCTTGCTATGCTGCCCATACTGGTCTCAAACTCCTAGGGTCAAGCAATCCAGGACTATAGGCAAACACTGCATCCAGAATCAGAAATCTTACATGGAGAGGTCTTTAGCAACTTAAAAAAAAAAAAAGGTAAAAAAAAATAACTACCTTTTTTTTTTTTTTGGGTCCGGTCGTGGGGCCTGAACTCTGGGCCTAGGCACTGTCCCTCAGCTCTTCAGCTCAAGACTACCACTCTACCACTTGAGCCACAGCGCCACTTCCGGCTTTTTTCTTTTTGCTTATGTGGTGCTGAGGAATTGAACCCAGAGCCTCAGGCATGCAAGGCAAGCGCTCTACCACTGAGCCAGCCCCAGGTAGTTAGTTCTTTAGGGTCTTTCTTGTTCTTGTTGTTGTTTTGTCGGTCATGGGGCCTGAACTCTGGGCCTGGGCGCTGTCCCTCAGCACTTCAGCTACAGCACCACTTCCAGCTTTTTCTGCTTATGTGGTGCTGAGGAATTGAACCCAGGGCCTCATGCATGCAAGGCAAGCACTCTATCACTGAGCTACCTCTTTGAGGTTTTGAGAAAGCTTTTCTTCTTTTTCCAACCTGAGTTTATCCCTGAGTTGATTCCAGATGATCAAGAAGGACACGAAGAACAGAGGCCTACATAACTACCCTTCATCAAGTGCTCACAACACACCACAATGCTAATTGCTTTTGTTACCTGGTGCATTTATCCTCACAAAATCTCAGGTAGGATTTGGTCAAATATTATAAGTGGAGAAATCAGTATTCCAGCTTCAAGCTTGTCCTAAAAGCCTAAAAGAATATACCCTGAGGGAAATGTGTCCTTGTCCTTTTCAGAGGGGCTTTCATGTATACAATCTTGTTTGATGATCACAACAACTCCATGAATCCGGCCAGACAGATATCAAGCCGACTATACAGAGGGAAAAGAACAGGGAGAAGCTGAGTGACCTGTCCAAGACAACAGAACCATGGAGCCAGAATCAAGAGCCCAGGTGTCTGAACTCCCACGCTCTGTGTGCTTTCTACCACACCCACAAGAGCTACACCAAAGTTATTTCAGGCCTCTAGGGGTAAAAGTACACATTAGTGCATAATGTGGAAACACATGCAAACAGTAATGCAAATGAAACAAAACAGACAGGAAGGAAAGCACACCTGGACAGCGTAGTCTCACAGAGCTAGAGAGGAAGCCCAGTGCGCTGTCTCCTCTCACAGGAAATGACACTACTGGGGCTTCAATGATGTAGAAGTCAGAGACAGGAGTTGTGCTAGATCCCATCCCTCACCCCTGGGTTTTTCCCATGGTTAATCATGGGTTCCCAAAGTGCAGCAAGGAGAAAAAGCCTTGAGATGAAGAGAGTGGGTAGAAGCCAGCCTGATTGTGGTTAACATCAAGACACAGCTGAAGCTCAGAATCTGTAATGACCTCAAGACTGACCAACACTGGCACTCTAACTTGGAGGGTGCCAAAGATCTGGTGCTCTGACATTGTAGCCGCACAGGAAGTGAGCAATAGGCAGCTCTTCCTTACCCTTTCCTGGGTAAACACCAGGAGGCTATGTCAATAAGAACTTTAGCTCTCTACTATAGAATTATAAATAGGGCTGGGAAGGTGGCTCAGTGGTAGAGCGCTTGCCTTGCATGCATGAGGCCTTGGGTTCGATTCCTCAGCACCAGATAAGCAAAAAGAAAAAAGCCAGAAGTGGCACTGTGGCTCACATGGTAGAGCATTAGCTTGAGCTGAAGAGCTGAGGGACAGCGCCCAGGCCCAGAGTGCAGGCGCAACGACCGGACCCCCCCACCCCAAAATAAATAAGTAAATAAATAAAGTTTTGTTTATATTCCCATATGGAATTCGAAGTCATCATGGGAGTAAAAATTTTAGATATGAAGAAAAAAATATTTTCCTTTGGGCACTAATCCAGCAGCCAATCTGTTTTCCTCGGGTTCAAGGACCTATGGGATTAGATGTGGGAAAAGGGAAAATGAATAAACAGATAATCACCTTCTCAGAGCAGTGGCACTCACCAAGAACGCTGAGGCGAGAGGATTGCAGCTTTGAGACCAACCTGGCAACACATCTAAGAACCCAGTCTCAAAACGGAAAGTAACCAGTGTGCAGCAACGGACACTTCAACTCCACTTTCAGTTTTTTTGGTGGTTAGTTGGAGAACTGCCTGGGAACTATGATCCTCAGGTCTCAGCCTTCTGAGTACCTAGAAAAACTGGCATGAGCCACTGGCACCTAGCCTGGACACTTAAATGGACATGTTAGATTGTATATACCCTTGTACAACCTTCTGAAACTCAGAAAACAAATAAGCAAATTAAGCCGGGCACTGTGGTTCATATCTATAACCCAAGCTACTCAGGAGGCTGAGATCTTAGAATCACAGTTCAGACTAAGCTCAGGTAGATAGACTGTAAAAATTCGAAAGTGGAGGTGGTTGAAGTAGAAAGCCAAGTGGGAATGCAAGGTCCTGAGTTCAAACTCCAGTACTAGAAAACAAAGTAAAAACTCCAAAAACACAGCAAAGGAATCCTATCCTATACAGAGATATACAGGATTGAACATGAACTTTAGAGCACAGCTTATACTGTAATGACCATAAGAAAGTGGATATGATCAAGAAGTAGACTTCAGGGTTGGGAAGGTGGCTCAGTGGTAGAGGGCTTGCCTTGCATGCCTGAGGCCCTGGGTTTGATTCCTCAGCACCACATAAGAAAAAAGCCGGAAGTGGCACTGTGGCTCAAGTGGTAGAGCACTAGCCTTGAGCTGAAGAGTTGAGGGACAGCGCTCAGGCCCACAGTTCAAGCCCCACGACCAACAAAAAAAAAAAAAAAAGAAAGCTTCATAAACCAGGTCAGGTCGCTTATGCCTGCAATCCCAGCTACTTGAGAGGTGGAGAGAGGAGGATTACGGTTCCAGGCCAGCTATTTAATCTATCTGTGAAACAAACTAAAGGAAAAGAATTGGGCATGGCTCAAGAGGCAGAGTACACACAACCCTGAGCTCAAATCCTTAGTACTAAAGCTCGTTTAAAATAAAAGAAAAATTTTTTGGGGGGGGTCCAGTTGTGGGGCCTGAACTCTGGGCCTGGGCGCTGTCTCTCAGCTCTTCAGCTCAAGGCTAGCGCTCTACCACTTGAGCCACAGTGCCACTTCTGGCTTTTTTCTTTTTGCTTATGTGGTGCTGAGGAATCGAACCCAGGGCCTCATGCATGCAAGGCAAGTGCTCTACCACTGAGCCACCTTCCCAGCCCCGTTTAAAAAAATTTTTAAGGGCTGGGAAGGTGGTTTAGTGGTAGAGTGCTTGCCTAGCAGGCATGAAGCCTGGGTTCGATTCCTCAGCACCACATAAGCAGAAAAAGCTGGAAGTGGCATTGTGGCTCAAGTGGTAGAATGCTAGCCTTGAGCAAAAGAAGTCAAGGACAGTGCCTGGGCCCTGAGTTCAAGCCCCAGGACTGGTAAACAAACAAACAAATATTAAAGGCTGGGAATGTGCTTTGTGGGTTTGATTCCTCAGTACCACATAAACAGAAAAAGCTGGAAGTGGTGCTGTGGCTCAAGTGGCTGCTAGCCTTGAGCAAAAGAAGCTCAGGGGCAGTGCTGAGGCCCTGAGTTCACGCAAAAAAAAAAACCCTAAAAATAAAAATAAATAAATTTAAAAAGCTTGGTGCTGGTGGCTTACTCCTGTAATCATAGCTACTCAGAAGGCTGAGATCTGAGGATTACAGTTCAAAGCTAGCCCAGGAAGGAAAGTGTCATTTATCTTCAATTTATCACCAGAAAACCAGAAGTGGCACTGTAGTACAAAGTGGTAGAGTGCTAGCCTTGAGCAAAATAGTTCAGGGACAGTGCCAGAGCCCTGAGTCAAGCCCCATGACCAAATGAGACACCATTTCTAATTAACCAGCAAAAAACTGGGTCGAAGGCATGTCTCATAAGATAGAATACCAGCTGTGACCAAGCCAATCCAAGTAAGCACAAGGCCCTGAATTTGCCCCGCAACAAACAAACAAACACACAAAAATATTAATGCAAAAAATGCTGGGGTATGGTAGACCACATTGTTAACAAGTATGAGACTGAGTTAAAACCCCAGAGCCATTTTAAAGTATAACTTAAGAACATACTTAAATACTGTTGTATTTTATGAGACCCTAAGTGATATAAGATAACCATAAAGGAATGTCAGATGTGACAATTTAGTTCCCTCCTCCCACTTTCTAAAAGGCATGGTCTCATTGTATAGAACAGGCTAGCCTTAAACTTGAGGGCCTCTTGCTTCGGCTTCCTGAGTTCTGGGATTACAGGTACATATACCATATTTGGCTATCATAAATTTGATTTTTGGGGGGGGGGGGGCAGTCCCGGGGTTTGAACTCATAAACTTCTTTTGCTCAAGGCTAGCACTCTACCACTCAAACCACAGCACTACTTCTGGCCTTTTCTGTTTATGTGGTACTGAGGAATCGAACCCAGGGCTTCACACAAGCTAGGCAAGCACTATACCACTAAGCCACATTCCCAGCCTATCATAAATTTGAAGAGATTTTTCCCAGAGCGAAAGTAATCCTCACCCAATGTGTGGCTTCTGAGAGAGGACGGGTTCTAGGATTTCAGGTCCCAGGGGGCAAGGCATAAAAATCACCTCATCTCAAAGATGAGATCATCTAGAGTCTATCAAGTAGCGTCTAAACTCTCAATTCTCACAAAGTCAGACCAGTTGCAGTTGGACAGGAGTCAGATCACACGGCCCAACCCATCTTACAAAACACAAATCTGAGGGGAAGTGACCTGCCAGTCAGTGAAGAGTTAAAAGATGGCCCTGTACCCATTGTCCACTTCCCAGCTCAGTGCTTTTCCCATTACAATGACTGTATATTCAAGATAGTTATAAACCTAATTGGAGAATGTCTAACCTCTATTATTTACAATCAGGAAACAAAAGAAAACCAGACTTGAGGGGGGGAAAAAGGCACCCTTGGAAGCTAGGAAAAAACAGATGCTAGTCAAAAGGAGGCCCAAGGAAGACAGAAACAGCGTTTCTAATAGAAGGGAAGTCCAGCTGGGGACTAAGAGTAGTGAGGGAACAGAAGAGACTTACATCTTTGCATCTGTTTGCTGTACTCAGACATGTTGTCTGGACGAATGGAGCGCAAGAATTTAATGTAGTCATCACTGTGGTACTTGGTCATCTCCTCAGCATTAGCTTTGTGAGGGCGCTAGAGGGCAGAAGGGAGAAAGTCAAGTTATTTTCTCTTCTGTCAGTCTTTACCCAGACTACTTTGAACACTTACTGCCCAGTTATTACTAGGCAGAATAAATAACTGATTAGTTTCAAGCCTCATGGGTGCCGGTGGCCCATGCCTGTAATCCTAGCTACTCAGGAAGCTGAGATCTGAGGATCCTAGTTCAAAGCCAGCCTTGACAGGAAAGTCCGTGACATTCTTATCTCCAATAAACCACTCAGAAAATTGGAAGTGGCGCTTAGGCTCAAGTAGTAAAGCCCTAGCATTGAGCTGAAGAGCTGAGGGACAGCACCCAGGCCTAGAGTTCAATCCCCATGACTGACAAAAAAAAAAAAAAAAAAAGAAAGATATGTACACGTGCCAGTTGCTGGTGGCTCATACCTACAATCCAAGCTACTCAGGAGGCTGAGATTTGAGGATAGCAGTTTGAAGCCAGCCTGGGCAGGAAAGTCCCTGAGACTCCCAGTTATACTATTCAGAACAAGCCAAAGTGGCACTGTGCCTCAAGTGTACTAGCCTTGAGCACAAAGGGGTTCAGGGACAGCACTCAAACCCTGATTTCAAGCTCTAAGACAGGCAGAAGGAGGAGGAAGGGGAAGAGGGGGGAGGGTGGGGAATGAGGGGTGGGGGAGGAGGGAGAGGAGGCAGAGAGGGAGGGGGAGGGGGAGGAGAAGGAGGAGGGGAGGAGGAGGAAAAATGTACACTTGAGACAAGCATTGGTAACTCATGCCTGCAATCCTAGCTACTTAGACAGCTGAGATCTGAAGATCGGGGTTTAAAGCCAGCCCTACCATAAGAATCTGTGAGATTCTTATTTTCAAAGTTTTTTTTTTTTTGGTCTGTCATGGGGCTTGAACTCTGGGCTTGGGCGCTGTCCCTGCATGCTCTTCAGCTCAAGGCGAGCACTCTACCGCTTGAGCCACAGTGCCACTTCCGAGATTCCTATTTTCAATTAACTAGCAAAAAAGCTGTAAGTGGAGCTGTAGAGTGCTAGCTTTGAGCAAAAGTAAGAACTTAGGGATACTGCCCTGAATTCAAGCCCCAGAACCAGCACAAAAAGACAGACAGACAGACAGACAAGAAGGAAGGAAGGAAGGAAGGAAGGAAGGAAGGAAGGAAGGAAGGAAGGAAGGAAGGAAGGAAGGAAGGAAGGAAGGAAGGCAGACAGGTAGGCAGGCAGGCAGGTAGGCAGGCAGGCAGGCAGGCAGGCAGACTTTATTATTAAAGAAACAAGACTAGCTGCTTGAGCTCTACTGTTTAAGCTTACCATTACCTCTTGAGCCAAATTTCCTCACTTACTACATAGAAACAAGAAGGTGATGAGATTTTTTCAATCAAGGCTAGACCTCTACCACTTTGAGCTACAGCTCCACTTCCAGTTCTCTGGTGTTTAATTGGAGATAAGAGTCCCAAGGACTTTTCTGCCTGGGCTGTCTTTGAACTACAATCCTCAGATATCAGCCTCCTGAGTAGCTATGATTACAGGCATGAGCCACCAATGCCAGCTGGCTCCCAAAGTTTAAAAAACAAACAGTGGATGTCTAAGGACAATTGAAATAGATAGGAAATCCTTTACAAATGATTATGGAAACAATTTGGATGGCATCATAACTACTAAAACTTCCTTGATGGGCTGGAAAGGTAGCTTAGTGGTAGAGTGCTTGCATAGTGTGCATGAAGCCCTAGGTTCAATTCCTCAGTACCATATAAGCAGAAAAAGCCAAAAATGGCACCGTGGCTCAAGTGGTAGAGTGCTAGCCTTGAGCAAAAGAATCTCAGAACAGTGCCCAGGCCCTGAGTTCAAGCCTCAGGATTGGAAAAACAACAAATTTCCTTGACATAATCATTTTGGGGTCATCCCATTATTCTGACTCATTCTTTCCCTTATTTGTTCATTCATGTTCTCAGGGCCTTGTGCTCTTGCTCAGCTTTTTCTGTTCAAGGCTGATTGATGCTCTACCACTTGAGTCACACCTCCAGTTCTAGCTTTTTACTGGTTAGCTAAACATACAAGTCATAGATTTGTCTTGCCAGCCTGGATCTGAACTACAACCCTCAGATCTCTGCTTTCTGAGTAGCTAGGATTACTGGAGTGAACCACGATTGCCCGGCCTCTTCTTTATTTCTTTGGAGTGCCTCACTATGTAGCCTAGCCATGTGATCCTTCTGCTTCAGCCCCCTGAGTATTAGGATTACTAGCTACTGTATTCAACTCAACTTGCCTCTTTTTAAGAAATTGCTTCTTTGGCTGGGAATGTGGCTTAGTGTAGAGTGCTTGCCTAACATGAATGAAGCCCTGGATTTGATTCCTCAGAACCATATCCACAGAAAAAGCCGGAAGTGGCGCTGTGGTTTAAGTGGTAGAGTGCTAGTCTTGAGCAAAAGAACTTCAGGGACAGTGCCAAGGCCCTGAGTTCAAGCCCTATGACTGACAAAAAAGAAATTGCTTCTCATTGGGTACAAGTGGCTCTTGCTTGAAATCCTAACTAGATGGGTGGTTGAGACCTAGAAGATGGAGGTTTAAAATCAGCTTAGGTAAAAAAATCCTTAAGACTCCATTTCCAATTAACCAGCAAAATGTCAGACTTAAAGTATGGGTCAAATGGTAGAATACCAGCCATGAGCAAGAAAGCCAAGTGAGAACTTGAGGCTCATCCCTAAGCCTGTTCCTTAAAGCAAGAACCTGTTTACCAGGCCACTTGGATATTTATAACATCATTTGTAGGCCATAAAAAAATCAATATAGGCCAGGCGCTGGTGGCTCTCACGCCTGTAATCCCAGCTACTCAGGAGGCTGAGATCTGAGGATCATGGTTCAAAGCCAGCCCAGGCAGGAAAGTCTATGAGACCCTTATCTCCAATTAACCACTAGAAAACCGGAAGTGGCGCTGTGGGTCAAGTGGCAGAGAGTTCACCTTGAGCTGAAGAGCTGAGGGACAGCATCCAGACCCAGAGTTCAAGTCCCACAATGGACAAAAAAAAACCCATTTTCAGTCCGACACTGGTGACTCACATCTGTAATCCTAGCTACTCAGGAGGCTGATATCTTAGGATCACAGTTTGAAGCCAGGCTGGGCAAGAAAGTCCATGAGACTCTTTTTTTTTTTTTTTTGGGTCCGGTCGTGGGGCTTGATCTCTGGGCCTGGGTGCTGTCCCTCAGCTCTTCAGCTCAAGGCTAGCACTCTACCACTTGAGCCACAACACCACTTCCGGCTTTTTTCTTTTTGCTTCTGTGGTGCTGAGGAATCAAACCCAGGGCCTCAGGCATGCAAGGCAAGCGCTCTACCACTGAGCCACCTTCCCAGTCCCCATGAGACTCTTATCTCCAATTAACTACCAAAGACTAGAAGAGACATTGTGGCTAAAAGTGGTAGAGCACCAGCCTTGAGTGTAAAAAAAAAAAAAAAATCCAGCCCCCACGACCAAAAACAACAAAAAATCTCAAGGAGTTTCTTGCCCCAACTGGCTTAGAAACTCCATTCTCAGATCTCAAGCCTCTTGAGTAACTTGGATTTCAGATTACAGACCCCTAGAGCTTTCTACCACAGTGTCTATGCTAGTATTTATTCTAAATCTGTGAAAGACAGCCCAAATACATCTCTTTTATGTAGTAAAAGCAAGTCTTCTATGAACCTAGTCACCTTAGGCATACAAGTTCCAAAAAAGGTGACTCCAGCCAGGTGCTAGTGGCTCACGCCTGTAATCCTAGCTACCCAGGAGGCGGGATACGAGGATCATGGTTCAAAGCCAGCCTGGGCAGAAAAATCCGTGAGACTCTTATCTCCAATAAACCACTAAAAAACTGGAAGTGGCACTGTGGGTCAAGTGGTAGAGAGCTCACCTTAAGCTGAAGAGTGCAGGGCAGCGCCCACGCCCAGAGTTTAAGCCGCAGGTCCAAAAAAAAAGGTGACTCCATAGTAAAAAATCACCAGGACACATAAGACAGTTGGGCCCTGGTGGCTACTCAGGAGCTGTGCCTCTATTTCAGGCATTTTGCTGGTTAACTGCAGGGTTACAGACTTTTCTACCTGATATGGCTTCAAACTGCCATTCTCCAGGTTTCAGCCTCCTAAATAGGTAGAATGATAAGGCACTGAGTCACCAGCACCAAGCTATGTTCAATTTTATTTGTCACCAGCAACCTGCTAATCAAGATCACCAAAAAGAGAAATAAAATACTTTTTTTCTTTTGGGTTGGTCTCATGGAGCCTGAACTCTGGGGCTGGGAGCTGTCCCTCAGCTCTTCAGCTCAAGGCTAGCACTCTACCACTGGAACCATAGCGCCACTTCTGGCTTTTTTTGTTTATGTGGTGCTGAGGAATCGAACCCAGGGCCTCATGCATGCAAGGCAAGCACTCTACCACTGAGCCATCTTCTCAGCCCCAATGAAATACTTTTGGTTAAGTAATTTATGTTAACAAAAAACTTTAAGTCTAATTGTAAGGATGAAATGTCTACAATTGCAGATACTTTGAGGTAAATGAAGTAGGAAGATAAAGATTTGAGGTCACCTGAGGTAAAGTTAGCCTGAGACCCTATCTGAACAACAAACTAATAAGCAAAAGGTCAGGGGCATAATTCAAGTGGTAGAGCACTTGCCAAACAAGCAGGAGGCCATGTTCAATTCCTAGTACTATTTTTTTTTTTAAAAAAATAAAACATCTAATTTTAAGAGTAAGAGAAAATATGACCTCAGTATCTTATATAATACCAGTGAAAGCATAAATTTATTCAACCACATTGAAAAGCAACTTGGTATTCATAACCTACAATCCAGCAATTCTCTTCTGAAAACTACAGCCAAACAATTCTTTCAAATATGCAATAAAAAAATATATATATATAAGAAGGGGAGGGGCTGGGGTGGTGGCTTAGTGGTAGAGTGCTTATCTTTGCATGCATGAGGCCCTGGGTTCGATTCCTCAGTACCACGTAAGCAGAAAACGCTGGAAGTGGCACTGTGACTGTGGCTCAAGTGATAGAGCACTAGGCTTGAGCTAAAGAGCTGAGGGACAGCGTCCAGGCCCAGAGTTCAAGCCCAGTGACTAACAAAAACAAAGAAAAGAAAAAAGAAGTGGCACTGTCACTCAAGCGGTATAGTGCTAACCTTGAGTAAAAGAAGCTCGGGGGGCTGGGAATGTGGCTTAGTGGTAGAGTGCTTACCTAGCATGAAGAAGTCCTGAGTTCGATTCCTCAGTACCACATAAACAGAAAAAGCCAGAAGTGGTACTGTGGCTCAAGTGGTAGAGTGCTAGTCTTGAGCAAAAGAGGCTCAGGGACAGAGCCCAGGACCTGAATTTAAGCCCCAGGACTGGCCCAAAAAAAAACCCCAAAGCACCACTCTTTTTTTTTTTTTTTAAAGCTTTTAGCTGGTGCCAGTGGCTCACGCCTGTAATCCTAGCTAACCAGGAGGCTGAGATCTGAGGCTCACAGTTCAAAGCCAGCTTGGGCAGGAAAGTCTGTGAGACTCTTATCTCCAATTTACCATCAGAAAACTGGAAGTGGTGCTGTGGCTCAAGTGCTAGCCTTGAACTGAAGAGCTGAGGGACAGTACCCAGGCCCAGAGTTCAAGCCCCATGATTGACCCCTCCTCCCTCCCCAAAAAAGCTTTTAGACAGCTTTGCTAAACTTACTTTTCCCAAGAAAAGAAGAAAATACCTTCTCAGCAGGGTGCTGGTAGTTTATGCCTATAATGCTAGCTACCTGAGAGGCAGATTGAGAGAAGACTGTTCAAGGCTAGCCTGGGCAAAAAAAGTTGTTTTTTTTTTTTGGGTCCAGTTGTGGGGCCTGAACTCTAGGCCTGGGCGCTGTCCCTCAGCTCTTCAGCTCAAGGCTAGCGCTCTACCACTTGATCCACAGCACCACTTCCGGCTTTTTTCATTTTGCTTATGTGGTGCTGAGGAATCGAACCCAGGGCCTCAGGCATGCAAGGCAAGCGCTCTACCACTGAGCCATCTTCCCAGCCCAACTGAGCCATCTTCCCAGCCCCCAAAAAAGTTTTAAACTATTTCAATGAATGGTTGAGCAAGATGATGCTCACCTGTCATCCCAGCCGCAGGGGAAGCACAAAGAGGAAGGTAACAGTCCAGGCTGACCAGGGCAAGAATCATAATCCCGTACCCAAAATAACCAATGCTACTGGCTCATGCCATAATCCTACTTAGGAGGCTGAGATCTAAGGATCATAGTTCAAAGGCAGCCCAGATAGAAAAGATAAGGAAACACTTAATCATCAGAAAGTGGGAAGTGGAGCTGTGGTTGTAGTGGTAGAGCACTAGCCTTAAGCAAAAATCTAAAGGCAGAGCCAGGCACAGGTGACTCACACCAGTAGTCTTCAGGAATCTGAGAAATGGCTGGAAAGTCTGTGAAAAGCTTATCTCCAATTAACTACCAGAAAACCAGAAGTGGTGCTGTGGCTCTAAGTGGTAGAACAGTAGC
This sequence comes from Dipodomys spectabilis, assembly GCF_019054845.1. Lineage (NCBI taxonomy): Eukaryota > Metazoa > Chordata > Mammalia > Rodentia > Heteromyidae > Dipodomys > Dipodomys spectabilis. Next base: position 41,105,071 of record NW_024870679.1, on the reverse strand, counting down.
CTTGAGTGAAAAAGCTAGGGACAGTGCCCAGGCCCTGAGTTCAAGCCCGAGGAACAGCATAAAAATAAATAAAAAAATAAAATAAAATAAAATTCTGCCAGAAGCAAATGGATCATGTCTGTACTCCTAGATATTCAGGGGGCTGTGATCTGAGGATTGCTTTTTTTTTTTTTGGTGGTCATGGAGCTTAAACTCTGGGCTTGGGCACTGTCCCTGTGCTCTTCAACTTAAGGCGAGTGCTCTACCACTTGAGCCACAGTGCCACTTCTGGTTTTCTAGAGGTTTATTGGAGATAAGAGTCTCACGGATCTGCCGGGGCTGGCTGGCTTTGAACGGTGATCCCCAGATCTCCTGAGTAGGATTATAGGCGTGAGCCACCAGCGCCTGGCTGAGGATTGCTATTAGAAACCAGCCTGGCAGGAAAGTTTGTGAGACTTATCTTCAATTAAACACTATAAACAAACAAACAAAAAACCAGAAGTAGAGCTCCAGTGAGAGATCACTACCTTGATCAAAAAAAACTCAGAGGCACAGGGACAACACACAATGCCATGGCCCTGAGTTCAAGCCCTAGGACTGTACACATGCACGTGCACATACAGGGACATGGACATGGACACAGACACCCAGACACACAAACACAGACACACACAAAATGATGAGGGCTAAAGGGCCCGAGTGCCTCAAATGTTAAAGCATCTGCCCAATGAGCATAAGGCTCTGAATTCATACCTCAGTACCACCAAAAACAGAAAAGAAAAAAAAAAAAAAAAAAAAAAGAACACCATACAGATGAAGTCATCTCCCATGGTAGCCATCACTGAGTTTTTCCAAAGAACTATTCTCTCCCTTTTTAGTTAGTAATAGATCTCAATCTGGTTGGGCATATTTATGTATTCAGCCCTAAGGATCAAATCATGATTAGTCTAAACCAGATCTGGGAAAGACAACTAACTACCGTTATGAATAGTCTGTGGATGGCAAGTGACCCACGAGCTCTAAGGAGAAATCTGCTAGGAAGCTTCTGGGAAGGGTTTTCCTATTTAGTTAAAACAGGGGCAAATAAATCCCTGAAAACCTCAAGGTTTTTTTATTCCCAGATGCCTTTCACACCTAAAGAAGCTGGGCTAGAAAGCCTTTTTAGGTCTGGTCCAAGGTCTGTCTGTTCCTCTCTTTCCCTCTTTGCTCTTCAGGTGCCTCCATGGGCTCCAGAGACATGACAAAACCATCTGGGACAAAAGACTCATCTTTCAGTTTTAGGAATAGTAGAGATGCTGCTGTTGCTAGGTTACTCAAGCTGTCAGCACAGACTTTAACCAACACTCTTATGCCATAGGTGACAGAGGCGCCTAGGCCTTCTTCATTTTCTCACTTGAACTCTACCAACAGCCTAGTAACTGACCAGGCCATTTCTAAGATGCACGCTTATTTATTTGTTTAAAACCTTTCACTTGTTCCTTGCTGTTTCCAGAAGGGGTGACACTATGGGCCACATCTGATCTACAGATGTATTGATATTTTGCTTGTACACAGCTAAGAAAAACAAGAACTAGGCTGGGGGATAGTTCAGTGGCAGAGCTCTTGTCTAACATGAGCAAGGATCTGGAATTGTTTAAAAAAGAAAAAAAAAAAAGACAGGGCTGGGAATATGGCTTAGTGGTAGAGAGCTTGCCTAGCATGCATGAAGCCTTGGGTTCCATTCCTCGGAACCACATTAACAGAAAAAGTTGCTGGGCGCCGGTGGCTCATATCTGTAATCTTAGCTACTCAGGAGGCTGAGATCTGAGGATCGTTGTTCAAAGCCAGCCCAGGAACGTCCATGAGACTCTGATCTCCAGTTAACCATCAGAAAACCAGAAGTGGTGCTGTGGCTCAAGTGGTAAAGAGCTAGCCTTGAGCTGAAGAGCCGAGAGACAGCGCCCAGGCCCAGAGTTCAAGACCCATGACTGACAGACAAAAAAAAAAAAAAAAGAGGAAGAAAAAAGCTGAAAGTGGCACTGTGGCTCAAGTGGTACAGTGCTAGCCTTGAGCAAAAGAAGCTCAGGGATAGTGACCAGGCCTTGAATTCAAGCCCCAGGACCTTAAAAAAAAAAGACAAGGGCTGGGAAGGTGGCTCAGTGGTAGAGCGCTTGCCTTGCATGCCTAAGGCCCTGGGTTTGATTCCTCAGCACCACATAAGCAAAATGAAAAAAGCTGGAAGTGGCACTGTGGCTCAAGTGGTAGAGCTCTAGCCTTGAGCTGAAGAGCTGAGGGACAGCGCCCAGGCCCAGAGTTCAGGCCCCACAACCGGACCCCAAAAATAAATAAATAAATAGACAAAAACTTTGGACCAGGTAAAGATCACCTTTGGAGTTAAGTCTATAAGTTACATTGTATCGTTTCCTCTCTGTTTCTTTCTCTCTAGGATAGTCTTGCTAAGTAGCTCAGGCTGTCCTCCACCTTCAGATCCTTAACTACAGACAGTACTTTACCTTCCAGGGTACTGGGATTAATGAGATTAGTCAGACGTTCCTAGCCTGGCTATGTCTTTGCTCTCTAGTGTAAGAAAAGCCGCCTTTCCTATCAAAGTGGGTTGCTCAAAAGTGCCTGTTTTGCTGGATGCCAGTGGCTCACGCCTGTAATCCTAGCTACTCAGGAGGCTGAGATTGGAGGATCGAGGTTCAAAGCCAGCCTGGGCAGTAAAGTTTGTGAGACTCCTATCTCCAATAAACCACCAGAAAACTGGAAGTGGCACTGTGATTCAAGTGGTAGAGGGCTAGCCTTGAACCAAAGAGCTGAGGGACAGTTCCTGGACCCAGAGTTCCTCAAGCCCCACGACCAACAACAACAACAACAATAAAAGATGCACCTCAGATGGTTCGAGAAAGCAGCAGAGGATGTGTGTTTTGCTTCTATACTATTAATCTTACCTCAAAGGCTTTTTATTTATTTATTGACCAACTCTGCCTAATCCCATCAGCTCTGCCTCTCTACATATCTATCATTAGCTCTCATTTCTTATCTACTTATTGACTTATGCATTGCGTGGCTGTTACCTGGCAGGTATATGGATAAGAGATTCTGGCTTTATTTTTGGCAGTACTAGATACTTAAGTATCTTGTACTTGCAATGCTCCTAGCTCTTCTTTGCTATACTTACTTTTTGTATACGGTTTCTTGTTTATGCTGGGACCTATCTTATACCATGGTCCTCCTACCTCTAACTTCCCCTGTAGCTGGAATTACAGGTGAGTACCACTGTGCCCAGCAAGACCCTGAATCCTGACTGAATTAACTCTAGTGAGACCCACATGTAAACAAATAAATTATACTACAGTGTGAATGTGCAATGAAGACTGTACAAGAAATGGAAATAAGGGGTGAAGGAAAAGGGGAAAAGTGTAATGTTTTCATTATAAGAATTGTTTTGTGTGTGTGTGTGTGCTGGTGCTGCAGCTGGAACTCACAGCCTCCAGCTCTCACTTGGCCTTTTCACTCCTGGCTGGTACTCTGCCTCTTGAGTTATTCTATTTCTGGGTTTTTGCTGATTAATTAGAGCTAAGAATCTTGGGCAATTTGTCTGCCTGGGCTAGCCTCAAACCTCAATCCTCAGATCTCAATTTCTTCAATAGCTAGGGGTACAATATGAGCCCCAGTTGTCCATCATGCTAACTAGCAAGAAGTTCAGGACAGGCCTGTCATTCTAAGCTAAAAGAAGAACATAGACAAAAAGGCAGAGGTAAGAAAGATGTGATGTCTGGAGAAAATAAAAGCAGTTCAGTGAGGAGTACACAGTGATTTCACAATGTGACTGAAAGAAGATAGAGCTAGGGAGATCAGAAAAGGTTGTATGTTCTGTACTAAGCAATTCTGGTAGTCCAGGGCCAAAAGTCCAATGGCTTCAGAAGAAAAACAAAGATTTAGACTGTGCTGAACTAGAGGCGAAGTCTCTAGTTACTAGAGATTCTAGTTACTATTGTTAGAAATGGATCACAAGGTTGGGTGTCCTATAGGAATAAGGATGCCAGTAACTCACATAGATTTCCATTTTTCGATAGAGACCGTAGTTGAGCAGCAAGTTGTGAGTCATGCGGATTCGGTGAGGCTTCATCGGGTGGCCTTGTCCATAATAGTAATTCCCAACGTCCCCTGAAGAGCAACACAGTAACACGGTTGAACATATAACCCAAGAGAACCCAGGAACATTTTTATAATGAACCCCCAAAGAAACTCTTTCTGGTTTATTTCTAGTTTCCAAGATTCTATCTCATCTTGAAGAAGGGTAAGTCCAAGCTGGGCACCGGCGGCTCATGCCTGTAATCCTAGCTACTCAGGAGGATGAGATCTAAGGATTGAGGTTCAAAGCCAGCCCGGGCAGGAAAAGTCCGTGAAACTCTTATCTCCAATAAGCCACTAGAAAACTGGAAGTGGCGCTGTGGCTCAAGCAGTAGAGCGCTCGCCTTGAGCTGAAGAGCGTAGGGACAGTACCCAGGCCAAGAGTTCAAGCCCCACGACTGACCAAAAAAAAAAAGCCCAGGGACAGTGCCCTGGTCCTCAGTTCACATCTCAAGGTGAGGAGGGGCACAAGAAAGAAAGGAAAAAAAAAAATAGGTGATCCTAACTGAATCTGCACAAATTAATGGCTCTAGTCTCTCACTTTATCCTGGAGCCCACAGGCACACGCGGCAGTATAGGGCGATCTTTCCAAAGCCACTTAAGAACAGCAACTAGTAAGGTGACTCATCTCCCTATACCAGCAATTCTTTCCCAAACAGGAAATCAAATTTAACTATCACTATTCAGAAGTATTATAAGTCATTTTGCTTATGACATTGTGATGCTTTATGGCGCTAAAGTACATTCATACTTTTTTTTTGGTCCGGTCGTGGGCCTGAACTCTGGGCCTGGGTGCTGTCCCTCAGCTCTTCAGCTCAAGGCTAGCACTCTACCACTTGAGCCACAGCGCCACTTCCGGCTTTTTTCTTATGTGGTGCTGAGGAATTGAACTCAGGGCCTCAGGCATGCAAGGCAAGTGCTCTACCACTGAGCCACCTTCCCAGGCCATACATTCATACTTTTCTTACTGCATCTTTACAGTAAAGTTGGGCAGGACTGGGAAGATTATTCTCATTTTATAGATAAGAAAACTGGACACTGCTGGACACTGGTAGCTCTCACTTGTAATTCTGTCTACTCAAGGAGGAGATTTGAGGATCTCAGTTCAAAGCCAGTCTGGCCAGGAAAGTCCAAGATACTCATCTCCAATTAACCACCAGAAAACTGGAAGTGATGCTGTGGTAGAACACTAGCCTTGAGCTGAAGAGCTGAGGGACAGCCCCCAGGCCCAGAGTTCAAGCCCCACGACTGACTCCCCCCAAAAAAAACAAAAAAAAGAAACAAACAAACAAAAAAAAAACACAAAAACAAGCATCTCAGGGACTTTCCTGCCTGGAGTTGGCTTTGAACCTCAATCCTTAGATCTTAGCCTCCTGAGTGGCTACAACTATGGGCATGAGACTCTGGCACCTGGCTTCCAAATCATTTCTTGATCAAAATAAATGACATTTTTCCTCCATATGAAATTTATGTATAGTACTTCATTAATTTCACTTTGTATCATTACATACTTATCTATATCCAAAAAAATGGTTACCCCTTGGAAGCAATGACTAATACACTAAAAAAAAATGAATGATCTGAATTGTGATTCAAGAGAAATTGTCTGCCCAATTATCATACAGCTAATGAATGATCTCAGAGTCAAGTCTTCTGACCCTAAATCTAGTATGCAAAAGCTACACTGGGTTTCCTATGTATCTACTTGAGCTTGAATTTAATCTTTTTTTTAAATTGTAAAAATACCTTACCGAGGGGGTCACAATTACATGGGCAAGGTAATGAATACATTTCTTATCAAGCATTGTTGCCTCCTCCTTTGTTTCCCCTTCCCATCCCATCCGCCCCCCCCCCCCCCCAAGCCAAAGTTGTAAAGTTCGTTTTTCGACATAACGGCTTGTACATCTCATTGTTGCAATGGGTCCACCTGTATCTCTATTTAAACAATTTGTTTTTTCCCTTCCCCTCCACAAATTATACAAACATCAAATACAATGAAAACAGGGGTTATACTGTTGGGGAGGGACATACAAAGCAACAAAGAAATCATCTTAAAAATATGTTAGAAACAATTGCAAGAAAGAAAAAACAATTGAATTTAATCTTTAGAGCTCTATGAGTCTAAAGTATAGAAAGTTCCTTGAAGCCCGGTGCCGGTGGCTCATACCTGTAATCCTAGCTACTCAGGAGGCTGAGATCTGAGGATCACAGTTTAAAGCCAGCCCAAGCAAGAAAGTCCGTGAAACTCTTTTTTTTTTTTTTTTTTTTTAACTTTTTTTGGGTCCTGTTGTGGGGCCTGAACTCTGGGCCTGGGCACTGTCCCTCAGCTGAGTCTCTTCAGCTCAAGGCTAGCACTCTACCACTTGAGCCACAGCACCACATCTGGCTTTTTTCATTTTGCTTACGTGGTGCTGAGGAATCGAACCCAGGGCCTCATGCATGCAAGGCAAGCGCTCTACCACTGAGCCACCTTCCCAGCCCCAGTCCGTGAAACTCTTATCTCCAATAAACCACCAGAAAACCGGAAGTGGTGCTGTAGCTCAAGTGTAGAGCGCTCGCCTTTAGCTGAAGAGCTGAGGGACAGGGCTCAGGCCCAGAGTTCAAGCCCTACGACCGACAAAAAAGAAAAAAAAGAAAGTTCCTTGACTAAAACTGAGTGAATCACACACTTCAAGATCTCTCCAGAGGGCTAACAAGACAAAGCTTTCAAGACCCAGCAGGGAAAAAGCCTGGACTTAGATGCCTAGTACCTCCTTTGCCTATCAAGCCAGGATGCAGCCAAGGCTCAGAGCTGCAGAATTAAGATACCCTATCTAGAAGGATAAGGGTGGGTCTGGAGACACCATCCTTTCCTTAATTTTTAAGTAAGTTCCTGAAACTTTATTTTATTTTATTTTTGGGGTCCGGGGTTGGCGCCTGAACTCTGGGCCTGGGTGCTGTCCCTCAGCTCTTCAGCTCAAGGCTAGCGCTCTACCACTTGAGCCACAGTGCCACTTCTGGCTTTTTTCTTTTTGCTTATGTGGTGCTGGGGAATCGAACCCAGGGCCTCATGCATGCAAGGCAAGCACTCTACCACTGAGCCACCTTCCCAGCCCAGTTCCTGAAACTTTAAAAGAAAGAATTCCATTTTGTAAATTAAGTGGTTTTAATTATACACTATTTATTTTTATTTACTTATTTTTGCCAGTCCTGGGACTTGGAACTCAGGGCCTGGGCACTGTCCCTGAGCTTCTTTTTTTCAAAGTTGCCACTCTACCACTTGAGCCACAGCATAACTTCTGGATTTTTCTGTTTATATGGTAGAGGAATCAAACCCAGGGCCTCATGCATGCTAGTCACTCTACCACTAAGCCATATTCCCAGCCTTATAAACTATATTATTTGTTTTATATTGGTTTTTTTTTTTGTTTGTGTTTTTTCTCCTCTGTGCTGGAATCAGGGCTTGAACTCAGAGCTTTGGTGGTTAGCTGGAGATAAGACTCTTAAGGACTTTTCTGCTTCAAACCACATCCTCAGATCTCATCTCAGTCACTTAAGTAGCTAGTATTACAATTGTGAGCCAAGTTTGCCCAGCTTATTTTTGTTTGTTTGTTTGTTTGTTGGTGCTGTTAGGATCAAACCAAGGGCCTCCCCAATGCTAGATAAGCACTTTGCCATTGAGCTGCTATACCCTCAGCCTAATATTTTAAACTTTTTTTTTTTTTTTGCCAGTTCTGGGCCTTGAACTCTGGGTGCTGTTCTTAAGTTCTTTTTGCTCAAGGCTAGCACTCTACCACTTGAGCTTCAGCACCACTTCCAGCTTTTTCTGTGATTAACTGAAGATAAGAGTCTCATGGACTTTTCTTCCCAGGGCTGGCTTCAAACTGCACTCCTTAGATCTCAGCATTGAAAGTGGCTAGGATTAGAGGCAAAGAGCTTTCTGAGCAGGGCTCCAGTGGCTCAAGCCTATAATCCTAGCTACTCTGGAAGCTGAGATCTGACAAATGAAGTTCACAGCCAGCCCAGGCAGACAAATCTGAGACTCTTTTCTCCAACTAACTAGTAAAAAAACAAGTGTGAGCACCAGTAGTTCATGCCTGTAATCCTAGCTAGGCAGGGCAGCAAAGTCTGTGAGACTCTTAACTCTAACTTACCACCACAAAGCCAGAAGTGGAACTGTGTCTCAATCACTAGTCTTGAGCAGAAAAACTAAGCCAGAGTATGAGGCCCAGAGGTCAAGCCCCAGGACACACACACACACACACACACACACACACACACACACACACACACACACACACACACACACACACACACACAGAAAAACTAAGCCAGAGTATCTCACACACACACACACACACAGAAAAACTAAGCCAGAGTATCTCACACACACACACACACACACACACACACACACAGAAAAACTAAGCCAGAGTATGAGCCCAGAGGTCAAGCCCCAGGACCAACACACACACACACACACACAGAAAAACTAACACACACACACACACATACACAGAGAAAAACTAAGCCAGAGTATCTCACACACACACACACACACAGAAAAACTAAGCCAGAGTATCTCACACACACACACACACACACACACACACACACACACAGAAAAACTAAGCCAGAGTATGAGCCCAGAGGTCAAGCCCCAGGACCAACACACACACACACACACACACACACACACACACACACACACACACACACACACACACACACACACACACACACACACACACACACACACAGAGGATCCAATCTCAAATGGGCCCTCCACTGTCCAGCAGTCCTTCCAAATTTACTTCTCTGACTACCTCTTTTACAGCAACTAATTAAATCTCCTCTCTCCAAGATTCCTACTCTACCAGCTGCCCTCCCCACTCCAGGAAAGGAATATTCTTACTTTATTTTAAGAATGACTTAAGAGGGGCTGGGAAGGTAGGTCAGTGGTAGAGTGCTTGCCTTGCATGCATGAGGCTCTGGGTTCGATTCCTCAGCACCACATAAGTAGAAAAAGCCGGAAGTGGTGCTATGACTCAAGTGGTAGAGTGCTAGCCTTGAGCTGAAGAGCTGAGGAACAGCGCCCAGGCCCTGAGTTCAGGTCCCATGACCAGCAAAAAAAAAAAAAAAAGAGAGAGAGAGAGAGAATGCCTTAAGAATTTTCTCCCTGCTCATTTTCTCCCCTTCAATTTGCCACATTTGAACTTTACCTTACCACTTGTCTCTTAGAAAGGAACTCTTTTTTTTTTTGGGAGGGGGGTCCAGTCGTGGGGCCTGAACTCTGGGCCTGGGCGCTGTCCTTCAGCTCTTCAACTCAAGGCTAGTGTCCTACCACTTAAGCCATAGCACCACTTGCAGCTTTTTTCTGTTTATGTGGTGCTGAGGAATCGAACCCAGGGCCTCATGTATGCGAGGCAAGCACTGTACCACTGAGCCAGCCAACTTCCCAGAGCCCCCCGCCCCCCTCCCCACTCCACTCTTATCTTTATCTAACCACCAGAAACCCCCGAAGTGGCATTGTGGCTCAAGTGGCAGAGTGTTCACCTTGAGCTGAAGAGCTAAGGGACATCTCCCAGGCCGGGGGCGGGGGAGGGGGGGGAGTATTTTAGAGTCTGCTTAGAGCTAGGAAATGTTTAGGGGAGTGGGGATACAGAGATAAACAGTCCATAGTTTCTTTTCCTTAATGAGCTTACTGTCTGCAAGATGAGACCAAAACTAGGCACTGGTGGCTCATGCCTATAATCCTAGCTACCCAGGAGGCTGAGATATGAGGATCACAGTTTGAAGGAAACCCAGACAGAAAAGTCTATGACACTCTTATTAGCCAGCAAAAAAAGCCATAAGTGTGACTCAAGTGGTGGAGCAATAATGTCAACAAAAATAAAAGGGCTGGGAAGGTGGCTCAGTGGTAGAGCGCTTGCCTTGCATGCATGAGGCCCTGGATTCGATTCCTCAGCACCACATAAGCAGACAAAAGCCAGAAGTGGTGCTGTGGCTCCAGTGGTAGAGAGCTAGCCTTGAGCTGAAGAGCTGAGGGACAGTGCCCAGGCCCAGAGTTCAAGGCCCATGACTGGCCAATAAATAAATAAATAAATAAAGTAGCTGGGCACCAATGTCTCACGCCTGTTATCCTGGCAATTCTAGAAACTGAGATATGGGGATCAGGGTTCAAAACCAGCCCAAGCAGGCAAATATGAGATTTTTATCTCCAATCAACAAGAAAAAAAAAAAGCCAGAAGTGGAGGTGTATGTAGTTCAAGTGAAAGAGTGCCAGCTTTGAGCAGGAAAAACTCAAGAATGTGAGGCCCTGAATTCAAAACCCAGTGGCACTGCAATCAATAATAGATCTATAATAAAACACAAAGTTATCAACTGGTCTTGCTCATAGCAAAAACTTGGAATCCAAGTCTTCTTTACCCCTACATTAATTTAATTTCTAGCCCGGAATATTTCTAAGATAGAAGCCTGATGATGGCATTAACTTGAATCCAACTTCAATGATTCACAGTGGCCTCAGTATAGCATCTGCCTTCCTGGGTATAGCAGGCCAGCCGTTCAGGATCTGGTCAACATTGACTTCTCAAGCCTGATCACTTGCAACCCTTCCCCTCTCCTGCTCTCCATCTTTCTCACTAGGCCCCAAATCCGTGCCTCAGCCATCTTGTACACATACCTGCAATTTCCCTCAGGTTCTTTTTTGTCCCCTTATGGTTCCTTGTGGCTAGCTAAGACTCCTGTTTTTCAGGTCCTAAGGGACAGGTCACCTCCCTTCCTGACCCCTGGGATTGGGCTAGGAGACTCCTACCACTGAGCTCCCCCATCTCAGTACCATACTGGAGAGGGCCTCTAACACTGGCCCCCCTCCCTCCAGCTTGTGAGGTGGCACCTGATAAGCCCCCTGACCCCCCAGCATCCTTGCACGACCTAGAACAGAGTAAGCTGCTCCTTTATATTTTTCTTTCATGACAAGTCCATTTGAACAAGTTACAACTTTCTCCTTCCAACCCCAGAGGCCCCATTTCCCAGCAGCAATCGCTCCCAAGCCCTGCTCCCTGGCTGGGGGAGGGGAGGCGAGTGGCAGTCCTGCAGGGATCTCCTCAAAAGAGACGAAGGAGGCAGGGGATCGTGAAGGACCTTTGTATTCTCACCAGGACAAGACAGTCTTGCAACCGTCTCCATCAGATCCTGCCCCCCGCGCCCCCCCCCCCAAGAGCTCACTCAGCCTCCCCTCCAAAGGGTCCCACTCAAGACTCCACGTCCGACTCCTTCAGAAAAATCTTCTTCCCAAAATGGTCTCGGGCTTCCCCCCCACCCTCGACCCCCTTGGCCTCAGCCTCCTCTCTCGCCCTCAACCTCCTTTCCTCAGCCTCCCCCGCCTCACCTCGACCTCCTTCTCCCAGCCTCCGCCCTCTGCCTCTTCCCCAACGCCCAGCCTCCCCTTCTCCAATCTCCCCAACCCCGCCGGCCCCGCCCCCGCCTCCTGGCTGGTGCTCACCATCGTAGTAGTAACAGACTTTCCTTTTGGTGCCCTGAGTATGCGCCATCTTGCTCGCCTCCCAGCCCTCCCGTCAGTCAGTCGGTCGGTCCGTCCGCCCGCCCGCGGCTCAGCGCTGCGTCCGACCCGAGGGGAGGGGCAGTCCTGCTGCCGCCCCGCCTGTCCCCTCCCGGCTCACCTATAGCCGCGCAGCCCGGGCACCGCTCCAGCCAATCAGCGCGTGGGGAGGCGGGCCCGGAACTCGGCAGGGGGCAAGGGCTGAGCTGAGCGGCGGCCGAGGGCCCCCTGGGCCTGTACCAAGGGCCGCGGCAAAGGGGTTGGGGAGCTGCCCGGGGACCGTACCATCAGTCCCGGGGGAGGAAAGCAGCTCTGTAAAAACTTCAGCCATCCTCCTTTCTGGGTTTGGAGAGCAGAGGCCAGCTTTTTAATTTTGCAGAGAATAAACAGGCTTACGGGGGATACGTGACTTGCACAAGGTCACTCAGCCAAGGAAAAGGCTGAAGCTGCTTTGGCGTGGCGAGGAGGAGGAATGGAATAACAAAGGGAAAAAAATTGTCCACAGCCTGCTGTGGGCCAAGTAATGAGCTTTACCAATAATAGTTCAATAGTCCGGACAATAAGACAGTAGCTCTGGCGGAGGGTTTTTGTTTGTGGGTGTGGTTGTTGTTGTTTGGGGAGGGGGGGTGTATTTTGTGTGAGTGTGCCAGCCCTGAGGCTTGAATTCAGGGAGTGTTCACTATCCCTAATCTTTTTTTTTTTTTTTTTGTGCCAGGTTAGCACTCTAGTATTTGAGTCCCTTGATTTGTCTGCCTGGGCTGACTTTGAACCTTGATCCTCAGGTCTGAATAGCTAGATTTAAAAGTGTGAGTCAGAGGCATCTAGCTAAAAGCCTTTCTAATCCCAAAGCAGGCCTAACCCAAGCCGACTGAGGAGCCTTTGGAGGGTGGAGAAAAAATGGAATTGCCCCGTTACTAAGAGAAGGTTTCTCGACTTTGACACCATTGACATTTTGTGATAATTCATTGTTATGGTCTGCCCTATGTATTGTAGACATTTATCAGTTTGGCCTCTTTCCCCTTAAGATGTCAGTAGCACATACACACTCATTCTGGAACAAGCAGAATCGTCTCTAGACTTTGCCAAGTGCCTTGCAGGGAATGAGCTAGCTGGGATGTAAAATGATTACCAGCTCTCCCTTTGAGAACCACTGCCCTTGATCCTAGAACCATGCATCAGTCATAAACATGTCATACCTAGAAGCTGAAAGACGAAAAAGCCTAATTGTGAGCTTTAAAATAGCAGCTACAATAACTTTAATATTTAGTGAGCACTTACAATGTACCAAACAGTTGTGGTAAATTAGCTGTTTATCTGTAGTCCTACAGACAATAAGATACATTTTTATGCCTTTTTCCCCTCTTGAGACAGGTGTTTCACTAAGTTGTATCTTAAACTCCTGAGCTCAAATGATCCTCCTGACTGCCTCCTGAGTGCTGAGATTACAGGAGTATACCACCATACCTGGCCCTTTTCTATCTCTCACTTTTTTTTAAAATCAGTCCTGGGGCTTGAACTCGGGGCCTGGGCACCATCTCTGAGCTCTTTTTGCTCAAGGCTAGTTCTCTACCACTTTGAGCTACAGTGCCACTTTTGGTTTTCTGGTGGTTAATTGGAGATAAGAGTCTCACAGACTTTCCTGCCAGGCTGACTTCAAACCAGGATCCTCAAATCTCAGGCTCCTAAATAGCATGAGCCACCAAACCCAGATTCCTTTTCTCTCTTTAAATGTTATTGTGTTACTCACTTGGGACTACATTTGGACCTTTAGCTATAAGGTAACATAAGATCTAAGGTTAGGTTGTGTTAGCATACAAAAGAGCAAACTTGGGGCTGGGAAGGTGGCTCAGTGGTAGAGTGCATTCCTTGCATGCATGAGGCCCTGGGTTCGATTCCTCAGCACCACATAAGCAAAAGGAAAAAAGCTGGAAGTGGTGCTGTGGCTCAAGTAGTAGAGCGCTAGCCTTGAGCTGAAGAGCTGAAGGACAGTGCCCAGACCCAGAGTTCAGGCCCCATGACCAGATCCAAAAAAAAAAAAAAGAGCAAACTATTCCCAGTTCTGTGTTGCTGCTTTTTTAACTGACCTTCTGCAGTTTTTGCTTAACCTTTCTAGGGCTCCATTTCTCTCTCTGAAAAAGGGTGAGGATAAGAGAGCAAAGTTTACCTGCTGTACACAGTGTCCAAAACAAGAGGGAGGGGTGTGGAAGCAATGAGATCATGGTGTGGTAACATTTTGAAAAGTGCAGAGCAAGGCTCATAAGGCAGGTAGGTGAGTGACTGTGTTTATATTATTATGACTCAGATGTTCTTTGCATATTTTTATAGCCCATTGTGTGATAATAATATAATTTGTTCATTTATCTTACTGCATCTGGGCATTTTAGGTACTTCTCAGTTTTTCATTGGTAACAGGTGCTGCTCTAAATTTGTTCACATATTTTAAAACTTGGCCTTTTTGCTTCCATAAAGAAATACAGGGGCTGGGAAGGTGGCTCAGTGGTATAGTGCTTGCCTTGCATGCATGAGGCCCTGGGTTTGATTCTTCAGCACCACATAAACAGAAAAAGCCAGAAATGGCGCTGTGGCTCAAGAGGTGGAGTGCTAGCCTTGAGCAAAAGAAGCTCAGGGACAGCGCCCAGGCCCAGAGTTCAAGCCCCACAACAAACAAAAAAAAAAAAAAAGAAAGAAAGAAAAAAGAAAGAAAGAAATGTCAAGCCATGGGGCTGGGAATGTGGTTTAGTGATGAGTGCTTGCCTAAAGTGCATCAAGTCCTGGGTTCAATTCTTCAGTATCACATAGACAGAAAATGTTGGTTTAAGTGGTAGAGTGCTAGCCTTGAGCAAAAGAAGCTCAGGGACAGTGCCCAAACTCTGAGTTCAAGCCCCAGGACTGGAGGGATGGAGAGGAGAGGAGAAAGAAAAGAAAAGAAATATGAAGCCATGAGCTGGTGGCTCATACCTATAATCCTAGTTACTCAAGAGGCTGAGATCTGAATACCACAGTTCAAAGCCAGCCCAGGGAGGAAAGTCTGAGACTCTCAATCTCCAATTAACCACCAAAAAGCTGGAAGTGGGGTTGTGGCTCAAGTGGTAGAGCACTAGCCTTGAGCAAAAGCTCAGGGACAGTGCCCAGGTCCTATTTCAAGCCTCAGGACCAACACCCCCCCCCCACACACACACAAAAGAAATATGAACCGGGCATAGTGGCATTGTCTTGCAATCTCAGCATTCAAGAGGTTGAGGGGCTGGGAAGGTGGCTTAATGGTAGAGTGCTTGCCTCACATGCATGAGGTCCTGGGTTTGATTCCTCAGCACCACATAAACAGAAAAAGCTGGAAATGGTGCTGTGGCTCAAGTAATAGAGTGCTAGCCTTGAGCTGAAGAGCTGAGGGACAGTGCCCAGGCCCAGAGTTCAGGCCCCACGACTGACCAAAAAAAAAGAGGTTGAGACAAGAGGATTTCCAGTTTAAGGCCTTGTCTCCAAAAGCAAAACAAGAACTGAAGGCCTGGGTCAGTGGTAGCACTCAGCATCAAAAACAAAACAAAACAAAACAAAGAAAGAAAGGAAGCCGGGTGCTGGTGGCTCACACCTGTAATCCTAACTACTCAGGAGGCTGAGATCTGAGGATCATGGTTCAAAGCCAGACTGGGCAGGAAAGTCCCTGAGACTCTTATCTCCAATAAACCTAGAAAACTGGAAGTGGTGCTGTGGCTCAAGTGGCAGAGCGCTCACCTTGAGCTGAAGAGTACAGGGACAGCACCCAGGCCCAGAGTTCAAGCCCTATGACCAACAACAACAACAAAACAAAAGGAAAAATGGGGAAAGAGGAAAGGAAGGAAAGAATGTGGGGGAGGAAAGAAGGAAAAAACTTTTCTTTGTCAAACACATTACCATGTTCAGATATCTTTAATTTTTTTCTCTTTATCAAACTATAGATGTCAAAAAACCTTTAATTTTCCTCTTTATTATAAAAACAACAGCACATATTGATGATACATAGTTACTAACACTTGGTTTCCTGGTCTGGGAGTGGAGGGGACTCCTACAGAGGGAGAGTTAATGCTCACCTGAATGAGATGCCCACTCCTCAACTCCAAGAAGACAGGTAGCCAGCTTTTTTTTTTTTTCAAGAAAAGGCAGAAAGAAATATGAAGATATATATAAACTCTCCTCAGTTTTGTAAATTAGCTAATTTAGTCTACTTTAAAAAAGCTGGTATTAGCCAAGCACTGGTGGCTCATGCCTGTAATCCTAGCTACAAGGAAGCTGAGATCTGAGGATCATGGTTCAAAGAGAGCTGGAGCAGAAAAGTGTGTTAGACTCTTATCTCCAATTAATCACTCAAAAACCAGAAGGGGCACCATGGCTCAAGTGGTAGAGTGCTAGTCTTGAGCACAAAGAGGTTCAGGGACAGTGCCCAGGCCTTGAGTTCAAGCCCCACAACTGACAAGAAAGAAAGAAAGAAAGAAAGAAAGAAAGAAAGAAAGAAAGAAAGAAAGAAAGAAAGAAAGAAAGAAAGAAAGAAAGAAAGAAAGAAAGAAAGAAAGAAAGAAGGAAAGAAAGAAAGAAAGAAAGAAAGAAAGAAAGGAAGAAAGAAAGAAAGCTGGAAGCTGGTATAGCCAGGCATTGGTGGCTCATGCCTATAATCCTAGGTACACAGGAAGCTGAGACCTGAGGTGAAAGAAAGAAAGAAAGAAAGCTGGAAGCAAGCAAGCAAGCTGGAAGCTGGTATAGCCAGGCATTGGTGGCTCATGCCTATAACACACAGGAAGCTGAGACCTGAGGTTCATGATACAAACACAGACCAGGCAGAAAAGTTCATGAGACTTTTATTCCCAATTAACTAGCAAAAAGCTAGAAGTGGGGCTATGGCTCAAGTGTATAGTACCAGCAAAAAAATCCAAGTGGAAGTGTAAGTCCCTAGGGGCTGGGAATGTGGCTCAGTTATTGCCTAGCATGCATGAAGTCCTGGGTCTGATTCCTCAGTACCACATACACAGAAAAAACATGGAAGTGGTGCTGTGGCTCAAGTGGTAGAGTGCTAGCCTTGAGCAAAAGAAGCTCAGGGACAGCACCTAGGCTCTGAGTTCACAAGCCCCAGGACTAGCAAAGAAGAAAAAAAGAAAAAAAAGTGTAAGGGCCTAAATTTAAGCCCCAGTACTGGGACACACACACAAAAGTAAAATTTTAAAAATTAAGAAAAAAGAAACTATTTCCCATATATGAAGGTTCCTAGTAAACGTTGCCCTGAATTCTCTGGGGAGGGAAGAAGAGCACTGTTCCATAAGAAGGGGTTTACAGAGTTCATACAGCAGAGTTACAGGGTAAGCCTTTTAGGCCTCAGAAGCATCAGGGCTGGAAAAAAACCTAGGCATCCATTCATCCCTTCTCATATCCCAAGTCAGAATTTCCAAATTTCCATCTTCTGAACCCTACTTTTCCCCAAAAGAAAAATATGTGGAGTGCAGCCAAGAGATGCAGAGCCTTTATGAACAGACATTTATTGAGCTCCTGGTGTGTGTGCCGGGCACAGAGGTAGGGCACACAGAGGCATTAGGAAAGATCCCAGCTTACAAAGAGCTTCTAGATGACCTGAGGAAAGACACTGGTGGCAGAAGCAGGAATCAGTCGTAGCCTCTCCTCTCTCTCTGTCTTGGGAAACAGGAGGATTCAGAGACATTTTAGACAATGTCTAAGACATACATGCGTGGGTCCCACACATAGAAGATGCATGTGAAGAGCCCACACAACCAGGGGATATGTGTAAAAGACACAAGATTGTGTGTGTGTGTGTGTGTGTGTGTGTGTGTGTGTGTGTGTGTGTGTTGCACATAGGCAAGAGTCATGTGCAGTCCAGATGTGCATAGGTCCCACTGGTATGGCACAAAAGCTCCACCTCTCCAAACTAGGGTGTTAAGACAGGGGAAGGGCCCCAGGCAGCTAGATCTGTCAAGGCTGAGGCTGATATTGGCCTTCTGTGGCTGTGAAGAAGTCCTCCAGCACACTGCGCAGGTAGTCAAAGGTGGGCCGCTCCTCTGGGCGTTCCTTCCAGCACATCATCATGAGGTGGTACAGCTCCTCTGGACAGTTGTCAGGACGCACCATTCGATAGCCTCGCTCCAGGTTCTGAATCACCTCAGGATTGGTCATCCCTGGAGGTTGATGGGAGAAAAGTCATCAAGTCTTCAGGCTTTGGAGATCCCTAGGCAAAGTTTGTACCTTGAATGTCCTCCAAAGATCTATGTGTTAAAGGTCTGGTTCCCAACCCAGTGGGAAGCCAGGGAACCTTTAGTGGGTGGAGTCTAGTGGGAGGAAGTTAGATTATTGGGACCTACCCTTGAGAGCCATACTGGGACCACAGCCCCTCTCTGCCTCACTTTATTTCTTGGTTGCCATAAGTTGAGCAGTTTGCTCCTCAACATGAAATGCTGCCTGACCACAGACCCAAATAAACAGATCCTTGAAACTGTGAGCCAAAAGAAGCATTTCCTTTTTTTTTGCCAGTCTTGGGGCTTGAACTCAGGGCCTGAGTTCTTTTGCTCAAGGCTAGCACTCTACCACTAGCACAGTGCCCCTTCCAGCTTTTTCTGTTTTTGTGGTACTGAGGAATTAAACCCAGGCCTTCATGCATGCTAGGCAAGTACTCTACCACTAAGCCACATTCCCAGCCATTTCCTCTTTTTTTTTTTTTTTTGGGGGGGTCCGGTCGTGGGGCCTGAACTCTGGGCTTGGGCGCTGTCCCTCAGCTCTTTAGCTCAAGGCTAGCACTCTACCACTTGAGCCACAGCGCCACTTCTGGTGTTTTTTCTTTTTGCTTATGTGGTGCTGGGGAATCAAATCCAGGGCCTCATGCATGCAAGGCAAGCGCTCTACCACTGAGCCACCTTCCCAGCCCGCCATTTCCTCTTTTTAAGTTGACTTTAGCAGAAACCCAAATAACATAGGTGATATGCAGAATATTTAATGAAATGTTGTGAAGACTAATCCGCACAGACACTGGTCTTCATCCATGATAGCCCACACTGGCAGAACCTCCTGGATGGCAGTCCATTTGAAGTACCTTACCATTTGATATACATTATATCTTTTTTGATATACATTATATCTTTTTTTTGGGGGGGGGGTCCGATCGTGGGGCCTGAACTCTGGGCCTGGGCGCTGTCCCTCAGCTCTTCAACTCAAGGCTAGCACTCTACCACTTGAGCCACAGTGCCACTTCCGGCTTTTTTCTTTTTGCTTATGTGGTGCTGAGGAATCGAACCCAGGGCCTCAGGCATGCAAGGCAAGCGCTCTACTACTGAGCCACCTTCCCAGCCCCATACATTATATCTTCAACAACACATTTAGCTCTAGAATCCAAACTGAGACATTTCTGTAAGCCTCAGTTTCCACGTCTGGAAAGTAGATTTTCTGAGTGGTTATAAGATGCAAGTGAGATAGTGACATAAAGCACCAAGTATGGCTGGATGCTGGTGGCTTACACTTGTAATCCTAGCTACTCAGGAGGCTATGATCTAAGGATTGAAGTTTTAAGCAGCCCAGGCAGGGAAGTTTGTGAGCGTGTTAGCTCCAATTGACCAGCAAAAAACAACAAAACAGAAGTGGAGGTGTGGCTCAAGCGGTAGAGCTGTAGAATGTTATCCTTGATAACAGGGCACCCAGGCCCTGAATTCAAGCCCCAGTACACACACACACACACACACACACACACTCAAGTACCAAGTATAGTGTCCTGACACAGACATGCACACACACACCTGTACTAGGTATAGTGGCTGGACAGGAGATCCTTCATAACAGGTATCTGTAATTATTGTGAAGAGAATGATGGAGTGGTTAGGACTCAGGGAGCCCATAGCCAGGGTATACCCATGGTAGGACACCTCTAGCTTTGACACTTGGTACATCAGATGTGCATCAAGACACCAGATTGACCCTAGGCTCCAGCAGAGTAGACTCTGCCTTGGGCTGAGAAGGTCCACCCATCTCCCTACCCCAACACGTACACCATGACCCAGATAAAATAGGTTTTGGTTGTTTCAAGGTACTGCAGAACGAGCTTCTGTCCTATAGATCTCAGAAGAGCTGCTCTGAGGAACAGAGTGGTGATAACAATAACACAGATGTTCCTCAATTACCCATGCAACCACTGGTTTCTCCTTTAGTCTCTTGAGAGAGGACAAAGGCAAATGGTCCCCAAAGACTCAACTTTGTTCCTGGCAAACTAGTTTTATTTCTGCAAAGCTTGGGACTAGACCTTGGTCAAAAGAGACAACTCCTCCCCTTTTACCCAGGCCTGGCTTCTGTGAGGCATTTACCTTTGGGTCTCCCATACTTTAAAATTAGGTCATCAAAAGATGGAGGCCAGAGTACCAAACATCTGTAGCTAGAGTCAAGTGTTCAGCCAGAGACTAAACTCAGCCTATATATAGCCCACACACTTCAGTTTGGTTCATTTGTTATTGTAAAACAAATTGAATCACATATATTTAGAAGTAAGCCGAGTTTTCTAAAACATCAACTTTTGGCTTCTCTTGGAAAAAAAAAATAAAAGATCTGTGTTTTGGACCCTTCCATATCTTAATGGGGATCATCGGCTAGAACAGATGAAGTTCACTGTCTCTGCTTTTCCTCATCTTGTCCCTGACCCCAATGTCATATGTCAACTGCCATTTATCACATTTTTTCTACCTGTTTTCCTCTTTTTGTTTTATAAATTTTATTGTTATTATGGCACCCAGGCCCTGAGTTCAAGCCCCAGTACACACTCTCTCTCTTTCTCTTTCTCTCTCTCTCTCTCCCTGGGTTCAAGCCTCAGTACACACTCTCTCTCTCTCTCATACCAAGTATGGTGTCTTCTTTCCCCAGAGCTTCCTAGCAATGAGATCTAAGGATTGTAGTTCAAAGCCAGTCCAGGAAAATAAATCATGAGACTCCTATCTCTAATTAACCAGCAAAAGGCTGTAAGTGGAAGTGTGGTTAAAGTGGTAGTATACCAGTCTTGAGCAAAAAAGCTAAGCAAGAGCATGAGGCCCTAAGGTTAAGCCCCAGTACTGCCACCAAAGGAAGGAGGGAAGGAAAGGAGAAAGAGAGGAGAGAGAGAGGAGAGAAAAAGTCAGGGAGAGGGAGAGGAAAGAAGAAAGGGAAGAGAGAGAGAATGCGAGAGAGAAAAAGAGAGAGAGAGAGAAGGAAAGGGAGAGGGGGAGAGAGAGCGAGGAGCTCCAGTGGTTCATGCCTGTAATCCTAGCTACTCAGCAGGCTGAGATCTGAGGATCACCATTTGAAGCCAGCCCAGGCAGGAAAGTCCATGAGACTCTAACCTCCAGTTAATGAGCAAAACAAAACAAACAAACAAACAAAAAACAGAAGTGGAGCTGTGATTCAAGTGGTAGAGCCTTGAGCCAAAAATAGTTTGGAGACAGCTACACACACACACACACACACACACACAAGAGCAGGCCTCTGGCCACAGAGGCTACATCCACTTCTACCATTCTAGGCAGCCAGTACCAGAACTGGGTTACTGAAGGGAGAAGAAGATACAGATCCAGAGCAGGAAGCCAGTCTTGATGTTGAAATCATTTCCCTGAGAGGATAGAGGAGAAGCGAGCTAAAAGTTTCAGATTCTGAGCCTGGGACCCAGTGAGTGGGAGAACAGATTCTCTGACCTTCCAGATTCATGGACCTTTCAATTTCTTCCCCATGGTACTGACCTGGGTAAGGGATGCGGCCATGGGTGACAATCTCTGTCAGCAGGATCCCAAAAGACCACACATCTGACTTGATGGTGAAGGTCCCGTAGTTAATGGCTTCTGGTGCTGTCCACTTAATGGGAAATTTGGCCCCTGGAAGGACACAGAGTAAGGTCTCCTGGGTCTGCCTGGTCAGACCCTGCAGGCTCCAGCCCTCCTTCCTAGCCCACACCTACCCTCCCTGGCTGTATACTCATTGTCTTCAATCAGACGTGCTAGGCCGAAGTCTGCGATCTTACAGCTTAGGGTGTCAGACACCAAGATGTTGGCAGCCCTTAGGTCACGATGGATGTAGTTCTGCTCTTCAATGAATGCCATGCCTTCTGCAATCTACAGGACAAATATAGGTGAGCAGTCCTCACCCCACTGGCCTGTACACATTCCCAGCCCCTCACCAATCCCCTTACTTGAGCTGCCATGTCCAGTAGTTTGTTGATGGTCAACTTGATGCCTGAGGAGGTCTTGAGGAAATCCACCAGGCTCCCTGTGGACAGAAGCAAAGATTTGTTGGCACATGGTGCCCACGGGGAGGTCCTTAGACCCATCTTAACCTATGTGGATTCTGGAAGTGGTACCTGACTTGTAGAAAGGAAGAATAAGAAATGAAGTGTGCCAGGTCCTGGTGCTCATGCCTATAATCCTAGCTACTCAGGAGGCTGAGCTCTGAGTATCATGGTTCAAAGCCAGCCCAGACAGGAAAGTCCCTGTGAGAATCCTCTTATCTCCAATAAAACACCAGAAAAATGGAAGTGGTGCTATGGCTCAAGTGGTAGAGCATTAGCCTTGAGCACAAAGATGCTCAAGGACAGTGCCTAGGCCCTGAGTTCAAGCCCCACAACTGACAGAAAAGAAAGAAAGAAGGGAAGGGAGGGAGGGAGGGAGGGAGGGAGGGAAGGAAGGAAGGAGGGAGGGGAGGAAGGAGGGAGGGAGGGGAGGAAGGAGGGAGGAAGGGGAGGAAGGAGGGAAGGAAGGAAGAAAAAAGTGAAGCATATCTGTTCAGGATGAGGATGCTTGGGATGTGGGAAGGCCTTTTTTGGCAGGCTGGAATGAGGTACCACTTAAGGGATCTATTGGCCTCTAGTCAGTAATAGGGCAGAGTCCAAACTCTTCAACTGGGCATCCAAAGCCCTATGTGGTCCACTCTTAGACTTTTCCCCTACCCTGCCTTTCTCACTCTACCCAACAGGGACACTTTTCAAATTCTGTGTGTGTGTGTGTGTGTGTGTGTGTGTGTGTGTGTGTGTGTGTGTGTGTGTGTGTGTGTGTGTGTGTGTGTGTGTGTGTGTGTGTGCTGGTCCTAGAACTTGAACTTAGGGCCTGGACACTGTCCCTGAACATTTTTTTCTTTTTTTGACTCAAGGCTATGTTCTACCTCTTTTTTTTTTTTTTTTTTTTGTCAGTCATGGGACTTGAACTCTGGGCTTGGGCACTATCCCTCAGCTCTTCAGCTCAAGGCTAGCACTCTACCACTTGAGCCAAAGTGCCATTTCCAGTTTTCTAGTGGTTTATTGGATATAAGAGTCTCAGCTTTCCTGCCGGGGCTGGCTTTAAACCATATCCTCAGATCTCAGCTTCCTAAGTAACTAGGATTATAGATGTGAGCCACCGGTGCTTGGCCTCTTTTTTTTTTTTTTTTAATCTTTATGTAGTTGTACAAAGAAGTTCCCATTCTACAAAACAGTATATGAGTACAAAGTGTCTGACAACATTGTCACCCACCTCTCTTAACCCATCCCTTCTCTCACTTTTTTTTTTTTTTTGTTGGCCGTGGGGCTTGAACTGTGGGCCTGGGCGCTGTCCCTCAGCTCTTCAGCTCAAGGTGAGCGCTCTACCACTTGAGCTACAGCGCCACTTCCGGTTTTCTGGTGGTTTATTGGAGATAGGAGTCTCACGGTCTCTCCTGCCCGGGCTGGCTTTGAACCTCGATCCTCAGATCTCAGCCTCCTGAGTAGCTAGGATTACAGGCGTGAGCCACCAGCGCCCGGCTTCTCTCACTTTTTTTGAGATTAGGTGATTATGTAATTTTTTACATATTTCATAGTATTGTGGAATAGTGATACCTAGAGTCACAAACACATTTTAACTTTCAAAGGCAAATTGTCATTATCATGGTCTATACGGTTTGTGAATTCTATGTATGCTCCACATCTTAAATCACAGCTCTCTTTCCAGATTTTGGTGGTTATTTAGAGATATGAGTCTCACAAATTTTTCTTGCCTGGGCTGGCTTCAAACTGTGATCTTCAGATCTTAGCTTGGTAAATGGCTAAGATTATAGGTGTGAGCCACCAATGCCCCCCACCCCCCCAGATTCTTTATAGAGTATTCTTCATAGCCCATTAGATAAATTTCTATTTTATCCTTGTCTGCTAAAAATGTTTGCTTTACCTTCATGATTCAGCCAGACTGCTCTTCTAGGAAGCCTCCTACCAGGAGTAATACATTGCATCATCTTCTACATTCCTATGGCATGCTGGCACAAACTGGTTTTCTCAGTATCTATAATAACTAAAATCAGGTTTCCTTGACAGCAAGTCTTGTTTCAGCTGGGTACCAGTGGCTCACACCTATAATCATAGCTATTCAGGAAACTGAGGTACGAAAATCAGGGTTTGAATAGCTGGGCAAACAAAGCCAAAAGACTCTTACCTTCAGCTAACTAGCAAAAAGCTAGAAGTGGAGGTATGACTCAAGTAGTAGAAAAACAGCCTTAGCAAGAAAGCTAAATGAGAAAGGAGTATGAAGCTGTGTGTTGATACCCTACTGCTGTCCCCCCAAAATGAATCTTGTCTCATCCATCCAATTTTCCAGTGCCCAGTACTGAACTGAATGGAAAGTGGATCTAGAGGCCTGAGGGATCACCTCTCTGGCACTAGAGGGAAGCTGTAAAGAAGTCCATGATAGATGCTGCTGGGTACTCACCCCTTCCTAAGAGACGAAACCCCATAGGCTGACTGTCCCTACCAGAAGTGCTAAATTAGTCACCAAAGACAAAAGGACTCAGCCTAGGCACTGGTGGCTCATTCCTATAATCCTAGCTACTCAGGGAGCTATGATCTAAGAATTATAGTGAAAGGCCAGCCTAGGCAGGGATGTTCATGAGATTCTTACTTCCAATTAACCAGAAAAAAAAAAGCCAGAAATAGAGATTTGGCCTGAGAGGTAAAGCTCCAGCCATGAACAAAGCAAGAGTGTAAGGCCTTGAGTTCAAGCTTCAGAACTAGACAGGTGCTGGTGGCTCATACCTATAATCTTTTTTGTTGTTGTTGTTGGTTGTGAGGCCTGAACTCTGGTCCTGGGTGCTGTCCCCCAGCTCTTCAGCTGTAGACCAGTGCTCTACCACTTGAGCCTCAGCCCCACTTTCGGCTTTTTCTGCTTGTGTGGTGCTGAAGAATCAAACCCAGAGCCTCATGCATGCATGGCAAGCACTCTACCACTGAGCCACCTTCCCAGCGCCAAATACCTATAATCTTAACTACTTAGGAGGCTGAGATCTACGGATCATCATTCAAAGCCAGTCCAGGCAGAAAAACCTGTGATGTGAGACTCTTATCTCCAATTAACCACCAGAAAACTGTTCGTGGTACTGTGGCTCAAAGTGGCAGAGTGCTAGCTTTGAGAAAAAAGAGCTCAGGGAGCCGGGCGCTGGTGGCTCACGCCTGTAATCCTAGCTACTCAGGAGGCTGAGATCTGAGGATCGCGGTTCAAAGCCAGCCCGGGCAGGAGAGACCGTGAGACTCCTATCTCCAATAAACCATCAGAAAAACCGGAAGTGGCGCTGTAGCTCAAGTGGTAGAGCACTCGCCTTGAGCTGAAGAGCTGAGGGACAGCGGCCAGGCCCAGAGTTCAAGCCCCACGACCAACAAAAAAAAAAAAAAAAAAAAAGAGCTCAGGGACAGTGACCAGGCCCCGATTTCAAGGCCCAGGACCAACAACCACAACAAAAATGCTTCAGAACCAGCACACAAGCACTAGCGCGCACGCGCATACACACACACACATTCAGACACATCAAATTTGTGTCCATATACTACCACTTGATTAACTGCAGATATCCCTATCAATTCCAATGAACTTCCAATGAACCTCAGAATCTTTCCCAACCTAGCACTACAAAGAAATTGGTACCCATAGTGGAGGGCTGGTGGCTCACACCTGTAACCCTAGCTATTCAAGAAGCTCAGCTCTGAGGATGCTAGTTCAAAGCCAGCCTGGGCAGGAAAGTTTGTGTGATTCTTATCACCAATTTATTACAAAAAAAAAGTCAGAAGTGGAACTGTAGCTTAAGTGGTAGAGCACACAAAAAAGAAATTGGCACCCATGATAAAACCTATTTGAAATTTCCATATCCCACTAGCCAATTAAACAGCTTGTTATCAAATGAGCCAGATTAGGACAAATTTAGGGTCAGTACTGTCCTAATTCATCCTTACAAAGCCCCATCAAGGAAGTTGCTATTCGATTTGCACCAGCATTTTGCAGGTAAGAAAACCATGGCAGAAGAAGCAATGTGATTAACCCAAATCCATAACTCTCACCAAGCAGTCAGACTCTAGGGCTCTAGATGGATATACTATATTATTTCAGGATGAGCCCTTTAGATTTCTGTTGTTGTTCTTAGGGAAATTAGTATTAGATATAGTTCATATTGTATCCAGCAAATCAGTGTGATTAAAGCTGAGTCTAGAAACACACACACACACACACACACACACACACACACACACACACACACACATATTTTTTCCAGTCCTGGGACTTGAACTCAAGGGCTAGGCACTGTCCCTGAGCTTCTTTTGCTCAAGGCTAACACTCTACCACTTGAGCCACAGTGCCTCTTCTGGCTTTTTCTGTGTATGTGAGGAATTGAACCCAGTGCTTTATGCACTTTACCACTAAGCCACATTCCCAGCCCCCTCCTCTTTTTTTCTTTTGCTTTTTTAGTAATAATATTGGAGCTTGAACTCAGGGCCTCCCACTCTTGCTTATATTCTTTTTCCACTCAAAGCTGGTGCTCTAGCTGGGCACTGGTGGCTCATACCTTATTCCTAGCTACTCAGGAGGTTGTGACCAGAGTATCATGGTTCAAAGCCAGCCTAGGCAAGATAGTCTGTGACACTCTTATCTCCAGTTAACCACCCGAAAACCAGAAGTACTGCTGTGGCTCAAAGTGGTAGAGCACTAGCCTTGAGCAAAAAAAGTGCTCAAGGATAGTGGCCCAGGCCCTGAGTTCAAGCCCTACAACTAACCAAAAAAAAAAAAAATTTTTTTTTAAAGCTAGTACTCTAATACTTAAGCCACACCTCCACTTTCAAATTTTTGCTGGTTAATTGGAGAGTCCCTTGGATTTGTCTGGCTGGGCTGGCTTTGAACCATGATCCTCTAATCTCAGCCTCTTGAGTACCTAATATTATAGGCCGGAGGCACTGGTGCATAGCCTATGTGTCTATCTTATTATTGGGATTCTCACTCTGCCCAGAAGATGTCCAAGTAAGTGGAGAGGGTTCACCCAGAATTAAAAAAGAGTCTTTGGGGCAAATTTTCCCTGCCAATGCTCAAGGCAGAGGGAAGAGAAATGGGGCTAGAAATCCCTCATTTTCTGAGATCAAGCATCCTGAGATCAGATAGGTCTTGGAAGAAAGCAAAAGGAACCGCAGGTCAGAGAAAATCAGGGCAAATGTTCTCCTGACACCTTAGGCGAGGTTCTCTACCAGACTCATACCACTTCATTTTCTCTCCTCTGGAGATGAATCTTAGAAACCCAGGAAAGCTTCTCTAGAGACCCAGAGTCCAGAGGAAAGAGACAACAGCGACCCCGAGCGGCCAAGAATGGCTGTAGCACCTACCATTCTCCATGTATTCCGTGATGATGTAGATGGGCTCCTGGGTGACCACTGCATACAGCCTGACCAGGCGCTGGTGCTGTAGCTGCTTCATGAGGTTGGCCTCGGCCAGGAAGGCATCGGGTGACATGCTGCCTTGCTTCAGGCTCTTCACTGCCACCTTCGTGTGCCCATTGTAGTACCCTGGGTGAGGGCAGGAGGGATTGCAGAAGCTGCAGAGCCCAGGCCCTTGGTAGGCCACTGGGCACTGTGTCAGACACTATCTTGGTGGGCATATCCTCCCCTCTTTCCCAGCCGTCCTGGAAGGCCACACTCACCCATCCACACCTCCCCGAACTGGCCAGCCCCCAGTCGCTCCACCAGCTTCAGACTCTCCCTGGGAACCTCCCACTCGTCCTCCCACCATGGTTTCTGGGGCTTCTGGGTCTGACAGGGACGGCTCAACCGCGTGCACAGCCCGTCAGAAGCATCTGTGAGGACCGAGGAGAGGAGAGGGCTGTCAATATGTGAGGCTGCCCCCTCCCCCCGTGCCCCAAGATCCTTTCCAAGATCTCATCCTGGTGAAAATAGATTGATGGGTCTGTCATCTGACGTCTGGGGCTGTAGGATCGGGTACTGCACCTTACCCCCTGCGGGTAATGAAGACGTACCCTGGAAGATGATGGGAGGGCACCCCTGAGAATGACTAATGGGTGACAAGCTGACAGGACAGAGTTAAGGGGTTCCTGCCAGGGCTCACTGGTGTAATGGCGGACCAGTTCATGCAGGCCGGTAAAAGTGATGCGAGGGGAGATGTAGAAGCCGCCATTGTCCAGGTTACGGATCTTGTAATGTTTCACCACCTCTCCCTGGTTCTGGTCGAAATCCCGGACTGACAGTGAAAAGGATCCTGAACAAGAGAATGGATGGACGGATGAATGAACGATCAAACGCAAAAGAGAGGAAGAGGTGGTCTCTGTGAGTCACAGCTGCCACCACCTGCCTTTAACAGGGGCTCAACCCTCCAGCATCTCTTCGCCCAGTGCAGTAGTCAGACTGGGATCGTATCCGCCCCCACCGAGACCCCGCCCACTGCGACCCCGCCCACAGACCAGAAGCCCCGCCCCGCAGAGCCCCGCCCAGCCGCTCACCCGCGGTGCTCTCGCTCTCCCGGATCAGGAAGGAGCCGTGCGTGTTCCCAGGCGCCAGAAGCTGCCGCTCTGCGTCCTTGCGGCCCAGGTTCTTGAAGAACCAGCTGCGCAGGGCAGAAGGGAATGCATGGGCTTTGGACCGGTCCCTCTTCCATCCCCCTCAGGCAATCAATCACAGGGCCACTCCTACCTTGCACAGGCTCCCCACGCACCCCCACGACGGGGCCCCACTCACGGCTCAGGCTCCAAGCTGTTGGCTTTGGCCACGAAGTTGAAGGGGATGAAACCTTCCCGGCCGGTGGTCAGGGACTGCGCCTTCCACCATTCGCCGCTCCTGATGGTGGAGTCATGGAGGCGATCGGCAGGGCGTCTCTCAGGGAACCCCAGTCCCACCCCGTCCCCCATCAGCACTCTGGAGCCTCCCATTCTGACCCCAAAGCCCTTATCCCAAGCTCAGGGCCATCAGCCAAGGGCTGCAGGAGGGCCGAGAGAGCCGGGCCCGGCCCCTCGCAGGGTGAGTGGGTAAAAGATCACTCACTGCTCTAAGATGCGCAGCTGTTCGCCCTGCTCGAAGCCCAGGTCTCCGTCGTGGGAGGGCTCATAGCTGTGCAGAGCGATGACCAGGTTGTCTGTAAAGACAGGGAGTGTCAAGGAGAAATGGCTTGGGGTTGGCAGGGAGGATGGAGACGTTCTGGAATCACAGGACCGGAGACAAGATTGGGATCAAGAAAGGCAGGACAGGGTAGAGAGTAGATGAGGGAGACAGGGAGACACGGCCAGCAGCCAGGGATCCACACCCTTATGCTGTCTGGAGTCACCTTGCAGTGGAGAAGCTGGTGGATTCGAGCCTTCATAGGTGACCAGTGGGTCCCGAACTTCAGAGCCATTCCTGAGGGGCAGCTGTGGAGTAGGGGATGAAAATGGGGTCCAAGAAAGAAGATTGATGAGACCCTGTTTCCCCGCTCTTCTGCCTTCACTCCTTTTCTCCAATCTGGCTGAATTGGCCAACTATATTTGTACTTGCTATGTGACCTTAGGAGAGTGACTTTTCCTCTGTCACTACATTCCAGAGAAAGAGGGGCTGCTCTGTATTCAAGGGTTTATAGCAGTGGCTCATTTCTTTCCCTAGGGTGCACACCCACCTGGCTCTCACCCCGCCAATCTTGCCTCTTACCGTGGTCTTGATGTCCAGTGGCACTATGGGATAATGGCAGTTCTCACACACATCAATGTTTTCCATCCAGTCATCTTCAGGGTTTGAGCTGCAGCTACAGCCCATGGTCCCTGAGGGAACAGAGAGGGGGCTGAAGAAGCTCCCTCTAGAACCGTGACTCACCAACATCAGAAGACATCCTAGGGCCTGGCCCTGGGACTTTCCAAAGTTCCTAGAGACTATCAGCTCAGAGGCCCCCATTCACCAGCCACAGAGTTGCTGAAATGGGGGAATCCTAGCCCTTGACTAGTGTTCCCTCTATCACATGTAAATTCACACCAGGCCTAGACCAACCCCCTAGGCCCCACCCTCCCACCTGGGATGGGCAAACCGCCACTGGCACCTTTGTTAGTATAGTTACCCACTTCCTGCCTCCCTACCCCCTATGGGTTCGGATTGGGGAACCACCTCATAGAGATCACAAACATTTCAACAAGCTCTTAGAGGGAGACCCGTGTGTATGTGTGTGTGTGTGTGTGTGTGTTTGTATGTGTGTCAGTGCTGGGACTTGAATTTAAGGCTTGGGAGTTGTCCCTGAGCCTTTTTTTTTCTCCAGTCCTAGGACTTGGCCTGGGCCTTTTGTGTTCAAGACTAGTGCTCCACCACTTGAACCACAGCACCACTTCTGGCTTTTTCTGAACAGTTTATTGGAGATTAGAGTACCACGGACTTTCCCACCCAAGTTGGCTTGGAACCTTGATCCTCAGATCTCTGCCCTCAGAGTAGCTAAGATTATATAAGATTATATGTGTAAGCTACCAGGGCCTGGCTGGCTGTCCTTGAGCTTTTGTGCTCAAAGCTAGCATTTCAGCTTTTTTAGTAGTTAATTGGAGATAATAGTCTCACAGACTTTCTTGCCCCAGAACTATGATCTCAGCTTGAGCCAGGGGTTCCCTGGGAGAGCTCTATTTTGATGGGATTCTCCCCTGCTAGAAAAGATTCTGTCTCCTGCTCCTAATCATGACTCTCTCTCCAGCCTCTGTCCAGCCAGAGCAGCTGAGTCAGACTCTGGTCTCTGTTCTCTACCCACACCCACATCTGCATTCACACAGTCACATTCAGAGGGTTCCTGCTTTTTTTTTTTTTTTGCCAGTTGTGGTGCTTGAACTCAGGGCCCTGGGTGCTGTCCTGAGCCTCTTTGTGTTCAAGGCTAGTGCTCTACCACTTGAGCCATGGTGCCACTTCCAGTTTTTGAGTGGTTAATTGGAGATAAGAGTCTCATGGGGAATTTTCTGCCTGGGCTGGCTTTGAACCGGGATCCTCAGATCTCAGCCTCTTGAGTAGCTAGGATTACAGGCATGAGCCACTGACGCCTGGCTGAGGGTTCCTTCTTAACAGGATTTTGCTTCTCACTAACAGAAAAACCTTAAGTGGTCTTGTTGGTAGTAATTTGTGTGTGTGTGCCTATTTTAGCAGTGGAAACTTTTTGTCAGACAAAATTAAGAAGCAGAACCCAGCCTAGAGCTGGTGGCTCACGCCTGTAATCCTAGCTATGCAGGCAGCTGAGATCTGATGATCGCAGTTCAAAGCCAGCATGGGCAAGAAACGCTGTGAAACTCTTATCTCCAGTAAACCAATAGAAAACCAGAAATGGTGTTGTGGCTCAAGTGGTAGCCTTGGGCTAAAGAGCTGAGGGATAGTGCTCAGGCCCAGGGTTCAAGTCCCATGACAGACAAAAAAACAAAACAAAACAAAAACAAAAAAACTTCGGGGAAGGTAGGGAGGGAAGGGATGGTAGGGGGAAAACAATGGAGGGGGTAACAATGCTCAATAGGAAACGTACTCATTACCTTGCTCATGTAACTGTAACCCTCTGTATAGTAGCTTTACAATAAAAAAATTTAAAAAAAAAACAAAAAACAGGCTGAGAGCTGAGATCTGCCAGACCAGCAGATATTGCCAGGAGACTCTTGTCTCTAATTAACCAACAACAAGTTGAACGTGGAGGTATAGTTCAAGTGGTAGAGAACTCAGCCTGAGTATAAAGCTAAGTGAAATCATAAAGCCCTGAGTGCAAACCCGAATATCACCAAAATGATAAACAAAACAAAAACAGGAAAGTATGGGCTGGGAAGGTGGCTCAGTGGTAGAGTGCTTGCCTTGCATGCATGAGACCCTGTGTTCAATTCCTCAGCACCACATAAGCAGAAAAAGCTGGAAGTGGTGCTGTGGCACAAGTGGTAGAGCTCTAGCCTTGAGCTGAAGAGCTGAGGGACAGCACCCAGGCCCAGAGTTCAGGTCCCACGACCGACAAAAAACAAAACAAAACAAAAATCAGAAAAGTAGAATCCATAGACACAGCAGATAAGAGTGGATCTGTTTTGCAACAGGCAGAGTGGGGACTCCCCTCTGAAGCTCCTAGGCCTCCCTGCAGTACCTTGGAACTTCTTGGAAAGCATTGGTCCTAGTGTGATACATTTACCATATCTTCGATCAACCTCCAGTCCTTCCTGCTGTACACACATATACACAGACAGACAGACATACAGACAGACACACACACATACACATACACACACACACACAGAGGCACAGGCACACATGCACCTGTTCACACAGCCTGTCCTTTGCCTTTCCTAAACACCCTCACACTATTGGCTTATCTCACACCTTTGTATTTGGGACTCTTTAGTCCACTTGCTGAACTCTTCACTCTACCTTCAAAGCTCAGCTCAAATGTCACCTCTTCAGGGAAGCCCTCCCAGTGTTTTGTCCTCTCCAGTCCCCAGGCTTCTGCCACATTTTACTCAGAACACACTCATCAAGCCATACACTGAGTGCCATGATTACTGATCTAGATATAGATCCTGCTGCCTCAGCCTCTCAGGTAGCTGGGACTATACAGATGAATATCAGCTGATTTTGGCTCTGATTTCAGATGAGCTCGGAGAAGCCTGCCTAAACCCACATGACTTATTTAGGACACAATATAACTAGAGCTGTTCATCTAAGACCAGTCTAAGAAGAGGTGAGAACAATGGAGGTTTCTGGTCGATAAAACTTCAAAGACATGGCCTGGGAATGTGGCTTAGTGGTAGAGTGTTTGCCTAGCATGCATGAAGCCCTGGGTTCGATTCCTCAGTACCACATACACAAAAAAAGCCAGAAGTGGCACTATGGCTCAAGTGGTAGAGTACTAGCCTTGAGCAAAAGAAGCTCAGGGACAGTGCCCAGGCCCAGAGTTCAAGCCCCAGAACTGGCAAAGCAAACAAACAAACAAACAATAACTTCTAAAACAGGCCCTGGAGTCCTGAGACTTCTGTTCAAATACTTGTTGTACATTTACTGGGTGACTCTGTAGAAATCATGCTGTCTTGCTTTTTCTCTTCAGTTGGAGAATCATCCTCCCTTTTAGTACCTTGCATACTGTCATACACTGTCAGCTTAGGGTACAGCATGGGAAGAACTGACACCAGTGCTTACTTGGCCCTACCTACCCTTACTTGAGAGGGTGGGGAAAGGAGATTTTATTAGGTTCATATCTCTTCAAGTGAGATAGTCATAACTTCTATGGTACCACAACTCATTATGTGCATCTCCCTAGAATATGAGTGTTAATTGACCTTATATATTTCATGATACCTGGGAGATAGATTTGAGGCTAGTCCTAGCAAAGAAGGAGGAGGAGATGGAGGAGGAGGAAGAGAAAAAGAAGTTGTTTGTGAAACTTCATCTCAACCAAATGGCTGGACATTCTTTGTCGGTCGCAGGGCTTGAACTTGGCCTGGGCGTTGTCCCTGAACTCTTCAGCTCTATGCTAGTGCTCTACAACTTGAGCCACAGCACCACTTCCGGTCTTCTGATGGTTAATTGGAGGTAAGGGTCCTACACTTTCCTGCCCAGGCTGGCTTTGAACTGTAATTCTCAGATTTCAGCCTCCTGAGTAGCTAAGATTATAGGCATGAGCCATTGGTACCTGAGAAAGGCTTATGGGGTTTTTTTTGTTTGTTTGTTTGGGCTTTATTAAAAAACTGTAATTTTTTTGTCTTTTCTTTTTCAGTACCAGGGATCAAGCCCAGGTCGTTGTACTTGCTAAGCAAGTGCTTTGCCGCTGACTAGCTCATGTTCTTGTTCCAATTACAGGGGAAGCACTCTAGCTGGGTGCAGTGGGGGCATGCCTGCCATCCCCAGTGACATGGGAAGCACAAGTAGGAGCATTACAGGCCACAGGCCATCCCTAGTATAAAGTGAGGCCCCATCTCGAAAATTACCAGCACCAAAAGTAGCTGGTAGCTCGGCATTGGTGGTTCACGCCTATAATCCTAGCTACTCAAGAGGCTGAGATCTGAGGATCGCAGTCAAAGCCAGTCTGGGCAGGAAAGTCCATGAGACTCTTATCTCCAATTAACCACCAGAAAACCAGAAGTGGTGCTGTGACTCGAATGGTAGAGCCCTAGCCTTGAGCTGAAGAGCTGAGGGACAGCTCCCAGGGCCAGAGTTCAAGCCCCACGACTGACCAAAAAAAAAAAAAAAAAAGTAGCTGGAAATGCCAGAGCAGGGAAGTTCATGAGACTCCAATTAACTAAAAAACTGAAAAGTGGAGCTCTGGCTTAAGTGGCCTTGAGCCCAAAAGGTAAGGGGATAGCCACTTAGGCACTGAGTTCAAGTCCCAGGACCAGCCCATAAAAAAAAAAAAGAAAGAAAAAGAAAGTTCAAGGCCCTAAATTCACTCTCAAAGTTAAATTTCTCATTGAACCTTTCTGTATCTCAAGTGGTAGAGCACCAGACTAAGCCATGTTCCTAGCCCAAAAGACTCAATATTAAAGCTTACTATGGGGGCTGGGAAGGTGGCTCAGTGGTAGAGCACTTCCCTTGCATGCATGAGGCCCTGGGTTCGATTCCTCAGCACCACATAAGCAGAACAAGCCGGAAGTGGGGCTGAGGCTCAAGTGGTAGAGTGCTAGTCTACAGTTGAAGAGCTGAGGGACAGTGCCCAGGCCCAGAGTTCAGGCCCCATGACCGACAAAAAAAAAAAAAAGCTTACTATGAATTTCTCATTTTCTGAAAGAGCAAACAATAATCCAAGGAATTCTCTGGGAAACCAGCAAGAAGGGCAGATTCTGAACTGAATGAAGGAAAATATTCTCTTCTCCTAACTCAAGAACCCTTGGTCAATAGCAAAAAATTTGTAGATTCTAGAATCTCTTTGATGAGAGTGTGTAATGCGGTAAGACAAACAAGGATGCTCACTGTCCACAGGGCACTTGGTCTGAGCACCAGCAGCTGGCTCATGACTGTTATCCTAGTTACACAGGAGGCTGAGATCTGAAGATCATGGTTTGAAGCCAGCTTGGGTAGAAAAGTCAATGAGACACTATCTCCAATTAACAAGAAAAATGCCAGCCTGGAGACAGGGGTCAAGTGGTAGAGTGTAGTCATGAGCAAGAGCATGATCCTGAGTTCAAGCCCCACTACAAACACAAAAGAAAAAGAGAAAGGGATAGGTTGGGGATGTGGCTCAGTGGTAGAGTGCTTGCCTATCATACATCAAGCCCTGGGTTCGATTCCTCAATACCATATAAACAGAGAAAGCTGCAAGTGGCACTGTGGCTCAGGTGGTAGAGTATTAGGCTTGGGCAAAAGAAGCTCAGGGAGAGTGCCCAGGCCCTGAATTCAAGCCCAGCAATGGCAAACAAACAAAAATAAAAACCTTTTCTTCCCCCAACTATAGACTTACTGATACACTGAACTTTTTGTCTATATTGCAAGCCAGCATCTCACCTGAGTTTCTACATGAAGAATATCCAGGTTGTTCTACTACAGATCATTGAGCACAAAATCTGTCAGAATCACTAGAAACATTCTTCCAGCCTTTTTCCCTGCCCAAGATTTGGCTTATTGGCAAAGTTGCATATGTTCAATAAAGGGCCTTAACTATAGGTGCCCACACAAATAATGTTTGAGATAATGTCTTGATTTTTGCTGGACTTCAATCCTTCCATTTATGCCTTCTATGCAGCTTGGATGACAAGCATATGTTGCTGCACCCAGCTTTTTCTATTGAGATGAGGTTCAAACACTTTTTTGTTCAGGCTGGACTCAAATTTTGACCCTGAAATCACTCAGTCTCCTGATTAGCTATGGTTATAGGTATGACCTGTGCCCAGCTAGTACCATTTTGCTTTTTTGTTTTTGCCAGTCCTGGGGCTTGAACTCAGGGCCTGGGCACGTCTTTGAGCTTCTTCTTCTTTTATTTTTTAATTAAAAAAATTTTTTTTGTCGGTCATGGGACCTGAACTCTGGGCCTGGGTGCTGTCTCTCAGCTCTTCAGCTCAAGGCTGGTGCTCTACCACTTGAGCCACAGTGCTACTCCCAGCCTTTTCTGCTTATGTGGTGCTAAGGAATCGAACCCAGGGCCTCATGCATGCAAGACAAGCACTCTACCACTGAGCCACCTTCCTAGCCCCTTGTTGAGCTTCTTTTGCTCAAGGTTAGCACTCAACCACTTCAGCTACAGCACCACTTCTGGCTTTTTCTGTTTATGTGGTACTGAGGAATCGAATTGATACACGCTAAGCAAGCACTCTACCACTGAGCCACATTCCCAACCCCTAGAACCATGTTTTTGTTTTGTTGTTTAATGCAGGAGATTAAATCCAGACACTCATACATGCTAAGTATATGCTCTAATACCCCCAACTACAAGATAGATTTATTTTCACAAGCTGGAAGTGGCTTAGATATAGAATTAATTCTGCTAGTTAATTATTGTCATCAATAAGAGCTATAGAGCAATTATTCTATTGAACTTCTAGTAGAAGTTCCTCACCAGGTAACTTATATGTGCCCAATGATTCTTTTTAATTTAATGAGTCTCAGCTCTTTGGTACTTCTTTTTTTTTTTTTTTTTCTTTTGTCGGTTGTGGGGCTTGAACTCTGGGCCTGGGCACTGTCCCTCAGCTCTTCAGCTCAAGGCGAGCGCTCTACCACTTGAGCTACAGCGCCACTTCCGGTTTTCTGGTGGTTTATTGGAGATAGGAGTCTCACGGTCTCTCCTGCCCGGGCTGGCTTTGAATGGCGATCCTCAGATCTCAGCCTCCTGAGTAGCTAGGATTACAGGCGTGAGCCACCAGCGCCCGGCTTCTCTTTGGTACTTCTATAAGCACTTTGCTCTATGGAGTTTTATTAGGGTGGAGCCTTACTTATGATGCTTGGCATTCCCTGGTTCTATGAATGTTTCTGGGAGTCTATCGTTCCCAGCAGAGAGGCTCTACTCACTATGTCCCTATTGCATTGTTTGTTTGTTTTTTTTCTTTCTTTTTTGCCTGTCATGGGGCTTGAACTCAGGGCCTGGGCACAGTCTCTGTGCTTCTTTGGTTCAAGGCTAGTTCCTTACCATTTAAGCCACAGCACCACTTCAGGCTTTTTTCTGTGTATGTGGTATTGAGGAATTGAACCCAGGGCTTGATGCATGCTAGGTAAGCAATCTACCACTGAGCCACATTCCCAGCCATCTTTCTTTCTTTCTTTCTTTCTTTCTTTCTTTCTTTTTCTTTCTTTCTTTCTTTCTTTCTTTCTTTCTTTCTTTCTTTCTTTCTTTCTTTCTTTCTTTCTTTCTTTCTTTCTTTCTTTCTTTCTTTCTTTCTTTCTTTCTTTCTGTTGGCTGGCTGTGGGGCTTGAACTCAGGGCCTCAGCGCTGTCCCTAAGCTTCTTTGTGCTCAAGGCTAGTGCTCTACCACTTGAGCCATAGCACCACTTCTACACTGTTTTTGTTTGTGGTTGTTGATTTTTGGTGGTATTAGGGTTTGAACTACAGGCCTGCAACTTGCTAGGCAAGGTACTTGAGCCCTGCTACTAGACTATGACTAGGTCAGTCACAAGATCTCTTGTTACACACTGGCAAAAGGCCTTTGGGCAGATTACTACACTGTTCTGAGTCTCTGTTAGTTATTGTGTCTGCAAAATGGGAAAAAAATAGACCTTGAAGTCAGCCTAACCAGGAAAGCCTCTGATACTTTTATTTTCACTTAACTACCAAAAAGCCAGAAGTAGAGGTGTGTCTCAAGCAGTAGAGCTTCAATCTTGAGCAAGAAAGCTAAAGGTGTAAAGGGACAGCCTCTAGGCCCTAGGTTCAAAACCCACTATTGGTGCACCCACATACCTACACCCTCACACACACATACACCAAATAGGAGAGTTTTGATGGGTTATGGACATTATATATGATACATATATGACCTCATGTAATACATGCTTGTTTATATAATAAGGACTAAATAAATAAGAACAATTGTCATTAAAAATCTTTTTTTTTTTTTTTTTGGTCATGAGGCTTGAACTCTGGGCCTGGGCGCTGTCCCTCAGCTCTTGGACTCAAGGCTAGCCCTCTACCACTTGAGCCACAGTGCCACTTCGGATTATCTGGTAGTTTATTGGAGGTAAGAGTTTCATGGAACTGGACACCGGTGGCTCACACCTGTAATCCTAGATACTCAGGAGGCTGAGATCTGAGGATTGTGCCCAGGCAAGAAAATCCCTGAGACTCTTATCTCTTATCTAGGCCCAGAGTTCAGGCCCCACGACCAACAAAAATAAAAAATAAATAAACTAAATTTAAAAAAAGTATACATCAGTAAAACTAAAGGGCTGGGAAGGTGGCTCAGTGGTAGAGTGCTTGCCTTGCATGCATGAGGCCCTGAGTTCGATTCCTCAGCACCACATAAGCAAAAAAGAAAAAAGCCGGAAGTGGCGCTGTGGCTCAAGTGGCAGAGCGCTAGCCTTGAGCTGAAGAGCTGAGGGACAGCGCCCAAATCCAAGTTCAGGCCCCACGACTGGACCCAAAAAATAATAATAATAATAATAAAGTGATCTCATTTTTCCTCATGATCTTTTTTTCTCTCTCTTTTTTCTCATGATTTTTGGCAGTTCCAGAGAGCAGGGTTCCCTGTTTAAAATT
The DNA here is from genome assembly GCF_019054845.1 of Dipodomys spectabilis. NCBI lineage: Eukaryota > Metazoa > Chordata > Mammalia > Rodentia > Heteromyidae > Dipodomys > Dipodomys spectabilis. Next base: position 41,066,599 of record NW_024870679.1, on the reverse strand, counting down.
TACCTGATATGGGAACTTCACTACCATAAATGGAAAACCAGAATTACTAGCCATAAATAGAAGCTATACTCGTGATGCATGTTAAAATAAGTAAACTAACATGGGTAAATGTTCATCCATCATCCCCTAAAATCATTGGCACACATTAGTGATATAAATGTGATAGAAAATGCCATCTGCTAAGGAAGAACATTGGGCCTGGGTCTCTGTCACTTGACTTAAAAGGGCTACCACTTTAAACTGAGTACTGGTGGCTCACACCTGTAAGTCCTAGCTAATCAGAAGGCTGAGATCTGAAGATCAAGGTTCAAAACCAGCCCAGGCAGGAAAATCCATGAGACTCTTATTTCTGATTAAGCAGCCAAAAAAACAGAGGTAGAGCTGTGGCTCCAGTGCCAGCCTTGAGCGAAAAAGCCAAGTGAGAACACCCAGCTGCTGAGTTCAAGCCCCAGTATTAGCACAGAAAAAGGGCCACATTTTCTTTTCTCTTTCCTTTTTGTTTGTTTTTAGTTATTTGTTTTTGAGGCGCTGGGGATGAAATCCTACATACTAGGCAAATGCTTTACCACTAAGCTACAACCCTCCCACCCCAGCTGCAACTTCCTAATGGACCAGGATATTAACAATTTTTTTCTTTTTCTTGGTCCGGTTGTGGGGCCTGAACTCTGGGCCTGGGCGCTGTCCCTCAGCTCTTCAGCTCAAGGCTAGCGCTCTACCACTTGAGCCACAGTGCCACTTCTGGCTTTTTTCTTTTTGCTTATATGGTGCTGAGGAATCGAACCCAGGGCCTCAGGTATGCAAGGCAAGTGCTCTACCACTGAGCCATCTTCCCAGCCCCAACAATTTTTTTTCCTAGTTTATATTAGTCATATGATCGACAAAAGTTTTGCCAGGCTCTAATCTAGTGCTGAAGACTCAGAAGTGAGCAACCATCACAGACTTACCCTGGGTGTCACAGTTAATTTGGTGAGTCACTTCATTTTCACAGGAAGCTGTAAGACATGCAGCTCACTGGCTGGTCAGTAATATCTGGGTCTCCCAACAATGTAGCCCTACTGACATCTACATACTTGCTGGAAGTAGCATCTGAAATCGCCATCCTTACCCATTTAACAAGTTAACGTTTCACTTGAGCCAATAAATGTTAGAGCTCATGTACAGACAGGGAAAGACGCCTAGATACAAGCAAGTTACAGAGCAGAATGTAGAGTATAAGCCAATTTGTGGTTAAACATGTATGCGCAGGACCAGGTGCTATGCCAAGAATTATTTCTTGTAATTTGCATTTTTTTGAATCGTCAAATGTAACTCTGATAATACTCCTATAGAAGTAAGTTCTACTATTGCGCCCACTTCACAGATGCAAAACAGAAACGAACTATATGAAGTTATTTGGCAGGCTAGGCCTTGTAATAAACAAATGAGCGGTGAGTTAAACTCTGCTCTGACTCTCTCTGAAGACTAGGTTCTCAACCTCCATTTCTTTCAACAGACATACACAGGAAAATCTGAAGTATGCATACCAAATTGTTCTAGAAGTAAAATTAAAAGAAAATGAGTTTCTGTTTTCTCTCTCTCTCTCTCTCTCTCTCTCTCTCTCTCTCACACACACACACACACACAGAGTAGGTTTACTAACAGTAACCTCAGATAATTATTCTTTATTTATTTATTTTTTTAGTAAGTTGTGAGGCTTCAACTCAAGGCCTGGGCACTGTCCCTGAGCTTTTAGCACTCAAGGCTAGCACTTTACCACTTTGAGCCACAGTATAACTTCAGGTTTTCTTGGAGTTAAGAATCTTACTGACTTTCCAGCCCAGGCTGGCTTCAAACTGCTGTCCTCAGATCTTAGCCTCCTGAGTAGCTAGGATTATAGGCGTGAACCAGAGGACCCGGCTGATTTTTTTAATTTATTTATTTATTTTAAACTGGTACTTGGGTTTGAATTCAGGACCAAACACTCTACAACTTGAGCTAAGACCCAGCCATTATGCCTGATACATGATGCTCAAACTTTAGTATCCTTAAGATATGCAGGATCTGTGTGTGTAACTGACCATATCCCTTAAAATTCACTCTTCTTTTGTTCTTTCCTTCTGTTTCTTCCCACAAGACCTGTTAACTGCCTTCTATAAATAAACTCTGTACATGGGGAAAATAAACTTGGACAAAAACTATACAGTCTGGCTGGGCATTGGCAGCTCATGCCTATAATCCTAGCTTTTCAAGAGGTTGATCTAGGGATCATGGTTCAAAGCCAGGCAGGTGAAAAGTCCCTAAGGCTCTTCAATTAACCAGTAAAAAGATGGAAGTAGAGATATGGCTCAAGCGGTAGAGCCCTAGCCTTGAGCAAAAAACTAAGCAAGAACACATGGCCCTGAGTTCAAGCCCTGGTATTCACACACACAAACAGACACACACAGACACACAGACACTCACACACAAACACACACGTGTGCACATACAGCTGTACATTCTTTTTTTTTTGGGGGGGGGGTCCCATCATGGGGTCTGAACTCTGGGCCTCAGTACTGTCCCTCAGCACTTCAGCTCAAGGCTAGCACTCTACCACTTGAGCCACAGCGCCACTTCCGGCTTTTTTTTTTTTTTTGCTTATGTGGTGCTGAGGAATCAAACCCCAGGTCCTCATGCATGCAAGGCAAGCGCTCTAGCACTGAGCCACCTTCCCCGCCCCACCCATACATTCTTATCATCTCTCACACAAGATACCATGCTTAAAGTCTCCCTTCCAATGAAATGGGAAGATCCTCCTTGCTGGTTACCTGTTTATGCTGTAAACAACTCTTCCCCAGAGCACTGTGTGATTTCTGCCATCTGAGAGGCAGACAGTGGCTGTGACCCAATGTGTCACCTTCTTCCTCCCTGGATTTCCACATAAACAGCAGCTAGAGCTGCCATGGCTCCTTCATCTTCTTCTTTTCCCTTTTCCTTTTTTTTTTTTTGCAACAGAGTCTCACTATGTAGCCCTGGGCTAACCTAAACTCACATTCTTTCAAGTCTTTCCAGTTGAGCACTCACTGGTGGTTCGAACCTGTAATCCTAGCTACCCAGGAGGCTGAGATCTGAGGATTGTGGTTGGAAGTCAGCCGGAGTAGACAAATTCTCAACTCAACTCGAATTCACCAGCAAAAAGCTGAAAAATGGAGAAGTGGCTCAAGTGGCAGAGTGCTAGTCTTGAGCAAAAAAGCTAAGGGAAAATGTGAGGTCCTGCATTCAACCCCCAGTACCAGCACATCCCCTCCTCTCAAAAAAGAAAAAACAATGTGCTGGGATTACAGGCAGGCATGTTGCAAGCATGTCCTGTGAGACACAATCTTTTGAGGAGCATCAGCTACACAGCTCATCCTGACTTTCTACTTCTGTCCTTATCTCAAAAGCAGGTCTGGAACAGGCAGCGCTATGGGAAAAACAAAACTGTGTCAGGAAGTTCTGGAAACACTGGGCTAGATGAAAGGAATTGGACTTCTTCTCTGGGAAGATTAACAGGCTAGGATTGACTATGAATTCCTGGGCTAATTACACCTAAATCCATAGTGTGGAGACCTGATACCCCCCCTTTTTTTTCTTGGTGCCCCTTGGAACTTGAGCCCTTGGAAATGCATCTGCAGATACTTGAAAATCCATAGAGATGGACTTTTCAGATTTCATTCCTGGCTGGAGGTGTAGCTTAATGATAGAAAATATAATTAGCGGGCTGTGAATTAGATCCCTGGCCACCACCACCACCACCAAACAACAGGAACAAATAAACAGCTTGGCGCTGGTGAGTCAAGTCCTATCTACTCAGAAGATTTAAGGAACGCAGTTGAAGCTAGCCTGAGTAAGAAAGTCTATGAAACTCATATGTCCAATTAACCACCAAAAAAAGAGCCAGAAGTGGAGCTGTGGCTTGATTAGTAGAGCACCAGCCTTGAGTGAGAAAGCTAAAGGACAACACTCAGGCAACTGAGTGCAATCCCCAGTATTAGAACAAACAAAAATAAAAGAAGGAAAAAGAGCTGGGTGCTGGTGGCTCACACCTATAATCCTAGATCTCAGGAGGCTGATATCTGAGGATCACAGTTCAAAGCCAACCTGGGCAGGAAAGTCTGTGAGACTCATTTCCAATTAACCACCAGAAAACCAGAAGCGGCTTTGTGGCTCAAGTGGTAGAGCACTAGCCTTGAGCTGAAAAGCTGAGGGACAGCGCCCAGACCCAGAGTTCAAGCCCCATGACTGACAAAAAAAAAAAAAAAAAAGGAAAAAGATACCCACATTTCCAGGTGGTATCTTGGTTCCATCCTTTTCTCTTCACAATTGCTTTCCTTTTTCCAGAGTGATCTTGGCTTTGAAGCCATTAGTTTATGAGTGTATAAATTTGTCGAATCTGGCCTGTGTTGTAAAAGGTGAGCTTTATACACTTTGTAGAGAAACCAGAGTACTAGCCTGTGTTGTATGTGTGGCCCACTCTCCTGGCCTCTGAGATCTGTTCCCCTACTCTTTCCTATGATGATGTCTGTGGCATTTTGTGGTGTTTTGGCTATGAAAAGAGTGTGGGTGTGAGAATATGTTTTTGTGAGGAACTCTTCCTAGGCAGACCTCACAGCCCTGCTTAGAATCTAGCCTGCCTAAGATCTCACACTAGGAGCAGAAAACAAGATCATTTGCAAAAAAAAAAAAAAAAAAAAAAAGCCATACCACAAGTGTGGAGGAATAGGTGTTTCTCTGCCTTGCCAAGGTCAAGGATGCTTTGATAAGGGTAATTCTGGGTATGGACAGTCTTCCTCGTAGGCCTACTATTTTCTTTGCAGGGGAAGGAAGTGCCTAACTTCCTTTAAATACCTACTATGTGTCAGATGATACCCAGGACACATTACAGTCATTATTTTCTTGGACTCCCACAAGCACTCTGCTAGAGAAAAAATCTATACTAAAGTTTGTTGACAAAGCTACTCCCTCAAGGAATCAACAGAGCTTGGCGTTGATGGCTCATGCTTGTTATCCTCACTACCCAGGAGGCTGAGAGATGAGAATCAGGATTTGAAGCCAGGGCTGGGAACATGGCTTAGTGGTAGAGGGCTTGCCTAGCAGGCATTAAACCCTGGGTTCCATCCTCAGTACCACATAAGCAGAAAAAGCTAGAAGTGGGACTTTGGTTCAAGTGATAGAGTGTTAGACTTGAGCAAAAAGAATCTCAGGGACAGTGCCCAGGTCCTGAGTTCAAGCCACAGGACTAGCAAATAAATAAATAAAGCCAGCTGGAGCTGGAAAGCTCATGAGACTCTCACAGTCACTAAACTACACACACACACACACACACACACACACACACACATACACACACAGAGGGACAGAGACCAGGCCCTCAGTTCAAGTCCCAGGATTGGCACCAAAAAGAAAAAAAAGTAATCAGTAGACCTGGAATTGTTCCTGAGTCCTTCTGACTTTAAAATGCATGCTCTGAGCACTACCTTGCTCTGTGGGCTGTCTTATCTCTGGTTTTACTTTCAGATCTCTGCCCTTCCCATTCCAGGAACATGACCTAGGGATATTGACCTGTCTTAAGCACTCCTCAAAATTGGTCTCTGTTCTCAGAACTGCTTTGTTTCTTCAGAAAGCTTTCTATGGGGCTGGAAAGGTGGCTCAGTGGTAGAGTGCTTGCCTCACATGCATGAGGCCCTCGGTTCGATTCCTCAGTACCACATAAGCAGAAAAAAGCCGGATGTGGTGCTGTGGCTCAAGTGGTAGAGCACTAGCCTTGAACTGAAGAGCTGAGGGACAGCGCCCAGGCCCAGAGTTCAGCTCCCACCACCACCACCACCATCACCAACAAAAGAAAGCTTTCTAGATCCCCATAATGGATGACTTATCTTCTGAACCCTCTTCATTGTGTGTGTGTGTGTGTATATACAGGGGCTTGAACTCAGAGCCTGAGTGCTGTCTGTAAGCTTTTTCTTCACAAGATTCTCCCTCTACTACTTGAGCCACATCTCCACTTCCAGCTTTTTACTGGTTAATTAGAGACAAGAGTCTCACAGTCTTTTCCTGCCTAGGTTGGCTTTGAACCATGATCTTCAGAATTCAGCCTCCTGAGTAGCTAGGAGTATAGGAGTGAGTGATCAGCCCCCGGCCCTCAGCTCATAATCTAGGTCGACTTGGGCCTTTCTCCTTTGGAGAAGAGCCACTATCCTGAGCCCTGAGGGCAAGCAATCTACCAAATCAGCACAGCTGAGTGCTGGAAGGGGACTTCCCTTACCTGTCCAAGAGGAGATGAACCATAGGAGGACCCAGCATGCCCCCCAGCCTCCACAAGAGGCCTCAGGCCTTGGGACTGAAGACAGAAGAAAGGCTGGGAAATGCTGACTCGACGGAAAGTGTGTAGCATGAAAAGCTCCAGAGAGACAGAGGAAACCGGGAAAGTCTGGCTCATGTGGGACTGTCCACCCTCCCCCCCCCCCAAAAAAAAAGCTGAGGGCTCAGAGTTAGATTGTGAGTATGTGTGGGTAGTTGATGCCTTTCTAGGGTTCCATCCCTTAGGGCCTGAAGCAGGAATCTGCAGGACCAACTGGGCCACCACACACAGCTGGAGTTGAGGAGGAGGGAATGGGGCCAGCGTGGAGGATATCCTGAGCCAGGACTGGAATGGCAGTTCTCCAGATGGAAATTCAGAAGTTCCTTAACCCAGAGACAGTTGCATCCCTGACCAGGATAAAAATAACCTTTCCTCTTCCTTCCCTCATCATTCCTTTCACCTCCAACTTCCCAAAGTTGGGTCAGATTTGCTGGCTCTGGGAACTTCATCTCCAATGATAATCATCCACCCACTCTCTCCGCCACCTTCTCTCAAGTAATACTGGTCACGCATCCATCTGGTTGTTCTAGGTGACTTGCTTGGGAGATTGTCACTTAGCTCTACCTTAGGGACCAGGACTGGTCCCTAGGTCCTCAGACTCCATCACATGACCCCATTCCAGTGCACAAGTTGGAGGGTCTTGGCTCTGCTCCTGTCTTGCTGAGGGACTACAGGCAGTGGGTGCATTGCCCTCTGTGGGCCTCAAGAGCCTCATCCTTTGGACAGGGTACTAGATGGTGATTCCTGAAGACCTTTTAAATACCTAAACATCCACATGCACATGCTGGATTGCTAAATTCTCCAAAATCCCAGTGCAAGGCGGGTAAGCAATGGCAGACAGTATTGCTGAGGCAAGAACCACCACCTTCGCAGGAAAGGGGTGAACCAGCTAACCTCCAGCAGAGCAAGTTGGCCCTGACTACCTCTGCCCTGTGTAGGGCTCCCACCACAGCCCTGACCCCTGCTCCCATTGCTCCTTACCTGCCCAGCCTGTGACCCCCTGGCCCTTTCACATGGTGCTCCTGGCCTGGTTTGATTGCTGGGACTCAGTCTCAGTTCTACCACCTGTCTCCCCGCGCCCACGTTCCACCCTGACTTCCTGCCTCCTCTGAGCGCTCCACAGCCAACCAGGCCCCAGCAGCCCAACCACAAGCCTCCAGCACCCCAAGCTTCCTGTTGTCCTAGCCCCTCATCCTTCAGCCCCTCGAGGTCCCAGACATCTCCAGGCTCACCCTGTGGATGGCACTTAAGAGGGTCACAGATGAAGGGAGAGTTTGCCCTGCATCATATACCTAAGTAACAGCTTCCAGGCAGCACTGACCCTCATGAGCAGTGTAGAGCAGCCACAGCGTCACTTCACAGCGAAGGCACGCAGTGGGAAAGCTGAGTGGCCCTTTTGCCTCAGTCTGACCACAAAGGCAGAATTGTATGATTCAGGCAGAGACAAAGACAATACCGCCATTACGTAGTTACAGTCAAGACTATGAGTATTACAGTCAGATGCGAGGTGATCTGGTTGCTATGGTGGCTGGCAGAGCAGTACACCTGTCATCTTGGGCCACAAAACAGCAGCTCTTTTAGAATCACAAGGGGTACTGAGGGCTTACAGACAGAATTCCTCCTGCAGACAGACAGAATTCCTCCTGCAGACAGACAGAATGCTGACGACATGCTGGTTTCAGGAGGCAGACAGGACAACCTCATGTCTACAAGAGGCAGAGTGACAGTACTTGCTAGGCAGTGGACAGAACAAACCCCACTCATCATGACTGACCAGTGGGGTATTTCTAGTGCATACAGACCAAGGCAAAGCCACCACCCCAGCTGGATACCAATGGCTCCTGCCTATAATCCTAGCTACTCAGGAGGCTGAGGTCTGAAGATGGTGATTTAAAGCTTCCCCGGGCAGGAAAGTCTCTGAGACTTTTTTTTTCTCCAATCCTGGGCACTGTCCCTGAGCTTCTTTTGCTCAAGGCTAGCACTCTATCACTTGAGCCACAGGGCCACTTCTGGCTTTTTCCTTTTCTTTTTGCCAGTTTTGGAGCTTAAACTCTGTCCCTGAGCTTTTCAGCTCAAGGCTAGCACTCTACCACTTGAGTTACAGCGCCACTTCCGGTTTTCTGGTGGTTTATTGGAGATAAGAGACTCACAGACTTTCCTGCAATGCTGGCTTTGAACCAAGATCCTCAGATCTCTGCTTCCTGAGTAGCTAGGATTACAGGCATGAGCCACTGGTGCTGGACACTTCTGGCTTTTTCTGTTTATGTAGTACTGAGGAATTGAACCCAGGGCTTCATGCATGCTAGGCAAGCACTCTACCACTAAGCCACATTCCCAGCACCATCTGTGAGACTCTAATCTTCAATTAACCACCAAAAATGCCAGCAATGGACGGTGGCTCAAGCAAAAAAACTCAGGACAGTGCCCCGGCCCTCATGAGTTTAAGGCCTAGTACTGTCATAAATTAATAAGCAGCCATTGCCCTCATGGAATATATAGCCTGGCACCATTTCTTGCCATAGTTGAAAGATAACCAGCACAATACCCAGGAACTGGAGCAGGCAGACTTGGGACATTTGTACTGCAGTCAGGAGGCAAGAGCCTTGCCACCCAGCCACAGGCAGGCCAGGAATCTCCATTTGCTGGTGCCAGGCTGGGGGGGGCACCCATCATAGGCTAAGAGCCAGGTCACCAGTGAGATGAGGAATGTTGGATGGCCCCTGTCAGGATCAAGAACTGGGCCTTCACCCCACTGGGAGGAAGGCGTAAGTGCGTCACCTCCTGAGTTACACTGAGCCAGCAGGTGGGGGAGGGGAGCCCACAAAGCATTGTTGGGGTTTGGTGGTAGAAGCTGAAGCTGTGTGTACCTCAGTTGCAGAGGGGAAGGGAGGGGAACAGGAAATGGTGGGGGGGAAAGGAAACCTGAGTTGGAAAGTCAGACAAAGAGAGTAACACAGAAACAAAGGCTGAGAGACACAAAGCAAAACCCTTCCTCAGGACAGGGCCCAGGGATGTGGCTGCAGGCCTGGGGCAGGGTCCAGCTGCCCTGGCCTGTGAACCTGGCCCTTCATAGTCCATCTGGGGACTCATCAAAGAGTCCTGGCATTGGAGGTGATAGAATGGGCATATTGTGTGCTTGCTGTACCTAAGGCATGTCCAGCTACCTGTGTGGTGAACATTTAGCATCTCCACTGCGAAGTAAGAGACTCAGGGATCCACTAAGGGACCTCTTCAACATCTAGTAGAATGAAATCAGGGAGCTGGCTTTGAGCCCACTACTAACAGACTGCATCCTTCAGCTACCTAACACACCTCCCAGGGGAGTAACTTAGTATCTTAAGTTCTTTCCCACTAACAGTGTGTGTGTGCGTGCATGCGTGCGTGCGTCCATGCGTGCGTGTGTGTGTGTGTGTGTGTGTGTGTGTGTGTACCAGTACTGGGGCTTGAACTCAGGGCCTGGATTCAAGGCTAGTGCACTAATACTTGAGCCACAGTTCACTTCTATCTTTTTGGGGATAAATTGGAAATAAGAGCCTCAGTGGCGGGCTGGGAAGGTGGCTCAGTGGTAGAGCGCTTGCCTTGCATGCATGAGGCCCTGGGTTCAATTCCTCAGCACTACATAAGCAAAAAAAAAAAAGCCAGAAGTGGCACTGTGGCTAAAGTGGTAGAGCACTAGCCTTGAGCTGAAGAGCTGAGGGACAACGCCCAGGCCCAGAGTTCATGCCCCAAGCCCGGACTCAAAAAAAAAAAAAAAAGAGTCTCAGTGGCTTTTCTTCCTGGGTTGGCTTCAAAAGGTGATTCTTAGATCTCAGCTTACTGAGTAGCTAGGATCATAGGCAAGAGCCATAGGTGCTTAATTTTTTTTTTTTTTTTGATTGTGGGGCTTGAATTCAGGGCCTGGGTGCTGTCCCTAAACCTCTTTGTGTTCAAGGCTAGTGCTCTACTGCTTAAAACACAGTGCCACTTCTTTTTTTTTTTTTTTTTTGTCGGTCATGGGGCCTGAACTCTGGGCCTGGGCACTGTCCCTCAGCTCTTCAGCTCAAGGCTAGCGCTCTACCACTTGAGCCACAGCACTACTTCTGCCTTTTTCAGCTTATGTGGTGCTGAGGAACTGAACCCAGGGCCTCATGCATGCAAGGCAAGCGCTCTACCACTGAGCCACCTTCCCAGCCTCAGCTACTGTCTTTTTGTGTGTGTTAATGATCTTGGTAAGGTGGAGAAATCGGCTGGAGCTGTGGGGAAGATTCTGTCAGTCCATCTCCATCCCCAAAAGGGCCTTCTCTTCTGTAGTGGAATCCCCTGTCCTAGCAACAACAGACAGACAGGATCTTAGGCCTGAATGAAGAACTCCAGAGATCTTGACAGGTTGCAGAGGACATTTATTGAGAAGTTTGGTAATCAGAGCTGCTCCCACCTCCAGCTGGGACTTTCTGCTCTCAGAATTCAGACTAAAGTGCGCCTCCCCTTCCACTCACTAGGTGCTGGCACCTTTGAGGCTCCTCCCTAGTGGACTCCTCCTTTCCCTCCTCCCAGAGGCCCCCCCTTAGGCACACAGGTGCCCTCAGCAGAGGGTGAAGCGCCTGGCGCTGATGTTCATGCGCGTGAGACCCAGATGCCGCAGCGTGGGGGCCAGGGGCAGACCGGCCCCAGGCTCCAGCTCTAGTTCCAGTTCAGCCTCGTCCAGCAGCTCCTGGTGCAGGTGACAAGCTTGGTCCACCTTCAGACGGTGCAGCTGGGCTCGAAGCCTCAGCAGCTGTCCCGCCAACTGCCGGTCCTGAGCTTGCATCTCCCTCTGTGGCAGAGAGGGGGCGTGAGCCTGTCTGGTGGGCCTCAGCCATTGTTCCCTGTCCAACATTCTGAGCCTTTCCAATCAATGGCTGAGTCCACAGCCCTCTCTCACCCAGCATCATCGCTCCCTATGTTTCAGATCTTGCTCCATCAATACGGATTCTCAAACCAAGCTAAGGAGCCATTACTAAGCAAATATAGATAAAAGATCGATTAGATCTGGACATTTTATAGTTGAGCTTGTTGGGTTGACCACTAATACTTAACGCTGTTCTGTCAGATTCTGCCTGTCAGCAGCATCATCAATTCCATTTGTTTGTACTTCACTGTATCTCTGGGGTACAGCAATTTCCAGAATATGGGAGGCCATGTCTTTTGTTATCTAAAATGGGTGGTTCCCTAAAGATTCTGTCTCCTGACTCACAGGAGCACAAGTTCAACAGATTAGATGGAATTTTTTTTTTCAGCAAGGCTTTTTGAATAAAACACTGGACAAGGGGCTGGGAAGGTGGCTCAGTGGAAGAGTGCTTGCCTCGCATGCATGAGGCCCTGGGTTTGATTCCTCTAGCACCATATAAGCAGAAAAAGCCGGAAGTGGTGCTGTGGCTCAAGTGGTAGAGAGCTAGCCTTGAGCTGAAGAGCTGAGGGACAGCGCCCAGGCCCAGGGTTCAAGCCCCACAACCAACAAAAACAAAAAACAAAAAACACTGGACAAGTTACATTCCTGTTTCTCCTCCCCACAACCCCCAACAGAAGGGGCACAGGAGTAAGCCCTTGCTGACCTTTCTGGAAGGGGCAGGGAGTCCATTTTTTCCTCTCCACCACCCAGGGGAAGTCAAAGGCCATGTACAAGGCTATCCATGCCAACAGACTCACCAACTCCCGTCGGAGCCACTCAAGGGCAGAATCCATTGAGTCAAAGCCGCAGATGGCCCCAGGCTCCCCTGGTCCAGATCTGGCTCGGGTCCTGCACCAGGCCTGGCTCTGGACCCTGGCTGTCCACTCCAGATATGAGGGCCGCCGAGTTTGTAGTTGCAGCTTGGCAGTCAGTGCCTTCACAGAATCCAGGCTCTCCTCTTCCTCCTCATCCTCCTCACCCACTGCCTGGAATTTCTGTGGCCCCAGAGACATGGTGGCTTTGAAGTGAGTGACAGGGTCCTGCTGCTACTCTAGGATGAGGACAAAGCTGGCAGTGTGGTGGAGGTGGCAGAAGCTAGGAATGAAGAGTGTGCCAGGAAGTGTGCAATGGTAAGTGTTCAAGTGGCTTAGGGAGGCCGAGTGTGCCAGAGTGGGTGAACAGATGGCTAAGTGAGGCTAAGTGTACAAGGACTGGAATTTTCCTGAACTATTAACAGGGGGCCACGTGATGCCAATCCGGATGGGGGCAGGAGGAGCCTTGCTCTTTGGCCCTTTGGATAAATTTCATTGTCTTTGCCCAGAAGTGGGCTCCAGCTTCCAGAAAGGAAGCTGCTCAGGATAAGGAAAGCATCATCCACACCAGTCTTGGCCCTTCTCCCAAGACTCAAGCCAAGGGACATGGGAGAGGGAGGAAGCTGACTAGCTGCCCCATCTTCAATCATTGTCCAGCTCTTCAGCAAAAGAACAAAGTTCAAGGGCTGGAAATGTGGCTTAGTTAGTGGTAGAGTACTCATCTATCATGCATGAGGCCCTGGGTTCAATTCCTCAGTACCACATAAACAGAAAAAGCCAGAGGTGGTGTGGTGGCTCAAGTAGTAGAGTGATAGCCTTGAGCAAAAAGAAACTCAGGAACAGTACCCAGGCCCTGAGTTCAAGGCCCCGGACTGGGGGGGAAACAAAAAAACATAGTTTAAGCTGAATGCCATTGACTGTACTCTGAGATACACAGGAAGCTGAGATATGAGGATCACAGTTTGAATTCAGAGCTAGCAGACGAATCTAAGAGACTCATGTCTCTTTCACCACCAAAAAGCTAGAAGTGGCATTGTGGGTCAAATGGTAAAGTATTAGTTTTGAACAAATAGAGGTAAGGGATAGTGCCCAATACTGACATGCAAACACACATAAACACAAACACACACACACACACACAAGCAAAACAGAGTTTAGAGCCCTGGTCTTAGAGTCAGGAGACCAGGATTTCAGTGATGATTCAAGGGGACTTTGCTCAAATATGAGCTTCTTTTGGGACAGATCATTGATTTCAAGCCAATTTACTCCCAAGAGGCTTCAGGTTTCCTTGAAAATTGCTGAAAACCTGTCTATGATGAAAGAACGCAGCAGTAGATGGATGGACTTCTAGCTCTCCCTCTCCCTGACCCTCTAAGGGGTTCAACCAGGACAGTTTTTTACTTTCCTTTTTTTTTTTTTCTTCAAGTACAGGACCTCATGCTTACTGGGCAGATGCTTTATATCATCCACATTTTAAAATACAATTCCACATTTTAATTATACAATGTGAAGGAATTCTGTTGTATTTCCATACATGCACAAACAGCAGTTCTCTTTTATAAACTTTGTATTGAAGTATATGACACACCTACAGAAAAGTGTGTATATCCTAAATCCATAACTTGATGAATTCTCCCAAATTAAGCATCCGTGGGTAACTCAGTTCAAAGCACCAGGAAATCTTCCAGGTAGGTGCTCCCCCCGTAAGATTCTCCTAAGATTAGCATACTTTTTTTTTTTTTGGGGGGTCCGGTTGTGGGGCCTGAACTCTGGACCTGAGCACTGTCCCTCAGCTCTTCAGCTCAAGGCTAGTGCTCTACCACTTGAGCCACAGTGCCACTTCTGGCTTTTTTCTTTTTGCTTATGTGGGGCTGAGGAATCGAACCCAGGGCCTTGAGCATGCAAGGCAAGCGCTCTATCACTGAGCCATCTTCCCAGCCCCAAGATTAGCATACTTTTATTTTTTTGTCCTTCGTGGGGACTGAGCACTGTTCCTGAGCTCTCTTACTCGAGGCTAGCACTCTACCATTTTAAGTCACAGCGCTGCTTCCTAGAGATAAGAGTTTCATAGACTTTCCGGCCCAGGCTGGCTTTAAATTTCAATCCTCAGATCTCAGCCTCCTGAGTAGTTAGGATTACAGGTGTAAGCCCCCAGTTCCCAGGGGGCTTGCCAGTTTTTTTTGTTTGTTTGTTTTTTTTGTGGTTGTGGGGCTTGAACTCTGAGTCTGGACGATGTCCTGTAGCTGAGCACTTTAGCACTTGAGCCACAGTACCACTTTCAGTTTTCTGGTGGTTTACTGGAGATAAGAGTCTCATGGAAGCCAAGCGCCGGTGGCTCACACCTGTAATCCTAGCTACTCAGGGGTCTGAGATCTGAGGATCCCGGAAAGTCTGTGAGACTCTTTTTTTTTTTTTGCCGGTCATGGGGCATGAACTCTGGGTCTGGGCCCTGTCCCTCAGCTCTTCAGCTCAAGGCTAGCACTCTACCACTGGAGCCACAGTGCCACTTCCGGCCTTTTCTGTTTATATGGTGCTGAGGAATCGAACCCAGGGCCTCATGCTTGCAAGGCATGCACTCTACCGCTGAGCTACCTTCCCAGCCAAGTCTGTGAGAATCTTATCTCCAATAAAACCACTAGAAAACTGGAAATGGCCCTGTGGCTCAAGCAGTAGAGCGCTTGCCTTGAGCTGAAGAGCACAGGGATAGTGCCCAAGCCAGAGTTCAAGCCCCACAACTGACAAAAAACAAAAAACAGTCTCATGGATTTTCCTGCCTAGACTGGCTTTGGACGGAGATCCTCATATGTCAGCCTCCTGAGTACCTAGGATTATAGCAACTTCTCAGTTTTGTTTTGTTTTTTTAGGTGGTGGGTGCCTGAACTCTGGGCCAAGGCACTGTCCCTTAGCTCTTCAACTCAAGGATAGCACTCTACCACTTGCACTCTACCACTTGCACCACAGCACCACTTTGGGTTTTTCCTGCTTATGTGGTGCTGAGGAATTGAACCCAAGGCCTCATGCATGCAAGGCAAGCACTCTACCACTGAGCCACCTTCCTAGCCAGTTTTAAGAGTCCCTTTTTCTAGACTGAAAAGCCAGTGAATAGAATCTTTCAAAACACAGGACTTGGGTCATTGTTTGGACAATTTGACAGGAGACTCAGGTGGTTCCGGGTCCCTGAGGGCTGGACAGGAACAGAGGAGCTCAGCTTGAGTAGAGGGCGCCCACAGGCAAGACTTCCAGCTGTGTAAGGGGGAGGGGCACCAGCTACACAGCTGCTTGTATTTAAGGTGGACCAAGATATTTCCCCTACCCAAGCTTCAAATGTTGGAGAGGAAGCAGGAAGTTCCCAGTTTGTGGGAAATCTACACTTTCCAGCCCATCCCCTGGGGTACAGGGAGAAAATAGGCTCGTTGTTCTTTTTTCTCTTTTTAAGTCAGCGGGAGTGCCAGCACCCCCCAAGCCTTCAAAACCCAGTGCCTCTTGAAACCCAAGCTATGGGTTAAAAGGGATCTGGGCAAGAATATTCTTCCCATTTCACAGATGATGACATTGAGATTTCTTTAATAGATTCTGGCTCGGGTTCTGCTAAGAGTTAACTTGGCTCGGAGTGGAAAACAGGAAAGCGGTGCGGGGGGGCCCTTCCTCTGAGGGACCTCCTTAACAGCTTGTCCTGCCGGCCTCGCCAGCTGCCCAGCCAGTTCCTGTCCCTTGCAGAGCCGAGCCCGACGCCGTGGGAGCCGCGTCCTGCTGGGCCTCAGGGCCCCGGTGGGCCCCATGGAGTTCTCGGAGCTGATCTACACCGGCCGGGCCCAAGCCGAGCTCCTGCGGGGTGGGGAGGCGCCCCGGCTGCGCGGCACGCTGTGTGTCACCGGGCACCACCTGCTGCTGTCGCCCGGGCCCCAGTCCACTCCGGACCTGTGGCTGCTGCTGTTGCGTAGTGTCGACTCGGTGGAGAAGCGGTGGGCGTGCAGGGGGCGTCCTCGGGGTGCAGGAGTCCCGGGGCGGGGGTGGGGGGCAGGGGCAGCGCAAGGGGGAGCTGGCGCCCTCCCGCAGTTGCGTCCGAACCAGCGAAACTTGTTCCCTGCTGTGGGGGAAGGGGAGAGGAGGCCACTAAGCCTGGGTCTGCCCACCCCAGGGTCGCAGGCGACTCGGGCACCATCACCCTGCGCTGTAAGGACCTGAGAGTACTGCAGCTGGATATAGAGGGCGTGGAAACGACGCTGGACATCGCCCGCTCCATCGAGGTCTGCCAGGGGCGCACCCGGGCCCCTGAGCTACCCCAGTCCCATACCGCGGTGGGGTGGGGATAAAGGAGCTACTGTGCACAGGGGCTCCGGACCCAGTGTCATTCCCGGGCACCGCTAAATGGCCCCAGGATGCAGGGCGGCGCTGGAGGGCCGCGAGCGAGGCGACCCCAACCTTGCCTAGCCCCTGACTTCCCTCCCCAGGCGCTGTCCTCCCTGGAATCGGTCGTCACCTCCTTCCCGTTCTTCTACCGCCCCAAAGGCCTGAGATTGGGCGACGCCTGGCACTTCCACCCACCGGAACGCTACTACAAGCGCGTGGCGCGCGAGGTGGGCGCGGCCACGGGGGCCTGGGGAATGAGGAAGCGCTGGGTCCGGAAGGGGCACCGGGGCAGGGCACTCTTTGGGTGCCCTAGACCCTAGCCTCCGCCCTCCCTGCGCCGCCCGCAGACCACCGC
Source organism: Dipodomys spectabilis (assembly GCF_019054845.1). Taxonomy (NCBI): domain Eukaryota; kingdom Metazoa; phylum Chordata; class Mammalia; order Rodentia; family Heteromyidae; genus Dipodomys; species Dipodomys spectabilis. The sequence goes on along the minus strand of NW_024870679.1, from coordinate 41,049,824 downwards.
GTGGCGGCTGAGCGAAGTGAACCAGGACTTCAGCTTGTGCCCCAGTTATCCCCGAGCGGTGATCGTGCCCCGCACGGTGAACGATGACGCCCTGGCTCGCTGCGCCCGCTTCCGCCAGGGAGGCCGCTTCCCGGTGCTCAGCTACTACCACGCGCCCACCGGAACCGTGAGCCCGCCCCTCCCCAGGCCCAGCCTCTCACCTTCCTAGCGGTTTCTGCCAAACCACGCCCCCGGGTGGCCAGGATAGGCCCCACGCTGGCCCCGCCCACTTTGCTTCCACTAAGCTCCGCCTCCCACGGGCAACTGCATCTTCTCCAACTCTGGCTCTGCCTCTTGCTCCCTTTTGATCAATCCGGAACCCGTCCATGGTCTACTTATAGGTCCCACTGCCATCCTGCATCACCTTCCCAGACTGGGTGGGAAACCCTATAGAGTTCTGCCCCTGGGTTCCAGTCAGTCCTTGCCAGATCTAGCCTGCTTTTGTGTAGACCCACCCAGGGCCTCCTTGAAGTCCAGTTGCTGAATCAGGTCCCTGTTCACAGGTTCTGCTCCGCTCCAGCCAGCCACTGGCTGGTCCCCAGAAAAAGCGCTGTGCTGAAGATGAGGAGCTTCTTGCAGCTGTTCTGGCCTGTGGACCCCCTGGGGCCCGGGGCTTCATTGTGGACACAAGATCAGCCCAAGCTGCCAAACAGGCCCGCTTAACTGGCGGGGGTACAGAGGCTAAGGCTGCCTACCCTGGCTGGAGGCGGCTGCATCGACCCCTGGAGAGGTAGGGAGAAGCCATCTTCTCCCATACTTTTTCCTGTGGGACTTCTTATGATTGTGGAGTGGGGTGAGTTCTGCCAGGCCCCTCAAAGACTGGTAGGCCTTTCTAGTGGCCACCAACTGGCCATCTCCACTTGCACAAGTGAGTTATCTCAATCATAAGTACTCCAGCTCTACCCGGAAGGAAAAAGTACCTTTTATGTAACACTGAATTTGGCCTTCTGGAACAACCAACACATACATACACACAAATTGAAGGCTGTGCCCATTCCTGATCTCCAGCTCTAGGTGATAGTAATGCCAAGAAGAGATTCTGGGGGTACTTTTTGTCCTTTGGGGGGAGTAGACTGCTTCCCTATTCACCATTTTTTTTTTTTTGTGCCAATACTGGGGCTTGAACTGAGGGCCTGGGCACCGTCCCTTATCAGTGTTTTGCTCAAGGTTGATAAGCTTTTGAGCTACAACTCCATTTATGGATTTCAATTGGAAGCCGGCCTGTTTGGCTGGCTTCAAACCTTGATTCTCAGAACTTGGCCTCCTGAGTAGTTAGGATTACAAGCATTAGCCACTAGGGCCCAGAATCACTTTTTTTTTTCTTTTTTTTTTTCACTCATCATTGAGCACAGAGACTGCCATGGTAATTAGTGCAGACACAGAGCTCAGCAGTAATTGGGCAACTGGAACTCAGTGAGAGTGGCCCTCTCAGAAACTGGGAGGAGCTTCCCCTGAGAACAGGATGCTTTGGCTGAGAACTGAAAGAGTTCACTAGAAGGAGAGAGGAGGACATTGCAGGAGAAAGGAATGTGAACATGTGGGTACAGAGTCTGGTTGTCTGACCTGTTGGGAGAACAGCAGGCACTACTGGGTAGAAGGAAGAATGCAGATATCAACTGGGAAGAGAGATGATGAGCCTGACCTAAGGATGGGAGAAGAAGGCAAAGGTCTTGGCTGTCGTGTTTATGAACTTACACTATACTAAAGGCAGTGATGAGCCACCATAGGTGTTAACAAGGCTGAAAAATTGCCAATAGATTTTCTGGGAGGAGATTACTATTGCCCTGAGCAGTTTCTGGGGAGTAGGAACAGATACAAAATCCGTAATGTTGGTGTTTCTTAAATCAGGAAGCAGTGTTGTTACCATTAGATTAGGGTACATTAAGGGTAATTGGGGTTTTCCAGGGCATTCTATTTCCCCAGGTAGTGCTGTGCCCTTCCTCAAAGGGTCTTGGGTGTCCTTCAGCAGACTGGGGAGTCCTCAAGGATACTGAATCATTATTAGTGCTTGTTGGTGAATTGTATGTCCCATGAGATTGGGCTCCCAAGAGGGTCCTGTATCCTTCTATCAGACTGGCTCCAATGAGGGTGCTGTCTCCCACTCCAAGAGCATGGGCTGCAGAAAAGGATGACCCGATTTCCATTTGCTTAGGGGGCGACCCCTCCAGGAGAGCTTCGTGCGCTTGGTGAAGGCTTGTGGGGACACAGAGCAGAGCATGGACCTCTGGCTTAGTCGGCTAGAGAGCTGCCACTGGCTGGCACATGTGAAGGAGGCACTAACCACTGCCTGCCTGGCAGCACAGGGCATGGAAAGGTAAGGCTCCTGTCCTGTGAGGAAGAGAATTGTGCAGGATGGGCATGGTTCTTAACCCTGGCACAAAACCAGGAATCCATAAGCAAGTAGCATCTAGCACTAGCTTATTCCTGGCTTGGCCTGGCCATGTAAGCAGAGGTGTTGTCACTATGGATGTGGCCTGGGCCCACAGGGAAGGAGCCTGCATCCTGGTACATGGGACTGAAGGCACAGATAACACCCTACTGGTGACTTCACTGGCTCAACTCATCCTGGACCCCTTGAGCCGGACCATGACTGGATTCCAGGAACTGGTGGAGCGGGAATGGATCCAGGTATGTGGCCACCCAGCCTCAGCCCTGTCCCTACATCAAAAAACACTACTTCCTGGTGCCCACTACTCTGCCACTTTCCCCAGGCTGGCCACCCCTTCCAGCTGCGCTGCGCCCACTCGGCTTTCTCCCACACTCGCCCCAAGCATGAAGCACCCACCTTTCTTCTCTTCCTGGACTGTGTATGGCAGCTGAGTCGCCAGTTCCCACTGTCACTGGAGTTTGGGGAGGGGCTGCTGTTGACACTATTTGAGCACGCCTATGCCTCCCCTTTTGGTACCTTCCTGTGCAACAGTGAGAAGGAAAGGTGAGCCATGGGGATGTAGTGGGGGTGTGGGGGGCGGAATAGCAAGGGTAAGCACAGGAAGATATCTGCTGTACCAACATTATTTCCTTACACATATTTTTCCCTGCCAGTGAATTTCCTCAGAAAACTTTTTGTGTGAGTACTAGGGTTTGAACTCAGGGCCTTGTATGTTCTTAGTTTTTTTTTTTTTTTTTGCTCAAGGCTCTTTTACTCCTCCTCCTCCTTCACCTCTTCCATTACTTCTTCCTCCTCCTCTTCCTCTTCCTTTCTCTTCTCTTTTCTTCTTCTACCCCTCCCCCTCTTCCTCCTCCTCCTTCTTCCTTCTTCGCTGGTTATGACAGTTTCATGGACGTTCCTGCTACTGTGGTTTTTTCTTTCTAAAATGTGTTTTATTGGATGATGATTTCCACGAATTTTGGTTCATAGTGCTTTTAGTGATACTTCCTTCTGAAGGAATATCCTTCTGTAAGCCTCACTTTTCCTCCTGGCAGAGGACAGTGGAGCAACCAGCACATAACATTACCGTTTGTGAGCTGGCACCTGGCTCATGCCCTGTAATCCTATCTACTCAGAAGGCTGAGCCCTGGGGATTGTGATCTGAAGCCAGCCCAGGCAGAAAAGTCCCCATGAGACTTTATGTCCAATAAACCAGTAGTGGAGCTGTGGCTCAAAGTAGAGCACTAGCCTTGAGGAAAAAGAGTGAGCTCAGGGACAGTGCCCAAGACCTGAGTTCAAGCTGCATGACTGACAAAAACAAAAAAATTGTTTGTATATGGCTAAAATAACTGGCAATTTTTATAGCATCTATGATGTAGGAACTGGGGCTCTGCAGTCAGGCACTTCTTCCTGTGCTTCCTTTTCTTCTGGAGAGGGATAAAGGAGATCATATTCTCGTAAGAGGAAAGCAGGTTGACTTTAAACCATGATCCTCAGATCTCAGCCTCTTAAGTAGCTAGAATTAGGAGTGAGCCACCAGCACTCCTATCAGGTTTTTGCTGTCAATATTTACAAATCATTTGTGTGACTTGACTCATGCATTTCTCCCCCAAGTGTGTGTCAGCTTCCCATTACTATAGCAAGATACCTGGTATAATCAATTTATAGAGAAAAGGCTTATTTTGGCTCAGTTTTGGAGGGCTTAGTCTGTTTGGTGGACTCCATTGCTTTCTGTAATGGTGGGGAGCATGTGGAGCTCTTCTAATGGCTGGGACTCAAAAAATAGAAAGGGATCAGGCTGGAGGTGTGGCTCAAGTGGTCAAGTGCCAACCAAGCAGCATGAGGCCTTGAGTTCAAACCCCAGTACTGGAAGAAAAAATATAAAGAGGGACTGTTTTGTGTGTGTGTGTGTGTGTAAATGTGTCTCATCTTATTCCGGGTGTTTGTTGTTGGTTGTGGAGCTTGAACTCAGGGCCTGGGCACTGTCACTGAGCTATCTTGCTCAATAGTGTGCTACCACTTTCAGCCACAGTGCCACTTCAGTTTTCTGGTGGTTATTTAGAAATGAGAGTCTCATGGACTTTCCTGCCCTAGTTGGCTTCCAATTGGGACCTCAGACCTCAGCCTCCTGAGTAGCCAGGATTACAGGCATGAGCCACCAGTGCCTGGCCCAGGGTATTTTTCTGATAACATGAAGACTTCTCACAAAGTCCCATCTGTGTGTGCATGCCAGAACTCAAGGCTTTGAGCTCTAGCTTGTCTTTTTTGTTTCAAAGCTTTACCATCTGAGCCCCAACTCTACTTCCAAGACCTACCTCTTAAAGTCTGAACCAGGCTAGAGACCCAGCCCTAAAACATGAGGCCTTGGGGGAATAATACATATCCATGGTACACATTTGAGTAGCTAAGATGTATAAGCATGAGCCACTACTGCCTCGCTCCAAGCAGCATTCATGGGTTTGCTTGTTTTTTTTTTTTCAGTCCTAGAGCTTGAACTCAGGGCCTTGGGCACTGAGCTTCTTTTGCTCAAAGCTAGTACTCTACTACTTGAACCACAGCACCACTTCCAATCTTTTCTATTTATGTGGTACTGAGGAACTGAATCCAGAGCTTCATACATGCTAGGCAAGCACTCTACCACTAAGCCACATTCCCACCCCTGCTCTACCACTTTGAGCCACAGTGCCACTTCCAGTTTTCTGGTGGTTAATTGGAGGTAAGTCTCACAGACTTTCCTGCCCGGGCTGGCTTCGAATCACGATCCTCAGATTGCAGCCTCCTGAGTAGCTAGGTTACAGGCATGAGCCACCTGCATCTGGCTAATCAGCTTTTCTTGACAAGCTAAACGTTTTTCCCTCAGAACAGAACTGCTTAAGGAATAGTTTTATCTTGTTCCCATTTTTAGTGTCCAATACAAGGTCTAACTAGCAACGTTTGCAGGAAAAAGAGTGTCTTCCCCAGAGCAGCTGTCAGCCTAAGTAGGGGTTCCCTTCCCCACCATCCAAGGGCATGGCTGGGGCTGAAAGCTCATTCCTTCGTTCTCTACAGATGCCTTTGTGAAGTGAGGACTCGAACACACTCATTGTGGTCTGCACTCAACCAGGCAAAAGAGCAACGAAAACTCCGGAACCCACTCTATGTCCTCAATCCCTTGACTATCTGGCCCTCAGTGGAGCCCCAAAGCCTACGGCTGTGGCAAGGTGACCCCCTGCTTCCCTCTGGGAGTTCTCCCCTCTGGTCAGAGTCCTTACCCAACTTCTTCTTCACAGGAATGTTTCTGCGATGGAGCCGCCCACCAGAGTCTTCAGAAGTAGTATGGGAGAAGGTGTGGCAGATAGTGGCAGAAGGGGAGAAGACAGAGGGTGCTCAGCCAACAGCCTCAGCCTGAGCCCTCAAGCCTGGCTCCTGGAATAGCAGCTAGGTGATCCTACGCCCCTCCAGTGCTTTGACCCTGGATGAGGGTGCCTGCAACCCAGGTTAGCCCAGAATACTGAAGTTTAAGTGTTCAGAGTATAGGAAGAGACCTGAATAATAATAAAGGTATACATGATTGGCATCAACCTGCTGCTGTGTCTGCTTGGAGGAAATATAATGAGATAGAACCCACAAAACTGACTAGGGACCAATGATTACCAAACTAATTTAATTTATTTCTGGGAGTGCAAAACTTCTCCCTGGCCTGAAAAGGGACCAGGTTCCTTAAGCCTCAAACTCAAATTCGAAGTACTGCGGGTCGAAGTAGTGGATGCGGACATAACCATCTTCTCCGCCACTGCTGTAGCTGAAAACAGACCAGGGATGGGTGAGATGCTTGCTGTGGAAATGGCAGGCCTATGGGCCCCAGCACCAGAGAGGGGTGGAGGCCTGACCTGGGCTGGACTGATCCCTTCCCTGAATCCCTACCTCTTGCCATCAGGATGGAAGGCAACACTGTTGATAGGTCCAAAGTGGCCTTTGACTCTTCCAAACTCTTCTTCAAACGCCAAATGGAAGAACCTGGAGGAGGGTAAAATTATTTCGTTTTAACTCCAATGAATTTCCATCTTCCAGACAGGAGGCAGCATTCCCCAAAATGCAAACTACATGACAGAATAAGAAAGCAGGGAAATCAGGAAAAGTAAAGATGAAGTTAAGGGAAGACCAGGTCCAAATGTCTGCCTGAATACACAGCTAACACCATTCCAAGAACTCAACATGAACTCATTCAATTAATCTGTACCTTTTCTGAGGAGTCCCATTTTACAGTACAGAATTTTGGGCAGAGAGAAATATAATGAAGTCCAGGCTGTTTGTCTCTTTTTTTTTTTTTGGCCAGTACTAGGGTTTGAACTTAGGGCCACGTACTTGCTCAGATGGCACTCTACCACTTGATCTATACCTCCAGCCTGCCTTTTTGCTGGTTTTTAGAGATGGAGCCTCTCAGGCTTTTCTGTCCAGACTGGCTTTGAATCATATTCCTCCAGATCTGAGCCTATTAAGGAGCTAGGATTTCAGGCATGAGCCACTAACACCTTGGTTTATGTTTATTATAAAAGGCATCTGCCATACAATTTCCCTTCCTTTTTTTTTGGTCGGTCATGGGGCTTGAACTTGGCCTGGGCACTGTCCCTCAGCTCTTCAGCTCAAGGCTAGCGCTCTACCACTTCAGCCACAGTGCCACTTCCGGCTTTTTCTGTTTATGTGGTGCTGAGGAATTGAACCCAGGGCCTCATGCATGCAAGGCAAACACTACCACTCCCAGCCCTTCCCTTTTACCTGGCCTCAAACTTGCCGATCCTGGTGGAGGTTGTGGTTACATCCATGGCTTCCTGACCGCCACCCAACACCACCTGAAGGGAAGAAACGTCCAAATGGGCCCAAGAGCAGCCAGGTCTTTCAGCTTCTTTTTTCTGCACTATAACATTTCCCACATCACAATAGAAGAGACAAGGGTGTGGACTCAGCCACCTGCTGCCCAGTTCCCTGGCACTACCCAACTGTTCAGCCTTGTCACTGCTTTAAAAACTTCTTGGTCTGACGTCATTTACCTACAGGGCTCATAGCCTCATCACCAAACACCTAGACCCCAGAGGCTCTGAGGCCTTAGTGGGAAGGTTGAAGGGGTTTCCTTACATGGTCATAGTTTGGAGAGAGGGCAGCTGAGTTGACGGGACGTTCTGTGCGGAAAGTCTTCTGATGTTCAAGGGTTGTAGAGTCAAATAGCTGGAGAGAAAAGGCAGGTGAGGGGGGGCCGGGGGAGGTATGGGAAGGGATGGGAAGGGGAAACAAAGGAGGAGGCAACAATGCTTGATAAGAAATGTACTCATTATCTTGCCCATGTAATTGTAACCCCTCTGTATGGTATTTTCACAATAAAAAAAAAAAGAAAGAAAAGAAAGAAAGAGGTATGTAATAGGCACCTTCTTGGGGCAAGTCAGGCAGGCTGAGTGTGCAGAGGGAGTGTGGGTGTAGCCCCCCACTGACCCCTTGTCCAAGCTTACCTTGGCTGTATTGTCTTTAGATGCGGTGACAAACATGGTCATGTCTCTGGATAACTGGATGTCATTGATCTGCCGGGAGTGCTCCTTCACATTCACCAATACCTCACCAGACTAAGGACAAGGGAGACTCTGAGCAGCTCCAATGCCAAAACCTACTATCACCATTCCCAGGGACCTGAGCCTTCCTTACCCCTGAATCTGAACCATCATCCCTAAATATTTCCCTTTTTTGGTCTTTTGAGCTGGTACTAGGGATTGAATTCAGGGCCTTATACTCTTGCTCCACTCATGGTTGGATAGTTGGTACTCTAGCACTTGAGCTATGCCTCCACTTTTCGATTTTTTGCTACTTAACTGGAGATAAGAGTTTCAAAGATTTTTCTGTCTGATTAAATCATGATCCTCAGATCTCAGCTTCCTGACTAGCAGAATTACAGCTGTGAGTTATGGGTGCACTTATTTTTTTTTTCCCAGGGCTGAGGACCGAACCCAGGGCCTTGTACACGCCAGGCGGGCACCCTTCCACTGAGCTAAACCCCCAGCCCCAAGGGTGCACTTATTTGTATTTGTGTGTGTGTGTGTGTGTGTGTGTGTGTGTGTGTGTGTGTGTGTGTGTTATTGGAGATTGAACTCAGGCCTCAAGCTTGCTAAAAGCAAGCAATTTACCTCTTGACCCACATCCTAAGTCTTTCCATTTATTCTTCACAATTTTGTATGCTTGACACCTGTTCTGTTACACAAGTTCCTTAAGTGCCTTGTAAACTTGGTTGAAACCTTTAAGATAACACAATTCATAATCTGACTTGTGTGCTAGCTGTCTGTAACCCTACAGGGACCATGATATCTGATTCACTCCTTTGTCCCAGGAACCATGTTGGCAGGAAAATGCTCATTTGTGTTCACTAATTTCACAAGTAACCAGAACATGCTAAGTTATTTCAAACACCTGTCACTTGATCCTTGAAACTTTTTTTTTTTTTTGGTCAGTCATGGGGCTTGAACTCAGGGCTGTCCCTGAGCCTATGCACTCAAGGCTAGCGCTCTACCACATCGAGCCACAGCTACTTCTGTTTTTCTGGTGGTTAATTAGACTCATGGATTTTATTTCATTTTTATTTATTTATTTTTGTCGGTCGTAGGGCTTGAACTCTGGGCTTGGGCGCTATCCCTCAGCTCTTCAGCTCAAAGCGAGTGCTTTACCGCTTGAGCCACAGCGCCACTTCCAGTTTTCTAGTGGTTTACTGGAGATAAGAGTCTCATGGACTTTCCTGCCCCAGCTCGCTTTGAACTGTGATCCTCAGATCTCAGCCTCCTGAGTAGCTAGGATTACAGGTGTGAGCCACCGGCGCCCAGCTTGACTCATGGATTTTAAAGTCCATGGACTCCCCGGGCTCCGGTGGCTCACACCTGTAATTCTAGCTACTTAGGAGGCTGAGATCTGAGAATTACCGTCTCCAATAAACCACTAGAAAACCGGAAGTGGCGCTGTGGCTCAAGTGGTAGAGCGCTCACTTTGAGCTGAAGAGCTGAGGGACAGCACCCAAGCCCAGAGTTCAAGCCCCAGGACCAACAAAAAAAAAAAAGTCCATGGACTCATGGACTTTCCTGCCCAGGCTGGTTTTGAACCATGATCCTCAGATCTCAGCCTCCTAAGCAGCTAAGATTACAGGTGAGAGCCACTGGAGCCTGGCCCTTGAAACATTTTATAGGTAAAACAGGTTCAGGGGTATTATATAACTCGCTGAAGATCACAGAGAATGGCAGAATTCTCTACCTGAATCCAGATGTTTCTTCTCCTTCCTCTTCTAAGGGACCATTCTGGTGGGCCTAAGGAGGACTTGGCCTCTTACCTTGGCACTGTACTGGTTGAGCTCTCCACTCTCATGGCCAGCAATGATGCACTCCCCCAGGGGTCCCCAAACAGCACTGGTGATCTTGGAGTCATTGCAAGGGATCTTCATGTAGGGTTCATTGTTGTCTGCATAGGGCAGCAGGTATCAGGCATCAGGCTCTGAAGCTACTTCCTTCACCTCAACCCTAGCCCTGTTCCTGGAGCTAGTGCTCACCAATCTGGCTCGGATCCCGCAGGTCAAAAAAGCTCACAAAGCACTGATAGCCCATCTGCTTGTCTGTGGAGAACATGATGATGTTGCCCCCAAAGTCAAATCCACAAGTCCGAACAGCTGAATTGGTCTTGAGCAGGGCCAGCTGCTTTCCTGGAGACAGGCAGAGTGTGGGTTATACTCTGTCCATTGTTACCACAGGGGGAAACACTGCACCTACCTATTATCATCTGTCTCTTCTGGCCACCACTTTCTTCCTCCTGGCTGTACTTTGAGTTGTCTTTCCATTTCTTCCCTAGTCTCTCCTCATGTATGCTGCTGATGTGGCACTGCTTACAGTAGACTGTAGCGGCTTTCCCCACAGACCTCGTTCCTCCTCAGTAAGGACCTGGTCTGATCTCTCTGTGGTACCTGGCCCAGTAAACATTTACTAAACAGAGTTGCTAAATAAACTCCACTATCTTCACGGTCAGCTCTTATATGCCTAGACTCCATTAAAATTAACCAGACTACCACTGTCCCCAGCATGCCAAATCCTACACAACAAATCCAACTCCTGTGTTTGGCATTCAAGGCTGGTTCTGGCTTAGGCTGCCTTTCTGGTCTCATCTCCAGCCCAAGAACAGGCACTCCAATCAGATCAGATGACTTGGATGTGACATGTTCCATGCTTTCTTTCCTGATTGTGCCAGTGATGACCTTTTTATTTTCCTTTAAATCCCAACTCATAGGACACTTTGGGAAACATTCCTGGGGTGCCCCTACGTGACTACGTTTCCTGCTTTGGCCTTCCACAGAACTCTGCTTCCCTCCAACATAGCTTATTACCTTACCATAACACTTTCCTCATTTACCTTCTTTAGGGCCTCTTATTCTCTAAACTATGAACCTGTTTTTTTTGGGGGGGTCCGGTCGTGGGGCCTGAACTCTGGGCCTGGGCGCTGTCCCCCAGCTCTTCGGCTCAAGGCTAGCGCTCTACCACTTGAGCCACAGCACCACTTCCGGCTTTTTTTCTTTTTGCTTATATGGTGCTGAGGAATCGAACCCAGGGCCTCAGGCATGCAAGGCAAGCGCTCTACCACTGAGCCACCTTCCCAGCCCATTATGAACTATTTCTGTCTGTTTATACAGGTACACTGTAAGTAGTCAACTTTTTGCTGAAAAAATGGGTGACCCAGACTTACCTGTTTCACAGTCCCAGAGACGACAGCTGTTGTCAGCTGAGCCAGTGAGGACGTGTTTGGTGTCCCCTACGAGGGTGTTAAGAAACATGACTAAGTCTTCCTGGGTCCTTGCCTTCTTGGGAACCTGACCAATCATTTCTCAGTTCATCTCCAAAGAGCTTTTCTTCCTCTTAGCTCCAAAGCATTCCAACCTTGTCATCCATAATTTGAACTTGTTGTGAATGTTTCTCCAACAGAAATAGGAAGTATTGTTCTCTAGACCCCACTAAGACAGACCAAACCCCCAACTCCAAGTTAATATCACCACTGCTGGCAGACCCCGGGGCACAGACTCAGAGCAAAAAGGATACAGTCAGCGTCCACACACCACACAGCTCCAGTATGGCCCATGTAGGTTCCCAGCCTCTCACCATTCACAGAGTACCATACATTGACAATCTGGAGAAGTTAAATGACAGGATGGTTCACATCTCAGGAGAACGTGGTCTCCTATTTTGCCCCAGGAACTCTCCAGATTCTAGCCAGGCCATCTACCATATTCAGCTTAATCCTTGGTAAAGAGCGCTGATAAAAAGTTTAACTCGGGCTGGGAAGGTGGCTCAGTGGCAGAGTGCTTGCCTTGCATGCATAGGGCCCTGAGTTCAATTCCTCAGCACCACAGAAATAGAAAAAGCAGGAAGAGCTGAGGGATAGCACCCAGGCCCAGAGTTCAGGCCCTCCAACCGACCAAAAAAAAAAAGTCTAACTCTTGGGTTTTCCTCCCTTCCAGAAATAGTCAAGCAGCAGGCTAGTCAAGCTCATAAAATCAACCTCATCTGCCAGTCCTGCCCTTTCCTGGACTCAGAATCTTACAAAAGAATAAAAGGTCAAACTGAGCTCCAGGAAAGAAAAACAGTAGTTTGGGTGTCATGTCCAGGTGGGAGCAGCTATCAGCACTATCTCACTGTACGCCCTCAAATACAGTGTTTCTCTACCCTCAACTTCAGCTTCCCCACCTTTAAACTGGCCAGAACAAGCTGGATGTGGTGGTACAAGCCTATAATCATCACTCAGGATGCTAATGCAAAAGCAGCCGCAGTTTCCAGCCAGCCTGGGCTGCCCAACCAGATATAATCTAAAAAAATAAAAAGGCAGGACAATAATGCCTCTTCAGATGTAGCTGTGAAACTCCAATGAAATGGTGCAGAAGACAGGCGGCTGCTGGTGGCTCACGCCTACAATCCTAGCTACTTAGGAGACTGGGATCTGAGGATTGTGGTTCAAAGCCACAAGCTTTCCTAGGCAGTAAAGCCCATGAGACCCCTATCTCCAATAAACCACTCTGGAAATGCTGAAAGTGGCACTGTGGCTCAAGTAGTATAGTGCAAGACTTGAACAAAAGAAAAGCTCAAGGGCAGAGCCCAGCTCAGAGTGCAAACCTCAGGACAGACCAAAAAAAAAAAAGTTAAGAAGGAGTTGGAGTTGTGATTAAAGTGGTAAAACAGGGCTAGGAAGGTGGCTCAGTGGTAGAGTGCTTGCCTTGCATGGCTGAGGCCCTGGATTCAACTCCTCAGCACCACATAAGCAAAAAGAAAAAAGCCGGAAGTGGCGCTGTGGCTCAAGTGGTAAAGCGCTAGCCTTGAACTGAAGAGCTGAGGGACAGCACCCAGGCCCAGAGTTCAGGCCCCACGACCAGACCCAAAAATAAAATAAAATAAAGTGGTAAAACACTAGCCTTGAGTAAAAAAAAAAAAAAAAAAACTCAGGGACAGTGCCCAAGCCCTGAGTTCAAGCCCCAAGTCTCACACACACACACACAATGTTCTCCATAATAAGTACCCACATTTTACAAAAAGGGAAGTTTGTAGCTTAGAGAGAGGTTAAATGCCATATTCTCAAAGTCACACTGCTAGTAAATGGCAGGAGTTCAGATTCAAATCCAGTCTGTCTGACTTCGGAGCGCTCTGTTAACCATTATTAACTGCCTCCATATACAGGATGCTCCCAAAGGAGGTCCTCCAAACTGAGGACCTGTGCACTGAAAAGCAGGATGGGACCAGCTGGACTGCGGCTAGAGGCACCATCATTAAATCCTGTCTTCTTTCTCTTTCTATCCTGGGGATTGAGTCCCGGGCTTTGGACACAGTAAACACGCCCCCACCCCACCCCCAGCACCGTCATCCTGTAACCACACAGCTTGCCACCAAGGGACCAACTTTACCACTAGAGGTGGTCTGTTCTCTTGTCCCGGGAGGATGGTTTAGGCGCTGCCCCTCCCCAGGCCCCTTCCTCCCCGGCTTCTTGCCACTCTGCCCACCTATCCCCAGTGGGTCTCTCCCTGGTTTTCGGGATGGGATGTTCTTAGGTTGTCCTCGGACGGCAGAACTAGCAGGACGAAGGCGCCGCTCCCAGACCCCCGCCCGCGGCCGCCCGCCCGCCCGCCCGCCCGCGGCCGCCGCTCACGGGGTCCTTGGCCACGGTGAAGAGGAGGTCTCCCTCGCGGTTATACTTGATCTGCGTGATGGACCGCTCATGGCCTTGCAGGAGGATCGGCTTCTGTGGGGACAGCACGGGGGAAGACTCAGGGCCCACTGGGACGCGGGACCCCCACCCGCGCCCCCCGCGCCCGGGGAGCTTACCATCCTGGCGGTGACGCGACGACAGAGGCAATGTGAGCCGGGCCGGAAGAGGTCGTGGATAGACTTCCGGGTTATGGGCCGCCACCTGCCTCGTTCCCGGAAGTAAAAGAGAGCAGCGTTGCCATGGCGGCGTCTCTGGGTGGGTAGCCGGCCCCGCCCCCGCGGGCCTCCCGACCCCCAGCTCAGTGACTTGTCTTGTGCCCCGAGCCCCAGACGCAGGCTCCTCGATCCGCGTCCCGGAGGGAAGGGGGGCGGGGCGGGCGGGAGCGGGGCGAGGCCGGCGGGCGTCCGCGCGGGGGCGTCGGGCGGCTCGAACCTTCCACGCGTGTGCACTCAGGGCAGGTGCTGGCTCTGGTCCTGGTGGCCGCGCTGTGGGGGGGCACGCAGCCGCTGCTGAAGCGGGCCTCGGCCGGCCTGCAGCAGGTTCAGGAGCCGACCTGGGTCCGCCAGTTGCTACAGGAGATGAAGACCCTTTTCTTGAATACCGAGGTGCGTCTGTGAACCCCCTTCTTTCTCCCTCTCTCCTGAGGAGTAGTGGCTAAGCAGTTTGAGGTAACGGGTGAAGGCCAGGGCCTCCAATTCCAGGAGTCTTGTCCTCTTTGAGCCTCAGTTTCATCATCAGCAAAAGTGGGAATTATAATGATAACCATCTTCCAGGGCAGTTGAAAGATTTTAGAGGTGAGACACATAAAGCTCTTAGCGATGGGCTTACTTCATCCTATGTGCCCACTCTATGGCTTCAGTGAGTATGTTACTATTGTGACCCTGCCCATTATATAAGGAAACCATCGCAAACCTTTCCAGAGGGAGGGCTTGGACCCAGCTGGCCCTGGGAGAAGGTGAGAAGGGCTATGGAGTACTGCCTCTGGTCCCAAGTTGGCCTGGGCATGCTGGTGGGACAGGCTGGTCAGGACACAGCTTCTTAAGGTTAAGGGCAAGAAGAGATATAAGAGTGGACGGGGCTGAGAAGGTGGCTCAGTGGTAGAGCGCTTGCTTTGCATGCATGAGGCCCTGGGTTCTATTCCTCAGCACTACATAAACAGTAAAAGCCAGAAGTGGCTCAAGAACTAGAGTGCAAACCTTGAGCTGAAGAGCTGAGGGATAGTGCCCAGGCTCAGAGTTCAAGCCCGACAACTGGCCCCATGACTACCCCCCCACAAAAAAAAGAAACCAGCAGAGCTGAGGGAAGGTATTTAGGGGAAACAGGTAGATTGGATCTGTTTCTGCTCCAGAAGGACATTCCTCGGAGGACTTAGTGGGCTCTTAGAACTACCCCTTCTTCCAAGGAAGGGCAGATGCTAGAAGTTCAAAGAAGGCCATACTGCTCAGTCACACTGACTTCACATCTCTCCTGTTTCCAGTACCTGATGCCCTTTCTCCTCAACCAGTGTGGCTCCCTCCTCTACTACCTCACCTTGGCATCAACAGGTGGGTCTCTGGTGTAGAGCTTTTCTGTCTAGTGAACCGGAAACACTTTGTTGCCTTCAGTCAGGGAGAGTATCTGCTTTGGGTTTCCTATTTGTACGCTTTTTGAGTTGCAAGGACAGAGTGGGTTGGTGACAAGCATATGGCCAGGCACTGGAGTTGGTCTTGTGCAGCAGCACTTGATACACTTGCTGCCTCAAGTACTGGCTTTGGTTTATTTGCTGGAGACAAGTTCTCACTGTGTACCTCAAGTTGGCTTAGAACTTAGACTCCTCCTGTCTGAGCCTCTCAAATACTGGGATTATAGACATGTAGCACCATACCCAGCAATATTCATCTTTCCTGATAAAACCGTAGCCACTATTTTTAAGCATGTATTTTAGTGAGTAGCCACAAAAGCAGTAGTTTCTCTTTTCTTTCTCTTTCTTTCTTTTATTTTTTCAATTTTTTTTTTTTTTTTGTCGGTCGTGGGGCCTGGGCGCTGTCCCTCAGCTCTTCAGCTCAAGGCGAGCGCTCTACCACTTGAGCTACAGCGCCACTTCCGGTTTTCTGGTGGTTTATTGGAGATAAGAGTCTCATGGTCTCTCCTGCCCGGGCTGGCTTTGAACCCCGATCCTCAGATCTCAGCCTCCTGAGTAGCTAGGATTACAGGCGTGAGCCACCAGCGCCTGGCTTATTTTTTCAATTATTTATTATTTGATGCCAGTACTGGGGTTTGAACTCAGAGCCTGGGCACAGTCCCATAGCTTTGTCATTGAAGGCTAGTGCTCTACCACTTGAATCACATCTCCAATTCCCAGTTTTTTGGTGATACGTGTTTCATGGACTTTTCCTCCCTAGGCTAGCTGATCTTACATCTCAGCCACCTGAGTAGCTAGGATTACAGGCATAAGCCACCAGCATCTGGCCTTATTTATTTATTTTATTGTGACTGAGTGATATTAAACTTTAGAGTCTCTTGTCTCCCAGGTGCTGAGATTACAGATATTTACTACCAGGCTTAGGTGTGTGTGCGTGCGTGTGTGTGTGTGTGTGTGTGTGTGTGTGTGTGTGTGTGTGTGTGTGTGTGTGTGTTTTACTGGGGATTTAACCCATATCCTTGTATATGCTAGGAAAGGACTAAAAACACTTTATCAATTGCACTACACTATAACACATAGAATTGTGGTTTGAACTCAGGGCCTTATGCTTGCTAGGAAAGCACTTTATACTTGAATTGGGCCTCTTAGCCATTTTGCTTTAGGTTATTTTTCTTATCTATGTTTTCCTTTTTTTTTTTTTTTTTTTTTTTCCAGTTGTGGGGCTTGAGCTCAAGGCCTGGGTGCTGTCTCTGAACTTTTGTGCTCAATGCTAGCACTCTACCACTTTGAGCTACAGCTCCACTTCTGGTTTTCTAGTAATTAATTGGAAATAAGAGTCTTACAGAGCCAGGTGCAGGGCTCATGCCTGTAATCCTAGTTACTCAGGAGGCTAAGATCTGAGGCAGTTCAAAGCAAGCCTAGGCAGGTTAGTCTGTGAGACTCTTATCTCCAATTAACCACCAGAAAACCAGAAGTGGCACTGTGGCTTAGGCAGTAGAATGCTTGTCTTGAGCTGAAGTGCACAGGGATAGCACCCAAGCCCAGAGTTCAAGCCTTACAACCATAGCCTTTCCTGCCTGGGCTGGCTTCAAACTTCAATCTTCAGATCTTCCTCCCACTTCTGCCTCTTGAGTATTAGAATTAATTGCAGGAGTATGTCACCATAACTGTTCCATGATACCTTTTTTATTTTATTTTTTCCAGTCCTGGGGCTTGAACTCAGGGCCTGAGCTCTATCCCTGAGCCTCTCTGTTCTCAAGGTTAGTGCTCTACCACTTGAGCCACAGTGCCACTTCTGGCTTTTTCTGTTTATGTAGTACTGAGGAATCAAACCCAGGGCATGCCCCATTCTCAGCCCTCTGAGACTTTTTTTTTTTTTTTGTGAGTTGTAGGGTTTGAACTCTGGGCCTGGACACTGTCCCTCAGCTCTTCAGCTCAAGGCGAGCACTATACCACTTGAGCCACAGTGCCACTTCTGGTCTTCTGGTAGTTTATTGGCGATAAGAGTCTCATGGACTTTGCTGCCCAGGCTGGCTTTGAGCCATAATCCTCAGATCTCAGCCTCCTGAGTAGCTAGGATTACAGGCGTGAGCCACAGGCGCCTGGCATGAGACTCTTTATCTTCAGTTAACCACCAGAAAACTGGAAGTGGTGCTATTGACTTAAAGAGGTAGAATGCTACCTTGAGTGAAAAAGCTCAGGAACAGCACCCAGGTCCTGAGTTCAAGCCCCATGACAAAGAAAAAAAAAAAAGAAAATGTTTGTACCTAGAAAGACATTTTTTCATCTCAGGGATTCTTCTTCTTCTGCCTACCCAGATCTGACCCTAGCAGTGCCCATCTGTAACTCTCTAGCCATTGTCTTCACGCTGATTGTTGGGAAGGTCCTTGGAGAAGATATTGGTGGAAAACGTAAGTCAGGCTGCTGTGAGTGTGGGATACAGCTGTTTCCTAGAGTCCGTCCTTCATGAGTGGGAGAGGAGGGGCCCTTCTTCCATCCTGCCTTTCCTCTGCAGCTCTCCCTGCCTCCTGGTGGCCATTAGTTTCCTTCCTGGGCAGTCTGTGGGTGGGAATTATGACCAGACCCCATCTGAGCCCATCAGCCCTGTGCCAGTTCCTTCCTACTGGCGTGAATGAGCTCAGAGCCCCTTGATTTCTTTTTCCTTTTTGGTGGCACTGGGGTTTTAACTCAGGAGCTTGCATTTTCTAGGTGAGTGTTGTACTACTTGAGCTATACCTCCAGTCTGAGCCCCTTAATGTCTGCTCTTTATCCCAGGAGCGGTTGCTGGCATGGTGCTCACTGTAACAGGAATTACACTTTGCATCACAAGCTCAGTGAACAAGACCCAGGGGCCACCATCTACCTTTTAGTGGGTTAATTCCCACCTCAAGCTCTGCCATCACCAGGAAGCTCCGGGGCCATGGGTGCAGGCAGTGAGCTGATGGGCCTAGCACTTGCCCTCCCTGAGCTTCAGCTTCCTCATCTCGTATGGGAACATCTACCTCGTGGAGCACAATACGTTTTTTAACCTTTGAGCAGTGTTCAGCTGCTGTGATTCAGCACAGGAGACTTTATCCTTACCCTCAGCAGCCATTCTGCCCAGCTGCTTTCTTCCTGTGTTATCTCAGGCCACTGTTATGCAGCCACTATTAATTTGACCTGTTCTGGACTGTTATGGTCTGCAGAGCCCTGGCAGCAGGGCAAGCTGCAGTCTCTGAACCAGAAGTGTGACTAGGAGGTCTCTAGGGTTCAGTCAGAGTGCCTTGCTGATGTTGATGAAACTGAGGGGGAAAGGGTGTAGGAAAGATGAGCTGTTAAGCTCCCTACCCATCTATGAGGAGGGTGAAATTGCTTTACTGCCAGCCCCTCTCAAACAGACAACTATGAGCCTGGTAAGAGCTACCTGCAACACCCAACACAACTGGCCACTTGCAGCCTCAATAAATCATTAAACACACAGAGCTTAATAAGTGTTCTTTTATTGTGATCTCTCTTCCAAATTCAGGTAAAGATTCCTTTCTCTGGACAAGAATCTGACATAAGGAACTAGCCTCCCCAGCAAGGGGTGCTGTGACCAGAGAGAAAGGAAGACTACTGGGATATGGGCTTAAGGACAAGAGGATGGGGAAGATTTGAGGAGGCCAGGACTCTCCTGTGAGTCCTGGAGACACATGGCTTCCTATAACAGGCTGGTAGAGGCCAGAGACAAAAGATGACAAGTCCGTGTCCCCAGTTTCTGTGTGGAGCTTTTTGGCTCTCCAGGTGGCACAGTATGGACTGAGGCTGGAGGTGTAGCCCCAGCCTAAGACTGGTGTTCCAAGGACAGGGCTTCTTCTACTGTGCTGCCTTCTGGAGGAGGTGGAGAGCCATAAGCATGCCTGCCTACAGCCCCAGCCAGGAGATCCTCAACCCCAGGAAAAGAGAACACTAAAGATTTAAGGAGAGGTCAAGCTCTGAGATGTTAGAGATCTGCTTACAGTCACAGTGAGAGGACTGTTCCTATGGCCCACCACTGCCAGTCTCTAGCTCAGAACTCCTCCCATCTCCATTCCATCCATTGGCCTACCTGATCTAAAGGCTCCTCGGTCCATGTGTCTTTATCATCTACAACTTCCTGGGCCCCTGCTGTCTCTTTCCTTGGGTGAGGAGCCCTGTACACTCCCTTCACTCCTAGTGAGGGAAGTAACATTAGCTGATAACCATCAGTGCCAGGGGCCTCAGCCTCCTTTTGTCTTCTCTACCAGCCACTTTCTCTTCTCTGACCTTGTTCTACATCCCTCCCTACCTTAGAGGGGGACAGAGAAGTTGAGAAGCAGGCATTTGGCTCCCATCCCAAACCTTTGTAAATCTACCCCTGAAGCCTCATGGCGTTTTTTTTTTGGGGGGGGGGTGTCCGGTCGGGGGTCCTGAACTCTGGGCCTGGGCGCTGTCCCTCAGTTCTTCAGCTCAAGGCTAGCACTCTACCACTTGAGCCACAGCACCACTTCTGGCTTTTTTCTTTTTGTTTACGTGGTGCTGAGGAATTGAACCCAGGGCCTCATGCATGCAAGGCAAGCGCTCTGCCACTAAGCCAGCCCCAGCCTCATGGCTTTGAGTGAACCGTTGCCCCTTCCATGTGCTTCTTTCACATGGGAAATCCTTTTGGAGAAGCAAGGGACTAGATGTGCAGGTGGGGGATAAGTGATTGCCCCTGCCA
The DNA here is from genome assembly GCF_019054845.1 of Dipodomys spectabilis. Classification (NCBI taxonomy): domain Eukaryota; kingdom Metazoa; phylum Chordata; class Mammalia; order Rodentia; family Heteromyidae; genus Dipodomys; species Dipodomys spectabilis. The sequence goes on along the minus strand of NW_024870679.1, from coordinate 41,029,871 downwards.
ATGCCTCCCGTGGCAGCAGGGATCATCTTGTCACTAAGGTGCATGCACAAGGCCCTGGGTTTGGTCCCAGTCCTGGATTACCTCACCTGATGGAAACGAGGGAGTAGGAAGAATGTTTCTTGACTGAATAGCCTGCTGGGGCCTGGCATAGAAAGCAGAGGGCTCAGTTTGTCCTGCTGCTTCCTCTGGAGAGTGCAGGGTGTCAGGTGCCCTGTTACCCTGAGGGTATAGAAGGGACCCTGGTTGTGGGCTGTTCTCACTTTTCCTATTCCTGGTCCAGGCTCCAGTGTCCCAGTGCCTGAGGGAGCTTGGGAAAAGCAGTGTTGTCATCTTCTCAGCCCATATCCTCCCTCTCTGTCCCCTCCTCCCATCAGACTGCCTATCCTGGGACAACAGCTGGCACCTGGCACTGGAAAATGTCCTGGGTAAAGCCAAACTGTGCCCCACCCCTGTGCTCATGCTCACTGGCTCATCTCCTGGGAGTGTCCAGGCCTGGAGGAGGATGGGGAGCTGCTGTCTCCTTGGGTCCTCCCTAAGCCAGGTATGCCAATTCTCTCCCAGCATCCAGTATAGAAAGGTGTTAGATTCTTTTTGTTGTGTGTGGTGGTGGTCATGGGGCTTGAACTCTGAGCCTGGGCACTGTCCCTGAGCTCTTCAGCTCAAAGCTAGCACTCTACCACCTGAGCCACTTCCAGTTTTCTGAGTGGTTAATTGGAGATAAGAGTCTCACAGACTTTCCTCCCCTGGGCTAGGATCACAGGCGTGAGCCTCCCCCCTGTCCCCCCCCCTCACCCGGCTGCAAGGTGTTAGATTCTGCAACCCATCCTGAAAGTCACAGTGCTGTTCTGGCCTGTGCCACTCAGTAACTTGTCACCCTGAACTTGCTGAGCTCCCGTTTCTACCTACTGACAATGGGGATAATCTCGTTTCATGAGATAATTGAAAGGGTGCAGTGAGATTAGGCCAGAGTTCTCAGTCAGTTACTCCCCTTCCTTCCCACCTTAGTGGGACCCTGGATCACCTACCTCCTGCCTGTGGGGCCCATACTTTGGCTTCAGAGGATACCTGCAATGAAAGGAAAGGCTTGTGTTGGGCAAAGGAAGACAAAGAATGAGAGCGCACAGCTCTGAGGGCAGCCTCAGCCACACCCAGTGCCCTGAGCCGCCCAAGTACATACCAGCAGCCCCTGGGCAGGGAGGGGCTGGGCACCAACAGCTCCAGATAAGGCAGGGCCTTGAATTCATCCTCTCCCACAGCTACATAGTAATGGCCATTCACAAGAGCCATCCCTGCAGACAGCGGGACCCCCTCCAAAGTGTAGAGTCTAGGGGAAAGGTGAGGGCCAGTGGGCTAGAGTCTGCTTCAGACTCAACAGGTGGTGGAGGGGCATTGCGGGTCACAGCTACTCCAGGGTGCCCTCTGGGCTATGGGAACCTGGTACCTAGATTCTGCCCTGGCTCTGTGGGGTGGGCCAAAGGGACCTTTCCCTATGTTGGAAGAGCATACTTTCCCTTGGCCTTTTCATGCTCCCTGAAACCAGTAGGGGAGACTCTGGGGACTTTGGGCCTCTGCCCCTTCCCATACTTACTTATGTACAGCCCCAGTCTGCAACTTGACTTTCTCAGTCAGGAGCTTCAACACAGTTGCCCATTCCTGGATGGCAGCCTGAGACAACTTCAGACTAAATGGGGGACTTAGCAGGTCCCCATTCCTGAACACACTAAGATAAAGGGCAACGGGTAAGAGAAGGGTCTCCAAGACTTCCTACATATGAGAAGGTAACATGAGCCACAGAACTCTGTGAGAATCACTGTGCCAACCCATTTCACCCACCAATGATTCTTTATCTCCCACCAGTAACTGGGGGAAAAAGCCACCCCAATGTTCATAATGTCACTGAAACAGAAGGCTCTGCCCCTTGTTCCCTGTCACTGGCACTCACTGGATATAGCAGGGGGCACCTGCAGGAAGCCATTGTCCAAGGGCCCCATCACACTGGTAGCAAGTCCTGGGAGGGTCCTGAAACCCAAGTAAGGCCCCCAGATCAGGAGAGAGAAAGACTTTCATTATGGAGGGGTCAGCCTAAGGATCCTGGGGTGAGTAGGTTGGAACCAGCTGGGCAGGAAAAGGGGCAAGGAGGGAGCACACTAGTCATACCTTCCACTAAAGCATTTCCAGGCATCTTCAAACCTCCCACCCCCATCCCATGAGTGTTTCTCAGATTCCTCTTTCCTTTGGGAGGGCCACATCCTGGAGGCAAGGTAAAATATTGGGGCAGGGGTTGGGCTAATATCTTCTAGTCCCAGGAAGAACAGCAGCAGGCTCCAGATACACAGGTATAGAGGGCCCTACGGAACCAGAAGCTCCTGTTTCTTCCAGAGCCCCTGACCTCCCAGACCAAACTGGAGCAATCCCAAGAAGCATGGGAGGACAGAGACGGGGCCAGCCTCTCCTAGGACTCACTTGTGGTCTGCCGGTCTTTCCACCTGGCTTCTTCCCTCCTGGGGGTAAATAGCTGAAAGGACAAATTGGGTCTAGGTCATCTTGAGGCTTCCATAGTCCAGTAGCTTCTGGAGAGTGGATTTAAGGCCCAGCTCCCTAGGTCTCCCTCTCATGGGTCAGTCCAGAACACATGTAGGCACTTGAACCTGCCCCAAGTGCCATGCAGGTTGGAAATCTAGACAGGTCTCAGACATAAACTGTAAGGTTAAAGAATAAGAAAACAGCTGGGCGCTGGTGGCTCACGCCTGTAATCCTGGCTACTCAGGAGGCTGAGATCTGAGGATCACGGTTCAAAGCCAGCCTGGGCAGGAAAGTCCATGAGACTGTTATCTCCAATAAAACCACTAGAAGAACGGAAGTGGCACTGTGGCTCAAGTGGTAGAGCGCTAGCCTTGAGCTGAAGAGCTGAGGGACAGCACCCAGGCCCAGAGTTCAGGCCCCACAACTGGACCCTCCCCCCCCCAAAAAAAAAGAACTTTCAGGAAAAGTTTCAACCTATAGAGTCTCCTTCCCACAAGGTGGTCCTGACTATAGTGGAGTCCTACCTAATCACAGCATAAGCCTTAGTAACCAACAATTTAACCTGAATTTCAACTCAACACCTTGCAGATTTTTACTACTGCTGCCTCTCCCCAGGTTCAGTGAAAGCCTGGTACCCACACAGTGAATACTGGAGAAGCACATTGCTGCTGCCACTCCCTCCCCCCCTAGGCTTTTGAAACAGCCCCAGCCCACTCACGGGAGCTTGTGGAATCGCTCAAAGCCAGCAGCCACATATTGTCCTCCATTCTGTAGGTCTGCCAGGTCGGTGACAGGGTGGCCATGACAAGGCGTGTAGAGGGCACGTACAGCCAGTGGAGCTTGTACGGCTGATGTTACATCATATAGGAAGGCCTCCATGGTGGGGTAGCGGCGTTGAGTCACCACCAGCTGGTGGCCTGGGGTGAAAGGGTCCCCATTTCTGTACACAACTACTCTTTTGGCCGTTGGCCTGCTACTCGCCATAGTGTACCCTCAGCCAGACGCGGAGCTGTTGCTAGGTAACAAAGGCAAAGTTGGGAGTCATGCCAATTAGAGGTCAAGTCAGTAAGAAAGGGAGGGAGAACCTCTTTCCATGCAACTTTCTCTGCCTTTCTGACTGAAAGGTCAGGGCTTTATGAGACCTTACAAGAGCAGGATAGGTAATGATCACTGACAAGGCAGACCCCGAGTTCAATGAAAGGGAGTGGCAGAGATCCCACTTAAGCACAGACATTCTAATCTTCTTTTGAGCTCAAGGGAAGCAAGGGGGAATCAGCTTGAGGGCTGTTCTCCAAGGAGCATAGCTAGCTTTGGTCTTGGGCCATGGCTCCAAGCTGGCCTTGGGGATAATGTCCTTGTTCTAGTGATTATTGAACAGGAAATCCATGAACTGTCCTGGCCAGGGGCTGGAGATGAAAGCAACCAGGCTGAGTCAAGAAAAAACTTTATTATCCTCCAAGCCTCCCACTCTTTTCTCCAGGGAATTTCACCTGAAATTTGGATTGAACAACATGCGGAGGATGAAAGGGGGTCCTTCATCTTCCTTGCATACCAGCAAGCTCTCTTCTGCATCTTCTCTTGAACCTGTTAGCCATAATGGTTGAGGATAGGAGCTGAAGGTAAAGCTGGTACCAGGAAGGTAGGATGAGGGCCCATTTTCCTCATCACACTTTCACAAATAGAACCTGTTGCTCCCGTGGGTCTCCCTGTCTAGCCTGGTGCTCCTGCTTTCAATGACCTGCCTTCCTATGGATCCTTTCCTGTCTAGACTGGTTCTGGACAGTTGGAAGACAGGTTCTCAGGTGGCCTTAATCTTCATAGTGCAGCCCTCTAGTTATCTCATCCTTCATAACTAGTACAATAGAGGTTCCATCTCTGGACCATCTATCACTGGGGGTCTGGCCCTTGGACAGTTTTATCCTGAGATCCAGGCTACCATGTTCCAGCCCTGTCAAGGTCCCATCCAGATTCATCTGGGTTGTTTGAGAGGCTTGTCCTCTGTAGTCTGGCTCTTTGGCAGTATTTCACTTTGTGGTCTGACCTTCTGGGAGACCTGTCCTTGATTATCTGGATCCTGACAGACTACAGGCAGCTGTGTCCTGGCCTTTTTGGAACAGGGGCTCCTAGATTTGAGGCCCCTGAGGGTCTGATCCTCCAGGAGCTTCATCTGCTGCAGGCAGAGTTCTTCAAAGGCCTATCCACCATGGTCTGGCCATTGGGCAAACCTTTTCCCTCTATCCTGGCTGGCTGGTGGTATACAAACTGTGGTCTAGCCCTCCTACAGCTGTCACCATTAGCCCCAGCAGTGGTTTTGCTTTCAGTGATCTGACTTTCTGAGGATTTATGGGACTGTGATTTATCCCTCTTGCAGGAGTCATAGTCCAGCTTTCCCATGGCCCTGTTTCTGTAGGATGGTTCCTCTAGCAGGGAGCTTGATTGTGACCAGACCTCCTCACAGGCTCGTTGTCCCTGGTGTGGACTCAGGTTGGGCTTGGCTCTGTTCTGGTCTGTTTCTGGGGATCTCAGTGTTTGTTTAAGAATTAGGTACTGTTGGGAGAAAACAGATACTGCATCATACCAGCTTGTTTGGGCATAGCAAGAGGCCTCTTCCAAACCCCACCCTTGGCCCATTCAGAAAAGCGTTCCAAGTTAATGTGTACCTCCTTTCGGCTGTTGATGGCCTGTTGTAGCCACAACAGTTCCATGGCCAAGTGGCTTTGGTGGTACTGGAGTTCCTGGAGCTCATATTGGCTATGGGACAGTCCTGGACCTGTGGTTTCTTTGAAGAAGGGGGAAAAAAATTCATGAATTATTCGAGGTGTAGACACTAGGAATAGGTTTATCCATGGATTCTAGCAACCCTTTGCTCCCTACCCAATGTCTTTTCCCCAATCAGGAGTAAGGAGGGAGTAACAGAGGAAGGAAGGAGGGAGAAAGCTTATTTAGCAGATTCCTTTCATTTTTCAGATGGGAAGCTAAGGCCTTTCTTTCTCAGAGAGGATCAGGGGTTTCCCTGAGCTAGGCAGAGTGGTACCTGGGTTCTCCATCCTGGAGATGGAGGTATCTCTGGTTTTCTCTTGGCCAGGTTTTCTGGCTTTCTTGCTCTGCTCAGCCAGAAGCCAGAGACTGTCATCTCTGCAGGAAAGAGTTCCTGGATCTGATGAATTCTCTCTTGGCTTCTTCAGCATCATCTCCTCCCACATGGCCCTTTTCTCAGATTCTTTACATGGGAGGTGTTTCCATAGTTCCTGCTCTGGATTTTGCACCCTCTCTTTTGCTTTCCAGGAGCGATGAGATTTTGCCTTTTAAGAAATCAGAGAGGTCTGAGAGTCCAAGAGCTAAGTCTCTGTGCATAATGGGGGCATGATCAAGCAAAGAAGTGGGCAGAATTCAGGACTCGGGTGTGAGGCGAGTCTGCTGCCTTTTGCAGTGAGAAGCCTATCGTCAGCAAGAGTGGCCTCCAACACTCCCTTGCATCCCCCACCACATGCTCCTTCCCCTCACTTGCCCTCGTGGGACGTGCACTACCTCTGGGAGAAAGCGGGGCCTGGGGATCCAGCCCGCAGTCCACTGAAGTGTGCCCAGGTCGCCCTCGATCTCTTGCACAACCGCCTCATATTCAGCTCGCAGGTTCTGGAACTGCTGCCGGACTAAGAAGCCCCGGATGCAGGCCTGAGGTGGAAACCGAGAGGAAAGAAGGCCTCATCACTTTAGGAAAGGGGCATTTGGGGGATTTTCCTGGAGTCATCCCAGGGCCTGCAAGAAGGGCCACGGTCACCGGAGAAGATGGGGGACAGCGCGCGCGGGACTCTGGGAGTTCAAGGGAGGAGACCGGACTGGACCTCCTCCTCTCTTCAAGTCCTTCCGTGCGGACCCTGTCCAGGCACGAGCGAGGGGGCCGCTGGGGGAAGCCTGGGAGGCGGCGCGCGCCGGCATCTCCAGAGGCTGGCACGCGGAGAGGGGACTGAGCGTGACGGCCTCATCTAGCAGGGAAGTCCGAGACCCCAGTGCACTCCTACACCCCGCCGCCTCGAACCTGTAACAAAGACACCCTCCGAAGTAACAGCTCCCGGTCCATGCTCACGCCAACGGCCCCAAGATACGCCGGGCGCCTGCGCAGGGGAGGCGGCGGTGGCGCTCCTGAGCATGCGCAGGCACAGGCCCCGCCCCTCCGCGTCGCGGCAGCCTTCCGCTAGTCCCGGCTCTGCTCTGCTCCCCTGTGTGGTCCCGGGGCGACGCCGACCCCACGTCCCAGCCCGAGCCGGGCCTCCAGGCCTTGCGTGCCCCTCAGAGGCTTCTCGGCGAGAAGAGGCGTGAAGAGGGCAAGGAGGACATGGAGCCGCTTGCTTTCTTTTTGGTTTAATTCCATCCAGCGCCCCCCACCTCCATAGCACCTGGGGGTCTGAGGAACAGCTCCGAGTTGGTAAAGTCACAGTTTAAAGGGAATGTGAAGGAGGCGGCTGGGCCTGGGTCCGACGCCTACGCAGCGGGCTGCTCCTCGGGCTCGGCATTCTCGGCCAGGTGCAGCTTCTGTCTGTGTCGGTCAAGGAAGGTGATGCTTTGACTCTGCCTGACCTCCGGGCTCCCGTCCGGCACAGCCAGGCCCAGGCCCTCGGTGGGCTGCGCTTGCGGGCCCGTTTGCCTCTGTGTGTGTGTGTGTGTGTGTGTGCTGCCGACTGAACCCTGGGGCTCAGGCATGCACACATGAGCTCTACCACCAAGCTCAACCCAGCTGCACCCCCAGTCTACCCAGCCTGCCCTTCTTCTTAAGTCCCTCACCCAGCCTCTTTTCATCCAGCAGGGCCATTGAGCTAGATTTGCTGAGTCCGCACTGGAGAAAGAGGGGGAGGGGGGGGAGAGAGGGAGGGAGGGAGGGAGGGAGGGAAGGATGGGGGAGAGAGAGAGAGAGAGAATGTGTGTGTGTGTGTGTTTGGGTGCTCATTTCTTACAAGACCAAATAAAGTAGTCTAGATTACTAAGTAAATAAGAAATTGTTCAATGCTACCAGGATAGGAGGACACCAAGCAGGCTTCATAATATATTGGTATCATCTAGTACTACAAAGCCTGTGCCCATTGGCTCATGCCTGTAATCCTAGCTAGGAGATTTGAGCAGCCAGAAGTGGAGTAGAGTGCTAGTCTTGAGCAAAAACATCTTAGGGATAGTACCCAGGCACAAAGTTCAAGCCCCAGGATTGGCACACCAAATACACACAAACACACACACACACACACACACACACGTATATATATATATATATATATATATATAAAGTCAGTGGTGAGGCTTGAACTCAGGTCTGGACACTGTCCCTGAGCTTTTTTTTTTCTTTTTTCTTTTTTTGTCGGTCGTGGGGCTTGAACCTTGGGCTTGGGTGCTGTCTGTGTGCTCTTCAGCTCAAGGTGAGCGCTCTAACGCTTGACCCACAGCACCACTTCTGGTTTTCCAGTGGTTTATTGGAGATAAGAGGCTCACGGAGTTTCCTGCCTGGGCTGGCTTTGAACCGTGATCCTCAGATCTCAGCCTCCTGAGTGGCTAGGATTACAGGCGTGAGCCACCGGCACCCAGCTTCCCTGAGCTTTTTTGCTCAAGGCTAATGCTCTACCACTTTGAGCCACAGCTCCACTTCTGCTTTTCTGGTGGTTAATTGAAGAGCAGAGTCTCACACACTTTCTTGCCTGGGCTGGCTTTGGACTGTGATCCTCAGATCTCAGCCTCCAGAGTAGCTAGGATTACAGAGCTGAACCACCAGTGCCTGGCAAATTAAAGATTTTGATCAGTAGGTAAAACATATTCCCTACATCCTCTTTTCTTCTAGTATTTGGGACATTCTATGCTGATCTCTTTGGGTGGGGGTGGTGTGTGGCTATTGCTGATCAGTAAGACTGCTGCTTATGTGTGGATGAATACTCCTGAGCAAGGTAGAGAAACTGACCTCATCTCCTCCCTCATCCTTGCCCCAAGGGGGAAATGTACACACATAAAGACTCAAAGGATACATGGAATTACTAAGATCTTCCAGCTATCAACAAAAAGAAAAAAGAAAAAGTGTTCTGTTAGGAGAGAGACCAGAACAAACCCAGATGCTCTTCCACCTCTTCTGGTGGAAGTTGTGGGCCCCAACTTTCTTGGATCCATATACCCTCACCTTTTTACCAGGAACTTGGAATGGCCTTGGAAAGATGTACCTCCCCCCATCTGTAGGGCCCCAGGATACAAAGCACCCAATTTTATGACCCACATTGCTAAGCAGCTGGTCCAAGTTTCTATCAGCCATCGTCTTCTTCTGCTCCTCAGGCAACCCCTCGGTGACCCCATCCTCTTCTTCATCGTCTTCCTCCTCACCACACACATCCAGGCTGAAATGTAGCCGGGCCAGCTTCTCCTGCATTTCTCGAACATGCTCCAGTTGCTCGAAGGAGCACTCCTTCCCTGAATAGTCAGTGTATGAGCCTTGGTAGCCAGCCTAGGGTGCTGGCCCCAGCCATACCTCAGAGACCAGAGCTCCAGCCCCATTCTCATCCCCTCTCTGCCCAGCCCCAGGGCTCACCAAAGGCCTGCAGTCGTCCAGAATGGAAATCATTGAGTAAGTTCAGCAGTCCCCCTTCCATCTCATAGACATCAGTCACCTCAGTCAGGAAAGAATGCTGTAGGGGCGTTCCTGCTGAGCCGGCCCCTCCTCCAGCCAGCACAGGCCGGCATTTCTCCTTGCCCACTCTAGGTAGGATGGACATGACCATTATCACAAGGTGCAGTGCAGTCTGGTATCCCTGGATCTCTACTGCCATTTGTGCATTAATTCATCTGTTTATATACTCATCATGGGTCAGTAATCCTAGCTACTCAGGAGGCTGAGAGCTGAAGATCACTGTTTGAAGCTAGCTAGGGTAGAAAAGTCCATAGGACTTTTAGCTCTAACCAGAAAAAGGCAGAAGTAGCTGGGTGCCCGTGGCTCATGCCTGTAATCCTAACTACTCAGGAGGCTGAGATCTAAGAATCATGGTTCAAAGCCAGCCCAGGCAGGAAACTCCATGAGACTCATCTCTAATTAACCACCAGAAAACCGGAAGTGGCACTGTAGTTCAAGTAGTAGAGCGCTTGCCTAGGACAGTGCCTAGGCCCAGAGTTCAAGACACATGACAAATGAACAAAAAAAGCCAGAGTGAAGATGTGGTTTAAGTAGTAGAGTGCCAACTTGGAGTGAAAAAGCTAAGGGACAGCACTCAGGCTTTGAGTTCAAGCCTCAACTGGCACAACAAACAAACAAAAATGGTTATTGTTCTGCCCTTGCTCTGGGCACCAGGATTGGTAGAGGGAAAGGAATAAGTAAAATGGGAGAAGGTAAGAAGTGCAAAAGAAGTATGTTTTGTGGGCTGGGTATGTGACCTAGTGGTAGAGTGCTTGCCTAGCATGCATGAAGCTCTGGGTTCTATTCCTTGGTACCACATACACAGAAAAAGCCAGAAGTGGTGCTGTCAAGTGTTAGAGTGCTAGCCTTGAGCAAAAGAAGCTCAGGCCCCAAGTTCAGTCCCTAGGACTAGAGGAAAAAAAAGTGTCTGTTTTGGCTGGGAATGTGACTTAGTGGTAGAGTGCTTGCTTAGTCTGCATGAAGCTCTGGGTTCGATTCCTCAGTACCACATAAAGGGGAAAAGCTGCAAGTAGTGCTATGGCTCAAGTGGTAGAGCGCTAGCCTTGAGCAAAAGAAGCTCAGGGACAGTGCCCAGGCCCTGAGTTCAAGCCCCAGGACTAGAGAAAAGAAAAAGAAAGAGAAAGAAAGACAAGAAAGAAAGAGAGAAATAGAAAGAAACAAGCAAAGAAAGAAAGAAGCTGGGTGCTGGTGGCTCATGCCTGTAATCCTAGCTATTCAGGAAGCTGAGATCTGAGGACTGCAGTTCAAAGCCAGCCCGGGCAGGAAACTCCGTGAGAGTCTTGTCTCTAATAAAGCATTAGAAAACCGGAAGTGGCACTGTAGCTCAAGTGCTGGAGCGCTTGCCTTGAGCTGAAGAGTGCAGGGACAGAGTTTAAGCTCCACGACCAACCAAAAAGAAAGAAAGAAAAAGAAAGTCTGTTTTGCAGGGCATCAGTGTCTCATTCCTGTAATCCTAGTTACTCAGGAGGCTGAGACCTGGAGGACTGGAGTTCAAAGCTAGCTTGACCAGAAAGATCCATGAGATACCATCTACAAAATAACCAGTAAAAAGCCAGACTGGAGATGTGGCAGGAGTGATGGAATACTAGCCATAAGTAAGCCAAGCAAGTTCCAGGCCCTTAGTTTAAACTCCAGTACTGTCAAAAACGAGGAGGAGGGTGGGGGGGGGGGGGGGGGTGGGGGGAGAAATAGCAAGAGAGAGGAGAAAGTGTGTTTTCTAGTAATAGCACACTCAGAGTCAAGCCACAGGGGACTGTGATTCGCAGAGAGCTTCGCTTACCCTCCTGTGACTGGATGAGTCACTTGTTCACTTGTTCTTGGTTTTCAGTGAATTTGGGGATAGCTGCTCCTTTACTGCTGTCAAAGCTGTCTTGCTCTTCTTTCTCTCTTCTCCAGTAGCCTTTTCTACTGCTCTTGCCACGTTACCCTGGGTTTCAGCTATGTCCCACTCACTGAGTACCTACTCTCAGCAAGTGCTCTATCATTTCTTCCATGCCTCCAGCCCTGCTTTTTTTGTTTGTTTGGGACTTTTTTTTTTTGGGTCCGGTCGTGGGGCTTGAACTCTGGGCCTGGGCACTGTCCCTCAGCTCTTCAGCTCAAGGCTAGCGCTCTACCACTTGAGCCACAGCACCACTTCCGGCTTTTTTCTTTTTGCCTATGTGGTGCTGAGGAATCCAACCCAGGGCCTCAGGCATGCAAGGCAAGCGCTCTACCACTGAGCCACCTTCCCAGCCTCTGTTTGGGATTTTTTAATAATTAGTTTATTGTTATTAGAGAGGTGACATACAAAGGGATTTCAGTCACATGACTCAGATAATAAGTAAATTTTCTTTTGTACAGTGTCATCCGTTCTCTTACTCTCTCCCTCCCATCTCCACCCATGAGTTATACAGTCCACTTTCATCAGTGTTCAGCGAGCTCCACTGCTACACTTTCTCACCCTTTTTCACTCAAGTTTTTGTAACCCCCCTACCCTCCCGAGGATATACATGTGAATATATCATACATAAAGAGAAAATAGAATCATCAAAAAGTAAAAATGAGGGGCTGTGAAGGTGGCTCACTGGTAGAGAGCTTGCCTCACATGCATGAGGCCCTGGGTTCGATTCCTGTACACCACATAAACAGAAAAAGCCGGAATTGGCGCTGTGACTCAAGTGGTAGAGTGCTAGCCTTGAGCCGAAGAGCTCAGGGACAGCGCCCAGGCCCAGAGTTCAAACCCTATGACCGACAAAAAAATAAAAATAATATATATATGTATATACATATATACGTATACATGTTATTTTATATAAATATAGAGGCACATAGCATTGTGCCTTTGTGTTTCTCTCCAGAGTATCCTCTTTTGGTTTTATAGTGTGTGAGTCTCTAGAATCCTGTATAATTCTTCATATCCCAGTGTATATTTTAGATCTAATTTCCACAGATCAGAGAGGACATGTGCTGTACGTGCTGTCTGTCTCTCTGAGCTTGGCTTACCTCATGTAATGTGATTTTTTTTTTTTTTTCTGTTGGTTGTGGGGCTTGCTTTAAGGGCCTGGACGCTGTCCCTAAGCTCTTTCGCTCAAGGCTAGCACTATTCCACTTTGAGCCATAGCTCCACTTCTGGTTTTTGAGTAGTTTGTTGGGGATAATAGTCTCACAGGGACTTTTCTGTCTGGGCTAGCTTTGAACCTTGATCCTCAGATCTCAGCTTCCTGAGTAGCTAGGATTATAGGTGTGAGCAACCAATGGCTGGCCTAGAACATTCTTTTCAGTGTGACCAGCAGGCTCCTCTGACTTTCCTGGGAGTAGCAGGGTGCTCACTCCCTCTCCCAGGCACAGCCTCACATTGTGTATAAGTGGCCCCCTTGGCCTTTTTCCCTTGCACTAGAGCATAAGCATTCATCTCTGAGTGCTCAGAGATCCACTGGAGCCAGCTCAGAGATGGTAGCAATCCTTACTTAATACCTAAAGGCTGAAAGACCTCCACTCTCCCGCCTTCTTCCTTCTAATGTTGAGGTCTTTCCCTCCTTCCCTTCTGTACCTACCTCTTGAACTTGGCCCGCTGCTTCGGGGATGGCAGATGAGGGAGTCCTAGAGCCAAGGAGCCGCTGTGGCTGGTGGGCACGGGGACCCTCCTTAGTGTGCCTGGAGCCTGGGCTGGCTGGGTTAGACAGGGCTTGGGACTTCGTTTCTTCTTTTTGTCATCCATTGGGCGCTGGGCCTCTGGCCTGAGAAGGAAGCAACCTCTCTGAGATAGTGAGGGCCCAAGTTGTCCCTTTACACAGCAACCTCAGAGCTGCAAAGGAAGGACCCTGGTACTTTAAAATGTGTCCTCTCAAAACTGTCCCTTTGTCTATGTAGGGCCAGGCAGCCAGGCCTATTTGCTGGGATCAGGGATATGTATCTGAAGGACCATCCAAGGTCCACCTGAAGCCTGGTTCTGCTGAAAGGGCTAGCCAGCCACAGTTAGCCAGGTGCTGCTGGGGTTCCCTGCCCTGGAGGCTCCAACACAGGAAGAGGCAGGGTGGATACTAGCAGGCAGGTGCTTAGCTGAAGCTTAGGCGTCCCCTGACTAGGCCCACTGTTTATCAACTGCTTCAGCCCATATGATGCTGTCCAGCACTGTCATGACCTAGGTGAGAGTGCTGGCTCCTGGGAAGGGCACAGTGTCAGGAAATACCCACCCGGGTGGGTATTGTGAGCCTGGGCGCAGGGGCAGGCTCCTTGTGGGCCCCCCATTAGAAACCAACATTTATATTTCATCCCACACCCACCTGCCAATGCCAGGAATCCTCAGAAGTTCCTTGGGACAACTTAAGTCCCTTTACCTTTTCCAGACAGAAAGTCCCTGGAGTGGGTGGGCAGGCAGCCCGTGGCCTGGGCCTCCAACAATAGCTGGGCCTGTGACTGGCACAGCTTAGGCAGCTTCCTGTTTAGCCCCAGCTCCCAGCCTCTGGTCTGCTGGGGTCCTCTCCAGGAGCCTCATTCCAGATTGCTGTCCCCAAGCCCCATCACACTCTGGGACAGTGTCTAGCCATTTAAAGCGGACACATGGCTGGCTGGCACCCAATGGGTGGGTCCAGGGCGTGGTGGAAAGGGATAGGGGCTCATCTTCTGTTGCCACCTAAAGCAGCCATGACCCAGTGATGGATTTGACAGAACTGGAGCAGGAATCCCTGGCTTCCTCCCCCCCCCTCCCCCCCCCCCCCCCCCGCTCCCCCCCTCCCCCCCAGCAAGCACCCAAGGTTTCTCCTACTCAATCTCCCAAGTCAAGCTTCCAAACAAACACCCAGCTCCAGAGCCAGAGTCAGGCCCAGAGAGAGCGTTGCCCACCCCCCCCCCCCCTTGGGACAACTGACCTGATGGTTTGGGGTCTGCAGATGCAGTGTGCAAGCTCCCTCCTCTGGGCCGCTGCACTTCCCCGGGACAGGAGCCGGTGGCAGCTAAGCCGACCGGAGGTAATTTGCATTTAAAGAGAAAGTGGCCTTCTTTGAGGCTGGGGATGGAGCGATCCTACATTTAGTAAGCTTTTCTTCTCACCCACCTTAAATCCGGCCAGAATTTGGGTGACCCTTTTAGTCATGTGATACAGATTTAAAATATTTTCCTTTTTCCATCAGTTTTGGAGGGAAGGTGGAGTCCTTTACAAAATGGTGGTGTCGTCGTCAGGAAAGGGGGGCGGGGAAAGGAGAGGAAAGAAGATGGGGGGAGATTATGCATCAGAATGCAAACACACAGAAAGCATAAACAATAACAGCCAGGAAAATAAAACAAAAAAGCAAAGATTAGGTAAGCATTTGATCCTACTAAGCATTTGATGTACATTTAATCCTCATTACAACCCTGAATTACAATTATCATTGTTCATTAAGTCATTACTGAATAGTATTGTCACCTATGAATTTCTGCTGAGAGCCAGAACCCCTCTTCACCCCTAGCCCTAGGAAATGGGGAAGACCACTAGGTTTTCTGGCCAGGAGGGAAACCTGAGCTCCAGCAGGTAGCTGCCAGTGCGGGCACCACCTGTGAGGCTGGATCAATGGGACAGCTATTTAAAGACCTGGCAGAGGCTCCTGCCATCCCCAAGAGTAGCTTCTGATGTCAAAAGAGTCTCATCCTTAGCCAGGCTACTCAGAAGGCTCAAATGAACTGGCCCTGGGCAAGTCACACAGACACTCATGTTCCTTTCTCAATGGGCAGGAGCAATTTTCCTGGGCTGGACCTCTGGATCCAAGGGGTGCCGCTTGGTTGCAGGTACCTTATTCAGGGGAAGGTGTGGGGGGGAAGGCGGGGCAGTGTTACAAGGATGGACAACAGGATGTCTCTTTGCTCAAATGCTATAGTTGTACCAGGGCTCCTTCAACTCAGTGACAGAAGGTCCAGAAATATTCCTGGGGTTCCCATAATCAGCCGCTTCCTTGGGGAGCCCAAAGTCTTTCCAGAGCTGCTGCTTTTTTTGGAAGCTCCCTGAATTTAGTCAGCTGCTCTTTATCTGTTCTAAGAGAATCTTAAAAAATTTTTTCTTACTGATGCTGGGACTTGAACTCAGGTCTTTTGCTCTCACTTGGCTGGTCCTTTACCACTTGAGCCACACCTGTAGTATTCTTTTCTGTGGGTTGTGGAGCTAGAACACAGAGCATAGGTGCTGTCCTGAGCTTTTTTGCTCAAGGCTAGCACTCTACCACTTTGAACCACAGTGTCACTTCCAGACTTTTGATGGTTAGAGATAGGAGTCTCTCATGGACTTTCCTGCCCAGGTTGGCTTCGAACTGTGGTCCTCAGATCCCAGCTGCCTGAGTAGTTAGGATTACAGCTGTAAGCCACCAGAACCAGGCTTATGACTGTTTGGTGGTCATTAGTGTAATATGTATACTCAGGCTGGCTCTAACCTTGAATCTCAGATCTGCATCCTGAGGAGTTAGGATTATAGGTATGAAGCTCTGGCACTTGACTCCTCCAGAGGATTTTTTTTTCCTTTTGTCAGTTGTGGGGCTTGAACTCTGGGCCTAGGCGCTATCCCTGGGCTCTTCAACTCAAGGCAAACACACTCTACCACTTGAGCCGTAGTGCCACTTGCGGTTTTCTGGTGGTTAGTTGGAGATAGTCTCACACTTTCCTGAGCTGGCTTTGAACCAAGATCCTGAGATCTCAGCCTCCTGTAGCTAGGTTTACAGGTGTGAGCCACTGGCACTCAGTCAGAGGGTCTTTTATTGGAACCAATGTGGCCAGCACAGGTATAATTAATTCACCAGGACCCTGGCTGGCAGGGGCAGAGATGATAAGCTAGGACTGTCACAGAGTGGGTATACACTTACCTACAGAGGCCTAGAGCAAGGACACTTAGGTTGCCCTTGCCATTTCTTGGGCACTCATCACATAGCATTTTGTTACAATTTGTACTTAACCCAAACCCCACAAACAGGGTGATGGGCAAGACCAGTTTAGTTGCCCATGAATGAACAGGGGAAAGAGAACAATTTACGGTTTTTTTTTTTTTTTGTCCATCGTGGGCCTGAACTCTGGGTTAGTGCCCTATCACTTGAGCCACAGCGCCACTTCCGGCTTTTTTTTTCCTGCTTATGTGATGCCGAGGAATTGAACCCAGGGCCTCAGGCATGCAAGGCAAGCGCTCTACCACTGAGCCACCTTCCCAGCCCCAACGTTTTTTTTGTTGTTGTTTCTTGAGAGTGTCTATGTAGCCCAGGCTGGCCTCAAGCTCATGTTCCATACCCGATTCCTGAGTAGTAGGACTGCAGGTGTGTGCCAAGTTCGGCCAAGTTCCTTCTTTTGCCTTCCTCATAAATCATGTTCTTTACATTTAGCAGGTCCTCTCCCTGTCCTGATACATGTGCTGTGGGACTAAGCCTCATGCCCTTTTGTTCTATTGAGCGTCTGCATTTCCCATAGAACCACCTACTGATGTTCTACCTCTGCTTGCCCTTTTGCAGGGTCTCTTCCACCTCAACAGTATCACTGTCTTTACTAAAAGTACCATTTTATTCTCTAGCTTGTGACTCCAGAAGCCAGTGGCAATCTTTTAAGATGGGGTCTTGCTATATAGCTTAGGCTGGCCTTGAACTGACAATCTTAACTGCTGTGCTACCCAGTTTATTTTCCTTAGTGAAGGAAACCCTCCGATGCACTATATGATCACCTTCCTACCTAGCAAAGGCAGCTCATTGCTGACAAGGGAGGGGAGCAGATGCGGATTTGGAATAGGAAATGACCACAGGTCAGGAGATAAACAAGTAAGGCAACAGACTTTATTTAATGTGGTGTAAAATACAATAAAGTCCCTGGCTGTTGTAAATACCAAAAGGGGACATCCCCTCCCCCCAAAAAGAAGCTATCTGCACAAACAGGTCTGGGTGTGGACAGGCTGGGTAAAGAAAGCGGTTATGAGGACAGAGGCAGCTCCCAGCTGTCCAGGATGACCACCTTTTGCTGTGCAAGGTGGGCGGGCTATAACAGACTCAGCAGGCCACCACAATAGGGGTGAAGGTTAAACACCATCTCTACAGAAATAACATTCTTATGGCAAGTGCCTGAGCTCCACCCATGGTCCCAATACCTCATGGAAAACAAAAAAAGTGCTATGGACATAGCATGCGTGAAGCTCCCAACTGAACAAGTCCTGACAGCCAGCTACTATACACAGAGTAAGGGCCCTGGAGAAAGGCTAATGATCCAAAAAGAAAAAAAAACCCAAAAAACCCAAAACCCAAACCAACACAGCTCTTGGTCCTGAAATTGAGGTCACACGCGTGGGACTCACCTGGGTGAGGAAGGCACTGGCCCTCACTCGCGGTCGGCCATCTCCCCTCTATCTGGCCCAGATTCCTGGGCTGACTTTGAAAAGGAGAGCAGCTGTAGTGATTAGGAAGATTTGGTCAGTGGAGATCAGATCCCTGCCTACAGATTGGCCTGGAGCTGAGCCAAAGTTCTCGGGCCACCTGCACACTGACCTCCCATCCACCACAATGGGGACCCTGCCCCTATCCCCGTGTTTAAGAGGTAGCTGAAGTGAGGCAAGGGCCACGGAGGCCTTTCTGCATCCTTCAAGGGGCACCTCTATAGCCTAGCAAACCCTGTGAGGCTGGCAGCTTGTGTTCCTTATCCGGGCACAGGCTGGGAGAGCGAGATGGCCTTCCTGGAGCAGGAAGAGGCAAGGACCATGCCCAATACAGGGGGATTTTGAAGAGGGGAACATGAAATACTTCTCCATAGGAGGGCAGACCTCAGCTAGGATGGCAAAATCTCGGCACTCATACTGTTGCTGGGGCATCTTGGATGAATTAAGGATACGGGAGGGCATCAGCAAAGTTTGAAATAGACCAGTGGTGCATGCCATTGGACAAAGGCGGTGATTATTTTGCCAAGTCTGGTCTAAGTCAAAATGTGATTCAGATTATAACATTCTTCCTGAACCTATTTATTGGGGGAACTTAAGGGCTAGTTGTGAGAAATGAAAGGACTTGCAGGGCAATGATCTAGTTCAAACACATCAAGAGACAAAACCCACTTGGTCCAATCTTGATTTGTGGCTCCTTTAGCTCACGGAAGCTAAGACCCAGCAAAAGATGGGCACCATACCTCTAGGCCTGCTTGCAAAACCCATTTCTATAGCCCCAGAAAATTCTCTGTGCAAAGACTGGCTATTGCCCTGGCAGGTGTGCAACAAGAATTTTGAGCAGACAGACCTGCTACATATAGAACACAGCAACGGATACAGGGGGAGTAAGATGGACACACAAATACCTGCAGCCATTCTGTGGATTTCCTGGGCCCAGTCTATCACTCAAGTTCATTCCTTAGCTGTTGGACAACAGCTGAGAGCTCCCACATAGAAAGAAACAGAATCTCAAGGAGGGCTCTGATTTCTTGGGCAAAGGTGCTAGCAGGCAGCACCAGGACAAACCTCAAGTGCTGCTTATTTGGGTGGGGTTTAAAATGGGCAAGAAGCAGAAACTGACCCATAAAGCCAAGGGGACAAGTGGACCTGGAACCCACCAACTGCTTCATGGAGAAGGTGATGGCAACACCGCCACCTTTGGTGGCCTCTCAGGATTGAAACCCATAGGCAAATGAAGGCAAAGCCATCAGAGCCTTTTCCTTTCTCTTAATCTTATCTTCCCAAACAGGAAACCTCTTGGCAGCAACATGACAGAAAAGCCAGGAGGGTGGAGCACTGGAGGCCAGGCACCTGAAGCACTACTGCAGCGCCCTGCTTTTCCTTCCTTAGAAGAGCAATACAAACTGTCACATGCAAAACAAAACCGTCAGACAGATCCTTTGGGTGATCTCTTGTCAGTCATTTGTGCAGGCTAGAGGCACCTGTGAATGATAAGGCTACTGAGAAGCAACATTGGCCTGGTCCTGGTACTGCCAGAGGTATGGGGAAGTGGTGCCCAAAGGCTCCTGGCCAGTGCACCATCTCACGCAGAAACATCCTCCAGGTTCCTTGTCCTAGGCAGGAAAGCAGCTCAACCGCCAGCTCTAAGCACCCTCCGCCCGCAAAAGGCTCTGCCCAGGGACATCGTTCCGACTAAGAGGAGTAGCAATGCCTCCAGGGGAGCTAGGAGAGTCCAAGCTGCCCAAGCCCTGCTCACAAAAGAATGGAGTCCAGACCTGGGTGTATAGCTGTCACAGCTCAAAATGGCTAGGAGGGGTCGGAGCCTCAATTCAGGCAGGGAAAGGCTCAAGTCACCTGACTGCCAGCTCACTGTGACAGGAGCTACTGAGGACCTCTCTTCTGTTAGACTTCAGCTCACAGCAGAGCCGCCGACTTCATTTAGCATCACCCCAGCGCAAGCCCATTGTACACTTACAAATGTACCCGTGGCCTTGCACATGTGCCCCATGAGTGTAAAACTGACCCATAAAATCCAAACTTGCAAAGTGTCAAATGCCAGCTGGGTCAGAGCACCCTGGTCTCAGGGCTGGGAGTGGCGTACAGGCTATGCCTGGCTGGGTTGCTGCTCCCCTCCCAGCATACCCTGAGTACCAGGAAGTTCAGGCTGTGGCAGAGGTGGGTTCTTGGGGCCCTGTTTGACCTGATGCTTCTGTGCTCAGCCCTCCTGGGCAGGCAGGAACTTCTGTGGCCCTTGGGGAGTTGGGTGTTTGAGCCACAGGCCCCTTGCCACCCTGCTCCTTAGAGGTAATAGTAGCCTCTGGCCTCTGTTCAGGGCCAGTGTCAGTGAGGAGACTTTGACTGCCAGCACTGAGGTCCTGTACCCTCTTGTTCAGGTCATTACGTTCTGTCTGCAGTGCCCGGCACAGCTTCTCCAGCCGCTGGATTTTCACTTGTAAGCCTTCTAGCTCTTTGTCCCGAAGTGTCTTCTAGGGAGAGAAATGGGGCCTTTAGTGCCATCCCAGAAACCCCTAGTACAATGCTACACTTGCTGGGAAACACTTTCAGCAAGGCTAGCAGCAGCCACACCAAAATGTCGAAAAATGTATCTTAAGTTGGCCTTTCTGATACACAGTCCCGGTTTATGGAATGCTTTGGCTGTCAGCTGGGAGTAGTGTGGTCCAGATAGGGGCAAGGCTTGGAAGTCAAAGTATTCCCCTAATTATCTACCAGGTTACGTTGGCAAAGCACTTGGTGTCTGAGAAGCAGGACTACACTCAGATCTCTGTCATCTGGCAAGCTGGTTTGTAGCTGCTTCTCCAGTGTCAGTTCTGTCCTTCCATACTGAAGCCCTCTGAGCTGTTCTACATGCATTTCTGGCAACCCTGTTTTTTTTTCCTGCTTCTTGTATCACTTCTTCCATTTGCTCCCTTGGGCTTCCCCATAGTCCTACTGCAGCGTTGACTACCTCCCAAAGGCATTACCTTTGGACTTGGACAGATATGCACAGGAATGCCAGCTCCACTTCCTGGCATCATCAATGGGGAGGAGGGAGATGAGAGGGCTGAGAGAGCCTGATATACAGGAACTGTATCCCTAGCCCCATTCTGTTTACCTCCTCAGCCATCTCGAGCAGGGCCTTGTTGCTACTCTCCCATCGAGACCGGTACATGGTAGTTTCTTTCTCCAGCTTCTTGATCTTCTTGGTCATCTGGGTTACATGACAGATGGAAAGAAACAGAGCTGGGTTATCTGCACATCTGTCTCTAAGGTGGGTAACAATCTCTTTTGTGCCACCCACCCACCCACCCACCCACCCACCCACCCATCCATCCATCCATCCACCCACCCATCCATCCACCCACCCATCCATCCACCCATCCATCCATCCAGAAGTCATAAGCTAAAAATCCACCAGGGCTGGGGGTGGGGGAGAGGATATGGGAGGCAGCTCATTTTGGCTTTAATCCCAAGCACTAAACATGCAGGAACCAATTAAAAAAAAAAAATCAAACCAAACTGATGTCTGCTATCAATCAACTCCTCTCCAGGGAAAAGGCTCATTTATTTTTATTTTTTTGTCAGCTGTGGGGCTTGAACTCAGGGCCTGCCACTGTCCCTGAGCTTTTCCCCTTAAGGTTAATGCTCTACCACTTTGAGCAAAAGTACCACTTCCAGTTCTCTGGTGGCTAACTGGAGAAAAGAGTCTCACTGACTTTACTGCCTGGGCTGGCTTCTAACTATGATCCTCAGACCTCAGCGTCCTGAGTAATTAAGATTATAGGTGTGAGGGGCTGGGAAGGTGGCTTAGTGGTAGAGCGCTTGCCTTGCATGCATGAGGCCCTGGGTTCAATTCCTCAGCACCACATACGCAAAAAGAAAAAAAGCCGGAAGTGGCGCTGTGGCTCAAGTGGTAGAGTGCTAGCCTTGAGCTGAAGAGCTGAGGGACAGCGCCCAGGCCCTAAGTTCAGGCCCCACGACGGGACCCAAAAAAAAAAAAAAGATTATAGGTGTGAGCCACAAGTGCCTAACTGAAAGGCTCCTTTGATAGCAATCTGACTGTGAAGAGCTCCCATGAAGTACCCATAGGTAGGTGGCTTTCTGAAGGGAGAGCCCCCTCTGTGAATGAAGTGACTTGTGCCTTGAACAGGCACACTTGGCCTGGACCATCATTACCTTTTCCATCTCCTGTTTGAATGTGGTGAATACCTCGCTGCTTTTGGAAAGTGTGTTCTGGAACTCTTCAAACTTTTCTGTGTACAGGGCGAGCTGGGTGAAGAAGCACACAGGTAAGCTAGAGTCTTTGGAAGGCACCTCTGGCCAATTCACATCTTTCCTGACTCAACAATTGTACCACGATACCATTTTCTAATAAATAAAAGCAAATACATGGAAGGAAATAATCTAAAATGCTAAAATGCTCCTGGAAATAGGAGTTTTGAGTGCCTTCAACATATTAAGACCCTCATCTCTCTTTGCTGTTTTTTAGTGCTGGTACTTGAGCTTAAACTCAAGGCTGTTCTTTAGCTTTTGTTCAAGGCTAGCACTCTACCACTTAACCACAGCTTCACTTTTTTTTTTTTTTTCCTAACTTACTGCTAGTTAGAGATGAGTCTCATGGATGGACTTTCCTGCTTGGACAGGCTGTGGCTTTGAGCCATGATCCCCAGATCTGTTTCCTAAGTAGCTAGGATTTCAGGCATGAGCCACCAGTGCCTAAAAACTGAAAACAACTCTGTGTACCTATCTTTACAAAAGCACACATTTCTGAGCTAGGAATGAAATCAGTCTTGCTCCTTGGTCACCCATCATTATAGATACTGCCTAAGGACAGCGAGAACAAAAGCTCATGGAGCTAGCTTCCCAGCGACTGAGGCAGAGCCAGCTCTGGAATGATTGTCTGTGTCATTCTCTACACAATGGGACCCAGCCAAATCTCATCTCACCTGCTGCTTCAAGTGGATCTCCTGCTGCTTCATCAGCTCACACATCCTCTGGGACTCCACCGCCTCTTTCAGGAGCTATTTCCAAGACAGACCACCGGACCCTCTCAGAAGGCCCCAAGGGCTATGCTTGGCCTTCTCAGCCCATGGAAGCTGAATGGTCTGACTGCTATCTGCTATCCCCATCCCATGTCCTCACATCCCCCACCCCAGCCCTGGGGTCTGAGCCTCACAAAGTCCTTCTCTCGCTGGTGTCGGTCCTCTGCCTCCTTCAGCATTTCCTGGGCCTGCTGGAGCTTGGCATCCACTAGTTGCTGCTGTAGGTCCTTGTGTTTGAAGACTTTGTCGATATGCTGTGGGAAAGGTGGAAGGAGGGGTCTGCTTGTCAGGAGGGAACCCCACTCTGTCTCACCTCCATCTGACAGGCTGAACTCCTATGTGTCCAGCAGGATGTGAGCCATGTTCCTGGAAAGCCAACTTCCCACTTTACCTATTTCTCTCTTAGTGAGTTAGACTTGGGGCAAGCACAGGGCTTATAGATGAAACGAGTTTCTAGAAAGCCAAACACACTCAGACCTTTTGACATCCAGACTGACTAACTCAAGGAATTATCAGGCTTCATTTTTGCAGTCCTATTCCTTTGGGACCAGGAACAAAGGGCAAAAGTACTTCTATAAACAAGCTAACTCAGCTGATAGAGATGCATATTACTCTTCTGGTCTTGGGGCTTGAACCCAGGCCTGGGTGCTATCCTTTTGTGCTCAAGACTAGTGCTCTAGCGCTGGGAAGTTGGCTCAGAGGTAGAGCGCTTGCCTTGCATGCCTGAGGCCCTGGGTTCGATTCCTCAGCACCACATAAGCAAAAAAAAAAAAAAAAAAAAAAAGCCGGAAGTGGTGCTGTGGCTCAAGTGGTAGAGCATTAGCCTTGAGCTGAAGAGCTGAGGGACAGCACCCAAGCCCAGAGTTCAGGCCCCACGACCGGACCCCCCCCCCCCAAAAAAAAAAACAAAAACAAAAAAACTAGTGCTCTCTCTACCTCTTGAGCCACAGTGCCACTTTTGGTTTTTTGAGTGGTTAATTGGAGATAAAGAGTTTCATGGGGACTTTCCTGCCCAAGCTGACTTTGAACTGCAATCCCCATGTCTCAGCCTCCTGAATCGCTAGGATTTTTGGTCAGTCATGAGCCTTTCACTCTGGGCCAGGGTGCTGTCCCTCAGCTCTTCAGCTCAAGGTGAGCGCTCTACCACTTGAGCCACAGTGTCACTTCCAGTTTTCTGGTGGTTAATGGAGATCAGAGTCTCATGGACGTTCCTGCCCGGGCTGGCTATTTTTTTTAAAATAGTGCTGGTGATCAAATCCAGGGCCTTACACATGTTAGGCAAGTGCTCTATCACTGAGTCACATGCCCAGCCCAATTTGTCATGTCTATAGCTGAAGACTAAACTTGCAGATCCTAAAGAATAGTTATTCTGGTTGCTAAATGAGCCTTGGGGGACCTGGAGAGAGTGAGAGAGTGAATGGAGAAGGTGATGGACTCAAGTGCTTTATCAAGGGAAAATCCCAGCTAGACAGGTGGCACATGCCTGTAATCCTAGCTACTTAAGAGGCTGAGATCTGAGGATCATGGCTCAACGGCAGTCTGGGCAGAAAAGACTGTGAGGCTCTTTTATTTTTTGTTGGTCAGGGGGCTTGAACTGTGGGCCTGGGTGCTGTCCCTGAGATCTTCAGCTCTCAAGGTGAGTGTTCTACCACTTGAGCCACAGTGCTACTTCTGGTTTTATGGTGGTTTATTGGAGATCAGAATCTCATGGCCTTTCCTGCCCAGGCTGGCTTTGAACCGTGATCCTCAGATCTCAGCCTCCTGAGTAGCTAGGATTACAGGGGTAAGCCACTGGCGCCCGCTACTGTGAGGCTCCTATCTCCAATTAAGTACCAAAGTAAGCCAGAAGTGAAGTTGTGGCTCAAGTGGTAGAGTGCTAGTCTTGAGCACAAAAGTTCAGGGTCAGTGCCAGGCCCCAACTTCTAGCTCTAGAACCCCTCCCCCCCAAAAAGGGAAAATCCCCTGTGTTTTGTAAAATAATGGACATAGTGACTCTGATTTCTTCTTTGGAAGGGAAAGGGGAAGGTGTTATGAAGACAGTTCTAGTCCTCTATGATCTAAGGTTCAAAGGCTCAGAGAAAGCAGGTGGGAACACCGGAACCCAGTACAAGAGGATGGTAAATAAGAAGCTAAAGGGCCTGGTGAATCCACATCTCCCAAACAGGCAGCAACAAGTCCTTTCTTCTTTGGGGAGAAGAAAAAAGATACTCAGATTCTTGGGGCTGGTGCCTCACTTTATTGGCCCAGAAAGCCTCCATGTCTCTCAGGGCTGAGAGACAAGTCAATTCTCAAACAGAATGTGTCATGAGTGGGCTTGTTTCCAGATGATGAAGAGTGGTCAGGGAGTCTCCTCTATTCCTTGCATCCACATGGTGGCCATACTTGCCTGTGAGCAAGGTCTAAGGGCAGGCCTTTCCTGTCTTAGCCTGGCCCTAGGAAAGAAGCTGGACCAGAGAAATCCTCAGGCAGTCCTAAAAGGTAGCTGTAGTGTTTCTCTTCTTGTGGCAAAGACAGACCCAGAACAACCAAGTGACTGGCATGGGGGACTTTAAAGACTCGAGTGTCTTAAGAACTAGCCAGTGCTAGCTAAAGAGGTGATTCCAGGCCTTTTCAAGGGGCAGAAGCAGCAAGCAATTAATGGACACAGTCCCTAGAGCCTATCACTGTCCACAAATCCAGCATGTCCTCTGAAATTCCAAATTTTAAAAAGCTCTCAGGACTAAAGTTGTCAGAAGCTGGCAGCCAAACTTTACCTATACCATTGTGAGTCTCAACATTTTACTGTTAAATATTAATGTATCTGAATATGAGGCATTGCCCTGAGGCCTGGATGGGACAGGCACACATCACCATTCTAAAATCTGGATGCATCTAATTCCAGCAGATACCTGACCCAGGCATTTGAGACAGGTGCTGTGCACTGTGTGAACTGAGTTCCCCCACAATTTTTTTTTTTTTTTGGTCGGTTGTGGGGCTTGAACTCTGGGCCTGGGCGTTTTCCCTGTGTTCTTCAGCTCAAAGCGAGAGCTGTACCACTTGAGCCACAGCACCACTTCTGGTTTTCTAGTGGTTTACTGGAGGTAAGAGTCTCATGGAGTTTCCTGCCCGGCCTGGCTTAGAACCATGATCCTCAGATCTCAGCCTCCTGAGTAGCTAGGATTACAGGCGTGAGCCACCGGCACCCAGCTCTATTTTTTGTTGTTGTTGTTGCTTATGGAGCTTAAAATCAGGGCCTGGGCACTGTCTCTGAGTCTCTTTGTGTTCAAGGCTAATGAGCTCTACCATTTTGAGCCACAGCACCACTTCTGGTTTTTGAGTGGTTAACTGGAGGTAAGAGTCTCACTGGGGGGGTGGGGGGGGGGTGGGGGGGGGCTGGGAAGGTGGCTCAGTGGTAGAGTGCTTACTTTGCATGCATGAGGCCCTGGGTTCAATTCCTCAGCACCACATAAAAAAAAAAAAAAGAAAAAGCAGAAAAAGCCGGAAGTGGGGCTGAGGCTCAAGTGGTAGAGCGCTAGTCTACAGCTGAAGAGCTGAGGAACAGCACCCAGGCCCAGAGTTCAGGCCCCATGACTGACAAAAAAAAAAAAAAAAGAGTCTCACTGGGACTTTTCTGCCCAGACTGGCTTTAAACTGCAATCCTCAGATCTCAGCCTCCTGAGCAGCTAGGATTACAGGTGTGAGCCACCGGTGCCCAATGGTGAATTACTTCTCCATTACCACAATCTATGAGGAAGGACAAGGAACCTAAAGGGTCCTATATTGGTGCTGAATACATGTGTGAACCATGTGCTACCCATGGCTGTTAGCCATAGACCTCACCTCCTCGCGTAGCTCATACTGCTCAATCAACTTCTTGAGCCTCTCTGCCAGCTCCATATTCTCTTGGCGCAGCTTGGAATTGCGTTCATTATGCTGTTCCATCTGTAGCTGAATGTCATTGAGTGTCACCTGGAAGTGTGAGGTCACCTCCTTGCGCTTCTCCTCCTCCTCCCGGGCCCGTTGCACACCTTCTTCCTGGGCAGAGAAGCCAGCACCATCATTCACTGCTCCCCACCCAGAGTGTCAACAGCCCTCCCTGCTGCCAAAACAAGGAGCAGACAGCCAGACTCCAAGATGTCATGAACTACACTCCTACGTCAATCAAAAGGGTTTTTTTTTTTTTTTTTTGGGGGGGGGGGGGGTCCAGTCCTGGGCCTTGAACTCAAAGCCTCGGCACTGTCCCTGAGCTTCTTTTGCTCAGGCTAGTGCTCTAACACTTGAGCCACAGCAGCACTTCTGGCCTTTTCCGTGTATGTGGTACTGAGGAATTGAACCCAGGGCTTCATGTATGCTAGGCAAGCACTCTACCACTAAGCCACATTCCCAATTCCATCAATCAAATGGTTTTAAGGGAGCTCTTGCCCTAAAAAAATGCATGCTATTCCAAAGCAGTGTGGCTTTACCGAAGACTTCAGACAAAATATTCTTGTTTTTTTTTTTTTTGTCAGTCGTGGGGCTTGAACTCTGGGCCTGGGCGCTGTCCCTCAGCTCTTCAGCTCAAGGCGAGCACTCTACTACTTGAGCTACAGCGCCACTTCTGGTTTTCTGGTGGTTTACTGGTGATAGGAGTCTCACGGTCTCTCCTGCCCGGGCTGGCTTTGAACCGCAATCCTCAGATCTCAGCCTCCTGAGTAGCTAGGATTACAGGCGTGAGCCACCAGCGCCCGGCAAAATATTCTTGTTTAAATGTGGTTTTATGGAAACAGAGCTATGGCTCAAAGTAGTATAACACTAACCTTGAGCAAAAGAGCCCAGGGATAGTGCTCAGGCCCTGAGTTCAAGCCCCAGAACTGACAAATAAATAAATGCCTGGGTCCCTCCCAGAGGCCCAGTTAATTTTTATTTATTTATTTTTTTTTGCCAGTCTTGGGGCTTGTACTCAGGGCCTAGGCACTACCCTTGGGCTCATTTTGTTCAAAGCTGGCACTCTACCACTTGTGCCACAGCACTACTTTCATCTTTTTTCTGTTTATGTGGTACTGAAGAATCGAACCTAGGGCTGTGTGCATGTGAGGCAAGCACTCTATCCCCCGCCATGTTCCCAGCCTGCAGTTAATATAATTTTGTAATACCCTGGGCTCACAGGGCTATGCAGAATTAAGCACCAGACACTGCTGGTGGGGAGTACCCTGTCTCCTTACTGGAAGACAACCTGAAAAACCGACCACAATTTAAATTCTACGTAAATACCCTCTGACCTGTCATTTTACTTCCAAGATTTATTCCACGGATGTATCCTGTGGCCAGGGACACATAAAATAAGAATTCTCACTGCAGCTCTGTATGTCATAGTAAAAAATTAGAAACAACCCAAAAATACCTCAACTAGGACACTGATAAAATATAGCATGCCTACCCATCAATGTTGTTCAAAGGAATGAGTGAGCTGAAGGCAGTGAAGTGAAGGCTGACGTAGTGAAGTGCCAGCCTAGCAAGTGAGATGCCAAGGACAAAACAATGGGGCAGTTTATAGAACCGATACCTGTAATTCTAACTATTCAGGAGGCTGAGATTGGGGAAGTAATATGAAAACAGCCTAGACATAAGTCTGTGAGCCTCTATCTCTAATTAACCAGAAAAATGCCAGATGTGGAGGTGTGGCTCAAGTAGTAGAGCATTAGCTGTGAGTGAAAAATATCAAGTAAGAGTGTAAGACCCTGAGTTCAAGCCCTAGTTCTGATACAAAAAATTAAAAATAAATACGCATGAAGAAGAAAGTTAAAAGGCTACATTTTTTTTTTTTTTGGCAATACTCAAGGCCTTGTACTTGCCTCTTTCATATGGGATTATACTTGTTGAGATGGTATCTAACTCTTTCTTTGTTGGTCGTGGGGCTTGAACTCTGGGCGCTGTCCCTCAGCAATTTGGCTCAAGGCTAGCACTCTACCACTTGAGCCACAGAGCCACTTCTGGTTTCCAGGTGGTTAATTAAAGGTAGATTTTCCTGCTTCTTTTTTTTGGTCGGTCGTGGGGCCTGAACTCTGGGCCTAGGCACTATCCCTCAGCTCTTCAGCTCAAGGCTAGCGCTCTACCATTTGAGATACAGCGCTACTTTTGTTTTTTTTCTGCTTATGTGGTGCTGAGGAATCGAACTCAGGGCCTCATGCATGCAAGGCAAGCTCTCTACCACTGAGCTACCTCCCCAGTGCCCCGGCTGGCTTTGAACCGCGATCCTCAGATCTCAGCCTTCTCAGTAGCTAGGATTACAGGTGTGAGCCATCGGCGCCTGGCAGCATGACATTCTTATGAGTTGTTGGGATCTTTAATAGATGGGCCTAGTGAGATCCAGTCTCTCCCCTTCCTTTTGTTTTCCAGCTATAAAATGAGTGGGCTTTATTTTGCCATGCACTCCTGCCAAAATGTTCTGTGCTACTCCCCAACCAGAGGCCAAAAATCAAAGGCAACAACTGATCATGGACTACTAGAATCTCTAAGACTATGGACCAAAATAAACTTTTCTCTTTAAAGTTGATTAACTCAACTTATTTGTTATAGAGAAGACGACTGACTAATACACTAGGACTGTATCTGAGAAATACCGAGTAGTTTTTGTTAGCATCTTACCTAATCTAATGTAAATACAAGTCAATGGGCTTGAGTGCCTCTCTTAAAGGCTAAGCATTATGGGTGCTGGGCATACAGGGCCTCTTGCATGCTAGGGAAGTGCTTTACCACGGAGCCTCAATACCAGCCCTGGAAAGGTATATTTCTATATTGTGAGCCTACTGGAAGGAAAACCCCCCAGATGGGAGAAGGAAAGCCAGGCAACCGCTGACCTACCTTGAGGGAGCGGTTGTGTCGCTGCAGTTCGCGGCACAGGCTCTCCAGCTTGCTGCGGGCCAGGATGGCCTTGCTGTGCTCACCTCGCAGGTGGTCCTTCTCCTGTACCAGCTGGCTCTGCTTCTTTTGTAGCAGCTTCATCTGCTTCTGTGAGTTCCGGTGCTCCTCTAGCTGGGGACAGAAAGTGCAGTGAGTACCAGGGACTCTACTTAGTTGAGCAGTGTCCTCTTCCTCCGGATGGGATCTCACGGCCTGATAAATTGCTACAAACTCCACACTAACTCAAGGCTTCATTGTAGGGATACAGGAAAGGATAATCAGTGTGTGGGTGTCACAGAGCCAGCAGACCCCAGCTTCTAGCTTAGCTCCAACTATAGAGACAGAGCTAAGATACTTCAGACTAACTCATTACACTCTAGGGTGACTACTTGCTGAACCCTCCTCTGACTCACTCATAGTCCCCATAAGTCCCTCTCATTCCTTCCAGAATTCATTATCATTTTCCCTCATCATTCTTGGCTTTTGCTAAACCATTTTTCTCATTTCCCTGGAAACACCAAAAAACCTAAAGGAGTACCAGCATATTCTCTTATCCAATAGTCCACATGTCCTCTCCTGAATCACAGCCCAAGACATGGTCTCACTGAGGTAGAGTCCTGTGTCCTGCAGGGTGGGCCTCAGATTCCCTCTTCTACTTAAGGGTATCACTCCAGAAACTCATTTTCTCTTCTTTTGCACTGGCAATCCTTCCCTGGCCAAATCCTTCTAAAATGCAGTTTCTCTTTTCATATTCTCTTTAATTCTTACAAGAATTTCGTAAGATAGACATAATCCCTTCTCCCTCTCCATTTTGTGCCAATACTGTGGCTTGAAGTCAGGGCCTAGATGCTGTCTCTTATCCTTTTTTTGCTCAAGGCTGACGCTGTACCACTTGAGCCATGGTTCCCCTTCCTGGTCTTTGGTGGTTAATTAGAAAGAAGAGTCTCATAGACTTTCCTGCTCGGGCTGGCTCTGAATCTTCATCCTTAGATCTCAGCCTCCTGAGAAGCTAGGATTACAGGCATGAACTACCAGTGTCCCTGTATTTTGGAGATGCATAGAGAAAAACTTGAGGGAAAGACCATATGGTATCTGGGACTCGGGCCAAGGAGCTTGGACTATTTTACCTGGAAAGCATTGAGAGATTTCTTTCAAGGAATGTGAAGTTTCTCCTTTTTTATATCTCATACTGTCAGCTCTAAAATGGCTGGCTGGGAATGGAATTTTGATTTAATAGATGGAATAAGGACTCAGAGAAAAGATGAGCAGGAAGTAAGCCAGCCATGTATCTTGCCCCTGCCATACCCCACCATAACCCGCTGACTTTCCAAAGGCTGGAAGGGAATCAGCAGAAGAGGGCACTGACCAGTTCAGCATACTTCTTGCACAGCGCAGCCAGCTTCTCCTCCGGTGTACTTAGCGTGTTCAGTGTCTGCATCAGCAAGGTGATCTCCTTACCTGTAAAACACAGGGAACAAAAAGCATGCACCTCCTTCTTGGGGTCCCCTCCAGGCCAGGACCCACACGTGTGAGCTCTGATGCAGCATTACTACTGAACAAGGTGCTTCATGAGGCTTGGAACCAATTTAATCTTTTTACTTTAAACTAAAATTTTTTGGTCTTTTTTTCTTTTCTTTTTTTTGAGGGTCAAGGGGCTTGAACTCTAGGCCTGTGCACTGAGCTCTTCAGTTCAAGGTTAGCACTCTACCACTTGAGTCACAGCGCCACTTCTGGTTTTTCTGGTGGTTAACTGGAGATAAGAATCTCATGAGGGGGGGATGGGGGTGGGGTGGGAAGGTGGCTCAGTGGTAGAGTGCTTGCCTTGCATACATGAGGCTTTGGGTTTGATTCCTCAGCACCATATAAGCAGAAAAAGTGCTCTGGTTCAAGTGGTAGAGCGCTAGCCCTGAGGTGAAGAGCTGAGGGACAGTGCCTAGGCTGAGTTCAGGCCCCACGACCAGTAAGGAAAAAAAAAAAAGTCTCATGGATTTTTCTGCGTGGGCTGGCTTTGAACCGTGATCCTCAGATCTCAGCCTGAGTAGCTAAGATTATAGGCATGAGCCACTGGTGCCCAGCTTTTTTTTTTTTTTTAAAGTACTGGAGATTGAACCCAGGATGTTGCATTTGCTAGGCAAGTGATTTGCCACTGAGCTACATCCTAGCCCACAACCAATATAATCTTGCTATCAGTGCAGTACCAGCAATGTCCATATGGATGTTACAGACTACATTAAATGAATGAATTGGCTGGGCACTGTTGGCTCATGCCTAGCTACTCAGGAGGCTGAAACCTGAGGATCATGGTTCAAAGCCAGCCTGGGAAGAAAAGTCTGTGAGAGGTGAGATCCCAAAAGGAGTATGCTTATGTCTCCTGGTCTCAGAGAAAAATAACTTTTTTTTTTTTTTTGGGTCCAGTCATGGGGCCTGAACTCTGGGCCTGGGTGCTGTCCCTCAGCTCTTCAGCTCAAGGTTAGCATTCTACCACTTGAGCTACAGTGCCACTTCCAGCTTTTTTCTTTTTGCTTATGTGGTGCTGAGGAATTGAACCCAGGACCCCGAGCATGCAAGGCAAGCGCTCTACCACTGAGCCACCTTCCCAGCCCCAAATAACTAAACTTCTGTCAACAGATATAACCAAATAGTAAACTTAAAATGAATATTACACACACACATATATATGAATATATATATTAACATATATAAATGAATATTCCACACACACATATATGTGTGTGTGTATGTGTGATCCCAAGGTTTACCAAACAATAACAAAATAAAAGTGCCTTTTAAGCTAGGACAGGGAAACAGTGGACTAGGACATGGGTACAATATCACTTAACCTAGATTGTTTTTTCTCTCCCCCATCTTCCTAATGTTAGGGAGCGTTCCATGTGCTTCCGACCAGTCTTAGACCAGGTTTCTAATGTGTCAGTTAGCTTTGAAAGGCCCAAACACATTAGCATAGAGACTTCAAATAAATGATTATCAGGTCAAGTCCAATCAATAAGTGGGTTCTGCTGGGCTAATACTACTTTAGTTGCCAACTAGTTAGGCTGACAGCATGAAACTAACACCCATGGGCAGTAAATCTTTTGGATGAAGTAGGCCTTCTCTTGGTTCTTATAAGGACTCATGTCTAGCTTGCTTATGTAGGCATTTGTTTTCAACCTTGGTGGTCCAATTCTTTTATTATAAAAGCATGGAAAGAATGAGCCAGAGGGGAAAGGACATGACCAAGGTCATATTGCAGGTTAGAAATGGTGATGGCGGCCGGGCGCTGGTGGCTCATGCCTGTAATCCTAGCTACTCAGGAGGCTGAGATCTGAGGATCGTGGTTCAAAGCCAGCCCGGGCAGGAGAGACCGTGAGACTCCTATCTCCAATAAACCACCAGAAAACCGGAAGTGGCGCTGTAGCTCAAGTGGTAGAGCGCTCGCTTTGAGCTGAAGAGCTGAGGGATAGCGCCCAGGCCCAGAGTTCAAGCCCCACGACCGACAAAAAAAAAAAAAAAAAGAAATGGTGATGGCTAGCACAGGAGTCTATCCTCCAACTCTCCACTTTCTTTTTTATTTATTTATTTATTATTTTTTTGGGTCCAATCGTGGGGCTTGAACTCTGGGCCTGAGTGCTGTCCCTCAGTTCTTCAGCTCAAGGCTAGCACTCTACCACTAGAGCCACAGCACCACTTCCGGCTTTTTTCTTTTTGCTTATGTGGTGCTGAGGAATCGAACCCAGGGCCTCATGCATGAAAGGCAAGCGCTCTACCACTAAGCCATCTTCCCAGCCCTGAACTCTCCACTTTCTGAACTAGAGAAGGTTGGATTTCAGCCTGCATTTGCTCCCACTGCTAGGAGGCCTTGCCTAATGACTTTCATATTTCTACATAGGAACAACACACCCCTGGACTTTAACTACAGAAACTGCCTGAGAAGTTTCTTCTGAATCCTGTGGGAGGAAGCTAGCCCATGGAACAACAGGTCCAAATTCCACCTTCTTCCCCCCCAACTCTCCCCACTGTTAAGTCTTATAAGTAGCTGATGGCTCTCACCCAGACCCTTGGCTTTCTTCTTTTCCTGTGGCCTTCGGTGGTCCCGGTCTACCACCTCATCACTTGCTCGGATCTCTTCTGTGCCTGGTTCTCCCTTGGAAATTTCTTTTTCACCATTGACTATCGGGGTCCCTGGTTCAGGTTCCCCATTCCTTGCAGCATAAGTTCGGGCCTTCTCTGCTTCTTTGGGTTCAGTGGGCTCACCCTGTGTTCCATCCTCAGCTGGGGTTCCCTGATTGTTGTCCACACAGTATGTACTCAATATGTCTTCCAACTGACGGCTCAACTCCTCCGAGACATCACAGAGGGCGCCAGACTGAGCTGCTTTGGCTTGGGCTCCTATAAGGAAGCATAAAGGTGAAGGGAAAAGATGGTTATACTACTGCCTGGGTTGCCTAATTTCTTTAAACCTCAGTTTACTTACTTGCAAAATGATGTAACCATTCCTTACTACTAACCAAACATGTCTGTTTATGAACATAAAGCCAATTATGTAAAGCATCCAGGATGCTGGGCTGGCATGTAGGGAAAGCTCAACTTCTAGTCCATTTCCTTCGCACCAAATGCCACATTTTGTTATTGATACTTTCAGAAATATATTAAATATGAAGGGCAATGACCCACCAGTGACTGAGGTGTTCTGGTTTTGCTGGGGTTGGGGTGTCTCACTTAGCTGTCAACAGATTTAACCCTGCCAAAGCCTGACCCAAGAGTTATATTCCAATGCTAAGGGTAGGAGGCTCTACCGCCGCCCCAGGAAGCGTGGGGGAGGGGGATCACAGAGGATGGGCATTGCTTCCTCTCATTCGCCATTTCATCCTTCCTGGGTCGGCAGGGGCCTCATCCTCTAACTCCAGAAGCCAGGCCAGTACCACAAACTCCTCCCTCTGCCCGCTGGAAATGCAGAGCTGGCACACACACCGTCGGTCTTCCCGGGAGCCTGGCTGGTGGAACCTTCAGCTGCTGTTGCAGGAGCCAACGTGCTGGGCCGCCCCTGGGTTCCCTCTGGTCCGGCTTCCGGTTGACCTGGGTTGCTTTTGGGGTGGGACTGTTTGGCAGGCCCGTTCTTTTTGTCTTGGTTCTTCATTGTGATATGCAACGCTGGGTAAGAAGCAGATCCTTTAGAAACAATGACAACTGCAAACTATCCAAACTTCCAAATTCTTCGCAGCTGGGATCAGAATTCCCAACACCAGGCGCACAAAGCTTCTTCAAACAAATTGGCCCAAAGGCCGGACGGAGCCAGATACTGCGTGTCTCGGCGAGTCAGGAGACTTGGGTGCCTCCGCGGGCGGGCTTTCGGGACGCGACTCCTGCAAAGGATGAGAAAAGAGGCCTGCTTTCTCCGCAAGCCACTTTCCGGCACTACACGACCTCCTACAGCAGACCGAGCGCCGGCATTGGCTCCGGGCCGCAGACTGACGTGGCGGGACGCTGGAGTCGTGATCCCTCCCTCCCCCCCCCCACCCAGGGCCGAACCCCACGTGGGCCCCCGCGCGCTCACACACACGCCCACACCCACGCCCCGCGTGCCCTCCAGCCGTGCGGCACGTCTGCGCACGCGCCAGACATACCCCACCCCCACCCCCGGCCCACGCGCGGAGTCAGCGTGCTGCCTCGGCTGGCCTCTGCATTCCAGTCTACATACCCCCCCTGGTGGTCTCGTCCCACCAGCCGCCGCTGGACGCACCAAAACTCCGACGTCCGTCGGCGTTCCCGTTCTGGCCTCGCACCGGAAACCCAGAGCAACCGCTGCCTCCAGTAGTGCCGCTCCTACAGCAGCCAATCAACGGTCGTTGTTGGCGCTGAGCTTGCTGGGAAAGGCCAAATGAAGGCGGGCACGGCGGCGGGGAAACAGGGAAGGACTACAGTTCCCTTCATGCATCGGGTTTGACCACAAGTCCCAAGATGCAATAGAAAGGGCTTTAGCCTAGGACCTGGCTACTCAGCAGGTTCCAATGGGCTAAGCAGGTTCCAATGGGCTAATCTGCCCATACGCTCTCGTTAGTCTTTCCTTCTCCACCCCCAGCCTGGAGAATCCAAAATCAGCCCCTAACCTCCTACTTCTGCATTTTCTTTCTTGGACGCCTTCATTAAAACAACAAAAACAAACAAAAACTAATTTGTGTGCCGGTTCTGGGGTTTGAACTCAGGGACTGGGCGATGTCCTTTAGATTTTTCTGTTTAAGGCTGGTTCTCTACCACTTAAGCCATACTTCTACTTCGGCCTTTTTGGTTAATTGGTGATAAAAGAACTTTCCTTCCTCAGGTCGGCTTCGAACCTCGAAGCTTAATTTATATATATGACTCTTATCTAGGAACTCTGACAATGAGGGAAGAGGAACAGTGCTGGGTCTCGTTATCGGCGTTCCAAGTCCTCCTTAGCAGAATCAGTAATTCTTTGTGGGACTGGATATTCTTTCCCTTATCCCAAAGGACGACTGACAACCATCTTTACTTGCTACTCCATCTTCTATGCAGAAGCAATAATCATCTCGCAGGATTTCCGTGAAGCAGAGTCCAAGTAAATTGTCAAAATAGGTTATTTCTTACCTATCTCTAGTGCAGCATTTAGTCTTTGCACTGAGAATCTAGCTTGGGGCAGGCAGATTCACTACACAGTCCTATTTGCATATAGGCTAAAATTGAAAACATCTTTAAGCTTTAAAAGGTCTTGGTTCTTCATTGTAATGTTCAATGCTGGAGCAGATTCTTATGAAATAAATTGTTACCCCAAGTGTGATCAGTTTTTTCCCCTTCTCTGCTGGTGCTAGTAATACCAGGAATTTAACTCAGGGTCTCATGATGTTGCTTGGCTTTCTTGCTCAAGGCTGGCACTTTACCACTTGAGCCACAGTTCTATTTCTGGTGTTTTGCAGGCTAATTGGAAATGCAGGTCTCAAGGATGTTTGTTCAGGTTGGTTTCACACCATGATTCTCAGGTCTCAAATCTCGAGTAGCTAGGATCACAAAAAGGAGCCATTTGCGCTTGATTTGTTCATCTTTATTTTTGGTGATAGTTTCTTACATACATGTGTATCTCAATTTGTCAGTGTGCTTTTTTTATTTTGGTGGTACTGGGGGTTTAAGCCCAAGGCCTGCTTCTTATGCAAGTGCTTTACATTTTAGTTATATCAAAAGCCCTTTTTGTTTTTCAGGTAGGTTCTCAATTTTTGGACTGGGTCAGCTTAGGATTCCAATTCTCTTATCTCCAAATCTTGCCTATAGAGGATTATAGGTGTGTACCACCATGCCTATCTGTTGAGATCTTCCTTTTGCCATGACTGGCCTTATTCCACTTCCCCATTAAAATATACACTTTAACTTTTATTAGAGTCTCTGGGACTACAGGCATATGCTATGCTACAGTGCTCAGCTTGGTGTAATTCCCATTTCTATCATTAAACCAGTTTGTGCACTTCTAAAAAAAACCCTTTGTGCACTTCTAAAGCCAGTTAGAGTTATTCTAAACCAAATGAGACAATTTAGAATTTTCAACAGGTTTTTATTTTTCTTTATATCTATTACAGTGTTTGAAACCTAAAGAAATACATTTTCTCTTCAAATTTGGATGTGTATATAAATATCTTTTGTCTGGACTCAGCACACTCAATGCCATGGTTTCTTGGCCTATGTCTGCTCTGAAATCATCAAGCTTCGTCTATCTCCCCAGGGGCCCTGAGAATATGAAAAATAGCCAGAATTTACAGTTCTTAGAAAAAATAAAAGCCAATGGGGTCTGGAAAGCAAAACTGATGAGAAGGATTCAATTCACTGTCCTTAGTGGGAAACACAAACTGTTTTTGATGGACATCCTGTCTCTCAGGTGGCTGAGATCCCATATCCCCTTCCCTTATTAAGACAAAAAGGGGGCATTTCAATAGAAGCTGGCTAAAAAGGCCAATCCCTACCTCCTGGGCCTGAGGGTTCAACTCAGAGTATCAACACCTAAAGCACCTCCAAGCTAGAATTTCCAGTCCATGATCTGAGCTGTGAGTTCCTTCACAGCTCCCTTGAACATGGCATGCAGCTCTCTCCCCACACCCAGGAACAAAATAAGAAAATGAAAATCAGATTTCAGTAGGAGAGCAGAGCTAATGTGTCACATAGAGGTTCCAGCATGTTCTAATGTAGGCATTCGAAGTCAGGCTGGCCTACAAATAGGTAGGCAGGCTCACACCCCTGAAAACAGCACACAAACCTTTCTCCTAGGATATTCTGCGTCCCTGTTTAACATTGCTTCTCACAGTCAGCTTTGGCCCTGCACGTGGACTAGGCCTTCACAAAGCCCAATGTCTTCTCAAAAGAAAACTAACCGTTTTAATTCAGAGATTTGGTTGGTTTTGACTTCAAACTCTTCCCATGCCATCTTACTAGGGGTGGGCCAGAGACAGAAATCATTTATGACGGCCTTGACCCCACAGCAGAGATCCATACAGGGCCAAATTGTCAGCTTGCTGGTTTGATAGAAGGATACAAAAGGTAAAACAGAAAACAACAAAAATGCTGATGATGTTGGCCTAAAATGTGTAATACTAAGTGGTCAGAAAAAACCCATTGTGAACAGTCTGTCTCATCCTCACTATCTGGAAGATGGTGTGATTGATCATGAACACTTCCTATGCTCCAATGAAGCCCTGTACCCTTCCCCACCTTGCAGGAAGCCCCAAGCAAGATCTGTATTCTCTATTGTGTCTCTGGAGTACTTGCAGGGATTTAGAGAAGTGCTTCCCTGTTTTCAACCGAAAGGCTTTTATATAGACTCTGAGGCCCACAAAACAAATCCACTGAGGAATACCCAAGAGGATGGATACCAAGCTGGACACTGCAGGGAAGAAGTGATAAGGCCTGAACAATCGAGCTATGGAGAGGGGTATGTAGAGGGAGAAGAACTGCTAGGCTTTTCTATGTTTCCCAAGCAGGTAGACATGATAAAATGGAAACAAAGCTCATTCTGCTCTGAATTCCTTTTGAACTGATTTGGCTTGAGAGAAGTTAAAAGTCTATGCCAAAGAGTCTTCTTTTCTTCTCCCATAACTAAATATAATTAGCAGCTATAACATGTGCCATTTAGTTCCAATGAATAGGGCTCTCGGGAGATGGCTTCGAAGGGGAGAAGCAAGTGGTGTAAGAGTCTGAATTAAGGAGGTACACCCAGGGCCTTCAAAGACAGAGGTCATTAATATCTGCTCCCTGGGTCACTTATGCCTTCAGACCTAGGCTGACATGCTGAGGATAGAAGTGTGGTTCTACCAAAAGGCTAGGTGGTCACCATCAAGGCCTGGTGGTCACTGAGGATAGCTAGAAACTGAACCCAAATTTCTAAGGCCAGAAATCCTGTAGTATAGGTGATTTAGGGGTGGAATGCCTAGAGAGGCTGGTAATAAATAATGTTCAAAACAGTATTTGAGCATGTGAGCTCCTGTTCTCTTAATTCACACACCTAGATACCACTGCTGCCATCAAGGATATTAAAAGCCATGTGCTAACATCTGAGGATTTCAAAAACATGCCTCGGCCTATCAGTCTGTTCTTTACAGCTTGAAAGCTCTATAGGCCAGCCTGGCAATAACTATTCATAAATTTGTTAGAAAGGCTCTGTCCTCACTTAGGCCAAGATCTAGAGTCCTATGGGACTCTCTCCACAAGAGTAGCCCTCACAGGATGGCAAAAGGAGAAGAGGAATAGAAACAAAAAATGTTACTACAGTGTAGCTGGAGGAACTTCACCTGCAGACTGAAGCACAATTCAAGAAAAATAAGAGAGAAACATGGTTTGGCAAAGATAAAGGAAATCTAGAGACCAATTTTCTCTGAAGTCTGTCCATATATTGTACTTGCAGAATGGAGCCTCTGAAGACTTCAAAGAAAGTCTCTCCCTGGCTCCTCTCTTCTCCCTTTCCTAGGAGATTGAGTTTGTAATCATCCCTAAACTGAGTGAAATCTGATTCATCAAGGTCACACAACACTGATGTAATTTTTCAATGATGATATACCTTCTTCAGAAAATTGCTCTGGAGTGGAGCCTCAACTCTAGGAGAGGGCAAATTCAAGACCAATGACCAACAAGAAGATCCACAAGCAGAGGGGTAGAGATTTCACCTGAGTCAAAGGGGTATGTAGGAATGGTAGCAAAAACCAGCAGTTTCTGGGGGACAAAAAGTATAGCTTAGATAAGAATATCTCTGACTAACCACAGTGAGGATGCAGGGACTGGATACATTGGACTATTAGCTCCCCTGTTGGTCTACACTTAGCTGACTTCCTCCACCTCCATCCCCAACATTTCTGGGTTTTATTGCCATGTAAAAATTCACCAGGCATAAGCAAGCCACTGAGGCACTGCGTTAGTTTTACTAAGAAAAGGAAATCTGGTGGATTATAATTGTCACATGAAGGAAAACCCAAACAAGGTACACGGATATAAGACAGGGACAACACCACAGCTCTCACAAAAGCATTCAGGCTTCTAAATTTCTATGATCATAGGAGAGAGAGCTGCATGTGAAAATATGTGGACAATGGCCCATAAGATTGAATTTGAAAAGACAAACTGCTTTGTAGGTATCCAGAAAGAAGGATTAGTGGTAGACTTCACCAGAGCCTAAGACTTCACCAGTTCCCTTCAGGTACTAGACAATCAGACCAGGCTAACTTGCTTTATAAGGGTTCCAGAACTGAGGATTGGTCCCAAGCGGTGGCCCAGAAGCTAAGTAGAAAGGAAAAGGACCAAGCTCAGGCCTTCTGAGTGAGGCAACATTAATACCTCTTTTTGGACTTTCTCACAGTATCCTACTCACAGAAGTTATAGAGTGTTCCTCCAATTAAGACTGACTTCCAATAATATATAGAATATAAAAAAATACAGAACTTCTTGACATTGTCTCCTTTGGAAGTAAAATATACATGATCCAACTATGGAAGAAGAAAAGCCAAAGGCAGGGATCCCTGACTATCCCAATACATGACACTATCACTCAAGCCTCTTCTGCAACTTATGGGTAACCAGAGCAAGGACTTTCTCCTCTGGAGAAAGGAAGGACCACAGCCCCCTGTCTCAAGGGTAGGAGAAAATACAGCCACCCCAGAGGTTAATTCAACTCTGAGTGGAATTTTCAAGTAAACAAATGAAATTGGGTTGCACCATTTGGAAGGTGGGTAGGAAACGGTCAGTAGCTACATAGGGGAAGCCCTGTGGGAAGGCCTGGCTTCCTCCCCTCCCCTCCTAATGGTGTAATTGCCCCAGGAGAGTGAGAGTCTCTCCCAAATTAACAAGGGCGAGGCAAATGGTCAGAGGGAGGGAGGATTCTTTGTTTCATAGTGCCTCCCTATCAGCCTCTATGCCACACAATGCTGGTAGCTGGGATTTCTAAAATCAGAAACTCATGGCTCTTGGGAAGAGCAACCTTAATACAACAAAAATGTGCAAAAGAAAAAAATTAAATAACTCAATCCACGTATACAAGATTAATATTCTGTCAGAGCAAGAACACTTTGTTTTGGACTTTTCCCTCCCTTCCCCCCCCCCTCTGGGATATTCCATCTGCTCAAGTACCCAAGGTAAGAGTTATACAAATCAGGGCAGAGGACTGGGAAGGAGGAAGGAAGATAAAAGGGAAGCAGTCACCACTGAAGAAAAAAAGGAAAAAAATAAAAATTCAAAAAGGTGCAAATTGATTACCTCAGTCCTCCTTTGTCTATCCCTGGGCTCCTGGGTTATAAAGAAGTGTGCAGCCAAAACATAGTGTAAGGAAGAAAACCCAACACATCCCCTTCTTGTCACAAAACCCAAATGTGAGCCTCAGATGGTTGTGTCTGTCCAGAGGGTGCTCCCTCCAGGGAAGGGGGTGGAGCAGGTCAAGAGCACAGTCTCCAGGGCAGCAGGTATATGTGACTGATGGTGGGCAAGTGTTTTCCCGCCCATCAGAGGGCTGCTCTTCTGCTGGTTGGTGGTTCATCCCATCCCTTCCCCTCCCCGGAGGCAGGTATTATAGCTGGAAGCCCTCCATGGGCGCCTCAGGCTGCTGGAAGATGAACTGCTGTTGTGTTTCATCCACCTGGGGAGCCAGGCTACTATCATCGTCTTCTACACCAAAATAGTGCTCAATGAGGTCAAAGGCTTTCTGGTAGATCTCCTGGTTCTCATGGCTCTGGAGAAATTCAATTTTATCCAAACCTATGGTGGTAAAAAGGAAGGGTCCATAAAACATTTACTTATCATTCTTTGAGTTATGTGTACAAACATATGTTAGTGTTTATAAACACATGTAAGATCAAATCACTCTAACTTGAAAGAAGAGTCAAGATCTCTTCCCCAAATTGTAGACTCCCAAGGGAAAGAGATGAACCTGTCCATTAAAAAATGAGTATCTAGTCCTCATTTATTTGTTTGTTTTGTTGGTCATGGGGCTTAACCTCTGGGCCTGGACAATGACGCTGGGCTCTTTAGCTCAAGGTGAGCACTCTACCACTTGAGCCACAGTGCCACTTCCAGTTTCAGGTGGTTAATTGGAGATAAGAGTGTAACAGACTTTCCTGCCTGGGCTTGCTGCAATCCTCAGATCTCAGCCTCCTGAGTAGCTAGGATTACAGTTGTGAGCCAGCAGCACCTGGAACTACCTTAGCTTTTTTGCTCAAGGTTAGTGCTCTACCACTTGAGCAGCTCTACTTCTGGCTTTCTGCTGGGTAACTGGAGTTGAAGTGTTACAGACTTTCCTGTCCAAGCTGGAAACGTTTTGAACTGTGACCCTCAGATCTCAGTTTCCTGAGTAACTAGGATTATAGATGTGAGCCACTGGTGCCCACTTCACTATTTTTATTTGTTGGCAATATAGGACTTGAAATTTCCATTTGTAAGACAAGTACTTTAGCACTTGAGCAACACCTCTCTAGCCCTCTTCATTAGTTTTAGAGAGAAAAATTCAAGGTTAGAAAAACTATGGATGCTTTCCAACACCCACCCCAACATATACATGTGTCCTGCTTTGGAAGGTTAGTCTTTAAGACTGGACCTACATTCTCTACTTACGATGGAGGTCAGGTGTATGAGAAGAAACTTACCATAGGCTTCCTCGATGAGGCCACAGTAGGGATTGACCCCGGAGCCACTACGCTTGCCCTCTTGTTCACCAAGCCTTAGGATGTTCTCCAGTCCATTGAGGGCCACTTGCACAATCTTTGAATCCATTACTGTCAGCAAATCGCACAAGGGTTTGATGCAGCCCAATGATACGAGGTACCTGAAGGCCAGAGAGCAGACCAACTCTACATTAATGCAGGGCAAGTAAAGTGCTGGGTAGGTGTGGGTCTCCATGACCACCCTTATGGATTCTTTTTTCTTTCTCTGCTATGTCTCTGGGGCTTAAATGCAAGACCTGGATACTACCCATTAGCTTTTTCACTTAAGGCTGGAGCTCCATCACTTGAGTCATACCATCACTTTTAGATTTCTGGTGGTTAATTATAAGTAAGTCTTGGACTGGGAATGTGGCTTAGTGGTAGAGTGCTATCTAATATGCATGAAGCTTTGGGTTCTTTCCTCAGTACCACATAAAGAGAAAAAGCCTGAAGTGGCACTGTGGATCAAGTAGTAGAGTACTAGCCCTGAATAAAAGAAGCTCAGGGACAGTGCCCAGGCCTTGAGTTCAAGCCCCAGGACTGGCCACAAAAAGAAAGAAAAAGAAAAAAAAAGGTCTCATGAACTTTCCCTGCTGGCTTCAAATCACAATTCTCTTATCTCAGCCTTCTGAGTAGCTAGGATTACAGGAATAAGACACCAGTGAGCATTCAGCTTCTTTTTTTTTTTTTTTTTTTTGGGGGGGGGGGGGGGGTCTGGTCGTGGGGCTTGAACTCTGGGCCTGGGCACTGTCCCTCAGCTCTTCAGCTCAAGGCTAGCGTTCTACCACTTGAGCCACAGTGCCACTTCCGGCTTTTTTCTTTCTGCTTATGTGGTGCTGAGGAATAGAACCCAGGGCCTCATGCATGCAAGGCAAGCGCTCTACCACTGAGCCATCTTCCCAGCCCTCAGCTTCTTCTTGAGTCTTCATAACTACCTATCCTTCATCTGAATCTCTCCACCA
This sequence comes from Dipodomys spectabilis, assembly GCF_019054845.1. Lineage (NCBI taxonomy): Eukaryota > Metazoa > Chordata > Mammalia > Rodentia > Heteromyidae > Dipodomys > Dipodomys spectabilis. The sequence continues at coordinate 40,986,336 of NW_024870679.1, read as the reverse complement.
TCCTTTTGTTATTGGTCTAGTTCATGTCATACATTATTCCATTATTCCACATAAACCCTTCCTTCTAATGCTGCTTTCACCACAATATTCATTTTTTTTGTTCTTCTTTTGTGCAGCTACTAGGGCTTAAATTCTTGGCCTTGTGTCCTTTCTTAGCTTTTTTTTTTCTTTTTGGTCAGTTGTAGGGCTTGAACTCTGGGCCTGGGTGCTGTCCCTGAGCTCTTCAGCTCAAGGCTAGCACTGTACCACTTGAGCCACAGTGCACTTCTGGTTTTCAGGTAGTTAACTGGAGATTAAGAGTCTCATGGACTTTCCTGCCTGGACTGGCTTTGAACTGTGATCCTCAGATGTCAGCTGCCTGAATAGCTAGAATTACAGGTGTGAGCCACTGGCGCCCAGCTTCTTTCTTAGCTTTTTCAACTAAAGTCATGTGCCACACCTCTGCTTCCAGCTTTTTTTGTGTGTGTACCAAACCTGGGTCTTGAACTCAGGGCCTGGGTGCTGTCCCTGTGCTTTTTCTTTTTCTTTTTTTGGATCCTGTTGGGGGCCTGAACTCTGGGCCTGGGCACTGTCCCTCAGCTCTTCAGCTCAAGGCTAGCGCTCTACCACTTCAGTCACCTTCCCAGCCCCTGTCCCTGTGCTTTTATGCTCAAGACTAGCACTCTACCACTTAAGAGCCACAGCTCCACTTCCAGTTTTCTGGTGGTTAACTGGAGATATGATTCTCACAGGGCTGGGAATGTGACTCTGCCAAAGTAGAGTGCTTACCTAGCACACATGAAGTTTGATTCCTCAGTACCAAATAAACAGAAAAAGCCAGAAATGGCACTGTGGCTCCAGTGGTAGAGTGCTAGCCTTGAGCAAAAAGAAGCTCAGAGAAGAGCATCGGTGGCTTATGCCTGTAATCCTAGCTACTCAAGAGGCTGAGATCTGAGGATCATGGTTCAAAGCCAGCCCAGGCAAGAAACTCCATAAGACTCTTTTTTTTTTTTTTGTCGGTCCTGGGGCTTGAACTCTGGGCCTGGGGGCTGTCCCTCAGCTCTTCAGCTCAAGGCAAGAGCTCTACCACTTGAGCTACAGCGCTCTACCACTTGAGCTACAGCGCCACTTCCGGTTTTCTGGTGGTTTATTGGAGATAGGAGTCTCACGGTCTCTCCTGCCCGGGCTGGCTTTGAACTGAGATCCTCAGATCTCAGCCTCCTGAGTAGCTAGGATTACAGGCGTGAGCCACCAGCGCCCAGGCCCAGAGTTCAAGCCCCCAGGGCTGGGAAGGTGGCCCAGTGGTAAGAAAGCTTGCCTTGCATGCATGAGGCCCTGGGTTCGATTCTTCAGCACTACATAAGCAGAAAAAGCCGGAAGTGGAACTGTGTCTCAAGTGGTAGAGCGCTAACCTTGAGCTGAAGAGCTCAGGGATGGCGCCCAGACCCAGAGTTCAGGCCCCACGACCGACAGAAAAAAAAAAAAAAAAAAAAAAAAAGAGTTCAAGCCCCACGACTTTTTTTTTTTTTTGGGTCTGGTCGTGGGGCCTGAACTCTGGGCCTGGGCACTGTCCCTCAGCTCTTCAGCTCAAGGCTAGCACTCTACCACTTGAGCCACAGCACCACTTCCGGCTCTCTTTTTGCTTATGTGGTGCTGAGGAATCGAACCCAGGGCCTCATGCATGCAAGGCAAGCGCTCTACCACTAAGCCACCTTCCCAGCCCCCGACTTTAAAAAAAATAAAAATAAAGCAGCTCAGGGACAGTAGTACCCAGGCCCTGAGTTCAAGTCCCAGGACTGACAAAAAAAACTCTCACAGACTTTCTTGTCCAGGCTGGCTTCAAACCACAATCTTCATATTTTAGCCTCCTGAGTAGCTAGGATTACAGACGTGAGCCACTGGTGCTCAGCTCTAGTGTTTAAAAAGGCTAAAAAATAATGTAGTAAAGACAGGAAAATTAATGGTAAAATAATTAAAAATCACTTAAAAATGAAAACCATCGGGGCTGGGAAGGTGGCTCAGTGGTAGAACGCTTGCCTTGCATGCCTGAGGCCCTGGGTTCAATTCCTCAGCACCACATAAGCAAAAAGCAAAAAGCCGGAAGTGGCTCTGTGGCTCAAGTGGTAGAGTGCTAGCCTTGAGCTGAAGAGCTGAGGGACAGCGCCCAAACCCAGAGTTCAGGCTCCACGACCGGACCCAAAAAAAAAAAAAAAAAAAAAAGAAAACCATCAAGAAAGCAAGCTGCTTTGATTGACCCACACCATGATTCCTCTACATTTGTATAACTGAGACTTACACAGCTGTCAGTTTTCTGGACTGTAGGAAGGAGTAGTGGGGTAGTAGTAGATGGGCTGTCACAGGTTTTCTCTTCTCCAGGAGGGAAAAGATATCAAACACATGGTTTGCAGGAATCTATTTCAGAGTTCATTATCATTGTAGCAATTTACTAGTTTAACTATACTGCAGTTGGATCAGGATGCAGATGTTATCCACATACCAGAGCTAAGAAGGAAATGCTCTCATCATTTAAGATAATAGGCAAGAAGCTGGGCGCAGGTGGCTCACTCCTATAATCCTAGCTACTCAGGAGGCTGAGATCTGAGGATCATTGGTCAAAGCTAGTCTGGGCAGGAAAGTCCATGAATCTCTTATCTCCAATAAATCAATAGAAAAGGAAGTGGCACTGTGGCTCAAGCAGTAGAGCATTAGCCTTGAGCTGAAGGACAGCACCCAGACCGAGTTCAAGCCCTACAACCGGAAAAAAAAAAAAAAAGGAAATGGGAAAGATATGTAATACCTGATTTGCTCTGGGGTTCCTCCTGATGTGGCATTGGTAATGGCCCAAGCTGCCTCTTTTCTTGTTCTGAACTCTGCTTTTTGAAGTATTTCAATCAACACAGGGAAGATATTTGCATCTATGACAGCCTTAAGGGCATTAATGAAAGAGAGGGAAAGCCATTTTAAGAAGAGAAAGAAAACAGCACAAAAATCACTTAAGACTTAGACATCATTCCCCACCTATAAGTTTTGTTACTCCCATACAAGTGACAGGATATGAGGAACAACCTATAGGTTCTACTACATAAGAGTCTTAGACCAGCAGTACATATTGACCCCTCATTTGTTTGGCTTTGTTTTTGTGGCAGTGGGGATCAAACAAGGGCCTTGCATGGCTAGACACTTGCATGGCCTTGCAAGTGTCTACCACTGAGCTATATTACCAGCCCTTGATCCAAAATATTTTTGGGTTTTTTTTTTTTGCCAGTCCTGGGACTTGAACTCAAGGCCTGGACACCATCCCTGAACTTCTTTTTGCTCGTGGTTAGCACTCTACCACTTGAGCCATAGCACCACTTCTGGCTTTTTCTGTTTATGTGGTACTGAGGAATTGAACCCAGGGCTTCATTTGTGCTAGGCAGACACTCTACCACTGAGCCACATTCCCAGCCCCTAATTGGTTTTTTGTTTTTTTTGGGTGCAAGTCCTGGGGCTTGCTTAGGATACTGTCCTTGAGCTTCTTTGTTCAAGGCTAGTACTCTATCATTAGAGACCCAGCTCTACTTCTGGGTTTATTTTGGGTGTTTACTTGGAGATAAGAGTCTCACCAACTTTCCTGCTGGCTTCAAACTATGATCATCAGATCTCAGACTCCTTTGTAGCTAGGATTTCAGATGTGAGCCACTAACACCTGGCTTGACCCCTATTTTTAAAGGGGAATAAATGTTTTCTGTGGCAACAAATATACCACAAGCCTCCAATACCCTGATTATCTTTTCAAACCCCTCAATTATCCTGACTGTTCTACCTGTATCTGAGCCCTGTTGCCAGCAGTGATGTTTGAAATGGTCCAGCAAGCTTCTTTCCGAATTGACTCCTTAGAGCTGCTCAGCAAGTGCAGAAGGCAAGGGAGGGCTGAACAGTTAAGAATAACCTAGAACACACAAAAACACAGGAAAGAAAAGAGAAATTAGGAGTTGGGATGTAAGTTTTACAATGTGTGTGCATCAAGACATCATAAACAATGAAAGTTGGGCACCATCCAATCACTTGGAGGACTGAAAATAATCAAGTCTGAGGTAGAAAAAATTTTTGATCTCACTTCTTGGGTTAGAATATCTCATCCCATCTTTTCCTTTCCTTAGACTAGGGTTTGTATCACAGACTCCTGCATCTCAGGCCTTTGGACTAAGAATGAATCACACCATCAACATTCCTGGGTCTCTAGTTTATATATACACACACATATATATGTACACATACATGCATATGTATACATATATATATATACACACATACGTGTATGTGTCTCTGAGTTCAAGCCTCAGGATCCAAATCAAAAAAAAAAAAAAAGGAAAACCACAGAAGTATAGAAAATATTTGCAAATCAAGTATCAAATCAAATGAAGGATTAATAGAATATATAAAGAACTACAACTAAACAACAACAAAAGTTCCTAAGCAGCCAAAGTAAAAAAATGAGGAAAAGCAAAGGAAGATATTCTTTGTGGAGGAACCCAAAGCACAATCGTTCTCTGCTTCTGATCAAGCATAATAATATTTATCAAAATGAACTCCAGGAAAAAAAAAATGAGGAAAAGATTTGGATAGACATTACTCCCCAAAAAGTTATATATAGATGGCTAACAAGCTATACTATAAATTTGCTCATCATGAATAATTATAAAAATGCAAATAGAGCCACCATGGGATACATTATAACCATAACATGTTTGTTTATAAAAGCAAGTAGAGGGCTGGGAAGGTGGCTCAGTGGTAGAGTGTTTGCCTTGCATGCATGAAGCTCTGGGTTCAATTCCTCAGCACCACATAAGCAGAAAAAGCCAGAAGTGTTGCTGTGGCTCAAGTGGTAGATTGCTAGCCTTGAGCTGAAGAGCTGAGGGACAGTACGCTGGCCCAGAGTTTAGGCCCCATGACCGGCAAAAACAAACAAACAAAAAACAAGCTAAAACAAAAACAAGTACAATGCATCCTGATTAATGTCTCCCCTTCCATTGTTCTCCTCAATCATTCTCCTTCTCTATTCTACCTTGAAGTGGTTTTGTTTTTTGTTTTTTTTTTTGTGATGGTAGGGTTTGAACTCAGGGCCTTACATTTGCCAGGAAAGTGTGTTACCACTTAAGCCATGCCTCCAGTCCTTTTTTCTTTTTCTTTTTTTTTTTTGTCGGTCGTGGGGCTTGAACTCTGGGCCTGGGCGCTGTCCCTCAGCTCTTCAGCTCAAGGCAAGCGCTCTACCACTTGAGCTACAGCGCCACTTCCGGTTTTCTGGTGTTTTACTGGAGATAGGAGTCTCACGGTCTCTCCTGCCCGGGCTGGCTTTGAACCGCGATCCTCAGATCTCAGTCTCCTGAGTAGCTAAGATACAGGCGTGAGCCACCAGCGCCCGGCACAGTCCTTTTTTTTTTTCTTTTGGTGCAGGTCCTGGGACCTGCACCAAAATTTAGGGAATTTAGGGAACAGGCACTATTCCCGAAGTTTTTGCTGAAGGCTAGTGTTCTATCACTTGAGTCCCACCCCATTTTAGCCTTTTTTGGAGGTAAGAATCTCAGAGACTTTCCTGCCTGGGCTGGCTCTGAGCCATGATCCACAGATCCTAGCTTTCTTAGTAGCTAGAATTATAGGCTTGAGCTGTTTTTGCTACTTTTTGGAAAAGGTCTTACTTTTATGCCTAGGCCTCAATTTATACGTCTTGCATAACTGGGGTGATAGCTATGTGTCACTTGACTCAGCTTTGTATTGGTTGAAACAGGGTCTTTGTTCCCTGGGTTGGTCTTGAATCTCTATTCTCTTGATCTTTGCCTCCCAAATACCTAGAGTTATAGGGTTGAGCCACCATGCATGGCTTAGAGAGGTTACTGGGACCCTAAAGGTTTAGGAAATATTGGTGAAGTTCTATAGCTTTCAGTATTTCAAAAGGATCATAGCTCAGACTTAACTATGTCTGATAATTCACTATTCCACTTAGTTTTCCTTCCCAAGCACCAACTGGATGATTATAACTTATTTATAATTTGTTTAAGAAGGAACCAAAATGCCCACAATGTTACATAGTGTACATAGCGCTTAAATTATTTTACCTAGGCCCAAGCTGTCTGTGTCAGACCATGCTGCCTCCCATCAGGCAGGGAAGGATTTTTTTTGTCCGCAGGCAGCTCTTCCCAGTGGCTCAAACAGATAGTGAGTTAAGATTCTGTACTCTTGCCAAGCGCCAGTGGCTCTCACTTGTAATCCTAGCTACTCAGGAGGCTAAGATCTGAGGATCATGGTTCAAAGCCAGCTGGGGCAAGAAAGTCTGTGAAACTCTTATCTCCAATAAACCACCAGAAAGCTGGAAGTGGCGCTGTAGCTCAAGTGGTAGAGAGCTCACCTTGAGCTGGCACAGCATCCAGGCCCAGAGTTCAAGCCCCACAACTGACACAAAACAAAAGATTCTGTACTCTTCCTTACCTGGGTCTGGATGTCATCCCCAGTGACAATGTTACCCACAGCTCTCAGAGCAGGAGAAGCCACTTTGTAATCATTATGCCTACAGAGGAGAAAAAGATTATCAATGAAGGACAAGTGTATCACACTCAGCCTTCCTGAACACCAAGGATGGCAGCATCCACATGGTTCCAGACCTTCTGTTAGTTCAGAAAACAGCTAGCTGGAACTGTTTGGGATTCATTTATAAACAAAGAATCTTTATCCTTTGTAACTGAGAACACTCACATCAGAAGCTCGACCAATCTCCGGCAGACTCCGGAGTCTATCACTGCCTGGATCTTCTCATTGGGGCCATCAGATAGGTAAGAGAGGGCCCAGCAAGCATCTGCCAACAAGTCAGAGTCACTGCTGAAGAGTAGGCGAGACAATACTGGCAAACAAGGGGAGACCTGTTGGAGGCAGAATAAAAGAACTTACAGGGAGACAGGACTATATTAGTTCTATCACTAACCACCTCTCCCAAAGTAATGGTAGACATATATGTCTATATACTATTAATGGGGTTTGAATCCAGAGCCTTGCACTCTTGCTTTTCTGCTCAAGGCCGGTATTCTACCACACCTCCACTTCAGGCTCCTTGCTGGTTAATTGGAGATAAATTTCTTGGATTTGTCTGCCCCTGCTGACTTAAAACCAAGATCTTCAGATCTCAGCCTCCTGAGTAGCTAGGATTCTAGGAGTGAGCCAGCAGTGTCTAGCTGAATCTCTATCATATTATTATTTTTTTTTTTTGGGGGGGGGGCGGCGAGTCATGGGGCTTGAACTCTGGGCCTGGGCACTGTCCCTGAACTCTTCAGCTCAAAGTGAGCACTCACTTCCAGTTTTCTAGTAGTTAATTGGAGGTAAGAGTCTCATGAACTTTCCTACAATCCTCAGATCTCAGCCTCCTGAATAGCTAGGATTATAGGCATGAGCCACTGGAACCCGGCTATATTAAATCTTTTTTTTTTTTTTTGGTCGGTCGTGGGGCTTGAACTCTGGGCTTGGGCGCTGTCCCTCAGCTCTTCAGCTCAAGGTGAGCGCTCTACCGCTTGAGCCACAGCACCACTTCTGGTTTTCTAGTGGTTTATTGGAGATAAGAGTCTCACAAACTTTCCTTGCCTGGGCTGGCTTTGAACCATGATCCTCAGATCTCAGCCTCCTGAGTAGCTAGGATTACAGGCATGAGCCACGGGTGCCCAGCTATATTAAATCTTTGTCTATCTCTTCCCTTTACCATCCAGGCACACAGGGTCAACTGCTTCATTGACAGTTGCTTCTGTTAATTTCCCATGATTTAAGAGTCTAAGGGGTATCCCAAAATTTAAGAAAGTATGATGGAATCTATTAGTTAGGGACTGGTAAGCAGCTCTCACCTTTGCAAACTCTGGGGGTGGGTTCTTCCCTCTGCAGAGATTTGACAGAGCCCAGACTGCATTCCGTGTCATCGTCAGTCGTGTGGACTTGGTAAGGAGTCTGAAGAAAAAAGCAAAGCCAGACCTTGAGCACTGATGCCCTAGTACAGAGCTGTTGCCAACTAACCCCAGAGGCTAATCTAACTAGACTACAAAGATTCTAGAAGCCAGCACATTAGGCTAAATTAAGAGCAGTAAATGATGACTTAGAGGAATAGGATCAGGTGGCTTGTCAACACCATAGATAATAAGGATAAAAGAGTTAGATTTTGTTGAGCACTGGTGGCTTATGCCTGTAATCCTACCTACTCTGGAGGCTGAGATCTGAGGATCACGGTTTAAAGCCAGCCCAGGTTCCAATTAACTACCAGAAAACTGGAAGTTGAACTGTGGCTCCAAGTGGCAGAGCACTAGCCTTGAGCAAAAAGAGCTGAGATAGGCCCAGGCCCTGAATTCAAGCCCCAGGACTGGCAAAACAAGTAGATCTTGAGTAAGCCTACAAAACCCCCTTCTCCCCAGCCCAGGATCTCACTACTCAACCTCAGGATCATCTTCTTATTTTTTTTTGGGTCCAGTCGTGGGGCCTGAACTCTGGGCCTGGGCGCTGTCCCTCAGCTCTTCAGCTCAAGGCTAGCACTCTACCACTTGAGCCACAGCGCCACTTCTGGCTTTTTTTTTCTGCTTATGTGGTGCTGAGGAATTGAACCCAGGACCTCATGCATGCAAGGCAAGCGCTCTACCACTGAGCCACCTTCCCAGCCCCCCTCAGAATCTTATTGCCTCAGTCTCTCAAGTGCTGGGATTACAAGTATGTACCATCATACCTGGCTAAAGCTTTTTTTTCATTAGTCATGGGGATTGAACTCTGGGCCTAGGTGCTGTCTTTGTGCTTTTCAGCACAAGGTAGCACTCTACCACTTGAACTCACACCTCCATTTTCTGGCTTTTTGGTGGTTAATTAAAGAGTCTCATGGACTTTCCTGCCCAGGCTGGCTTTGAACCGCAATCCTGAGATCTCAGCCTCCTGAGTAGCTACAATTATAGCTATATAGATGTGAGCCACTGGCTCTTGCTAAAGCTTTTTAGGTAGAACATACTACATCTGAGCTCAAGTCTCAGACAAAGAGTAGTGTTTTCTTTGGAAATAAAAGCTAAATGTCTAAGTAGGAGGGTGTTAGCCCTGCAGTATGAAATGAGATTGAGGTTTCTGAATAACAATCCACTTACCTTTTTCAGTTCAGATATAGTTTACTTTAAGGGTACGGAGGGAGGAAAGACTGGGAAGAGGGGTCCAACTGACTAGAGGGATTTTGAACTATGACATGATAGAGTTGACTAATGTACCTATGCATAGCCCTATACCCAATCAATGCATTCTGGAGAGAAGGTTGGATTTTTCTCGATGTGTTAGTTACTCTTCCCTGGCTCAATAATGAAGGAGGTACAATCAATATAAGGTTCTATAATATCATGAGGTAAGGAACAATATTCTTATTTTGTTTGTTTTTTTTACTAGTCCTGGGGCTTTTTCTGTTTATGTGGTGCTGAGGAATTGAACCCAGGCCTTTCTGCATGCAAGGCAGGCACTCTACCACTAACCCATATTCCCAGCCCAAGGAACAATATTCTTGACACAGATTATGGGCACAATCTTCTTCTTTTTCTCCTTATGATGCTGGTACTGGGCTTAAACTCAGGGCATTGCATTCTTACTTGGCTGTTTTGCTCAAGGCTGGTCTTGAATCATACCTCCATCTCAGGTACAATCTTCTTATTCTCAAAGTAACTTCTACTTTGGAATCAGAATGTATTTACCTATCATCTTATGGGATCAAATAAGCTGCCCTCAAATGAACTACCACAAAGCTGCCTTAAAAATGCCCCAGGTGAAGATGATAATTACTCACGTTAATAAAGGATTAAGGATGGAACAATTCAAGACGTAATCTCGGCAAACGGAACTGTCTCCAGCTATGTTTCCCAGAGCCCAGACTGCCTGAAAAGGGATGGTGGAACTGTCACCCAAAGAGCCTGGTAGCTTCTGCAAATACTTTATAGTCAGTACTACAAAGCTCCCCCCCACCCCCCAAAAAATATCAAGGCTAGAGATATTAAACAAGTTGATGTGACTTCCTGTTTAAAATCCTTATTTAGTACTTGCTCTACAAGGACATTTTCCCTGGGTGGTGCTGGTTCAGTGGGGAAGAAGACAGGCTGCCATCTTCAGCAAGAAAAGCCAAATCAAGACCTTGTCATCCACACCACTAGGACAAGAATCTCCATTTCTATCAAACTAGTAAGAAACCGGTGGGAGAAATGGAAATTGTACCTTATCTCCAACATCTACCTATAGTTACTGAGAGGTACTATGGTGTTTTGTTCCAACTTTTTTTTTTTTTTTTTTGTGGTGGGGGGTTCAAGTTGTGGGGCTTGAACTCAGGACATGGGCACTATCCCTGAGCTTTTGCGCTCAAAGCTAGCACTCTACCATTTTGAGCCAAAGTGACACGTGCCACTTTCAGTTTTCTGGTGATTAATTGGACAAAAGAGTGTCACAGTCTTTCCTGCCCCGGCTGGCTTGAACCACAATCCGCAGATCTCAGCCTCCTGAGTAGCTTGGATTATAGGCATGATCCACTGGCACCAAGTTAGTTCCACAATTTTTTTTTTTTTTTTTTTGCCAGTTGTGGGGCCTGAACTCTGGGCCTGGGCACTGTCCCTCAGCTCTTCAGCTCAAGAGGCTAGCACTCTACCACTTGAGCCACAGCGCCACTTCTGGATTTCTAGCGGCTAACTGGCGGTTAAGAGTCTCATGGACTTTCCTGCCCAGGCTGGCTTTGAACTGCGATCCTTATATCTTAGCCTCTTTAGTAGCTAGGATTACAGGTGTGAGCCAGTAGTGCCCAGGATGCTGCAATTATTTCTCAGTTAACTGATAACTCATTGGAATAATTTAGATCTAACTTAAAAAAGAACACTTTACTTATATTAGGTATGATGCAGAAATTGTTGCTGACAGATATGCACAAAGCAAGATATTCAGTGTAGGGACTGGTAGTACAGAGCTTCTGTGCCCTCCGACACCTTCTCAGCACAGGTGCAGCCTTCCTCACATATCTATGAACATGTGTATGGGAGAGGCTTCAGAGTTTCCACCCTCTAATCCTGTGCTTTTTTTTTTTTGGATCCGGTCCTGGGGCCTGAACTCTGGGCCTGGGCGCTGTCCCTCAGCTCTTCAGCTCAAGGCCAGCGCTCTACCACTTGAGTCACAGCGCCACTTCTGGCTTTTTTCTTTTTTGCTTATGTGGTGCTGAGGAATTGAATCCAGGGCCTCAAGCATGCAAGGCAAGCGCTCTACCACTGAGCCACCTTCCCAGCCCCTGTGCTTTGTTTTCTTTGGTGACCAAATGTATCTAAAGGTTATCTTTTTATCACTCAGAAAATTCCAAGGGCTTTAAGAGCACTGTATCAAGAACTGGGATTAAAACTAAATTTTTTTTTTTATTATACTGTCAGTACCATCAACAATCAAGATAAATCTGAGTATTACCTGTTCCTGTACATCTTCAAAGTCTGAGTTAAGCAGCTCTATAAAAATGGGGACAGCCCCTGCTTCAATGACAATTTTGGTCTGCTGAGAGGTTCCAGAGGCAATGTTTGTTAGAGCCCAGGCAGCTTCAAACTGTAAATAGAATAAATTTATGATGAGAGGTCATTCTAGATTAAGCAGTTTTACCAGCTAGTTTGAAACAATGAACTTCTTAACCATGAATAGAAACAAAACCAAACAAAAGCTCCCCCACAGTAGGAAAAGCAGTGGTGTTACACAATGGGAATATGGAACTGGGTTCAATGGTGTAGGTTAAGTCCTATAGTACCGTGGTAGTCACTACCTATGGGTCACTTTTCTTTTCTGGAGTTTCATCATTGCTTCTGAAATCTACGAGTGAGATAGCTCTCTAACTTATCTTCCAGCTGAGTTTCTAGCAAATTCCAATGGATTTACTAATTTTCCATTTTTGGAGAAGGAGCCAGAGAGATAAATGATTTGCCTCAGGTCACATAGGTAGCTAGAAATGGACTATATACCCTCTGATTTATAATGAAATATCTATCATAATCTGGTATCTTTCCTTTGAGATTAAAAATAAATACACTCTTTTAAAAATTAACAGAGGGGGGTTGGGAAGGTAGCTCAGTGGTAGAGCACTTGTCTTGCATGCCTGAAGTCCTGGGTTCGATTCCTCAGCACCACATAAGCAAAAAGAAAAAAGCTAGAGATGGCGCTGTGGCTCAAGTGGTAGAGCGCTAGCCTTGAGCTGAAGAACTGAGGGACAGCGCCCAGGCCCAGAGTTCAGGCCCCACAACCGGACCAAAAAAAAAAAAAAAATTAACAGAGGGCTAGGAATGTGGCTTAGTGGTAGAGTGCTTTTAGAGTGCCTAGTATGCATGAAGTCCCGGGTTCGATTCCTAAGTACCACATACACAGAAAAAAACAGAAGTGGTGCTGTGGTTCAAGTGGTAGAGTGCTAGCCTTGAGCAATAGAAGCTCAGGGACATGCCCAGGCCCTGAGTTCAAGCCCCAAGACTGGCCAAAAAACAAAAACAAAAACAAAAAAATAAAAAAAAATCCTACTCAGGTGGCTGAGATCTGAGGATCGCGGTTCAAAGCCAGCCTGGGCAGGAAAAGCTGTGAAAGTCTTATCTCCAGTAAACTACCAGAAAAGCGGAAGTACCCCTGTGACTCAAGTGGTAGAGTGTTAGCCTTTAGCTGAAGAGCTGAGGGACAGTGCTCATGCCCAGAGTTCAAGCCCTGTGACCAACCAAAATATAGTACTAATAGGATTCCTCAGTACCACATAAACCAAAAGAGCTGGAAGTGGAGCTGTGGCTCAAGTGGTAGAGTGCTAGCCTTGAGCAAAAGAAGCTCAGGGACAGTACCCAGGCTCTGAGCTCAAGCCCCAGGACTGGCAAAAAACAAAAACAGAAAAAAATATATGTTTCCACCATGTTTGCTGTTCTGAAGTATATACACATTGTGGGGCAGTTCGCTAACAAATGCACTATTTCATATAGTTATCATTGAGATTTTTGGTTCTCTTCTTTGAAGTCAAGTTTCTACCCACTGTAATTTCTTAAAGAAGTTTCATTTGGCCACCATATCTCCCTAGATTTTACCTGTAATGTACAATTCTCATTCCTCTTCAGAAATTCTACAAACCGATCAACTACTCCTGGAGTATTGATAACTTCATCTATTGGAGGACTTGGCTCTGGAAGGAGGGAAAATAGAAAAGTCAGGAGGCTTTGCCTGATCTACTTCCTGGGGTGAGTTTATAATCCTTCCTAAATAATCCTAAGGACCCTAATAAAGATTCCCAAACTCCTTTCTAGTAAGGTACCTTTAATGATTCTTGCTTATCTCTGAACTATATAATTCATGTGGCATGCTAAAGTGGAGAACCAATCCTAATTAGGCATACTCACTTCTAGCTTACTAAATTAATGTTCAAAATGGTAAAGGAGAGAGGAAAGCCCAAGAAATGAATAACCCTTGTCTACATATTTTCCTTCATGGCCATAGTCTTTTCTTGAGAAGAATGCTTAATATACTAAGGCAAGATATATATTTTCCTTATCATAACAGACTTTATTTTTTGTAGTATTGGAGACAGAATCCAGAGCCTTGTGTATCATATACCAAATACCTACCACACAGTCTTAGTTATTGAAGATATAATAATGAACAAACTTCCCAAAGTTCCTGTCCTGGCATAATTTATATCCTTGTCAGGAAAGCTATATTATTATTGCTAGAAAGTTGTAAATATACACTGTGGATACCATATCTACCCACTCTATCAGATGCTCATTAATATAGTTACAGATGGTTACTGTAAAATACAACTATAATGCCATCATTCAAAAGGCTGAGACAGGCGGATCTCTTGTTTAAGGCTAGCCTGGATTACATAGCAAATTCCAGGCTGGCTTCAGCTACAAAGCAAGACACAGAACAAAACAAAACAAAACTCACAAAGAAAAAATAATGTGCCTTTCAACCATTTTTTTCTTATTATTTCCTAACTAGTATAGTAGAACAACTATTTATATTGTATTAGGTATTTTAAGTAATCTGGAGATGTATCTAGAGTATACTGAAGAATATATACAGATTATCTACAAATACAACATTATTTTATTATTATTATTTTTTCCCAGTCCTGGGGCTTGAACTCAGGACCCTGGGACCTGTCCCTGCGCTTCTTTTGCTTAAGGCTAGCACTCTACCTCTACCACGTGAACCACAGAGCCACTTCTAGCTTTTTCTGTGTATGTGGTACTGAGGAATTGAACCCAGAGCTTCATGCATGCTAGGCAAGCACCCTACCACTAAGCCATATTCCTAGCTCTACAATACTATTTCCTGCAGATATTGGGGATGATAATGGAGGAAAAAAGGAGGTAGGACAAGGCAAAACTACTGATTGTGGGGGGGGAGGATGGCAGTGTTTATTATTTGTTTATTCATACAGTTATTGCCAGATTTGGGCTTCATTTCGGGGTCTGGGTGTTATACCTAAGCTTTTTTTTTTTCCTCAAGGTTCATTCTCTACCATTTGAGCGATGCCTCCACTCAGCTTTTTGCTGGTTAACTGGAGGTAAGACTCTCAGGGATTTTCCTGCCCAGGCTGGCTTGGAACTATGATTTTCAGCTCTCAGTCTTGTGAATAGCTAGGATTACAGGCATGAGCCACCAAGTACCTGACAATGATGGCTGTTTTGGATAGTAGTCAGAGTAGGCTCATTAGTAAGCTGTAAGTGAGGGAGGTGCTGCATAGATATTAGGACATTAGACAGAAAGAACACCAAGTACAAAAGTGGGATATAGCTGGGTGTTGGTGGCTCACGCTTGTAATCCTAGCTACTCAGGAGGCTGAGATCTGAAGATCGTGGTTCAAAGCCAGCCCAGGTGGGAAAGTCTGTGAGATTCTTATCTCCAGTTAACCACCAGAAGACCAGAAGTAGCACTGTGCTTCAAGTGGTAAAGTTCAGCTTTGAGCTGAAGAGCTCAGGGATAGCGCCCAAGCCCCACAATTCCCCTCCCCTCCAAAAAAGTGGGATGTACTACACGGTTAGTAGAACTAGAACATCATCAGCAAAAGGGAAAACAGTTGATGAGGTCACTAAAAAGAAAAAGAAGCTCCTGCAAGAAGGATCAGCCTTGGACTGGGAAGGTGGCTCAGTGGTAGAGCCCTTGCCTTGCATGCATGAGGCCCTGGGTTCGATTCCTCAGCACCACATAAGCAAAAAGAAAAAAGCCGGAAGTGGCACTGTGGCTCAAGTGGTAGAGTGCTAGCCTTGAGCTGAAGAGCTGAGGGACAGCACCCAGGCCCAGAGTTCAGACCCCACGACGGGACACAACATCCCCCCCCCCCCCCCCAAAAAAAGAAGGATCAGCCTTTATACCTTTGGAGAGAAGTTTGCGGAATTTTTGTGTGGTTGCTAACTGCATGTCAGAATCATCAGAGAAGAGCATCTCCACCATTTCTCTTGTGATCACACTCTCCTAGAATATAAAACAGGTTTAAGACTTTACAAACAGAAACAGAAACCACCACAGCCAGATGTGAGCACACAATCCTGTTAGGGGTAAGAGGATGGCCTAACAGCCTCAGGAGAAGGGGGTTGTTCAATCTGTCTGCTTCAAGTTGAAACATTTCAAATGGATTCTTAATCTCTGAAGGAACTGTTGACTCCCCTTGAGAGTTACCTTAGGTATTTCTATCAGAGATGAATGCTGATTCATTCTTTAAACTGACCATTTAAAAAAGAGCACACTGGGGCTTGGAAGGTGGCTCAGTAGTACAGTGCTTGTCTTACATGCATGAAGCCCCTCAGCACCACATAAGAAGAAAAAACTGGAAGTGGCATTGTGGCTCAAGTGGTAGAGAGCTAGCCTTAAGCTGAAGAGCTGAAGGATAGCACCCAGGCCCAGAGTTCAGGCCCCATGACCACCACCACCACCAACAACAAAAAAGAGCCCATAGAAGAAAGAACATTCCTGGGAAGGCTTCTAGATGACACGAACCATCCAAATTCTCTTCTCCAGAGGCAGTTATGTCACAGATCTGCTTCAGGCAGGTACAAAGGCCTTACCCCAGTGGTAGAGCTCACATAGGAGTCCATCAGCAGACTATCGAACATTGCAGCTTCTTCATTAATCAGCTCCACATTTCTCCGTTTAAAAAGCTGAAAATAAAGTATGGGGAAAGTGGTAAGACTACTTACTGAACCAAATAACTATTGCATCAATGATAAGGAAATGCTAGAGAAAATGATGCCGAGCTTATATATTACATAGGTTGACATTCTATGTTTCCTCTAATAGTTCATGTTCATTAAAAGAGAATTTTTAGAAAATAAAATCTTTCAAGAATTTTTTTGTCCTTTGTATAGAAGATGGTGGGTATGAAAAGCTCCAAAGGAAAATAATAATGGTATAGCAAGAAAATGGGCAAAAGCAGGTTAAGGTGACTACATCTAGAGTTAAGCAAGGTATCAATTTGGTAGTGGAGAGGGGTGGGAGTACAGATGGTAACATTAGTATAGTCCAAATACTAGGGCATTTAGGAAAAAGAAACTAGAGAAAACAGAAGGCAGTCCAGAATGGCTACTAAGCCTCTTAAAGGACTGGGCTTGGAGCTGAGGTTTAATGGGTGGGCCTAATATTGACTACAGTGTGAAGAAGACAAAAGGCACAAAGAGCTGGAATTAGAATGCTACACATAAATGATGTCTTATAGTTAGTCTAACTTATGGAAAGGGGATAAGGGACTGATTTTTTTTTGGTCATGATGCTTGAACTCTGGGCCTGGGCACTGTCCCTGAGCTCTTCAGCTCAAGGAGAGTGCTCTCCCAGTTGTGCTACTTCTGGTTTTCTGGAGGTAAAAGTCTCATGGACTTTCCTGCCTGGGCTGGCTTTGAACCTTGATCCTCAGATCTCAGCCTCCTGAGTAGCTAGGATTACAGGCGTGAGCCACAAGTGCCTGGCTTATTTTACTATTGTTAAAGCTTCCAATATTTCTTTTTTTGGGGGAGGGGGGGAGGGAGACATTCAAACTCAGTATCTAACATTTGCTTTCATTCATTGGCTGGTGCTCTACCACCCGAGCCATGCCTCCAAACCCCTAATATTTCTCAATAAAAAGAAAATGGGCTAGTGGCCTATTAAGTAGCTCACTTCCCCCAAGGGGAAGGTAAGTATGCAAGACGAAGGCCAATCCTAGAAGCTGGATCATTTCCCTAATCATCTGTTGACAACATTCTAACTCACTTGTTGCTCCCGCTTCTGCTTCCGGAGCTGTATACCCTCTTCCTCTCTTCTTCGCCTCATTTCCTCAGGATTTAGGGCATTGTTCTTATAGCTCTTCATTCGATAATTGTCTTTTCCTGGGCTCGCCATGGTCTCTAGCAGAAAGGAAGATACAAAGACTTTGACAAAAACTTTCAAGACAGCAGCATTTTTTTCACTGTGTTCCCATCCTCCCCATGCCTTATCTTCCCCTACTTGGGGGGAGGAGGGGTAAGATCACAGCATCTCAAGGATGAATTAGTCCAACAATTACACCTGATGTCTCTTGTGCTACCTGCCCCACCCCCCAAATTACCCCAGATGAGCATTTACACACTTTTCTTTTCGATTGGTTGTTGGGATTGAACTCAGGTCTTGGGTGCTATCCCTGAGCTCTTTTGCTGAAGGCAAAACCACGAGCCACTTCCAGTTTTGAGTGGTTTATTGGAGGTAGGAGTGTCATGGAGTTTTCTGCCCAGGCTGGCTTGCAACCACGATCCTCTCAGCCTGCTGAGTAGCTAGGATTACAAGCCTAGGCCACCGGTACCTGGCTTACACACTCTCCTTTAATCATAAGCTTGTTCTTATAGGTGGAACTATAGAAACTGGAATAGGAATAGGGTCTTGGAGCCAGATTGTCCAAATCCTGGCTCTTCTACTTGTTAGTTGAGCAACCTTGAACATGTTTCTTTAATATCTATGCTTGAGCATCTTTAAAACAGGGCCATAGTAGTTCCTACTTTGTAGCGTTGTTACAGATTGAGTATCTCTTATCCAAAATGCTTAGGACCAGAAATGTTTGACTCGCCTTGTGTAAAGATTAAATAGGTTTAATACTGTGAAACATTTCTTAAAACAATACTATAATACTATTTGGATTAAAAACCCTGCAGATGCTTGATTAAACAGCAAAGCCTTATGTCACACCCACTATTTGATGTATTTAACTATTCTTTTGCAGTTTATTTTCTTTTTACATGTTTTCAAGATCTAGCATATGAATTTTTAAAAATCTTAACTTTATTAACAAATATAATATTTAAAGAAGATAGTTTCAACCTATTTTTGCAAACTGGGATAAATACAGGACGATTACAATGTATTTTGCAAAAGATACTGATAACTTATAGCTTTTTGGTTTTTTTTTATTTTTTTTTAATTTTTTATTGTAAAGATACTATACAGAGAGTTACAGTTACATGAGCAAGGCAATAAGTACACTTCCTATTAAGCATTGTTACCTCCTCCATTGTTTTCCCCCTACCATCCCTTCCTTCCCTATTTTTGGTTTATTTTTGATGATTTTAGCTTCTAGCAAATCTTGATTTAGTTTGATACAATAATGGATTTTATTTCAAAGGATAAGACTATCTTATTGTGTTAAAAATGCTTTATACTCTTTATGAAATAGTTAGAAATTTGCCATCAGTTTTATTATTCTATGAAATGTAGAGACTTGTAAAAAGTCATCTTTTTTACTGTGGTCTTATCAACATATGTAAAATTAGAAATTTGCTGTTGTAAAATACTTTCCAAAGCCTGACCTTTTACAACAGTATTTATGGTATGTATATTTATATGTATGTATGTACTGTATATATGTATATATACATATAGGTGTGTATATATATTTTGGTTCCAGTCTTGGGGCTTGAACTCGGGGCTTGGGGGCTGTTCCTGAGCTTTTGTGCTCAAGGCCAGCATACTATCACTTGAGCCACAGATCCACTTCTAGCTTTAGGTGGTTAATTGGAGGTAAGAGTCTCACTGATTTTCTTGTCTGTCTGGCTTCAAGCAGTGATCCTCAGATCTCAGCTTCCTAAGTAGCTAGGATTACAGGAATGAGCTACTGGTACCTGGTTCAGTAGCATTTAGTAGTTAATAACACAAAATAAAAGAAACTCCTGTGAACAAGTACATTTTTATTTCCTATGTAGTTGTAGAGTACTGCAAACATTTCATTATTACTTGACACTTTTCAATTTCTGCTTTTGTAGCCTGTAATCCTAGCTACTGTGTGTGTATGTGCATACCAGTACTGAAGCTTGAACTCAGCTATTTCTTAGCTTTTTCATTAAAAGGCTGGCTTTCCACCATTTGGGCCACAGCTCCACTTCCAGATTTTTTGGTCGTAAACTGGAAATAAGAGTCTCATGGTGGGGCTGGAAAGGTGGCTCAGTGGTAGAGTGCTTGCCTTGCATGCATGAGGCCCTGGGTTCAATTCTTCAGCACCACATAAGCAGAAAAAGCTGGAAGTAGTCTGTGGCTCAAGTGGCAGAGCACTAGCCTTGAGCTGAAGAGCTGAGGGACAGAACCCAGACCCACAGTTCAGGCACCATGACTGGCAAAAAAAATAAATAGAGTCTCATGGGGCTGGGAATGTGGTAGTGGTAGAGCGCTGTGTAGCATGAGTGAAACCCTGGGTTCGATTCCTCAGTACCACATAAAGAGAAAAAGCCAGAAGTGGCACTGTGGCTCAAACAGCAGAGTGCTAGCCTTGAACACTAGAAGCTCAGGGACAGTGCCCAGGCCCTGATTTCAAGGTCCAGGATTGGTTTAAAAAAAAAAAAAAAAGTCTCATGGGCTTTCCTGCCTGGGCTGGCTTCTATTTATGATCCTTAGATCTCAGCTTCCTAAATAATTAGGATTGCAAGCATGAGCCACTGGCACCTTCCTAATGTTTACACTTTTATTTGGGCACCTTCCTAATGTTTACATTTTATTTATCTTTTCTAAGGGGGTCTTTATAGGGTCAAGTGGTTTTTCCACCTCAGCCCCCTAAGTAGCTGGTACTCAAGGCTTGTGCCACCACACCCTGCTATTTCAGTATTTTGAAAGATACAAGTTTGGCTTGTTGATCCTCTCTACAGTATGATTCCTATCTTCTTTGTAAGATAGGAATCTTATATAATTTAGATACAAAAATCTTTGTATTTTTTTTTTTCTTTTTGATGCTAGTCTTGGAGCTTGGGTGCTGTTCCTGAGCTTTTGTTCTTTTTTTTTTTTTTTTTTTGGTCATGGAGCTTGAACTTGAGCTTTTGTTCTTGAGGCTGGTGTTCTATCACTTGAGCCACAGCTCCACTTCCAACTTTTTTGCTAATTGGTGATAAGAGTTTCATGGAATTTCCTGCCTAGGCTGCCTTCCAACCCTGATCCTTGGATCTTAACCTCCAGAGTAGCTAGGATTATAGGTTTGAGCCACAGGTGCCAGGCCTTTATATGATTTTTATCTTCTCTTTTTTTCCTTAATTTAATTGCATACTAAGGTACTTAGCTATTACCTGCCCCACTTTTATTTTTGTGGGTCATGGGGTCTGAACTCTGGGCCTGGGTGCTGTCCTTCAGCTCTTCAGCTCAAGGCGAGTGCTCTACCACTTGAGCTACAGTGCCACTTGTGGCTTTTTCTGCTTAGGTGGTGCTGAGGAATCAAACCCAGGGCCTCATGCATGCAAGGCAAGCACTCTACCACTGAGCCACCTTCCTAGCCTCAGCTACTACCTTTTTGTTTTGTTTTCAAAAAGTCTCACTACTTAGTAACATTAGCCTCAACTTGAAATCCTCATGTCTCAGCCCTGACTTAGGGGATTATACGTGTATACCACCATACTATACCAACTGTATACTTCCTACAGTTTATACAATTTCTTCAAATTAAGTTATGAATATATAACATCTATAGATTTTATTTACATTATTTGTTTTTTTTTGTTTTTGTCGGTCATGGGGCCTGAACTCTGGGCTTGGGTGCTGTCCCTGAGCTCTTCAGCTCAAGGCTAGTGCTCTATCACTTGAGCCACAGTGCCACTTCTGGTTTTCTAGTGGTTTATTGGAGATAAGAGTCTCATAGACGTTCTTGCCCAGGCTGGCTTTGAACTTGGATCCTCAGATCTCAGCCTTCTGAGTAGCTAGGATTATAGGCATGAGCCACTGGCTACTTTTTTTTTTTTTTGCCATTCTTTAAAATTCTTTTTTTTTTTTTTTGGGTCCGGTCGTGGGGCCTGAACTCTGGGCCTGGGTGCTGTCCCTCAGCTCTTCAGCTCAAGGCTAGCTCTCTACCACTTGAGCCACAGCGCCACTTCTGGCTTTTTTCTTTTTGCTTATGTAGTGCTAAGGAATCGAACCCAGGGCCTCATGCATGCAAGGCAAACACTCTACCACTGAGCCACCTTCCCAGCCCCTCTTTAAAATTCTTAACTATGTACTCAATGTGTGCTTGAGGTGAATGTCTTTTTAGTTATGTGCATGGTAATCATTATAACAAACACCATTAAATCAAGTTGTTCACACTATTCCACTCTTCTATTGTTTACTGTGCTCTTATCAGTATGAATACATTAATTTTATTCTGTAGATTTTGTTCTGCATATTCTGTCATATTTCATTAGTGGCATAAACATTTAAAATTGTTACCTTTTGCTGGCAAATCAATTCATTATTACCAAGTGAGTCAAGTCATTCCTTAACATTTTCTGTCTCATTTTGCTGCATATTAATACAGTTATCAGCTCTACTTCTATTCTTGATCAGATCCACTCTACTGTTATAAACTGTTTCAAATACTGGGGAGCAACAGTTCAGAACTGTGATCCCAAGAAAGGGGAGAGAGCCTCACTCACCTCCTTGACTTTCCCCCCAGAAGAGCACTCCCCATGTACCCGCATACCTCCCCTACTCCCCCACCAGGGTTTGAACGTGGGAGTCTCACACTTGCTCAACTTGCTTGCACACCGCTTATCACTATCTCGCATGAGACACACCTCAAAAGCCAGGCTTTCTGCTGGTTATTTTGGAGATGGAGTCTCAGACTTTCCTGCCCAGGCTGGCTCTGAACTATGATCCTCCAGATCTCAGCATCCTGAGTAGTTAGGATTACAGACATGAGCCACCGGAAATTGGCTACAAGCATTTCTTTCTTTCAACAGAGCACAGAAATCTCACTTGTTGAAGATGAGAGACCAGAGTTTAAAGAGGTTGAGGTAGCTGCTATGAACTGTGAGACAAATCCAGAGGGAAGAAGATACACAGAGTAGGCCAAGGATATAGCTTAGTGGAGGAAAGTGAGTTTAGCATATGCATGGACCGGGTCAGTCCTCAGCATACATACACAGAGAAAAAAGCTCAGGAAATCTGCTTGTCCACTGACTGACTAAGTCTTTGCTGAATACTAGGGATGCACACATACAGGGAGTGGAAAATTCTCATATCAGGCAAAAGGCATCTGAGATAAGCTAAACAGTTCCAAACACACAAGCTTGGAGAAGCGGGAGGGTTACAGGCATGAGCCACTGGCACCTGGTTGATTTTTGCTGATTAATTGGAGGTAAGAGTATGATAGACTTGTCTGTTCAGGTTGGCCTTAATCTGTGATCCTTAAATCTCAGCCTCTTGAGTCACTAAGAGAACAGATATGAGCCACCAGTGCCCAGAGTTCTATGTCTTCTTAAAAACAAAAACAAAAAACCCTAAGTAAGTCTGTAATCCTAGCTACTCAGGAAGCTGAGATCTAAGGATTGTAGTTCAAAGCCAGACAAGAAGGTCTGTGAGACTCTTACCTCCAATTTCCACCAAAAAACTGAAAGTGGAGCTGTGGCTCAAGTGGGAGAGCACTGCCTTGAGCAAAAAAGGTCAGAAATAGCACCTAAGGCCCTGAGTTCAAACCCCAAGATGGGCATGCATACATGCATGCATGCAGGCATGAATACACGCATGAATATAAACACAAACACACACACACACACACACACACACACACGCACACACACACACACACCCCCTATACATAAAGTTCACAACATCTGGAATCAATCCAGGAAACGGAAACATGGATTTTCTTTTTTGTTGTCATTGTTGGTGACGTTTTTATTTTAATCATCTTTTTTTGTGGAGGGGGGTGCAAAATGGGAACATAGAAATGGAGGGAAAGTCAATAATATTCAAAACACACTATATAAAGAATAACTATGGGCTGGGTGCTATTGGCTCATGCCTGTAATCCTAGCTACTCAGGAGGTTGAGATCTGAGGATCGAAGCCAGCCCATGAAGGAAAAGCCATGAGACTCTTATCTCCAATAAACCACTCACAAAACCAGAAGTGGCACTGTGGCTCAAGTGGTAAGAGCACTAGCCTTGAGCTGAAAAGCTGAGGGACAGCGTTCAAGCCCAGAGTTCAAGCCTCATGACTGACCAAAAACCCCCCAAAATTGTACTCATGGCTGGGTGCTGGTAGCTCATGCCTATAATCTTAGCTACTCAGGATGCTGAGACCTGAGGATCGTGGTTCAAAGCTAGCCTGGGCAGGAAAGTCTGTGAGATAAACACCAGAAAACCAAAAGTGGTGCTGTGGCTCAAGCACTTGCCTTGAGCTGAAGAGCTCAGGGATAGCGCCTAGGCCTAGATTTCAAGCTCCAAGACCACCACGACCACGACCACAACCACCACTACCACCACCACACAACAACTGTACTCACTACCTGAATTGAACTGTAACACTATTGTACAACTCCTTAATAAATAATAATTAAAATTATATTTAAAAAATTACTAGCCAGGGGCTGGGAAGGTGGCTCAGTGGTAGAGCGCTTGCCTTATATACATGAGGCCCTGGGTTCGATTCCTCAGCACCACATAAGCAAAAAGAAAAAAGCTGGAAGTGGCGCTGTGGCTCAGTGCCCAGGCCCAGAGTTCAGGCCCCACCACTGACAAAAAAACAAACAAAAATTACTAGCCAAACCCCAATGACATTTTTTACTTAGAGAGAAAAATTCTTATGAAAATTCATATGAAACAACAAAAGACCTAGAATAGCCAAAGCAATTCTAGGCAAAAGAAACAACTCAGAAGGGATCACAAATACCAAATTCAAGCTCTACTATAGAGCCATATTAACAAAGACAGCTTGGTATTGGCACAAAAACAGACCCAAAGACCAATGGAACAAATTAGAAGACCCAGAAATAAAATCACATACTTATAGTCAGCTGATATTTGACAAAGGAGCCAAAGACATACAGTGGAAGAAACATGGCCTCTTCAATTATTGGTGCTAGGAAATCTCGGCAGCCACATGCAGAAAACTAAAAGTGTACCCAAGCCTGTAACCATTTACTAACGTCAACTCAAAATGGATTAAAGACCTTAACATCAAACCTGAAACTCTGAAACTGCAAGACATATAGGAGAGAAACTTGAACTTATAGGCACAGACAGAACTTCCTGAACAGAGTCCCAGCACACAACAAATTGGAGAGATGGGACTACCTTAAAATAAAAAGTTTCTGCACAGCTAAAGAGATAGCTACCAAACTAGAAAGACAGACAACTAATTGGAAAAATATATTTACCCGTAATATATCAGACAAAGGCTTAATATCCATTATATACAGGGAATTCAAGAGACTAATCCCTCCCAAATCTAACAAACCAATTACTAAATGGGGATGTGAACTCAAGAGACTTCTTAGAAGAAGAGATAAAAATGGCAAAGAAATACATGAGGAAATGTTCACCATCCTTGGCTATAAAGGAAATACAAAGAAAAACAATCCTGAGGAGCTGGCTACTGGTGGCTCACGCCTGTAATCCTAGCTACTCAGGAGGCTGAGATCTGAGGATCCAGGTTCAAAGCCAGCCCAGGCAGGAAAGTCCATGAGACTCTCATCTCCAATAAACCACTAGAAAACCAGAAGTGGCGCTGTGGCTCAAGTGGTAGAGCGCTTGCCTTGAGCTGAAGAGCGCAGGGACAGCGGCCAAGCCTAGAGTTCAAGCCCCACGACCAACCAAAAAAAAAAAAAATAAATCCTGAGATACCACCTTACCCCAGTCAGAATGGCCCATATCCAAAATTCAGCCAATGACAAATACTGAAGGGGATGCAGAGAAAGAGGAACCCTACTGCATTGCTGGTAGGAATATGCACTAATACAATCACTTTGGAAAGCAGTCTGGAGGTACCTCAGAAAGCTAAATTTAGACCTCCCCTATGATGCAGCCATACCACTCCTAGGCATCTACCCCGAGCAATAGGAACCAGGATACAAGGACACATGCACCTCCATGTTCATTTCTGCACTGTTCACAATAGCCAAGATACGGAAACAACCCAGTTACCCCACTACAGATGAATGGATCCAAAAACTGTGATACCTATGTACAATGAATATTATGTAGCCATTAGAAAGGATAAAATAATGGCATTTGCAGGGAAATGGATGGAGCTACAACAAATCATTTTTAGCAAAGTAAGCCAAGAGCAGAGAGACAAATGACACATGGTCTCCTTGATATGTAGATGCTAAATTCAAAATGCAAGGCAATACGACAAAGCAAACAGGACTCAAGAAACAAAGGACCTCCACTCAATTTGCCATACCATTTCTAAATGACTCCATGTTCTTCACCACATATATGGTGGGGGTGTGGGGAGGGGTGTACGTGCACGTGTGCTCGCACAAATCTGAGGGAAGCTAGGAGGAGGGCACAGAATCAGAGGGAAACAGGAAAATATACAACAGAAAGGCCGATCAGCTGTACTAGACATTGAAGACATTGATCAAAATGAACTAAGCAACTCAAAGGCAATGATGGGAAGGAAGGAATGAAAGGGAAAGAGGGAACAGCTAACACTAAGCAAAAGGAAAGAAAAGTACATATCACCCGATGTGGAAGAAATAGCTGTATTGTCAAAGCTCATAAATTCCTAAGTTTTCAGGGCTGGGAAGGTGGCTCAGTGGTACAGTGCTTGCCTTGCATGCATGAGGTCCTGGGTTCAATTCCTCAGCACCCCATATGCAAAAAAAGCTGAAAGTGGCACTGTGGTTCAAGTAGTAGAGCACTGGTCTTGAGCTGAAGAGCTGAGGGACAGTGCCCAGGCCCAGAGTTCAGGCCCCAAGATCGACCAAAAAAAAAAGGAAAAAACTACTAGCCATGCCAAGAAACAAGAAAATTTGGTCAGAAGAAAAAAAAAAAAAAAACAGCTAAAATAGACTCAAATTATAAGTAAGCAGTCTATATGATATTATATATCCTAATATATTCTCCAAATTTGATACCACAGACCCTAAAAGGTATATTTTTTATATAAGATTTAAAAAAAAAGAAAATCACCATAAGGAACATAACAGTCAAAATCCTGAAAAAGGCCGGGTGCCGTTGGCTCACGCCTATAATCCTAGCTACTCAGGAGGCTGATATCTGAGGATCGCAGTTCAAAGCCAGCCAGGGCAGGAAAGTCCGTGAAACTCTTATCTCCAGTAAACCAGTAGAAAAAACGGAAGTGATGCTGTAGCTCAAGTGGTACAGCGCTCGCCTTGAGGTGAAGAGCACAGGGACAGTGCTCAAGCTCAGAGTTCAAGCCCCATGACTGACCAAAAAAAAAAAAAAATCCTGAAAACCAGCAATGAAGAAAAAAAGGATCTTAAAGGCAGACAGAAAAAAGAATTTTCATACAAAAAGATCAATGGAGGCTGGGAATATGGCTCAATGGTGCTTGCCTACCATACATGAAGCCCTGCATTCAATTCCTCAGCCCCACATAAGCAGAAAAAGCCAGAAGTGGCACTGTGGCTTAAGTAGCAGAGTGCTAGCCCTGAGCAAAAGAAGCTTAGGGACAGTGCCCAGGCCCTAAGTTCAAGCCCCATGACTGGCAAAATAGATAATCAATGGCTGTCAGCCCAGTATAGTGGCACAGCCTGTAATGTCGGCATCCAAGATGCTGAAATAGGACAATGAGTTTGAAGCCAGCCTGGGCTACATAATCCTTGCCACAAAGCATAAAAACAAAAAGGCAAAATAAAACAGTGGTTGATTTTTTAAAAAAATTTTTGTTTGAGCCACACTTCTAGCTTGATTTTTTGATGGCTAATTGATACATTTCAACTCCAATTAACCACCAAAAGCTGGATGTGGAGTCATGACTCAAGTGGCAGAATGCTAGCCTTGAGCAAAAAAGTTCAGGGACAGTGTCCAGGCCCTGAGTTCAATCAAGCACCTGTAACACCACCCACAAAATGCTCCTATTGTATTTCTAACTTCAGTACATACACATACACATACATGTATAAACATTCACACATATAATACGTGTAACAAACAAGTGGCAAAATATATGAAGGGATGAATAGTTTCCAAATAATATTTGGAAACCCTAATAAACCACTTTCAATAATGAACAGATTACCTAGACAGAAAAGAAAATACTCGAATATTATAAATCACTAGACATTTAACACAGAACCAGTATTCCATCTAACAGCAGCAGATTTCACATTCTTCTCAAGTGCGCGTGGAACATTCTTCAGGATAAATCATGTTAGGCTACAAAAAGAATCTCAACAAATGAAAAAAGACTGAAGTTATTTTAAGTATATCCTCTGGCTGCAAAGACTAAAGCTAGAAATCAGTAGTAGAAAAAAACTGGAAAATTCATACTGTGTGGAAATTATATAAGAAATTATATATAATCAAAATGGATTGTGACCAAAATAGCTTTAAATTCTGAAATATGTATAAATTCAAGTATATCATATATAAATGTATTTTCATATATATAATGAGAAATCTTGGGAAGGGTCCCAAACCTAAACACAAAATTCTTTTTTGTTTCATATATACCTTACATACATAATCTGAAGGCACGTTTATACAGTATTTTTAGGGCATTTTTATTCTGCCTGCATTCTGTCATATGAGGTCGAATATAGATTTTCCCAATTGTGGTATCATATCAGCCTACGTACATAAACCAAAGTAGCTGCTATACAAAATAACATGCCAACTCCTAAAAAACTAAACAGAACTGGGTATGGTGGTCCATGCCTCGGATAGTGACTATTCAGGAGGCTGAGCAGCAGGACAGAAGTTAGAGGAAAGTTAGGACAACTTAGTGAGATGTGGCCAAAATAAAAAAAAAATAAAGGCTGTTCTGGTGACAATACAAAATAGGTATGGGCCCTAGATGACTGAAATGTATTCCCTTAAATGTTATGTGAAGTCATAATGACTAGTACCTCAGAATATTACTATATTTGGAGATAGAGTTCTTAAAGAGAAGTTAAATGAGGTCACTGCTAATCTAATGACTGGTTCCCTTATAAGAACAGCCAGAAAACCCATGGCATATGTTTATAATCCCAGCTACTCAGGAGGCTAAGATCTGAGGACCATGGTTCAAAGCAAGCCTGGAAGGGAAAGTTTGTGACACTTTTTTTGTCGGTCATGGGGCTTGAACTCTGGGCTTGGGCACTGTCCCTCAGCTCTTCAGATCAAGGCAAGTGCTCTACCTCTTGAGCCACTGTGCTACTTACTTCCAGTTTTCTGGTGATTAATTGGAGATAAGAGTTTCAGACTCTCCTGCCCAGGCTGGCTTTGAATTGTTATTCTCAGAGCTCAGCCCCCTGAGTAGCTAGGATTCCAGGCATGAGCCACCAGCACCTGGCTTTGTGATACTCTTATCTCCAATAAACCTAAACAAGCCAAAATTGGAGCTGTGGCTCAAGGGGTAGAGTGCTAATCTTAAGCAAAAAAGCACAGGGATAGCACCCAGGTCATGAGTTCAAGCCCTAGGACCTGTACTACTGTACTACCCTCTACACACACACAAACACACACACACACCCGCCATTCCCTTAGGACCTGTACTACTGTACTACCCTCTACACACACACACACACACACCCGCCATTCCCTTATGCTACTAACTGAACTAGTCTAACACACACACACACACACACACACACACCCGCCATTCCCTTATGCACACACACACACACACACACACACACACACACACACACACACACACACACACACACACACACACACACACACACACACACACACACACACACACACACACACACACACACACACACACACACACACACACACACACACACACACACACACACACACACCCCGCCATTCCCTTATGCTACTAACTGAACTAGTCTACCAGTCTTTTGTATCTGGAATATTCATTCTCCTCTTACTTTTCTTCTAAGAACTCCATAGAGCAGGTCTCAGGTTTTTTGTTTTTCTTTTCTTTTTTTCTTTTTCAGTCATGGGGCTTGAACTAGGCCTGGGTGCTGTCCCTAAGCGCTTTCAATTAAGTCTAATGCTCTATGGCTTTGAGCCACAGCTCTACTTTAAGTTTTTTGGTGGTTAATTAGGGATAAGAGTTTCACAAACTTTTCTGCCTGGGCTGGCTTCAAAATGTGTGATCCTCAGACCTCAGCTTCCTGAGTAGCTGGGATTACAGGCATGAGCTACCAGCACCTAGCTTCTTTTGTTGTTGTTTGGCTACTGGTACTAGGGATTGAACTCAGGGCCTCATATTTGCTAGGTAAGCACTATACCACTTAGCTGGCCTAAGGTCTCAGTGTAAAGACTTCTCTCTAGGGGCTGGGGAGGTGGCTCAGTGGTAGAGTGCTTGCCTTGCATGCATGAGACCCTGGGTTCTATTCCCCGGCACCACATAAGCAAAAAGAAAAAAGCCGGAAGTGGCGCTGTGGCTCAAGTGGTAGAGCGCTAGCCTTGAGCTAAAAGAGCCTGAGGGACAGCGCCCAGTCCCAGAGTTCAGGCCCCATGACCAGACCCCCAAAAAAAAAAAAAAAGGACTTCTCTCTATTCTCCTAGGCTGGGGTAGATCCCATTACTATATGAATCTATAGCATTCCGTAGATGCATGTAGTACATTATTAAAATAGGCTTGTAATATAGTTAAATAACTATTAGCCTATTAAATTTTTAATTTTATTTTTTAATTTAATTTATTTTTTGTCGTGGGGCTTGAACTCTGGGCCTGACTGCTGTCCCTGAGCTCTTCAGCTCAAGGCAAGTGTTCTACCACTTGAGCAACAGTGCCACTTCCAGTTTTTCTGGTGGTTAATTGGAGGTAAGAGTCTTATGGACTTTGCTGCTGAGCTGGCTTTGAACCACAATCCTCAGATCTCAGTATCCTGAATAGCTAGGATTACAGGCATGAGCCATCGGTGCCCTGTTGTCATTTTTTTTTTTTTTTTGAGATAAGGTTTCCCTATGTATCTGAGTGTAAGGATTACAAATATGCACAAATGTACCAAATATTGACAACTTTTATCTGATGGTCAAACAGCCAACTTTTCCCAAAGGAAGACTGGGAGTTACCCAAAGAAGAGTTGGTACTAGTTCATTCACAATTAATAAACCATAGAATCCAGTAATGTGGTTTTACTTAAGTAGATTTCTAAGTTACTCAGTTTTAGCTTTAATACTCACAAATTTGTAAGTAGTTTTGAATCCTAGCAGAAAATGACTGGAATACTAATAATGCCAACACAAAAGGAACAAGAGGGACTGGGAAGGTGGCTCAGTGGTAGAGTGCTTGCTTTGCATGCATAAAGCCCTCGGTTCGATTCTTCAGCACCACATAAGCAGACAAAGCCAGAAGTGGGGCTGAGGCTCAAGTGGTAAAGCGCTAGTCTAGGACAGCGCCTAGACCCAGAGTTCAGGCCCCAGGACTGACCAAAAAAGAAAAAAAAAAGGAACAAGAAAATGGTGCCCCTGGAAATATGAGCTCCATGTACCAAAATTAAGTACCTGATATATTACAATACAATAAAATGAAGTAATATAATGATTAGCTCAGTGGGTCTAAGTCAGTGAAAATTTTTAGACAACTATGAGAGAATTTAAAATATTAAGCCAGGCATTGGTGGCTTATATATATATAAAATCTTAGCATTTCAGGGAGGCTGAGACCTGAGGATTGAGGTTCAAAGCCAGTCTGGACAGAAAGTCCAGGATAGGGCTGGGAAAGTAGCTCAGTGGTAGAGCACTTGCCTTGCATGCATGAGGCCAGGGTCCATTCCTCAGCACCACATAAGCAGAAAAAGCCAGAAGTGGTGCTGTGGCTCAATTGGTAGAGTGCTAGCCTTGAGCTGAAGAGCTAAGGGACAGGGCCCAGGCCGAGTTCAGGCCCCATGACCAACAAAAAAAAGTCCAGCATACTCCCGTCTCCAATTAATTAGGAAAATGTCAAACTAGAGGTGTGACTCAAGTAGTAAAGCGCCAGTCATAAGCAAAGAAATTGAGTGAGAGTGTAGGGCCTCTGCAGAGTTCAAACTCCCGTACAGATACCAAAACAAACAACAACAAAAAAAACAACCTTAGAACCTTCAATGAACTTTCCTTCACATGTGATTATTCTTAAAAAATAATACCCACTTCTGAGCACTGGTGGCTCATACCACTAATCATAGCTACTCAGGAGGCTGTTATGAGGATCACAGTTTGAAGTCAACCTGGGCAGGAAAGTCCCTGAAACTCTTCAACTAAAAGCTGGAAGTGAGACGTCGCCGAGGTGGAGGAACTGGGTTAGGGAACATCATGTCCGCGGAAGTCCCTGAGGCGGCCTCAGCCGAGGAGCAGAAGGAAATGGAAGATAAAGTGACTAGTCCAGAGAAAGCTGAAGAAACAAAATTAAAAGCAAGATATCCTCACCTGGGACAGAAGCCTGGGGGTTCAGATTTTCTAAGGAAACGATTACAGAAAGGGCAAAAATATTTTGATTCTGGAGATTACAACATGGCTAA
Organism: Dipodomys spectabilis; assembly: GCF_019054845.1. Taxonomy (NCBI): domain Eukaryota; kingdom Metazoa; phylum Chordata; class Mammalia; order Rodentia; family Heteromyidae; genus Dipodomys; species Dipodomys spectabilis. Next base: position 40,954,536 of record NW_024870679.1, on the reverse strand, counting down.
AGCTAAGATGAAGAACAAGCAACTGCCCACTGCAGCTCCGGATAAGACAGAGGTCACTGGGGACCACATTCCCACTCCACAGGACCTTCCTCAGCGGAAACCATCCCTCATCGCTAGCAAGCTGGCTGGCTGATTAAAAGAGCTGAACTGCATGAATCTTCTAATTCCCATTATTCCTCCTTAATATGTGACTTATCCACTTCTGTTTCTTTTCATTCACTAAGTCTTTTGAGACTGACAGCTTTGCAGGTAGCGGTAGTGTGTGCTGCTATTGTAAGGGACTGTTCTTTTGTAGAGGTTTTGATTAGCTTAACAGTGCACTGATGAGAAGGACATATTAGAACAACATAAGTAATCTACTTGAAAATAATTGTGTATATTACCTAACTTCTAATGTAGGACTGGTTCCAACAACTAACAAAGCAAGTTGTACCATTTTAATGTTCTGACTTTCTTTCTCCATCTTAATTATATCTTCATACGCTAACTCCTGTTTAATATGACCTCTGTTGTTTTGATTTCTTTTGTATTTCCTTCTGGATTTTGTAAAATGGAAGTTTAAGACCACAAGTTGGAAGAAAAGTCACATACCCAAACACAAGTTAATGGGGCTCCAAAAGATTGGAATAACTGTGTTTAATGGCCTTCAACCTGTCTCAGCGTTCACAGTAGAATCTCCCTTGGGCAATATTTGTCCATTCCAGTATAACTTGTATGGCTTCAGTGCTTAGCAGCTGTTGGTGAAGTTTGTCCCCCCTTTTGTGGCATTACAACCCTTTCATGGTGGAAGATGTGAATGAAGCGTGCATGTGCAATGACTGTGTTGCATTCACTTTTGTGGCATTTTTGTAAATACAAGTTTTGCACAACCTTTCAAAAAAAAAAATTAATAAAATAAAAGCTGGAAGTGGCCTGGGAATGTATGTAGCTTAGTAGTAGAGTGCTTCCATACCATGAATGAAGCCCTGGGTTTGATTCTTCAGTACCACATAAGCAGAAAAGGCCAGAAGTAGTACTGTGGCTCAAGTGGTAGAGTGCTAGCCTTGAGCAAAAAGGTCAGAACAGTGTCCAGGCCCTGAGTTCAAGCCCCAGAACTGGCAAAATAAAACAAAAACAAAAAAAAGAAATAATTTTTTTTGGTGCTAGTACTGGGTCTTGAACTCAGGGCCTGGGCACTGTCCTTGAGCTTTTGTGCTCAAGGCTAGCACTCTACCACTTGAGCCACAGCTCCACTTCTGGCTTTTTGGTAATTAATTGGAGACAGGTGTCTCACAGACTTTCCTGTCTGGCTGGCTTTAAACTATGCTCCTCAGATCTCAGCCTCCTGAGTAGCTAGGATTAAGGCATGAGCCACTGGCACCTCGCTCAAAATACTATTATTTATTTATTTATTTTTTGCCGGTTGTGGGCCTGAACTCTGGGCCTGGGCGCTGTCCCTCAGCTCTTCAGCTCAAGGCTAGCGCTCCACCGCTTGAGCCACAGCACCACTTCTGGCTTTTTCTGCTTATTTGGTGCTGAGGAATCGAACCCAGGAACTCATGCATGCAAGGCAAGCACTCTACCACTGAGTCACCTTCCTAGCCCCAAAATACTATTTTTAATATATTTTTATTGTTGTTATTAAGGTGTTGTGCAGAGGTATTATCATTTCATAAGTCAGGTAATGAGTAAATTTCTTTTTATGGACAATGTCTTCCTTTTAATATGTGTGTGTGTGTGTGTATATGTGTGTATGTATATATATATATATATATATATATATATATATACACATATATACTTTTTAAAGTTTTCTGTTAAAAAATGAAGCTCCTGGGGCTAGGAAGGTGGCTCAGTGGTAGAGTGCTTGCCTTTTATGCTTGAGGCCCTGGGTTCCATTCCTCAGCACCACATAAGTAAAAAGAAAAAAGCCGGAAGTGGCGCTGTGGCTCAAGTGGTAGAACGCTAGCCTTGAGCTGAAGAGCTAAGAGACAGAGCCCAGGCCCAGAGTTCAAGCCCACGACCGGACCCAAAATAAATAAATAAATAAAATGAAGCTTCTAGGGCTAGGATCAGAGGTAGAATTCTTGCCTAGTAAGATGTAAGGCCCTGGGTTCAATCCCCAGGCTCACTATAAAACAAACAACCTAGCTGGTGGCCTATGACTCACACCTGCAATTCAGCTACTCAGGAAGTTGAGATCTAAGGATCATGGTTTGAAGTCAGGCCGTGCAGGAAAGTCTGAGAGTGCTTGAACTCAGGGCCTGGGCACTGTCTCTGGGCTCTTTTGCTCAAGAATAGCAGCTCTAGGGACTGGGAAGGTGGCTCAGTGGTAGAGGGCTTGCCTTGCATGCATGAGGCCCTGGGTTCGATTCTCCAGCACCACGTAAGCAAAAAGAAAAAAAAGCCAGAAGTGGCGCTGTGGCTCAAGAGGTAGAGCGCTAGCCTTGAGCTGAAGAGCTGAGGGACAGCGCCCAGGCCCAGAGTTCAGGCCTCACGACAGGACCCCCCCCCCCCAAAAAAAAAAAAAATAGCAGCTCTGGGCTGGGAAGGTGGCTCAGTGGTAGAGTGTTTACCTTGCATGCATTAGGCTCTGGGTTCAATTCCTCAGCACCACATAAGCAGAAAACCCGGAAGTGGCACTGTGGCTCAAGTGGTAGATTGCTGGCCTTGAGCTGAAAAGCTGAAGGACAGCGCCCAGGCCCAGAATTCAAGCTCCACGACCAAAAATTAATAAATAAATAAATAAATAGAACAGTGGCTCTACCTTTAAGCCATAGCTCTGCTTCCAGGATTGAGTGGTTAACTGGAGGTAAGTCTCATGGACTTTCCTGCCCACCTGGTTTCAAACTGAGATCCTCAGATCCCATTCTTCTGAGTAGCTAGGACAATAGGTGTAAGCCACAAGCACCAGCCAGCACCTGAGAGATTCTTATCTCCAATCAACAACCAGAAAGCCAGGTGTGGCGCTGTGGTTCAAACTGGTAGAGCACTAGCCTTGAGTGAAACAGCTCAGGACAGTGCCCAGGCACTGAGTTCAAGCCCCACGACCAACAAAAAAATAAAACCACCTAAGACACACATACACTTTAGGCTTAGCTGTACTGTGCTTGCTTAGCATGTACAAGGTCCTGGGTTCAATCCCCAGCATTACAAAAGCCAGACCTACAATAGGTCAGTATCACCAATACCACTGTCCTCCATCCCCTCATCTTGTCCCACAGGAAGGTTTACAGTAACTTGAACAGAGATGTCATCTTTTGGAAAGACCTGCCTGAGGCTCTTGTTGAGGAAGTGTCACTCTTTCCAGAACTCTGTCCAGAGTATTTTTTAAAGATTATCCTCCACCCCCCCCCCCCATCGGTCATGGGACTTCAACTCAAGGCCTAGGCACTGTCCCTGAGCTTTTGTGTTCAAGAGTAGATACAGTGCCACTTGAGGTTTTCTGGTGGTTAATGGAAGATAAGAGTCTCACAGACTTTTTTGCCCATCTGGCTTCAAACCTTGATCCTCAGATCTCAACCTCCGGAGTAGCTAGGAATACAGGGGTAAGCCACCAGCACCAGGCTGATTTTCTTATGAGCAGATAATATACAATAAAGCAAAAAGAAATATACTTCTTTACCTGACTTATGTAACTGTAACCCGTTGTATATCACATTTATAATAACAAAAAATAAAAATTAGGGCTGGGAATGTGGCTTAGTGTTAGAGTGCTTACCTAGTATGCATGAAGCCCTGGGTTCAATCCCTCAGTATCACATAAACAGAAAAAGCCGGAACTGGCGCTATGGCTCAAGTGGTAGAGTGCTAGCCTTGAGCAAAAGAAGCTCAGGGATAGTGCCCAGGCTCTGAGTGTAAGCCCCAGGACTGGCAAAATTAATTAAAAAGGAAAAATGCATAAGTATCTCTCTCCAATAAAACTTTTTTGATGTTGCAATCTGTGATTTCACTTTATATCTGTGTATGTTGGTTTAATCAAGGTTCCTGAACATAGCTATATCACTGAGCTATATCTTCAAATTTGTATTTCCAGCCCTTGTTTCTCTTTTTTAAAAAAAAATAACATGCAGGGGGGCTGGGAAGATGGCTCAGTGGTAGAGTGCTTGCCTTGCATGCCTGAGGCCCTGGGTTCGATTCCTCAGCACCACATAAGAAAAAAGCCGGAAGTGGCGCTGTGGCTCAAGTGGTAGAGCGCTAGTCTTGAGCTGAAGAGCTGAGGGACAGCACCCAAGCCCAGAGTTCAGGCCCCACGACCGGACCCAAAAAAAAAAGAAAAAGAAAAAGAAAAACCCATCTTTTAAATAGGATTTATTGGGCTGGAAATGTGGCCAAGTGGTAAAGTGCTTGCCTAGCATACACAAAACTCTGGATTTGATTCCTTAGTACCACATAAACAGAAAAGGCCAGAAGTGGCACTGTGGCTCAAGTGATAGAGTGCTAGCCTTGAGCAAAAAAAAAGCACAGGGACAGTGTACAGGCTCTAAATTCAGGCCCCAGGAATGGCTGGCGTGGGGGGGGGGGGGAAGGGGGGGAGAGATAGGGAGGGAAGGCATTATGACATTTTCTTTCTTTCTTTTTTTGTCAGTCATGGGGCTTGGACTCTGGGCTTGGGTGCTGTCCCTGTGCTCTTCAGCTCAAGGCAAGCACTCTACCGCTTGAACCACAGCACCACTTCTGGCTTTAAGAGTCTCACAGACTTTCCTGGCTGGCTGGCTTTGAACCCTGATCCTCAGATCTCAGCCTTCTGAGTAACTACGATTACAGGCGTGAGCCACCAGCGCCTGGCTATGACATTTTCACACAAGTATTTAATGTACTTTGATGATACTCTCTCATTACCCTTGTCTCTCCCTATTCTGCACTGGTTGGTCCCTTGCCTTTTCCCAAATAGTCTTCCTTCTACTTTCATGTTTTTGTTTTTGTTTTTTTGTATCTAAATCCTGAATAAAAGAAAAAACACACTGTTTTTCTGAGTCTGACTTAATTTACTTATTTTGTCTAACATGATAATCTCCAGTCCCATCCTTTCCTTTTCTTTTTTTTTTGCCAGTCCTGGGGCCTGAACTCTGGGTCTGGGCACTGTCCTTCAGCTCTTCAGCTCAAAGCAAGCGCTCTACCACTTGAGCCACAGCACCACTTCTGGCTTTTTCTGCTTATGTGGTGCTGAGGAATTGAATCCAGGGGCCTCATGCATGCAAGGCAAGCTCTCTACCACTGAGCCACCTTCCCAGCCCCTCCCATCCATTTTACTGCAAGTAACATCCTAAGTCCTGCTATGTCGCTCTGGCTGGCCTCAAATTTAAGATATTCTTGTTTTGGCTTAATGAGCACTGGGATTACAGGCATGTAGCACCATGTCTAGCTCCATCATTTTTCTGAGACAGGGTCTTACTATACCACCCAAGCTGACCTTCACTACCTGAGCTCAAGCAATCTTCTCATCACAGCTTTAGCAGTAGCTGAGACAAAGGGTACATGTCCCTCTGCCAAACTAAGATTTTTTTTTTTTGGGGGGGGTGTTGGTCCTAGGGCTTGAACTCTGGGCTTGGACACTGTCCCTGCACTCTTCAGCTCAAGGTGAATGCTCTACTGCTTGAGCCACAGCGCCACTTTCGGTTTTCTAGTGGTTTATTGGAGATAAGAGTCTCATGGACTTTCCTGCCCAGGCTGGCTTTGAACTGCAATCCTCAGATTTCAACCTCCTAAGTAGGTAGGTTTATAGGCGTGAGCCACCGGCACCTGGCCCAAACTAAGATTTGTAAGCTTTTAGGAGCTTGTTAAAGTCTGCAAAAGGTGCCTCTTCAGTTCATTAGGCAACTGAAATCTTTCCACTTCATTTTAATAATATGGGGCTAAGGTTATGTGGCAGGGGACTATAGTCATATCTGAATGAGCCTTTCTATGCTTCAGTTTCCTTACCTAAAACATGAAAACATGAGAATGAAAGGGTTAATATATGAAGTACTCAGAAAGTACCTAGTACTTACCAAGTTCCATATAAGCATTGGCTATTATTAAATATGTTTCTCTTTTTTTTTTTTTTTTTTTGCCAGTCCTGGGGCTTGAACTCAGAGCCTGGGTTTGCTCAGGGCTAGCACTCTACCACTTGAGCTGCATCTCCATTTCTGGCTTTTTTTAGTACTTAATTAGAGATAAAAGTCTCACAGGTTTTCCTGCTTGACTGGCATTAAACCTCGATTCTCAGATCTCAGCCTCCAGAGTAACTAGGATTATAAGCTTGAGCCACCAGTGTGAACCACTGGCACCTGGCTCTGCCTTTTATGAGCCCTCACATTTTAGTGAGACCTAGGTTCAAGTAGATAGCAATAATTCCTTTTAAGCTAGCAAATCACTTAAATAAGGAGTGTTTCTTCCGAAGTTTCCCAGTCTTCCCATTTAATTAGCCAGAACAGCATCATATGTCATGGCCTAAATCAATCACTGGTCTAGGGAATCAGAATTACAATGACTGGTTAGAATTTATACCAATCGGGACTACTCCCTGGGGCTGGGCAGGGGCTGCCAGATTCCCAGTTAGCAAAGTAGTAGTAATGGTGATAAAACAACCCAGTAACAGAAACTGTCAAAACTCCTTTGCTAGGGAGGGTCAGAATAAGCCAAAACCAGAGCTACAAGTATCATCCATACAAACACTTTAAATTAGGCAGTGAAATCACTACAAAGATTTGTTAGGATAAGGAAGTTTAGCAGAGCAGAAATAGTACAAGACATAAGAACACATGAGAGGCAGTTAAATACAGCAGGTTCAGGACTCAGGAGGTGAGGGCAAGCCATAATTACAATGGGCCTAGATTACCAACCTTTGGACTAGCTACTTTCTCTTCTCAATTTATCCCTGTTAAGTAAGATTATTCAAACTTACAAATTACCTTGATTTATGTTGAAAAAAAAGCTGACGGGCTGGGAAAGTGGCTCAGTGGTAGAGTGCTTGCCTTGCATGCATGAGACCCTAGGTGTGATTCCTCAGCACTACATAAGCAGAAAAAGGTGGTGCTGTGGCTCAAGTGGTAGAGTGCTAGCCTTGAGCTGAAGAGCTAAGGGACAGTGCCCAGGCCCAGAATTCAGGCCCCATGATGCCCCCACACATACATACAAAATAAAAATTCTCTCAGACCTTGGTTAAGTTTTGTTGTTTCAGTGACAAACTTTCATTTTGAATTCTACCAGTAAAGTAGTAATTTAATTAACACCTTAAATCTTAGAGAGGTTTGTATGTACAAAACTCGATAACAATTTTATTACTGGTTAGGGTCAAGAATAGGATCTAAGGCATTATGCTTATGTGCCTCTGATCACATAAAATAACATTTACTGAAATGAACTCCAAGAAATGAAAAGAAAAAGTTTTTTTCTTTGTTACTATTGTTGTTTTATTTCCTTTTTGTTCTATATGTTCATTTATATGTCTTTGGAAGTATAAAGGGAGGCAAAGAAATGGAGGGATAAAGGGTAAACAAATGCAGCAATGGTACTCATTGGACACTGTGTTGAAAATTAACTATACAACTTATGGGTAGGATGGGAAGGAAAAACTGGGAGAGAGCAAGGGAAGGGGTTACATTGTCCAAAAAGGAATGTATTCTTTATCTAATTCATGTAACTGTAACTATTCTGTACATTACCTTTATAATAACAATTAAAATTTTTTTTAAGATTATGATCTGAAATTGTCTCCCAATCTGCAAAAAATAATTTCAGTTTAATAAACGGTTAATAAAATAAACAGCTTAATAAAATTTAAGCTTAATAAACAGTTCCTTCTCTTTGGAACACCAGTGGTCCTGAAATTGAAGACCAATACAAAGTCTATTACATAAATGCTCAATTTTTCTGCACATATTTTGTTTTTTATGTGGTACATGGTGGACAAGTGCTGTACTATTGAGCTAAATTTTTTTTCATTATAAAGGTTCAGCTTAGAAATGGAGATGTGGCTCAAAGTGGTAGAGTGCTAGTCTTGAACACAAAAGCTTAGGGACAGAGAGAGCCCAAGCCTGATCTTAAGCCCCATGACCAAAAAACAAAACAACAAAACATAGAAAACAAAACTAGGGGCTGGGAAGGTAGCTCAGTAGTAGAGTGCTTGCGTCAAATGCATGAAGCCCTGGGTTCGATTCCTCAGCACCATACAAGCAGAAAAAAGCCAGGAGTGGCGCTGTGGCTCAAGTGGTAGGGCGCTAGCCTTGAGCTGAAGAGCTAAGGGACAGTGCCCAGGCCCAGAGTTCAAGACCCACGACGGACAAAAAAAGAAAACAATACTAATAACCAGGTGCTGATGACTCAAGCCTGTCATCCTAGCTACTCAGGAGGCTGAGATCTGAGGATTGTGGTTGGAAGCCAGCCTGGGCAGGAAAGTCAGTGAGACCCTTATCTCCAATTAACTACCAGAAAACTAGAAGTGGCGCTGTGGCTGAAAGTGGTAGAGTGCTAGCTTTGAGCAAAAAAGTTGAGGAAAAGAACCCAGGCCCTGAGTTCAAACCCCATGACTGACCAAAAAAACAAACGAACAAAAACCCCCACAAAACAAATTACAAAATGCTTCAGCTATTAATACAGGATTATTACCAGAGGATTCTGAAAAACAGAACACTGGAAATAAAAAACAATCTGTGTCTAGATAGAGTAGAGCACTTGTCTAGCAAGTACAAAGCCCTGAGCTCAAACCCCAGGACTTAAACAAAAAACTCAAAAAAAAAGGGGGGGGGGGGATTGATAGTTACAAGGGTTTGACAGTTACAAGGTCCTTACTGAATTTCAAACACTGTGTTATTCAATTTAGTCTCCAAATACCTCTTCCCCTTTCTAGGGAAAAGACAGAAGTTGGGAAACAACATTTATTGTAGACTGTATTAGATGCTTTTCTTGCATTATTTCATCTGTCAATTACGAGATGTCTCTAAAGCTAGGCACTGGTGCCTCATGCCTGTAATCCTATCTACTCAAGAGGCTGAAACCTGAAGATCAAGGTTCAAAGCCAGCCTGGTCAGAAAAGCCCTTGAGACTCTTATATCCAATTAATGAGCACAACAGATGAACTGAAAGTGTAGCTGAAGTGGTAAAGCACCAACCAGTCTATGAACAAAAGAAGTTGAGTTCAAACACCCCTTCACCCCCCCAAAAATGTGGCAAGGCACTTTTCTAAATGACAGGCCTAATTATAAAGCCAGACCTCCTGGGCTGGGAAGGTGGCTCAGTGGTAGAGCGCTTGCCTTGCATGCTCAAGGCCCTGGGTTCGATTCCTCAGCACCACATAAGAAAAAAGCCGGAAGTAGCGCTGTAGCTCAAGTGGTAGAGCGCTAGCCTTGAGCTGAAGAGCTGAGGGACAGCGCCCAGGCCCAGAGTTCAGGCCCCATGACCGGACCCAAAAAAAAAAAACAAAAAACTAGACCTCCTAAAGTACTGTGTTGCAGCTGAAGTGAACAATTTTTGTGTCTTGAGGATGGAAGATCATACAAAATTCCAAACTTTCCTTTAGTTTCCCCCACACAATTCTCCCTGGACTTTTTCAGTTTTGTTCAGACTAAATATTACAGTGTGCCCACAACAAAACCACTTTACAACTTTTAAGGGTTAAAAAGCTTTCATTTCTCTTCTTCCAGAGCAACCACTAGAGGGCCAGGGCCATGATCTCTGTGATCTTCTCTAAGTTATTTTCTCGCTAAACCTCAGTTTTCCAATCTGTAGAATAGGAATGACAATAGTATCTATGTACTAGGTTGTACAAATCAAGTAAAACAGGACCTGTAAAGCAGTCAAAACAATGCCTGCATGGTAAACTTAGCCCTTCTTACTTCTGCAGAGAAATTGCCATGGCTGGTTTGGCTTCTAAATTCGAAGGCTTCACCCATCACATTCTCTGGAAGCAGAGAGGCTGTCAGCCAGCCAAAGTCTCCACAAAAAGATCAACAGGTCTCCTTTCTCCTAACCAGGGCTAGCCTAGAAACCTGGAGTCTCCCACCTGTACTGAGGCCCGGCGGTTTTGGCCTTGGGATTCCTAACTCTCCCAGAGCTGTCACTGAGCCCCAGCAAACCACTCACCGCGCTCGGGCCCCGGAGTGCCGGCCTTCGGAGGCCCAGGCCTGGCTGTCTGTGATCGCCGGTCCGGAGTTGGCCGCCCCGGGGTCCCCTCGCTAGCAGACTCTACCCCACGACCCGGGTGTGGCTCCCCCGGGTTCGCGGAGTCGTCTTCCCATCTAGTCAAGAAGCGCGGCTGCCGGCGCCCGGGCGGCGAGGGCGCGCTCGGCGGCGCCCGGGCCTCCCCCGCGGCCCGGAGCCCGGCCCCAGCCCCGAGCCCACGCAGGCTGGAGCCCAGGCGCCCTTCCTTTCCCGGGGCACGCGAAGGCAACACGCGGGGGCTGCGAGCGGGCGCAGGGGCCCTCCGGAGCCGGCTCGGACGCCGGCGCCCCGCGCGGCCCTGGTCCGGCCCCAAACTGGCGTGAGGTACTCAGGCCAGGCTTGGGTCCTCAGACCTACCTGGAGGGGACTCAGACATCTCGCACAGGCCAGCGGCGGCTCCTCACCGAGGCCCCCGCCACCGCGCCCCGGTGCGATTACCTTCAATCGCCCTGCTTCCTCACTTACCCATCGCGGCTCCGCTCGCTGGGACTCGGCGGCGGCGGCGGCGACAGCTTCAGCGGTAGCTCCAGCAGACAATATGGCGGATCCGAAGAACGGGAGCCTCAAAGGGACAAACAGCCCACCTGGTACGAAACGCGTTCTCACCCCCCTCCCAGATACTCCGCCCAGAGCACGCCCGAGGCGCGCGCTTAAAGAGACAGCCTGTATAGGGGAAGAGCAAGGTTGGGCGGAGGTGGTTCTCACCTATAACTACTCCCTGGAAGTAGACCTCTGAGGCCTCCGTGAGCGGAAAAAGCCAAGTAAAAGCACAAGGCTTCTGGGCGCTTGGAGGCTCACGCCTGTAACCGTAGCTACTTAGGAGGCTGAGATCTGAGGATCACGGTTCGAAGCCAGCCTCGGCAAAAAAATCCCAGTGAGACTCTTATCTCCAATTAATCAACAGAAAACCAGATGTGGAGCTGTGGCTTCTGGACAGGGCCCAGGCCCGAGCTCAAGCCCCAGTACTCAGCATAAAAAGGAAAAGCAAACAAAACATGGTTGAAGGGGAAAATGGAATGGACACCTTAGCACATGGACTTCTCAGCTGTCTCAGCTACTTCCTCCGGAGAGCCCTCGTTCCTCAGAAATGTACTCCTTTCATAACTAAAGCCTATCACACACTGTGTGAATGTAAATAATAACCTGAAAGGGGAAGTAACTTGCTCAAAGCTAGAGATAAGGGAAGAAGACAACCGAGGTTTGTTGTTGTTTATTGGTTGATCTTGGGGCTTAAATTTGGCCTGGGTGCTGTCACTGAGCTCTTCAGTTCAGGTAGAGTGCTCTACCACTTGAGTCACAGAGCCACTTCTAGTTTTCTGGTGTTTATTTGTCGGTTGTGAGGCCTGAACTCAGGGCCTGGGCACTGTCTGTCAGCTCTTCAGCTCAAGGCTAGCGCTCCAGCACCTGAGCCGCAGCGCCACTTCCAGCTTTTTCTGCTTATGTGGTGCTGAGGAATCAAACCCAGGCCTAATGAATGCAAGGCAAGCACTCTACCACTGAGCCACCTTCCCAGCCCCTCTGATGGTTTATTGGAGGTAAGAGTCTCACAGGCTTTCCTGTCCAGGCTGGCTTTGAACCACAATCTTCAGATTTCAGCCCCCTGAGTAGCTAGGATTACAGGCATGAGCCACCAGCTTCTAGATTTTTTTTTTTCTTTTCTTTTTTTGTGGTGGGACCTGAACTCTGGGTCTGGGCACTGCCCCTCAGCTCTTCAGCTCAAGGCAAGCACTCCACCACTTGAGCCACAAAATCACTTCTGGCTTTTTCTGCTTATGTGATGCTGAGGAATCGAATCCAGCGCCTCATGCATTCAAAGCAAGCAAGAATGCTTGCCACCTTGCCACTGAACCACCTTTCCAGCCCCTTGTTGTGTTTTGTTGTTTTTTTTGTTTTTGTCCTGGGGCTTGAACTTAGGGCTTGGGGGCTCTCCCTGAGTCTCTCTACTCTCAAGGCTGAGCCACAGCACCACTTCTGGCTTTTTCTGAGTAGTTTATTGGAGGTTCCAAGTCTCACAGACTTTCCTACTCTTAGAACCGTGATCCTCGGATCTCAGCCTCTTGAGTAGCTAGGGTTGCAGGCGTGAGCCATCAGTACGAGGCTTAACCTAGGTTTTCTGCTTGGATCTACCTCCAAAACCCTAGGGGAGACTGCAATGATTTTTTTTTTCCATTTTCCAAGCCCCAAACAGGGTCTATGTATTTATTCTGAATTTCTTTTGCAACGCCTGGTGCAGGTGGAGCTAGCTACTCAGGAGGCTGAGATCTGAGGATCGAAGTTCAAAGCCAGCCCAGGCAGGAAAGTCTGTGAGACTCTTTATCTCCAATTAACCACCAGAAAACTGGAAGTGACACTGTGACTCAGTGGTAAATCACTTGCCTTGAGCTTAAGAGCTCAGGGATAGTGTCCAGGATCAGAGTTCAAGCCCCATGACCAACCAAAAAAACCAAAAAGATTGTTTTGCCTTAGTCTTTCAAATGCTGGGACTATAGGTATGCAACATCACCACTCACTACTCCTCCTATGTCCTTGAAAGTAGAAACCTTAAATCTATAACCCTTCTATTCAGGATGCTGAGATTTGAGGATCTCTAAGCCAGCCTGGGCAGGAAAGTCTGAGACTCTTCTTTTTTTGTCGGTTGTGGGGCTTGAACTCTGGGTCTGGGTGCTGTACCTCGGCAATTCAGCTCAAGGCAAACACTCTACCACTTGAGCTACAGAGTCACTTCTGGTTTTCTGGTGGTTTATTGGAGATAAGAGTTTTATGGACTTTCCTGCCTGGGCTGGCTTTGAACCTTGATCCTCATATCTCAGCCTCCTGAATAGCTAGGATTACAGGTGTGAGCCACTCGTGCCTGGCTGAGACTCTTCTAACCACCAAAAGCTAGAAGTGGAGCTATGGTTCAAGTGGTACATCACTAACCTGGAGTGAAAAAAGCTCAGGGACAGCAGCCAAGCTCTGAGTTCAAGCCCCAGGAATGGTGTTCACACAGAGAAGTAAAAACCTTTTAGTATCACTCTTTTACTGAGCAACTTCCCATAGCCTGCTCTTAGTTAATGCCCCAACATTTTAATCATTTTCAAAAAATGGTTCTTAGTAGCTTCTTGGGCCTCTTTCCACTGGGCAATCCAAGCTAGGACCATATTTGGGGAACCACTTTTTCCAATAATGCTCCTGTCTTGTGTCTTTACATGCTAATTTTGATTGGAATGAAGTATTTTTCCTATCTCCCTGGGCATGTGGTGAACTATATACTCCTCCCCACCCCTTTGGTGTCAATCCTGGGGCTTGAACTCAGGTGCTATCCCTGAGGTTCTTTTTTTTTTCCCCTTAAGGCTAGTGCCCTACCACTTGAGCGACAGTTCCACTTCTGGTTTTTTGGTGGTTAATAGGAAAGGAGACTTAAGGACTTTCCTGTTTGGGCAGGCTCTTTGAACTGCAGTCCTCAGCTCTCAGCCTCCTGAGTAGCTAGGATTATAGGCATTAGTCACTGGCACCCCACTGGATTGTCTTTTAAATGAATAATTCATGTCTTACTCTAATTGTCTAATAAGGAATGTCTATTTCTCCATGTCCTCTAAGGAAGGGATAGAATCTTTCTTATCTTTGCAATTATCCCAGTGTTTAGCACAGTGCTTGCCTAGAGGTACTGACCTAAACCACATGGAAGTGATTCATCCATCATTGAGCTTATCTCTGTGGCCTGCAATCATTAGGGGATCAAAAAATGTAAAGTGAATGGCTGACTCCTTTCTTTTCTGCTGTCTGTGAGCTCTCCATCCTCGGCCTACAGGAGCCTAGATGACCCTCCAAGTAGCTTTGTTTCCCATTTACATTCCCTCCCTAAAATCATTGTCACCACACCTTCCAGCATTTGCTTTGTCATCCTCCCTCTTTTTTATCCTTCCTGCTTCTCCTCTCCAAATATACCATGTGGTAACACATGTGCCCTTTTCTCTCACTGGAATCTTTCTCTTCTTACCCCCCTATTGCCTGATTAATACACTTTGGGACGATCTTCTCCTCCAAGAAGCCCAGAGAGTATTAACATTCTCTCCCATTACTACTCTACCTTGTAACTAACTGTTCTGTACATCTGGTATAGAATTGCTCCTGTGTTTAGGCATCCACACTATCTACAAAGGTATCTGACACAAAGCAAGATTGCAATGTCTGCATGCTGAATCAAGACATCACATTCTAATAGGTCAGTAGTATCATCTTTCAGAGATACTCAGTTTTGGAATGGTAACATACTTTCTAGATGTAATATACTATAGTTCTTTAAGCTTCAGTTTGTCATCTGTAGGAGTGATGAAATACACCTTCTAGGGTCATCACAGAAGTCAGATAAACAAATCCTGAAATCTACCCAGAACAACAGGTGGTACGCAGTGAGCATTACTTAGCAGTAGTGATCACAGCTACCATGGCCTCTGATGTTTGATCTCCTGTTAATTGGAGAAGACAGAGCCCACAGAAGCCCCAACAGCTAAATGCAGAGCTTCCCAGCCCAGAATCCCATACCTCTTACTCTCTGGCTCACAAGCCAGAACAGGGAAAGAACCACAGGACACAGGCTTGTTGGGAGTATAAAAATAGGACTTTTCTTCTCTTATCACATCAATTATCAAAGAAAAAAAAAACAATATGTAACAAAAATACAAAGCTCTGGTTTTTTTTTGTTTTTTTTTTTGTTTTTTGTCTGTTTTTGTTTTTTTTTCTAACCCTCACCCAACCTGCCCCAACAGCCCCTTTGCCAGCAATCCCCTGGCTGAAGCCTGGAACTGTCCCTGGGATTCCCTGGGGCTCAGGAGAACCGGTGGTCCAGATCTCTCTGGGGGTTGGCAGAGTACGAGTAGGCTTTGCCCAATACCAGGCGGTCCCGCAGCAGCTTGAAGAAGGCATAGTAGTTGCTGAAAAGGATCAAGGCCAGGGAGATGGTCTGGTGCCACTTTTCAGAGGACATTAAGGAGTATAGCTGGTAGACAATGACCGCGCCCTCCAGCAGCAGGAGGATGTTGAGGATCCGCAGGGGTTTGCTGAAAAAGAACTACCCAGGAAAGGGTAGGCATGGACCAGAAGATATGCTCCAGAAAACTGCCTCTTCCATTGGGGGTTGGGTAGGCCAGAGGCCAGTGAAGGGGACAAGGATTTGGGGCCCCATGCAAACTTGGGAAGGAAGAAAGACTTTGCAGAGTCTGGAGGGGACTTTGCCACCTCCTTTATCTTTCCTCTGGGCAAAGGTGCTGCTTCTACACAAGGCATTAAGATACTGTTCAACTTCTATCTCCTCCAGAAAGACGTTCCTGAGAGATCTACTTGTGCTTTCAAACTCTTTTTCTGTACTAAAATCATCTTCTCTATATGTAATCCTTTTAGGTATCATTGGGCCTGAACATATTCAAATCTTTTTGTTTCTTGTAAGGCTAGGAATTGAACCTGGGGCCTTTTTTTTTTTTGGGGTCCAGTCGTGGCACCTGAACTCTGGGCCTAGGCACTATCCCTCAGCTCTTCAGCTCAAGGCTAGTGCTCTACCACTTGAGCCACAGAGCCACTTCCAGCTTTTTTCTTTTTGCTTATGTGGTGCTGAGGAATAGAACCCAGGGCCTCAGGCATGCAAGGCAAGCACTCTACCACTGAGCCATCTTCCCAGCCTGAACCTGGGGCCTTAATGTATAAGACAACTACTATTATATTTATTATATTATTGTATTGTTATATCCACTGCACAAATTACAATCTTATGGCATTGGCACAGAGATTTATTTATTTTGAAGTGCTGGAGATCAAAAGCATGTGAAGTCATTACAGACTCTACAGCTTGAGAACCTACTACTTCCCATATAGTATTCCCAACTAGACTGGACATTTTCAAGGTACTCTTTTGTGAGGTTTTAGAACAAGGTATAGTATAGAACTAAAGAAAAATGTTCTGCTAAGTTAAGAGTGCTAAATTTCTAGGGATCTCAGTTTTATAGAGGCCAAGTTTCCTAAACCTTAAGAACTGCTTAAGAGGATGGAAGGAGGGGTGGCAGAATATGTGATACTTCAAGAGACCAGGATGTTAGACTCAGCTCTGCACTAACATGGTACAAGACTCTGAGTAGGGGCTGGGAAGGTGGCTCAGTGGTAGAGCGCTTGCCTTGCATGCTTGAGGCCCTGGGTTCGATTCCTCAGCACCACATAAGCAAAAAAGAAAAAAGCCGGAAGTGGCGCTGTGACTCAAGTGGTAGAGCGCTAGCCTTGAGCTGAGGGACAGCGCCCAGGCCCAGAGTTCAGGCCCCACGACCGGACCCCCAAAAACAAAAACACAAAACTCTGAGTAGTCTCCTCCCTTTCTAGGCCTCAGATTTCTCAACTGCAAAATGAAGGTATGAGCCCAGATCAGTGATTTCTCAAAGTGTGATCCTTTGAGCTCCAGGTACCACGTGGTCCCTTAGGAGCATCACTGAGGTGAGTGGGAAGTAAAGGGACTTCCCACCCTGTCAAGTGGAGCAGTACCATGAACGGGGCCGGGGGGGGGGGGGGGGAACGGGAAGATGTGAGGGGTGTTTTGATATAAATAAAATGGAGGCAGACTAGTAAGTAAGTAGGCCAGTTGGTTTTGCACAGCCCTTTACCATAGTGCTGAGTCTTATGTTGTTACCATTAGTCCCCAGCTTTCCTAACAAGACACCTTTGAATAAGTTAAACTTTGTAAGCCAGTTGCAAAAAACAGAGACAGTTCTATTTCCCTCATGCACAAGTTCTAGGGGAGAAAAGTATATTGGAAGTGCTTAGCACAATGCCTGGCACACAGCAAGGAAAGATGATTATTATTTTCACCACCATGAGCTTCCATCCAGTATTCTGAAAGATCCATTACTAAGTGAGCCTTAGTGAAGCTGTCCTGTGCTGGATGTGGGCACTGTCTTCCTTACAGTTTGAGAAATAAGGCAAATAGCTTATCTTGAGGTGACATCATCTTCTGCTGACCCCACCTGCCCTTCCCACCCTCTTTGTCAGGGATGGAGACTCACATGGAACCGGAAGTGGGAGACATCAGAAGGGATGGCCACATTGTAGTGGCCCACTGCTTTGTAGACATTCTTGCTATGCTTCACCAGCACACCCTGAGGCCACATACACTCTTCAGTCCACCTGGAGGCACAGTTGAAGAGGAGCCTTTATATCGAGATCACACATGAAAAGGCATACCAGAAGATTGGGCATAGGGTGATCACCAGTGGTCTACTTTCATTTATATTGCTTAATATACAGTAATTTTCCTTTGCTACCTCCCTTGCATGATGGGATAAGAACAGAGAAATTCACAGTACTAGGAATCAAAAAGTCTAAGGCTGAAAGACTATCAAGAAAACACTTAGGGCCAGGCGCTGGTGGCTCACGCCTTTAATCCTAGCTACTCAGGAGGCTGAGATCTGAGAATCAAGGTTCAAAGCCAGCCCGGGCAGGAAAGTCCATGAAACTCTTATCTCCAATAAACCACCAGAAAACCAGAAGTGGTGCTGTAACTCAAGTGGTAGAGTGCTAGCCTTGAGCTGAAGAGCTGAGGGACAGCGCTCAAGCCCAGAGTTCAAGCCCCACGACTGACAAAAAAAAAAGAAAAGAAAACACTTAGGGACTGAGAATGTGGCTTAGTGGTGGAATACTTGCCTAGCATGCATAAAACCCTGGGTTTGATTCCTCAGTACCACATAAACATAAAAAGCTGGCAGTGGCACTGTGGCTCAAGCAGTAGAATGCTAGCCTTGAGCAAAAGCTCAGGGGCAGTGCCCAGGCCCTGAGTTCAAGCCCTAGGACTGGCAAAAAAAAAAAAAGAAAGAAAGAAAAAAAAAGAAGGAAAACAAAACACTTTTAGCTGGGTGCTGGTGGCTCATGGCTGTAATCCTAGCTTCTTAGGAGGTTGAGATCTGAGGATCATGGTTGAAAGCCAGCCTGGGCAGTAAGGTCCATGAGATTTATTTCCAATTAAATATAAAAAAGCCATTAGTATAGATGTGGCTCAAGTGGTAGAGCACTAGCCTTGAGCACAAATGTTCAGCAACAGTACCCAGGCCCAGAGTTCAAGCCCCAGGACTGGGAAAAGGACAAAGAAAGGAAGAAAAGGAAGAAAGGAGGGAGGAAGGAAATTCTTTACCCTCTCTGGATGCATTTACTTCATCTGGTCTCATCTCTAACCTCAAATCTGTCTGTGACACAGCTGCCAGGGTGGTTGCATAAGATAGTAGGCTGAATTTGACTATGCTCTGCTTAAAATGGACTGAAGGATCTCTAGTATCTCTGGATTTGGCAAGGCCTCTGAGGTCCTGCATGGCCTCCCATGATGCCTACCATATAGCTCATGCACAGGCTTGGGGACCTGTTCAGTTTCTCCAGCATACTGTACTGGTCATTCTCTGCATAAGCTGCCCCTTCAACTGGACTGACCTTCCTGATGCCTTATTCTCTGGCAAGCTCTTAAAGAGCTTCCGGTCTAATGAAGGAGAAAAATTATTACAGGCAGAAAAATTAGTCTAACCGGGGGCAAAGAATACTTTGATGAAGAGCTGCAGAAATTTTAGGCATCAAAAAGGAATGCCCAATCTGAAGGAAGGATAGCCCAGGACCCCAGGGTTCCTGAGCACAGTGACTTCCACTCTAGGTACAGTATTAGCTGGCAGCTAGGCTTCTTTTGCTTCATTCATCCTATTTGTGAACATGGCTATTACCCCCACTAGCTGAATTTCTCATCGGTGATTTCCTCTCTGTGGCCTTCCTTCCCTGGGCAGGGTTCATTATCAACCAATTAGAGCATGATATCCAGGCACAGATCAGTGTTTCTAAAATACATCTGGTGTATACCCTCCATAGTTCAAAGTCCTTTAACGTTCTCCTCAGGCTATAGGTCAAAGTGCCAGCTCCTCTATCTAATACACAGTACTAATCCTGGGATGGACTACATCGAAACAAAGGTCTCCTGAAAGAGCAGGTGATCTAATGGCTAAGTGGATGAATTGGCAGGAAAGAGAAGAATGAAGCAGTGAAAAAATGAATGCATGTGGGGCTGGGAAGGTAGCTCAGTGGTAGAGCACTTGCCTTGCATGCATGAAGCCCTGGGTTTGACTCCTCAGCACCACATAAGCAAAAAGAAAAAAAAGCTAGAAGTGGCGCTGTGGTCAAGTGGTAGAGCGCTAGCCTTGAGCTGAAGAGCTGAGGGACAGCGCCCAGGCCCAGAGTTCAGGCCCCACGACCGGACCCCCCCCAAAAAAATAGAATGCATGTATAAGGAAATGAGTCACCAGGTGAATAAATGACTCAGTGAATGCAGAGGTTTGTCACTGTCTTTCCTCCTGTTCCAGTACACTGCAAGCTTCCCAAGGATATAGAATAGGTTTGTCTTGGGCCCTAGCACATCACACTCTGGAAACAAGGTCTAATATACAAGACAAAATCAATAAACTATTCACTGGCTAACTGAATGAGTTAATGAGCAAGAAGGGCAAGTGATTCCAGACACTGACAAAAGACGGGGCAGGGATTGGTTGGTCAGAAGAGGGTGGCAACTCACGGGTGCTGTAGCACATTGGAGCACAGGGCTGGATCCACTTTCTGCCAGCAGCCAAGATGGGCAGCAGCCTTATGCAGCAGGTCACAGTAGCTGGCAGGCAGCAGGTGCTGCATGAGAATCACTGAGGTGCTGATGGACACCAGCAGAAAGAGCTCACAGGACCAACGCTTGTCATAGTAATGTGTATTCTGGGAACAGTAGAAGGTAGGTCAGATTCATAACGCCCATAATGGCCTCATTCCCTTTCCTTTCCCCAATTCTAACCTGCCTCAGAAATTAGGACAGTTCTAGAAAGACTTCAAGACAGAAACTAAGAATCAAACACATGGCTGGGAATGTGGCTTAGTGGTAGTGATTGCCTCTTTCCTGCTTGGGTTGGCTTTGAACCACGATCCTCAGAACTTAGCCTCTTGAGTATCTAGGATTACAGGTGTGAGCCACCAGCATCTGGCTTGAAGTAATGTTTTGAGTCTACTGCATCTGACATACACTTGGGGAATCTATAACAAGAAAGAATACATGAGCCTGGATTGTGGCTTAGTGGATTGAGTACTTGCCTAGCATGAATGGGTTCGATTCCTCAGTACCACATAAACAGAAAAAGCCAGAAGTGGCACTTTGGCTCAAGTGGTTGAGTGCTGCTAGCCTTGAGCAAAAGCAGCTCAGGGATGGCACCCAGGCCCTTAGTTCAAGCCCAGGACTGGCAAAAAAAAAGAATGCAGGCTTTTTGTTTTTGTCCGTCATGGGGCTTGAACTTGAAGCCTGGGCGCTGTCCCTGGGCTATCACTTGAGCTACAAGGCCAATTCTAGTTTTTCTGAGTAGTTTATTGGAGATACAGATTTTCCTATCTGGCTGGCTTTGAACTGTGATCCTCAAATCTTAGCCTCCTGAGTAGTCAAGATTACAATTGTGAGCCACCACTGCCTGGCTAGAATACAGTTGTTGTTTGTTGTTGTTGTTGTTGTTGTTTGCCAGTCCTGGGGCTTGAACTCTGGGCCTGGGCACTGTCTTTGAGCTTCTTTTGCTAAAGGCCAGAACTCTACCACTTGAGCCATAGTACCCCTTCTGGATTTTTCTGTTTATATGGTAGAGGAATTGAACCCAGGTCTTCATGCATGCGAGGCAAGCACTCTAACACTAAGCCACATTCCCAGCCCCATAGAATACAGGTTTTTTTTAAGTCG
This sequence comes from Dipodomys spectabilis, assembly GCF_019054845.1. NCBI lineage: Eukaryota > Metazoa > Chordata > Mammalia > Rodentia > Heteromyidae > Dipodomys > Dipodomys spectabilis. The sequence continues at coordinate 40,933,682 of NW_024870679.1, read as the reverse complement.
TTCAGATCTGGATAACTGCTGGCTTCCCTACTTAATGACCAAGTAAAATACTATGCTATATCTGTGCTAAAGCAGCCACTGGGATAAAAAATAAAGTTACTGTTCTTTGTTATCAAGTATTAAGAATAAAAACACTAAGCTGGGTGCCGGTGGCTCACGCATGTAATCCTAGCTACTCAGGAGGCTGAGATCTGAAGATCAAGGTTCAAAGCCAGCCCAGGCAGGAAAGGCCATGAGACACTTATCTCCAATAAACCATCAGAAAACTGGAAGTGGTGCTAAAGCTCAAGTAGCAGAGTACTAGCCTTGAGCTGAAGCATTGAAGGACAGCACCCAGGCCCAGAGTTCAAGCCCCATGACCAAAAAAAAAAAAAAAAAAAGAATAAAAACAGTAGCTGGGTACTGGTAACTCATGCTACTGAGGAAGTTGAGATCTGAGGATCTTGGTTCAAAGTCAAACTGGACAGAAAAGTCCATGAGATTCTTAGCTTTAACCAGCGAAGTACCAGATTGGAGATGTGGTCCAAGTGGTAAAGCACCAGCAGCAGCAAAAAAGCTGAGTAAGAGTATACATCTCAAGTTCAAACCCTGGTACCAGCACCAAAAATAAACAAAACAAAACAACAACCGCATAACAACCAGTTTTCCTTGTGATTGGATGACCTTGGGAAGTTCACTTTGTTTCAGAGAATCTTCTTTTTTTTTTTTTTTGGGGGGGGGGGGTCCGGTCATGGGCCTGAACTCTGGGCCTGGGCACTGTCCCTCAGCTCTTCAACTCAAGGCTAGCGCTCCACCACGTGAGCCATAGCACCACTTCCAGCTTTTTTTTCTGCTTATGTGGTGCTGAGGAATCGAACCCAGGGCCTCATGCATGCAAGGCAAGCGCTCTACCACTGAGCCACCTTCCCAGCCCTTCTTCTCTGCATTCTAAAATGAAGATAGTAGCAGGGTGCTAGATGCTCACACTTGTAATCCTAGCTGCTCAGGATGCTGAGATCTGAAGATCACAGTTGAAAACCAGCTAGGGGAAGGAAAATCCAAAAGCCTAGAAGTGGATCTGTAGCTTAAGTGGTAGAGTGCTAGCCTTGAGCAAAAGAAAAAAGCCCAGGTCCTGAGTTCAAGCCTTAGTATCAGCCCAAAAAACAAAACAAAAAAAAAAACCCAGAAAACTAAAATGGAGTCAGTAGTCATTCCAGGTGTCTAGAAAAGAACTGATAGGATATCCCATAAAAACAGCAGGAAGCAGGAAGGCTTATGTGGGGCAAGCAGCAGGCTAAGGTCTAGGCCAGGCCCTCTCTCTTTTTGGGCTACATACCTTCACAAACCAGACAGGCACAAAGGCCACGTAATAGGCACTTAGCATGGAGCTAACCAGCACTTCCTTCATGCGCCAATTGAAGTCCATCTTGAGGAATTCCACTTCATTGCGAATGAGGCTAGGTGACAGGCAGCAGGCATGGGTGGGCATGGCTTCTGGGCCATAGAGCTGTCGGGTGTGCTGCTTCCATGTTTCACGCAGCGTCAGCAAGTAGTCTCGACTCCTCGCCAAGCCACTGACAGCCTCCCGTGGCCCCATAGAGGCCATGTGATTGAAGAGGTTTGTCTTGCGAAAATCATAGTTCAGCTGCAGAAATGGAATGTACATCCCGAACCTGCTGGGGAAGATGGTGTTGAGGACAGGCCTGACCACAGGCTAGGATCCCAACCCTCAGCTCCAGAGGAGACTATGCTTTTCCTTCTGGGCTATAGTCCTTCTGGATGGTCCATCCAGCTTCCCAGACAATGGCTACTCAACACGTTTTAGCATTGGACTGTGCTAAGGAGCAAGAGATGTATCCCAGCCTCCATGGTCTACTGACAACAAAAAATTATCATAATGGCCCACAATCAGTAGGCACAGTCTGTTTCAGGCACTACACTAAATTCTTTATACATATCCTCTTTTTTTTTCTTTTTTGTAAGTACAATGTACATTAGGTATTGTTATTTTGTCCCTTTTCAGCCAAGGAAGCTGTGGCTCAGAGATATAGTAAGTTACCACCCAAAGTTTACACAAATAGTAAAAAAGTAATAGAACTAGAGGCTGGGAACTGGTGGCTCACACCTACAATCTTAGCTACTCAGACAGCTGAAATCTGAGGACTACAATTTGGAGCCAGCCTGAACAGTCAAATTGGGAAGACTCATCTCTAATTAACCAGCAAAAAGCCAGCAGTGGAGGTGTGGCTCAAATGGTAGAGTGCAAGCCAACTGTAAGCAAAACAGCAGCAAGAGCCTGAGGCTCTGAGTTCAAATCTCAGTACTGGCACAAAAAAGAAAAAGAAATACAGTCAGGGGTCAGACACAACTCTGTGCAGTATCAAAGATCAAGACAAACACTAAAAAATCACTAGTAGTAATTAACAGAATACACAGTACCACCAAATTAAGAGGAATAAGTTGTGCTTTTGAGTGTATACTTGAGAAGCAGATGTTTAGTATGTAGAGAAGAGCAGTTCAGAAACAAATTTTGAACTTTAATAGCACTGAAATGAACCCCTATACAGTACATATCCCTCCCCCTTCAGGGAAGGCTGCAGCTAATAGCAAGGGGTTTTTTGAATGTGTGGTTAGTACAATAAGAAGAGAAAGCTAAATGGACCCATAGCTTGGAAGAATATGGTCAGTCCTCCCAGTATCTGAATTCTACATTGGCAGATTCAACCAATCACCAAATGAAAGTATCTAGGTCAGGCATGGTGGCTATGGAGAAGCTGAGATTTGGGGAAACAATTTGAAGCCAGAACAGACAAAAAGGTAGCAAGATTTCATCTCAACCAATAAGCTGGGCATAGTGGTAAATGAGTATCATCCCAACCACAGAGGGGTATAAAACAGGAAGACAGAGGTCTAGGTTGATCTCAGAAGAAATAAAAATAACCAAAGCAAAAAGGGCTGGGAACACAGCTAAGTGGTAAAGTGCCTGCCTAGCAAGTACAAGGCCCTGAGTGCAAATTCCTGTACTGCCAAAAAAGAAAAAAATCCAGAAATTTATTTTCTGACCTTTACTATTTCTTTTCTATCTCTGAACATCAACAGACTTTTTCTATAGCATTATTCTCTAGAGTACAGCAACTTTTCACACAGAATTTACCTTGCATTAGATATTAAAAGCAATCTTTGTGGTTGTTGTTGCTGTTGGGCTTGGGACTTAAAACAGGACCTGAGTGCTGTCCCTGAGCTTTTTGGCTCAAGGCTAGCGCTCTACCACTTGGAGCCACATTGCCACTTTCATTTATCTGATGGTTAATTGGAGATAAGAGTCTCACAAATTTTCCTGCCCAGGCTGGCTTTGAACTGCAATCCTCAGATCTCAGCCTCCTGAGTAGCTAGGATTACAAGCATGAGCCACCAGCTTAAAAGCAATCTAAAAATAAAAACAGAAAGAAATGTATACACAATATCAAGTACACAGGAACATGTGTGTAGGTAATTTGCATATATCATGGTATCTCATATGACAGACCTAAGCAGACTTGGGACTTTGTCATCAAAATATATGGGGTGGGGCTGGGAAGGTGGTTCAGTGGTAGAGCGCTTACCTTGCATGCTCAAGGCCCTGGGTTTGATTCCTCAGCACCACATAAGCAAAAAGAAAAAAGTCAGAAGTGGTGCTGTGGCTCAGTTGGTAGAGCGCTAGCCTTGAGCTGAAGAGCTGAGAGAAAGCTCCCAGGGCCTGAACTCTGGACCCCCCCCCCAAAAAAAAACCAAAACAAAACATATAGGGTATCCTAGACCAATGCCTTTTAAGATACAGAAGAAGGACTATGATGATAAAAAGTATAGGGCTAGGAATGTGGCTTAGTGGTAGAGTACTCACCTACCATGCATGAAGCCCTGGGTTCAATTCCTCAGTACTACATAAACAGAAAAAGCCAAAGTGGCGCTGTGGCTTAAGTGGTAGAGTGCTAGCCTTGAGCAAAAGAGCCTCAGAGACAGTGCCCAGGCCAAGTTCAAGCCCCAGGACTGGCAAAAAAAAAAGTGGGCCCAGCCAGGCACTGGTAGCTCATGCCTGTAATCCTAGCTATTCAGGAAGCTGAGATCTGAGAATCATAGTTCAAAGCCAGCCCAAGCAGGAAAGTCCGTGAGACTCTTATCTCAGATTAGTCACCATAAAAACTGGAAATAAAGATGTGGCTCAAGTGGTAGAGTGCTAGCTTTGAGCAAAGAAGCTCAGGGACAGCAACCAGACCCTGCTTTCAATTCTCATGACTGAGGGCTGGGAAGGTGGCTCAGTGGTAGAGCACTTGCCTTGCATGCCTGAGGCCCTGGGTTCGATTCCTCAGCACCACATAAGCAAAAAGTAAAAAAAGCCGGAAGTGGCGCTGTGTCTCAAGTGGTAAAGCGCTAGCCTTGAGCTGAAGAGCTGAGGGACAGCGCCCAGGCCCAGAGTTCAGGCCCCACGACCGGACCCCCCAAAAAAAAACCAAAACCAAAATCAAACCTCATGACTGGCATAAATAAAAAAAGTGGGCATATCATAGTAGGTATTTACAAGTATTCTCCCCTCCCTTATTTTAACTTGGGGTTACCCATTTTCTCTGGGTGTCTAGAATTATATAGACCCCAAAAGGGTCCCTGGGCTGTACCCAGGTTAGGGCCAGATTCTAAGATTATCATTTGAGCTACATCTATACCCATTTATGTTATTTTTCAAATAGGGTTAACATTTATGTCCAGGCTAGCCTGGATCATAATCCTATTTACATTTCCCAGGTAACTGGAATATCAGTTTGAATATTGGATATTGAATATTGGATATTGTTTGAAATAAAAATCTCATGGACTTTTTACCTGGGCTGCCCTTGAACTTCAATTTTCTTGATCTCTGCCTCCCAGGTAACTAGGATTACAGATGTAAGATGCTGCACCCAATTCAATGACATTGCTTTTCTTTTTTTTTTGGGTCCAGTCGTGGGGCCTGTACTCTGGGCCTGGGTGCTGTCCCTCAGCTCTTCAGCTCAAGGCTAGCCCTCTACCACTTGAGCCACAGCACCACTTCTGACTTTTTTCTTTTTGCTTATGTGGTGCTGAGGAATCGAACCCAGGGCCTTGAGCATGCAAGGCAAGCGCTCTACCACTGAGCCACCTTCCCAGCCCCTTGCTTTTCTTTTTTTTTGGGTCCGGTCGTGGGGCCTGAACTCTGGGCCTGGGCACTGTCCCTCAGCTCTTCAGTTCAAGGCTAGCGCTCTACCACTTGAGCCACAGCGCCACTTCCGGCTTTTTTCTTATGTGGTGCTGAGGAATTGAACCCAGGGCCTTGAGCATGCAAGGCAAGCGCTCTACCACTGAGTCACCTTCCCAGCCCTTGCTTTTCTTTTTTTTAAGTTAATTTACTTTATTGTAATTATAGAGGTTACGTACAGAGGGCTTACAATTACATGAATCAGGTAATGAGTACATTTCCTTTCATATAGTGTTCTCTGTTCCCTCATTCTCTCCCAGTCCCTCCCTCCTCTCTCTACCCACAAGTTGTATAGTCCACTTTCATCAATGTGAGCTCCACTGCTGCACTTTTTCACTTTTCAATTACTTATTTATTTCCATCCTGGGGCTTGAATTCAGGGCCTACATGCTGTCTCTGAGCCTAGGAAGGCTAGCATTCTACCACTTGAGGCACAGCGCCACTTCTGGCTTTAGTTTGTTGGAGAAAAGAGTCTGAGAGGGACTTCTCTAGACTTCAAACTGTGATACTTAGATCTCAGCCTCCCGAGTAGCTAGGATTACAGATGTGAGCCAACAGTTCCCAGCTCAATGATATTTCTTAATAACGTTTTATTGTTTTCTGGTATGCTGAGAAGTGATAGATTTTTGGGGGGAAGTAAGTTACACTGGGCTTTTGTTTTCCACTCTATAAAACAGGAATGCTGGGGTTGGGAATGTGGCTTACTGGTAGAGTGCTTGCTTAGCATGCATGAAGCCTTGGGTTCTATTCCTCAGAACCACATAAACAGAAAAAGCTGGAAGTGGTGCTGTGTCTCAAGTAATAGAACACAAGCCTTGAGCATAGAGAGGATCAAGGACACTTCCCACTTCTTGGAGTTCAAGCTCCAGGACCAGAGAAGAAGAAAAAGAAAAAGAAAAACACGAACAGAAATGCTACCATCTTCCCTGGAAGTTAAGGAAGATATTTTGCTGGGCACTACAGGCTCATTCTTGTAATCCTAGCTACTTAGGAGGCTAAGATTTGAGGGTCATAATTTAAAGCCATTCTGGGCAGGAAAGTCCATGAGACTCTTATTTCCAATTAACCCCCAAAAAGCTAGAAGTGGAAATTATGGCTTAACTGGTAGAGGCACCAGCCTTGAACCAAAAAAACTAAGGGATAGCTGGGCTCTGGTGGCTTATGCCTGTAATTCTAGCTATGCAGAAGCTGAGATCTGAGGATCGTGGTTCAAAGACCGCCCAGACAGGGGCCGGGTGCTGGTGGCTCACGCCTGTAATCCTAGCTACTCAGGAGGCTGAGATCTGAAGATCGCGGTTCAAAGCCAGCCCGGGCAGGAGAGACCGTGAGACTCCTATCACCAATAAACCACCAGAAAACCGGAAGTGGCGCTGTAGCTCAAGTGGTAGAGCGCTCGCCTTGAGCTGAAGAGCTGAGGGACAGCGCCCAGGCCCAGAGTTCAAGCCCCACGACTGACAAAAAAAAAAGACAGCCCAGACAGGAAAGGCCATAAGACTCTTATCTCCCATTAACCACCAGAAGGCTGCAAGTAGCATTGTGGGGCAAAGTGGTAAAACACTAGACTGAACAAAAAGAGCTCAGGGACAATGCCCAAGCTCTGAGTTTAAGCTTTAATACCAGCACAAAACAAAAAATAAACCCAAGGTGCAAAAACAAAATAAAAATTATCTTGGAGCTATGTTTCCAGATGAGGAGGAAACTATTATCTAGAACAGAAATTTCCAATAGAAATATGACAGTCACATAGGTAATCTAAAATTTTCTAGTAGCCATGTGAAGAGACGAAATTAATTTTAATATTCTATTTTTATAATTTTTATAATTCAGCATATAGAAAACAATTCAACATATATATATATTTATTATACATATGTGTTTTTGTCGGTCGTGGGGCTTGAACTCTGGATCTGGGTGCTGTCTCTGAGCTCTTCAGCTCAAGGCTAGTGCTCTATCACTTGAGCCACAGAGCCATTTCTGTTTTCCTGGTAGTTAACTGAAGAGTCTCAGAGACTTTCCTGCTTGGGCTGGCTTTGAACCATGATCTTCAGATCTCAGCCTCCTGAGTATTTAGGATTACAGGTGTAAGCCACTGGCACCTGGCTAACATATAATAAATATTAATATTTTGCTTTTTTCCCTTATTTGTATTAAGTCTTCAGAATCTGGCATTTAGTATTTTATAGTTACAGCACATCTCAATTCAGAGTACCTTATTTTCAAGTAGCAAATAGCCACAGGCAGTTAGCGGTTACTAAGCTACACTATATAGATTCAGAATAAGACAGGATGCTTTAAGGGTCAGAACTTATTTTCCCAGCATAACCCACATTAGATTCTAGTTTAAAAGTATACATATTTATTTATTTAATTAATTTTTGGGTCTGGTTGTAGAGTCTGAACTCTGGGCCTGCGTGCTGTCCCTCAGCTCTTCAGCTCAAGGCTAGCGCTGTACCACTTGAGCCACAGTGCCACTTCCGGCTTTTTTCTGCTTATGTGGTGCTGAGGAATCAAACCCAGGGCCTCATGCATGCGAGGCAAGCACTCTACCTCTGAGCCAACTTCCCAGCCCCAAAAGTATACATATTTAATAGAGGATGAAAGTGAGAAGCAATGCTGAGCAAATGAGAGTAAAGAAAAACCTATATTTATAAGTCAGTCCTTTTATTTCTACTAACCTCACACCGTTCCCTGAACGATTCTTTACAGATACTGAATATACCATGTGAGAAGAATAGAGGTCTATAATGGCAGTATCTTGAAGTAACATCCTTCCTTGCTTTCTGACTTATGGGTCCACTGCCTGACTATTAGCACTTCACTCAAAGCCTGCCAGTATACTACCCAGGCCCGTAGACCGCCCACTCAAACTTTCTACCTACTGAAACAATGGCAGAAAGAGAGAGAAAAAACATACTCCTACTATTCAGCCCTTCATTCTTAAATATAAATAAACCAAAGAAAATAACTTTACTTGGAAAATTATCAGCATGAAAGAGAAACACTGACTTCAGTGGAAAGATAAATTGAGGGAATATAAAAAGATTTTAAAAATCAGAACAGGGCTGGGTTCTGTAATCTTAGCTATTCAGGAGGCTGAGATCTGAGGATCACGGTTCAAAGCCAGCCTGGGCAGGAAAGGCTGTGGAACTCTCATCACCAATAAGCTACTAGAAAACTGGAAGTGACACTGTGGCTCAAATGGTAGAGCACTAGCCTTGAGCTGAAGAGCTGAGGGACAGCATCCAGGCCCAGAGTTCAAGCCCCACAACCAACAGCAGCAGCAGCAGCAGCAGGTGGAAGAGGAGGAAAGGGAGGAGGAGGAGGAAGAGGAGAAGGAATAAGAAGAGATGATTATGAGAAAAACAACAAAAACACCAGAAAATAAGAATGTGGCTTAGTGGTAGAATGCTTGCATGCATGGAGCCCAATTTCTCAGTACCACATAAACAGAAAAAGCTGGAAATGGCGCTGTGGCTCAAGTGGTAGAGTGTTTGCCTTGAACAATAGCTCTGGGGCAGTGCCCAGGCCCAGAGTTCAAGTCCTACGACCAATCCCGCTCCCCCCCCCAAAAAAAATATTGGAAAGGGCTGGGTGCTGGTGGCTCACATCTGTAATCCTAGCAACTAAGGAGACTGAGATCTGAGGATTGTGGTTTGAAGCCAGCTTGGGCAGGAAAGTCTGTTAGACTCTTATCTCCAATGAACCACCAGGAAACTTGAAGTGGTACTGTGGCTCAAGGCTAGAGCACTAGCCTTGAGCTGAAGAGCTGAGGGACAGTGCCTAGGCCCTGAATTCAAGCCCCACAACCAACAAAAAACTGGAAGATTCTGGGCATTGGTGACTCCTGCCTGTAATAATCTGAAGAATCATGGTTCTAAACTAACCTGAAAAAAATCTGAGTGATGGGCTGGGAAGGTGGCTCAGTGGTAGAGCGCCTGCCTTGCATGCATGAGGCCCTGGGTTCGATTCCTCAGTACCACATAAGCAAAAAGAAAAAAAAGCAGGAAGTGGCGATGTGGCTCAAGTGGTAGAGCACTAGCCTTGAGCTGAAAAGCTGAGGGACAGCGCCCAGGCCCAGAGTTCAGGCCCCACGACCGGACCCCCCCCCCCCAAAAAAAAAAAAATCTGAGTGACCTCTCCAAAATAACTAGGGCTAGGGGTATGGCTCAAATGATAGAGCAGAAACCAAGCAAGCAAGCCAAATTCGAGTATGAGGCCTTGAGTTTCCCTGTACCAGCAAAAAAAAAACCAAAAAAAAGTTGGAAGATAAAGTTAAGGAAATCTTTCTCTGAAGGTGAGAGAAAGTGAGAGAGAAGGACAGGGAAGAAGGGAGGGAAGAAAAAGAAAGGGAGAAAAAGAGGGAAGAAGAGAGGAGGAAGAGAGAGAAGGAAAAAGAAAATATGAAGTCAATGTAAGAGAGAGATGATCAACCTGTAAGGTCTAGAACGGAAGTTCCAGAGAGATCAGAAAAAAACATCAAGGAAGATATGAAAGAAGTAATAGGAGAAAATTTCCCTGAGTTGAAAAACTATCCAAATCTCCAGGTTGAAAAAAGCACTAGAAGCTGGGTTCTGATGGTTCACGCCTGTAATCCTAGCTACTCAGATGGCTGAGATCTGAGGATCGTGGTTCAAAGCCAGCCTGGGCAGGAAAGTTCATGAGATGCTTATCTCCAATAAACCACTAGAAAACTGGAAGTGGCACTGTGGCTCAAGTGCTGGTGTGCTCGCCTTGAGCTGAACAGTGCAGGGACAGCGCCCAAGCCCAGAGTTCAAGCCCCACGACCAACAAAAAGAAAAAAGAAAAGAAAAAGTAATGTATAAGCAACTGGAATCAAATTGGTATTAAACGTCTCATTAGCAACACTGGATGCTAGAGGCAATATAACAACAAAACCTGAGACAAAGTATGAATTTGAACTTTGAAATCTATATTTAGTTGAACTGTCAGTCAAGTATGAAGGCAGAATAAAGACATTTTTAGACATGTGAGGAGTCAGAAAGCATATATATGCTTCCCAAATACCCAGTGTTAAAGAAATTACCTGATAATGCACTCCAGCAAAATAAGTGAGAAAATCAAGAAAGATCAAGACATGGGATCCAGGAAAGGGATCCAACACTGGAGGGCAATGAAGGGAAGTCCCAGGCTGAGTGTTGTGCAGCAGGCTTAAAGAGGAACCACTCCAGACTGGGGCAGGAGGATGGAGGCCTTCAGGAGGAATGTCTTTGGGGCAAGGGGGTAATGGACTCCAGGCAACAGGTAGCATGATTGAGAGGCTGGATAAACTTGAGGATATGTTGAAGGACCATCATTCTTTTGTCAACAAGAAAAAAGAAAGGCAATTAGGAACTCCAAGAAAAATCAAAAGCTACGTAAGAAAGTTACAATCTAAATATGAAGAAAAGTAAAATACAACATGATTCTAAACAATTGATGAAATGTAAGAAGAGAAACCATTTGACTGTGATACTAGGAATATCTTCTTCAAGAGGCCCAAGATTGTAACAATAATTATAAAGAATGTCATTTATGTCCATTACTGGGCCCTGTAGTGAATGACATTTTTACATATGTAGGTATAGTAATGATACTTAAAACATGTTTAATTTTAGATTTAGCCTTAGACAAAGAATGGAAAAATGGTTATATAGGAGAATATGAATGTAAGCTTAACAATGTAAGAATACTGTTTCCAGGAAATAAGAGGAAAAATGGGGGATGGAAGGAAATGGGTAGGGTGGGCAGGGTTCTTTTTTTTTTTTTTTTTCCATTTGCCAGTTCATTTGCTTAAACTCAGGGCCTGCACTCTGTTCTTGAGCCACTCTGTGCTCAAGGCTAGAGCTCTACCATCTGAGCCATAGCACCACTTTCAGCTTTTTCTGTTTATGTAGTACTGCAGAATTGAACCAAGAGCTTCATGCATGCTAGGCAAGCACTCTACCAAAGCCACATTCCCAGCCCAGCCCATGGTTAGGGTTCTTGGTTTTTTTTTTTTTTTTTTGGGTCCGGTTGTGGGGCCTGAACTCTGGGCCTGGGTGCTGTCCCTCAGCTCTTCAGCTCAAGGCTAGCGCTCTACCACTTGAGTCACAGCACCACTTCCGGCTTTTTTCTTTTTGCTTATGTGGTGCTGAGGAATCGAACCCAGGGCCTCAGGCATGCAAGGCAAGCGCTCTACCACTGAGCCACCTTCCCAGCCCCTCTTGGTTGTTTTTTTGTTTTGTTGGTCGTGGGGCTTAAACTCTGGGCCTGGGTGCTGTCCCTCAGCTCAAGACAAGCGCTCTACCACTTGAGCCACAGTACCACTTCTGGTTTTCTGGTGTTTTATTGGAGATAAGAGTCTCATGGTCTTTCCTGCCCAGGCTGGCTTTGAATCACAATCCTCAGATCTCAGCCTCCTGAGTAGATAGGATTACAGGGGTGAGCCACCAGTGTCCGGTATGGGTAGAGTTCTTAATATTTATTTTGCCTAGAAGTATTCTAAATTCCATTGCTGGTGGAATAAAAAAAATATTTTTCTTTGTGATGTTTGAAATGAAATCCAGGGTCTTATTCATGGTAAGCAAGTAGCAAGCTCTCAACCACTGAACTACATCACCAGCCACTAGCATACTTCTGTTATGGACAAAGGCAATAAAGAAAACACTGAAAATAATAGTTATCAAATATTTACAATAGTTATTTGTGGAAGGTGAGCTAAATCATCACATATTATTGTAGTGAATCAAGGTGCTTTACTTGTGTTGTATATGGTACGCTTGCATATTTTCTGAATATTTATCCAGGATATACAAGAAACCACAATCACTGGTTATTACCTCTTGGAACAGACACTGGATGGCTAGGAAGCAGCAGGCAAGAGGAGACTTTTATTCCCTAAACTTTTTGAATTTTAATTATGAGAACCTTTATTTAATGATAAAGTCACTAAATCAACTTTGAGGGGGAGGTTACTAGGATTTGAACTCCAAGCCTTGAGTTGTAGAAAAATGTTCTACCATATGAGCCACAACTCCAGCCCTACCAAATTTTTTCCATTATTGGGTTTTAAATTTAGGAGCCTTGAGCTTGCTAGCCAGACATTTCACTGCTGAGCCACACCTCTAGCCCTTTTAGTGCATGTGCTAGTACTAGCTAGGGCTTGAAGTCAGGGCCTCAAGCTCTCTCATGGCTGGGCTCTGTCATCTGAGCCACTATTCACTTTTTGCAAGTTATTGGGAGATATATCTCACTGGCTTTAAACCACAATTCTCAGATCTCAGCTTTCCAAGTAGCTAAAATAATATGTGTGAGCCACTGGCATCTACTTTATATTCATAATTTTTGAGATAGGGTCTTGCCTCTTGTGATAGTCCTTACCTAGACCACAATCCCTTATTTAGGCTTTTCACATGCTAGACATGTGTTATCATGCCCAGCTTCTGTTGAGGTGGAATCTTATAAATTTTTCTAACAGAGTTGGTCTCAAACCCTGATCTTCTCCGTTTTAGCCTGCCAGGTAGCTAGGATTACAAATATGAGCCCCAAGCACTTGGCTCTGCTTTGGTTTTTTTTTTTTTTTTTTTTTTTTTGGGTCCGGTCCTGGGGCCTGAACTCTGGGCCTGGGCACTGTCCCTCAGCTCTTCAGCTCAAGGCTAGTGCTCTACCACTTGAGTCACAGCGCCACTTCCGGCTTTTTTCTTTTTGCTTATGTGGTGCTGAGGAATCGAACCCAGGGCCTCTGGCATGCAAGGCATGCTCTCTACCACTGAGCCACCTTCCCAGCCCCATGCTCTGGTTATTTTTAAGATAAGGTCTTGTTTCTCATCCAGACCACTTTATTTATTTTTTTTTAATTTTTTTTTTTGGGTCCGGTCGTGGGACCTGAACTCTGGGCCTGGGCACTGTCCCCCAGCTCTTCAGCTCAAGGCTAGCGCTCTACCACTTGAGCCACAGCGCCACTTCTTGCTTTTTTCTTTTTGCTTATGTGGTGCTGAGGAATAGAACCCAGGGACTCAGGCATGCAAGGCAAGCGCTCTACCACTGAGCCACCTTCCCAGACCACTTTAGACAGTGATCCTTCTATTTATGCTTGCTGTAGCTGAAAAAGCAAGAATAAACCACCATGTCCAGCTTTTTCTGTTGAGTTTAGGATTCAGGAACTTTTTGCCCAGGCTGGCCTTGAATGATGATCCTCCCCAATCTTAGCCTCTGGAGTAGCTAGGATTACAGGTACGAGCCATCGCAATTTAAATAAAACTTTAAGGTAGTAAAATAAAAACAGAGCCAGGCATTGGTGGCTAACATCTGTAATCCTAGTTACTCAGGAGGCTGAGATTTGAAGATCTTGGTTCAAAGCCAGCCCAGGCAGGAAAGTCCATGAGACTCTTATCTCCAATTAACCACCAGAAAACCAGAAGTGGCACTGTGGCTCAAGTGGTAGAGTGACAGCCTTGAGCTGAAGAGCTGAGGGACAGTGCCCAGGCCCAGAGTTCAAGCCCCATGACCAAAAATAAATAAATAAATACATACATAAATACATAAGGATAAAGAATTATGCGCTCCCTAAACAAAACAAAGAAAGTGAAAACAGAGAGGGATTAAAAACATGGAGGGTGGGGTTGGAGGCTGCTGCTTTGCATTTTTAGTGCTAGATTTATTTTATTTTTGTTGTTTCAGTTTGTTTTTTTTTAATACAATTTGAGCTGGATGCTGGTGGCTTACACCTGTAACCCTACTACTCAGGAGGCTGAGATCTGAGAATTGCATCTGAGACTCTCATTGCCAATTAATCACGAAAAGCAGGAAATAGATGGCTCAAGAGGTAGAGCTCTAGCCTTGAGCAAAATAAACTCAGGGACAGCACCTAAGTGATGAGTTCAAGCCCCAGGAGCAACACACACACACACACACACAATATAATTTTATTGCTATAATTCAGATGTTGTACAGAGGTGTTACCGTATCATAAGTCAGGTAATGAGTACAATTCTTTTTAAACAATGTCACACCTTCCTTTGCTTTCAGATTTGGTGGGGGGTTTTTTGTTTTTTGTTTTTCTTAGTCGCAGGGCCTGAACTCTGGGCCTGGGCACTGTCCCTGAGCTCTTCAGCTCAAGGCTAGTGCTCTACCACTTGAACCACAGCGCCACTTGCAGCTTTTACTGGTTATGTGGTACTGAGGAATTGAACTCAGGGCCTTGTGCATGCAAGGCAAGCACTCTACCACTGAGTCACCTTCCCAGCCCCCAGATTTGGTGTTTTATATGACTGAACTTATACTAACTATATCAATGAAACTTTAAAAATAAAAGAGAAGAGCTGGCAGTGTGACTCAAGAGGTAAGGTACTGGCTAGCTAAAAGACCTTGAATTCAAACCTCAGTACTGAAGAAAAGCAAAAACAAAATTAATACAAAATACATGGATGATAGCTGGACTATGTTGGCTCATGCCTGTAATCCTAGCTACTCAGGAGACCGAGATCTAAGGATCAAAGTTCAAAGCCAGGGGCTGGGAAGGTGGCTCAGTGGTAGAGCGCTTGCCTTGCATGCATGAGGCCCTGGGTTTGATTCCTCAGCACCACATAAGCAAAAAGAAAAAAGCCAGAAGTGGCGCTGTGGCTCAAGTGGTAGAGTGCTAGCCTTGAGCTGAAAAGCTGAGGGACAGCGCCCAGGCCCAGAGTTCAGGCCCCAAGACCAGACCCTCCCCCCCCCAAAAAAAGTTCAAAGCCAGCCCGGGCAGTCCATGAGATTCTTATCTCCAATTAACCAGAAGAAGAAGCGGTGCTGGGGCTAAAGCACTGGTCTTAAACAAAAGAGCTCAGGGACAGTGCCCAGGCCCCGAGTTCAAGCCCCATGACTGGCAAAAAACAAACAAACAAAAAAAAAAAACACAGAAGAGGGGCTAGGAAGGAGGCTCAATGGTAAAGTGCTTACCTCATACACATGAGGCCCTGGGTTCAATTCCTCAGCACCACATAACAGAAAAAGCCAGAAGTGGTGCTGTGACTCAAGTGGTAGAGTGCTAGCCTTGAGCTAAAGAGCTCAGGGACAACACCCAGAGTTCAAACTCCACGACCAACAACAACAACAAAAAGTACAGAAAACCATTCTTTTAACTTATAATTCCAATTGTAACACTAAACATAGCCACTTTATGTAAGAAAATCTTTTATAGAAAATAAAACAAAACAAAAAACACCATCGATAATGTCTGTATCCAAGGTGAATAGACACACCAAGAACCACTAATAGAAGACAAATCAAATTGTGAAAATTTCATTCAATAGCATAAGGCTATTCCCATATATACATGGAAATGTATCCAAATCATATGATTATGCAAAATAGTGCAGTAAATTGTACAACATCATGTGCTATATAATCCATTCTAGTTATTTAAAAAGTCCAAGTATAGGGGCTGGGAATGTGGCCTAGGGTAGAATGCTTGCCTAGCATGCATGAAGCCTTGGGACAGTGCCCAGGCCCTGAGTTCAAGCCCTAGGACTGGAAAAAAAAAAAAAAAATCCAAGTATAAAGCCAGGTGGCAGTGGCTCACCCCTGTAATCCTAGCTACTCAGGAGACTGAGATCTGAGGCTTGCCAGCCTGGGCAGGAAAGTTTGTGAGGCTCTTATCTCCAATTAACCACCAGAAAACCAGAAGTGGTGCTGTGGCTCAAAGTGGTAGAGCACTAGCATTGAGCTGAAGAGCTCAGGGACAGTGCCTAGGCCCAGAGTTCAAGCCCCACAACTGACAAAAAAAAAAACAAAAAAAAAAGGGCTGGGAAGGTGGCTCAGTGGTAGAGCACTCGTCTTGCATGCTCAAGGCTCTGGGTTCAATTCCTCAGCACCACATAAGAAAAAAGCCGGAAGTGGCTCTGTGGCTCAAGTGGTAGAGTGCTAGCCTTGAGCTGAAGAGCTGAGGGACAGCGCCCAGGCCCAGAGTTCAGGCCCCATGACCGGACCCCCCCCAAAAAAAAGTCCAAGTATATGTACTTGCACAGAAAAAAATGTGGAGAACATGATACAAATAATGAACAAATGGACTTCTGGGGACTGAGATTTTGTGAAGCTTTTTATTGTCTATGTTAAAAGCCTCTGAGGGCTGAGTGGTAGAGTGCTTGCCTAGCATGTATAAAGCCCTGGGTTCGATTCCTCAGTACCACATACACAGAAAAAGCTGGAAGTGGTGCTGTGGCTCAAGTGCTAGAGTTGCTAGCCTTAAGCAAAATAAGCTCAGGGATATTGCCCAGGCCCTGAGTTCAAGCCTCAGGACTAGCAATAAAAAATAAAAAACCTCTGAGACTTGGAACACAGCTCAAGTGGTAGAGCACTGGCCTAGCAAGTGTGAAGCTCTGAGTTCAATCAATCCCCAGTTCTTGGTGGGGGGAAAAAAAGCTTCTGCTTTTATAAAAGACATGTATCACTCCTAAAGCCACTCGTACAACTAAAAACTAGATATAAGCCATTGTGATGGATATACCATGCCAGTGCTTTCTTGGTCATGCAGGGTAGAGAGGGAGGATAGTCCTGCTCTGAAGCTTCCCAGGGACCAGGGATGGCCCAGCATGAGAAAGTTCATGAATCAGAAAGGCCAGCATGGGAAATGATTGTTAATACTTAGGCAGTCAAATCAGACACTTTGCCAAAGCTCCCCAGTACTCTAGGCCAGAAGCAGGGCAGTCCTAGCCTAGACACTCTCCACAGTCAACAATGAAGGTTCTGTGAAACAGAAGGAGTGAGTTAATCAGACAGCAGGACAGAAACACACATGCATGTGCAGACATACATACACAGGTGTGCTTCATGCTCAAACATCAGAGAATGCAAACATGCAGCTGCTTGCCAGCACACAGCTTCAAAAGATTGCACAAGTGCTTAGATACAGAGGGAGACAAAGTCCATGAATTCTCCTTTTGAGATATACACTCAGATCCGAGTTTCATTCTGACCTTATATCAATGGGAGCTTGGATAAATTGTACAAACTTGTGCAAAAAGAAGACTAATCACCCTGATCTCAAGGGTGTCATCAGACAGTGTGAGAGGATATAGCTAATGCCTGCCAGCCAGTCTTCCACATAACCTAGCCACAGTAAGGGCAGAGGTCAGAGGCCAGGTGGTAGGCAGGGAGGGGTGAAGTGAGGGGTACTCACGGATAGCAGAGGAACAGAAGGTTCAGGAAGGAGTAGGTCCTGAAGAGGTGAATGAGGGATCGGCACAGACTCCAGCCTGTTGCCGTGAGAACGGTGAATCGGGTGAGGAACAGCAGGATGGAGCGAAAGAGGGAGACCTTCCCCCTCTGAGAAGCCTGGGTCAGAGGAAATAGGATGGAATGGAGCCTTGGATGGAGGTAACTGGGGCTATGCCTAAATCCCGCCCAGGATGGCCTGTGCCCACCCAGGGAAATGTGTACAGCAGGCTGGGCAAAACCTGGCTGGGTGAATCCACTTTGATGCTCAGTAAATTCTGAGAGCCAAAAGGATGTGATAAATGTTCTTTTTTTTTTTTTTTTTTTTTTGGGTCCGGTCATGGGGCCTGAACTCTGGTCCTGGGCGCTGTCCCTCAGCTCTTCAGCTCAAGGCTAGCGCTCTACCACTTGAGCCACAGCGCCACTTCTGGCTTTTTTCTTATTGCTTATGTGGGGTGGGGAATCGAACCCAGGGCCTCAGGCATGCAAGGCAAGCACTCTACCACTGAGTCACCTTCCCAGTCCCATGATAAATGTTCTTTAAACAAGTCCAAAGGGAGCCCCAAGGAAATGCTTCAGGGCTGAAGGGCTGGGTGAGTCTCCTTGGTACCCCAAGGGGAAAAAGGAAGTTCCCAAGTCCCTGGACAGTCTCTAGGACCCAATCACCTCCTTCACGATGGACCCAATGAAGCGGCGGCCCAGAACAATGGTGGTCACCATCAGCAAGTTGAAGTCGATCAGGTGGAAGTTCTGTCAGGGGGCAGAGGCCTGGGGGTCACGCGGGCTCATTGCCTATACAAGGGCTTTTCTCATACCCTCCCCTCCCTCTGTCCAGTCCTTTCCACAGAGACGGTCCCCATTCTCTGACCTTCATTGGCCTCCAGTTGAGTCAGGCCAGGAAATTACCTGTGGAGAACAGGACCCAGAGAAGGGAAGTGGGACAGTCCCTGGGGAAAAGAAAGTGCTGAATGAGCCCTCTCCCTCCCTCTCATTCTCCACCCCCTTCCCCAAGCCTCTGTCCCTGTACCTCTTCTGCCCAGGGCTCTTTCTACCTTTGAGACACTCATATATTCCTGTGGCTCAATTCCTGGTTAGGACTTAAGCCTCTTGAGCTCCTTTTAGGAGAAATCTGTGCCAGATTGACCTCTGCTATCCTTACAATGCCTAGCATGGCACACTAATATTCAAGAATCACCAGTTTTCCCTTTCTCCACCATGCCTATCATGGGGATAAGTACACAGTGGTGCTTGGTAGGCTACCTCAAACTGAAACTAAGCAACACAGACACACACAAATACACACACAAATACATACAACACAGCTGGCACTGGCTGGTCAGCACCTACCAGGGAGGTGTGGGAGGGTGGGTGGGAAGGTGGATACCACCACACTGTCTTGTAGATGTTGATGTAGTGGACGAAGAGAGCTATGAGCTGACAGAAGAAGAGCTGCAACTCAAATAAAATGCTGGCCTGGACGGGAAGTTCAGGGATCTTGCAGTGCTGCAGAGGCACAACTGTCTGGGTGGCCAATGGAGGGCTGGCAAGGCCCGTCCCAGAACTGCTCCTGGAGGTGGGAAGGGAGCAACATCAGGAGCTGACCTGAGACCTTTATCAAGATTATAGACACTGTGGGGTTTGATCAGCAAAAAGCCATTCAAACTAAGGAAGAAGTCCTCCTACTCTTGCTTGCCAAAGGAGCTGACAAAGCCTCTCCCTAATTTGATTCATGTCTTCCATCATTCCCTAGAAGGGAATTATCAGGTCCATTTGACACATGAGGAAAAAAGGAGGCCCAAAGAGAGAGGCATTTTGTCCAAGCCAGCAACAAATCAGAAACAGAACTGCTTCTACCTATCACACTGCATTTGTCCAAGTGACTGCCCTCAGGTTAATTCCCTCTGGGTCTTCTCTGTAGCTCACTCCCCACTGACCCCTACTTTGCATCCAGGGTATCTATCATATTCTATAACCCAGTCAGGGAGCTTCTGGTCCACCCTGGTCTTCACTGCCACAGCGCAAGAGGCAAACAGTTTTACCTGGCACGGGAACGAACACTGGTCACTGATGCACTGGAAGTGTGGCTTCCACCAGAGCTACCTGAGGATCCCGGTTCACAGAGCGGATTTCGACAGTAAGATGTCCTGTTGGGACCTCTTCGTCCTCCTGTGGGGCTCAACACAAAGTAGATGGTCAAGGCAGAGGGCATATAGCAAGGACAATAATAATGAGACTAGCTAGCAGTTATGTGATATCTCCGGGACCTTATAGTAGGTCCTTGTCTACCTCTTCAAACTCACCTCTGGCCTAGCCCATGCTCTTGCCATCTTGCTCTTTTTCTCCAAAAGCTAAGTTTATTGTCACCTCTTTACTTGCCATATTCTCTGTCTGGAAAGTCCTTCCCTCACATTCTTGAACCAATTTAACCAGTACTTTCTTTTTTATTTTAGTCTTTTCAGCTAGGGTATTACATTTTATTTACTTTTTTACAGGTACCAGGGTTTGAACTCAGAGCCTCACATGTACTCAGCTTGCTTGAAAGCTGGCAGGCACACCATCACCTCAACCTGCCTCCAACCCATGTATTGCTGGGATTTTTGGAGGGGATGGAGTCTCTCAAGACTTTTATTGCCGGGCACCCATGGCTCAGGCCTGTAATCCTAGCTACTCAGGAGGCTGAGATCTGAAGATCGAGGTTCAAAGCCAGCCGGGGCAGGAAAGTCCGTGAGACTCCAATAAACCACTAGAAAACCAGAAATGGCATCGTGGCTCAAGTGGTAGAGGGCTCACCTTGAGCTGAAGAGCTGAGGGATAGCGCCTAAGCCCAGAGTTCAAGCCCCATGACCAACAACAAAAAAAAAAAAGACTTTTATTATCAGGTGAATAGTACCTCACACCTGTAATCCTACTACTCGGGAGGCTAAAATTTGAGGATCCTGTATAAAGCCAGACTACACAGATAAATCCCAGAGGCTCTTATCTTCAAGTAACTAGGAAAAGGCCAGAAGTAGAGTGTGGCTTAAGTGTTGGCTTGTTGGCATTGAGCAGAAAAAGCTACACAAAAAGGGGAGGCCCTGAGTTGAAGTCCCACTACCAGTACAAAAGAAAAAAAATATTTTCTGCCCCAAATGACTTCAGTCCTTGATCCTTCACATCTCAGTTTCCTCAGTAGTTAGGATCATAGGTGTGCGCCACTGACACCTGGCATGGGGTCTTAAAATTTTTGCCCAGTCTGATTGTAATCTTCCTATCTCTATCTCCTTGGCAGCTGAGATTACAGGTGTGTAACAACACACCCAATTCTCAATTTTTTTTTCAGTGCTATTGAGTAAGAATATAACCTACCACTGAGCTATACCAGCAGCCCTCCCTACCATTTTAAAAGTAGCTGTCCCATCACACTGTTGTTTTTTTTTTTTTTTCTTTTAATTTGTCCTGGGGCTTGGCACTGGGCACTGTCTCTGAGCTCTTCAGGTCAAGGTGAGCACTCTACCACTTTGAGCCACAGTGCCACCTCCAGTTTTTTGGTAGTTAATTGGAGATAAGAGTCTCACCCACTTTTCTGCTCAGGCTGGCTTTGAACTGTGATCCTCACATCTCAGCCTCCTGAGATTAGCTAGGATTATAGGAGCTAGGATTACATGAGCCACTAGTGCCTGGCTTTTTTGTTTAGTTTTTTAATGTCAGCACTGGAGCTTGAAATCAGGGCCAAGGAGCTGTCTCTTAGCTTTTTTTTTTTTTGGGTCAGTCGTGGGGCTTGAATTCTGGGCCTGAGTGCTATCCCTCAGCTCTTAGCTCAAGGTTAGTGCTCACCACTTGAGCTACAGCACCACTTCCAGTTTTCTGGTGGTTTATTGGAGATAAGATTTTCACGGACTTTCCTGCCCAGGTTGGCTTTGAACTGCAATCCTCAGATCTCAGCCTCCTGAGTAGCTAGGATTACAGAAGTGAGCCACCGGCACCCTGCAGTTTCTTTGTTGTTTTTTTTTTTTTTTGGGGGGGGGGTCCGGTCGTGGGGCCTGAACTCTGGGCCTGGGCGCAGTCCCTCAGCTCTTCAGCTCAAAGCTAGCACTCTACCACTTGAGCCACAGTGCCACTTCCAGCTTTTTCCTTTTTGCTTATGTGGTGCTGAGGAATCGAACCTGCAGCCTCATGCATGCAAGGCAAGCACTCTACCACTGAGCCACCTTCCCAGCCCTTTCTTAGCTTTTTTTTTTTTTTGTGGGTCATGGGGCCTGAACTCTGGGCCTGGGCACTGTCCCTCAGCTCTTCAGCTCAAGGCGAGCGCTCTACCACTTGAGCTACAGCGCCACTTCCGGTTTTCTGGTGGTTTATTGGAGATAGGAGTCTCACGGTCTCTCCTGCCTGGGCTGGCTTTGAACGGCGATCCTCAGATCTCAGCCTCCTGAGTAGCTAGGATTACAGGTGTGGGCCACCAGCGCCCGGCCTTTCTTAGCTTTTTTAAGCTCAGAGTTCCACTTCTGGTTTTTTGGCAGTGAATTGGAGATAAAGTCTCATAGACTTTTCTGCCATGGCTGGCTTCAAACCTCAATCCTCAGCTCTCAGCCGCTTGAATAGTCATTTAGATATGAGTCATCACTGCCCAGCTGCTTTTGTTTTTTAAATAACAGGGTCTGCTTTGTAACCCAAGCTGGCCTCAAACTTATGATCCTCCAGCCTCAGCCTCCCAAGTGCTGAAATTACAGATGTGTGGCACCACATCCAGGCCTTATGTCTTTTCTACTGCTGTTTTCCCTACCACAGTGCCCAGCAAATAAGGAGCTTAGAAAGTTGAGCCCATGCTGTTTTGGAAACAGCATAGGGGTTTAAGTCCTGAGGTGTCAGTTGTGCTAGGCACTAGATGCATGTGAACACGGTGGAGGTTACAATTTTGGGCAGCTTTGAGATTGACTCCTTTTTCCCCTAATGCTCAGAGATTTCCAATCCAATGGGGATCCAAGGCCCAAACTCAGGCTCAGGTTCTGGAAGAATCTGTTTTTGTGGACCCAACACTTCAATTTTACAACCTATATCCCTAGGCTTAGCAATCTAGCCCAAGATTTCAGACATAGTCCTGCACAAACACAGTACTTAATCCAGTGTACTTAATCGGAAGTACTTAATCTGTTATACTGGTCCACACTGCTCAAGGACACATACAACCTGTGACTCCCCATCTCACAAGGTTTTCCCACACGCTCGTCCAGGAACTCTGCCCTCTTCTCCCCCAAACCAGAAGCTCTGTTCATACACTAGTTCGTTTGGCTTAGAGAGCCTCAAACTCCCTCAACCCAATAGCTCTGCCCACACCCACTCTCCCGTCTTTAGAAGCTGTCCACCCACATAAAGGCCCTCAGGCCCGCCCACACGCGACTGTCAGCCCGGAAACCCCGCCCACAAACCATGAAGAGCCCTCCAAGCCCAGAAGCCTCCTTCCAGAAGGGGTCTCCGAGGTCTGGGCGGTCTCCTCCCCGCCTCCTCGGTGGAAACCCGCACACCTTCAAAAAGTTCGCCCCCGCACAGCGCCACGAGTTCCCCCAGCCCCACCCCTAGCGCGAAGCCACGCCCACCGGAGCCCCGCCCCCATCCCTAGCCCGCACCGGCGGGTCCTCACCCGAGCCCAGGCCCCCCCAGCCCTCAGCCTTCCGGAACCCCTTCCCGCCGACCCAGGGTCCCGCTCCCACGACTGAGGCTCCCCGCACACACCCCGCAAAACCACAGAGGGGGCGGGGTCCCGCCTGCGCCCGCATCCCCTCCCCCTCCCTCAGGTCCGCGTGGAGCGGCAATTAACACTTCGGCCGCCTCGACCCCCGCGCCTATGGGTTTCCGGGCCGAGCCGGAGCCGCTCTCCTCACCCATCTCCTTCCCCAGCGCTCTCCCGCTTCGCCGCCGCAGCTCCTGCGGGCAATATGTCGGAGGCGACGGCGGCCGGGAGAGGACTAACCGCCGCAGCCTGGTCCCAGGGTAGCAGCTGCGCGCTCCCGCCTCGCCGCGAAATTTGCATACAAGGCGGGATAGTAGTCGGGAGCGCGCCTCTTAAAGGGGACACCGGATAAAGGCGGTGACTGCGACTGCGCCCTCTTTGTCTCGACCTCCTCGCATCTACTGCCTTGGGAGGTACCTGCTGTTCCCCTGTGTGCCTTCCCTTCCTCCGGCCTCTCTTTAGGCTCGAGGGAGAGGCTGGAACCGTCCCCTCCGTGGCTGCTGGAGATGAGCATCCAGCCACAGGTGTGTAAAACTTAAGAGCGTCCCCAATTGGCCTTTCATGTCTCTCCCTTGGACTCTCGCTCATCCCAGCTCTTTCTTTGGTTCTGCATCCAATCTCTAATTTAGTCTTGCTGTTCTAAGCATTTATCAGACTTGAACCATTGTCACTTTGAAAAGCTTTGTTCAGATCTCGAGTTGTGATTTCTGAACTTTGCAATCCTGTTTCTTGGACCAAAGGCATATTTCCCCTTACAAGTCTTGTTACTGTTTTTGGCGGTTCTGGGGTTTAAACTCAGGGCTTCCCTTACCAGTGGGACACGCTTCTTGCTCATTTTTTGGGGGGGGGAGGGGTCTGGTCGTGGGGCCTGAACTCTGGGCCTGGGCGCTGTCCCTCAGCTCTTCAGCTCAAGGCTAGTACTCTACCACTTGAGCCACAGCGCAACTTCTGGCTTTTTTTTTTCTGCTTATGTGGTGCTGAGGAATCGAACCCAGGGCCTCATGCATATAAGGCAAGCGCTCTACCACCGAGCCACCTTCCCAGCCCTCTTGCTCATTATTTTTGAGATACTCTGTTCCTGCCCAGTCAACACCTCAAGATCCACCAATGTTAACCTCCTAGAATCATAGGCCCATACCATTACCTTCTCTTAGTTGACAGGGAGTCTTGGGAACTTTGTTTTTTGGCTGGGAACCTTAATTCCAGGAATCTCGGCCAGGATTGTATGGTTATGGGTATGTGCCATCAGCCCTGGGAACTACTTTTCTTTGTTGTTGTTGGTCATGGGGGCTGAACTCTGGGCCTGGGCACTGTCTCAGCTCTTCAGCTTAAGGCTAGCACCCTACCACTTGAACCACAGTGTCACTTCCAAATTTTTTCTGCGTATGTGGTGCTGAGGAATCCAACCCAGGGCCTCATGCATGTGAGGCAAGCACTCTACCACTGAGCCAACTTCAAAGCCCGGGAACTACTTTAATCAACGTTTGCCATCACTGTTAGGCTTAGTAAGCATTTTAAGAGGAAACATTCTCTGATGGTGATAGCTCACACTTGTAATACTATCTACTCAGGAGGCTGATATATGAAGATCAGGGTTCAAAGCCAGCCTGAGCAGGAAAATCTGTGAGTCACAGCTCCACATCTGGTGCTTGTGTTTTTGGTTGGTCATGGGGCTTGAACTCTGGGCCTGGGCACTGTCCCTCAGCTCTTCAGCTCAAGGCTAGCGGTCTACCACTTGAGCCACAGTACCACCTCCGGCTTTTTCTGCTTATGTGGTGCTGAGGAATCGAACCCAGGGCCTCATGCATGCAAGGCAAGCACTCTACCACTGAGCCACTTTCCCAGCCCTCTGTGAGATTCTTGTTGTTTTTTGTTTTTGTCGGTCATGGGGCTTGAACTCTGGGCCTGGGCACTGTCCCTCAGCTCTTCAGCTCAAGGCTAGAGCTCTACCACTTAAGCTACAGCACCACTTCCTCTGTGAGATTCTTATCTCCACTTAACCAGCAAAAAAAAAAAAAAAAAAGCAGCTGGGTGCTGATGGCTCATGCCTCTAATCCTAACTACTCAGGAGGCTGAGATTTGAGGTTCATGGTTCAAAGCCAGCCTGTGCAGGAAAGTCCGTGAGACTGTTATCTCCAATAAACCACCAGAAAACCAGAAGATGGTGCTGTGGCTCAAGTGGTAGAGTGCTCACCTTGAGCTGAAGAGCTGAGGGACAGAGCCCAGGCCCAGAGATCAAGGCCCCTGACCAACCAAAAAACAAAACAAAAAGGGGCTGGGAAGGTGGCTCAGTGGTAGAGTGCTTGCCTTGCATGCATGAGGCCCTAGGTTTGATTCCTTAGTACCACATAAGCAGAAAAGGCCCGGAGTTGTGGCTCAAGTGGTAGAGCGCTAGCCTTGAGCTGAAGAGCTGAGGGACAGCACCCAGCCCAGACTTCAGGCCCCGCCACCAACAAAAAATAACTAAAGAAATAACAGGGAGGGCTGGGGATGTAGCTTAGTGGTAGATTGCTTGCCTAGCATGCATGAAGCCCTGGGTTCGATTCTTCAGTACCACATAATCAGAAAAAAAAATGCAAGTAGGGCTATGGCTCAAGTGGTTGAGTGCTAGCCTTGAGTAAAAGAAGGTCAGAGACAGTGCCCAAGCCCTGAGTTCAAGCCCTAGGACTGGCAAAAGAAAAAAGAAAAATAACAAAAAGCTAAGAACCAGGGGCTTACACCTATACTCTAAGCTACTCAGGAGCCTGAGATCCAGAAGATTGTGGTTTGAAGCCAGCCCCAGCAGAAAAGTCTGAGACTCCATCTCCAAAACAGCCAGCAAAAAGCTGGGTTGGAGGTGTGATTCAAGTAGCAAAGGGCCAGTGCAGTGAGCAAGTGCAAAGCCCTGAGTTCCTCCCTGGCAAACTGCAAGTTTAAGGCTAGTCTGGGCTACCTGCACATTTAGGAAAAATTATTATTATTATTATTTTGGGTCCGGTCGTGGAGTCTGAACTCTGGGCCTGGGCACTGTCCCTCAGCTCTTCAGCTCAAGGCTAGCGCTCTACCACTTGAGCCACCTTCCCAGCCCTTAGGAAAAATTATTAACAAGGTCTATATAGCTTAGGTGGAGCAGACATGAAGAGTAGAACCGAAGAGATGGCTCATATAGGATTGTATAGCTTTTGCTGTTAATAAGATGAGCCACAGAAGGGTTTGAATTTCCTTCCTCACCTCCAGCCTCCTGTTGGTGTTTGAATCTAGGATCTGATGCATGCTAAACAAATGCTTTACCACTGAATCTTCCACATTGGTGAGCACTCAGCTGCTTTGTGACCTTTAAGCTCTCACTTCCCTTCTCGGAACCTTCATTTCCTGAGTTACTTGCTCTTTATGGGCTTTTTCAGGAGTCTGAATTTTAGAGGAAATTCCGCTAGTTCTAGATCAATCCTGTTGGGAGTTGAGATTTCTTCCTTGGCCATGATACTCTGGGGCCCAAAGCTAGTAAATCTGTCCTGTAGATAATCAACATGGATTATGTAGACCCCTAGTGGTAGCCAGTGGTTCTGAAACCACAGGTTAAAAAGTGAGGCTGGGAATATGTCTTAGTGGTAAAGTTCATGCATGAAGCCCTGAGTTTGATTCCTCAGTACCACATACACAGAAAAAGCTGGAAAGTGGTACTGTGGCTCAAAGCCTTGAGCAAAAGAAGCTTAGAGATAGTGCCCAGGCTGTGAATTCGAACTCCAGTACTGGCAAAATAAAGAAAGAAATAAAACCATGGGCTGGGAAGGTGGCTCAGTGGTAGAGCGCTTGCCTTACATGCTCAAGGCCCTGGGTTCGATTCCTCAGCACCACATAAGCAAAAGAAAAAAGCCGGAAGTGGCGCAGTGGCTCAAGTGGTAGAGCGCTAGCCTTGAGCTGAAGAGCTGAGGGACAGCATCCAGGCCCAGAGTTCAGGCCCCACGACCGGACCCCCCCCCCCCCCAAGAAAAAAAAAGAAAGAAAGAAAACCATACACAATGTATTTTAGTTTTTCGGGGGGAGGGGAGGGGCAAGTTCTGTGTAACTGAGGGTGGCCTCTAACTTGCAAATCTGTCTTTACTTCCTGAGTGTTGGATTATAGGCTGTCTTTGAACCATGATACTCTGGATCTCAGTCTCCTAAATTACTGGTATTACAGGTGTGAGCCACTAGCATCCATTATCAATATTTAAGTGTGATTATTAAGAGCACCCTCTCTGCCAGGTGCTGGTGGCTCATGCCTGTGACTCTAGCTACTCAGAAGGCTAAAATCTAAGAATCAAAGCCAGCTTGGGCAGGAAAGTCTGTGAGACTCTTATCCCCAATTAACCATTCAAAAACCAGAAGTAGAGCTGTGGCTTAAAGTGGTAGAGTGCTAGCTAGCCTTGAGTCAAAGAGCTCAACACCCAGAGTGCAAGCCCCACAACCAACAAGGAAAAGAAGAAAAGCACTCTCTGGAGCCAAATTTATATGGAAATCAAATCTTAGTCTGAGTAATTAATGACTGCATGAATGACTTTAGGAAGTTACCTAACCTCTGTGCCTATTTCCTCATTGAGGAAAGTATCAATATGTGTACTGAGATTATGGTGAGGATCAAGTTAGTCAACTGTGTGATGCAGTCTTAAACTACTGTGTGTGTGGTTGTGTGTGCGCGTGTGTGCGCACACCAATACTAAGGCTTGAATTTCAGGCCCTTTCACTTATATTTTGCTTTTTCACTCAAGGCTGGTGCTTTGCCACTTGAGTCACACCACCTTCTGACTTTTTGCTAACTGGACATAAGTCTTAATTTTATTTTTCTGCCAGGCTGGCTCTGAACTGTGATTCTTAGATCTCAGCCTCATGAGTTGCTAGGATTACAGGTGTGACCTCACCAACATCTGGCTTTTGCTATTATTAAAAGATCTATCACAAAGTACAAATGTGAATTTATCATGGGAGGTTCTGAAGAAATGTCACCTGGCTTTTGTCACTTTTTGCTTTCTCATGTACCCAAGAATCTTTTTTCTTTCTTTTTTTTTTTTCAGTCATGGGGTCTGAATGCTGGGCCTTGGCACTGTCCTTCAGCTCTTCAGCTCAAGGCTAGCACTCTACCACTTGAGCCAGTGACACTTCTGGCTTTTTCTGCTTATGTGGTGCTGGGGAATCGAACCCAGGGCTTCATGCTTGCAAGGCAAGCACTCTACCACTGAGTCACCTTCCAAGCCTCTTCCCCCTGCCCCCCTGCCCCCGACTCCCAGTGCTGGTCCTTGAACTCAAGGCCTGGGCTCTGACCTTGAGCCTCTCTATGCTCAAGGCTAGAACTCTTACCACCTGAGCCACAGTGCCCCTTCCAGCTTTTTCTGTCTATGTGGTACTGAGGAATCAAACCCAGAGCTTCATACATGCTAGGCAAGCACTCTACCACTGAGCCACATTCCCAGCTCAAGAATCTTTTTTTTTTTTTTTTTTGCCAGTTAACTCAAAGCCTAGGCACTGTCCCTGAGCTTCATTTTGCTCAAGGCTAGCACTCTACCACCTGAGCCACATTCCCAGCCCAGCTCAAGAATCTTGTATTGTTGCTGTTTTTCTGGTTGGTCCTGGGACTGAGCCACAGTGCCACTTCCAGCTTTCTGAGTGGTTTATTGGAGAGAGTCCCACAGACTTTCCTGTCTGGGCTGGCTTTGAACCATGATCCTCAGATCTCAGCTCCTGGAGTAGCTACAGGTATGAGCCACCGGTGCCCGGCTGCACTTGTTTTTTAGTTTTTTTTTTGAGTCCAGTCGTGGGGCCTGAACTCTGGGCCTGGGCGCTGTCCCTCAGCTCTTCAGCTCAAGGCTAGCGCTCTACCACTTGAGCCACAGCGCCACTTCCGGCTTTTTTCTTTTTGCGTATGTGTGCTGAGGAATTGAACCCAGGGCCTCACGCATGCAAGGCAAGTGCTCTACCACTGAGCCACCTTCCCAGCCCCTTGTTTTTTAGTTTCTATAGGTGATGTACTTGGGAGTGGGGAGGTAAGGAAGATAGACAGAACAGCATAATTGGAGGTCCAGAAGTAGGTTATGTTCCAGCATAGTGAGCTCATTTCACTTGAGAATAAATGAAATAGGTCCAGGTGAGATCACCCAGGGGATCCTGAATGCTATAAAGGAATTTGGATACCTCATCTTTGTCTATTTCATCTGGAGTAGGACAATTCGTACTCATTCTCAAGATTGCTGATAGAAGAGTATACAGCAGAGGTACACTATCTGGGAAGTTGCCTGCCAGATTAGAAGACAATTCTTTTCTTTGGTATAAGACAAGCCCTCCCATCTCAAATTTGTCTCACATTTGGTTATCCTCCTGTAGTGCACGCCAAGACCACCAGAGTGCCCCATACAAAGAAACTGGAGGTACTAAAGAAAGGGAAATTGAGCTGAGCATTACTGATCAGATGTAGAATTCTGGACTTTACGGACTGTTCAATGGTGGGGGGTGGAAGGGACAGATCTAATGTCTACTCTCTGACCCCCTTTTCCTTCTTAAACCCATACCAAGAATGGGGCAGGGGCATGTTACACAACCTGAAGCTTGACAGCGATACAGACGTATGGTCTCTAGAACAGAAGTAGGCAGGGAGTATGGTTTCTACATGTTGAGCCAAAGACCCAATTCTGCTAATATACATTAGGCCCAATTGCTTTGGTCACTTTGTGCCAGGCTAAGTAGTCTAGCTAGAATTGAAATCCTTAGGAGCTGGGACTTTGGTAGCAGGGGAAAATGAGGGCATGTCATAGCTATCTTTGAAAGTGGTATCTACAAGGCCCTGGGTCTTTAGCTCTATCTAGGCATATCACAAATAGCAATGTGGCCTATTAGCTTCTCTAGTCATAGTTTACTAGCTATGATTTCACAGGATTTTTATAGCATTTTTTTGGGGGGGGGGGAGGGGGTCCGGTCGTGGGGCCTGAACTCTGGGCCTGGACGCTGTCCCTCAGCTCTTCAGCTCAAGGCTAGAGCTCTATCATTAGAGCCATAGCACCACTTCCGGCTTTTTTCTTTTTGCTTATGTGGTGCTGAGGAATCAAACCCAAGGCCTCATGCATGAAAGGCAAGCACTCTACCACTGAGCCACCTTCCCAGCCCCAGCATTTCTGTCTTTTCTACTTACCTGTATTGATATAGATTTATTATGTTAAAATATGTAGAACTAGTGAGTAAATTTAATAATTTAACCTGAGCATAACTTTCACAATTTACACAAGAGCAAAACTAAGTCTGGAAGTCATAGGTTAGCAGAATGGCCCAAAGAAAGGGAAAGAAAACAGGCAGGAAAACAGCCCTTCAGAGCTGTAGGCACTGGCTCTAGGGCTAGTCAGCCTTCAAACTCCCACCCCAGTCCCCTGAGAACTTATCACCCTGGCAACAGCCAGAGAAAAGCCCTATTGAAATATTTATGGCTGAAAACACTCCAGAGGATCAGGGAAGGCTGATGTCATGTCTCAGCTTGCAGAATGACATGCAGAGCAGTTGAGTGGATGGGCCAAGCCCACTAAGAGCTGTCATAGGAAGATCCCTAGGGCTAAGTGGTAATGGGGAGAGGGGAGAGGCTTTGTGATGGGTGGCACAGCTACTAAGATGCAGACTGGAGTAAAAGAGGGAAACGTGTTGAGCAGTACTGTCTAGCTTCTGTGCCAGGCTTTTCAAACATGTTTCATTTGCTCCTAAGATCCCATTTAGTGTAGAAGGATTCTTATCCTTTTTATGGAGTAAACAGGCACTAAAAAATACACAATTGACAAGCTGGGATTTGAGTCCAGAATTGTTTGTCTTCTGGCCTAAGCTTTCCTATATTTTTGAGGACCTTCATTCACTAGACCCTCAGAAAAGGACCCAAGTCGTGTGCCTCCATTTATCTGTAGCTGGAATGCTATCTGGTTATCTCCTCTTGCCTACTGAATTAGGGGGTCTGGCTAAAAAGTGAGTTAAGAAGCCAAAGAAATGCAGCCTCTGTAGCAAGCAAGTTCTGGATCAGGCCTCTGACGTAGACAAATGTATTTTTCTGGGACATTCCCAGTTTTACACTGAAAGTTAATACCCCAGGGAATTTTACTGCTTCATAGTCTCAAAAGAAACTATACAGCCCATGATGGCCTCCAACTAGAGATCCTCCTGACTCCACCTTACTAGCACTGGGATTACCAGTGTACATCATCCGGCATGGCTTGACAATACTTTTTCTATCCCAAGGCAAATTATCCTCGAGCCTGTCTTCTTATCTATGAAACTAATGGAATCAAATGAAACTGTATGTATAGATGCTTGATACTACTTGGTACATACTGAGCAATCACTAAATTATTAGCTATTTATACCCAACAATGATGACAAAAGCAGGCTGAGCTTAAATAACCAATGTAAATCAACTGATTTCAAGGTTCCTTTCCATTACACTTCTGTTCCTACTTAAAAAAAAAAATTTAAAACAGATTTCCCTTCCTCTCTAAGTCAAATCCTCCAATCCTTGGTTAAGACCAATAACCAGAAGGTATTAAAAAAATTGAGTACTGTTGGGAAGCTCAGTATATACCTCGTAGGCAGGCCATAGGAAACCAGAAGCCTATCAAGACCTGACTTTCTAATCCTCAAGAGAAAAGGTTAGGACAAACGCTGGCCCAGTACAGCTACAGGAAAAGGCAAAGTAGGAACTGTATGGGGGCTTTGGCTCTCTCCCAAAGTTGACAGAAGCTACCATATTGGGACCATTCACAACCAAATCTTTATTTAGCTCCTTGGGCAAGGGTAGATACTTATGGAGGAATATAGTACAGAGATGAAGTGGGAAAAACTACTCCAAATGTTTTCTGGACAAGTAATCAACAATGAGAAAAATAGGCTTAATGGTTAAATAACCACCCCCCAAAATGAACCCTCTCACTTGGCTTTCCTTATTAGCGGGTTAAAAGAGGGGTGACTGAGAGCCCTCTGGAAGTGTTCAAGGGTTCCCAGGCTAATGCTCTCAACACAGGCTTAGCAGGGAGCAACAGGTGGTGGTGGCAGGTGTTTGAGTCAGGGGAATCAGGATGACTAGGAATGACACATAAGGCATTCTAGGGTATTCTGATTTAGAGAGCCATGTTTGGGATACTGTTAAGACACTTTTGACTGTTTTTTTTTTTTGGTTTGAACTCAGGGCCTAGGCACTGTCCCTGAGCCTCTTTGTGTTCAAGGCTAGTGCTCTACCACAGCACTACTTACATTTTTTTTCTGAGTAGCTTATTGGAGGTAAGAGACTCACAGCTTTCTGCCTGGCAGGCTTCAAACTTCAATCCTCAGATCTCAGCCTCCTGAGTAGCTAGGGTTAGGTGTGAGCCACCAGCACCGGGCTCCTTTAACTCTTTATTAGTTTTGAGCAGGACTGAATCCCTGAGGATTCCATGCTGGGCCTAAAAACTTATTACAGGATAATCCTGGTGGACTTTCAGTAGGTAAACCAGACAGATCAAGAGGTGGGGCCAAACACAACTGTTCATCTCCTCTCCTGGCTTTCTCTGTGCAAAGCAAATGCCCTCAGGCCCGCCTTTGTACAGCAGGTAGTTCTCCTGGTTCCTGGCATCCTCTGACAGCTGCAAAGACACAAAGTGGAAAATTAAGAACATGAAGCTTCTTATAGAGTAAGTGGTAGTGGAGGAGGAGCTTCCCAGCTTTCCTTCTGGTCAGGTTCCTCCCATATAATCGTCCTATTCCACTGCACAATTCTTGTTTTGTCGAGTACAAAGACTTCTAGGTATATTTCTAGTTTAGAAAACAAACAAAAATCACACCTGGCTTTGCTGATGGCCAAGTAATGAAAATGAGTCTTCCTTGGCCATACCAGAGCTGAGTGACCTGGGAAGAAATTAACTAAACCTCTGGCATTTTTTTTTGGTCTGGTCGTGGGCCCTGAACTCTGGGCCTGGGCGCTGTCCCTGAGCTCTTCAGCTCAAGGCTAGCGCTCTACCACTTGAGCCACAGCGCCACTTCCAGCTTTTTTTCCCCTGCTTATGTGGTGTTGAAGAATCGAACCCAGGGCCTCATACATGCAAGGCAAGCACTACCACTGAGCCACTTTCTCAGCCCACATTTTTTTTTTTTTTGAGTGTTGGTCCTGGGACTTGAACTCAGGGTCTGGACACTTGATATACCTGAGCATTTTTGCTCAAGGCTACTGCTTTTACCACTTGAGCCACAGCTCCAGCTTTTTGTTGGTAAATTGGAGATAAGGGTTTTACACACTGCCTGTCTGGGTTGATTTCAAACCATAATACTCAGATCTCAGCTTCCTAAGTAGCTAGGATTACAGGTGTGAGTCAGCTGGTACAACTTTTTAAAGTTTTAGCTCCTGGCTGCAACTTACATTTTTAATATAACCATACTCTCCCACATCCCAATCACTGAATTATTTTCTTCTCTTAACAGCTTCCAAATGCTTTTATTTCTCTTATTTCCAGGCATAGTACCTGATTATTACTACTACTACTATTATTATTATTATTATTGTGTGTGTGTGTGTAAATCAAACCCTGGACCTTGCACATACTATACAAGCACTCTACCACTGAGGTACATCCTCAGTACACCCACCATTTTTTTTTTTTTAAAAGTGCTGGAAGGCAGAACAAACAGGCAAAGAATTATAGAAGAGATGACTAATCAAGAAGTACTGGACATATAAATGGTCATTTTAAATTGTTAACACCCTTGTACAACCATTTGAAGACTAAAATAGTGCTGAGGACTAAACTTAAGAGATCACTGAATTATACTACCAGCCCTACTACAAGCCTTTCTCGTTTCTTGCCTGGACTAACAAGGTTTCCTAACAGTTTTCCATTACCATTCTCCATTTATCAGTTTTTTGTTTGGTTTTTGTTGGCCTACTGCACTGACTTGCTTGCTTAGCTGGCATTCTACCACTTCAGCAAAGCCTCCAAGCTTGGCTTTTTGCTGGTTTTGAGATGGGATCTTTTTGTCGTGGGGTTTGAACTCTGGGCCTCTTCAGCTCAAGGCAGCACTCTACCATGAGCCATTTCCCGTTTTCTGGTGATTAACTGGAGATAAAGAGTTTCATGGACTTTCCTCCCCGGACTGGCTTTGAACTGTGATCCTCAGAGCTCAGCCTACTGAGTAGCTAGGATTACAGGCATGAACCACTGATGACTAGCTAAAGTCTTCCTTTTTGTCAACATGTACTGTGGACCTTACTATTTATGCTTCCTGCATAAATAGTAAGCTGGGATGACAGGTTTGTACCATCACATACAGCTTTTATTAGTTGAGATAGGGTCTTGTGAGATCCCTGACTCCCAAATATCTAGAATCACAGGTATGAGCCACACTGTATCTAGGTTGATCCTAAATTCTTCTATGTTGAACATGTCTTCCACATACCATAGTGTTCAAGGAAAGACTGTCTGAGAAACAAGCCAGGCTCTCCAAGCTGACAAAAAAAAGCAGCCAATTCTGGAATCTTAATGTAAATTAAGATCAGAAATCATACCCAAATTTCTGGCCTTATGTCCTATTTGATTATCTTGGGCTGATGGTCTGCCTGTGCTTTACAGTCTAGAAACAATTCAAGATTTCCACGAACTCTCCAGTCTGTCTTGAAGCAACAAAATTCTTTGTATCTAAGGAGACAACAAGCTTGAAATCTCTCCCTGCCCCCACTTCCTATCTGAGATTCAGCCAAAGACAATCACCAAAACACAGGTTGGGAATGAGGACACTCAATGCTGAGTAGCTATTGCATCTCTGGTCCAGAAATGCTGAGAACAAAGCGCAGCAACATAGCTGTGAAATTTTAAGTCCTGTTAAATATGCATTTATCTATGTACACAAATTTATAGGACTTCACTATGTAGTCCTGGACAGCCTTGAACTTGTGATCCTCCTACCTTGGCCTCCAGAATGCTGGCATTTAAGGCATATATCAACATGCCACGCCTTTCCCCTTCCTTTTAGAAACGGTATATTTAGAACATACGCTGAGCTCCTGACAACCGCATAGAAAACTCCAATGTGGTAATTACAAAACTGATTCAAAACATCAGTACACGTTTCTATTTGTCATTTGCAAACAAAAAGGTTTAATCTGCTGAGTTTACTTTCCTTTTGAGCCTGGAACATCAATCAGGCCACAATGGGTCTATGCTGCAATGCCTAAAGCCATAGGTGTTTGCTCCTAAGGAGCCTAGAAGTCCTATTTTCTAGGCAGGAAATATGACAACAGCAGCAGCAGCAGTGTACTTCCTTCCCTCCCCACAACAGCTGCTGTCTCAGACAGCTGTTTTCAGCATGTCTGTTCAATTCTATTAAATATTCATCAGGTATGCATTGGCTTTAAACATGCAATGATTATTAATCTAGAAAGCAAGTGGTACATGTGGGTCCAGAAAAAAAAGGGAGGTCGCTGAATGATCCAATTTGTGTGTATGCATTGTGTGCTGGTTCTGGGGCCTGAGTGCTGTCCCTGAGTTTTTTTTTTGCTTGAGACTAGCACTCTTACCACATGAACCATAGCTCTACTTCCAGCTTTTGGAGAGTAATTGGAGCTGAAGAGTCTCACAGAAAAAAAATAAAAAAAGTCTCACAGACTTTCCTGCCCAGGTGATACTCAGACCTGGGCCTTCTGAGTAGCTAGGATTTTAGGCAAGTGCCATGGGTGCCAGGCAGAGCCAAGTCTTTTAGCTTCAGGAAATCTGGAAACCAAGCCAGGAGCATTCATTCTATATATCAAAGATGAGAATAAGTTTCTGTGTAAGCTAATTTTTTAGCTATTTAGTTTAAGACCAAGAGGCAGCGAAGTAGATACAGAAAAGACTTGGTTGTCAAAACTCCAGCTTTCTGACCCTATGACCTTCTTAGGCAGTACACAGTTTTCTTTCTACTCTACATACTAGAGCTAATCCTTACTTCACAGGGTTATGAAAAGTCAATGAGATGTTATTTGATACCCCTGGCACAGAGCATAGAAATAAGAACTTAAAAGAATGGAGGCACTCTATCCACTTAGGACTAACTAAACATTGCAGCAAACTGGTAGGATAAAGGATACAGTTCATATCTAGATGTGTTTTATTAGGACTAAATTTTAAACATTAAATTCATTTCCTTTAAGATTCAAACTTCTGGTTCCTTCTTGAAAATCATGTTACAAAACATTTTCAGAGATGAGGAACAAATGAAAAAGATTTTCAAATACTTGAAAAGTTACTGCTTCAGGGGTCCAAATTGCTGAGATATCTCATTCAAATTAAGAAAACTTATAATACATGAGTTGCTTTAAATAGAATGTACTTCAGGGCTGGGAAGGTGGCTCAGTGGAAGAGCGCTTGCCTTGCATGCATGAGGCCCTGGGTTCGATTCCTCAGCACCACATAAGCAAAAAGAAAAAAGCCAGAAGTGGCACTGTGGCTCAAGTGGTAGAGTGCTAGCCTTGAGCTGAAGAGCTGAGGGACAGTGCCCAGGCCCAGAGTTCAGGCCCCACGACTGGACGCCCCCCCCCCCCCAAAAAAAATAAATAGAATGTACTGGCTTGTTTATAGGGTTGAGGATCAAACTCAGGGCATCCTGCATGCAGGCATATGCTCTACCAAATAGCTACATTCTGGCCCCTCATTTCTACTTAACTCCCCTAGGAATAAAAGGGAGGAAATGGGGAGATGAAGATGTAGGTCAGAAAATATAGGTATCAGATCTAATGGACAACATAAAGATTTTTAGGTATTAAAATTAGTCTGCATGCAGAATTCATGCTAAATGACCCTTTAGCTACTCATCACAAAAACAAACAGAAGTGGGTAATTACGTGAGATAATTGTCATATTAGTTCCCCTTACTATAGAAACCTTTTCATAATCTGTATGTGTCCTATAATATCCTAGTAAATAGATAAATATACTCAGTAATGGGACGGGTGTATGTGTGTGTGCGTGTGTGTGTGTGTGTGTGTGTGTGTGTGAGTGTTGTACTCAGGGCAAAGCTGGTGCTCTACCATGAGTCACCCCTCCACTTCTGGCTTTTTGGTGGTAAAGCGGAGATAAGTTTCACATTTTTCTACCTGGGCTGTCTTGGAACTGTGACCCTCAGATCTCAAGTGTCCTGAGCAGCTAAGATTACAGGCATGAGCTGCTAGAACCCAGCAGTAACATTTATTTTTAAAATTTACCCTAGTAAGAGTTGAAACTAAATTATTTGGACTTCCTCCATGTCCAGAACTGCGCTTACTACATATGGCCCTCCTTAAAGTTTCCAGATTGTCAAAAGTTCCCAGTTGAGAAAGGTCTGGAAGAAATAAGCTCCAAGAAGCCAAATTTTACTTTTAAAGGCTGGATGTGTTCCTCCATGCCAACCTAATCCTAACATTTACTCAGGCAGGGGAGAAAACCAGCTAGTACCTCGATGACTTCTGGCAACAGGAAGGCTCACTGCTATGAGTCTTCAACTATGCAAACCTGAGTTATATTGAAATTAAAGGATTCTCGGGGGAAGGAGGGGATATATATACACACACATATATACTAGTATTTATAGTACAGCACTCAATTGGTTTGCTCTTTGCTCTATGTATTTTGTTTTTATTTTTGCACTGTTGATGACTAAGCTCAAGGCCATACATATGCTCAGTAAGTGCTCTACCATCCCAAGCTCCAGCCTTATGGATTTTTAGAATTCCTTCAGTTCACCAATCACTATGTAGTTACACATTCCTTCCCTAAATGTACAAGTACTTGTTTTGGTGCCCCTGAATAAAAGACAGCTTACAGATCCAAGCAGGTTTATCAGGCTCTATTTATTGATTGATTGATTGATTTTTGGTCAGTCGTGGGGCTTGAACTCTGGGCTTGGGGCCCTGTATCTCAGTTCTTCAGCTCAAGGCGAGCGCTCTACCACTTGAGCCACAAAGCCACTTCTGGTTTTCTAGTGGTTTATTGGAGATAAGAGTCTCAGGAACTTTCCTGCCCGGGCTGGCTTTGAACCGAGATCCTCAGATCTCAGCCTCCTGAGTAGCTAGGATTACAGGCGTGAGCCACAGGCGCCCGGCTATCAGGCTCTATAATCTTTATCTACTACACCACAGGACTCTACAAATGGTTTCCTGAGTTTGCAGAACATTTCTTCCCTACAAATTTAAGATGATACATTCTGGGAACATACTAGCTCGTGCTATATGAATTATGTGACCAAGGGAAGTCACTTAGTCTCTGTTACTACTGTAAAATACAGGTATTATTACATAGAATATCCACTTAGCTTCCCCAGTAACACCCAACCTGCTTTTGAGGAATTAGTTCCTCTAATACTGAAGATTGGTAAAGAGCATTATGACTCAAGTTAATCTGGTCTACATTCCCTAGCACACTGTTTCACAATTATGATAAGACCTATCATGCTTCCCAGAAAGCCACCTTAAAACATACCTGACTTAGGTCTTCACTATTCATTCTAGTCCAGGAATTGCCTCAGAAGTTTTCAATCACCTGAAAATTGAGAAATGAACAATCAGACTTTTGAAGAGCAAGTTTTAAAGACATACAAAATAAAAGATAGAGATCCTGCATGCAGTTTACACATTACAGGAAAGAAACATGCAATTTTTAAGAAATTTTAAGTAACATTTCACTATGAATATCAATAAGGGATCCTATAGGGCTCATCCTTGTACATTTTAAAATAGCTGAAAAGAAAGCTTTACTTTGGGGTGCAGCAGGAGGTCTAATCTACAGTCATTGAAATTTTTACAATGTGTCATTTAAGATGTCAGACTTTGTGCCCAGGTTACATTACAGTCACGTGTGATGGGCAGGATTATTAGAAGTTATGGCTAATTTATGTGGCAGCATGTTTTTTCTTTTTACAGCTATTTTTTATTAAACAAGTTTTGCAAAGTTTTAACATTAAAATTAACAGCTAAAGATTTGTTTATGCAAGTTGCTGTCACAGTTTATTATAAAAGAGAAATATGTGCTATTAAAATCAGACATTTAGGTTACCTTTGGTTTTTTGCGATGCATGTTAGCTTTACACATCCTGATTCTCTTGCGATAATTTTCCTTTAAAAAGGGGGGTATAGAGTGATCTCTTTTCATCAAAACAAGACATAATGCCCTGAAAGCTGACTTCAAACCATGGTTGAGAATTCAGTTATTTACACTTTATCACAATCTATAAATACATTGTTTTTGTTGGTGTGTTTTAAAAAGAAAAAAAATGTCCATCATGCACTGCTGCAGGCAGCTTGGCACTTCATACAAGAGAATTTTTCACCCCCGAGCAGTTTAGGCGGCTCTCAGGGAAGGCATGAGAAGGAGAACTCTTGAGAATTAGCAGAGGAGTGGAAATGGGGCCAACCAATTCCATCATGTCCTCTAAGTGGTCTCAGGAGGGAGTTCAGGGCCAGCCTATTGTGCCATATTGTATCCCAGGCCAGCTGAATTAACATTTCTAGATTGAAAGGGAAACCTTTAAGGGAACCCAGGGTTTTCTGAATTGTCCTATCTAAAGGCAAGTGTTAACCCCTTCTGAGCTCAGAGATTTGGTGTCCCTCTTTAGGACCACCTAGGAGCTTTACAGAAGGTATTATTAAGGTGGCTGGCACATTAAATATAATAGTTATGTATGAAAACCAATTCAATTTTTGGTCAGTTGGGGTTTTCTTTCCAGAGATTAGAATATTTGATAGGACTTTCAACAACTGCCAGGGGGTAAAAAAGCTTTGGTTATTTTTTAACTAAAACTTAACAACTCAATAAACTTTTTTTTTTTGGTAAAACTTAAAATAAATCCCCCTCCCAACCATTTTAAAGAATGTCTCCAACTTTTAACAAGCCCATTAACTTTAGTTAATTTAAGTTTATTTGAAAAAGAAAGCTATTTTATTGTCCACCCAAAAAAATAAAATGACAATTCATCACATTTACTTTGATTAAAAAAGGACTAAACT
Source organism: Dipodomys spectabilis (assembly GCF_019054845.1). Lineage (NCBI taxonomy): Eukaryota > Metazoa > Chordata > Mammalia > Rodentia > Heteromyidae > Dipodomys > Dipodomys spectabilis. Next base: position 40,893,638 of record NW_024870679.1, on the reverse strand, counting down.
TTATTGACAAACTGCTGCAGACATTTTGACATAAGTTTAAGCTACCTATTTAGGCAGACTTACACATGTAGCATTTAATCTTCCGAGAACAAAATGGGAGGACAGTACAAATCCAATTAGGACTTTAACTTATGTACAAAGTGGATTTTGATTCCTTTTTCATTCAGCTGCAGTGTCCCTTTTTATATCATGCTAGTGTTGAGACATACTTGACTAACTACCTTGGGAACAACTCAGTATTGACAATGTCAAGTTCATGGAAACTATCAGCTTTTGGCCTTAGTGTCCAAGTGAGCTTTTCATGGAGTGCAGAATCTCAGATGGACAAAATACTTCATATTTTTAAATACTGAAATTTTATTCACAGAACTATTACTGAAAGATCATTCAATTTAAGTAGCCAGCTCTTCTCCCCCAAACAACCTCCTAAAATCCTACATCTCCCCCCTAAGTATCTCTCAACACTGTATGTCTGGGGCTAGATTTCAAAACCCACATAATGAAAAAAGTCAGTTTTACAAACCTAATTTTGTTGTTGTTTTTTAAGTCAATTAACATTAAAAAAAATTGCATCAACTATTTAATTCATGAGGATCTTTCATATTAAAATTTAACCTTAAGATTCAATCGCCATGTGCTTTTAAAGGAAATGTTTTTAGAGACATCTGAGCTCACTTTTACATAGTGGCACCTACTGCCGTTATAGTTTGTGATTTTAAATATTAAACAGCCCTGAATTTTGAAATGTAGCCTAGTTTGGGATTCTGCAACTACAACTTTACGGGATGCCTCAAATCAAAACTAAGAGAAAGTTAACAAACCTTTACTTCAAAACCTTTAAGCAAGCAATGTCACTTTTGAAACTAACAGGTTTTTTTTTTTACTCAACTTATTTTTTTATTATAAAAGGTACACTTCTGTTTTTATTTAAACAACAAAGAAAAAAGCATCTACACACTTAAAAAATTAATTCGATATTCCTAAATCTATTTTAACTCATTTTAAAATACTACATACAGAAGCCAGAATGCAGAGTTAAGAATGGAGGAAGGTGGGAAGAAGGGTACCACGAAGAAAAACACTTAGACAATTACTTGTCTGTTGTGGGTAAAGCAACAGGAATCCTGGGAGATACAAGAAATCAGTAACAACTTTGCTCATAACTGATATTTTCCCCTCCTGTTTGTTTTTAGTAACGTCCATATGGATGCTCTCTGTATGCTCCTTTCACTGGCCTAGCTGGGGGGGCCTTCAGAGATGGCTTGGTCCCATTCCAATCATCTTGGCCTGTGGGGAAATAAAAGAGTTTATAAACCATGTATCAAAGCCATTTTCAAACTGATCAACAACACTGTTTTCTTTCAATTTTTTTTCTTCAAAGAACTTTACTTAGAAAAGAAATATCACAATCAAAGGCTACCATTTTGCCCCTTTTAGTTTCTTAATACTGCCCCAGTGGCCCTTACTCTATATTCTGGTCCTCCTGACCAACCTATGCAATTCCCCAGTTTTGAGTAAAAAGAAAGGAACAACTCAGCAAAATGGGTATTTTCTGCAGCATTCTCCAGCAACAAAGTTCTCCATAGCAAACATGATTTAATATACCGGGTCCCCAAGTCTAGGATTTATTAATCTAGTGAGTCTGTAATGGCCTTTACTGATACCAGAGCTATTTAACAGGCAGCCTCAGGCAAGGTAACTGAACTTCTGGAAATCTTTCTGACTGGAATTGGATAGTCCTCCTTTTCATGCAACAGCAAGTCAGGTTTCCCAGTGGAAGTTTCCTCTGGTTCTTTGGAAGAAGCATGCAAAAGCCATATTAAAATTAAAAGGTCCCCCCCTATCAGCAGAACTGGTACTCACTGCTTGGGGAAAGAGGGGGAGTACCAGATACAATACAATCAAATGTTGTACTGTTGAACTGTTCAGAAAGATTGCTCAGTTCCTTTCTTATGTTAACAGTCCAAATGGCTAATACTTGTAATCCTAGCTACTTAGATCAAGGTTTATTGCCAGCTCAGGAAGGAAGGTCTGTGATACTCTCATACCTTCAACTAACCACAAAAAGCCTAAGTGGAGCTGTGGCTCAAGTGGTAGAGCTCTAGGCTTGAGCAAAAAAGGACAGCACCTAGGCCCCAAGTTCAAAGCCCAGGACCAATAACAAAGAAACAAAACAAACACAAAAATAGTCCAGAAGCCAGATTATTTGAGGCTGACATCCTCAAACAGTTTGCCTTTGTTAAAATAAAAAGCCTGTGATGATTACTTATTTCTATTGCTGACCTCACAGGAAGCTTATTTTCCCATTTATTCCTATGCTAATTCATTCCTGAAATATTTCTCCAGATGCCTGAATTCAGATACCTGTTGCCATGACCACAGGTCTTAAATTCCACACAAAGTCACAGAGACCCGTACTTAGACCCATAGTATCACACTCCATGTCCATCATTTCCCAAGAGACTTCTGGGTACCAACAAGACAATTTATTTTTCTAGTTCTATTTTACAAATAAAGGTAAAGCCTAGAACAAATTAACCATAGCAACATCATACCAGAAACACAACAGCCACCTATTTCTAGTTGTCTTTCCTTCAAAAAATAAAAAATGCAGTTTTAGTCAATCAAATACACAGGGCTCCTGATAAAAGGGAAGCACAGAGGTACTTATAAGCCCTTTTCAATTGTGGTACATGAAAAGAGCAGTGCAGTGTTAATGATGGCAACTACTGACTACTTTTAGGCTAAACCTGTTTAAAAAAAAAAGTTTCCCCAGGGCAAGCAACTAATTAGCTACTCCTTATCATTTTTATTTATTTATTTTATTTTTTGGTCCAGTCGTGGGGCCTGAAATCTGGGCCTGGACACTGTCCCTCAACTCTTCAGCTCAAGGCTAGCGCTCTACCACTTGAGCCACAGCGCCACTTCCGGCTTTTTCCTTTTTGCTTATGTGGTGCTGAGTAATCGAACCCAGGGCCTCAAGCATGCAAGGCAAGTGCTCTACCACTGAGCCACCTTCCCAGCCCCGCTACTCCTTATCATTACAAAGGGTTGAACTCATCTTGTCTGGAAGCAATAGATGCAAAACTCCTCTTTTTTAGCTATGGTCAGAAAGAGACAGTAAACCAGTCTTAAGCCCTTTGCCAAGGACTTTCTGGAAGTCCCTCGGATATGCTGAAAATACAGTATATTTAAAAGGCTGGTTTCTGCACATGGTACTCACTCCTCCCTCAGCAACCCACAGATGTGAGGCCATAATTGATGCTTGAGGGCACACTTGAGAAATATGTTTTGAACAAAACCTCAGGGAAGTCAGGTCCTGCTGCTGTTCAGCTTCTATTGCTCTCATGGGATCAGGACAGAATTGCGATGTCTCCAATACTATATGGAGGTGCCAGTAAACATTCTGGCTTAGATCTAGCCTTACAGCCTCTCATCTGATGTAACAGGAATTACTTTTCCCTTTAAATGCTCTGAAAAGCCACATGTCATTGAGCATCTGCTCTGCTTGAAAAAAAATATTTTTGTGCCAGTCCTGGGGCTTGAACTCAGGGCCTGGGTGCTATCCCTGAGCATTTTTTTATTTTTTTGGTCGGTCATGGGGCTTGAACTCTGGGCTTGGGCGCTACCCTTGTGCTCTTCAGCTCAAGGCAAGTGCTCTACCACTTGAGCCACAGCACCACTTCCGGTTTTCTAGCAGTTTATTGGAGATAAGAGTCTCACGAACTTTCCTGCCCGGGCTGGCTTTGAACCGCGAATCCTCAGGATTACATGCGTGAGCCACCGGCGCCCGGCTTCCCTGAGCACTTTTGCTCAAGTCCAACACTCTACCATTTGAGCCACAGCTCCACTTCTGGCTTTTTGCTGGTTAACTGAAGATAAGAGTCTCATGGTCTTTCCTGCCTGGCTTGGGCTGGCTTTGAACCACAAATTCTCAGATCTCAGCTTCCTGTGTAGCTATGACTACAGTGTGAGTTACCAACACCTGACTTGAATATTTTTTTAGTGAGACCCAAAGTTGCTTTAAAAATGAGTAGAGGGGGGCTGGGAAGGTGGCTCAGTGGTAGAGTGCTTGCCTTGAGCTGAAGAGCTGAAGAGCTGAGGGACAGTGCCCAGGCCCAGAGTTCAGGCCCCACAATTGACAAAAAACAAAACGAAACAAAAAAATGAGTAGAGGGCTGGGAAGGTGGCTCAGCAGTAGAGTGCTTGCCTCCCATGCATGAGGCCCTGGGTTCAATTCCTCAGCACCACATAAACAGAAAAGGCCAGAAGTGGCGCTGTGGCTCAAGTGAGAGAGCCCTAGCCTTGAACTGAAATGCTCAGGGACAGCTCAAAGTTCAAGCCCTAGTACTGGTGTGTGCATGTGCACGTACTAAGTTCCCTAACCCAACATAGATATCAGCAGCAAAGATCCAGTAACATAATCCAGATCAAGGCATCTCCTAGAAACAATCGATATCAGCTAAAAAGTCTGCTTCTCCAATCTGTTCATTTGGACACAGCACCAGTTTTAAGACATGCACATCATAAAATTCAAATAAGAGTAGGGCTCCTAATGCCACAGTTACCAACACAGTGATATTCTGAAGTTTCTCCTAAGGTGTGTGTCTGACTCCCAAGGATGCAGTCAACAAGCATCCTGCTAGGAGCTTCTTTGCATATTTGCCCCACCACAGAACTAAAGACATACCATAAGCTTCATAAGAATCTTGAACCTCCCCATGTCCATAGTCATAATACTCTGAGTCCCTGAAAATCAAAGACAAAAGTGTTAAAACAAGTAACAAAAACATCTCAGTCATGATGATAGGATTCTAGCCTTTAACATTTTTAGAGGGCTGGGAAGGTGGCTCAGTGGTTGAGTGCTTGCCTTGCAGACACAAGGCCCTAGGTTCGATTCCTCAGCACACATAAGCAGAAAAAGATGGAAGTGGCACTGTGGCTCAAGTGGTAGAACGCTAGCCTTGAGTTGAAGAACTGAGGGACAGTGCCCAGGCCCAGAGTTCAGGCCCCGACCCACAAAATAAATAAATAAATAAGTAAATTATATATATATATATCTATATATATATATATATATTTTTTTTTTTTTTTGAGAACTCAGCCAGGTGTTGATGGCTCATGTCTATAATCCTAGCTACTCTGTAGGCTAAAGATCTGAGGACTGAGCCAGTCCCAGCAGGAAAGTCTGTATTCTCATCTCCAATTAACTACAAAAAGCTGAAAATGCTGCTGTGGCTCAAAAACAGTAGAGCACTGGCCTTGAGCATAAAAGTACAGGGACAGTGCCCAGGCCCTAAGTTCAAGCCTCAGGACTGGCACAGAAGCATGAACATGCCCACACACAAACATACACACAAAATTATAGAGTACTCTGTAATGTAGTTATGGCATTTCTTTTTCTTTTTTTTTTTTTGGGGGGTCCGGTCGTGGGGCCTGAACTCTGGGCCTGGGCGCTGTCCCTCAGCTCTTCAGCTCAAGGCTAGCACTCTACCACTTGAGCCACACCGCCACTTCTGGCTTTTTTCTTTTTTGCTTATGTGGTGCTGAGAAATCGAACCCAGGGCCTCAGGCATGCAAGGCAAGCGCTCTACCACTGAGCTATCTTCCCAGCCCCTGGTATTTCTTAATAAATCAAAATTATTTAGCAGGGAGCTTCTGGCTCATGCCGATAATCCTAGCTACTCCAGAGGCTGAGATCTGAGGTTCAAAGCCGGAAAATCTGTGAGACTTATCTCCAATTAACCACCAGAAAACCAGAAGTCGGATTGTGGCTCAAAGTGGTAACCCTGAGCAAAAGAGGTCAGGGACAGCATCCAGGCAGTAAATTCAAGCCCCATGATTGACAAAAATAAATGAAAATGAATAAATAAAAGATACTTTCTGCTTCTATCCATGTTGTTACAGCCCAGGAATTTACTATTCCCAGATTCTGTTACTCAAGTTTGCTGACCCACATGTGTGCCTCAAATGTCAAAAGCAGAGAGCTAGGTGTGATGGTGTACCCCTGTGATCCTAGCACTCCAAAGGCTGAAATAGGAAGATCATGAATCTGAGGCAAGCCTGGGATCCAGAAAGGGGGTGGGGGAGGGACATAAACAAAAGGCAAAATTTGACTCATACTGCTCCTAAATCTACCTAAATCTCTGTTACTCCAACTCCAAACATTTATCTCTGGGAGACAAAATAGTACTTCCATTGCCTGACTCACCCTTGGCTCTGGCTGTAATAGCCTTCATATCCTTCATAACTCTGCTCTGCATATGTATCATCATATCCCTGGAACAAATAAAACAATGAATTAAAGTCACAATCCTAGAATAAGAAAGGTAATTAAAATTCACGGAGGTATAAGAGCTCCTAGATTATAACAGACTTGAAAATTTCCTCTAAAGTATTAGTATCTTCTATGAACAGTCAAGAGAGAAAGAATTACTAAAAATAAACAAACCCAAATATGATATACCAGAGGGTAAATGCAGGTAGGAAAATAGACTTGAACTATTATCAGGAGAAGCTACTTTAATAATATACTGTACAAAGCCAGGCACCAGTGGCTCACGCCTTTAATCCTACTCAGGAGGCTGATCATGGTTTGAAGCCAGCCCAGGCAGGAAAGTCCATGACACCCTCATCTCCGATAAACTACTCAGAAAAAACCTGGAAGTGGCCCTGTGACTCAAGTGTTAAAGTACTAACCTTGAGCACAGGGAAGCTCAGGGACAGCTCCCAGGCCTTGAGTTCAAGTCCCAGGACTGGTAAAAACGAAACACTATACATTAAATAAAGCACTGGTTATTTCCAATTTAATCTACACACAGATAATAAACTATGCCTAAAGTGGAAAAATCTTCTCATAGTTCAATCCCTGTCATCCACATAAATGGCCAACATTCTGTCATTCAATCTTCGGCAACCTTCTAGACATTGGGAAATGGAACATTATTTTTAAAATGTCCTTACATATTCTTCGTATGTTTCTGGTGCAGGAGGTGGAGGCAAAGGTATTCTCTGGATGCCTGCTGTGCGAGCTCTTGGTGTTGGAGCACCCCTTGCACTAGGTAGGGGTGGCACTCCTCGAGTCACAGTGGCACCTCTGGTGATGGCACCTCTTACTGGAGTACCACGCACCAAAGCGCCCCGGGGTGGTACAACACCACGGCCTCTATTAAAAAAAAAAAAAAAAGTTTATTTGAGATGGAGCTCTTAATCAATAGGTCATCTTTATGCTCAGATTTGTTTGCAACTTCTGGAGCTACATACATTTTATGATGCCTTAGATTACTATCTAAGCAAAGAAGTACATGGGTAAGTGACTCAGAGAAAACTTCTCCAGGTCCTATAGTAGTCCTATATGTGTATCTTGACAGTTCTGGACAGTTTAAATACTCGATAAACTTTTAGTCACAACAGTTAAAATTCTGAAGCTGGACCAATTAAAAAAAAAAAAAAAAAAAAAAAGCTAGGATTGTCTAAAAATGAAAAATCAAGTTTCAGTAGGACTGAAGCATCTGACTATAGCCAAAGTGCCTAAGATCTAGAATTTCATACCTGATATTACATCTTGAGAGCCCTACTAAGCTAGAGATAACAGCAGTACAGCTGGGCATTTGGGGCTCATGACTATAATCCTAACTACCCAAGAGATCGAAGGATCATGGTTCAAAGCTAGCCCAGGCAGAAAAGTCCCTGGGTGACTTTTATCTCCAATTAGCCACTGGAAAACCAGAAATAGAGTTGTGGCCCGAAGTGGTAGAGCACTAGCCTTGAGTAAAATAGCTCAGGGACAGTGCCCAGGCCCTGAGTTCAGTTTTGTTAGCCCAGGACTGACAAAGCAAAACACCCAAAGCACCACCAAGAGAGAAATGGTATCAGTCAGTTTTTCATCCAATTTTTTGACTGCCTATTCTTACCTGGGAACAGGTGGAGGGGGAGGTGCAGCTCCCCGACCTCTTACTGGCACCCCACGTCCACGAGAGGGTTCAGGTACTCCATTCAAGTAGGACAGCTCTAGAAATTGTTCCTGGCAAATATCATCCATCATATCCTGGGAAAAGAAGGTATACTGTGGAACACCTCCATCTACTGAAAAGTCATCTGGTCTACCTGAACCTTGTATGCTAAGAATAACAAATAACTTTGAAAGCCCAGAAAAGTTCTAGGGCACTCATCCTCTGAAGTCAAATTACACCCTACTAGTTACTTCTTTGAGCAAAGTCCATGGCAGAATCCCTCATTTTTCACATGGAGTTCTTCAGGATGTGGTCCTTGACTAGCTCTCCAGATCAATCCCATCTTCTCTCCATATATAGCTTCCTATCAAGCCATGTTAGACAACTTAACAGTTCAGAGCCTAGCAAACTCATATATCCATTCTCTGCAAAAAGTTTCCTTTTCCTAAAGTAATAAAAGCCACTACATTAATGAAGTTCTATGAATTAGGTACTATATAAATTTTCTATAGATTTTCTAGTTTAATATTAAAAACGATCCTGGGTAAATCGCCCCACTTTACAGTTGGGGAAAAAAAACCCTAGCCTTGAGCTAAAGAGGTGAGGGACAGCGTCCAGGCCCAGAGTTCAAACCCACAACTGAAAACAAAAGAAAAGAAAAGAAAAAGAAATTTAAGGACTTCCGGGTGTTTCAATATAATACCTTAAAGAGAAAAAGAATCCCCATCAATGGAAAACTATCTTTGAGTTTTTCTCTAGGATATTTTGCATTTTGAAAAATTGGGCAGGAGGGGGGATATCTTAGGGCTTGAACTCAGGGCCTCTCTTGCTTATCATTTTCAATCAATGCTAGTTATAGCCATACTTCCACTTCCAGCTTTTTGCTATTTAATTGGACTTTACTACCCAGTCTGGCTTCAAACTTTCAGATCTCAAAACTTCTGAGTAGCTAGGATTACAGGAATGAGCCACAGGTGCACCCAACTTTTTTTTTGCGACAGTGTCTTGCTAAATTGCCCTAGCTATCCTCAAACTTATGATTCTCCTGCCTCAGTTTCTTGAGTAGTTGAAATTATAGAGGTGAGCAACTAAGCCCATATAGGTTCTAAAAATTTTTTAATTTTAAATTATAGCTATTTGAGGTTGAATATCAAATATTTGGAGGAAAAACAGTGATTGAAACATCAGAAACAGTCTCAAAGTTCTTTAATTAAGATTGAGAAAGATATGTTCATCATTAAAATTAAGAGATGGGTAGGGAAGGTGGCTCAGTGGTAGAGTGCTTGCCTTGCATGTATGCATGAGGCCCTGGGTCCAATTCCTCAGCACCACATAAGCAAAAAAAGCCGAAAGTGGTGCTGTGGCTCAAGTGGTAGAACACTAGCCTTGAGTTGAAAAGCTGAGGGACAGTGACCAGGCCCAGAGTTCAGGCTCCACAACAGACAAAAAAAATAGAAAATAAAAATAAATTAATTAATAAAATTAAAGAGGTGATAAAGCTCAGCATTACCCATGTTAGAGGCCTATAAACCTTTGATATGTAGCTACTCAGGAGGCTGAGATCTGAGGATCATGGTTCAGAGCCATCCCTGGCAGCAAAGTCCCTGAGACTCTTATCTCCAATTAACTACCAGAAAACCAGAAGTGGCACTGTGGCTCAAGAGGTAGAGTGCTCACCTTGAGCTGAAGAGCTGAGGGACAGCGCTCAGGCCCAGAATTCAAGCCCTATGACCAACAAAAAAAAAAAAACCAAACCCAAACAAAACACCTTTGATGGGGCTGGGAAGGTGGTTCAGTGGTAGAGTGCTTGCCTTGCATGCATGAGGCCCTGGGTTCGATTCCCCAGCACCACATAAGCAAAAAGAAAAAAAGCTAGAAGTGGCGCTGTGGTTCAAGTGGTAGAGCACTGGTCTTGAGCAGCAGAGCTCAGGGACAATGCCCAGGCCCAGAGTTCAATTTAGCCCCACAACGGACAAAAAAAAAAAAACCTTTGATATGCTGTTACTTTCTTTGACGTTACCTTTAGTTCTAACTTTTTATTGTTTATTTATTGTTTTGATCATGTCTTCTTAGTTCTGGTAATGACAACATGACCCACACCTCAATTTTGAGTTGCATTTCAAATGTATTTCAGATTTCACACTTGTAACTACAACCATCATGCCTTGCTAAAAGGCAAAAACAATACCAATTTCTACTCGTTCAATAATAACTTGGGTCAAGTGTCCTTACTCTGAAAATCTGAAATGCTTCAAAATCCACAACTTTTTTTTTTTTTGGGGGGGGGGGGGGAGTCCAGTCGTAGGGCCTGAACTCTGGGCCTGGGCGCTGTCCCTCAGCTCTTCAGCTCAAGGCTAGCGCTCTACCACTTGAGCCAAAACGCCACTTCTGGCTTTTTTCTTTTTGCTTATGTGGTGCTAAGGAATCGAACCCAGGGCCTCAGGCATGCAAGGCAAGCGCTCTACCACTGAGCCACCTTCCCAGCCCCGATCTACAACTTTTGAGTGTTGACAAGATGCTGCAAGTAGAAAATTCCACACTGACTTTATACAGTGGGTTGCAGTCAAACAGAGCAACATTTTACCTTCAGTTGTAGGGATGCAGCTCAGTAGTAGAGTAGCTGCCTATCATGCATAGAGGCCTGTATTCAATCTCCAGTGCCAGAGATAATAAATACCTTCAAACTATGTATAAGGTGTTTATGAAATGAGTTTTATTTCAGACATTATGTATATGCAAATAATCTAGAATGGGGGAGGGGGAATCACAAGTCTAGAGGGATTCTCAATATGTAATCTGACTAGGTAAATAAAATTTGTTCCCTGGGGGCTACAGGTGAGGCCCAGTGGTAATGTTCCTTTGTAGTACAAAGGCCTAACCTCAACCCCAATACTATCCTCCCAAACAAACAAATAAATAAACAAAAGGATACCCTGGCAGCTCCCCAAGTTTTCATAAAACTCAGTTAATCTCACCCTCTGTAGTATCTCATGAGTGGTCAAGTAACAGATGTCACTTCCAAATCACTATACTTGAGTAAACTCTACAAACCAGGAACACTCAAGTCCATCAGGTCAGAACAGCTATTAACACTAATCAGATGCTGTAAGTTTCTTGTCAGCTATAGACTCAAAAGTCTCAATCATAAACTCTACCTTACTCATTTCTCTAATATGATTTCCACACTAGCATCAAAATATTTAGCTGATGAACAATTAAATCCTTGTTAACCAGCTACAGAATAGAGCCACATTATGGACCCAATATATTAATAGATACTACTACACAATAAAAAACTACTTTAGAAAAAGGGTAGAGTAGTCTTGGGACACAATGCAATGAGAACTAGATACAAGAAATGGAAAAAAAAACCTCATAAATTATTAGAAAGCAGAACATGGAATACAATTTCAGGTTACGCCGAGACCCTGGTTAAGAAACCTAGCCTATCCTTGGTCTTTCCCAGACCCTAGCCATACTACTGTATCCTTGAGATCCTAGTAATTGAAGGGACATTTGGCAGAACCTCTTGGGCCCTCTAGAAGTTATAAGCACAAAACTTGTCTGGTGGTTTGACTTTGGGGCAGTGAGAAGAGGCCTCAGATGCAGATGTGTCACTGATTGGGCAATACCATCTTGGTAGCTGAGTAATAAAAGAAGCGTCTAGTCAAAGTAAAAAAAAAGAAACCTAGCCTAAAGCTGGGTGTGGTGGCTCACACCTGTAATCCTAGCTACTCAGGAGGCTGAGATCTGTGGATCTCATTTCAAAGCCAGCCTGGGCAGGAATGTCCATGAGACTCTTATCTCCAATTAACCACCAGAAAAGTGGCGCTGTGGCTCAAGTGGTAGAGCACTAGCTTTGAACTGAAGAGCTCAGGGACAGTGCCCAGGCCCAGAGGTTCGAGCCCTATGACTGACAAAAACACAGACAAACAAAAAAACATATAAGCAGTTCTCAGATATAGAGAGCATGGATTTCCTTACTGGTACTAGAAACTTCTTGACTTCCTCCATGGCATGAGCCATAAGAGCATAAGCTTCACATGGGGGTCCAAAGACTTCAATGAAGACATGCAGGTCCATGTTCAAATGGGCATATTTGGGGTCTCCACCTTTGCGAAGCTCTTCTTCCTTTAGAAAAATACAGAGAAATAGCTAATTACAAGGAGTAAGAAAAACAAATTTACCTCTAAGCCAAAGAGACAGTAAGATATAAACCCAATGCCTAAGAAAAATAGTAAAACTCTGTCGTTATCTTTTGGTTCTAACTCCTATAAAAGAAAAGCCCATTTTTTTGTGTTTATTGTGTTTCAAGTCAACAGAAAAATATTTTGAGAAAATAAAATACAAGCTGGTCGCAGGTGGCTTACACCTTTAATCCTAGCTACTGATCTGAGGATCAGTTCAAAGCTAGCCCAGGCAAGAAAGTCCATGAGACTCTTATCTCCAATAAACTTCTCAGAAAACCAGAAGTTGTACTGTGGCTCAAGTGGTAGAGTGCTAGCCTTGAGCTGAAGAGCTGAAGGACAGTGCCCAGGCCCAGAGTTGAAGCCCTATGACTGACAAAAAATAAAAATTAAATAATTAATTAAATTAAATACAAAAAAACTCAACAGGGTAGTTGGGCACTGTTGGCTCACATCTATAATCCTAGCCACTCAGGAGTCTGAGATCTAAGGATTGTAGTTCCAAACCAACCTGGCTATGAAAATCTGTAAGACTCTTATATCAAAAAAAAAAAAGCCAAAAGTAGAGCTGTAGCTGAAGTGGTAGAGAGCTCTGAGCACAAATGCTCAGGGATAGCATCCAGGCATCATAGTTCAAGTCCCACGCACACACACACAACTCCATAGGAAATAATTTACACAAACTGATACTTAGTTAACTATTTTCTTAAATCACTGAGGTATTTCACTGGAGCTCTTATTAGAAAACATAAAACAGAAAAAAACTTTTAATTCTAGTTCCTATTCAGATAATAGCAGTTTGCTAAGCATTTACTTATATTCAAATATGTATGTATCATGGCCAAGTGTTTATTTTAAAATCCTAGGTAGAGCTCTTGCTAAACACCACTAGCTCTACTTATCTGGCCTATGTAGTCTGGGAAGTTCCTAGGAAAGAAAGACAGAAACAAAGCTGACTTAGGTTTTAACTGAAATACCAAGCTTCAATTTAACTGTATGCATCTAATGAAAAATGTTACTGGACAAGAGTACAAGATGTGTCAATTAAGCTATATAAAAGTTTTTAAGGCTGGGAAGGTGGCTCAGTGGTAGAGAGGTTGCCTTGCATACATGAGGCCCTGGGTTTGATTCCTCAGCACCACATAAGCAGAAAAGGCTAGAAGTGGCACCCTAGCTCAAAGGTAGAACACTAGCCTTGAGCTGAAGAGCTGAGGGACAGCGCCCAGGCCCAGAGTTCATGCCCCACGATCGACAGAAAAAAAAAAAGTTTTTAAAACTTAAGCAGGTATGCTTCATCTAAAAAGTTGACCCTTAAGGGCTTGACTATTATGTTGGAGTGGGAAATTTCTTGGTATTTACAATTAAAGTGTGTAGGGCGATGGTATGGAAAAGAGTTCAGCATTAGGTAGGTTCTACTGACAAGATTACTCATGGTTCTCAGAAAATATGCTTTGATATCTCACATTCCAGCTTGCATGAAAACAAACCATCTAATCCTCAAACTCATCTACTGCTCTCAATTTTTCTTATCATTAGAAAGGCATACACTGTTTTTACAATCTAGGTAAGTTTTAGCTCCTATTTCAAGGTTTCACAGAAGTTTGCCATCATCAAATATTTTTATTACTATGCAACCAAAATTCAGAAAGGAAATAATCACCAGGACACATTTAGGCTCTTCTACAGTTACCAAGCAAGTACATTAACTTGGTTCATAATCTCTTGTGTGAAACGCAAGAGTAAAGGGGCTCTGCTTTCTACATCTGTAAGAATAAGGGTGGTTCTGCCTCACGGATGTAACTTACCTTGGCTTTATCTCTCATTGAGCCCTTTCCCAGAACAGAGATCTTTGCACCAGTCTCTTCCTGCAGTCTTTTGATTGTATTTCCTTGTGGTCCAAGAATCTTCCCCACAAAATTGAACTGACAGAAAAATTTAAAAATTTCTAAGTATACATTATCCTATAAAAATTCCTACATTATCTCATTTGATTTTCAACATTAGAACATTATGGTTTCCGTTTTACTGGAGGGTATATACGAAAGCTACTATTAAAGGTTATTCAACTAGTTAGTGGTAGTTTCTAGATCTGAGTTTGGGCTTTCAAATATATAGTCTGGTGCTTTCCCTACACATTACAATCTTTAATACTTTTTACATAAGCATATTAAAATCTAAAATTTCAAGCCAGGTCACGGTGGCTCGCACCTGTAATCCTAGCTACTCAGGAGGCTGAGATCTGAGGGTTTGGGTTCAAAGCCAGTCCAGGCAGGAAAGTCCGTGAGACTCTTATCTCCAATAAACCACTAGAAAACTGGAAGTGGTACTGTGGTTCAAGCGGTAGAGTGCTCACCTTGAGCTGAAGAGCTCAGGGACAGCGCCCAAGCCCAGAGTCCAAGCCCCACAACTGGGGAAAAAAAAATCTAAAATTTCAGCCTCCTGATTAGCTAGGATTATAGGCATGAGCCACTTGTCTTTGGTTTATATATCTTTTTTTTTTTTTAATTTAATTTCAGATAGTATTTGAAAGAGAGCAACACTTCAGGATTTTTTTTTTTTTGGTTCAGTCGTGGGGCTTGAACTCTGGGCTTGGGCCCTGTCCCTCAGCTCTTCAGCTCAAGGCAAGTGCTCTACAGCTTACGCCATAGCGGGACTTTCAGTCAAGTGGTTTATTGGAGATAAGATTCTCACGGACTTTCCTGCCCGGGCTGGCTTTGAACCATGATCCTCAGATCTCAGCCTCCTCAGTAGCTAGGATTACAGGCATGTGCCACCAGCTCCCAGCAGGATTTTATTTTCTTTCAACTTGGAACTTGTACCAAACATCTGAAAAAGAAATTTTGATTGTGACAAAATAATTATTATAAATGGAGCTCAATCCTAGCTTTTTGGTTGGGGGGCAGAGGGGCTATCCATCCATCCCTGGGCTTGAACTCAGGATCTGGGCACTGTCCCTGAGTCTTTTTGCTCATAACTAGTACTCTACCACTTGAGTCACAACTCTACTTTCAGCTTTTTGGGGGATGAGATAAGAGTCTCATAGACTTTCCTGCCTGGGCTGATATTCAATAGCAATGCTCAGATCTCAGCCTACTTATGTAGCTAAGATTACATCACTACCACTTGACCAATCCTAGCTTTCTGGGAGGTGATAACTCAAGCCAGCTTGGGCAAAAAGATGTTTGTGAGACTGCATCTCAACCAATGGCTAGACATGGTAGCATGCAACTATTATCCCAGCTTGGGGGAAGCTTAATAGTGGGATATAGTGGCAAACACTCAATTACACAAGGAAGCACAAGTAGAAGGATCATAGCCCAGACTGTAGTACTATGCCTAAAATGAGACCCTACTTTGAAAATAACCAATGCAAAATGGATTGGAGGTGTGGCTCTACTAA
Source organism: Dipodomys spectabilis (assembly GCF_019054845.1). Classification (NCBI taxonomy): domain Eukaryota; kingdom Metazoa; phylum Chordata; class Mammalia; order Rodentia; family Heteromyidae; genus Dipodomys; species Dipodomys spectabilis. Next base: position 40,878,099 of record NW_024870679.1, on the reverse strand, counting down.
TAACGTACTGCCTAGCAAATAAAAGGCTGTTCAATCCCCAGTACTAAGTACTACTACTCAATAAGAAAAAAGAGAGCCAAGTGCTGGTGGCTTATACCTGCAATCCTAGCTACTCAGGAGGATGAGATATGAGGATTGTGGTTTGAAGCTAGCGTGAGTAGGAAAGTCTGTGAGACTCTTATCTCCAACATGAAGTGGAGCTGTGGCTCAAACTGGTAGAGCCCTAGATAGCCTTGAGCAAAAGAGCTCAGTGACAGTGCCCATGGCCTGAGTTCAAGCCCCACAACTGACAACAAATAAACAAACAAACATTATATTTGTTCCTGACTATAGCTTTGTTATTAGTATGTTTCAACTGTAAAAAACAGGTAATATAGTATGGAAGAGAAGCTTCAAAGGCTTCAGTTCTTATATACTGCAATCCCTGGAAGTCTTTATCATTTTCCAAAGACTGCCCTACTGACAAAATTAAATCAGAGGAGAGACACTTTAGTCTTACCTTTGGATACTGCTTGACAGGTATCAGCACCCGTTCTTTTAGCTTCATATTTTTATGAGAAAACAAATCCAAGTAGTTCTCTTCATCATCTTTTTTTGAATCCCCTTTCTGAATCTTCTCAATTTCTAAACAGAAAAACAGGATTTATTTCTACTCAGGTTAAAAACAAAACAAAAACTGCCAAGACTACTTAAAGCAATAGCATGGATTACTGTATAAAATGAATGTGCAATTTTAGACAGAATGGCTGAAGTCACCAAAGCCTGCCTCCATTAAGAGCTGTCTGCTGTCTACCATCACCTAAAGTCTCTACACTCACTAGACATTATATTTGATTTCAGAGTAAATGAATTTAACAAAATAATAGGGTGAGATGGGTCAAGACTGATAAAGAGATTTAAACAAGTCAAAATATCAAGGAGATTAAAAAACAAGTGCTATACTCAGCTACTCTGAGGTTGAGATAAGAGAATCTTGTTCAACTAAGTGGGGGTGGTTCACACCTGTAATCCTAACTACTCAGGAGGCTGAGATCTAAGGATCTTAGTTCAAAGCTGGCCCAGTCATGAAAGTCCATGAGATTCTTATCTCCAATAAAACCCATCAGAAAACCAGAAGTTGCACTGTGGCTCAAGTGGTAGAGTGCTAGCCTTGAGCTGAAGAGCTGAGGGACAGTGCCCACGCCGAGTTCAAGCCCCATAACCAAAAAAAAAAATCTTGGCTCAAAGCCAGCACAGGCAGACAAATCTGGGAGACTCATATTTACAATTAACCAGTCAAAAGCTTGAAGTAAGGGGCTGGGGGGATGGCTCAAGTGGTAAGAGTGCCAGCTATGAAAGAAACAAGAGCTTCAAGTCCTGTCTTCAAGCCCCAGTATCAAACCTGAACTTTTTGTACAATATACACTTAAAAATAAAAAGGTAACAGGAGAATAAAATAGTGTTAGGGTCCAGGTATCAGTAGGAGTAGGAGAGAATGTAAAGGATAAATGAGGGTTAATATAGTCAAGGTACTTTGTATGCATATATGAAAACAGAACAATGAAACTTGAAATTGTTTTTAGAAAGGGAAGAAAAAATAAGGGAGAGTGATAGAGGGTATGAGGTAGATGGGGTATGCTGTATAAATATATGGAAATGTTATAATGAACAACTCCCCAAACAAATATTAAATACTAATTTAAAAATCTATATGGCAGGGCACCAGTGGCTCATGCCTGTAATACTAGCTACTCAGGGGCTGAGATCTGAGAATTGTACTTTTAAAAGTCAGCCTAGGCAAGAAGTAAAGGTGTGGCTCAAGTGATAGAACACTAGCCTTAAGCAAAAGCTTAGGGTCAGCACCTAGGCCTTGAATTCAAAGCCACAGAACTGGCAAACCTACCCCCTCCACACCAAAAAAAAAAAAAAAAGTAGACAGTTGCATCTTGATGAAAAACCAAACATCAATCATTTAAACACAGGGATAGCTCCGTTAAAATTTCTTTGTAGCATTAAGGCTTCTGAATACTAGCTCTTATGAGTTTGAAAGACCTGGTTCTTACTCTGCTATTCAGTAATTGTTAGTTTAGATAAGTTTGTGGGATTTTTGTTAGTCCTGGAGCTTGAACTCAGGCATGAGTGCTATGTTTGAGCTTTTTTTGCTCAAGGCTAGTGTTCTAGCACTTGAGCCACAGCTCCACTTCTAGCTTTTTAATTGGAGATAAAGAGTCTTCAGGACTTTGCTGCCTGGCCCAAATTGCTATCTTAGATCTCAACCTTCTGACTACCTAGATGACAAGTACTGGCACCTGACCTAAGCTGTGTGTGTGTGTGCATGTGTGCATTCTTGCACAGAGTCTTGAACACAGGGCCTGGCCATTATTCTTGGCTTTATCGCTCAAAGCTGGCTTTCTACCACTTTTTGGTGTTTTACCGCAGATATAAGTCTTTGGAATTTTTTGGCTGGCTTTGAACTTCTTCAGAGCTTAGCCCCCTGAGTAGTTAGAATTATAGGCAAGAGCCCCAGGCTAACCTAGATAAGCTATTTTATTGCTCTGAATACTGGCTTCCTCATTTGTAAGATAAAAGGCAATAGTTACACCTCATCGAATTATTAGAAAGACAAAATTAAGTAAGTTTTTACGTGCTCATATCCAAATAAAGCTCATTTTTAAAAAATTAACCTGTGACTTTTTCTTTCTCCAGTACTGGGGCTTGAACTTGGGGGCCCACACACTATCCCTGAGAGTCTTTTGCTTAAGGGTAGCTCTCTACCACTTGAAGCTCACTTTTTTTTTGGAGGGGGGGGGGCGGGTCAGTCATGGGGCGTGAACTCTGAGTCTGGGCACTGTCCCTCAGCTCTTCAACTCAAAGCTAGCACTCTACCACTTGAGCCATGGCGCCACTTCCAGCTTTTTCTGCTTATGTGGTGCTGAATAATCAAACCCAGGGACTCATGCATGCAAGGCAAGCACTGTACCACTGAGCCACCTTCCCAGCCCCTGAAGCTCATTTCTTAATGAGTACTTAATATATTTTCGCCACTGTTTAGCCCAAATTAAACCAATGTCCTAAACAAGAAAATTCAAAGAAGTACTTTTTTTCAAACCATTCTACAGAAATAGGTGCAGTGCCCAAGGAATGAGCAGCACCTATAAATTTTTATGATTACAACTAAGAATCATAAAAGGAAATCTCTAAAAATCAAAGTAATATTCTAAATAACACAGAATATTCTTTTTTTAATTTTTATTTATTTTTTATTGTGAAAATAGTGTACAGAGGGGTTACAATTAGATGGGCAAGATAATGAATACATTTCTTATCAAGCATTGTAGCCTCCTCCTTTGTTTCCCCTTCCCATACCTTCCCAGCCTCCCTCCACCCCCCCACACAGAATATTCTTATAAAAACTACTCATATGTGGCTGCCTGTGGCTCATGCCTGCAATCCTTACTACACTGGAAGCTGAGATATGAACAATATGGTTCGAAGCCAGGCAGAAAAGTTGGTGAGATTCTTATCTCAATAGACTACTCAGAAAAGGCTGGAAGCGGTGCTATGGCTCAAGTGGTAGAATGCCAGCCTTGATCACAATAAGGCTCAGGGATGGCACTCAGGCAGAGTTCAAGCCCCAGGACTGGCAATAAATAAAATATTCAAACTGGGCACCAAATCATAGTTCAAAGACAGCCAAGGCAGGAAAAGTCAAGAGATTCTATCTCCAATTAACCACAAAAGGCCAGAAGTTGCGCTGTGGTTCAAGTGGTAGAGAGCTAGCCTTGAGCAAGAGGCTCAGGGACAGTGCCCAGGCCCTGAGTTCAATCAAGCCCCAGTAACACCACAAAATGCTCATATTGTATTTTTTTCTTTCTTTCTTTTTTTTTTTTATCGGTTGTGGATCTTGAACTCTGGGCCTGGGTGCTGTCTCTGAGCTCTTCAGCTTGAGGCTAGCACTCTACTACAAGAGCCACAGAGCCACTTCCAGCTTTTGCTGTTTATGTGGTGCTCAGGAATCGAACCCAGGGCCTCATGCATTCAAGGCAAGCACTCTACCACTGAGCCACCTTCCCAGCCCCTCATACTGTATTCCTAACTTCAGTAATTCTTTGGCAAGGGTTCTCAAACTTCAGCATGTACTTCAGAATGAACAGAATGATGGAGGGCTCGTTAAAACCAGATTTCAGAGTTCCAACTCCAGGCTGAGATTTGTGTTAGGATTTGCATTCCTAACAAATATTTCTGGTCTAAGGACCATAGATTTACTATATAAAGACACTCCAGCAGAGTGCCGGTGGCTCACGCCTGTAATCCTAGCTACTCAGGAGGCTGAGATCTGAGGATCACGGTTCAAAGCCAGCAGGAAAGTCCGTGAGACTCTTATCTCCAATAAACCACTAGAAAACTGGAAGTGGCCCTGTGGCTCAAGCAATAGAGCGCTTGCCTTGAGCTGAAGAGCCCAGGGACAGTGCCCAGGCCCAGAGTTCAGGCCCCACGACCGACCCAAAAAAAGATACTCCATCTCAAACATACAATGAAAATCTATACCCTTAACAGATCTTATAAAAAAATATTTTTTTGCAGTACCAGAGTCTGAAATTAGCAGGGCCTCATACTCATTTGGCTTCTTGTTCAACTGGAGCTCTACCATTTGAGCCAAATCTCCAGTTCTGTTTTTGGAGATGGAAATCTTATGAACTTTTTGGCCTGGGTAACCTCAAACTGTGATCTTCTGGATCTGAGAATCTTGGTTTGAAGCCAGCTTGGGCAGAAACATCTAGAAGTCTCTATTTCCAATTAACCAAGGAAAAGCTAGAAGTAGAAGCCTGGCTCAAATTGTGGACCCAGGGTGCAAGGCCTTGAGTTCAGAAAGGCAGCATAATGAAACCCTGGTAAATACACCTTCAGTAAGGGAGAATGAAGGAATTGTATAAGAATATCACAGAGGAGCTGGGAAGGTGGCTCAGTGGTAGAGTGCTTGCCTTGCATGCATGAGGCCCTGGGTTCGATTCCTCAGCACCACATAAGCAGAAAAAGCTGGAAGTGGTGCCGTGGCTCAAGTGGTAGAGCACTAGCCTTGAGCTGAAGAGCTGAGGGACAGTGCCCAGGCCCAGAGTTCAGGCACCATAACTGGCAAAAAAAAAAAAAAAAAAAAGAATATCACGGAGTTAGCTGGGCATTGGTGGCTCACGCCTGTAATCCTAGCTACTCTGAAGGCTGAGAGCTGAGGATTCTCAGTTCAAAGCCAGCCCGGGCAGCAAAGACTGTGAAACTCCTATCCCCAATAAACCACCAGAAAACTGGAAGTGGCGCTGTAGCTCAAGTGGTAGAGCGCTCGACTTGAGCTGAAGAGCTGAGGGACAGCGCTCAGGCCCAGAGTTCAAGCCCCACGACCGACCAAGAAAAAAAAAAAAGAATATCACGGAGTTGGTTAACGTTTGGTATACCCTGTATATTTCTTTGTAATTGTCACAATAGAATATCTTTATATCATAAATGTATGCTTATCCAAAAAAATGTGGAACAAATTACGTATTTTGTTTGATCTGTGCTTGTTTTCCTAACTTGTACTATGTAGGCAGGCAGTTCAGCTGTATCTTTCTTATACCACTTTTAAAAACTTAGAAGCTGGATGCTAGTGGCTCACGCCTATAATCCTAGTTACTCAGAAAGCTGAGCTCAAAGCCAGCCCAAGGAGGAATGTCCATCACACTCTTATCTTCACTAAACTACCAAAAAAAAAAAAAAAGCCAGAAATGAAGCCGTGGCTCAAAAGAAGCTCAGGGACAGAGCCTAGGCCCTGAGTTCAAACACCAGCACAAAAAAAACCAAAAACCAAAAGCCAGAAATGGAGCTAGGGGCTCAAAGGACAGTGCCCAGGCCTTGAGTTCAAATCCCAGTATGGGTAGTGCTTGCATACATGTGCATACGCACACGCACATACATACATACAATACACACACACACACACACACACACACACACCGCATTCAATGTAGCTTAGCCTAGATAGCAACACCAAGCAACAACTGGAGTTTTAGTAAAAGTTATCTTCTATATTTGGAAGTGGATGAAATGGTCATTTATCCAATGCATATTTTCCAAACAGTGTAGAAATATCACTTCATTTATCCTAAAAAATACTTGTAGTAGGGGCTGGGAAGGAGGCTCAGTGGTAGAGTGCTTGCCTTGCATGCCTGAGGCCCTGGGTTCGATTCCTCAGCACCATATAAGCAAAAAGAAAAAAGCCGGAAGTGGCGCTGTGGCTCAAGTGGTAGAGCGCTGGCCTTGAGCTGAAGAGCTGAGGGACAGCGCCCAGGCCCAGAGTTCAGGCCCACAACTGGACCCCACCCCCCAAAAAAAATACTTTAGTAGGGACTGGGAAGGTGGCTCAGTGGTAGAGCACTTGCCTTGCACGCTCGAGGCCCTGGGTTCGATTCCTCAGCAACACATAAGAAAAAAGCCGGAAGTGGCGCTGTGGCTCAAGTGGTAGAGTGCTAGCCCCACAACGGACTCCAAAAAAAAAAAATACTTTAGTAGCCAGGCACCGTGGATCCTGCCTAGCTACTCAGGAGGCTGAGATCTGAGCATAGAGGTTCAAAGCCAGCCGGGGCAGAAAAAGTCCCTGTAAGACCTTTTTTTTTTTTTTTGGGGGGGGGGGGGGTAAGAGGGGAGCAAGGGAGAAAGAAGATCGGTTGTGGGGCTTGAACTCTGGGCCTGGGCACTGTCCCTCAGCTCTTCAAGGCTAGTGCTCTACCACTTGAGCCACAGGGCCACCTCTGGTTTTCTGAGTGGTTTAATGGAGATGAGTCTCATAGACTTTCCTGCCTGGACTAGCTTTGAACTGCAATCCTCAGATCTCAGCCTCCTGAGTAGCTAGAATTATAGGCATGAGCCAAGAGTGCCTGGCTAAGAGTTGTTTTTGTCCATTGTGAGACTTAAACTCTGGGCCTGGGCACTATCCCTCAGCTTTTCAGCTCAAGACTAGCACTCTACCATTGAGCCACACAGCACAATGCCACTTCTGGTTTTCTGATAGCATACTGGAGATGTCTCAAATCTCAGCCTCCTGAATAGCTAGGATTACAGGTGTGAGCCATTGACACAGGGCTGAGTTGATTTTTTAACTTTTTTTTTTTTTTTTGGGGGGGGGGGGTCAGTCATGGGGCTTGAATTCTGGGCTTGAGCAGAATTCAGCTCAAGGCGAGTGCTCTACCACTTGAGCCACAACATCACTTCCTGTTTTCTAGTGGTTTATTGGAAATAAAAGTCTTATGGATTTTCCTGTCCGGGCTGGCTTTGAAACAAGATCCTCAGATCTCAGCCTCTTGAGTTGCTAGGATTACAGGTGTGAGCAGCCACTGGTGGCCTGAGTTGATTTTTTAAGAAAAAAAAATTTTAAGTAAAATTTCTACCCTCAGTCACTGTCATGAATTTAAAAACAATGAACAGTGGATAAGGATGGAGACTGTGGTGGGAGTCTCAGATATTCAGCTGCCTGATGGTCTTTCATTCCTCTTTGTTTTCAACTCTATTTCTCTTTTTGGCTTTACTTTCCTGGGAAAGTTGGGACAGCCTAAAATATTATCAAGTAGCTTCCTAAAAATGGCTTGCCCTCAAGCAAAAGTACTTTCTAGACATTTCTGAAACTGACTCCTTTAAGTGATTTTTGCCAAGGTCTCTCTGGAGACCTTGGATGTCCCAAGAGCCAAAGAAAAGCTGAGGTGTAAACAACATAAAGTGACGCTCCCCCCTCAATCCTGTTACCCAATGCCTTCCTTCTGAATTCTCATTCTGCCTTTATAACTAGTATTTCCATGTAATAGACAAGCCTGGGTTTAAAACATTTATATAGCTTGTGTAAGATCACAAAACCAGTGACAAGAAGGCACTGTTTATACCATTTATACCAAAGTAAACTCAACTGACCTTATAGCATATTTCTTTTACTCTTTTATTATAATTTAAATTTTCCCGTCAGGCTTATCTGAATTAAGACTATTTAATATACCTCAGAGGACAGAACATGAATTTTGTTCTTTTGACACAGGTAGCCCACGCTAGCCCTGAACTTGCAATCCTACTGTCTCAGCTTCAGTCTCCCAAGTGCTGTGATTATGGACTATTATTTTTTTAATTCTTTGGTGTTGGCCCGGGCCTTGAACTCAGGGCCTGGACACTGTACCTGAGCCACTTAGCTCATAGCTAGAGTTCTACCACTTGAGCCACAACTTCATTCCAGCTTTTGTGGTGATTAACTGGAGATAAGAGTCTCGTGCATGGGCTAGGAAGGTGGCTCAGTGGTAGACTGCTTGCCTCGCATGCATGAGACAGTGGGTTCAATTCCTCAGCACCACATACATAGAAAAAGACAGAAGTGGGTGCTGTGGTTCAAGTGGTAGAGTGCTCGCCTTGATCTGAAGAGCTCAGGCACAGCCCCCCAGGCCCAGAGTTCAAGCTCCATGGCCTTTTCTGCCTGAGCTGGCTTCAAACATGATCCTCAGATCTCAGCTTCTTAAGTAGCTAGGGTTATAAGCATGAGTTTTATCACTTGTGGCTTAAGGAATATGACAATGGTCAAGATTTTCTGAACATTTCCAGAAATCTTCCCAGAAATAGCATTACTAGGAGGGCAAATAAACTCCAAAAGGTGGGATCACATTGTCCTCCCAGTGTACTTGCTATTACTACTGAATGGATGATTCTCTACCTTTCTGTTGGTACCACCTTTTGGAATCACATGTATAGAAATACTTGCAAAGAAAAAAACAAAACACGCCAGGCGCCGGTGGCTCACGCCTGTAATCCTAGCTACTCAGGAGGCTGAGATCTGAGAATCGCGGTTCAAAGCCAGCCCGGGCAGGAAAGACCGTGAGACTCCTATCTCCAATAAACCACTAGAAAAAAACCAGAAGTGGCGCTGTAGCTCAAGTGGTAGAGCGCTCACCTTGAGCTGAAGAGCTGAGAGACAGCGCCCAGGCCCAGAGTTCAAGCCCCATGACTGGCAAAAAAAAAGAAAAAAACAAAACAAAAGACCTTCATTTTTTATTTTTTAGCCAACCACAGGGCTTCAACTCAAAGCCTGGGCACTGTCACTGAGCTGCTTTTGACCACTTTGAGCCAATGTTCCAATTCCAGTTTTCTGGTAGTTAACTGGAGATAAAGAGTCTCTTGTCCTCTCCTGCCTGGGCTGGCTTTGAACCATGATTCTCAGATCTCAGCCTCCTGAATAGGTAGGATTACAGGTATGAGTGACCAGTTGTTGGGCACAAGCCAGTATTCTACCACAACCCTCTTATCTCAAAAAAAAAAAAAAAATTTTGTATGTGTGTACACTACACATACACACACATTTATTTCTTGCCTTACTAAGTAGTATTCCCATGATAGGGAGTAACCAGTTTATTCACTTATTGGAGAGATAATTTGAAATAAATGGGTTAATAATACCACTATCAGGGCTGGGAAGGTGGCTCAGTGGTAGAGTGCTTGCCTTGCATGCATGAGGCCCTGGGTTCGATTCCTCAGCATCACATAAACAAAAAGAAAAAAGCCGGAAGTGGCGCTGTGGCTCAAGTGGTAGAGCGCTAGCCTTGAGCTGAAGAGCTGAGGAACAGCACCCAGGCCCAGAGTTCAGGCCCCACAACCGGACACCCCCCCCAAAAAAACAAAAATAATACCACTATCAACATTCATAGGTTCTGTGTGAACCTGGGCGGGACAGGGAGAGAATGTATGTTTTTTTGGTGGTACTGGGGTTTGAGCTTGGGGCCTCTAACCACACCCAGTCATTTTGCTTTGTATTAGACACTGGTATCCATGAGTGTAATATGGTTCTGAGCACTGCAACTGAGGAAAAATATCACATGCTCAGGATATACAGTTAAAACACTCTTAAATGATTCAAATTTACCTATACTATGTGTGATAGTGAGCTTGATCATCCATTACCTTGAAATTTAAAAAGGAGAGATCTATATTACTATCATAAAGATTACTATTGCACCTTATTTATTTACTCATCAGTCATGGGGCTCTAACTCTGGGCCTGGGCGCTGTCCCTCAGTTCTTCAGTTCAAGGCAAGTGCTCTACCACTTGAGACACAGCTCCACTTCCAGTTTTCTGGTGGCTAATTGGAGGTAAGAGTCTCATAGACTTTCCTGCACAGGCTGTTTGAACCATGATTCTCAGATCTCAGCCTCCTGAGATTAGCTAGGATTACAGGCACGAGCCACCAGCACCCGGCTTTGCTGCACATTATTAACACCATTCACCAAAAACTAGATCTTATTTCATGCTCTTTATATTAATACTGTAGATGTCTGATTTGTTTTTCCCACAACACTGCTACATTCCACAAGACATGTTGACTTTCATCAAATCTAAAATTTTTACTTTACTACTTAAACCATTATACACTCTTTTGAGCCTAGATTATCATTAACTTTTACCTTGCTTTTGGGGAAGCATACTTTCACAAAATTAAAGGCTGGGAAATAGCATATTATTACTTAAACACAATAGATCGTAACAAGACCTGGGTGCTCTTCCTGAGCTCTTTTTGCTCAAGGTTAGCACATGATTAATGCTCTACCACATAAAAGCCATAGCTCCACTTCTGGTTTTTTAGTGGTTAACTGGAGACAAGAGTCTCATGGGGACTTTACTGCCTGGGCTGGCTTCAAACTGTGATCCTCAGATCTCAGCCTCCAGAGTAACTAGGATTACAGGCTTGAGCACCAGTACCTGGCTCAGTATTAGTCTTATTTTTAACTAAGATTCATTTCCCAAGATTCATTCATGTTGTTTTATGTACACATATGTGGTTCATTCATTTTCACTGATGTATATTTTGTAACTCTCAGATTATCAAATACATGATGAAACAAAGTACTGTTTGTGTACAGGTGTACCATATTATGAATGAGATAGTCAGGTACAAAAAAATATTCATGTGCAGGTTTCTTCTGTTATATTCTTAGGGATGGTATTGATAAAGGAATGTCCAACTGTTATCCCAAGTGGTTGTACCAATTCACATATTATCCACAATGTGTAAGAATTTTAATTCATATCCTTTCAAGCCCTACCTCTTGTCTGACTTTTGTCAATGTACTGTTTTCAGTAGTCTAAAAATATTTTTAAAAACTTATTCTTTTACCTGTCTTATATTCAACTTGTTAAACTGAAAAAGCAAGCTGGAATCAGTTTGGAAAATGCAAAAAAAAAAAATCAGTATTAATTGAAAACTACTGTCAGCTTTATAGCTTTAGTCTCCCCTCCTTCCAAGGACATGGCGTAGTTCTCTTGATTCAAATCAAGATCTGCTGGTGACTGTTAATGTATTCAAAATGTTTACTTTGAATGGGTAGATAACTAAGACTTAGCATGTCTGTAAATGCTACTAATTGTCATGACAGCTATCAACTTGGCCAATCAGAAATCTATACTCAAAATCTACATTCCTTGGAATCATCAATTTTTTCCTATCCTACAATAAAGATGAAAATTCGTTCATAAAATGTATAGCAGGAGAGCGCTTGCTTTGAGCTGAAGAGCGCAGGGACAGCGTCCAGGCCCAGAGTTCTAGCCCCACAACCAACAAAAACAAAAACAAAGAATGTGTAGCAGGCTGCTCTGGGCAGCACTCTTTAAGGAATAGGTAAGGCACTGTTAAACAAAGTTGACAAATGAACCCTACTCTGGTGGAGCTGACAAGCCTAGCCATGAAGAAGGGGTGGTGACACACGTGACTATTGGATAGTTACCACATATGAATAAGTGCAAAATAAACTAGGTAAAGGGTCAGAGAGAGAGTTGTGTAGGTAGTACTGGCAAAGGTGGTATGGCAACTCTTCCCATTCCACATAAGGCGCCAGACCACCCTCCTTATACTACCTACACAGCTCTCTAGGATCCTTTCCTAGTCATAGCCCTTAAATGCTAGACTCTGCTGTTTCCCCCTCCTCTTGTTTCTTGACTTCTTTCATCTTTACTGCCTTGTTAGCAATGTGGTATTTTCCCACAGATTTTATGTTTTGTTTTGGTTTTTTTGTCGGTCATGGGGCTTGAACTCTGGGCCTGAGCACCATCCCTCAGCTCTTCAGCTCAAGGCTAGTGCTCTACCACTTAAGCTACAACACCACTTCCGGTTTTCTGGTGGTTTATTGGAGATAAGTTTCATGGACTTTCCTGCCCAGGCTGGCCTTGAACCAAGATCCTCAGATCTCAGCCTCCTGAACAGCTAGGATTACAGGTGTGAGCCACCAGCGCCCGGCTTATGCTTTTTTCAACTAGAGATTACTTCTACTTTTGAGACAGCCCTGGGTGGCCTTGAGCTGATCTTCCAACCTCAGCCTCTCAAGCCCGGAAAATACAGATATTTGCTACCATGGCACACTTTACAGCTTACTTTTTTTTTTTTTGTCGGTCGTGGGGCTTGAACTCTGGGCCTGGGCACTGTCCTTCAGCTCTTCAGCTCAAGGCGAGCGCTCTACCACTTGAGCTACAGCGCCACTTCCGGTTTTCTGGTGGTTTATTGGAGATAGGAGTCTCATGGTCTCTCCTGCCCGGGCTGGCTTTGAACCACAATCCTCAGATCTCAGCCTCCTGAGTAGCTAGGATTACAGGCGTGAGCCACCAGCGCCCGGCTTTACAGCTTACTTTCTATATAGTTGTTTTTTTTTTTTTTTTTTTTGGTTGGTCGTGGGGCTTGAACTCTGGGCCTGGACAGCTTACTTTCTAAAGTACAATTGTGGTAGCACTATAATAGAGGAAGGGGAAAAGAACTGTTGGAGGGAGAGAGGTACCAGGTTCATGAATCCAAGTGCAAACTGATTTCAAATCCTAGATGATTTCTTAGTAATTGTTACCTTAGCCAATTACTAAACTACGTGCTGATAGTCTTTGTGAAGGTTAGATATTTAATGTGAAGTGCTTAGGACACTGCCTGACATAAAAAAAGGTTAGCTATAGTACATGCATTTTTTATCAGAGCTTAAATATTGTCTTCTCAGAATCCCATTTCTTCACTTTTTTTTGTTGTGACTTCATTGCAACCCCTTTTCCTTTTTCCAGATTATTCAGAAATCCTTTAAATGGGGCATGGTGGCACATGCCTGTAACTCTAGCATTCAGTGGATGAAGGCAGAATAGTGAAGTCAAGGACAGCCGGAGCTATACAGAAAGAACATAGCTGAAAAAAAATTTCCAACCCATTGCTACCAAAAAAAAAAGCTGGAAATGGAACTGTAATTTAGTGGAAGAGCACCTGACTAGTATGCACAAAATTCTGGGTTTAATCCTAGCACCAGAAACCATTTTTAAAATCTAGGCCAAACACATATGAAGATTCATCCATGCTAAGAAAGTCTCCAAAATTCCACACGTAACAATTTGGTTGTTTCAAGTGAGCCAGTATCAGTTCAATATCATTTCTTCAATGAAATTTCAGTTTACTTTAAAAAGAAAATCCAAGTTAAAAAAAATTTTTAAAGAGCTGGGAATGTGGCTTAGTGGTAGAGTGCTAGCATGCATGAAGCCTGGGTTCAATTCCTCAGTACCACATAACTGGAAAAAGCCAGAAGTGGCACTGTGGCTCAAGTGGTAGAGTGCTAACCTTGAGCAAAAGAAGCTCAGGGACAGTGCCCAGGCCCTGAGTTCAAGCCCAGGACTCGCAAAAATAAATAAATAAATAAATAGAGTAACAAATTAGGCTGTTGAGAATAAAAATAGTAAGTAACATTTAAGGCTCACCAGCTTTTAGAAGCCATCTTTTAAAAGATGAGCATCATAGGCATTATTTAGAAAGGCAAAAATATAACTTATGTTTTCATACCTTATCATGGATTTATAATTAGAAGAAAACTGTGCTGGGGCTGGGAAGGTGGCTCAGTGGTAGAGTGCTTGCCTTGCATGCATGAGGCCCTGGATTCGATTCCTCAGCACTACATAAGCAGAAAAAGCTGGAAGTGGTGCTATGGCTCAACTGGTAGAGCGCTAGCCTTGAGCTGAAGAGCTGAGGGACAGTGCCCAGGCCCAGAGAGTTCATGCCCCGTGACCAACAACAACAAAAAAAGAAAGAAAGAAAACTGTGCTGAGAAGTTATCTAATGAGTTTAGGTCAAAGAAACTACTAGTGATTTTACACATACATCACTTAATCCTCTCAATTCACCAACCTACTTTACAGATGAAGTTACTGAGGTTCAGAAATTTTCCCAAGAAAACTAATTTAGGCTAGGTTTCCAAACTAAGCTGAAAACCTTAAGTTATTTTATTCTCCTTCATTTAATCTGAGTGAAGACTTAGAAAACTAAAACCAACAAATCAACCTTTAACACACTGTGACACTGTCCACAGGTACATGCTTTCAGAATGGTCCAAAACAGCTGGAGTTTACTATTTACAAGCCAATTTGAAAAATATCATGCAATACTTTCCCTCAAAGAGCTTATTGTTAGAACAAAGAAATTACAACTTGAACATTTTATAAAAGCAAAGCTCTGAAGTGAAAGTCTAAATTTACCTTAATGTCTGCTTCTTGACCACGTGTTTTGTTTGCTGTGTTTTAAGACCCCTCACCAATGTTGGGAAAAATAAAAGAAGGAAATGGTGAACTGTGTACACTTCATCAACTGTTCCATCTACTTACTCAGGGTTGAAAGCATGGATTTTTACTTGCGTTAGTAAAAATTTAGGTATCAAAAGACACACTACAACAACTGGAAGTAAGGATCATATGGCTTGGGGTGTGCGGGGAGAAATTTGTATCTGAGTGTTTGGCAGTGTTAATCAGAAAAGGAAACCTAGTCTACAGATAAGAGAACAAAGAAGTCTACCATTCCTAATTTATTTCACTCAAGCTAGAAAACTAGAAATAGACCATGCTTGAGCAACTAATAATTTTTGTTCATCGCACCGAGGAACATCACACCAACTTGGGAGTTCCTAACCCCCCATCTACTGTCTTATTTCACTGTCTCCAGGGTTATTTTCCCCCTTGAATCATGGTGAATACAGGTTGTGAAATAAAGGGCAACGAACTTTTCTGCCCCAGTAACAATTCTCATTTTCATCGGCCGAAATCGGAAATGAGATTCGGAAAAACTGAAGGTCGGATTCCCACAAGTCATTTCTGCCTCGGAGTAACTTAAACTCCAGTTACCATTGAGTATGGCCTGTCCCCATCGACAGCGGTGCGCTGGGAAGAGCATTCCTACGGTCCCACGACCTCACCTCGGCCCTCCCTCCACGATCCTTCCCCGCTCGAACTGTCTTCACCTCCTACACCCTCGGTCCAGGCGCTCGCGGCCACTCGTGAGCAAGAAAGAAGGCTTTCCTTTTGGGAAAAGCGGCGAGTTAGAGGTTTATTTTTTGAAGGATCTGAACCCTCGGAGCAGGAGGAGGAGGCAGGGTTGGGGAAGTGGGCGGGAACCAGGGCACTATCCATCAAAACACTTCGCGCTAGGAGATGGCTTAATTAAAAAGTCGTCTTCGGGCCTCCACCGCGGCCCAGAAACCTCCACTCCGGACCGGGGTGGAAACATGGTCTCCACGCTCCCGAAGGATGGAACCAGATAGGGAGCCCTTGATGCTCAGGTTCCGAGGAGGCGGGAGCAAAGGAACAAAGCCGCGGCCATCCCTGGCCTGATGGCCAGGCGACCCCCGGGGCCCGCTTACCTGCCGTCAGCAACTGCATGGCGTGAGTAAAGGACGGATCGAGTGAATCCTTCTCGGCCATGAGTTCCGGCAGGTACTTATTCTCCGTTTCCATCTTGACCGAGGCTGTGGCCGAGGGAGGCAGCAGCGGGGTCGGTGCTGGACCGCCCACCGTCGCGTCTGGGCCCGTGGCCGAGGGCGGCAGCAGCGGCGGTGGCTGCGTGGCGGGCGAGGCCCGGGCGCCCCCCCGGACTCCTCCTCCCCGGGACCGGTGAGGCAGCGGCGGCTGCCGAGACGGCGGCGGACGCACCGAGGGGTGGGCACCTGAGGGGTCCTTGGAGCAGCTGCGGCCCGAGGACCGGGTCATGCGCGCGGCAGGGTCGTCCCGGCGCTGCATCGCGAAGGATGTGGGGCGAGCAAGCGAGGAAGCGACGCAGCGGCGGCAGGGGCCCGACGGCGGTTGGCGGAGGTGGGAGAGCCGGATCGAGAGCGACCGAAGCCGACCCGAACGACCCAGCGAGAGAGCACCGGAAGTGAGGCGGCGCGCGTGCGCAGCCTGCCACCGGCACCGCCCTAGAGTTTCTCCGCGGAGAACAAAGTCCCCAGTAGGGGCAGTGCGCATGCGCATCACCGGGGCGCCAGAAGACGTCGCCTCTCGCTTTACTTTTCCGTCTGAGCCTTCCGGACCAGGGCTTGGCGCGCGTGCGCGGGCTGCCGCAGACTTCCTTCGTTTTTCTTTCCCACGTGACTCCGCGCTAGCGGTGCACATGGCCCCGCCCCCCTCTGGGGGAGCTGACGGGGGTGGTGGAATGTCTTTGTCTGCGCGCCGGCCTGCCGAGTGTGGGGCGGGAGACTTGTTAATCCTGGGCCACGCCTCCTCCAACGGGCGGGTCGTGGGGTCGCGCAGCGGGGAGGCTCGCACCTAGAGGCGGCAGGGAGGAAGCTGCCGGCCGAAGCCGGGAAAGGAGGGGAGGAAAATACTGCCCAAACAGAGGGCCAGGAAGTGGGAGGGAGAGGCCTGGCTGAGTGGTGGAGTTGGGGAAGAAAGCCTGCAGGGGAAATCGTGGAAGGAAGGCTCCGTGGGAAGACTGAAGGCTACTTATTGTAGGACTTACGAGGGAAGGAGAGATTAGAGACCTGAAGTACGCAAAGAACTCCAGATCCAAGCGAAGAGCCCACGAAGTTGCATCCCAAGGTTTTCAGAATAGTAGGTTCCAAGCCCAAGCCGGGCAGGATGGCTCATGCCTGTAATCCTACCTACTCTGGAGGCTGAGATCTGAGGACAGGGTTCAAAGCCAACTCGGGCAGGAAAGTCTTGAGACTCTTCTCTCCAATTAACCACCAGAAAACCGAAAATGATGCTGTGGCTCAAGTGGTAGAGTTCTGGCCTTGAGCTGAAGAACTAAGGGACAGTACCCAGGCCCAGAGTTCAAGCCCCATGACCACCCCCCCACCAAAAAAAAAATAGTAGGTTCCCAAAAGTTAACCATTGGTGAGACAGAACTCTGAATTTGTACTGGGGGCTTGTGTGTTTTTCTATTTGTACCAGTCCTGGGGCTTATACTTGGGTCTTGGACACAGTCTATGAGTCCTTGAACTTTTGTGCTCAAGGCTAGTGTTTAGCACATTAAACTACAGCTTCATTTCCAGGTTTTTGATGATTAATTGGAGATAAGAGTCCCAGAGTCTCACCTTGCCTGCCCCAGCTGGCTTCAAATCACCATCCTCAAATCTCAAGTAACTATTATTATAGGCATGAACCACCGGTGCCCATCTAGTACTGGCTTTTGAATTCAAGTCCTTAACTGTTGCTAAACAGGGGTTCTACCACTTGAACCATTTCTCTAGCCCTTTATGCTTTTAGTAATTTTGTGAGTAAGGTGTCATGTTTTATATACTATTTAAATCTCCCATAGCTGGGTGCCCACCACCAGGCCCACTTCTTGGTTGAGGTAATAATCTCTCTAGCCGGGTGCTGGTGGCTCACGCCTGTAATCCTAGCTACTCAGGAGGCTGAGATCTGAGGATCGTGGTTCAAAACCAGGCCGGGCAGGAAAGACCGTGAGACTCCTATCTCCAATAAACCACCAGAAAACCGGAAGTGGTGCTGTAGCTCAAGTGGTAGAGCGCTTGCCTTGAGCTGAAGAGCTAAGGGACAGCGCCCAGGCCCAGAGTTCAAGCCCCACGACCGACCAAAAAAAAAAAAAAGAATCTCTCTAGCCTAGGCTGGCTTCCAAATGAGATCCTCATCACCACGACCGAAATAGCTGGGATTATAGGTGTGACCCACTGCACCTGGAGCAGAGAATTCTTATCCCCATCCCTACCCCCTTCTGCAGTTTGAACTCAGGACCTGACTAGCTGGGCTTGCTAGCTATAGTGGGTCTCTACCACTTGGAAAACAATCCCAGTCCAGCTTTTTGCTGGTTATTTGGGACAGAGTCTCTTGGACTTTTCAGCTCAGGCTTGGAACCATGATCCTCAGATCTTGGCCTCCTGAGGAGCTAGGATTATACCCACCAGTGCCGGACAAGTTATTGTCACATTTTGCATTTAAAATCAAAAAGGGGCCTGGGAAGGTGGCTCAGTGGTAGAGTGCTTGCCTGAGGCCCTGGGTTCGATTCCTCAGCACCACATAAGCAAAAAGAAAAAAGCTGGAAGTGGCGCTGTGGCTCAAGTGGTAGAGTGCTAGCCTTGAGGTGAAGAGCTGAGGTACAGCGCCCAGGCCCAGAGTTCAGGTCCCACGACCGACCAAAAAAAAAAAAAAAATGTAGATTTTAGCCAGGCGCTGGTGGCTCATGCCTGTAATCCTAGTTACTTAGGAGGCTGAGATCTTAGGATCTCGGTTCAAAGCCAGCAGGGCAGCAATGTCCATGAGACTCTTGTCTCCAATAAACCACTCAGAAAACCAGAAGTTGCACTGTGGCTCAAGTGGTAGAGTGCTAGCCTTGAGCTGAAGAGCTGAAGGACAGCGCCCAGGCCCAGAGTTCAAGCTCCATGACCAACAACAACAAAAAAAATCCACATTCCTGCCCCGGCTGACTTTGATAAGATCTCAGCCTCAGCCTCCTGAGTAGCTAGGATTACAGATGTGAGCCACTGGCACCCAGCTGAATGTGGATTTTCTTGATAACTGTAACAAGAAAGGTAATATGGCAAGTGCCAAAAGATAACTGAAAATTAAGTGTGACTGGGATGCAAAACAGTAGATTTGAGCCAGGAGAAAATGAGTTCCAGGCAGGAGGAAGTATGAGTAAATGAGAAGAGATGATAATGTGAGAGATACTTTCAGACTGTGAAGCAATAGGTAGGTTGAAGGCAACTTCGTGAGAAGAGGAAAAGGACACTGAGGATTTATAACTCCCCTGCAATTCATTTCTGCCTCTGTCCTTGAAAATCTTGCTTGGGCAGTGGTGTTACAAATGGCTAATGTGTCCTTGCTCTGTAATGAGATGCCATGATAGAGGTACCTTGAGCTGAGACTAATAAAACTTTGATAAAGATGTGTCTGGGAAGGAGCTGAGGAGTGGTGTCTGGGTTTTCTAGACTAGCATAAACAGTTACTGCATATGTATATTAAAACATCGGTTGTACACCTTAAATAGACACAAAAGAAAAACTAAGAAAGTATTTTTTCAGATTCCCACCAGATCTTTATCTGAATGCAGTTGAAGAGGGGTCCTAGGAGCTCTTCTTCCTAGGGAGAACCCAAGAATATCCAAGGCCCTAAGGCTGCAGTATTAAAAAAAAAAAAAAAAAGTGCCTAAAAGCTGCTTTTGCTGACGATCACTGACTTCATACTAGAGCCACAAATTAACTAAAAAGCAGGATAAAAACTAAGTATCTCAGTCTCCTCTATTTTGTATCTCTGTCCTTCATCCTGAGCTATTTTCTCCTATAGGTACCTTATTGCCATTTGAAAATCCAAGAAGGACAAAACACCTGCCAGACATCAATGACTCACCGTAACAAGATACCACCTGATCAAGCCTGACTGGCTCTCAGTCATGTGCTGCCACTAGACTGTTTTATGCAAACCTCTCTCCACCTGACCCCTGCCTTTTGTCTATTTAAACCTATAACTCATGTCTGTACCTCAAAGATGGCTAAAAATACACTCAAGCAAAGTCTTCCCATAACATTGTGTCATGTAATCTTTCTCTTCCTTTCACCATGTCTCATTTGGCACACAGAGACCTGACCAGACCTGACATGTAGAACTCCTTGAATTTGGGTTTGTGGTGTAAAACTCTCATTTTATGCATACTGCTCAAGCAAAAATGTAACTTTCCATTGCAGGGTTTGGGATGGTTGTTAAGGGTTTCCCAGAAAGATGGGAGTCAAGGAAACCTGCCCTGAAGCCTAGAGGTCTAGGTTCACCTAGACCCAGGTTCACCTGAGGGTTAACAGCCTTGTGAAAAGACTTATTTTGGAGCCGGGCGCCGGTGGCTCACGCCTGTAATCCTAGCTACTCAGGAGGCCGAGATATGAGAATCGTGGTTCAAAGCCAGCCCAGGCAGGAAAGACCGTGAGACTCCTATCTCCAATAAATCACCAGAAAACCGGAAGTGGCGCTGTAGCTCAAGTGGTAGAGCGCTCGCCTTGAGCTGAAGAGCTGAGGGACAGCGCCCAGGCCTAGAGTTCAAGCCCCATGACCGACAAAAAAAAAAAAAGAAAAAGACTTATTTTGGAGCAAGGCAGACATTCAAACCAAGCAATGCTTTGGTGTATCATTAGGAAAATCACCAACTCTTAGAACCTTCCTTCCTCTTCTATGAAGTGGGAGGTAATATCTACATTGCAGGCTTGTGGTAAACATTAACAAATAGCAGTATAAACTTCCTGACTATAGAGTTTATGAACAGAAATAATAATTTGATTTTTTTTTTTTTTTTGGTCCAGTCGTGGGGCCTGAACTCTGGGCCTGGGCGCTGTCCCTCAGCTCTTCAGCTCAAGGCTAGTGCTCTACCACTTGAGCCACAGCGCCACTTCCAGCTTTATTCTTTTTGCTTATGTGGAGCTGAGGAATCGAACCCAGGGCTTCAGGCATGCAAGGCAAGCGCTCTACCACTGAGCTACCTTCCCAACCCAGTAATTTGATTTTTTTTTTGTTTTTTTGTTTTTTTGTCGGTTGTGGGGCTTGAACTCTGGGCCTGGGCGCTGTCCCTCAGCTCTTCAGCTCAAGTCGAGCACTCTACCACTTGAGCTACAGTGCCACTTCCAATAATTTGATTTTTATAATGATTTGTAGCTACTTTATTTAGACTGTGGACCTGAAAATCCTGTTAGTGTGTGTGTGTGTTGTTGTTGTTGTTTTGTCAGTCCTGAGGCTTGAACTCAGGGCCTGGGCACTGTCCCTGCTGCTTTTGCTCAAGGCATTCTACCACCTGAGCCATAGCATCACTTCCAGCCTTTTCTATGTGGTGCTGAGGAATCCAACCCAGGGCTTCATGTATGCTAGGCAAGCACTGTACCACTAAGCCACCTTCCCAGACCCAAATCCTGGTTTTACTCTGCATTCATTTCAATGGCTTCTATTCTCCTACCCTATTTACTCTAAATCTAATTATTCCCAAATTTCTCCCCTAATCTAGTTTGGAGTGTAGGATGATTCAGAACTTGGTGATTCAGGGTGCCTGAGGCACCTTAGCTTTGTTCAACTTCTTTGATAAAGCAAAGGTAATAACAATACCTTCCTCAGTGCTATTAGGGTCCAAAGATATGTATCTTTAAAGCCTCTTAACACCATCCTGACAATTAGTAGGTGCTTAACAAGGGAAAACAACCATTATTATTACTGAGAGCACTTATGGAATATCTCCAGGCAGACTGTCACTTTCCCTTAAGTCCCTCAGTGTCTGGAAGATCTATCCTTCAACTGGTAGCTACCTGCCTGACTTGTCCTGAATAGGACAACAGTAGGCCCTGTCTATATTCCCAGCACCTCAGCCAGTTCCTGGACAGAAAGGGCTCCAGTCCTGGGCAGGAGAGTTTCTTTTCCAAGTATGTATTTTCTCTGTTCAGTCCTGAATGACTACTTGCTATCAGTTGTGTGGAGTGAGGGAACAGGAGTCAGGAAGCTAGAAGTAGAGCATTAACTAAGAGATTCTCTAATCTCAAGTAGCTGGCAGTGAAGAGTAAGCCAAGTTAACATCTGGCTTGGAAAGTGTAATAGAAATATATAAAAAAAAGCCGTAGAAGTGCCCAGGAAGGAGTGACTGACCAAATCTTAGCATCACCAACACCACCATGAGTTAGGAAAGTGGAGTGTCTGAGAAGTTGCCAGTGGAATGAGGGTGGGGCTTTTCCATATTTGAGACTCTTAACAGAGCTTGATCGCAAATCAGTATTCTCTCCTAGAATGCACAACTCTGAAATTTCAATCTCTAATTCAGATTTCTTGGTTCTAGAGAGCCTATTTGCAGCCCCATTGTAGTTGGTTGGATGTCTCAGAAGCCCCTCCCACTCTGTGTCCCCAGTAGAACTAAACTACAAGTACTAGCAGTGCTGCTACAGGGCATATGGGTTCCTTCATACCACACCAATTCCCATAGAAGCATCCCAGAAATACCTGAAAGGGAGTTCTGCAGAGGCAGGAACAGGAACTCGGAAGATTAATATTCCCGTGGCCACTAAGGACTGTATCATATTTGAATTACAATTCTCTTTTTGTACCTCTACTGCTAACCAGAGGTGAACTGCTATGGACAGGAACCATTTCTTTCTTTCTTTCTTTTTTTGTCGGTTGTGGGACTTGAACTCTGGGCCTGGGCACTGTCCCTCAGCTCTTCAGCTCAAGGCGAGCGCTCTACCACTTGAGCTACAGCGCCACTTCCAGTTTTCTGGTGGTTTATTGGAGATAGGAGTCTCACGGTCTCTCCTTCCCGGGCTGGCTTTGAACCACAATCCTCAGATCTCAGCCTCTTGAGTAGCTAGGAATACAGGCGTGAGCCACCAGCGCCTGGCAGGAACCATTTCTTGGATAGACAGAGGCCCAAGGCAGGGTAGGTATTCCAGTTGTGATGGCAAATAGTTGCCACAAATTAAATTGCCACTCTGCCCTCACCTTCATCATTGACCTGTTCCTATCAGTGTTCCCTGTCTCAGAGAATAGTACCAGCACAAGCTGGAAATCTGAGTGGTCCTAACTTCTCTCCGTTGCCTTACTGCTCTACCTCTGCTAGATTTCTTTAAATCCTAGTTTTGTTTGTTCTGTATCAGACCTATATTTCTCTATCTCCACTGCCTCTGTCTCCATCTGAAGTACCATAATGCCTCACCTGAATTCCCTCCCTCCCTCCTTCCTTCTTTCCTTCCCTCCGTCACATCCTCTCTCCCTCCCTTTCTCTCTTTTCTTTTTTGTACTGATATTGGGGCTTGAGCTCAAGACCTTGTACTTTTGCTTCCTTCCTTCCCTCCCTCCCTCCATCTCTCCCTCCTTTCCTTCTTCCCTCCCTTCATTCTTTCCTCCCTCCCTCCTTCCTTCCTTCCTTTCCTCTTTCTCTCCCTCCCTCCCTCCAACTCTGCCTCCCTCCCTTTCTCTTTTTTCTTTTTTGTACTGATATTGGTTTATGTGGTGCTGGGGAATCGAACCCAGGGCCTCAGGCATGCAAGGCAAGCGCTCTACCACTGAGCCACCTTCCCAGCCCCTTTGTACTGATATTGGATCTTGAGCTCAGGACCTTGTACTCTTGCTTCCTTCCCTTCCTTCCTCCCTTCTTTTCTCCTTTCCTTCCTCCCTCTCTTCCATTTCTCACTCCCGTTCCTTCCTTCCTACCTACCTCCTTCCTTCCTTCTTCCCTCCCTCTCTTTCTCTTTCTTTTCCTTTTTGTACTGATATTGAGCTCAGGACCTTGAACTCTTGCTTGGCTTTCTTGCTCAAGGCTGAAGTTCTGCCGCTTGAATTGCACCTCCACTTCTAGCTTTTTGCAGGTTAAGAGTCTCTTGGATTTATCAGTGAAGGCTGGCTTTGAACCTTGATCCTCGATCTCAGCCTTTTGAGTAGCTAGGGTAATAGGTGTGAGCCACCAGCACCTGGCTCCTTACCTGAATGTCTACATCTCTGATCTGGTCTTCTTCATCTTCTCCTGTATCCCTTTACGATTCTCAACATGCCATTCCAGAATACAAATCTGATTGTGCTTGCTCTTGGTTCTTCTTTTTTCTCTTCTTCTTCTCTGTGCCAGTCCTAGTGCCTGAACTAAGGGCCTGGGCACTGTCCCTGAGCTGTTTTTGCTTAAGGCTAGCTCTCTACCACTTGAACCACAGTGCCACTTCCAGCTTTTTCTGCGTAGTTTTTTATTGGAGATAAGAGTCTTATGGACTTTCCTGCATGGGCTGATTTGGACAATGATCCTCAGACCTCAGCCTCCTGAGTAACTAGGATTGCAAGTGTGAGCCACCCTCACCCTGATCTTTTGTTATTGTTAATAAAGGCATTCATAATACAACACAACACACACACACACACACACACACACACACACACACACACACACACACACACACACTTTTTGTTTTAACTTTTTCAGTGGTTTCTCATTGCCCTGCAATAAAGACCAGAGTGTTTAACTTGTCTGACCCAGCCCTGCCTGCATGGCTGGCCACATTTGACTTACTTCATCTTAGGCCAGTTTCTTCTAGCCTTGGCTTTTTCCATTTCTTCAACTACACCAAATTCCTGTTTGCTATAGACCACACAGGCTGGTTCCACCTCAGGTTCATTTGCTGCTCTCTTCCTCATGCCATGAAGTCTCTCTCCTATAGCTTTGATAACTCCAGATACATTCACATGTCTCCCAGAACCCCAGGACAGTGTTACAAGCTTTCATAACTGCTTTCTAGTCATATTTCTTTTACAGTACTGGAGACTCAAATCCACGGCCTTGTATATGCTAGGCAAATGTTCTTATCACTGGAGCAACATCCCCAGACTCCTCTAGTTTTTCTTGAAGTAAATGTAGGAAACACCCCTCCCTCTCCCACAGTAGGAAACACCCCTCCCTCTTCCACAGTTCAGACTCCTCCAAGCAATGGTTAGCTTCTGCCTTTAGATGGCACTGTCTCCATCCCTCTCCCTAGGTATCATACTATCAGCCTGGCTCTTAAAGCTTTATGTTCTAGAAAGATCATTCTGGATGTGGAATCAGAGAACAGACAGAACAGAAGGAGAGTAGTGGAGGTTAGTGGCAGCCAGAAGCAACAGGGAGAAAAAGAGTTAATACTCAAATTAGAGACACCTAGATCCAAAGGACCTACACCTGGACTCAGTTTGAGTCTAGTTAGTCAGGAGTAGGGTCAGGGAGGGGAAGAATCTTCAGAATTTGTGGCCCATTTTCTTGTGTTTGTTTTTCGGCTCATTCTGAGGCTTGATAGAAGGGCCTGGAAACTATCATTTAGGTTTTGTTGTTTTTTGTCGGTCGTGGGGCCTGAACTCTGGGTCTGAGCGCTGTCCCTCAGCTCTTCAGCTCAAGGCTAGCGCTCTACCACTTGAGCCACAGCGCCACTTCCAGCTTTTTTCTTTTTTGCTTATGTGGTGCTGAGGAATCGAACCCAGGGCCTCAGGCATGCAAGGCAAGCGCTCTACCACTGAGTCACCTTTCAAGCCCTCCCTTAGTCTTTTCTACTCAAGGTTGGTGCTTTATCTCTTGAGCCACAACTTGTGGGTGGGGATGGGAGGGAAAAACTGGGAGAGAGTGAAGAGGTGACATTGTCCAAAAAGGAATGTACTGAGAAATGTACTAATTAGCTGGGCACCGGTGGCTCACGCCTGTAATCCTTACTACTCAGGAGACTGAGATCTGAAGATCAAAGTTCAAAGCCAGCTTGGGCAGGAAAGACCTTGAGGCTCTTATCTCCAATTAACCACCAGAAAACCAGGAATGGTGCTGAGATTCAAGTGGTAGAGCTCTAGCCTTGAGCTGAAGAGCTCAGGGACCGTTCCCAAGCCCAGAGTTCAAGCCCCACGACTGACAAGAAAAAGAAAAGAAAAAGAAAAGTACTGATTATCTGACCTACATAACTGTACCCCTGTGTACATAACCTTTATAATAACAATAAAAAATAAAAATTGGCTGGGAAGGTGACTTAGTGGTAGAGTGCTAGCCTTGAGCAAAAGAAGTTCAAGGACAGTGCCCAAACCCTGAGTTCAAGCCCCAGGACTGGCAAAAAAAATAAAAATTAAATTAAAAAAACAAAGAGGCTGGGAAGGTGGCTCAGTGGTAGAGTGCTTGCCTTGCATGCATGAGGCTCTGGGTTCGATTCCTCAGCACCACATAAGCAAAAAGAAAAAAGCCAGAAGTGGCGCTGTGGCTCAAGTGGTAGAACGCTAGCCTTGAGCTGAAGAGCTGAGGGACAGTGCCCAGGCCCAGGCCCCATAACTGGACCCCCCCCCCCAAAAAAAAATAAAAAAAACAAAGAGTCTCATAGACTTTCCTGCTCCATCCTCAACCAATGCCTGGCTTCCTATGGCCTATTGTCTGCTATTAGTTTTGTTTGGGCTCCTAAAGGAAAAAGGAAAATCCAAAAATCCACTGATTCTGGTTGATCTGAGTAAACTTTGGAAATTTAATAAGATATACCTTATGAGCCTACTAGTTATTTATTTTTGTCAGTTGTGGGGCTTGAATTCTGGGCCTGGTGTTGTCCCTTAGCTCTTCAGCTCAAGGCTAATGCTTTACCACTTGAGCCACAGCGCCACTTCCGGTTTTCTGGTGGTTAACTGGAGATAAGAGTCTCAAAGATTTTTCCTGCCCAGACTGGCTTTGAATCAATCCTTAGATCTCAGCTTGCTGAGTAGCTAGGATTACAGGTGTGTGAGCCACTAACGCCTGGCCTACTAATCATTTTGAAACAAGATTTTACCTTTTTTCCTAGGCCTGAATCTGAACTACGATCTGCCTATTTTATACTTCCCAGAATAGCTGAGATGACAACTCCACACTCAGCTTCTTCTGTTGAGATGGGATCTTGCAAACTTTTTTGCTCAAACTGGCCTGGAGCCAAGATCCTCCCAATCTCAGCCTCTGAAATAGCTGGGATGACAGGTGTATACCACTGCACCAAACTATTGGTACACCAAACTATTGAGAAAGAGTTCAGCTGGGAGAATGGTTTCCAGTGAAAAATTAAGTGTCATTAATTGTTTTGCTTGGTTTGGTTTTTTTTTTGTCGGTCATGGGGCTTGAACTCTGGGCCTGGGAAATTAAGTATAATTAAAGAGTAGTGAGACTGATTTTTCTCATGTAGCTTTTAAAGTGACAGCCAGTTCTAAAAGGTAAGCAAAAATCCTTCTAAGAAGCCGGGCACTGGTGACTCATTCCTGTAATCCTAGCTGCTCAGGAGGCTGAGATCTGAAGATCAAGGTTCAAAGCTAGCCTAGGAAGGAAAGTCCATGAGACTCTTCCCTCCAATAATATACTAAAAAAAACAGAAGTGAAGCTGTGGATTAAAGTGTGCTAGCCTTGAGCAGAAAAGCTCAGGGACAGTGCCCAGGCCTTATAACCGACCAAAAAAAAAAAAAATCCTTCTGAGAAATGAAGGTACTGTGAGAACAAGGATGGACATGCCCCCTTCCTCCTAAAAAAGATTACTTCAAGACAGCATTTGTGGGCTGGGAAGGTGGCTCAATGGTAGAGTGTTTGCCTTGCATGCATGAGGCCCTGGGTTCAATTCCTCAGGACCACATAAGCAGAAAAAGCTGGAAGTGGTACTGTGGCTCAAGTGGCTCAAGTGGTAGAGCGCTAACCTTGAGCTGAAGAGCTGAGGGACAGTGCCCAGCCCCAGAGTTCAGGCCACATGACTGACAAAAAAAAAAAAAAAGACAGTACTTGTTTCTTTCTTTCATGTATATATGCATACATTTCTTCAAATATTTATTATTATTTTTCTCTAACAGGTGACACACATTGTCCTGGGTATTGTGGTAAGTGGTAAACAAGATAGAATCTCCATGTTTGTGTTATTTTATATAGGGAGACAGATTTGATTTTGTTTTGTTTTTGCCAATCCTAGGGCTTGAACTCTGGGCCTGGGTGCTGTCCCTGAGCCTCTTTGTGCTCAACGCTATTGCTCTACCACTTGAGCCACAGCGCCACTTCTGACTTTTTTTCTAATTAATTTATTGGAGATAAGAGTGTCTTCCGCACAGGGCTGGGAGTGTGTCCTAGTGGTAGAGTGTTTGCCTAGCATGCATGAAGCCCCTGGGTTCAATTTCTCAGTACCACATAAACAGGAAAAAGCTGCAAGTGACTCAAGTGGAAGAGTGTTAGCCTTGAGCAAAAGATGCTCAGGGACAGTGCCCAGGCCCTGAGTTCAAGCCCCAGGACTGGCAAAAAAAAAGAATCTCACACACTTTCCTGATCAGGCTGGCTTCAAACCACGATCCTCAAATCTCAGCCTCCTGAGGAGCTAGGATTACAGGGGTGAGCCACCAACACCTAACTCCAAAAGTAAGTTTTAAAAGCCAGACAGTGGTGGCTCACTCCTGTAGTCCTAGCTACTCAGGAGTCTGAGCTCTGACAATTGTGGTTTAAAGCCAACTTGGGAAAAAGTATCTGTGAGACTCTTTTATTTCCAATTAGCTACCAAAAAAGCTAGAAGTAGAGCTGTGGTGAAGTGCTAGCCTTGAGCAAAAAAAGTTCAGGGACAACACCCAAGCCCCAGCCCCAGGACTCTCTCTCTCTCTCTCTCTGTCTCTCTCTCTCTCTCACACACACACACACACACACGCGTGCGCACGTGTGTGTGTGTGTGTGTGTGTGTGTGTGTGTGTAGCCAGGTACTAGTGGCTCATGCCTATAATCCTAGCTTCTCATGAGGCCCAAGAAGTGCAGTTTGACGCCAGTTGGGACAAAAAAAGTCTGTGAGACTCTTATCTCCAATTAAAAAGCTGGAAGTGGAAGTATGGCTCAAGTGGTAGAGCACCAGCTTTGAGTGAAAAAGGTTAGCAAGAGTGCCAAGCCCTGAGTTCAAACCCCAGTACTTCCATACACATACTTCTCCTGCACATTAGCATGCACATAAAAGACATGAATTCTCTGATTGTTGATGACTGTGGGAGATAGAGATAAGCAAATTGGCAATGGCAAGTCCAAGTCCCTGAGATTAAGTGCTAGCTTTAGCATAAACACAAGGTGTTAGGGATAACAAAGGGAGGCCACCTAACCTAGTCTTCAAGTTGAAGGGTTTTTTTGGGTTTTTTTTTTGGTTGTGGGTCTTGAACTCTAGGCCCTGGGCACTATCCTTGAGTTCTTCAGCTTAAGGTGAGTGCTCTACCACTTGAGCCACAGCGCCACTTCTAGTTTTCTGGTGGTTAATTGGAGATAAGAGTCTCACGGTCTCTTCTGCCCAGATTGGCTTTGAACCACAATCCTCAGATCTCAGTCTCGTGAGTAGCTAGGATTACAGGCGTGAGCCACCGGTACCCAGCCGAGACATGAGGAGAGAGAAAGGAGTCTGGTGAGAGGACTCACAGTTTAGTACGTCTGGCTCTTCAGAGGCATCTATCTTGTTAAAAGAGAAATCAGCTTAACTTATTTTATTTTTATAAGCCTCTTGAGTTTGCATAAGAAAGGCATTCCGAGGTTTGTCAGCAGTGAAATGACCCAGTTCAGGGCCTGCCCAACTCTCTGCTGCTTCTCCCTAATCTCCTCAAGTCAGTCTTAATAATCATCTGTCAGCTGGAACTTAGAGCCTGACACCAGGCTCCGTGTGGGAAAAAGTAAAGCCTTCTGGTTGAACACCTCAGTTCTTCTCTAACTAGATGAACAGAAACACAGGAGGGAAAAATCAAGATATTGTTCTCTGAGTAGAGGAAGACTGAATCCTGAGAGCCTCTTCTGGAGCACCAGGATAAAATGTGGGAAAGAGACTGGGGCCAGCTTAAGCTTTCAAACAAGCTTTCAGAAAATCCACTTTATCAAAGAATGGGAGCAGTCTGTTGACTCTGTGCCCCTATAAACTGACTCATTGGGTTTGTCCCTAACCTCCAGAGAAGATAGACATAAAAGGGATTGCTTACTAGCACAGATGGTCTGTATTTATTGAGATAGTGGTTTATTCTCTGCACAATAAGACTTCTGAGACAAGCTGACTGGGGCACTTGTGATTCTAACATACTTGTTCCTCCAAGTTTGTGGACTCTGTATTATTGGATTAGAAAACTAAACAATCCACTAGCCAAGAAGGAAGGGTGGGCTTTAACCTCTTCTGCATTGCAGATGAGAGCCTGGAATCCTGGCCTGTTTGTTTTGTGCCAGTACTGGGGCTTGAACTCAGAGTCTTGTGCTCTAAGCTCAGAATTTTCATTTAGGGCTGGTGTTCTACCACTTGAGCCATGCCTCTAGTCTGGCAGGTGCTCTACCAAAATGGAGCCATGCTGCTATTCTGGCATTTAGTTAGTTGGAGATAGAGTATCTCTGATTTTTCTTCTCAGGCAGGATTTCAACCCCAATCCTCAGATCTCAGCCTCGTAGGTAGCTAGGATTATCAGTGTGTCACTAGTATCTGACTACAGGAGTTATTTTTTATATAAGGCTTCATTTTTTTGCCAGGCTGGTCTGGATTGTGATACTCCTATTTTATGCTTCTGCTGTAGCTGAAATGACAGGCACATGTCACCACACCCAGCTTTGTCTTTTTTCTTGGTTGTGGGCTTGAACTCAGGACTTGGGCGCTGTCTGTAAGCTCTTTCACTATAAGCTAGTGCTTTACCGCTTTGAGCCACAGTGTCACTTCAGTTTTCTGGTGAACTGGAAATGATTCTCAGGAAGACTTTCCTGCCCAGGCTGGCTTTGGGCCATGATCCTCAGATCTCAGCTTCCTGAGTAGATAGGATAACAGATGTGAGCTACCAGTACCCGTCTTGGTACCATTGTTGACCTTAGTGAACTAATTCATTTAAAAACTATTAACTTGGTATGAAAAAAACCTCAAGCAACTAAGTTGTTTTCTTCAAGTTTATCAAGCCTTTATTTTGAAGGAAGGAAGATTGTTCAAAAAATAATCATCTAGGAAGTGGCGCTGTAGCTCAAGTGGTAGAGCGCTCGCCTTGAGCTGAAGAGCTGAGGGACAGCGCCCAGACCCAGAGTTCAAGCCCCACAATCGACCAAAAAAAAAAAAAAATCATCATCATCTAAAGAACAGAACCCTGGTGGCCCACACCTGTAGTCCTTGCTACTCAGGAGGCTGAGATCTGAGAATTGCAGTTTGAAGCCAGCCAGGGCAAGAAAGTCTATAACTCTTTATCTCCAATTAAACACCAAAAAAAGAAGTGATGTTGTGGCCCAAGTTGTAGGGCATTAGCCTTGAGCAAAAGAAGCTCAGGGACAGCGCCTAGGTCTTGAGTTTAAGCTCTAGGACCAACATACACACACACACACACACACACACACACACACACACACACACACACACATCTAAAGAAAACATAAGTTGAATATTTTAACCATTTTAAGCAGAGACTTCTGAAACCATTCCTCCATCTTAGATCCTAAAATTACTAGTTCATAATAATTACTAAAAACACAACTACTAACATTTTTTAAAGGACTTTAGTATATTTCAGGCTCTGGGTAAGGCTTTCAGAGTCAGGATCATGCAGTCCATTAAGTGTATCGGATCTTCAAAGTAATTTGATACATGGATTAGACACATGCTTTTCATTGCTACCCATAGCTCATCTGCTTATACACTTGACAATTTTGTATGTCCCTTGAATGATGTTATATATATCCAAATGGTCCTTGGAAGAAAAAGAATTTCCTACCTCTGCTAGAATTAAGGACCATAGTTATACCTGTATTACAGAGAGGAAGAAACTGAAGCCCAATTGCTCAACTCACATAAGTGGCAGATTAAGGTTTGGAACCAAGGGCTCTCTGATTTCAAAGTCAATATTCTTAGATCACTAATAGTTGTAGAGATTTACTCTATTTTTTTTTTTTAAGTGCCAAGATGGGGATGTACCTGCTATTTTCGCTCATTGGTTAGCACTGTACTAACTGAACCACATCTCCAAACCCTGTAGAGATTTATTCTAAGAAATAGGTTCTTGTTTAAGCACATGCAAATGATTTTTTTGTGTGTGCCAGTACTGAAGCTTGAACTCAGGGCCTAGGCACTGTCCCTGAACTTTTTTTTTTTTTGGTCAGTCGTGGAGCCTGAACTCTGGGCCTGGGCGCTGTCTCTCAGCTCTTCAGCTCAAGACTAGCACCCTACCACTTGAGCCACAGAGCCACTTCCGGCTTTTTCTGCTTATGTGATGCTGAGGAATTGAACCTTGAACCCAGGACCTCATGCATGCAAGACAAGCATTCTTCCACTGAGCCAACCTCCCATCCTGTCCTTAAACTTTTTGCTCAGGGCTAGCACTCTACCACTTGAGCCATAGCACCACTTCTGGCTTTTTCTGAGTAGTTTATTGGAGATAAGTCTCACAAACTTTCTTCCCCCAGCTGGCTTTGAAATACAATCCTCTGAATAGCCCCCTGAATAGCTAGGATTATAAGTGTGAGCCACCAGCACCCAGCAATTTTTAAAAATTTACTAGGGGCTGGAGGTGTGACTTGAGTAGTAGAGTGCCTGTCTAGCAAGCACAGAACCCTTGGTTCAGTCCTTAGTATTGACAAGAAATATTAGCATTTATTAATTGTTTAAAATAGTGGGATTTATTATGATATTTATTCACACACTCACATACATATGTGTAATGTACTTTGATCCTATTAGCCTCCCCCATTGCCCTCTTTTTTTTTTTTTTTATTGTGAAAATACTGTTCAGAGGGGTTACAATTACATGGGCAAGATAATGAGTACATTTCTTATCAAGCATTGTAGCCTCCTCCTTTGTTTCCCCTTCCCATCCCTTCCCATCCTCCTCCCGCCCCCCTCCCCCTCCAAAGTTGTAAAGTTCGTTTTCGACATAATGACTTGTACATCTCATTGTTGCAATGGGTCCACCTGTATCCCTATTTAAATGATTTATTTTTTCCCTTTCCCTCCACAAATTATACTGACATCAAATACAGTGAAAGCAAGGGTTATACTGTGGGGGCCCATTGCCCTCTTATGTCCCCTCTCCCCAAGGACTATTTTACTGAAGATGTTTTTCCAACGATTTTGAACATGAAGTAAAACTCCTTTTTATCTCCAACTGCTTTTTAGATTAATCTAAGATATCAAATTTTAAAAATGAAGTAGGAAGCATTAGGGGCTATTTTCTTCTTGACACACTTGCTACCTAGTTCAAACTCATCAATCTTCCTGCCTCTCCCTCCCAGTTGCTGGGATTGTAGGCATAGGACAGCACACCCTGTTTCTTCTTCACTTATAACACAGACCACCTTGACGCTGTTGATGTGCTACACAGCACTTCACACTTTCTGAATACCACACAAACAACTGCCTCAGAAGACTGAGATCTGAGGATTGTGGTTCAAAGCCAGGCCAGGTTGGCAAGTCTGTGTGACTCTCATCTCCCATTAACCACTGAAAAATCCAGAAGGGGAACTGTGGCTCGAGTAGTAGAGTGATAGCCTTGAGCACAATAGTTCAGTGACAGCACCCAGGCTCTGAGTTCAAGCCACAGGACTGGTTTAAAAGAAAATAAAAGACATCAATTTTTATGTCAGGCTTTAGGGCAAACTCTAGGTTACACAGAAATAGTTTAGAAAATCTTAGTCTCTGGATTCCTGGAGAATCCAATAAACAGTATCTTGCCAAGTTGAGGTGATATCAAAGGATGTGGTATTTATCTTTTTTTCCCCTTTTTTGCCAGTTCTGGGGCTTGAACTCAGGGCCTCAGCCCTGCCCCTGAGCTTCTTTTGCTCAAGGCTGGCACTCTACCACTTGAACCACAGCACCACTTGCGGCTTTTTTCTGTTTATGTGGTACTAAGGAATTGAACCCAGAGCTTCATGCATGCTAGGCAAGTAGTCAACCACTAAGCCACCTTTCCAGCCCTCTTTTCTCTCTCTCTCTCTTCTTCCTTCCTTTCTCTCTTTCTCCTTTCTTTCTTTCTTTCATTCATTCTTTCTTTCTTTCTCTTTTTTGGTCAGTCATGGGACTTGAACTCTGGGCCTGGGCGCTGTCCCTCAGCTCTTCAGCTCAAGGCGAGAGCTCTACCACTTGAGCCACAGAGCCACTTCCTCTTTCTTTCTCTCTTTCTCTCTTTCTTTCTTCAGCAGACAGAGCCAATTTATTTGAAAGTGAATGGACTGAAGAGAAAGGAAGCAGTGAAGGACTCTCCTAACACAGGGCCTTGAAGGATGAGTCCCATGCTATGTGTCTTAAACAGGTCACGCATAGAAAGTGCCCTCTTTTAGAATATGAGGTGCTGGAGTGGAAAATGGAAAATCCTTTTCAATTTTATACTTAATAACTCACTTATAGAGTTTTTGCTTATTTTTTTTTTTTGGTCCCTACCAGTTTATGTTCAAGGGTTTGGAGGTCCTATTTCCCAAGGGAGGAACACTTCCTCCAGAGAAGATACACATTAGATTGATTCCCTCTATTTGGAAGTAAGATTTTCTCTGGGTGATTTTGGACTCCTCATGCTATTAAACTAATAGCAGAAAAGGAGTTTATGATATTGGTTAGGCCGATTGATCCTTCACATGAATTGGAAACTAGGTTGCAACCTCCACCAGTGGCCAGGAGAAGAATGTTTGTTTCCAATGGATTCATCAGGGTGCCCCTTATTCCTCCAGTATCTATTAACAGTTGGTGTGAAACTATAGCAAAGTCATAAAGATGGTAGGGGAAAAACAAAGGAGGGGTAACATTGCTCCATTGGAAATGTACTTACTCATGTAAGTACATTTTTTTTGTTGTTGTTGGTTGTGGAACTTGAACTCTGGGCCTGAGAGCTGTCCATCAACTCTTCAGCTCAAGGCTAGCACTCTATCACTTGAGCCACAGCACCACTTCTGGTTTTCTGGGCAGTTTATTGGAGATAAGAGTCTCACGGAAGCCGGGCGCTGGTGGCTCACGCCTGTAATCCTAGCTACTCAGGAGGCTGAGATCTGAGGATCGCGGTTCAAAGCCAGCCCGGGCAGGAGAGACCGTGAGACTCTTATCTCCAGTAAACCACCAGAAAACCGGAAGTGGCGCTGTAGCTCAAGTGGTAGAGCACTCGCCTTGAGCTGAAGAGCTGAGGGACAGCGCCCAGGCCCAGAGTTCAAGCCCCACGACCGACAAAAAAAAAAAAAAGAGTCTCACGGACTTTCCTGCCCGTGATCCTCAGATCTCAGCCTCCTGAGTAGCTAGGATTACAGGCATGAGCCACTGGCGCCTGGCCTGTATAGTATCTTTACGATAAAATAAGGGATGTGAAGGGTAAACCAAAGGAGGAGGCTTCAATGCTTGGTAAGAAATGTACGCATTATCCTGCCCATGTAATTGTAACCCCTCTGTACAGTATGTTCACAAATAAAATTAAATTAAATTAAAAAAATTAATATATATATATATAAAAGATGGGCCACTAACAGAATAGATCCTGTAGAAATGAAGCAAAGAGCCATTAGAAAGGACAAACTAATG
Source organism: Dipodomys spectabilis (assembly GCF_019054845.1). Lineage (NCBI taxonomy): Eukaryota > Metazoa > Chordata > Mammalia > Rodentia > Heteromyidae > Dipodomys > Dipodomys spectabilis. Next base: position 40,842,918 of record NW_024870679.1, on the reverse strand, counting down.
GCATTCACAGGGAAATGAATGAAACTAGAACAAATCGTTTTGAGCACATGGTCTCCCTGATATGTGGATGTTAAATCCAAAATGCAAGGCAAAATAAACAGGACTCAAGAAACAAAGGACCTCTGAGCAATTTGTTGTATCATTTCTAAATGACTCTATGTTCTTGACCTCAAATATGGTGTGTGTGTGTGTGTGTGTGTGTGTGTGTGTGTGTGTGTGTATTATATATGCATATATATATATGCACATCTGAGGGAAGCTAGAAGGAGAATACAGAATCAGAGGGAAACAGGAAAATAGGAAAATATACAACAGAGGGGCCCATCAGCGGCACTGGACATTGATGAAAATGAACTAAGCAACTCAAGGGCAGCGATGGAAGGGAGGGGATGAGAGGGAAAGAGGGAATAGCTTACACTAAGCAAAAGGAAAGAAATGTACATATCACCTGGTGTGGAAGAAATAGTTGTGTTGTCAAAGCTCATAGATTTCACAAATATTATAGATCATGATAATAACAACTTACCTTGTGAAGATTAAAATGTGTGACTTTGAACATCACTATCAATACTGTGAAATTTATGTAATCACTTAATCTCAATTAAAAAAAATACTTTAAAAAAGAAATGAAGCAAAGATCCCTTCTAGCCAATGGTAGAGGCTAAGGGGGACATAGACTAGAAGGCAAAAGAAAGCAGCTTAGAAAGTCAGCTCAGAGTCTTCTCTTCAGCTCAAGGCTAGCACTCTACCACTTGAGTCACAGCGCCACTTCTGGCTTTTTTTTTCTGCTTACGTGGTACTGAGGAATCGAACCCAGAGTCTCATGTATGCAAGGCAAGTGCTCTATCACTGAGCCACCTTCCTAGCCCGCTGCTCAGAGTCTTAACGTCTCTGTAGATAAATTATTTTCTATTTTCTGTATTTCTATGTTTTCTATTATTTTTATTATCCTTCTCCCCAAGTTCCAAACTATCTGAGATGAACAAAACTAGTGGTGGCTATTTTTACTATTTATATTCCAGATAGGAAATAATAGTACAGAAATCACCTAGCTATGATATAGTTTGGTAACTGATGGGTTTTCTTCTTCTCCCCAGTTTTAATACCTCCTGTCTATTCTCTGCCCTGTGCCCCAGGAAGCTAACATCCATGGAATGTGTCACTAGTGCATGCTCTCTCTCTCTCTCTCTCTCCTCTCTCATTTATGCTAGTACTGGCATTTGTACTCAGGGCCTTGTGTTCTCACTTGCCTTTTTCAATCAAAGCCGGTACACTACCACTTGAACTGCACCTAAACTTTCAGCTTTTTGGTGGTTAATTGGTTATAAGAGTCTCATAGGCTTTTCTGCTCAGGCTGGATTTGAGCCATGATCCTCAGATCTCAGCCTCCTGAGTAGCTAGGATTCCAGGCATGAGCCATCAGCACCTGGTTTCACTCTTTTTGATTGGCAGTATTGGCGTTTAAACTCAGGGCCTCTAATTTGCTAAGCAGGCATTCTTAATGTTGAGCTACTCCTCTAGCCCTGATTTTTTTTTGGTAGTGGGTTTTGAACTCAGGACTTGGGCACTGTTCCTCAGCTTTTTCACTCAAGGCTAATGCTCTACTTTGAGCCACAGCTCCACTTCCGGTTTTCTGGTGGTTGATTGGAGATAAGAATTTCACAGACTTTCCTGCCCAGACTGGCTTTGAACCATGCTCCTCAGACCTTAGCCACCAGCACCCAACTTGCTCATTATTTTTTTTTTTTTGGGTCTGGTTGTGGGGCCTGAACTCTGGGCCTGGGCGCTGTCCCTCAGCTCTTCAGCTCAAGGCTAGCGTTCTACCACTTGAGCCACAGCGCCACTTCCGGCTTTTTTCTTTTTGCTTATGTGGTGCTGAGGAATCGAACCCAGGGCCTCAGGCTTGCAAGGCAAGCGCTCTACCACTGAGCCACCTTCCCAGCCCTTGCTCATTATTTTTGAGGTAGGTTTTTCTTTCTGCCTGAGTGTACCTGTTAGTAGGTAGTAGCTAGGATAACAGGTGAGAGTCACCACATCCAGCTCTTCATTGAGAAGGATTCTCATGAACTTTTTCTTTCCTACTGGACTGGCCTTAAACTTTGATCCCAATAATCTCAGCCTCCCAAGTAGTTAGGAATATAGACATGAGCCACCCATGGATTTCACTTTTACTTGGGTTCAGCAAATAGGAGGCACAAGGAGACTGGTTTGCGGGAGAAAACAGTTTAGGGATTTCCCCTGTTCAAGGCTATATTTAATTTTTTTCCCTTGAAATGGCTAATTTTCCTCCAAGACAATAGCTTCTGTTGGTGCCTCTTCTTCCATGGCTCAGGGTCTCTGAGAACTCAGGAATCTCTATTCTCTTCCCTGGCCTTCTCAGTCAGACATACTAATGGCTTCCTGCTGTTGCTAGCCTCTATCTATGTACATCTTCCATTTTGATTCCTTTTAACCTGCCCTACTTATTGAATAATTCCTTCATTAAAGTTTCTGTATTCATCTGTTTAGTAGAGTCTCCTGCTGAGACCCTGACTGAAAGATCTATCATTTAGAAGCCAGGCATCGGTGGCTCAAGCCTGTAATCCTAGCTACTCAGGAGACTGAGATCTGAGGATCATGGTTAATAGACAGCCCAGACAGGAAAATCCTCGAGACTCTTATCTCCAATAAGCCACCAGCAAACCAGAAGTGGCGCTGTGGCTCAAGCACTAGGGCACTAGACTTGAGCTGAAATGCTGAGGGGCAGTGCCCAGGCCCAGAGTTCAAGCCCCACAACTGACATACATACATACATACATAAAAGAAAGATCATTCATTTAAAGGTGAATTATAAATTTCTGAAAATTAATGAGTTTATTAATAATTGATGGGTGCCAATGGCATGTCTGAAATCCTAGCTACTCAGGAGGCTGAGATCCAGAAGATTACTGAAAAATCCATTATACTCCATCTCCAAAGTAACCTGAAAAAAGCGGGACTGGAGGCATAGCTCAAATCGTAGAGTGCCAGCCAAACTAGCAAGTCATACAAGTGTGTCTGTCATCTTGAGTTCAAACCTCAATATTAGCAAAAAAGATAAAAATAATTAATACTCATAAAACAGTAAGAAGATGTTGGGTGCCAGTGGCTTACATCTTTACTCCTAACTTCTCAGGAGGCTAAGATCTGAGGATTGCAGTTTAAAACCAGCCCATGCAGGAATGTCCTTAAGACTCTTACTTCCAATGTACTACAATAAAAGCTGGAAGTGGAGCTGGGGTTCAAGGGGTAGGTCAGTAGCCTTGAGCAAAAGAAGCTCAGGGAGAGGGCCTAGGCCCTGAGTTCAAGTTCTAGGACTGGCAACAACAACAACAACAAAACATTAAGAGGATAGGATATGAAATTGAAGTCATTTTTTTACTCAACATTTATTGAATTCTTGTGGATATGCAAATTAGGTATTGGGAATATAAAAATTAGTGTTAGTTGCTATCTAGTGCACAACTAGCAGGGAGACATGTGTACATAAATTGCATAGTGTGCTAAGTACTCTCTAATGGGGTCCTCAAAGTACTGTGGAACAGATTTGAAGTTTATTCCTTTATTTCACATCCTTTTGGATTTATTTTAGTTTCTTCTCCCAATGGCTATTTGGGGGGACATAAAATCTAAGAGAAACAATTATTTTTAAAAGATTATTTTCATATTCTTAGTGTATGCTATAATTCCCAGCATAACAGAAAAGTATTCCCAAAGTATTCCTAGTTGTTACCTTTGAGAAATGGAAGGCTGGAATTCATCAGCACTTTATCTATTTATATAATAATTTATATATTTAGATAATATACATAATATAATTTAGATATAATTTAAATTTGGTTTTCAATTTTTTGTGCGTGCCAGTCCTGGAACTTGAACTCAGGGCCTGCTTTTTTGCTCAAGGCTAGTGCCTTGAACCATAGATCCACTTCCACCTTTTTTTGGGGGGGGATAGTTAATTTGAGAACAGAGTCTCATGAACTTTCCTGCCTGAGCTAGCTTTGAACTGCAATCCTCAGATCTCAGTCTTCTAAGTAGCTGTGATTATAGGCGTGAGCCACCGGTGCAAAGCTTTTTTTTCCTCTTCTTCACATTTGCCCCTGTACATTAATTTGTTGATATAATCCTTTTTCTTTTTTTGCTGGTGCTTGAACTCAGGGCCTTGCACTCTCAGCTTTTTCACTCAAGTTGGGACTCTACCACAGGAGCCATGCCAACGCTTCCTGTTCACTGAGTCTTTTTAGGAGACAAATATGTATTTGCTTTAAGCCAGTTGTAATGGACACAATGGCTGTGTAAGTTCCTGCTCTCAAAGCATTTATTGTCCCAATGGGGAGTTAAGACGTCCTCAGAACAGTTGGAGACAGCTCATGGTTTAGTGCCAACGGGTTTGGCCCATGAAAGAACAGCAAAAACTGTGTGAATTGCCAAGATTTGAGTCTGAGAGCCTTGGAATAGTGGTACCATTTATAAAAATGGATAGTTGGAAAAAGAGCTGTTTTGGAAATGCAGATACCTATAGTAAAATGTCAGTCTATTTGGCCATGCAGAGGAGTAGGGCTGCAAAAGTAATTCTTAGACTGCAGGCTGCCAGGAACTATAATAATCTTTACCTTTTATTGAATATAGACTATGTGCCAGGCACCGTGCAGTGTTGTTTGCATATGTTATCATTTAATCTTCCTAACTCAATGAGGCCTTTTGACCCTATTTTCCAAATGAAGGAAATAAGGCTTGGTGAAATTGGATCACTTGCCAAGGCTTTATAGCCAGTGGGAAAGCAACAGACTAGAACATGAACAAGTCTGTTCAGCTCTAAAGCATTGTGCTCTGTCATCCAGGAGGATGTGGAAGATTCCATCTCAGCCGTAGGATATAAGTAGAAGGCCAAGGCAGGCATGTCAGCAGGCAGTGGGCAATTCCTCAGACAGCCAGTTCTTCATCCCCATATTCCCAGCATCATCTAAAGGAGTTCAGAAACTGGGAGCTAGTGGCTTACCTGCCTGTAATCCTAGCTATTCAAGAGCCTGAGCCGAGCACTGGTGGCTCACACCTGTAATGCTAGCTACTCAGCCGCTGAGATCTGAGAATTGTTGTTCAAAGCCATCCCCAGCAAGAAAGACCGTGAGACTCTTTTTTTTTTTTTTGGGTCCAGACATGGGGCCTGAACTCTGGGCCTGGGCGCTGTCCCTCAGCTCTTCAGCTCAAGGCTACACTCTACCACTTGAGCCACAGCGCCACTCCGGCTTTTTCTTTTTGCTTATGTGGTGCTGAGGAATCAAACCCAGGGCCTCAGGCATGCAAGGCAAGCGCTCTACCACTGAGCCATCTTCCCAGCCCGGCCATGAGACTCATCTCCAATTATCCACCAGAAAACCAGAAGTGACGCTGTGGCTCAAGTGGTCAAGCGCTCACCTTGAGCGAAGAGCTCAGGGACAGTGCCTAAGCCCAGAGTTCAAGGCCCACGACTGACAAAAAACAAAAACAAACAACAACAACAAAAAAAACACCAAGAGGGCTGGGTAGGTAGTTCAGTAGTAGAGTGCTTGCTTGGCATGCATGAGGCCCTGGGTTTAATTCCTCAGCACCACATACATAGAAAAAGCCGGAAGTGGCGCTGTGGCTCAAGTGGTAGAGCATTAGCCTTGAGCTGAAGAGCTGAGGGACAGCGCCCAGGCCCAGAGTTCAGACCCACGACCGGACCAAAAAAAAAAAGAATTCAAGCCTCATGACAGAAAAAAAAAAAAAAAAAAAGAGCCACATGGACTTTCCTGCCCAGGCTGGCTTTGAACTATGATCCTCAGATCTCAGCCTCCTGAGGAGCTAGGATTTACAGGCATGAGCCACTGGTGCCTGGCAAAGCCTAGGATTTCTTAAAGGAAATTTCTATTTGGGTTTCAGTAAATGTTGGCTTCCAGCAAATGACTTGAAGCTTTGTAAGCCATTACTTATTGAAAGCCAGTGTCTCATGCTTCTTGGGTGGTCTTTAGTGGCTCCATTGCTAGCTTCTTTTGGTTGAATTTCTTTACAACATTAATATCACTAGAAGACTGCTTTAAAGAGCTTCCTCTTTATCACAGCCCTGGCTTCACCCCAGGCATTGGGGATTTTGAACATGCTTTTCCTAGAGAATGGAGGAAACATAAGAGTTCATCCACTACCTTAATTGTCAGAAGTGTCTTCGCAGCATCAGACACATATGGCTGGCCAGTGTCTCTCCCTAGTGGTTCTGGTGGCTGGCATCATTTTTCCTGTCTGAACTCTGCAGGATGAGGCTAGCTGAGTCAGTAGAAACATCCACTTGGCAGTTGGGGGGGGCTGGCAGTGTGGGGAGGGGTCTGGCCGTGGGGGGGCCTATGTGGCACCTCTCTCTTGTTCTTTCCCTGCAGCCTTAGTTGTGGCCTGAGCAAGACTTTGTAAAGGCAGGATCTTCATGACAGCAGCCGGAGTGGGGCGGAGGCTGGCATGCAGTTTCTTGTGGGGTTAGAGCAGAAATAAGAGCGTGAGCTCAGCTGACACTGTGTGATTGGTAGGGCAGAGCTGGGAGGGGTATGAGGCCAAGGGCCTCTCTTTTTCTTGTGGATTGTTAGTCAGAGAGCCTCAGGGAAAATGTCAGCCATCCTGATCTGATATAATTTCCAGCCCCCCTGCTGGATAACTGAGTGATTCTCTAAGCACATGGTCAAGAACAGATTTTTTTTTTTTCCCTCAAGGTGAAAGCAATTAGGCCTTTATTCCCTCCTCCCCTGGCTGCTAGAAAGACAAGAATTATGGAGGGGAAGCAATGTCTGTTTCTGCCAAGGTCAGCCAGGATGCCCTGGCCCATTCCAGTAATTGGCTTGCCACCTGCTTGCACTTCTCCGTTGTTGGTGTCCCTGGGAGGCAGAGACAGGGAGAAGGACAGGAATGGCTGCTTTTTCACTTTTCTCCAGAACAAGAAAGCGAGATCTCGCTCAGCCCTGAGTGGGGAATTAGTAGCAGCACCATAGCCAGGCCTGGGTAACAGCACTCACAGGTGAGGCTGAGCTGTTCTCTCCTTTTCTCTGGAAGATTCAAAGACAAACAGCAGAAAACTCAGAAGACAAAAGAATTCAAATACTTGTGCTTACAAAGGGGTAGAGTCAGAAAGAAGGGCAGGATGCCACCAGAACCTGATCTACTATTTAAAAAAAAAAAAAATCAGGGACATCTCAGTAGAGGGAAAGTCTTTAAAAAGGGACAAAAACCTCATGATAAATGTTTAAAAGAAGGGTAAAATGAAAATAGAAGCTCCTAATTATCCACCCCCTCCCCCCCCACACAGAGGGTAGCAGCTGTTGATGTCATTTTAGGTACTTCTCTAGGAATTTTCCATACTATATTCAAGCGTGCATACGTATATATGACTTTTTTTTAAAAATGGGATTGGTTCATTATACAATACACCTAGTCTGCAGGTTTCTCTCCCTTTACAATGTCTTATTCCATGTCAACAGCTTTCCCTCATTCTTTTTGAAGGTTTTGTGATAAGAGGAAATTATTTTCTCTTTTCTTTTTCTTGAAAGGTGAAACCTGAAGAACAAGGGAGATCAGCAAGGCAAAGGGGTGGTTCTCTAATTGAAGGAGCCTGGGAAAACAAAAACAACAGAGGCTCCTCAACAACAGTCTCCAAACCTCCCTTCCTCCAGATCCCGCCCTCGCTCCCTCTCCCCTCTCACAGCCATATTTTCCCACTTTAATTTGCAAAGCAACGTAGTCTTCTTTTGTCTTGCCCTAACCCTGGGGAGCTTCATTCTTTATGCCAAAGCAACTTATTAAGTATTTTCCTAAACAAAGAACTCTCTACCCAGAGAAAAATTATGCCACTCCCTGAACAAAAAGTAGCTTCAAGCTCTGTGTGGTTTTAAATAGCAATTAAAAAAAAATCTGTTACATACATATAGCACCTGGCAATTCAGAAAGAGTGGTGGTTATTATTTTGCCAGGATTGATGGACCACTAGGCTGTTCCAGAGATCCTGTCTTTCATCTTGGGGATCTATCATCCAAGGACACCTTGTGAATGTTAGGCAAGAGCTATACCCCCCAGCCTTTTGTATGTGTGCGGAAACGCAGCAGAATTTGGGCTTGAAATCAGAGTCTTATACACTTGCTCAACTTTTTTGTTCAAGACTGGTGCTCTTACCACTTGAGCCACAGCTCCAATTCTGGCTTTTTGTTGATTAATTGGAGATAAGGCTAGCTTCAAAACCATAGTCCTCAGATCTCAGCCTATTTTTTTCATATATATATATATATATATATATATATATATATATATATAATTTTTGTTGTTGTTTTTTTGTCAGTCGTGGGGCCTGAACTCGGGGCCTGGGCGCTATCCCTCAGCTCTTCAGCTCAAGGCTAGTGCTCTACCACTTGAGCCACAGCACCACTTCCGGCTTTTTTCTTTTTGTTTATGTAGTGCTGAGGAATCAAACCCAGGGCCTCACGCAAGGCAAGCACTTTACCACTGAGCCACCTCCCCAGCCCTATATAATTTTTTTTTTGGTTGGTCGTGGGGCTTGAACTCTGGATCTGAGTGCTGTCCCTCAGCTCTTCAGCTCTCAGTGGTAGAGTGCTTGCCTTGCATGCCTGAGGCCCTGGGTTCGATTCCCCAGCACCACATAAGCAAAAAGGAAAAAAAAGCCAGAAGTGGTGCTGTGGCTCAAGTGGTAGAGAGCTAGCCTTGAGCTGAAGAGCTGAGGGACAGCGCCCAGGCCCAGAGTTCAGGCCCCACAACTGGACCACCCCCCCCCCAAAAAAAAAGAGTTTCTCGGATTTTCCTGCCCCGGCTGGCTTTGATCAGTGATCCTCAGATCTCAGCCTCGTGAGTAGCTAGGATTACAGGTGTAAGCCACTGGTGCCCAGCTATATATATTTTGTATTGTAAAAATACTGTATGGAGGGGTTACAAGTTACAGTTACATGATTAAGGTAATGAGTATATTTCCTATAGAGCATTGTTATCTCCCTCCTTCATTTTTCCCCTACCATCCCTTCCATCCCACCTAACTCCCCCCTCCCTCCGTGCCCCCCCACCGCCAGTTGTAAAGTTTGTTTTTAACATAATGTTTTGTACATCTCATTGTTTCAATGGATCAACCTGTATCCTGTATCTTTATTTCAGCATTTTGTTATTTCCTTTCCCCTCCCCAAATTAGAAAAATGTATATGCAAGATGCAGGGTACTGGAATCAAATACAGTGAAACAGGTGTTATACCATGGGGGAAGAACATAGAAAAGAAACAAAAAAATCACATGGTATATTATAAATACATTAAAAATAACAGCAAGAAAGATAAAACCACTCATGTCCCTATCTTGGGGTTCATTTCACTTAGCATCATCTTATATGGTCATATGTACATAGTTTTTGACCTTTTCTGCTTGTCCTATAGATTTGCTATGTAGTCCAGGCTGGTCTCAAACTTGTGACCCTCATGCTTCAGCCTCCCAAGTGCTGAGATTATTACTCTGCTCTCCTCCCAAGACCATCTTACTTTAAGGCACCTTGTCAGATCCATCATCTTTCTTCTCACTCCCCTGTGAATACTGAGGCCACAATCTAACATATTTCAAGAAATTTGCACAACTGATTTCCCTACCTCATATCCTCTTTGCCCTGGATACTTCCTCTTCCCTCCTCCCCAGTGTTTCCTTCAGTGCTGATTCCCTCCCATTATGCCATTTATCACATCAGATTATAGTTATTGGTATCATTGCCTGAATCCATGGACCAGACATCTATCTTTTTGCCAACTCAGCATTCATTCTGCTCTTGTTAGTACTCTAGTTTTCCCTAGGACCCTTCTCTCCCTCTCACTCCATGTGGTTTTGGTACAGGGGTATGTATATCACTGTCTGGTCGCATATTCCATCTTTTAGTCTCATAACTGGGTCAGTGTTAAGCACAGAATTAACCAGTTGATCAGAGCCAATTTTAGGATTTTGTTGGAACAAGTGGAAAGGAAGCATTCCTTTTTGTGAGGGAGTTATTGATAGACTAAATAAAGGTCTAGAAGGGGACACAGTGGGTGGGCACCTAGACCTTCCTCATTTTTTCTTGGGGGGGAGTAAATTGAACTCAGGTTCTTGTGAATGCTAAGCACAGTCTACTAGTGAGCTAAAATCTTAGCCACTTTTCATTCCAGATGGATTATCTCTTTTCCATACTATTGGAACACAAAGACTCTATAAAACCCAGTCCTATCCAGGCGCCCGTGGCTCACGCCTATAATCCTAGCTACTCAGGAGGCTGAGATCTGAGCATCAAGGTTCAAAGCCAGCCCAGGCAGGAAAGTCTGTGAGACTCTTATCTCCAATAAACAACTAGAAAACTGGAAGTGGCACTGTTGGCTCAAGTGGTAGAGCACTAGCCTTGAGCTGAAGAGCTGAGGGATAGAGCCCAAGCCCAGAGTTCAAACCCCACAATGGACCAAAAATAAATAAATAAATAGATAAATAAATATAGCCCAGTCCTCTGTACCCCTTTCTCATTTCTAGTGAAGACTTCTAATCATCTCTTAGCTTTGTTATCACACTACAAAGTAGCAGTGTTCTAAGTCAGGTGTAGTAGTATATGCCTAGAATCTCAGCATTCCAGAGGCAGAGGCAGGAGGATTGCAAGTTCAAGGCCAGCCTGGGCCACAGAGCCAGAGTCTGGGCCAAAATCAATCATTTAATCAAGCCTAGGTTCTCAAGGCAGATCTAAGGAGTTTGAACCCTAGTACTACCACATACTGTAAGGTTCACTCCTGGATGCTGAGCAGACTCCACCCTACTCGCTGCAAAGTCTCCGCTCAGTACATGCATTACCTAGGCAACTGGCACACCTGGAAGAGGTCACATCTGCATCTGCTTAAGTCACAACTGGATTTGATGTGGCCACACCTTTCCCTGCCCCTACCCCAGATAAGGCCTAGCCCAGGGCCAGATGCCCTCTTTCCCGGCTCTTTCCCAGCCATGTGGAGTGATAAATGGCCAGGTGCCAGCTGGAACGATGAATAAACCTACCCCTTATCTGAATACCACATGCATGGTGTGGTTCTTACTCAGCAACCTCTTCATTAAAAACCTAACATAAATTCCAACCTTTTAATAATCACGAAATAGGGCGCAGATTCTCTCTGGCTACTTCCTGCTGACAAGGGGCATCAACATTAGGGGTAAAAGGCCAGCAGAATGTGGTCTCCTCCCAGAGAAGGCAATGAGCAGCAGCAGCTGTCCCTTGGTAGGCGTGAGCCTTTAGATGAAGTCTGGAGGAAGCAAGTCTCTTGGATGAAGTGTGGAGAAAGTCTCATGAGGCATTGAGGGGCTGGAAAAAAATACTAGAGAGCAAATAAATGGCAAGAGGAAGGACTTGGGGCTGAAAATGGTAGAAATGTCCCTAGCTACTTCTGACATCTGGCTACTAGATAGAGGAGAAGTCAGATAAAAAGACAAGAATGTAAATCCCTGTCCAGTTAAAAGGTAGACAGGTATGGACATTAGATAGGCAGGCTTCTTACTTCTATTGACCTTCCAGCTCTGGTTAATTTTGAAAGGGCAGGCACAAAGTGGCTGATGTGACATCATCTTCTCTTACTCCTCTCCATGGTCCCTTTGTCCCCAGACTGGCTGAGTCCCCAGGGGTCTAGATGCTTGTTGCTGGGATGGCTCGTCCCAGTTGGCATTCATAGGCTTTCAACTCAAGGCCTGGGCACTGTCCCTGAGCACCTCTGCCCAAGGCTAGTGCTCTACCACTTTTAGTCACAGTACCACTTCCAGTGTTTGGTTGTTTAGAGATAAAAGCCTCTTGAGCCATGCTTCCAGCCTGGCTCTCTTTGCAGGTTAGTTGGGAGATGGAGTCTCAGGGATTTTCAGCCCAGGCTGGCTTTAAACTGCAATCTTTGCCACAAAAACCCTTCAATATTTCCAATTAAAGAAAGAAGGAGGTCAAATAGAATAAGTAGAGCTTACCTGCTCCTTATCAAGAATTGACCAACAAATAATCTGCAATGACAAAACTTGTTAGATGTGAGAATCTCAGCACAGATATGCCCAATATTTTAGAACCATGTAGTAAGTAATAGAATACACAACACAAAACAAAAAAGGCAAAACTCAAAACCTAAAAATTTGGACAACAATGTTTAGACATCTTTGCTAACAAAGCACATCAGATGGTTGGGCCTCAGTTCCCAGGGCCTGTGAAAAGGGCAACTTGTTAGCAAGGCACATTAGAATGGATGGATGGAGGGGTAAGCTTGTGGAAGGGTAAGGGTCAGGTGGGGCCAAATGCTTAACCCATCAAGATGGCAAACTCAAGGTGGCAAATTTCTGAAAAAAACGCAAAGATAACCTGAACAAATGGAAATTGACAATTTTCAAATCTAGAGTGGCTAGCCTTTGAGAGGGAACCTAGAGTGGGTCCCCAGGACCCAGCCCGCATCATACTCTTCAGGGCACAAGCCAAAAAGTTGTATAAAAGAGAAAGGGAGAGATAGAGAAAGTTGGACATGATTAGCAGGGAGCAAAGAGAGCCTGAAAGTGGGCTGGGAAGGTGGCTCAGTGGTAGAGCGCTTGCCTTGCATGCCTGAGGCCCTGGGTTCAATTCCTCAGCACCACATAAGCAAAAAGAAAAAAGCCAGAAGTGGCGCTGTGGCTCAAGTGGTAGAGCACTAGCCTTGAGCTGAAGAGCTGAGGGACAGTGCCCAGGCCCAGAGTTCAGGCCCCACGACAGGACCCAAAAAAAAAAAAAAAAAAAGAGAGCCTGAAAGTAAACAGGCTTCTGACCATGTACCATTGCAGTGGCAAAAATTGTCTAAATCTGAGAATGGCATAAAAAACTAGGCGCTCTGGCTTTCCAGGGAGTGCAGGAGGCATTTCAAAGGGGTTTCACAGCTAAGGAGTGACACACAGCACCTCATTAAAAAGTGTAGGAAAGAAAAATGTAGTGAGTGAAAGAGGGCTTATGGGATGGAAGTGGCGTCCGGACTTAGCACCGAGCCCTCTAGGGAGGAGTGGCCAAGCAACTAGAGTCAAACATCCTCGGCTCCAGAAGTTACTGGCCTTTCCGTTAAAGGCCTCGCAGGTTCTCCGGTGTGGTACCACATCTGAAGAGAGACTGAGCGACAGAGACCCCTTAGAGAGTAGTTCACTCATCAAAATGTAGAAGCATGGAGGTGGATGCAGAGGCCAGCAATGGTATTGATGTACTGTGTCCGGAGCAGACCCTCGCAAAAGGCCGTCAGAACTGGGGGTATTCCTCAGAGCACAAAAAGGGAAAAAAGAAAAGAAAAGAAAACAAACAAACAAACAAAAAAACAGAGGGGAATCCCACCTATCCTGACTTTAAGCCCTTGCCAAGCTCATGGAACCATTTATGTTAGGTTTTAAAGAAGAGAGCGCCGAGGGCTGGGACGGTGGCTCAGTGGTAGAGCGTTTGCCTTGCATGCTTGAGGCCCTGGGTTCGATTCCTCAGCACCACATAAGCAAAAAGAAAAAAAGCCGGAAGTGGCGCTGTGGCTCAAGTGGTAGAGTGCTAGCCTTGAGCTGAAGAGCTGAGGGACAGCGCCCAGGCCCAGAGTTCAAGCCCCACAACGGGAACAAAAAAAAAAAGAAAGAAAGAAAGAAGAGAGCGCCGAGTAATAACAGCACCATGCTCCTGGTATTCAGGTAAGGGATAGGTCTATTCATGGTTCTGGCTGGCACCAGGCCACTCTGGCACTCCATGAGGCTGGGAAAGAGCCTGGGAAAGGGAGGATCTGGTGCTGGCCTTATCTAGGGTAGGGCCGGGGGGAAAAGTGTGGCCACATCGAATCCAGATGTGACCTCTTCCAAGTGTGCCAGTTGCCTAGGTAACGCAGGTACTGTGCAGGGACTTTGCTGTGAGGAAGGTGGAGCTTGCTTGCCATCCAGGAGCCGACCTTACACATACCAGCTATGTGTGACACGAGAAAATTACTTCACCTCTCTTTGCCTCAGTTTTCTCCTCTATAAAATGGAGCTATGATTAGAGGTGTGATTCAGTTGGTAGAGCACAAGCCAATGAATGAAAACATCAGGTACTGAGTTTGAGTCCTGGTCTTGGACCTAAATAAAGAGAAAAGAAAGCTGGACGCCAGTGCTCACACCTATAATCCTAGCTACTCAGGAGGCTGAGATCTGAGGATTCCAGTTCAAAGCCAGCCCAGGCAAGAAAGTCCTTGGGACTCTTTTTTTTTTTTTTTTTTCGGTCCGGTCGTGGGCTTGAACTCTGGGCCTGGGTGCTGTCCCTCAGCTCTTCAACTCAAGGCTAGCGCTCTACCACTTGAGCCACAGCGCCACTTCCGTTTTTCTTCTTTTTTGCTTATGTGGTGCTGAGGAATTGAACCCAGGGCCTCATGCATGCAAGGCAAGCGCTCTACCACTGAGCCACCTTCCCAGCCCTCCTTGAACTCTTATCTCCAATTAACCACCAGAAAACTGGAAGTGGCACTGTGGCTCAAGTGGTAGAGCTCTCGCCTTGAGCTGAAGAGTTCAGGGACAGTGCCCAGGCCCAGAGTTCAAGCCCAGGACTGGCGAGAGAGAGAGGGGGGTGGGGAAGAAATTAAGATGGAGATAACAGCATTTCCTTTAGATTGTTGTTGTGAGAATGAAGTGATGTCTGGGAATGTGGCTTAGTGGTAGAGTGCTTGCCTAGCATGCATGAAGCCCTGGTTCAATTCCTCAGTACCGCATACACAGAAAAAGCCAGAAGTGGCACTGTGGCTCAAGTGGTAGAGTGCAAGCTTTGAGCAAAAGAATCTCAGGGACAGTGCTCAGGCCCTGAGTTCAAGCCCCAGGACTGGCAAAAACGAAAAAGAAAGAAAATGAAATGACTTGGTCAATATCAAGACTTGTTTACACTGGGGAAAAAATATTACAAGTGGTATTTCACAAAGAAAGTTAAGACAAGGCCAGCTTTCTAAGTGGCTAAAGAAAGCATTGTTGACAGTGAGGAAGGTAGCAGGAGAATAGCCTGAGCAGTTTAATAGAAACTTCCAGTAAGTTCCTTTGCTTTCTCTATTTCATGTTCTTAATCACACACTGATATCACTAATGGAATTCTTTTCAAGTGTCTGTCAACTTGCTGAGATTCAAGAGCCAGAGTGGTGACCAAGTGAACTGAATCGCAGAAAGATATGGTGGCATTTGCTGTGAAAACTTCAGAGACTGCATTGTTGACTAGGTAAAGTGTTTACTTTATTTACTCAACAAATTAGCTTCATTGACTGTGATTCCTGTGTGTGTTATGGAGAGGATTCAGGAACTCATCCAGCCACTACTTAATTCTGCACATCTGGGGCACAACGAAACCCTGCAGCTCCAAGAATAAGGGCTCCTAGGTTGGTCAGACCTGAATTTAGGTCATAATCTGCTTTTCACTTGCTTGTGGAAACTTAAGCAAGTAGTGTTCTTTCTGAACCTCGTTTGCTCACTGAGGAAATAAAGTAATTGCCTCCAAATTGGCCTCTTGTCACAGGACCCAATCCCCAAATATTGTGTGTAGGCTTAGCACTGATGTTAAAAACCTGCTGTTCCAGGCAGGCACCGGTAACTCATGATTGTAATCTTAGCTACTCAGGAGTCTGAGATCTGAGGAGGGCGGTTCAATGCTAGCTCAGGTAGGAAAGTCCATGCAACTCTTGTACTCAATACAATACTCAGAAAAGGCCAGAAGTGGTGCTGTGGCTCAAGTGGTAGAGTACTAGCTCAGAGCAGAAGCCTCTCAGGGATGGTGCCCTGTCCCTTGAATTCAAGCTCTAGGACCTGGGAATGGGGGGAAAAAAGCTGCTGTTCCTAGCTCTTCAAGAGGGAACTGAAGATCCCAGTTTGAAGCCAGCCTAGGCAGACAAATTTGTGAGCCTTTTATCTCTAATTAGCAAAAAGCCAGAAGTGGAGATGTGGCTCAAATGGTAGAGCACCAGCCTTGAGTGGAGAAAAAAATGAAGTAAGAGTACAGGGCTCTGAGTTCAAGCCCCATTACTGGCATGAAAACCAGCAACAAACAAACAAAAAACAGAACAACATTGCTGTGTCACTGAGTTGGTTTTCCTAAAGCAACTAACACAGTGATGGGGGTAGCTCAAAAGCACTTGGTAAATATTCGTTTCTATTATTGCATGTTGGCATGTACAAGTACTTCTGCTGAGGATCACGGTGATGATGGAGAGTAGAGAGACAGCTCCACTTGTGGCTTTTGCCAGGAGATGAGAATCTGTCCAGGCTGGCTTTAAATCTTGATCATCAAGTCTCAGCTTCCTGTGTAGCTAGGATTACAGGTGTGAGCCATAGCACCTGGCTAGTAGGCAGATTTCGGTAGAGGCAAGAGAGGTGGCAGGACAAAAGCCTGAGGGCAACGCAGTGCTCTCTGGCCTTGAGTAAACCAGGTTGAAGGCTTATTCCTCCTTGCAGAGGTAGAAGAGCAGGTGCATCAGCTTCTTCCTAGATACTCAAAATCCCATCCTACTCATGCACCACCCAATGAGCTCTTTTCTAGGAAAGGAGGAAGAGTAATGTACAGGAAATTCCAAAGGATGCTAGGCCATTTTGAAAGTTCTAGTCTGGGGGTTTTTACCACTGGCTCAGTGATAAAACATGCGTCTAGTATATAGGAGGCCCTGGGTTTGATCCTTCCCCACCAGCAGTGCCAAAAGCTAAATCAATGAAGAAAAAATTTGATGTGATCTTCATGACGCTATGAGAAAGAGAGCCAGAATATTCTGTCACTTTCTAGATGGGCTAAGCATCTCCTGGGTACCCTCCCAGTTCTATACTTCAACTTTTCGGGAGCTGTATTCTAAGCCTGTTTTCTGGATATGTAAGCAGGCTCCTTTACCTCCTGGCTTTTGGCTGGGCTCAGCCAACAGGGAAGTGGGTGGGTGAGGCAGGAGAAGAGAGGGCACTGCACATGTATTCCCTTGCTTTCTTCCAAGGTTGGCATGTGTCTCATTGACAGTCACTGCTTTCCTTTGCAGGCCTCTTTTGCAAAACTCCTTTCCACTGGGTTCAGGTAACAGTGTCCCTTGTCCCTGCAGGGTTGTGACAGTTCCTCAGTTGTCACTCTGTGACCTGGGGAGCTCTGACACCCACACACTTCATGATACATAAGCCCTCTTCAAATTGCTCTAATTTGAGTGTGCCATCTGTTTTCAGTTGGGACCCCGATGACAACATTTGCCAAATAAGGATTGTTTTGCTTGTCTTGAGAGAGGAACGGAGGAAAAGGGAGAGGGAAAGGAAGATGGAGATGGAGAGAGAGAGAATATATTATTGGCTTCCTGTGGCTTCAAGTACCTGAAATCTGAGACATAGTTTTCAGCGGCGTCTATTTATGAGTTGAGATAAGAAGGTGCTGGTGGTTCACGCCTGCAATCCTAGCTACTCAGGAAGCTGAGATCCAAGGATTGAGGTTCTAAGACAGCCCCAGCAGGAAAGACAGTGAGAGTGAGGTTTTTTTTTCTTCTTTATCTTTTTTTTTTTTGCCAGTCCTAGGGCTTGAACTCAGGGCCTGGGCACTGTTCCTGAGCTTCTTTGCTTAAGGCCAGCACTCTACCACTTGAGTCACAGCATCACTTCTAGCTTTTTCTGTTTATGTGGAACTGAGGAATCAAACCCAGGGCTTCATGCATGGTAGGCAAGCACTCTACCATTAAGCCACAGCCACATTCCCAGCCCAACACTTTTATTCTTTTTTTTTTTTTCTGTCAGTTGTGGGGCCTGAACTCTAGGCCTAGGCATTGTCCCTCAGCTCTTCAGCTCAAGGCTAGAGCCACAGCACCACTTCCAGCTTTTTCTGCTTATGTGGTACTGAGGACTTGAACCCAGGGCCTTTACATGGGAGGCAAGCACTCTACCACTGAATCACTTTCCCAGCTCCTCAACACTCTTATTCTTAAAAACATCTAATACAGCCCTTGGTCCAGTAGGAACTCAATCTATCTTCTTTTCTTTTATGTTTCTTTTTCTTTATATTGGTCCAGCCATCTCCCCAGCACTTTCTTTCCTTTTTTATTTTTCCTTGTCTGTGTTAGAGATCAAAGGTAGGTCTCGCCTATGCTAGACAAGCACTCTACCACTGAGGTACATTCCTGGAACATGTTTGTCACCAGGTTTCTGAGCTATTTCCCCTACTGTCTAGATGCTGAATAGACTCAAGGCCCTTGTGCCTAGCAAAGTTCTAATGGGAAGGGAGGGCAAACAGGCATGAGGAATAAAATGATTAGCATCATAGCACCTGTAGTTTCCCTATAAGCAACTTTGGACCCTTTTAGATCTCCAAGGAATCAGGGTACTACTCTAGTAGTATAGGTACTATTGGTGAAATGAGAGGTAGAAAGGTCACCAGTTCAAGACTGCCAGCAAGCAGGAACAGATCTATATTCTGATTTGTCCTCCAATCCCCCATAGTGCTTTCATCCTGAAGCAAATTGTCCATTGTCTTTGACTCTCCATTCATTCTTCTTTTTTTTTTTTTTTTTTGGTCCAGTTGTAGGGCCTGAACTCTGGGCCTGGGCGCTGTCCCTCACCTCTTCAGCTCAAGGCTAGCACTCTACCACTTGAGCCACAGCACCACTTCTGGCTTTTTCTGTGTATGTGGTGCTGAGGAATGGAACCCAGGGCCTCAAGCATGCAAGGCAAGCGCTCTACCACTGAGCCACCTTCCCAGACCAATCCATTTATTCTTTGTACAGTCATATGCTGGGGCCTGATGATGTTCATAAATGATTGCTATTACTTCAGAGATTGTGTAAAGCTTTCTTGGTTGAGATTAAGGGTAAGGTTTATGTCTTTCATTTTTACATTTCCAGCAGCTAAGTATATGTTTAATTGAATTTGAATAGTAGTGATAATTTATGCAAAGCCTTCCATGAACCAGTTACTTCATTGATCAAGTTTAATCCTCCCAGCTAGGCTGTTTTTATCTGTACTTAACAGAAGAGGAAAGTATGGCTTGTGTAAGGTCCTAAGACTGGTAAATGGCTCAATAGTAAGCTAGCTAGGTAATAGTTTCTCTCTCTTTCCCTCCCCACCCCCTTTCTCTTTATTTCTAGGCATTATGGGCAACATGGGCAATACTGGGAATTGTACTTAGGACCTTGCATTTGCAAGGCAAGCCTTCTACCACTTGAACCACAACCTCGGCTATTTCAGGTCTTTATTCTAAGGCCATTTTCTAGGTAAGGTTTTCCCACATACTTTATCCACGATTCCACATCTTCCAATATTCCTTCCTTGTGTTACATTTTCTCCTTAGGATTTCTTTTTTGTCAGGTGGGGGGCTTGAACTACAGGCTCGGGCACTGTCCTGAGCAATTCAGTTCAAGGCAAGTGCTCTACCGCTTGAACCACAGTGCCACTTCCAGTTTTCTAGTGGTTAATTGGAGGTAAGAGTCTCACGGACTTTCCTGCCTGGGCTGACTTTGAACCTTGATCCTCAGATCTCAGTCTCCTGTGGAGCTAGGATTACAGGCATGAGTCACCTGTGCCCAGCTATTTCCTCCTTAGCATTTATCTAAGATACTATATATCCTTATTTATTTATTATTTATTTATTTAATGTGGTCTGATTGAACTTAGGGCCTGAGCTCTGTCCCTGAGCTTCTCTTTGCTCAAGACTAGTGCTTTACCACTTGAGCCACAGCTCCACTTCTGGCTTATTGGAGATAGGAGTCACAGAGTTTCCTGTCCTGGCTGGCTTCAAACCAAGATCTTCAGATTTCAGCCTCCTGAGAAGCTAGGATTACAGGTGTGCCTGGTGTATATCCTGGTTCACTGTCAGTTTTCCCACTAAAGTGTCTACTCCACTATGACAAAATTGTTATCAGTTTTCTTTATAATGGAAACTCCAGCTTCTTTAATAAAGCATAGCATCTATTTGGTGCTTGATAAATATTTGTTGAATCAATGTGTAAATAAGTGCATTTGGAAAATGAAATGAGGCCTACTGATTCAGTCAATTGCTTCATACTACCTTCCCAAACTGATGGCCTCTGATTATAGCTGTAACTATTTGGTGACACTCAGGCGGAGCCCCAGAGTTACTAGGGTTTGGGAAGTCATCAATAAACAAATGTCTTTTCAAATTCTTGTGTATGTATGTGGGGGAGGAGGGGTTGTAAATTGAAGCCAGAGCATCATAAATATCATGTATACTATAAGCACATACTCTACTGCTACCTAAATCCCTAGCCCTTTGCTCTTCCCCTCCCCAGGTGCTAGTACTGGGGCTTGATTCACTCAAGGCTAGTGCTCTAGTGCTTGAGCCACAGCTCCACTCCCAGCTTTTTGCTTGTTACTTAGAAAGACATCTCATGGATTTTCCTGCCCAGACTGGCTTCCAGCCATAGTCCTCAGATCTCAGTCTCCTGAGTAGCTAGGATTACAGTTGTGAGCCACCGGTGCCTGGCTCGAGAAAT
Source organism: Dipodomys spectabilis (assembly GCF_019054845.1). Classification (NCBI taxonomy): domain Eukaryota; kingdom Metazoa; phylum Chordata; class Mammalia; order Rodentia; family Heteromyidae; genus Dipodomys; species Dipodomys spectabilis. Next base: position 40,822,459 of record NW_024870679.1, on the reverse strand, counting down.
TTATCTTTTATTTTGTGATTGTAAGAGTTCTTATACATCCTTGATACAAGCCCCTTTCCTGACACTATATGTGATTTACAAATATTTTCTCCTATTTTCTGGATTGTCTTTTATTTTCCCCATCAAGCGATGTTGCCTTTGAAACATAGTTTTAATGTTTACAAAGTCCAATTTATCTATTTTTCTTCTGTTGTTGCTCTTGCTTTTGATGTCATATCTGAGAAACTATTGCCTAATTCAATGCTGTGAAGATTTATTCCTGTTTTCTTCTAAGAGCTTTATGGCTGTTAAGCTCGTACATTTTGATCTATCATACATTTTGAGTTAAATTGTTTATGTGGTGTGAACGAGGGGTTTCCAATTTTGTTCTTTTTGCATGTGGGGGATACCCATTATCACATACTTGTCAAAAATTAATTGACCAGTGGGGTGGGTACCGGTTGGCTCACCCCTGTAATCTAAGCTACCCGGGAGGCTTAGATCTGAAGATCATGGTTCAAAGCCAACCCAAACAGAAAAGTCCATGAAACTCTTTATCTCCAATTAACCAACAAAAAACTGGAAGTGTTGCTGTCTCAAAGTGGCAGATCCTTGAGTGAAGAAGCTCAGGGCAGTGGTCAGGCCCTTAGATCAAGCCCCAGGACTGACAAACTAATAATAATAATATAATAATAATAATCCAGACACATGAGTCTATTTCTCTTCTTCCTTTCTTCTTTCCTTCCTTCCTTCTTCTTTCCTTCCTTCCTTCCTTCCTTCCTCCCTCCCTCCTTTCCTCCCTTCCTAATTTTTTCCTGGGGCTTAAACTCAGGACCTTGATCTCTCCTTCAACTTTCTTCCTTCCTTCCTTATTTCCTTCCTTCTTTCTTTTTTTTTTTTTTTTGGGGGGGGTCTGGTCGTGGGGTCTGAACTCAGAGCCTGGGTGCCGTCCCTCAGCTCTTCAGCTCAAGGCTAGCGCTCTAACACTTGGGCGATAGCGCCACTTCCGGCTTTTTTCTTTTTGCTTATGTGGTGCTGAGGAATCGAACCCAGGGCCTCAGGCATGCAAGGCAAGCGCTCTACCACTGAACCACCTTCCCAGCCCTTCCTTCCTTCCTTCCTTCTTTCTTTCTTTCTTTCTTTCTCTCTCTCTTTCTTTCTTTCTTTCTTTCTTTCTTTCTTTCTTTCTTTCTTTCTTTCTTTCTTTCTTTCTTTCTTCCTTCCTTCCTTTCTTCCTTCCTCTCTCCCTCCCTCCCTCTCTCTCTTTCTTTTTTTTTTAAATTTTTATTTTTTTTATTGTGAAAATACTGTACAGAGGGGTTACATTTACATGGGCAAGATACTGAGTACATTTCTTATCAAGCATTGTAGCCTCCTCCTTTGTTTCCCCTTCCCATCCCTTCCCAGCCTCCCCCCCCCCACCCCAGGGCCTCATGCATGCAAGGCAAGTGCTCTACCACTGAGCCACCTTCCCAGCCCCTCATCTTCCTTATTTTAAACATGCACTCACACTTAGTGAGTGCATATCATGCTCTGCTACTTTTTCAAAATCTTAACAATGGATCAGCACACACAGGTCTAATTCATGCTTTTAAACAGCTGCATACTCTTCCCATTTAGTAAAATATTCTCCTACTGGGTGATATATAGCTTGTTTCATCTTTTGCTGTTACCCAGAAATTTGTAGCAAATATCCCTATGAGCATTTACTTGCAGCTGGGCACCAGTGGCTCACACCTGTAATCCTAGCTACTCAGGAGGCTGAGAGCTGAGGATTGCGGTTCAAAGCCAGCCCAGGCACAAAAGTCTTGTGAAACTCTTATCTCCAATAAACCACCAGAAAATCAGAAGTGGCGCTGTGGCTCAAGTGGTAGAGTGCTCACCTTGAGCTGAAGAGCTGAGAGACAGCCCTCAGGCCCAGAGTTCAAGCCCCACAACCAACCAAAAAAAAAAAAACACCAAAAACCAAAAGAATTTACTCGCACATCTCAAGCTGCCCAGGGAAATATTTTGAGATGGGAAGTAAAAAAGAGCATCTAAAGGTCTTGATGATTAGGATGATTTTGGTTGTTGGCGATGAGTCCTTTCCACTGTCTAAGCCTTATCCTGGTGCTCTCTAAGAATAGGCAGGACAGCTCTCCAGCTTTTGCTTTAGCAGTTTGAGTAGGCAACATTATCCAGATGGGCTTGCAGCCATTAGGTTTAATCTGGGTAAACCGATTTGGGAGTGCTGAGCTACTGATGCTGGTGTACAGCATGTTGATTTCAGTGGTAGCCAGAAGTCAGATTCTGGGGATAACCTTGGCGAGTCAGGATGCCACTGTATGGTCTGTTTAACTAGAGTAGGTGCTGATGTTTTATTACCACAAGAGGGCAATAGTGAGCTGCCTAAAATTTGTGTCGGGTTCATGGAGCGCCATTCTCCCTGTTTCTGTCTGGAGCAGCTTCCTTCCTTCCTTCCTTCCTTCCTTCCTTCCTTCCTTCCTTCCTTCCTTCCTTCCTTCCTTCCTTCCTTCCTTCCTTCCTTCCTTCCTTCCTTCCTTCCTTCCTTCCTCTCTTTCTCTCTTTCTTTTTTTGTCAGTCGTGGGGCTTGAACTCTGGGCTTGGGCGCTGTCCCTGCACTCTTAGCTCAAGGAGAGCCCTCTACCACTTGAGCCACAGCACCACTTCCAGTTTTCTGGTTTATTGGAGATAAGAGTCTCACAAACTTTCCTGCCCAGGCTGGCTTTGAACCGCAATCCTCAGATCTCAGCCTCTTGACTAGCTAGGATTATAGATGTGAGCCACCGGTGCCCGGCCTTGGAGCAGCTTTCTAGACTGGGTAGCTAGATAGATTCTCCTATTCCTGAAAAAAGAAGATGTATTAGAGGAAATCTAGGTGGACATGATATGCAACCAACCTAGGAAAACTAATATAAAGTTAGATCACCTTTGAAAATAGCTGTGTTTAAAAAATAAATAAATAATAATAATAATAAAAAGAAAATAGCTCTGTGTGCGCGTGTGTGTGTGTGTGTGTGTGTGTGTGTGTGTGTGTGTGTGTGTATACCAATCCTGGGGCTTGAACTCAGGACCTGGGTGGAGTCCCTGAGCTTCTCACTCTACCACTTGAAGGCATAGCTCCACTCTGGCTTTTTTTTTGAGTAGTTTATTAGAGATAAAAGGCTCACAAACTTTCCTGCCCAGTCTGGCTTTGAACTGTGATCCTCATATCTCAGCCTCCTGAGTAGCTAGGATTACAGGCATGAGTCACAGGCACTCATCTATTTTTTTCATAAATATAGTACATGTGCTTTGTAAAAATTTCTAATAGGGATTGGCTCAGTTGGTAGAACACTAGTCAATGATCAAAAGTATCAGGTACTGGGGCTAGGAAGGTGGCTCAGCAGTAGAGTGCTTGCCTCACATGCATGAGGCCCTGGGTTCGATTTCTCAGCACCACATAAACAGAAAAGGCTGGAAGTGGCACTGTGGCTTAAGTGGTAGAGCACGAACCTTGAGTTGAAGAGCTCAGGGACAGTGCCCAGGCCTTAGAGTTCAAGCCCCAGGACCGGCCAAAAAAAAAAAAAAGTATCACGTTCAAGTCCCATTCTTGAACCTAAAAAAATTCTACTAATACATAAAAGTATAATAAACAAAAGAGCTGGGTGGTGGTGGTTCACACCTGTAATCTTAGCTACTCAGGAGGCTGAGATCTGAGGATCACAGTTCAAAACCAGCCTAGGCAGGAAAGTCCACGAGACTCTTGCCTCCACCAGAAAACCAGAAGTGGTCCTGTGGCTCAAATGGTAGAGCTCTCACCTTGAGCTGAAGAGCTCAGGGACAGTGCCCAGGCTCAGAGTTCAAGCCTCACGACTGATCAAAAACAAAAACAAAATGAAAGGAAGTTCACCAGATATTCCATGACATGAGAAGATCACTGTTCACATTTTTGGGGAAAATATACATAATTTTATTATTATGTAGAACTCTGGGCTTCACACTCTTGCTTACCTTGCTTGCTCACACTCAGTCTGCACTTCTAGCCTAGCTTTTTGGCTGGTTATTTTGGAGATATGAATCTAATGGACTCTTCTGCCTGAACTGGTTTGAACTGTGATCCTCTGGATCTCAGGCTCCTGAGAGCTAGGAATATAGGTGTGAGCCACGAGTGCCTGGCTTGGCAATTTACTTTTTGTTTTGCTCAGAGAATGCTATGGATAGCTTTATCAACACCTTTAATGTTATCGGCCTCAGGACTATACTTATATAAATGCTTCATAAATCTTTCTACTCAGGTAACCCCAAAGGCAGAGAAGATGAATGCTTTACCAGACAGGTAGGGCATAAGACTGGTGTGGGGCTGAAATGTCAGAGAGCAGGAAAAATTTATTGGGCGCATGCGTGGGGGCGATACCAGGGCTTGACTCAGCTCCTCAATCTTTTACTTGGCTTTTCTTTCTTTTTTTTTTTTTTGGGGGGGGTAGGGGGGTCCAGTCATGGGGCCTGAACTCTGGGCCTGGGCACTGTCCCTCAGCTCTTCAGCTCAAGGCTAGCGCTCTACCACTCGAGCCACAGTGCCACTTCCGGCCTTTTTTCTTTTTGCTTACGTGGTGCTGAAGAATCGAACCCAGGGCCTCATGCATGCAATGCAAGCACTCTACCACTGAGCCACCTTCCCAGCCCACTTGGCTTTTCTCTTAAGGCTGGTACCTTATCATTTGAGCCAAAAGTCTACATCTGGCTTTTTTCTGGTTAACTGGAGATAAGAATCTTATGGACTTTTTCTGCCTGGACTAGTTTTGAATCTGAATCCTCAGCTCTCAGTCTCCTGAGTAGCTAGGATTACAGGTGTGAGCCACCTGCACCTGGCTTTTATTGGACTTTTACCGTAAAAACTCAGCACAATGCCGGGTGCCAGTGGCTCACACCTGTAATCCTAGTTACTCAGGTGAATGAGATCTGAGGATCTTGGTTCAAAGCCAAGCCCAGGCAGGAAAGTTAGTGAGATTTTTTTTTTTTTGGGGGGGTGGTCCGGTCGTGGGGCCTGAACTCTGGGCCTGGGCACTGTCCCTCAGCTCTTCAGCTCAAGGCTAGCGCTCTACCACTTGAGCCATAGTGCCACTTCCGGCTTTTTTTCTGCTTATGTGGTGTTGAGGAATCGAACCCAGGGCATCATGCATGCAAGCAAGAGCTCTATCACTGAGCCACCTTCCCAGCCCCCTAGGCAGCTTTTTCTACTTCTGGCCAGGACCTACCCAGGGAAGCTGACTCTCTGCTTAGGCCCAACCCTTTTACTGCCTTATACAAGCACATTATGTGGCTTGTCTGTCTGGCACTGTGCTGTTCTCTGTTTTCCTTTCTCTTTCTCTCTCTCTCTCTCTCTCTCTCGTTCTCTCCTTCTTGCTCGCTCTCTTTTTCTTTCTTTCTTTCTCTCTTTCTTTCTCTTTCTCTCCTTCCTTTCTTCCTTCCTTCCTTCTTTCCTTCCTTCCTTCCTTTCTCTCTCTCTTTCTTTCTTTCTCTCTTTCTCTCTCTCTCTCTCTCTCTTTCTTTCTCAGATCCTGGGCTTGAACTCATGCCTTGGTACTGTTTCTTAGCTTTTGTGCTAAAGGCTAGTGCTCTGTCATGTGAGCCATAGCTCCATTTCTAGCTTTTTGGTGTTTAGTTGGAGATAAGAGTCTCACAGATTATACTGCTTGGGCAAAGATCAAATCACAATCCTCAACTGTCAGCCTCCGGAATAGCTAGGATTACAGGTGTGAGCTACTGGGCCTGGTTTATGTTAACTTCTTATTGCCACTGTATCTCCATTCACTATTGCCAACAACCTTGTGAGATGGGCATTATTATGCTCATTTGACCATGGAGGAGGCCAGTCCTATGAATCCAGGTGTTTGGGCCAAGGTTACACAGCTGATAATCTGATGTTTTGGGTGTCTTGATTCAGCCAGCCAGGATCACGGTCAGCTTATTGAGTAGGTCAGCTTTACTGTACATTTGTTCATATGATCATTGTCTAAAAACCGTTTAGTTACAAGGGGAAAAAAACAAAACAACACTGGAGCTATTTTGAGTTTAAAAAAAAAAAAAAGGAGCGGTAATAGTGGTGAAGGAGGGAATTACACAAACATAGAGAAGTCTCATGGAGCCCAAGAGAAGTAATTAGTCTCCTGAGAGATGAGGAAGCAGAGCTCTCTCGCTTTTACTGTTGCTTTCTCTCTGGGAAATCATGGCCTCCAGGCTCTGCTTCTGAAAGTGCATCTCTATCCTTCTCTGCTGGGCCATGAATGTGACCTTTTCTCTGCTCTCAATTTTATACCCTTTCAGTGCAAACCTGCAACCTACATAGAATTAGGCTCTCATTCTAAACCCAAATCCCTTGGAGAGATCTGGTAATCAGGGTCTACTTGGGGTCCTGCCATTTGTGGTTTTGGGAGCAGGGCTGTGTAGCACAGGCCTGGCTGCTAGTCTACAAGTAGAGAAAGGAAGATTCCCTTAGAGGTATTTGAATGCATCTACTATGACTCCCTGCTTGGAAATTCTAAGTATTATTGACTCTTTTGGAAGTAAATGATAAAACCCAACTCATCTGGACACATTAACAAAAGGAGGAATTTGTGATTTCTATCAGGAAAGTCAAGAACTTGTTTTCTGACACAACCAGATCCATTTGCTCAAGAATACTGCCTAGAACCCACACATTTATCTCCAACTCTCTCCATCTCTCATGTCTGTCTTTCTTTTTTATTCTTTCTTTCTTTCTTTCTTTTGTCGGTGTGGGGCTTGAACTCTGGGCCTAGGCACTGTCCCTGAGCTGTTCAGCTTTTCTGGTGGTTAATTGAAGATAAGAATCTTATGGACTTTCCTGCCCAGGATGGCTTTGAACCGTGATCCTCAGATCTCAGCCTCCTGAGTAGCTAGAATTACAGTCATGAGCCGCTGGCGCCTGGCTCTCATGCCTTTTTTTGTGTATGTTTTGCTTCTTTCTGGGGGATGCTCTTTCTGAAACTGTGGTGGTGATGTACCTACTAGTAGCTCATTTTAATGTTCTCATGACCAAACTTCCTTAGGGGAAAGCAAATTTCCTCCTTTCCAATAGTTTCAGTTCTGATTGTCTTCAATTGAGCCTTACTCCATCCTGCACCAATCCCTGTGGTGGGTATTGGCTAGTTATGGTCATGTGACCATTCCAGAGGGTCTGCTACTTTTGCATATAGAAGAGTCTATAATCTCAAAAGAAAAGCAGGTTACTATTAACAGAAATTCCAGAACCTACTATGTAGGAATAACAGTAGCTGCTTGAGCCTGGTACCAGTCAGTGATTTAAACCTGTAATCCTAAAATACTAGGGGTCTGAGATCTGAGGATCAGGGACAATACCCAGGCCCTAAGTTCAAGCCCCAGAACTGGCACCAAAACAAACAAAACTAGTGATAGGAGCAAATTGTAAAATATTCAGAGTTACCCAAACAAACAGGCAAGTACTCTGGGAGAAAGGGCTGGGATAAGGAAGTCTACTATTGCTACTGGCAACAACAACAACAATAATGGCTAACATCCACTGGGTACTTAATGAGTGCCAAGCACCATGCACGGAGCTTAATGAGCAATATTTCATTTGATTCTAGTAACAATCCTATGAGGAAAATGGGTTTTTTGGGGGGTTGCTATCTGTACTGGAATTTGAACTAAAGGCCTTGAGCTTGCTATGTAGGCAAGCTCAAGTACCTTTTTGTGTTATTATGTTGGGGATAGGGTTTTCCTCTTTGCCTGGGCCACCTAGACTATGAACTTTATATCTGTGTTTCCAGTATGTCACGGGGAAGTGTGCCCAGCCATTGTGCTTCCTCCATAGCCTGCCACTGTACCCAACTACTGGTTGAGAGGGAGTCTCTTGAAATTTTGTCTGAGCTGGCCTCAAACCTTGATTTCCCTATCCGCACCTCCCAAGTAGCTAGGATTACAGACTGGCTTAGTTGCCTGTTTTTTGTTTTTGTCTTTTTGTTTTTGCCAGTCCTGGGGCTTGAACTCTGGGCTCAAGCACTGTTCCTGAGCTTCTTTTCGCCCAAGGCTAGCATTCTACCACTTAAGCCCCAGAGCCACTTCTGGCTTTCTTGGGTAGTTTATTGGTGATAAGAGTCTTTCAGACTTAGCTGCCCAGGCTGGCTTTGAACCATGAGTCTCAGATCTCAGCCTCTTGAGTAACTAGGATTACATGTGTAAGCCACTGGTACCTGGCTCAGGAGCCCCTTTTATATAGTAAGGTACTAAGGTTCAGAGAAATGAAGTGACTTGCTCAAGAGCATACACCTAGAGAGTCAGAGTCAGTGACTTAAACACAAGTCATTGTCCTGCTTCATCATCCATAACATTAGCTGTTAGTTGCATAGTTATGGGGCTGGGAAGACATGGCATTGAGGGCTGGGAATGTGGGTCAGTGGTAGAGTGCTTGCCTAGCATGCATGAAGCCCTGGGTTCGATTCCTCTGTACCAGATACACAGAAAAAGCTGGAAATAGCAGGCACTGGTGGCTCACACCTATAACCCTAGCTACTCTGGAGGCTGAGATCTGAGGATCACGGTTCAAAGCCAGTCCAGGCAGGAAAGTCTGAGACTCTTATCTCCAATAAATCACTAGAAAACCTGAAGTGGTGCAGTGGCTTAATGGGTAGAGGGTTCACCTTGAGCTGAAGAGCACAGGGACAGCACCCAGGCCCAGAGTTCAAGCCTCCCTACTGAAAAAGAAAAGGCTGGAAGTGGCACTGTGGCTCAAATGGTAGAGTGCTAGCCTTGAGCAAAAGAAGCTCAGAGACAGTGCCCAGGCCCGAGTTCAAGCCCCAGCCTCAGGACAGAAAGAAAGAAAGAAAGAAAGAAAGAAAGAAAGAAAGAAAGAAAGAAAGAAAGAAAGAAAGAAAGAAAGAAAGAAAGAAAGAAAGAAAGAAAGAAAGAAAGAAAGAAAGAAAGAAAAAGAAAGAAAGAAAGAAAGAAAGAAAGAAAGATGACATTGGGCCTAAAAACAAGGGCACATGGCTTATGTGGGGGAAAAGGGCCAGCAGAAGAGAGTCAATACCATTCCTTTGTGTCAGCTTTGTTTCATCATACATAGAGCAAGAAGAGAAGAGGCTATCTCTTGCAGACTGGCAGCCTATAGGCCAAATATGATAAATACACACACACACACACACACACACACACACACACACACACACACACACACTTATCTTAGCCTGTGGTATTTATAAGAATGAATTAGTGCCCAAAATTCAAAAATTGAGAAATTTCACAGAAGAATTTGATGTGGAAAGTCAGATTATCTGACAGCTCGGGGCCTGTATTCCTATGGCAACCATCTGCTAGAGCCGGGAAGCAGCTGCTGCCTACAGGCAAGGCGCATACTCTCCCTCTCTGTGGCCATAGTCACTGCCATTCCCCACTGTCCTGCACTAAACTGTTTCATTTTTATTGTCTTTTCCGTTTTGTTTTGTTGGTCATGGGCTTGAACTCAGGGCCTGGGCGCTGTCCCTCAAGACTAATACTCTACCACTTTGAGCCACAACACCACTTCCAGTTTTTTTTTTTTGGGTCCGGTCGTGGGGCCTGAACTCTGGGCCTGGGCACTGTCCCTCAGCTCTTCAGCTCAAGGCTAGCGCTCTACCACTTGAGCCACAGCACCATTCCGGCTTTTTTTCTTTTTGCTTATGTGGTGCTGAGGAATCAAACCCAGAGCCTCATGCATGCAAGGCAAGAGCTCTACCACTGAGCCACCTTCCCAGCCCACCACTTCCAGTTTTGTTTTGTTTTCTTTTGTCAGTTGTGGGGCCTGAACATGGCCTCAAGCTGTCCCTCAGCTCAAGATTGGCACTCTACCATTTGAGACACAGCGCCACTTCTGGCTTTTTTTATGTGGTGCTGAGGAATCAAACCCAGGGCCTCATGCATGCAAGGCAAGCACTCTACCACTGAGCCACCTTCCCAATCCCCAGTTTTCTCTTCTTTTCTTTTTTCTTTCTTTCTTTCTTTTTTTTTTTTGTCAGGCCTGGGGCTTGAAATCAGGACCTAGGCACTGTCCCTGAGCTTCTTTTGCTCTCAAAGCTAGCACTCTACCACTTGAGCCACAGCGCCACTTTCAGCTTTTTTCTGTTTATGTGTTACTGAGGAATTGAACCCAGGACTTCATGCATGTTAGGCAAGCACTCTACCACTGAGCCATATTCCCAGCCCCCACTTCAGTTTTCTGATGGTTAATTGGAGATAAGAGTTTTGTGGACTTTTCTGCCCTGCTAGCTTTGAATTATGATGCTCAGATCCCAGCAGCTTGAGTAGCTGGGATTATAGGTGTGAGCCACTAGAGCCCGGCTTCATTTTTGTTATTATTGTGACCTTTGGGGGCATTTGAACTAGAGTCATGATGTTCCAGTTTCATGGTCTCTAGAGACAGTATTCAGTACAGCTCGGGTCAAATGTCTACTTCTGGTTCCAAGTGCTGTGGCCATAGCAGGGCAGGCTTCAGTGGGTCCTGGGACACCTCCCCAGCAAGGACTGCTAGCCACGGTAGGTTCTCAGAAACAGGACTATGTACTAGGTACACACTCCAAGAGGGTTCTAGTACAAATTAAGGCCCAGAGTCTACTTATTATTACATAAAACATAATAATCCAGGATTCAGGTCACAATGAAGTCTTCTACTAAAGTGAAAACAAGAGGGCATGGAGGGGATGGGGAAAGTTCATTTACATGATGTTAGGGACATGGTATTTTGTGGGCAAGGCCGGGAGGGGGAAAGCCCCTGTGGCTCAGGTCACTGGGTAAAAGGTAGAACAGTTCATCAAGGCTGAGAACAAGGACCTGGGCACCTGGGTACCCGTAGCTAAATAAGGACTGCCTGTAATCCTAGCTACTTGGGAGGCTGAGATCTGAGGATCAAGATTCAAAGCCAGCCCGGGCAGGAAAATCGGTGAGACTCTTACTCCAATTAACCACTAGAAAACCAGAAGTGGCACTGTGGCTCAAGTGGTAGAGTACTTGCCTTGAGCTGAAGAGCTCAGGGACAGCGCCCAGGCCCACAGTTCAAGGCCCATGATGGACCACCCCCCGCCCCCCAAAAAAAAGACAGAAGTAAAGGTGTGGCTCAAATGGTAGAGTTCCAACCTTGAAAGATAAAGCTAATAGACATAAGTTCAAGCCCCAGTATAGGAAGAAAGAGTCGGGTAGGAGGGAAGGAGGTAGGATTCCCAGGGAAAGCCGGCTGCTGGCTGAAAATCCAAGTGTAACTAGGCTGACACTTTATTTGGGGACTGGAGGACCTGGGAAGAACTCAGATGCCAGGTGCTGTCTTGTTTCAAAGCTCATCTGAGGAGACACAGAGGGAATTGCCCTGAGAGAGGGCCCCAACTTTGTGTCTGGGTTTCCCCTACTTGGCATCTAGTTTCCTTGATCCCTTGATTATCTTGGGCGGGTTTTACTGAATGACTCAGGAGCTTGAGCAAGCTTTGCTACTGGGTTTCATAGCTCTGGGGGAGGGAAAGTCTGATCATTTCCTGATAAGTGGGAAACAGTCATTAGATATTAAAGGAAGCAGGAAGGTTGGGCCTCAGGGGGGGAAAACAACTCTGTAATCCTTTCTTATTTATTTATTTAGTTATTCTTTTTATACCCATCTTTTTTTTTTTTTTTTTGGGTCCGGTCGTGGGGCCTGAACTCTGGGCCTGGGCGCTGTCCCTCAGCTCTTCAGCTCAAGGCTAGTGCTCTACCACTTGAGCCACAGCGCCACTTCCGGCTTTTTTCTTTTTGCTTATGTGGTGCTGAGGAATCGAACCCAGGGCCTCGAGCATGCAAGGCAAGCGCTCTACCACTGAGCTACCTTCCCAGACCTTTATACCCATCTTGTGGCTTGAATTCAGGGCTTAGGTGCTGTGCTTGAATTTTTTTTTTTTTTCTAAAGGCTATCACTCTACTACTTGAGCCACAGCTCCACTTCCGGGTTTTTTGGGTGGTTAATTGGAGATGAAAGTCTCATGGACTTGCTTCCAACCTTGATCTTCAGAGCTCAGTCTCCTGAGTAGATTAGATTACAGGTGAGAGCCACCAATGCCCAGCTCAAGCTTGTATTCTTTTTATTTTTTTTTTGCTGGTCTTGGGCCTGGGCTCTGTCCTTGAGCTCTTTTGCTCAAGGTTAATGCTCTACTACTTGAGCCACAGTGTCACTTCCACTTTTCTAGTGGCTAATCAGAGATAAGAGTCTCATGGAGGAAGTGGTGCTAAGCCTCAAAGTGGTAGTGTGCTAGCCTTGAGTGAAAAAGCTCAAGGACAGAGCCCAGGCCTTGAGTTTAAGCCCCAGGACTGACACAATAATGCTTTGAACCTCAATCCTCAGGTCTCAGTCTTCTGAGAAGCTAGCATTACAGACATGGGCTACTAGTGCTCAGCCAAACTTCTATTCTTAATGAAAGTAACAACATTGAAAAGCAGGTTCAAAGCCAGCCTGGGCAGGAACAGCCATGAGATTTATCTCCAGTTAACCTCCAGAAAACTGGAAGTAGCACTGTGTCTCCAGAGGTAGAGCCCTAACCTTGAGCCCAGGCTCAGAGTTCAAGCCCCACAACCAACCAACCAACCAAATAAATAAATAAAATAACATCATCTAATAATTATTGAGGGCCTTTGCCACTGCCAGTGCAGGTAGTATTGTGCAAGCCTATTGTGCAAGTCCTTATCTGTGTAAAGTGACATTGTTATGATCCTCCCTGGCCAGGAGGAGGTTGAGAATTAGGTAAAATGACTTTCCTCAGGCATTTGGCTAGAAAGTGAATGAATCAAGAACTGGCTTCCAGTCGGATGCTGGAGGCTCACGCTTGTAATCCTAGCTACTCAGAAGGCTGAGATCTGAGGATCATAGTTCAAAGCCAGTAGGGGCAGGAAAAGTCCATGAGACTCTTATCTCCAATAAACCACTAGAAAACAGGAAGTGGTGCTGTGGCTCAAGCGGTAGGGCACTAGCCTTGAGCTGAAGAGCGCAGGAACAGCGCCCAAGCCCAGAGTTCTAGCCTTACGACCACCAAAAACAAAAACAACAAAAAGAAGTGGCTTCCAGAAGCCCTGTCCTTAACTAAGGTGATAAGCCCTGTACTTCTAAGGAGGTCTCCAAGTGCCCAGCAAACCTGGGCCTACTACATGAGGATCCATCTGAGTGGAAAACAAGGAATGTCCAAGACCCTTCTCTCTTGCTAGGGTTTCTTGTTTTTGAATTTAGTTAGTTAGTTGGTTAGTTAGTTAGTTTTGTCCCTTAGCTTCACTCAAGGCTAGTGCTCTACCACCTGAGCTGCAGCTCTACACGTGGCTTTTAGGTAGTTAAGTGGAGTTAAGAGTCTCACAGGGGCCGGGAAGGTGGCTCAGTGGTACAGCGCTTGCCTTGCATGCATGAGGCCCTGGGTTCGATTCCTCAGCACCACATAAGCAGAAAAAGTCAGAAGTGGCACTGTGGCTCAAGTGGTAGAGTGCTTGCCTTGAGCTGAAGAGCTGAGGGACAGTGCCCAGGCCCAGAGTTCAAGCGGCTCAAGTGGTAGAGTGCTTGCTTGAGCTGAAGAGCTGAGGGACAGTGCCCAGGCCCAGAGTTCAAGCCCAGGACTGGCAAAAAAAAAAAGTCTCACAGATTTTTCCCACCTGGGCTGGTTTTGAACTACAATCTTCAAATCTCACACTCCTAGTAGCCAGGATTACAGCTGTGGGCCACCAGCACTCTGGCAGAGTTTCTGGTATGGGGGAAGGAATGAGAGCCTCTGTGCTAGTTCCCAGCCTCCAGTAACCTCAGCCCTCCTTCTATAGCCCTTTCTTCCCAGTTTAGATAAAGTGTTCATTCATTGGCCTCCCCAGGGCTGGTTCTGGAAGCTGGGCCCCGTCTTCAGCCATGTCTCCTTTCTGCAGCCTGCCTTTTTTGAACTGCCTTCTGTGTCCCTGAGCATAGAAGCAAATGACACACAGGCAGGGATAGTATCACTTTCTTTATATTTCAGGGACAGTGTTGAGGGCTGCCTGCTCCTGGAGTTAGGGTTCACTTTCAAAGGTTCCTGTGCTAGCCAGGCTGTAGTAAACACTGGAAGTAGGGGGAACGAGGCAATGAGCCTGTGACTGCATCAGGGCTGACGCACTCCCTGCCTTTTCCCCTACCTCAGTCCCAGAGTAGCATGGAGGGCAGGACATTGGCCAGGCCTACGCTTCCTAGCCTTTATTCAGCTGCAGGGAGAGGCCAAGGGCTGAAGTGGAGACTAGAGCTCAACCTTTCTTGACCAGGAAGAAAACTAGCTGATACAGTTGAACACTAGAGAGAGGGCAAAGATAAAGTGATCAGAGGAAAGAGTCAAAGAGGCCGGGAAGGGATTGGTGCCTAGGACTCACGCTTGTAATCCTTGCTACTCAGGAGGCTGAGATCATGGTTCAAAGTCAGATAAATCCTAGGCAATCTAGGATTAACTAGCAGAAGCCAGGAATGGAGGGGTGGCTCAAGTAGTAGAGTACCAGAACAGAAAAAGCTAAGGAAGAACACAAGGCCTTGAGTTAAGACCTCATACTGGCATGTGCGCACATACACATGCACACATACACATCAGATGCCAGGCTCTCAATACATGTAACTAGGACAATAATAATAATAATAACAACAACAACAACAGGCGGGCGCTGGTGGCTCATGCCTGTAATCCTAACTACTCAGGAGGCGCTACCCTAAGTAGCAATCTTTGTAAATGCTAGCAATACCCATCTGAGTTGTTATGACTATGATTTCCTTTTACAAGTAAGGAAACTGAGGGTTAAAGTTCAGAATGGTTGTTGGACACCTGTGGTTCACATCTATAATCCTAGCTAATCAGGAAGCTTGAGATCTGAGGATTGAAGTTCAAGACCAGCCTAGGCAGGAAAGTCCTTGAAACTTTTATCTCTAATTAACTACCAGAAAAGCTGGAAGTGGAGCTGTGTCTCAAGTGATAGCATGTTAGTCTGGAGCAGAAAAACCTAGGGACAATGCCCATGCTCTGAGTTTAAGCCCCAGAATGGCACACACACACAAAAAAAGGTTTAAAATTATCCAAGGTCAGCCAGGTGCCTGTAGCTCACACCTGTAATCCTAGTTACTCAGGAGGCTGAGATCTGAGGATTGAGGTTCAAAGACAGCCTGGGTTGAAAAGTTCCTGTGAGACCCTTATTTCCAATTAGTCAGTAAGAAACTGGAAGTGGAGCTGTGGCTCAAGTGGTAGAGGGCTAGCCTTGAACACAGGCTCAGGGACAGTACCCAAGCCTGAATTCAAGCCCCACAAACTGACCATAAAAAAAGAATTATCTGGGGCTGGGAAGGTGGCTCAGTGATAGAGTGCTTGCCCTGCATGCCTGAGGCCCTGGGTTCAATTCCTCAGCACCACATAAGCAAAAAGAAAAAACCCGGAAGTGGCACTGTGGCTCAAGTGGTAGAGCGCTAGCCTTGAGCAGAAGAGCTGAGGGACAGCACCCAGGCCCAGAGTTCAGGCCCCACAACCGGACCCAAAAAAAAGAATTATCCAAGGTCACTCAGGTATTGGAGAGTCTAGCTATGGATCCTTGTCTGTATGTTCTTTGCTCAATCATATGTATTATTTTAATTAATTTAATTTACTCAATTAGAGTAAAGTAGTTATTATTAGTTTTGGTTTACAGGTTGGGAAACTGAGGCTCCTCTGGAAAGTGAATTAACTTGCCTAAGAACCAGAGTGTGTATATATACATGTACATATATACATATATATATATATATATGTATATATATATACATTTTTTTTTTCCTGGTTGTAGGGCTTGAACTCTAAGCCTGGGCACTGTCCCTCAGCTCTTCACCTCAAGGCTAGCACTCTACCACTTGAGCCACAGCACCACTTTGCATTTTCTGCTTCTGTGGTGCTGAGGAATCAAACCCAGGGCCTCATGCATGCGAGGCAAACACTCTTCCACTGAGCTACCTTCCCAGCCCTAAGTCACATATTTTGTTTGTTTCTTTTTTTGGGGGGGATGGCAGTCATGGGGCTTGGGAACTCAGGACCTAGGTGCTGTCTCTAAGCTTCTTTTGCTCAAGGCTAGCACACTACCACATGAGCCATAGCACCACTTCTGGCTTTTCCTTTTTCTGTATATGTGATATTGAGGAATCAAACCCAGGGCTTCACGCATGCTAGGCAGGCACTCTACCACTGAGCCACATTCCCAGTTCCTGTTTCTTTAAAAAAATATATATTTTTGGGTCTGAGAATGTGGCTCAGTGGTTGAGTGCCTGCCTAGCATGTGTGAAGCCCTGGGTTCAGGTGCTCAGTACCACATACATAGAAAAAGCCAGTGGTTGGGGCTGAGAATTAGCTTAGTGGTTGAGCGCCTGCCTAGTATGCATGAACCCCTGGATGCAATTCCTCAGTACCACACAGAAAAAGCTGGAAGTGGTGCTGTGGCTCAAGTGGTAGAGCGCTAGCTTTTTTTTTTTTTTGAGTTGAGTCATGGGGCCTGGGCCTGAACTCTGGGCCTGGGCGCTGTCCCTCAGCTTTTCAGCTTAAGGCTAGCATTCTACCGCTTGAGCCACAGCACCACTTCCGGCTTTTTTCTTTTTGCTTATGTGGTGCTGAGGAATCGAACCCAAGGCCTCATGCATGCAAGGCAAGCACTCTACTACTGAGCCACCTTCCCAGCCCAAGTGCTAGCTCTTGAGAAAAGTAAACTTAGGGACAGTGTCCAGACCCTAAGTTCAAGCCCCAGGACTGGCGCTCTCTTTCTCTTTCCCCCTGTCTTTCTCCCTCTCCTTCTCCTTCCCTCCCTCCCTCTCTCCCTCCTTCTTCTCTCCTTCCCTCCCTCCCTCTTCTCTTTTTCTCTTTCTCTCGATATATTTGTATACAGATATATATATCTATATATTATTAGTATATATTAGTTGTATGTGAGGGGGGGATACACTGCCATTTCCATGCACACATACAACATAATCCATTACTTTTCTTTATTTATCCCTCCTCTCTCTCTCTCTCTCTCTCTCTCTCTGATGGTTCAGGCTAGCCTTGAACTCAAGATACTTTTATCTCATCCTCTTGAGTGCTGGGATGGGATTACACATCCTGGCCCCACTTTACATCCTTAATACTACATGTTGACCTCTTGGGAGCCCAACTGTCCCTAAGCGCTGACTCCATTATTATGAGTCCATCTCAGTTTGGTCTGTGTATCATGTTGCTTTCTCGCTGCCTCAGTGTTTTTCATGCTGTCTGGAGACCATCTGAACACTTAGCTTCCCTCTGGACTGTCAGCTCTCTGTGGGCTAACTCTGGCTACTCCCTCAGCTCTGTGTATCTGCTAGGGCCTGGTACAAAGGAAGGGTTGTTTGAATGAAAAAATAGATTCCTGGACTGGGACTGTAGCTTAGTGGTAGAGTGCTTACCTAGCATACATGAAGCCCTGGGTTTGATTCCTCAGTACCACATAAACACAAAAGGTTGGAAGTGGTGCTATGACTCAAGTGGTAGCGCCCAGGCTCTGAGTTCAGGCCCCAGGACTGGTGCAAAAAAAAAAAAAAGAAAAGAAAAAGCTTCCTTAATGAGTTGAGATTTGAGATTTGAGGTCTGCTGGGCTGGGTCAGAGCCATCTCTGCTCACTCCACCTACTATAGGCCTCTTTTCATAGGGAGGCCTGCACAAGCCTGAGAGCAAAAGCCAGGGCAGTAGGAAAGCTGCTTTAGAGTCCTTCCTCTCTCCTCCCTCTTCCTTTTCCAGACACTTAGGAGAAGTAAGAAACCTCGAGGGTGCCCTGCACCAGCCTCAACCCCCATGTTGTTAAGGAATGCAAAAGGTGAAGAATCACCATGGTAACCAGCACCAGGTGTGCTGGTGAATACTTAGTTTCTGCAGCATCCCTGGGAAGGCCTGCCCAGGGCCGGTCTCAGGCCTGTTTTCTGGCTTCAGGGAACCGCATTTCATTTGTTCTCTTTAATGGGACATTATAGGAGACTTTTGCTTTTCATTGCCTGCATTTTCCTATAAGTGGAAAGAGAGAGGGGGGAAAAATCATTTTCCTTTCTCCTTCCCACTTATTCAGAGAAATGCCAGAAAAACGCGATCATTCCCTTTAGAGGGCTTTGCTGCCGCTGGTCATGAAACCCCATCATCATTTCAATTGCTCTGTTTTAAAGGTTTGTGAAAACTGCACCAAATTGATTTTTTCCATATCTATTCTATCTGTTATTTCTGTGGTCTCTCTCCTTCATTGCTGCATTTTCTCAGGGCAGGGGGGGGGATTAAGTCTAGATGAAAACTTGAGGTACTCTTGTGGTTTAAAATTCCAAACTGAAGAGAGTTTGTAGAGGGTACCAAATGCTTGTCTCACTCTTTCTTTTTTTCTTTTTTTTTTTTTTGGGTCCGGTCATGGGGCTTGAACTCTGGGCCTGGGCACTGTCCCTCAGCTCTTCAGCTCAAGGCGAGCGCTCTACCACTTGAACCACAGTGCCACTTCCAGCTTTTTTCTTTTTGTTAATGTGGTACTGAGGAATCAAACCCAGGGCCTCAGGCTTGCAAGGCAAGCGCTCTACCACTGAGCCATCTTCCTAGCCCCTCGCTCTTTCTTATACATGCATTTATGTTTTTATTTTTTACCATAGGTATGTTGAAAAAGATTTGGCTCACAGATTCTAAACTCAATTTAGCTTCAGGTCTTAATCACTATTGAGCCTCACAGAATCTTATAATCACAGGATGAATTGAAAAGAATCTTAGAAGTCTTCTGGCTCATAAGTACTCCAACTTTGAGATTTTTATCAGTAGTTCAAAGTCAAAAAAAAATAAGAGAGACTGAAATGCAGTTGTCAGAATTTAATTTGGATAAACAAAAGCATTAATGAGACTCAATGATCTTGTGCTCTGTTTTGCCTTTTTTTTTTTTAATGGTGTACTGGTGTTTGAACTTAGGTTTGTTCCCCAGACCCTTTTTGCTTCTTATTCTGCATAGGTTCCTGCTTTTTGTTAATCCTGCTGGACCACAATCCTCCTATTTACGTGAGATGATATGTGTACACTACCATGCTTAGCTTCTCTTTTTATTAGATGAGAAGAAAGTTTCCTAAACTTTTTTTTTTTTTGGGGGGGGGGGTCCGGTCATGGGCCTGGGCGATGTCCCTCAGCTCTTCAGCTCAAGGCTAGCATTCTACCACTTGAGCCATAGCACCACTTCTGGCTTTTTTTTTTTCTGGTTATGTGGTGCTGAGGAATCAAACCCAGGGCCTCGTGCATGCAAGGCAAGCACTCTACCACTGAGCGACCTTCCCAGCCCCTTCCTAAACTTTTTGTATGCTTAGACTGGAACCATGATCCTCCTGATTTCCACCTCTCAAGTGGAAATCAGGTATAGCGTTATAGGTGTAAATCCTTATGCCTGCCTTTCAAGGCCAGCCCCAGTAAAAAGCTCAGTAGACACCCTTCTCAGTCAATAGCTGATTGCAGTGTCATCCCAGCTCTGTGGAAGGCTGAGGCTCAGAGGATCAAAGTTCCAGGCCAGCTTGGGCAAAAAAAGTTCACAAGACTCCATCTCAACGGAAGAAATTGGGCATGGTAGTATCATTCCAGCTACAGTGGGAAATGTAAAATAGAAGAAACATAATCAATGTATAGACTTCCAGCAAAAATGGAGCTCTTGTCTCAGAATAATAACCAGTGCAGCCAGGCACTGGTGTAATCAGTAGGGTGTAATCAGGAGGCTGAGATCTGAGGATCAAGGTTCAAAGCCAGCCCAGGCAGAAAAGTCCTGTGAGACTCTTATCTCCAATTAACCACCTAAAAACTGGAAGTGGTGCTGTGGCTCAAGTGGTAGAGCTTGAGCACAAAGATATGCAGGGTAAGGACCTAGGCCCTGAGTTCAAGCCCCACAACCAACAACAACAACAAAAATAACCAGTGCAAAAGGAGTTATAGGTGTGGCTCAGTGATAGAGCACCAACCTAGCAAATGTGAGGCCCTGAGTTCAAGTCTTAGTAGTGCAGGAAAAAAAATGTAGGAGGGCTGGGAATGTGGCTTAGTGGTAGAGTGCTTGCCTGGCATGCATGAAGTCCTGGGTTCAATTCCTCAGTACCACATAAGCAGAAAATGCTGGAAGTGGTGCTGTGGCTCAAGTGGTAGAGTGCTAGACTTCAGCAAAAGAAGCTCAGGGACAGTGTCCAGGCCCTAAGTTCAAGCCCCAGGACTGGCAAAAAAAAAAAAAAATGTAGGAAGGGTATATACTTTCTGAACGAAAAGATTTTCTTGTGTGTGTGTGTGTGTGTGTGTGTGTGTGTGTGTGTGTGTATGTGTGTGTGTGTAAGAGAGAGAGAGAGAGATGGGGGGAGAGTGTCCTGGTACCAGGACTTGAGCTCAGGACCTGTGCTCTTACTTGGCTTTTTTGCTTACAGCTGATGCTCTACCACTGATCCATACCTCTGCTATAGCATTTTGCCGGTTAATTAAGAAGACGTAGTTTCATGGATTTTTCTGCCTGAGCTGGTGTGGAACTTTGATCTCAGCTTCCCATGTACTTTAGGATGACAGGCACATGCTACTGTGCCCAGTCATGAGAAGAGATTTCTTGGACTTTGCTGTCTTGGTTGGCCTTAAACCTCATTCCTCTACTTCTCAGTCTCCCAAGTAGGTAGGATTATAGGTTTGATCATAGATACCAACAAAAGTCACTTTTTTTTGGGGGGGGTGGTATCGTACTGTGGTTTGAACTCAGGGTCTGGGTGCTGACCCTTAACATTGTTGTTCAAGGCAGGTGCTCTATTGCTTGAGCCATAGCTCCACTTTCAGTATTTTGGTGGTTAGCTGGAGATGAGAGTCTCATGAACTGCCCAGGCTAGCTTCAAACATCCCCAGATCTCAGCCTCCTGAGTAGCTAGGATGACAGGCATGAGCCACTGGTGACCGGCTCAAAATTCACTATTTTAATCTCTACACATTTTCCCCATTTCTCTATGCACTAGCCTTCATTGGAGAGTGAATATTTGGGAGCTACTGATCTGGGTTACTAGTAGCAGTTTATCTTGGAGGTGGTGTCTGGACTTCTGTTTGAATATCTCTGGGAGCCGGGGTGCTTACTACATTTAAGAATTTATGACTCTTGGCCTTTCCCTTGCCTGCCCTTTTTTAGACAAGCTGGATGTCCTGCGTATGTACTTCCTTATCTCCTCTGTGCTTACCACTTTTGTGTATTCATCTCAGGGTGGTTTAATTGCTGTAGAAACATCAACTGTGCCAGCTTCTTGAGAGCAGGATCTTTTGCCTGTTTCTTGTTGGATCCTCAGCCCTAGCACGTGGCAGAGATTCAGCCACAACTGTTGACTGAAGGAATGGACTTCTTTCCATTAAACTAATGACATCATGAAATGATTGTTAATAATGGCCATGACAATAACAAACTTTTGTTCACATGTACTCTATGCTAAGCATTTTATGAGATTTTGATCAGGAACAGACTTTTGTGTTAGGGCCTTCAGGATAAAATGAAAATTATAATTGATGAAGCATGTTATTTTAAAAGGAAATTTCTCCTGGAATTTATCCTATAAAATTCCCTTAAAAGAGCTCCAAGATGGATGTTCAGTGATGTCTATTTCAGTATTGCTTGGAACAGCAAAATGTTGGAAATAACCCAAAGACCTATCAATAGGGAACCTGCTAAATAAATTATAGTTCAGTCATTCTATTGGGAAGCCTTTAAAGAGAACAAAGTAGAGCTAAATATACTGACCTTATTAAGGAAAACAATCTTATTTCTGCTAGACATGAACACACACAAGTACATACACTAAACCACTCATTACATACACATACACATCTTACATAAACCACACATACCCTCCCATACATAAATATACAGGAAAAACAAAGGAATATACAGAAAAAAAAAACTCTGGAGGGACAAATGTCAATAATGGTTTGTTCTCTGGCTAGGTAATTAAAACAAAACAAACACAACCAAAACTTCAAGGATGTTTTGTCAAGGTACAGTAGTCCCTGCTATTTGGAAGGCTGAAGCAGAGGATTACAAGTTGAAGTCAAACCTGAGCAACATATTAAGACTCTGTCTTGGGGGGGGGGGGGGCACTCAGTGGTAGAGTACTGGCTTTGCATGCATGAAGCCCTGGGTTCGATTACTCAGTACTAGATAAACAGAAAAAGCTGGAAGTGGCACTGTGGCTCAATGGTAGAGTGCTAGCCTTAAGCTGAAGAGCTGAGGGACAGCGCCCAGGACCAGAGTTCAGGCCCCACGACCGATTTGGAAAAAAAAAAAAAAAAGACCCTGCTGTCTCAAGAAAAAAAAACAAAACTAGGGCTGGGAAGGTGGCTCAGTGGTAGAGCGCTTGCCTTGCATGTATGAGGCCCTGGATTCGATTCCTCAGCACCACATAAGCAAAAAAAAAAGAAAAAAGCCGGAAGTGGCGCTGTGGCTCAAGTGGTAGAGCAGTAGCCTTGAGCTGAAGAGCTGAGGGACAGCACCCAGGCCCAGAGTTCAGGCCCCATGACCGGACCCCCCCAAAAAAAAAAACTAAACTAAAACATAATAAACTACAACCAGACCAAACATGAAAACATAAAAGAAAAACAACCTCTTCCTTCCCTCTTTTCCCTTTTTTTTTGAGACATGATCTGTCAGTGTAGTCCAGGCTACCCTTAACTTTGGATTCTCCCGTGTACTCAGGAAGTACTGGATTGCAGGTGTGCACCACTATACTCAGCTAAGAAAAGCTTTGACATTGAGATTAACATAATCCCTTGTCTCTTCGCCAGGTCTTCTGTCTCCTTCTTCAGCTTGGAGCCAGTTCTCAGGTCCTCAATGTCTGTGAGTAACCTGGGGACTTTTTTTTCATCACATGAGCTTCATTTTATTTATTGGATTATTTACTTATTTACTGCCAGAACTGGTGCTTGAACTCTGGGCTTTTTCCTCTCAGCTGGCAGTCTACTACTTGTGCCATAACTCCTCTTCTGGCTTTTTGCTGGTTAGTTAGAAATGTTTTGTCTGCTTGGCTGGTTTTGAACCTTGATCCTCAGACCTCAACCTCCTGAGTAGTTAGGATTACAGGCGTGAGCCACTGGCGCCTGGCTACCTGGGCTTTAGAAGAGGGCTAACATTTGATAACTTCTAAAGTTTGTTCAGAAATTGGTAGTTCGGTTTCTCTCCTACCAAAACTTGTGAGAAGAGGGGGAAGATCAGGCCATCTCATTCCTATTACATGAAGATGGCTGACAAGGCCCCGTTTATTTTTCTCTCTTGTGAATGTTTGCATTTTAAGAAAAGATGACTTGCTAGCTTGGCTTTCAATCTTCAAATCTGCAGTTTCTATGCATATAAACTGAGATTGGGTAAGAATAGGTTGGGGGGTGGGGGGAAGAGTCAGACCAACCATTATAGCATCCTTAAAAACATAGCAGTAGCCAGGCACCAGTGGCTCAGGCCTGTAATCCTAGCTACTAAGGAGGCTGAGATCTGATGAGCACGGTTCAAAGAAGCCGAGGCAGTAAAGTCCGTGAGACTCTTATCTCTAATAAACCACTAGAAACTGGGAAGTGGCGCTGTGGCTTAAGTGATAGAGTGCTTGCCTTGAGGTAAAGAGCTGAGGGACAGTGCCCAGGCCCAGAGTTCAAGCCACAGGACCGACAAAAAAAAAGAAAAAGAAAAGAAAGAAAAGAAAAAGAAAACATAGCAGTAGTAAGTTAGGATCACCGATGTGACAAAACCTGAAGATTACCACTAAGGAAATTACACACCCTTTGAGGAGAGGAGTGATGTGTTCTGCACTATGGCGGTGAAGGAGTCCGCTCAGTTTCACAGTGTGACCTTGATTGCCCCGTTTAACTTGGTGCTTTGAGGGCTCCATGTGTAGAAACATTATCTGGTCAGAGCTTATATTAAACATTTATACAGGCACAGATAACCTACAGTCACCCTGAAAGCAGTTGTCATAATAATGAATTTACACTGTTAAATCAACATCCAGAATGTTGTAGATTGTAACCACATGATTGAGGTGTTGGGCTCTGGAAAAATACTTGCTGGGTATGAATTCTCCTGGAAAAATACATGGAATTCAAATCTTCCTTTATTAGGCATTATCACAGCTGAGCAACCTGGTCAAGTAGCTTTGCTATTACTCTCATAAATTCGGGTAAGAATAGGATAATAATGTAAAATGGCAATAATACTATCCACTTCCTGATATATGAAAATTAACTGATCCACATAAAGGGTTTATTTATTTATTTTGTCTGTCTTAGGGCCTGAACTCTGGGCCTGGGCACTGTCCCTGAGCTCTTCAGCTCAGGGCTAGCGCTCTACCACTTGAGCCACAACACGACTTCTGGCCTTTTCTGCTTATGTGGTGCTGAGGAATCAAACCCAGGGCCTCAAGCATGCAAGGCAAGCACTCTACCACCGAGCCACCTTCCCAGCCCCTATTTTATTTTGGTGCCAGTTGTTAGGAAAATGGAGGAGAATGGAAAAGGAACAGACTAGACTCAATGCTCAGTACTGGCGCTTGGACTCAGGGACTAGGTGCTTGCTATCCCTTAACTTTTTCACTCAAGGCTGGTTTGTGTTCTACCTCTTGAGCCACAGCTCCACATTTGGCTTTTTAGTAGTTAATTGGAGATAAGCATCTCATAGACTTTCCTGTCTAGTTGGCTTTGAACCATGATCCTTACTTAGATCTCAGCCTCCTGAGTAGCTACGATTACGATTATAGACATGAGCCATTGGTGCCTGGTTCCACATAAAGGCTTTAGAACAGACCCTGATACATAGTAAGTAGTTGATAAATGTTAGGGGTGAACATTGTCATTACTTCCTAATCCTTCTTAGGATGTAGGGAGATTTACTCTTCACTTCCCAACAAGTCTATTTTTGTTGTTGTTGTTGTTGGTCCTGTAGCTCCAACTCTGGGCTTAGGCACCGTCCGTCCATGCACTCTAGCTCAAGGCGAGTGCTCCACTGGTTAAGCCACAGCACCACTTCCGGTTTTCTAGTGGTTTATTGGAGATAAGAGTCTCAAGGACTTTCCTGCCCAGGCTGGCTTTGAACCGCGATGCTCAGATCTCAGCCTCCTGAGTAGTTAGGATTATAGGCATGAGCCACTGACACCTAGCTAACAATTCTAGTTTTAATTATTAATATACTCTTTGATATTTTCTTACTGCCAAACAGGGAAACTGAGTCACAAGGTATTAAAGAAGACTTAATGAAACCAAGAGGCAGGGTAACACCAGAGGTCCAAGTACCAGCATGGACTCCACTGTTGTTTCCTGGCACTGTTTTGGCCAGATCCCTGTCCCCCACTGGCCTCAGTTTCTCCATTTATAAGATAGAACAGGAAGCTGAGTCTCCATTCTCACTTTTTCCTTCTTTGCCAGTTCCTAAAGTATTGTGTCTGGCTCAAATCCAGTTACATCTCAAGTATTCTGATTGTCCATGAGCCTCCCTGGAGAAGGCTAAGGCCTTCCAGTCCTCTCAGGCTTAAGACAGGCAAAAACAGAAGTTTTCTAGCTACAACTGGCACCAGGAGTGCAAGCTCTCCACACAGGACCCAGGATGGTGTCGTAAACTCAGACACTCTACCAGAATCTACACAGGGAGCTGGAGAGGCTTGGAGTTGAGGAAGTGGCTGAGAACAGGGGCTTGCTTTGGATCCCTCAGGCTTCCTGTGCAAGCTGATCTTTGAGGCCAGGGTTGGGTAGGGTTGTGAAGCAACCAGGAAGAACCAGAGAGCCCCCGCCCCTAGTAAAAGAGAACTCTAAAATTCCGGAAGAGAGATTAGAGGCAGGGGATGGGTGGGGCTGTGAATCAGTACATTCTTTCCTTCTTCCTTCTGCTCCTCCTCTCCCTCCTCCTCCCCCTCTTCCCCTCTTCTTCCTCTTCCTCCTTCTCCCCCTGAGTTATCACTGCGGGTTGGGCCCTCTCTTGGCCTTCTGCTGACTGGCCCACTGGTACAGTACAGATGAAACAAGCATTGCTAGGCAGCCTCCCATGCTCCTCTGAACTTTGTAATAATCTGGATCGTTTATTTTGCAGCTCATGACCCCATTTGGTTGCTGGCAGGGGAATTTTAGTTGTTTCCAACTGGGTCCTGTCCATAAGAGTGTTTCCTAGGCCTGCCTGAGCATTAGCAAATAGAATGATTTCTTTTCTCTCTTCTGTCTTCTTTTTGGTGCCATGGGGGAGGGGGGGGGTGTCAGTGGGAGGGGGTTCGAACTCAGGGTTTGGGTACTATCCCTTAGCTTTTACCTCAAGTCTGGCATTCTACCACTTGAGCTCTACTTCTGGCTTTTGGTTGGTTGACTGGAGATAGAAGTCTCATGGAGGGCTGGGAAGGTGGCTCAGTGGTAGAGCACTTGCCTTGCATGCTCAAGGCCCTGGGTTCGATTCCTCAGCACCACATAAGAAAAAAGCCGGAAGTGGCGCTGTGGCTCAAGTGGTAGAGTGCTAGCCTTGATCTGAAGAGCTGGGACAGCGCCCAGGCCCAGAGTTCAGGCCCCACGACCAGACCCAAAAAAAAAAAAAAAAAAAGTCTCATGCACTTTCCTCCCTGGGCTGGTTTTGGAACGTCAATCCTTAAAGTTCAGCCTCCTGAATAGCTAGGATTACAGGCATGTGCCACTGGCACCCAATTTAGCTCTGATTTCTTAAGCAGGGCCTCACTATGAGGCAGTGTCAATTGCTCTAACTAAAAAAAGACTAGTGTTAGAGGTAGGGAATATGAAGGTTGAGGGAAGACAAGGTAACTTTCCAAAGGTCATCCAGTGGCAGAGCCAGAAATAACCCAACTCTGTTGGTTTTCCACTATGCCCCGCCTATTCCTTTAATTTAGATCACTGAGTTTTTTTGTTTCTGGGGGCAAGAAAGTAGCATTTATATGCTAGCTACTTTAAATATTGTGTCCTTAATTTGATTTTTGCATTTTTTTGCATCATATAAATAGATGTGTTCACCAAGTCCACAGCGCTGCAGGCGAGGAGAGTAGAGGTCAGGAATTTTAAGTCACAGAGCTGAGATTTCAGTGTAGTCATCTTACCAAGCCTATGCTCTTTCCAAAACCACAGCTAATGTCTTCAGAGTGCTTGACAATTTACAAAGCACTTTCAAGCTTTTCATTTCAGAGCTTTCATTCCCATATGGCAGACAAGGATACAGGTTCATATTCATGAAAACATGTAAGGTCACAAAGCTAATAGTGAAGAGCCGAGTCTGTAACTTTATTTATTTTTATTTTTTGGTCCAGTTGTGGGGCCTGAACTCTGGGCCCAGGCACTGTCCCTCAGCTCTTCAGCTCAAGGCTAGCGCTCTACTACTTGAGCCACAGTGCCACTTCCGTTTTTTTTTTCTTTTTTGCTTATGTGGTGCTGAGGAATCGAACCCAGGGCCTCATGCATGCAAGGCAAGCGCTCTACCACTGAGCCACCTTCCCAGCCCTGTAACTTTATTATTTATCTCTCTCTTTTTTTTTTTTTTGGTAGATCGTGGGGCTTGAACTCTGGGCTTAGGCGCCGTCCCTGCGCTCTTCAGCTCAAGGTGAGTGCTCTACCGCTTGAGCCATGTTGCCACTTCCGGTTTTCAAGAGGTTTATTGGAGATAAGAGTCTCACAGACTTTTCTGCCTGGGCTGGCTTTGAACTGAGATCCTCAGATCTCAGCCTCCTGAGTAGCTAGGATTACAGGCGTGAGCCACTGGCGATCGGCTTTTATTATTATTATTTTTTTTGGGGGGGGGGGGTCCAGTCGTGGAGCCTGAACTCTGGGCCTGGGCACTGTCTCTCAGCTCTTCAGCTCAAGGCTAGCGCTCTACCACTTGAACCACAGCGCCACTTTCCAGCTTTTTTCTTTTTTCTTATGTGGTGCTGAGGAATCGAACCAAGGGCCTCATGCATGCAAGGCAAGCGCTCTACCACTGAGTCACCTTCCCAGCCCCCAATTTTTATTATTTATCTCAAACAAGATCAAGATCAAATTCTTTATGCTCCAAATTTTGTGGACCACTCAGTTCTGGCATTACAGGTGTGTACCACCATACCTGGTGCCTCATTTATTTTTGTCTAGTCTCCTGATTAGTTTAGATTACAGACCCTGGTGCTACCTGGCTCAGCTAAAGCCTGAAACTTTTTTTGTTTTTAAACTGATGCTAGAGCTTAAACTCTGGGTTTGGCCACTGTCCCTTAGCTTTTTTCACTTAAACCTAGTGCTCTACTAGGTTTTTGGTGGTTAATTGGAGATAAGACTTTCCTTCAAGGGCTTGCTTTGAACCATGATCCTCAGATCTCAGCTTCCTGAGTAATTAGGATTACAAGTGTGAGCCACAGTACCCACTTAGAGCCTGTAATTTTAAAATAAATTCTGCAAAGACAGTCAAAAACTTATTGAATTAATTCACTCCATGGTGCCAAGTAGCATTCTAATAATTATAAGATTAGTTAACATTTATTGAATACTTACCATATGTCCAGTAGAGTGCCACATAAATTATGTACACTAACTCCTTTAGTGCTCAAAAGACCCTATTTTTTTTGGGTCCAGTCATGGGGCCTGAACTCTGGGCCTGGGCACTGTCCCTCAGCTCTTCATCTCAAGGCTAGCACTCTAACACTTGAGCCACAGTTCCACTTCCGGCTTTTTAAAAAAATTTTTGCTTATGTGGTGCTGAGGAATCGAACTCAGGGCCTCAGGCATGCAAGGCAAGCACTCTACCACTGAGCCACCTTCCCAGCCCCTCAAAAGATCTTATGTGGTTAGTAATATTATCCTTTTTATTTTCTAAATTAAGAAAATAAGAATCAGAGAGCTGAAGTAATTTTCCAAAGTTACACAGCAACTACGTGGCAATGAATGATACATTGATCTCTGCCACCTACCATTACTTCTTTCTCTAACTGCTGTGTGTGGCAGGCCCACACAGCTCCTGTTCCCAAGGAGCTAAGGCTCTATAAAATCAACCAAAGATACAGCCAGCTTTGCCTCACAGGGGTGCTGGGAGGATTAATAAGCTAATGGCACTTGGAATGCTTCAGCAATGGCCTTGAATAAACTTAGGGCACTAAAGTGTGAAACTCTTTGCCAAGGGTGGTTCATACTTTAACAAGGCACCTGCAGCCTCAGTTCCTGATCTGTGGTGTGGAGGAAGTAGAATCACATTACTGCCTTCCTTGGGAAACCATTTGGATGTTTGAGATTAGAACTCTTCTCTGCTTGCATGGGGAAAAGTAGCCTGACAGTCTCTGGGGTCTTTTTCTAATGTTTCACAGAAAGCTTTTCAGATAACACTCAGGGGCACCAACTGTTGATGGAAGTCAGAAACGTTAACATGGAGATTATTTGGGCTCCTGGGCTAAAGGCAACTTCTGTCATTTCCTCTCTCTAAAATAGGGTAATGATAGCTTCCTCACAGGAGTATTTTGAAGAATAAACTTGATCATGTAAACGCACTTCATGCAGGGCTTAGAATGGATGGTTAATAAATGGCCATTATGGTTATCTTTATGTTATCATGTTATTTACTGATATTTTAGGGGTAGCCTGAGAGCCAGATGGAAGGAAGATTCCTTTGTTCAACAATCTACAGAATTCCCCTAAGCAGATCAGTCTAAGAAGAGAAGCATTTATGATATGTTAAGTGCTGGATTTGGTAGGCCTGAGGTGTTTTGAGAACTTAAGGGCAGAATCAGTAACTAGCAGAGGCAACCAAAGGTTTGCAGGGGAAGTGCACCAGTAGGTGCTTTCAGGAAGTGGGAAATGTTGCTGGGAGGCAGGTAGATGCCAGGGCTCCTCACCAAAAGGCCTTGATTCTAATCTCTGGCTCCTCAAGGCCTCTCAACTCCCACACAGCCCAGCTAGTCAGCCTTGCCCTAGAATACCCCCTCCTGGGCCACCTGCTGGTGGTAAACATCCTGAGCTCTATGCTGTGGCTAAAAGCCCTCTGAGTCATAAGACCTTTTTCCTTTCAGCGTTAAGCTCTGACAGAATATTTTTGGTCAGGAGTGATGCTCCCGGTCTACCGTGTGGGGAATGGCTAAGGTTGACTGATGACTGCTTTTCCCCACAGGGCAGGATGAAGGTGTATGGTGATGTCTGGGGAGAATGGCAGAAGAAAGGGGGCCTCTCATTTCCTTGTAGTTAGGAGCCAGTTTTGATCAGGTAAAACTCTTCTGGGGCGATTAGGGAGCATCAATGTTCTGCCATACCTCCAGCACCCTCGGGGGAAGCCTCCTCCCTTCCTCCCAGACCAGCCTTCATGGCCTTTAGTTGCTGCCATCTGGCAGACACCCAAACTAGTTTCCCAACTCACTGGTGACCACATTTTCCAAACCAAAACTCAGGACACGTGACCCGGTAAAGAATTTCTGACCAGTTTAAAGTCAAAAGATAAAAAACCCTTTCCACTAAAGAGAATCTATAATAATCAGCACCTTTAAAGTGGGATGTTAGAAGTCTTGAAACAGCCTCCCTTACTTTTCCTGTGTGAGCTGGTCCTGGGGCTTGAATTCAGGGTCTGGTTTGGGCGCTGTGTCCCTTTTTCATGCCACACTAGCTTTCTACCATTTGAGACAGCTCCACTTCTGGCTTTTTGTTGTTGGCTAACTGGAGATCAGAGTCTCAAGGATTTTTCCGCTTGGTCTGGCTTTGAATCTTGATCCTTAGATCTCAGCCTCCAGAGAAGCTAGGGTTACAGACAGGAGCCTCCAGGACCCGGCTGACATCTTTTTAATTAGGCATTTTTTCCCTTCATATTTTATATTACTGATAAGATGAAAAATGCCCCATGAAGTAGATGGCTATTGTTTCCATTTAACAGTTGAAGGTACTTAGGTGAGGAAATCACTCAGCAAGTTCAACACCCGAAGTCCGATTTGGGGACTTATGTTCGGGCGAGTGCTGAGGTCTGTGTTTGTCTCATGGACAGAGATGGGGGCTGGGAAGCAGCGCAGAAATATCCTCCGCGAAGATACACATGCCATCTGAGGCCTCCAGCAAGGGCAGCCAAGAGCTCAGCTGCCCGGATTCCCACTTCTGAGCTGGAAACCGCCAAGCCCAGGCCTCGGCGGCCGCCACGCAGTTCCACCCGGAACAGCCTCGGGCCTCCCCACCCGGGAGCGGGAAGAAGCACCACGACCCTGGGGGGCATTCCGTGGCCACAGGCCAGAGCCCCAGCCCAGGTGGGGACGGGCGGGGCGCAGCGGACGCGGCGACTCCCCAGGCCGCTGGCGTTCCCTCCTCCTTCCCCCACCCCCCTCCGGTCACATGGGCGCGCCTTCCGTCGCCTGGAGTGCCGCGCGGAGCAAACCACGAGGAGGAGGAGCGGGGGAGGCGCCGAGGGCAGTGGGTCAGCGCCCGCGGGGTAGGTGGGTGGGACCAAGCGCTCCGCGAGCGGTCGGCAGCCAGTCAGCGGCGCCGAGGGCGGGCAGACGGCGGCGCGCGCCGCGCCCCGCAGCGCCCCCTGAGGGGCGGCGGCGGGAGCTGGTTCCGGCTGCGCGCGCAGCGGTGGCGGCGGCGCGATCAGCTAGGCTGTAACCGTCGTCTGTCCAGAGCGGCCGGAGCGGCAGCGGCGGTGGGGTACGGCGCGAGGCGACGCCACAGGGCAGCGGCGGCAGCGGAGGCAGCGGCGATAGCAGCAGGAGACGCAGTAGCGGCGGCAGCAGTAGCAGCAGCAAGACGGACTCGTGGACACGCGCCGCCGTTCTCGCCGCCGCCGGGCCGGGCCGGGTGTCGCGCGCCGAGGCTGGGGGGGAGTCGCCGCCGCCGCCACCACCACCGCTACCGCCGCCGCCGCCGCCGCCGAGGTGACTGAGGAGAGAGGCGCCTCCTCGCTCCCGCCACCGCTGGACTTCAATGCCCAGTCCCCAGCTCGCCAGCGTGAGTGCGCCCCTCCCGGGCGGCCCCCGCGCGGCGGCCCGGGCCTCGAGGCCGGGGATGGGGGGGGGGACGGGAGGCGCCGCTGCCATTAGAGCAGGCCCGAGACACGTCCCCGGAAGGAGGGCCCAGCTGGGCCGGGCCGGGCCGGTGCCGGGGAGCGCGGCGGGCAGCAGGCAGCGCGAGGGTGGTGAACCCACGGGGTCGTGTGTGCGGGGGGGCCGTGAGTGCGGGGGGAAGGTAAGCGCGAAGTGCGCGTGGGGGAGAGCTTAGGGCAGGCTGCGGGACTGGGGGACTGTGTGTGTGTGGGGGGGAGGTAGAAGGTGAGCCGCGCATGGACGGGGTGCAAGGGTGCGCCCGCGTTTGTCCAGCGTGAGAGCAGGCGTCCTGGAGGCCTTTCACTCGCTCTTTGTGTGTGTTGGAAGTGAACCTTGTTGTCTTGAGGGAGGGAGTTTCCTAACCCTGGATCATTTTTATCTCTGGCTGCTTGCGATCAAGTTAAGAGGAAAAGAGGCTCTGTCCCAACACAGTGATCTGGGACTCGAGGAGATCCTCCCCACCTAGAAAGAATGTGTGTGGCATCCCCCCCCCCTAATTCCCTTCGACCCCCTCGTTTCATAAAGTTGACATAGGTGTATTTGCTTCGAATCTTAACTTGGTTTGAGAACTCTGAGAACTAACAGAAGCTTGACTCTTGCCCACGGTGCTACTTTCCTTGCCTGTAGAGAATTTAGGAGCACCGTCTCTTTTGGAAAGTATTGCTAATATTTTCAGGTAAAAGATATTTTACTTTAACTGTAACTCCTCTGTACAGTATGTTCACAAATAAAATTAAATTAAATTAAAAAAAAAAGATATTTTACTTTAGACAAGCAGAAGTATTCTCCTACCCTTTGGAGGAAGGCTCCTAAGAAATAATAGTGTAGCGTTGTTGAAGCAAAAAGAAACCACCTACTGGGTTAGTTTGTTATTTTCTGGAATTTGTCACGAAATACTGTAAAAAGTGACTAATTCTAGCACCCCCAAAGGTATTCAGCAAGTGCTTGTGAGTTTGGAGTCACTAAACTACCACTGCTGGATTAGTGTATGCTACTTATTCTAATGGGCAGTATTACTAAGTAGTTTCAGACAGGAAGTGAATCGAGTTATATGTTACATTTGCAAAAGGAAAGTAAAGATACCGAAGGACACATTATTAGGGCTACAGAATCACTTGGCGGCATACCATTGTATTGGTGAGAAGTTGCCAGGGTTCTGATACTGACTTTTTTTTTTTTTGGGTCCGGTCATAGGGCCTGAACTCTGGGCCTGGGTGCTGTCCCTCAGCTCTTCAGCTCAAGGCTAGCGCTCTACCACTTGAGCCACAGCGCCACTTCTGGCTTTTTTCTTTTTGCTTATGTGGTGCTGAGGAATCGAATCCAGGGCCTCAGGCATGCAAGGCAAGCGCTCTACCACTGAGCCACCTTCCCAGCCCTGATACTGACATTTTTAACGTTTCCTATTGAATGGGCTAGCTGGTGCCATGGACTTTTTCCATGGAAGTATGGATGCCTGTGAAGAGTACCTTGGTGTAGGGATTTTATTTGTAGTCTTAGAAGATAAAATCTCAAAGAAGTTAGGAATAAGTGGTTCTTTTGATAGTGGGCATATTATAATCAGGCAAAATCCTTGATACATAATTAGAAGTTGGGAATTATATTTTTCCATAAGAGTGTTCTTGAACTCTGGGTCTGGGCACTGTCCCTCAGCTCTTCAGTTTAATCACCAGCATTCATTCTCTGCTTATAAAATAATGTCATATTTTGTGAAGGGAGGGATTAATTAGTATGTTTTTTTATAGTTTTTCACAGTCACTATTAATATGATAGATATCCTTGTTTGCATTTATTTGACACATTTTGAGGTTAAGGAATTTGTTTTGGGTCATTTGGTTAATAAGAATTTGGTTAAAATTTTGCCTGACCCAACAGACCCTGATTTTCCCAGCAAACCATACCAGCCTCTCAGGTTGGATGAGACCTCTCTCATCCATACAGTACCCAGAAGCTGTGCATATAAGTGTTTGGAAATAATGGAGAAGACAATGACTGACGGTAGGGATGGTTTGGGAGATGCTGACTTGAGGCTCTTTGAAGCTTAAATGTGGGAGGAGATTATGCTTTGAAAACTCTATTGGGGCCTCCAGGTATGTGCTTTGAGACAGTTTTTATGAGGCACCTGGGATGTCTAGGAGAGGGAAGTCTGTTAAAAGAAGTGCAGCAGCCTTTTATGTCATTTTGGTTTTTTGGGGGAGTGGTGATGGTGGTAGAAAGAAAATACTAGAGCTAAGAGTCAACTGGAAAGTTGCGACTTCATGAAAGTTACTCAGTTGAGATATATGGGTTGTTTAAAATCAGAAGATCATTTATTTATTTATTTGGGCCTGGGCACTGTCCCTGAGCTTCTTTTGCTCAAGGCTAGGACTCTACCACTTGAACCACAGTGCCATTTCCGGCTATTTCTGCTTATGTGGCGCTGAGGAATCGAACCCAGGGCCTTATGCATACAAGGCAAGCACTCTTACCATTGAGCCACCTTTCTAGCCCATAAGGTAGTATTTTATTTTATTTATTTATTTTTGGTCAGTCGTGGGGCTTGAACTCGGCTTGGGTGCTGTCCCTGCACTCTTCCGCTCAAGGTAGTATTTTAGAACACCTTTACAAATGAAAAAATAATTTAGAACTGCTGAAATGGGTATTTTCTGACTCAGAACAGTAAAAGCCAGACCACTCCCTCATGAGTCAGTAAAGTAATATTTAATTTGAATGAACCCAAGTTTATAGGCAGAAGCCATTTACAACATCATTGAACTTTGGTGGCACTAGGGAAGAGTAAATGTATGCCTAGGCATATAGTTGTTTTTCTTTGGTCGGTCATGGGGCTTAAACTCTGGATGCTGTCCCTCAGCTCTTCAGCTCAAGGGTAGCACTCTACCACTTGAGCCACAGTACCAGTTGGGGGTTTCTGATGGTTTTTTTTTTTTTTTTTGGTCGGTCGTGGGGCTTGAACTCTGGGCCTGGGCGCTGTCCCTCAGCTCTTCAGCTCAAGGTGAGCGCTCTACCACTTGAGCCACAGCGCCACTTCCGGTTTTCTGGTGGTTTAGTGGAGATAGGAGTCTCATGGTCTCTCCTGCCCCGGCTGGCTTTGAACCGCGATCCTCAGATCTCAGCCTCCTGAGTAGCTAGGATTACAGGCGTGAGCCACCAGCACCAGGCTACTGTGAAAGAAACTCTTATCTCAATTAACCACTAGAAAACTGGAAGTGGTGCTGTGGTTCAAAATGGTAGAGCACTAATGTTGAGCAAAAAAGCTCAGGGATAGTTCCCAAGCCCTGAGTGAGTTCAAGTCCCATAACCAGAAAAAAAATGTGAACAAGGTAAATTGGATTTATTTTTCTTTAATTTTAAATTTACTTTTATTTATTTATTTTTGTGAATTGAATGCTAGTGGCATCTGTAATCCTAGTGACTCTCAGGAAGCTGAGATCTGAGTATCACATCAGTTGGAAGCTAGCCTGGGCAGGAAAGCCTGAGACTTACTTCCAGTTAACCTTCCAAGAGCCAGAAGTGGAGTTGTGGCTCAACTGGTAGAACACAAGCTTTGAGTGAAAAAGCCAGTCAAGAATTCGAGGCCCCTGAGTTAATGGCCCTGAGTCATGCTCTACTATTGAATTATATTTCAGCCATTTTCTTTTTCTTTTCTTTTTTTGGTCAGTGGTGGGGCTTAAACTCTGGGCCTGGGCGCTGTCACTCAGCTCTTCAGCTCAAGGCAAGTGCTCTACCACTTGAGCCACAGCGCCACTTCCAGTTTTCTGGTGAGAAGAGTCTCATGGAGTTTCCTGCCCAGGCTGGCTTTGAGCAACCAGTGCCCAGTTTTCAGCCATATTCTTGAAATAACTTTTTTCCTTTTTTTTTTTTTTTGTCGGTCGTGGGGTTTGAACTCTGGGCTTGGACACTGTCCCAGCACTCTTCAGCTCCAGGTGAACGCTCTACTGCTTAAGCCATAGCACCACTTCTGGTTTTCTAGTGGTTTTTATTGGAGATGAATCTCAGGGACTTTCCTGCCTCGGCTGGCTTTGAACTGTAATCCTCAGATCTCAGCCACCTGAGTAGTTAGGATTACAGGCATGAGCCACCGGTGCCCAGCGTCCTTTTGTCTTTTAATGGTTTTGGTTTCTAATATGATAATCACAGAGCACTATAATTTTGAGGTGCAAAGTTGAGATTCAGTAGGAATTTAGTTTGTAGAGTTTGTGCTTGTTCTTTTGTTGAAATGTCATGTTGGTAACCAGTGAAGCCTCTCTGGACAAAGCATTTACAAATAGGATTCAGAGGAACAGTATATACACTTTTGGCTATTGCTCCTGGAATAGTGAAATTTCAGTAGGAATAAAATAAGTCATTTCCCCTTCACCTCTAGGTATTGTTCTATCAATTAATACAAATTTGTGGACTAGATCTTTAAAATTTGGGAGACTTTTCAGATTGGGGATCTTTAAAATTTTTGAGTAACAAAGTCAGAATACATAGTTTTGGTAGATGTAATGAGTATAGTAATAGTAGAGCTCTGGTGGTCTTGAGATACTTGTGAAATCCAGTATCAATCTTCAGTACTTCAGGTTTCACACTCTTTTCTTTATATTATTCCTGTGCCAGATAATGAGTTACCACATTTAAAATGCAATCCTAAGTCATGTTCTTTTAACTATACACATAAGAAAAAAAAATATATTTTTTGCAGGTTGTGGGGCACTGTTCCTCAGCTCTTCAGCTCAAGGCTAGCACTCTACCACTTGACACAGCGCCACTTCCAGCTCTTTTGCTTATGTGGTGCTGAGGAACCCAACCCAGGGCCTCATGCATGCAAGGCAAGCACTTTACAACTGAGCCACCTTCCTAGTCCGTCCGTCCGTCCGTGTTCCCCCCCCCCCCTTTTAATGTTTAAAAAAGGCTTAAAGTACTTAAATCCCTGTCATGAACAGTGGATGCCACCAAGTATAATTACTTTGCCAAATAGCCATTTGAGTCTGTTAGTCTTAAGTATTAGTCTTTCATGCATTTGCAGGTAAACTATTAAGTGTCTGGTAAACTGAGTGCAATGGCTTATACCTATAATCCTACTACTCTACAGGTGGAAATTGAGAAGATCATGGTTCCAGGTTTACTAGCACACAAAGTTCAAATCCTCCTCCCCCCATCTCAACCAATAAAAAAAGCTGCTGACTGTGCCTGAGAAGCATAAATAGGATCTCTGTCCAGGCTGACCTGGGCATAAATGTGAGACCCATAATGAATCAAGGTTTGATTTTAGTGCTTGGCTCAAGTGGTAGAGTGCCTGCTTGCCAAGCAAAAGGCCCAGAATCATTAAAAAAAAAAAGGTGGTGGTGAAGAAAGCTACAAGCTGTAGCTTTCTTCAGCTATCTATCTGTATCCATCCTATCTCTTCGTTAATTAATTTCTGTTGGTCCTGAGGCTTGAACTCAGGGCCTGAGTGCTATCCCTGAGCTCTTTTGCTCAAGGCTAGCACTCTATCATTTTGAGCCACTGCTCCACTTCTGGTTTTCTGGAGGCTAATTGGAGATAAGAGTCTCACAGACTTCCCTGCCAGGGCTGGCTTTGAACCATGATCCTCAAATCTCAACTTCCTGAGTAGTTTAGGATTATCGGCGTGAGCCACTGTCTCCTGGCTCATTAAATTTTGTGCTTGAATTCAGGGCTTGGGTTCTGTCTCTTCACCTTATATCACTCAGGCTGGTGCTCTTCTACTTGAGCCACAGCTCTACTTAAGATTTTTTGTTTTTAGTGGTTAATAAAGAGTCTCAAGAGATTTTTCTGCTCTGGCTGGCTTTGAACCTCAATCCTCAGATTTTAGCTTCCTGAATAAGATAGGATTACAGGCATGAGCCACTGGTGATCAGCTCAAGTTATTTGTTTGTTTTTGGTCCGGTTGTGGGGCCTGAACTCCGGGCCTGGACGCTGTCCCTCAGCTCTTCAGCTCAAGGCTAGTGCTCTACCACTTGAGCCATGGCGCCACTTCTGGTTTTTTCTTTTTTGCTTATGTGGTGCGGAGGAATCGAACCCAGGGCCTCATGCATGCAAGGCAAGCACTCTACCACTGAGTCACCTTCTCAGCCCAGCTCAAGTTATTTGTGTTATTTATTGAACCACATTTTCTAGTTCAGCTGACTTCTGGACAGTTTCTTGGGACTTGATGCCTTACAGAATTACTTGGTATAAATCTAAAGTGGGTGTTGAATGTAAAACTTGTGCTCCTTGGAGTTGTAGAGTTTACACTGAGCCAGAAATCCACTCCCTTAGTACCTTTATGAAAGTAGCCACACCGAGCCACTATCCACTTTCACAGATTCCCATAGTAAAGTTGACTTAGGTGAGAAAAGTTTTTCTTGTGGGCTAGGAATATGGCTTGGTGGGAGAGTACTTGCCTAGCATGCATGAAGCCCTGGGTTCCATTCCTCAGTAATATATAAACAGAAAAAGCCAGAAGTGGCACTGTGGCTCAAGTGGTAGAGTGCTAACCTTGAGCAAAAGAAGCTCAGGGACAGTGCCAGGCCCTGAGTTCAAATCCCAGGACTGGCAAAGAAAGAAAGTTAGTTTTCTCTGCATTTATTCAATTAGTTTAGATTTATAGGACACCAAAATCTTGGCTAATAAATGATTTTGAGCTTGCGTACTCATTATGCACTTGAAACCAGGGCCTTGTGTTCTTGCCTATCTTTTTTTTTTTGGGGGGGGGTCTGGTTGTGGGGCCTGAACTCTGGGCACTGTCCCTCA
Source organism: Dipodomys spectabilis (assembly GCF_019054845.1). NCBI lineage: Eukaryota > Metazoa > Chordata > Mammalia > Rodentia > Heteromyidae > Dipodomys > Dipodomys spectabilis. The sequence continues at coordinate 40,783,773 of NW_024870679.1, read as the reverse complement.
GCTCTTCAGCTCAAGGCTAGCACTCTACCACTTGAGCCACAGCGCCACTTCTGGCTTGCTTTCTTTTTGCTTATGTGGTGCTGAGGAATTGAACCCAGGGCCTCATGCATGCAAGGCAAATAAGTGCTCTACCACTGAGCCACCTTCCCAGCCCCTTGCCTATCTTTTTATGGATTGTGCTCTACCACCTGAACTGTGCAGTGGCCAGTGCAGCTTTTTTTTTCTTTTTCTGGTATTTGGTGATAAGAGTCTTACATACTTTTTTGCCTAGGCTGGGTTCAAACCAAGATCCTTAGATCTTTGTCTCCTAAGTAGTGAGGATTACTGGTTGAAGCCACCAGGGCTTGGTGAGCTATATATTTTTTTGTGACCTTGAGTACATGTTTTTTGATTGTAAACACTTCTTTCTTACCATAGGTTCTATTAACACTGTCTACCCCAGGTTAAGTGATCTAGAAATGAAATTTTGCCATTTGTACCTATTTTTTTTTTTTTCTTGTGGGTCATGGGCTTGAAATAGGCCTGGGTGTTGTCCCTGAGCTCTTCAGCTCAAGGCTAGTGCTCTACCACTTGGGCCATAGTGCTACTTCCAGCCTTTTCTATTTATGAGGTGCTGAGAAATTGAACTCAGGGCCTCATGCATGCGAGGCAAGCACTCTACAGCTGAGCCACCTTCCCAGCCCCATGTACCTAAATTTATATTGTACTACGCTGGCTTTTTAACAATATAGAGAGGGCTGGGAAGATGCCTTAGCAGTAGAGTGCTTGCCTAGCATGTATGAAGCCCTGGGTTTGATTCCTCAGTACTATATAAACAGATAAAGCCAGTACTGGTGCTGTGGCTCAAGTGGTAGAGTGCAGGTCTTGAGCAAAAGAAGCTCAGATATAGCACCCAATCCTTGAGTTTAAGCCCCAGAACTGGCAAAAAAACAAAACAAAACAATCCCCCCCCCTCCAAAAAAAAAAACAGTGTAGAGAATTTTAAGATCTGTCTTTCTTTCCTGGTTGGACCTGGTTTGAAAAAAATATTTTAAACATTACAACTTTTTTTACCTTAGAGAAGTGGTGTATTTTCATTCCTTTCATAGTATTTTTGGTTTGAAATTTCATTTTTCCAGAAGATGTTAGTTTTTTTGGCTTAAAATACAGATATGATACATTTATTTTAGCAGATCAGATAAGTTACTTTGTATTTTTATTTCTACAGTGGGCAAAATGTTAGCTCTTAACAAATGTATTATTTGACAAAAATTCAAAATCACCATCAAGTTTGCTTTTTTTCCATTTGTCATTTGAGTCATCCCCCAGCCCTAAACGCATTATTTTTTCCAGTGCTTTGCAGGAAACATTAACTAGGTTGTATTATCACTGTATTTGTGAAGTGGATTTATATATATTTAAATTTTACTGTTTTTAGTAGTAGAGAAAAATGGTGTGTTTTATACTTTCCATTATTGGTGAAAGCCTGTCACGAGGGACAGAAGGATATGAGTCATTAATAGGATTTGTCAGCAAATTGAGAAGGATATGACAGTAACAATAGCTGGTTATGACAGTATTCCTTTTTTTTGTTTGTTTTTTTTTTGGGTCATGGGGCCTGCTGAACTCTGGGCTTGGGTGCTGTCCCTCAGCTCTTCAGCTCAAGGCTAGCTCTCTACCACTTGAACCACAGTGCCACTTCCGGCTTTTTTGGGGGGGGGGGTCCGGTCGTGGGGCCTGAACTCTGGGCCTGGGCGCTGTCCCAGCTCTTCAGCTCAAGGCTAGCACTCTACCACTTGAGCCACAGTACCACTTCCGGCTTTTTTCTTTTTTCTTTTGCTTGTGTTGTGCTGAGGAATTGAACCCAGGGCCTCATGCATGTAAGGCAAGTGCTCTGCCACTGAGCCACCTTCCCAGCCCCAATGAGTACATTTCTTGTTGAACATTGTTACTCCCTCTTTTTCTTCTATTATCCCTTCTCTTCCCCCACCTCCTCTATTTTTCCCCCCTGTGAGATTCTTTTTTTTTCTTTCTTTTGGTCGGTTGTGGGGCTTGAACTCTGGGCTTGGGCACTGTCCCAGCGCTCATCAGCACAAGGCGAGAGCTCTACTGGTTGAGCCACAGTGACACTGCCAGTTTTCTGGGGTTTATTGGAGATAAGAGTCTCATGGACTTTCCTGCCCGCCCTGGCTTTGAAACGTGATCCTCAGATCTCAGCCTCCTGAGGAGCTAAGATTACAGGTGTGAGCCACCAATGCCCAGAAATTCTTCATCTCCAATTAACCACCAGAAAAGCAAGAAGTGGAACTCAAGTGGTAAAGTGCTAGCCTTGAGAAAAAAGCTCAGGGACAGCACCTAGGCTGAGTTCAAGCCCTGGTAGTGGTGTTAAAAAAGAAAAGAAAAGAAAAAAAGCAAATATCGATCTTTTAGGGTGAAAGGTAATTCAAATGTAAATCATAGACTATTCTGCTAACATTCGTTTTCTTCTGGTACTAGGAATCAAACACAGAGTTCTGCTTATGTTACTTATACTAGCTCTGTACCACTGAGCTACATCCCTAGCCCTTGGTTTTATGAGACAGGGTTTTGCTTTGTAGCCCAGGTTGGGCTCCTGATAACCTCAGTCTCTTGAGAACTGGGATTCCAGGCATGTATACCCAGCTAGACTATATATATACTTTTTTAATGAGATGGGTTCATTTGGAGTTAGTTGTTCAGTAGAATTTAGTTAAGCTAATTTCATCTGTTTATTGGGAAAAGTAATTCATTTATCAATTAAGATTTTTTTTTTGGGGGGGGTGGTCTGGTCGTGGGGCCTGTACTCTGGGCCTGGGCACTGTCCCTCCGCTCTTCAGCTCAAGGCTAGTGCTCTACCACTTGAGCCACAGGGCCACTTCTGGCTTTTTTCTTTTTGCTTATGTGGTGTTGAGGAATCGAACCCAGGGCCTCAGGCATGCAAGGCAAGCGCTCTACCACTGAGCCACCTTCCCAGGCCTCAAATAGGATTTTTTAAGTTGAGAGAATATTTTTGTGTCTTTGGTAATTATGGAGTTGCTCAGATCAAAATAAGCACCATTAGTTTGGCAGTATTTACTCTCTTTCTAGTCTTGTCAAAATCTCCAAGTTTTGGGGCTGGGAAGGTGGCTCAGTGGTAGAGTGCTTACCTTGCATGCATGAGGCCCTGGGTTCGATTCCTCAGCACCACAGAAAAGGCTGGAAGAGGTGCTATGGCTCCAGTGGTAGAGCGCTAGCCTTGAGCTGAAGAGCTGAGAGACAGCACCCAGGCCCAGAGTTCAGACCCCATCACTGGCAAAAAAAATAAAAAAACTCCCAAGTTTTCTAGCCAAAGACAAATCGTTCTCAAATGATACTACCATTGTCATTTGCTATTCCTTCTAGTTTTTGTCATAAGAATTTTGTCTTTCCTCACATTCTTATGTAATATGCAACATTTACTTTAATCATACCACTTTAAAGGTTGTGAATATTACTGCATTTTGTGAAAATGAACATTATGCTATCATTATTGGATGATTAGTAGGTAAGACAGAATATTTAAAAGGTCACTAGCAGCTTACACAGAGACTGTAAAGTATTACATGATTTATAAAAAGCAAGCTTAGGGCTAGATGGCAGTGGCTCATACACATAATCCTAGGTATTTCAAAGAGATAGAGATCAGAAGGATTGAAGTTTGAAGGCAGCCTGGACAGAGTTTGAGATTGAAATTTGAGGCCATAACAACCAACTTTCTGGTGTGGTAGTCCAACCCTAGGTAAAACAGACCCAAGACCCTATCTGAAAAACAGCTAAAGCAAGAGAGAAGAGGGGTGAGGGGAAAGGAAGTGAAGTATAATTTACTCAGTTTTAGGGGAAACTCAGACCAAAAATATCCTAATAACAAAAAAAAATTCTAGGGCTCAGACCAATCAATACTGACAAGGCATTTTGGGGAGTGTTTATTCTATATCCTCTATATAGAAATCTTCCCTTTCCCTTTCCAGGAATGATAATGTACAGAATATATTTTGTTCCATTTCACAAAATGGGAAATGAGAATGTTAAACTATTAAGTTCTGAAACATGGTATGTTTTTAAATAATGCTAACAATAACCTGAAAGTTTTTGCTTTGCATGCTGCTCCTGAACTCTGTAGGGCATTTTGAAAGGTGATTCAAATAATCCTTTCCAAGTATCTGTTCTGCAACCTCAGGGAGCTTGCAGCTGTTATACTCATTTTAACTGTCCTGCTGTAGCCCAGAAAACACTTCAAAGCCATGTTGACAGGCTGAATCAGGTGTCCTTTGGCTTTTTAACTTCTAAATTTGCTTTATTAAAGTTCAGAATTTTAATTTTATTTATTTACTTAACTTGAGGCTGAGGTTAAACCCAGAACCTGGAGCATGCTAGAAAACAACCAGTGAGTTATATACCCAGAACCCTTAAGTGTATTTCTAGCTGTGTGTGTATATGTGTACACATATGAGCATGTGTGCCAGTTCTCTGGCTTGAAATTGACCTGGGTGCTGTCCCTCAGCTCTTCAGCTCAAGATGAGCACTCTACCATTTAAGCCACAGTGCCACTTCTGATTTTCTGATAGCTTATTGGAGGTAAGAGTCTCATGGACTTTCCTGCCTGGCTGGCTCTGACCCATGATCATCAGATCTCAGCTTCCTGAGTAGGATTACAGGTGTGAGCCACTGGTGCCTGGCTATATTTATTAATGAAATAATGGATTCAATAAGTAAATCTTAGGTGAATGTATGTACAGTGAGATTGGAAACAGGATTAAAATTTAAATTGTTTTCCAGGAAAATTAGTCTTCTCATTTAAGGAAAGAAGGATGAAAGGAACAAGGAAAACAAACATTAGGACTTAATATATGGGAAAGTTGCCATAGTTGAAAGGAAAAAATGTGCTTAACTGAATGGTAAAGAGACTTGGGAGACTTAAAATGCTCATTAAATAAAGTCTTTAAACATAGAGCCCATAGAAGATAGCCATGAAACCTTTGTCTGGAAATGAAAGTATAGGAGAGTAGAATCAATTGATTAGTCATTTAATGTTACTAAAAAGATTAACTGAAAACAGCTGGGCTTGGTGGCTCACCTCTGTAATCCTAGTTACTCCGGAGGTTGAGATCTGAGGATCATGGTTCAAAGCCAGCATAGGCAGGAAAGACTCTTAGAAACCACTCAGAAAACCGGAAGTGGCACTGTGGCTCAAGTGGGTAGAGCACTCACTATCCTTGAGCTGAAAAGCTGAAGGACAGAGCCCAGGCCCAGAGTTAAAGCCCAACCACCAACCCCCCAAATATGTTAACTGAAAACAATTAAATTAATGTCTAGTGTTAGGATTTTACTAAGTAGTATGTTTAATATTATTAACCAATATAATAAAAAAACAGTAATAGTGAAAATTGGCCACTGTGCTGTTAACTACATTTAAATTTTTTATTTATGAAAGGAATTGTGACTTCTTTATTTTTTTATTTTTTGTTGGTTATGGGGCTTGAACTCTGGGCTTGGGTACTGTCCCTCTGGCCCTTCAGCTCAAGGCTAGCGTATTACCACTTGAACCACAGCGCCACTTCCGGTCTTTTAGTGGTTTATTGGAGATAAGAGTCTCTCGAACTTTCCTGCCCAGGCTGGCTTTGAACCTAGATCCTCAGATCTGTCTCCTGAGTAGCTAGGATTACAGACATGAACCACCGATGCCAGGCTTATTTCTTTTCTTTTTCTTTCTTTCTTTCTTTCTTTCTTTTTTTTTTTTTTTGGGTCCGGTCGTGGGGCTTGAACTCTGGGCCTGGGCAGTGTCCCTGAGCTCTTCAGCTCAAGGCTAGCATTCTACCACTTGAGCTACAGCGCCACTTCCAGCTTTTTTCTTTTTGCTTATGTGGTGCTGAGGAATCGAACCCAGGACCTCATGCATGCAAGGCAAGCGCTCTACCACTGAACCACCTTCCCAGCCCCAGGCTTATTTCTTTTAAGGTGAGGTTTAGCTGGGCACTGATGGCTCACGCCTGTAATACTAGCTACTCAGGAGGCTGAGATCTGAGGATCAAGATTCAAATCTAACCTGGGCAGGAAAGACCAAGACACTCTTAACTCCAATAAACCGTCAGAAAACCGGAAGTGGTATTGGGGCTCATGGTAGAGCGCTTGCCTTGAGCTGAAGAGATCAGGGACAGCGCCCGGGTCCAGAGTTCAAACCCCATGACCGACAGAAAAAAAAAAAAAAAGATGAGGTTTATTTGGAGAATTGCTAGTCTTCAGAGGACAAATAGTATACAATATTGAAAAGTAATATTGCCAAGTGTGGTATGAATATACCACAACATTTGTTGTGGTACTGTGCAACATTTGTTTTACCGTTATTTGTAGAGATGGAAGTGGTTAGAAAAGGGCAACTGCTAGTTAACAGAGTACTGCACAAACCTGAAAAACACTCTTCAGTTGGGTGGGTATAGAACCCTCAGGACTTTAGCAAATAACTCACTATTTTTTAAAGCAGATGTGATTATTGGTTGTTTTCCATTCTTTTCTGAGAACTAGGCCTGTGTATATTGTAATAAAATGTTTGAAGACATTTTCTTACCATCAAGGTCATATTTTCTTTTTATAGAACTTATTGATTTCTGAACTGGAACTTGATTCTCAAGTTCCCTCCTTAAATGAAGAAGTGCAAAAGTGGAACTAACCAAGGGAATAATTATAAAAGTTGTGCTAGGTGCAGTGTCTCATTTTTGTAACCTTTATTCAAGGGTCTGAGGTTGGGAGGACTTTGTAGTTTTAAGGCCAATTTGGAGAGAAAAAGGTGGTAAGGCTTCATTTCAACTAATAAGAAGATGGGTGAGATGGTATGTGACTGTCATTCCAGCTATGTGGGAAGCATAAATAGGATCATAGTCCATATGGTCTAAGACAAAAAGTGAGACCTTACTTGAAAAAATAATGAAAGAAAAAGCTGGAGGTGTAGCTCCATTGGTAGAGTGCCTTATCTAAGCAAGGGTAAAGCCCTGAGTTCAAAACTACAGTACTACCCCCCCAATCCAAAAAAAAAAAAATCTCCAAAAGAAAGTTGCTTTTTTTAGCTAGTTTAAGATGTGTGAGTGCTGTCCTTCAGCTCTTCAGCTCAAGGCTAGTGCTCTATCACTTGAGCCACAGCTATCACTTGAGCCACAATGCCACTTCCTTTTTTTTTTCTTTTTTGCTCATGCATGCAAGGCAAGCACTCTACCACTGAGCCACCTTCCCAGCCCTGTGTTGGATTTTCATTGGTATAGAATTTAATGGATACCTTAAAAAAAAAAAGCCTTGTACTATATGAAGTAATTGGAGGAAGGGAAACACATACTAATTTACATTTCCTAAGTCTTAAGAAGCTAGATGTAATACTCGTTTGGTAAGTGCAACATTAATATTAGAAGGATGAACAAGGGCAAGTAACACAGGATAGGGCCATTGTTAAGGATTGTGATGAATTGAGAGTAAGTCATGAAAGAGAAAAATTTCAGTGTCCCTCCCCTATGGTCTAACCCGTTTTCACTGTATTTGATGTTGGTGTAATTTGTGGAGGGGAAGGGAAAAACAAATTGTTTAAATAGGGATATAGGTAGACCCATTGCAACAATGGAGATGTACAAGACCTTAGGTCTAAAAACGAACTTTACAACTTTGGGGGGTAGGGTGGGTGGGAGTGGGGGGAGGGGGTGGGGTGGTGGGGGTAGGAGTAGGGGGATGGGGGAGTGGGGTGGGGAGTGGGAAGGGGAAACAAAGGAGGAGGCAACAATGCTTGATAAGAAATGTACTCAATACCTTGCCCATGCAATTGTAACCCCTCTATACGACATTTTCACAATTAAAAAAAAAAATAAAGAAAAAAATTTCAGTTTGAAACTAGTTAACCAAACGCTAAGTAAATAGTAAAGGTGAATTCTCTTAATTTTTTTTTATTATCTTTAAGTAGTTGTGCAAAGGAGTTGCTATTCAACAAATCAGTTTATGAAAACCATGTGTCTTGAGTGAATTCTCTTTAGTTTACAAGTCTTCAGAAACTTTTTAGATGGTCATAATGCAGTAGAGAATAACAAAGATTTTTCCTGTTTATTCTTTGATGGTTTAAATTTTTTTGTTGTTGGTTGTAAGGGCTTGAACGCAGGGCCTGGGCGCTGTCCCTAAGCTCTTTTGCTCAAGACTGGAGCTTTACCACTTCATGCTTTTTCTGTTTATATGGAACTATAGGGAATTGAACCCAGGGCTTCCATGCATGCTAGGCAAGCATTCCCAGCTATAGGTTATTTGTTTTGTAGTCTTAGTGTGTCATTAGAGTTAACATTAGTTTACTGAACTGACAGATACAAAAATTCTTCCTGTTGATATGTAGTTGTGCTGTTGTGGGAGAAAAGTAACAATTTGCTTTTATCATGTTAATTTTGTCTTGTTAATTATTTTTGTGTGTGTATATGTTTGTGTATGTGTTTGTAGAGCTTGAACTGTTAAGCTTTTGTGCTTAACCCACAGCTACTACTTGAGCCACAGCTCCACTTGTGTGGCTCCATTTCCAGATTTTTGGTGGTTACTTGGTTAATTGGAGCTACTCAGGATTATAGGAGTGAGCCACTGGCTCCCACATTTGTTTGTTGTGGGTTTTTTTTTTTTTTTTGTCGGTCTGGGGCCTGAGCCCTGTCCCTCAGCTCTTCAGCTCAAGGCTGGCGCTCTACCACTTGAACCATAGAGCTACTTCCAGCCTTTTCTGCTTATGTGGTGCTGAGGAATCAAACCCAGGGCCTCATGCATGCAAGGCAAGCACTCTACCACTGAGCCACCTTCCCAGCCTGGTTGTTAGTTTTGATAGAACATTACTGTTTCCTTTGGCAGAAATTTCTTCGTTGGAACTTTCAGTACTAAGAATTGAAAACCTAATAATTAGTTATCCTTATCCCTGGAAATGGTTCTTTCCAAATGAGATGGGAGAAATAAGATGGGATAAAGCTTGTTCTGTTTGTTGAACAGATAAACAATGGAAAGTAGGCAGAAAACTTAATTCGAGAACTGTAACCTTTTAAGCCTAGTTACACTACAATATGAGTCTTTCAGTTCCTTTATTCAGCTGACACACATTAGATGTGTTAATATCATTAAACCAAAGGGATTAAAACAGGTTAGAATTTCCTTGTGTTTTTCTCTGCACTGCATGGAAACCACTATTCTTTGAGCAGTTACGTTAACAGCCTTCTTCATATAAGGTCATAGTTGCAGATGATTGTTACGGGAGATACTTGAAGAAAAGTTTCACCTTTTTGGGAGTACTCCCAGAATTGAAGGAGAAATAACTAGGGAATTAGGAGGCCAGGGTTCTTGTCCTTGATTTCAGTTAGCAGGGTGGTCTTCGTTAAGTCATTTTAGCCTCTGAGCCTTGAGTATCTTAAGACCTTTTTTTTTTTTTTTGTGATATTGGGGTTTGAATTCAGGACCTTGTTAAGCAAGTGTTCTACTATCCCTTGACCAAAGCCTTTCTTTCCACCCTTCCGTCCTTCCTTCCTTCCTTCCTTCCTTCCTTCCTTCCTTCCTTCCTTCCTTCCTTCCTTCCTTCCTTCCTTCCTTCCTTCCTCTCTCTCACTCTTTCTTTCACTCTTTCTTTTGTTCGTTCGTTCATTCGTTTTTGGGGGGCTAATTTTTGCCTTGGCTTACTTTAGACTGAAGTATCCACCTAGTCTTTGCCTGCCAAGCAGCTTGGATTACAGATGTGCTTTTACTATACCATATTTTTTTTTCAAGTTTTTTTTCCCCCTCCAAGTTTTTAAAAAGCTAAGTGAAAACAAGGCGCTGGTGGCTCAAAACAGTAATCGTAGTTACTTGGGAGGCTGAAATCTGAGGATCATGGTTTGAAGCCAGCCTATGCAGGAAAGTCAGTGAGACTGTTATCTCCAATTAACCACCAAAAAGCCTGAAGTGGAACTGTGGCTCAAGTGGTAGACCACTAGCCTTGAGCAAAAAAGCTCTGGAACAGCACCTAGATGCTAAGTTTAAGGCTCTAAAGTGGCTATGTTTGGTGGTACAATTAGAATTATAAGTTAAAGAGGGGGTCTTCTGTATTTGTTTTTTCTTTTTTTTTAATTTAATTTAATTTTTTTTGTGAACATACTGTACAGAGGGGTTACAATTACATGGGCAGGATAATGCATACATTTCTTATCAAGCATTGCAGCCTCCTCCTTTGTTTACCCTTCACATCCCTTCCCTACCGCCTCCCCAATCCCCCCCCCCCACCAATGTTGTAAAGCTCGTTTTCCACATGACCTTGAACTTCTCATTGTTGCAACAGGTCCACCTGTATCCTTAAACGACTTGTTTTTCCCCATCTCCTCCACAAGTTATACTGACATCAAATATAGTGAAAGCCTTTCTTTCTTTCTTTCTTTTTTTTTTTTGGTCAGTTGTGGGGCTTGAACTTGGGGCCTGGGTGCTGTCCCTGAGCTCTTGTGCTCAAGACTCATGTTCTACCACCTTGAGCCACAGTGCCACTTCTGGTTTCTTGGTGTTTAGTTGTAGATGAGTCTCAGGGATTTTCCTGCCTGGGCTGGCTTTCAACTGTGATCCTTAGATCTTCAGCTTCCTGAGTAGCTAGAATTATAGGTGTGAGCCACCACGGCCTGTTTTTTTTTTTTTTTTTTTTAATGTCTGCTTGTGGAAGTTTTATGTCTTTACAGTAGTGAGTAAACTCATTTTGCTGAGATACTATTGAATTGATGTTTTTAGAATGCTCTTTTGAGTTTCATATGTAGTTTTCATATTTTAGGAATATTTTAGTTTTATGTTTGTGTCCATGGTGATGTAACTTACAAAATACATAATAATACCATTAATAATGCATTTAAGAAAATAATAAAAGACGAGAATAGAAGAATAGGTTTGGAAATTTCTATGCCTGAGTTCTTCCTCTCTTCCACCTTCACCCCCTGCTCTCCAAATTGTGCTCGGGCTGAGAGCCCTCAAGGCTGTTCTATCACTTGAGCCACAGCTCCACTATTGGATTTTTGGTAGATTTTGCTGCCTAGGCAGTGTTCAGCCTTCTCAGTAACTAGGATTACAGGTAGCCACTGGTACCCTCCTAGGCTTGAGTTCTTACCTGTATTTCAATGTCTTCCTCAAATGGCCTATATATAACCCATATTTTTCATGTTTCTGATTACAGTCTTTTTTTTTTTAAAGAGACATTCTTTGGGGGGTAGAGTGTTTATAATAGGACCTGGGGCTTTTCTTTTTGGGGTCCGGTCGTGGGACCTGAACTCTGGGCCTGGGCGCTGTCCCTCAGCTTTTCAGCTCAAGGCTAGCGCTCTACCACTTGAGCCACAGCACCACTTCCGGCTTTTTGCTTTTTGCTTTATGTGGTGCTGAGAAATCGAACCCAGGGCTTCAGGCATGTAAGCAAGAGGTCTACCACTGAGCCACCTTCCCAGTCCCTTGAAACTTATTTCCAGTTAACCACTAAAAAGCCAAAGAGGAGCTAAAGCTCAAGTGGTAGAGCACTACTTGAATAAAAAAACTTAGGGACAGTACCCACGCCTTGAGTTCAAGACCACCAAAACAAACAAACAAAAAAACACAAAAAAAACAAACTTCATGAACCCAGTTTGGAAGAAAATACAAACTTTTTTTTTTTTTTTTTTGGGTCCTGTTGTGGGGCCTGAACTCTGGGCCTGGGCGCTGTCCCTCAGCTCTTCAGCTCAAGGCTAGTGCTCTACCACTTGAAACACAGTGCCACTTCCGGCTTTTTTCTTTTTGCTTATGTGGTGCTGAGGAATCAAACCTAGGGCCTCATGCATGCAAGGCAAGCGCTCTACCACTGAGCCACCTTCCCAGCCCCGAAAATACAAACTTTTGAGTCTCAATTTTTATGTAGGTATACAAGGATGTTAAATTCCAGTTTGTTTTTTTAAGGTTCTGGGTATATCCTTTTGTCCTGTTTTTTATAGATGAAAATAATTAGAATTGGTGACATTTCACTTGTCTTGGCTCTTAAAAATACAGTATTTGAGGCTCAGAAGGCGGTTCAGTGGTAGAGTGTTTGCCTTGTATGCATGAGGCCCTGAGTTTGATTCCTCAGCACCATATAAGCAGAAAAGGCCGGACGTGGCACTGTGGCTCAAGTGGTGGAGCTCTATCCTAGAGCTGAATTGCTGAGGGACAGCGCCCAGAGTTCAGGCCCTATGACAACCAAAAAAAACACCACAAAACAATAGTATTTGGGCTAGGAATGTGGCTTAGTGGTAGAGTGCTTGCCTGGCATGCATGAAGCTCTAGGTTTGATTCCTCAGTACCACATAAACAGAAAAAGCCAGAAATGGTGATGTGGCTCAAATGGTAGAGTACTAGCCTTGAGCAAAAGAAGCTCAGGGACAGCACCCAGGCCCTGAGTTCAAGCCCCAGGACTGGGGGTGAAAACACAGCATTTACTTAAGGCTTCATGTTTGCTTTTATCAATCTTACTTCATTTTATTTATGCTTTTCTTTTCCAGGTTTTTCGTTGGATTATACGTTGCACATTTATGGCGATTCTGAGTGTGAGGGCAGACTTCTGCCAGGCTCAGCACAGCACTCTTGCTGACAAGTGAGCTTGGAGGTTCTATGTGCCATAATTAACATTGCCTTGAAGAATCTGGACACCGAGACTGGCCTCAGAAATAGTTGGCTTTTTGTTTTAATTGAAAGCATATTTCTTTTAATGACTCCAGTAAAATTAAATATCAAGTAAACAAAAGTGGAAAACAAACTACACTTTTAACTTGTCTCACTAGTGCCTACATGTAGTAAAGGCTGCTTAAGTTTTTGTAGTTGGATCGTTTTTTTGGAGTCGGAGGTATCCGTCTGCAGACATTGAGGCCCAAGTTGAATTTGGATTCAAGTGGATGCTAAACACTTCTGCCTATCTTGAAGAAAGAAGCTTCATAAGGAATAAACAAGTTGAATAGAGAAAATACTGGTCAATAATAGGCATTTTAGTGGTCTTTTTTTAATGTTTTCTGCTGTGAAACATTTCAAGATTTATTGATTCCCCGCCCCCCCCCCCCCCCCCATTTTTCCCCTTTACACTCACACAAGCACGCTCACACTTTTTATTTGCCATAATGAACCGTCCAGCCCCTGTGGAGATCTCCTATGAGAATATGCGCTTTCTGATAACTCACAATCCTACCAATGCTACTCTCAACAAGTTCACAGAGGTAAGATTGTAGTAGACTCTGCTGTATTGGGTTGATTTATAGTTTTAACAGCATTTAAAATTTCCTGTAATTGAATTGAAATATAGATTATTTATGCTATCAGTTCTGGTTTGAATTAAAGTAGATTAAAAAAAAGTTAGGGGCTGGGAAGGTGGCTCAGTGGTAGAGCACTTGCCTTGCATGCCTGAGGCCCTGGGTTCGATTCCTCAGCACCACATAAGAAAAAAGCTGGAATTGGTGCTGTGGCTCAAGTGGTAGAGTGCTAGCCTTGAGCTGAAGAGCTGAGGGACAGCGCCCAGGCCCAGAGTTCAGGCCCCACGACCGGACCAAAAAAAAAAAAAAAGTAAATGGAATTTGGAAATGCCATAAAGATTATCTAGTCTGTCCTTTTTTTTTTCTTAGTCTATTCTGGGGCTTGAACCTCAGGGCCTGGGTACTGTACCTGAGCCTCTGTGTTCAAGGCTAGTGCTCTATCTCTTGAGACACAGTGCCACTTCTGGTTTTTGAGTGGTTAATTGGAGAAAAAAGTCTCACGGAGACTTTTCTGCCCAGGCTGGCTTTGAACCTCCATTCTCAGATCTCAGCCTCCTGGGAATCTAACCTTTCTTCACTTTATCACCCAAACAAGGCAGAGTTGGGGAAATTCAGTCAAGACAAAGCCCTTGCTTCAGGTTCAGTTCTTCTTGTTTGGGGTGATGTTGTTGGGGGCTTTTTCCTTCATCCCCTCAGCCTGACAGAGCCCAGAGCCCTATGTTTAAACTTTTACACCAGTCTCATCTTAATTTCTTAAAAAATATCTTCAATGAGCTGCTCTCTTGCTATTGAAAATTAGCCCGTGGCACAAGGACTGATTTGTTGGTTTTTTTGTTTTTTTTTTTGGTGGGTCATGGGGCCTGAACTTGGCCTCGGTGATGTCCCTGAGCTCTTCAGCTCAAGGCTAGTGCTCTACCACTTGAGCCACAGTGCCACTTGCAGCTTTTTCTGCTTATATGGTGCTGAGGAATTGAACCCAGGGCCTCATGCATGCAAGGCAAGTACTCTACCACTGAGCTACCTTCCCAGCCCCTCAATCATAACTGTAATAAGTATTTTTATTTTTAAACAGAAGCATATTTTGACACAGATGTACTATTCAAGCCACATTTTGGCTTAAGGAAAAATTTCAAAGTACTGAAAAAATCTTTAATCTTATTTTTCTTATTTATTTATTTTTTAGTCAGTCCTGGGGCTTGAACTCTGGACCTGAGTGCTGTTCTTGAGCTCTTCAGCTCAAGGCTAGCGCTCTAACACTTCAGCTATAGCACCACTTCTGGCTTTTTCTGTTTATGTGGTACTAAGGAATCAAACTGAGGCATGCTAGGCAAGCATTCTATAACTGAGCCACATCCCCAGACTGGAATTCTCATTTTCATTCTTACCATAAGAATTTGGAATACAACCAACCTTTTGATGGATGACAATTATGGAAGCTTTTTTTTTTTCTGGGTGCTGGTCCTGGGGCTTGAACTCAGGGCCTAAGGGCTGACTCAGTGTTTTTGCTCAAGGCTAGTGCTCTGCTACTTAAATCTCTACTCCACTTCTGGCTTTTTGATAGTTCTAGCTTTCCTGCTTGGTCTGGTTTTAAATTGCCATCTTCTGATCTCGTCCTCTTGTGGGTAGTACAATCCTGGGTTGAGGTTCATTTTAATTGTGTGTGTGTGGGGGGGGGCGGGTGTGTGTGTGATTTGCGCAGTTTGTGCATCAAGTGTGGGGCGAGTTGTCTGCCACTGAGCTGTACTTAGTCCTTGTATTTTAAAGTTTATTTATTGATATATTTGGGGGTTGGGTGGGTAGTTAGTGCTGCGGCTTGAACTCTGGGTCTGAGCACTGTCTCTAAGCTTCTTTTTACTTAAGGCTAGTGCTCTACCACTTGAGCCATAGTGTGCTACTTTTTTGAATAGTTTATTGGAGATAAGAGTCTTTTCTGTCTAGGCTTGGAACCATGATCCTCTCAGATCCCAGACTCCTGAGTAGTTAGGCTTACAGGTGTGAGCCACTGACACCTGGCTAATTTATTATTTTAAATTAAGTGTATATACTGGAGCTTGAACTCAGGGTCTGAGCATTGTCCTTTAACTTTTTTGCTCAAATATGCTACTCTACCAATTGAGCCATAGCTCTTTTTCCAGCTTTGGGAGTCTCACAGACTTTCCTGCCCAGACTGGCTTCAAACTGTGATCCTCAAATCTCAGCCTCCTAAGTAGAGTTACAAGTGTGAAGCACCAATGCCTGGTTTAAAATTTATTTTTAACATTCCTAACTGAATATAGTACTTCTGTCTTTCCTGTGTCCTAATTATAAGAAGTCCTTTAGCAATATTAATAGCTTCTTTCTGGAGATACTTAGTGTTGAATACTTTTTATATGATAATAATCATTGTCCAACTGTTTATGATTGATTTATATTTACCATTCTCTGAAATTCTATTTTTTTTTTTTGGTGGCGCTTGAGCCACAGCGCCACTTCCGGTTTTCTATTGATTTATTGGAGAGAAGAGTCTCATGGACTTTCCTGCCTGAGCTGGCTTTCGACAGTGATCCTCAGATCTTAGCCTCCTGAGTAGCTAGGATTATAGGCATGAGCCACCAATGCCCAGCTGAGATTTTTTTTTTTGTCTCTTTGAACACAAGGCTTTTTATGGGTGAAGGAAGCATTTTACCATTGAGCTATATCTGTAGTCCCTTAGGAAGAGTTTTAAAAGAGCAGGGCACTATAATTGTACATTAGTCAGCCTGGGGCTGTCCCTGAGCTCTTCAGCTCAGTGCCACTTCTTGCTTCATCTGCTTATGTGGTGCTGAGGAATCGAACCCAGGGCCTCATGCATGCAAGGCAAGCACTATACCACTGAGCATCACTTTCCCAGCCCTGTATCTGGCTTTTTTTGGGGGGGAGGGGAGGTGTCCGGTCGTGGGGCCTGAACTCTGGGCCTGGGCACTGTCCCTCAGCTCTTCAGCTCAAGGCTAGCACTCTACCACTTGAGCCGCAGCGCCATTTCCGGCTTTTTTCTTTTTTCTTATGTGGTGCTGAGGAATCGAACCCAGGGTCTCAGGCATGCAAGGCAAGCGCTCTACCACTGAGCCACCTTCCCAGCCCCTGTATCTGGCATTTTAAAATACCACTTTTCCAAGTTTCAGAATTGCCTTTTTTTTTCTTTCTCACCAGTCCTGGGACTTGAACTCAAGGCCTGTGTCCTGTCCCTGAGCTACTTTACTTTTTGGTTGGTTGTAAGACTTGAACTCTGGGCTGTCCCTCAGCTCTTCAGCTTAGTGCTAGCGCTCTACCACTTGCACCACAGCACTGCTTCCGGTTTTCTAGTGGTTTATTGGAGGCTGGGAAGTTGGCTCAGAAGCAGAGTGCTTGCTTTTTTTTTTTTTTGGTCAGTCGTGGGGCCTGAACTCTGGGCCTGGGCGCTGTCCCTCAGCTCTTCAGCTCAAGGCTAGTGCTCTACCACTTGAGCCACAGCTCCACTTCCGGCTTTTTTCTTTTTGCTTATGTGGTGCTGAGGAATCAACCCAGGGCCTCATGCATGCAAGGCAAGCGCTCTACCACTGAGCTACCTTCCCAGACCCAGAGTGCTTGCTTTGCATGCATGAGGATCTCAGTTCATTTCCTCAGCACCATATAAGCAGAAAAGGCTGGAAATAGAGGTGTGGCTCAAGTGTTAGAGTGCTAGCCTTGAGCCGAAGAGCTGAGGCTGAGGGACAGTGCCCAGGCCCAGAGTTCAGCCCTCACAACCCACAAAAACCTAAAAACCAAAAACAAGAGTCTCACGGACTTTCCTGCTCAGACTGGCTTTGAACCATGATTATCAGATCTCAGCCTCCTGAGTAGCTAGGATTATAGGCTTGAGCCACCTGCGTCCCACCCTGAGCTATTTTTTTGCCCAAGGTGAGTGCTCTACCACTTGAGCCACAGTGCTGCTACTTCAGGCTTTTTTTGAGTAGTTCATGGGAGATAAAGAGTCTCACAGAACTTTTTGCCTGGACTGGCAGTCCTAAAACCTCAGCCTCCTGAGTAGCTAGGATTACACGCATGAGCTACCAGCACCTGACTTCAGAAGTGCTTTTATGTATTGTTTCTTTAAAACAAACAAACAAACAAAAAAGCTGGGTGCTGCCAGTGGCTCAGGTAAGATCCTTCTTGAAAAATAGCTAAAGCAAAAAAGGCTGGGGGGTGGGGCTCAAGTGCTACAGTGCATACTTGAGGCAATGTTCAATCCCTATAATTGCAAAAAATAAAACACAAAAAACCTCCAGTGTTTTATTATGTAAAAATCAAAAGATTATGGGGAGCCAGCAGCTCATGCCTGTACTCCTAGCTACTAAGGAGGCAAATATGAGGATCAGGGTTCAAAGCCAGCCTGAGCAGATAATTCCGCTAGACTCTTATCTCCAATAAACCACCAGAAAACCAGAAGTGGTGCTATGGCTCAAGTGTTAGAGTGCTCACCTTGAGCTGAAGTGCTTAGGGATAGCGCCCAAGCCCAGAGTTCAAGCCCCATGACCGCCCACCCCAACCCCCAAAAAAATCAAAAGAAAAGCAAAGTAAGAAAAGAAAATTAAAAGAAAAGCAAAGTAAGTCAATTTAGTAACAATTGTTAATAACTGATTCTAGGTGTTTTTCTATATATGTATATGTGTTTGTAAATACATAGATAGGCTTAGGCTATGTAGGTTTTTTTTTTTGGTCAGTGGTGGGGCTTGAACTCTGGGCCTGGGCACTGTCCCTCAGCTCTTCAGCTCAAGGCTAGTGCTCTACCACTTGAGCCACAGCGCCACTTCCGGCTTTTTTCTTTTTGCTTATGTGGTGCTGAGGAATCGAACCCAGGGCCTCAGGCATGCAAGGCAAGCGCTCTACCACTGAGCCAACTTCCCAGCCCTATGTAGGTTTTTTTTAACTTCCTCCAACCTCCTTAGTATTTATTAGCTGTCACAGTATACACTACAGTTAATGTTTTACTTTTAGCTGTTCCCTCAGTTTGGACCATTAATATAGCTTCTACCTCTTTATCATTCACTACCTAAATCATGTATGTCCTTTTTTTTGGGGGGGGGGGGTCCACTTGTGGGGCCTGAACTCTGGGCCTGAGTGCTGTCCCTCAGCTCTTCTGCTCAAGGCTAGGGCTCTAACACTTGAGTCACAGCACCACTTCCGGCTATTTTTTTCTTTTTGCTTATGTGGTGCTGAGGAATCGAACCCAGAGCCTCATGCATGCAAGGCAAACGCTCTACCACTGAGCCACCTTCCCAGCCCCTCATGTATGTCTTTATAAAGATTATCTTTCTATACATTCTTAGAAATAGAATTTCTAGGTCAAAATGTGACCTTAAAACATTTGTAAGCCAGGTGCTGGTGGCTCCTCAGGAGTCTGAGATCTAGGATCATGGTTCAAAGCCAGCCCAGACAGGAAAGTCTGTGAGACTCTTATCTCCAATAAACCACTAGAAAACTGGAAGTGGCAACGTGGCTCAAGTGGTAGAGCGCTTGCCTTGAGTTGAAGAGTCCAGGGACAGTGCCCAGACCCAGAGTTCAAGCCCCACCACTGACACACACACCCCCCCCCCAAAAAAAAAAAAAAGAAAAAGGTTTTTGTGGCTGAGCACCACTTGTTCACTCTTGTAATATGGCTACTCAAAAAGCTTGAGGTCTCTCACAGTTCAAAGCCAGCCCAGGCAAGAGAGTATGACACTAATCTTCATTTAACCATCAAGCCACTGGGTGCCAGTGGCTTGTTCCTGTAATCTTAGCTACTCAGGAGGCTGAGATCTGAGGATTAAGTGGCGGAGGGATTGCCTTGAGCTGAAGAGATGAGGGACAGTGCCAAGGCCCATGACCAAGAAAAACAAATTGAGAGTGGAACTCTGGCTCAAATGGTAGAGTGCTAGCCTTGAACAAAAAAGTTAAGGGGCATTGCTTAGCCCCTAAGTTCAAAGACTGGCACACAAAATTTTATGGCACAGGCCTATAATCCTAACTTCTCAAGATCTGAGGATTGCGGTTCAAAGCCATTCCGGGCAGGAAAGTCTGTGAGACTCTTCTCCCCAGTTAACTGTCAAAAAAAAAAACAAAAAACCCAGAAGCTGAGCTGAGGCTCAAATAGCCTTTGGAAAAAAAAGTCATTTGTCTCCCACAGAGTGTATATAAATCTCTGTTGTATATGTTACTACAGTGTGAATGATTTTGACCTTTGTCTAAGAAAGATAACCTCATACTTCCAGAAACAAATGAAATTGGCTGGTATACTTTGCCAAAGTAGATTTAATTATTTCATCTTACAGTAATATATTTCTAAAACTTTGGTTGCAGATTCTAAAAGCAAGTTCCCTTTATAATTGTTTTTCTTTAAAGGAACTTAAGAAGTATGGAGTGACAACTTTGGTTCGAGTTTGTGATGCTACATATGATAAAGCTCCAGTTGAAAAAGAAGGAATCCACGTTCTAGTGAGTGTGTAATGTTTTGTTACATATAAGTTATACCTTTAGCATAGATAGTTATAAAACTTGACACTTAGTACTTGTTACTTTTAAGATTATAGTGCAATATTTTATAGTGATTTTTAAAATTTCTTTAGATCAATAAATTGACAGTTTGGTTCATTTGTGTACAAGTCTACAAATTCAGAGTATTTTCTTTTTTTTTTTTTTTTTGTCGGTCGTGGGGCTTGAACTCTGGGCCTGGGCGCTGTCCCTCAGTTCTTCAGCTCAAGGCGAGCGCTCTACCACTCGAGCTACAGCGCCACTTCCGGTTTTCTGGTGCTTTATAGGAGATAGGAGTCTCACGGTCTCTCCTGCCCGGGCTGGCTTTGAACCGCGATTCTCAGATCTCAGCCTCCTGATTAGCTAGGATTACAGGTGTGAGCCACCAGCGCCCGGCACAAATTCAGAGTATTTTCAACAAAAAGCAAATTTTAATGCACACATTTCAAGAAAATGGAAATTAGCATTTTGTATTCTTTAGGAAATTTAGTATTTTATTTTTAGGCTAATAGCTTGAATATAAAAAAGTAGTTAATATTTTTAGGGGGCTGGTACCGGGATTTGAAGTCAGCCTGAGTTCTCAGCTTTTTCTGCTCAAGGTTAGTGCTCTACCATTTGAACCACATCTCCACTTCTGACTTTTTGTTGGTTAATTGAAAATAAAAGTCTCAGATTTATCTGCTTGGGCTGACTTCAAACCTTGATTCTCAGATCTCAGCTTTTTAGTAGCTAGGATTGCAGTCATGGCCAATGGTGTATGGCCAACAGACATTCTTACTTCACGTGTCACCTGCCACTATGCAAGTAGCAAGTTAGTTACTCAATATTTTGTGGATAATTGTAGAAAACTAAAAGGTGTGAGAAGAAAATAAGTAGAAAGGGCATCTTGCTCCAGAAGGATAGTATTCCGACATTCTGAGAAGCTTTTGTGGAGTAAGATTTCTTTTATAGTTCAGTTTGAATATAGTGATTAAAATTAATCTCATATGAAATTCTTTTTTTAGTACCTAAATATTGCTATTACAGAAAACATGAACCTTGAATTAGTTAAAATTTTATGTTTTCTTCCCTAAATGGTTGTCTAAATCACAGGAACAGCTTTTTTGTTGTTGTTGATCGTGGGGCTTGAACTCTGGGCTCGGGCGCTGTCGCTCAGCTCTTCAGCTCAAGGCTAGCACTCTACCATTTGAGCCACAGCACCACTTTCAGCTTTTTCTATTTATGTGGTGCTGAGGAATTGAACCCAGGGCTTCGTGCATGTGAGGCAAACACTCTACCACTGAGCCACCTTCCCAGTCCCCTGAGGTATTTATTGGAGATAAGAGTCTCACAGACTTCACTGCCTGGGCTGGCTTTGAACTGCCATCCTCAGATCTCAGCCTCCTTAATAGTTAGGATTACAGGCATGAGCCACTGGTGCCCAGCTCACAGGAACAGCTTTTACGAGCATGTAATGAAATGACCTTTTAGTATCTATTCTTTTTGTGACAGTCCTGGGGCTTGACCTCAAGGCCTGAATTTTCTTCAAGGCTAGCACTCTACCAGTTAAGTTATAACTCCACTTCCAGCTTTTTGGTGATTAATTGCAAATTAGAGTCTCATAGACTTTCCTACCCCGGCTGGCTTCAAACTGCAGTCCTTAGATATCAGCTTTCCTGAAGAGCTAGCATTGTAGACATGAGCTACTAGTACCTGGCTAGTGCCTTGTTTTGTAGAGTTATTTGATTTGATTGTGAGAAAGCAATGTAGAATGATGAAATTGGAAATTTTTGTAAGTAATTAGAAAGTAATAAGGAAGGTAGTCCATCGATTCTGACCTTTTTTTGTGGGGGGAGGGGGAAGAAAGTATTGGTGGTTTTTGGCTTAGCCTGTACTTACCTAGATAAGGGCTTTACCAGTTGAGCCATACCACTAATCCTTTTTGGTTGAGGTTAATTTTCAGAGTTTGCTTTTTTTTTTTAATTTAACTTTTTTGCTTGGAAGTAGGTTTGAGCTGTGATGCTACCTGTAGACTATGGTCTCTGCTGGGCAAAACAGCACTTGCCATACATACCTGTTTTTTTTTTTTTTTTCCTGCTTACGTGGTGCTGAGGAATTGAACCCAGGGCCTCATGCATGCAAGGCAAGAGCTATACCACTGAGCCACCTTCCCAGCCCACATACCTGGTTTGTATTGAGATTACTCCTGAGTAGCTAGGATTAGGTGTGAGCCACAGGCGCCTGGCTTATATATTATTTCTGAACCATAAAGTTTCCTTATTTCCCTTTTGATAAAAACGTAAAACTAACCTGGGTGCTGGTGACTTACTCCTGTATCTCTAATTACTTAGGAGGCTGCGATTTGAGGATGGCAGTTTGAAGCCAGTCTGGGCAATTCTTTATCTCTAATAAACTACTCAGAAAAATCTGGAAGTGACACTCTGGCTCAGGTGATAGAGCACTCTCCTTGAGCAAAAAGCAGCTTCGGGACAATGCCCAGGCCAAATTTCAGCATCAGGATAGACTTAACCAAAAAAAACAAAGCCCATACATACATAGCCAAACACTGCTTAATTTTTTTTTTTTTTTTTGGTTGGTCGTGAGGCCTGAACTCTGGGCCTGGGCGCTGTCCCTGCGCTCTTCAGCTCAAGGTGAGCGCTCTACTGCTTGAGCCACAGCGCCACTTGTTTTCTAGTGGTTTATTGGATATAAGAGTCTCCTGGACTTTCCTGCCCAGGCTGGCTTTGAACCGCGATCCTCAGATCTCAGCCTCCTGAGTAGCTAGGATTATAGGCGTGAGTCACTGGCACCCGGCTTAAAATTTTTGTTTTAATAGTATGACATAATAATTTGCTTGTATTTCTATTTTAAATGATTTTATCTCAGTTAACTAAATACAAACGTATACGTAAAATAAGGATTCTGTTTTGTTCTTGTTGTTGGCTTGTATTTTATGGTATTTGGGATTGAACTCAGGATCATATGTATGCTAACTAAGCAAGTACTCACTTGAGGCATACCTCTGGCCTTAGCAATTTTTTCTTTTTTTGGGCCAGTCATGGGGCTTGAACTCAGGGCCTAAGCACTGTCCCTGAGCTTCTCTTGTTCAAGGCTAGCACTCTACCACTTGAGCCACAGCGCTACTTCTGATGGTTTCTGTTTATGTGGTACTGAGGAATCAAACTCAGGGCTTCATGCATGCTAGGCAAGCTGTCTACCACTAAGCTACCTTTCCAACCCCATCACTGTGTTTGTTTGTTTGTTTGTTTTTTTAAATAGAAACAAGAATTTAAAACTCCGGGGCTGGGAGAGTGGCTCAGTAGTAGAGTGCTTGCCTTGTATGCATGAGGCCTTGTTAGATTCCTCAGTACCACATAAGCAGAAAAAGCCAGAAGTGGTGCTGTGGCTCAAGTGGTAGAGCACTAGCCTTGAGTTGAAGAGCTCAGGGACAGTGCCCAGGTCCAGAGTTCAGGCCCCATGACTGACCAAAAAAAAAAAAAAAGAATTTGAAACTCTGAAATTAACTGAATATAGTTAATTTCTTAGTAATATGAATATGTTTTCTAGTCTGTAGATGAGAAATAAACTTTTTTTTTTTTTTTGGCTAGTCCTGGGGTTTGAACTCAGGGCCTGGGCACTGTCCCTAAGCTTCTTTTGCTCAAGCCTAGAACTCTCCTACTTGAGCCACAGTGCCATTTCTGCCTTTTTCTATGTATGTGGTATTGAGAAATGGAACCTAGGGCTTCATGTATGTTAGACAAACACTCTACTACTAACTTAAGCCACATTCCCAGTCCAATGAATTTTTTTGATATATGATAGGGTGCGAAAGTAAATTTGGTTGACTATAATCTATTTGAATCAGTTATGTTGATAAACACCTTCATGAAATAGACATGAACTAGAAAACCTGAATCTAGTTTGTAGATGATAATGGTAGTTCTAAGACGTATTTCAGGCCCTTTCAGCTTTTTTTTTGTTTTGTTTTAAATAGTTCTGATCAGATAAAAATCACTAACTCAGCCGGGTGCTGGTGGCTCACGCCTGTAATCCTAGCTACTCAGGAGGCTGAGATCTGAGGATCGCGGTTCAAAGCCAGCCCGTGCAGGAGAGACCATGAGACTCCTATCTCCAATAAAGCACCAGAAAACCGGAAGTGGCGCTGTAGCTCAAGTGGTAGAATGCTCGCCTTGAGCTGAAGAGCTGAGGGACAGCGCCCAGGCCCAGAGTTCAAGCCCCACGACTGACCAAAAAAAAAAAAAAAAAATCACTAACTCATGCTTGAATGAAATAAGGACATTTAGTGTTAAGCTCAGAATTTCTTTTTCCCACATATATTTAAGATGGTGTCTCAATTTACATTTTCGAGGGTTTGGAACATTTTACTATACGAGGACCTTCAATCCTTTGGATGCTTTTGCAAATTGAATAGATTAATTAATGGTGGTTTCAGCTGTGTTAGTTTGAGGTTTAGATACTTCTTTTTCTTTGTGTCAGTCGTGGGGCTGGATCTAGGCACTATCCCTCAGCTCTTCAGCTCAAGGCGAGCGCTCTACCGCTTGAGCCACAGCACCACTTCCAGTTTTCTAGTGGTTAATTGGAGATAAGAGTCTCGGACTTTCCTGCCTGGGCTGGCTTTGAACCAAGACCTCAGATCTCAGCCTTCTGAGTAGCTAGGATTACAGGGGTGAGCCACTGGCACCTGACTAATACTTTCGTTTTTGGGGCGGGGAGGGGTCCGGTCATGGGGCCTGAACTCTGGGCCTGGGCGCTGTCCCTCAGCTCAAGGCTAACACTCTACCACGTGAGCCACAGCACCACTTCCGGCTTTTTTCTTTTTGCTTATGTGGTGCTGAGGAATCGAACCCAGGGCCTCAGGCATGCAAGGCAAGCGCTCTACCACTGAGCCACCTTCCCAGCCCCCAATACTTTTATTTTTTAACTGGGCACATTAGGGTGTGCTAGAGGAAGTAAGCTCTCAACTAAAGTGCTTACCTGTCTTACTGCTATTTGCAGCTCTATTTGGTATTTGTAAACTCTAGTGACATTTATACTAATACATCCTTTTTAATTATGGGGCATAGTTGACAATTCAAACACAATGTGCTGTTATAGCTAATGGGTTATGTGAAATGTAGTGTTGCCAGTGGGTAAACCAAAATTAATTTAGTACTGTAGGTTTTCTCTTTCTAAAGTGCTTTTAGCCAATTTTTAAAATTACTTTAGATTTTTAGACATCTTAAAGAGTATTTTCAGAAGTTTTGTGACAAAAGTCAACATACAAAGATTACCTAAGACATATATACATGTGACACATATGTTAAAACACACATGCACTTGCCTATGCATCCACCTTTGCCTCAAAGTTAAAAAAATTAAACCAAAAACTTCATTGGCTGTCTTTGAATTATATAATTCTGAGTATTCTTTCTACTTTTCAGTTTCCTTTGTGCACCTCATATTTGTCATTAGCCTTACTAACAAATGATGTTAGCAGCATATATAAGCTACTCCCAGGAAGCCAGGTCCAGTTTCTCAGATCCTAGGTTGTTAGCCATTCTTATAATAATAGCCTTTATGCGCCAGTCCTGGGGCTTGAACTCAGAGCCTAGGTGCTATCCCTGAGCCTCTTGGGCCACAGCTCTACTTCTGGCTTTTTTTTTTTTTTAATTCATTGGAGATCAGGCTTTCCTGCCTGGACTGACTTCAAACCATGATCCTTAGATCTTAGCCTCCTCAGTAGCCAGAATTGCAAGCCTGGCAGCCTTATATTATTATTATTATTTTTGGGTCCGGTGGTGGGGCCTGAATTCTGGGCCTGGGCGCTGTCCCTCAGCTCAAGGCTAACACTCTACCACTTGAGCCACAGTGCCATTTCTGGCTTTTTTCTTTTTCTGTGTATGTGGTGCTGAGGAATCGAACCCAGGGCCTCATGCTTGCAAGGCAAGCGCTCTACCACTGAGCCATCTTCCCAGCCCACATTATTTTTTAAGAGAAAAAAAAAAGTTCCTAAGTGTTTTTGCATTTTCTGTCCTTGGAAGGGGATAAAATTTGAATCCTGTCCATTTATGTGTTTTGTTTTTTTTTGGGTCCGGTCGTGGGGCCTGAACTCGGGGCCTGGACGCTGTCCCTCAGCTCTTCACCTCAAGGCTAGCGCACTACCACTTGAGCCACAGCGCCACTTCTGGCTTTTTTCTTTTTGCTTATGTGGTGCTGAGGAATCGAACCCAGGGCCTCGAGCATGCAAGGCAAGCGCTCTACCACTGAGCCACCTTCCCAGCCCCATTTATGTGTTTGTTAAGACCTCTTACTAGGTGCAAGGAAGGTAAACTATATCAGTAAATGCAAGTAGGGTCAAAAGACAACACAAATTAATAAATAGCAAAAGAGAAAGGGCCAGGTACCCATGGTTCACACCTGTAATCCTGACTACTCAGGAGGCTGAGCTCTGAGGATTCCAGTTTGAAACCAGCCTGGGCAGGAAAACTATATGACTCTTTTTTTGTGTGTGGGGGGGTCCAGTCGTGGGGCTGAACTCTGGGCCTGGGAGCTGTCCCTCAGCTCTTCAGCTCAAGGCTAGTGCTCTACCACTTGAACCACAGCGCCACTTCCAGCTTTTTTTCTTTTTGCTTATGTGGTGCTGGGGAATCGAACCCAGGGCCTCATGCATGCAAGGCAAGCACTCAACCAATGAGCCACCTTCCCAACCCCCTATATGACTCTTATCTCCAGTTAACCATCAGAAAACTGAAAGTGGACCTGGACTCAAGTGGTAGAATCAGCTTTGAGCAAAAAATCTCAGGGACAGTGCCTAGGCTCTTGTTCAAGCCCTAATACTAGTACAAAACTAAAAAGAGAAGAATATTTGAGAAAATTGTCACTATTTGCTCATGAACTTAATGAACTTTAACAATGTTAAACAACGTATCTATAATTTAGGCATCAATTTTTTTGTTTTGTGTGTGTTTTTGTTTTTTAATGCCAATCCTGGGGCTTGAACTCAGGGCCTAGGGGCTGACCCTGATTTTTTTCTGGCCAAGGCTTCTTAGTGTTCTGCCATTTGAGCCACAGCTCTGCTTCCATCTCTTTGGTAGTTAATTGGAAGTAAGAGTCTCATAGAATTTCCTTCCCAGGTTGGCTTTGAACCATGAACCTCAGATCTCAGCCTTCTGAATAATTAGGACTACAGGTGTGAGCTACTGGCACCCACCTAGACATAGGTTTAAAAAATTGCCAGTGTGGTGCCTTACACCCCAGATACTAAGGAGGTAGAGATCAGAAGGATCTTAGTTGGATGCCAGCCTGAGCAAAACGTTAGAGTCCTTATATCAACCAATGAAAAGCTGGGCATAGTGGTGCACACCTGCCATCCTAGTTATACAGGAAGTACAGATAGGATTATGGTCCAGCTCAGCTCCAGGCAAAAATGCAAGACATTTTCAAAATATAACTAAAGCATCTGAATGCCAGTGGCTCATGCCTATAATCCTAATTACTTAGAGGCTGGGATCAGAGGATCATACTATAAGGCCAGCTAGGGCTGAAAAGTCCATAAGGCTCCATCTCCAGTTAATCAGCAAAATACCATAGGAGAGGCATGGCTAAGGTGGTAGTGTGTAAGCCATGGCAGGAAAGCTGAGAGAGAACACAAAAGCCTGGGTTAAAGCCCTAGTTCTGGAGAACACACCCAAACATAAATATATATTATATATGCATTATAAACACACGCAAAACAAAAAAGAGCCCAAGGCGTGGCTCACATGATAAAGCACTTACCTAGCAAGGACAAGAATCTGAGTTTAATCCTCAGTATTAAAAAAAAATTGTCCGTATTTTTATTTTCAAACTTAATAGTATAAGGACAAAGATGGTAATGTGTTTTTGTTAGATTCACTAATTATTGTAGGTAACAGATTTTTTTTTCTACATGGGGTTGAGTACTGGTGGCTCGTGCCTGTAATCCTAGCTACTCTGGAGGCTGAAATCTGAGGATCAAAATTTAAAGCCAATTTAGGCAGGAAAGGCTGTGAGACTCTTTATCTCCAGTTTCACCACCTAAAAACTGGAAATTTTTGAGCTTTGAGCTGTGGCTCAAAGCACTAGAGCACTAGTCTTGAGCAAAAAAGCTCAGGGACAGCAACCATGGCCTGAGTTCAAATCAGTGACCTCCCCCCTCCACACAGGTGCGCACACACATGCATACGCGCGCGCACACACACACACACACACACACACCACCACCACCACCACCACCACCAATACCAACAACAACAGCAAAACATTTAGACTAATGAAACTTTAATTGGATGTTTTGCCAAAGAAAACTTTTAAATCGTGTTATGAAGTGTTTGCCCTCTCTTACTTGGTCTTAGATTTAATTATAGTTTTTTATGTCTAAAATTATGTCTAACTACTCAACTCAGATATAGTTTTTGAGAGAATACTAGTCCTTATGCTCTGATAATGAGATGTTTGCAAGATAAATTTAGATATTCATGACACTGATATCATTTTATAAAGATGATTTAGTTTCTTTGGAAAATTCAAATTTTGATCTGAGATAATTTTTTAGCAATGATCAGAATTGTGTGAAGAATAGGTAAGGGTGCAAGTGGAGCTGTGACTAAATTGGTAGTTTGCCAGCCCCGAGCAAAAAGCTAAGGAACAGCACCAGGCCCTGAGTTCAAGCGCATATACACAAAATATTAGGTAACTATATTGTTAGCTCAGTTTGGTCTGCCCTGTCTACTCTTTGTAGCTCTTCTGCATTAGGAAGTTAGTCCCAGAGAAAAATGCCAATTTAATGTAAAAGTAAATTTCATTTCAGGATTGGCCATTTGACGATGGAGCTCCACCCCCTAATCAGATAGTAGATGATTGGCTGAACCTGTTAAAAACCAAATTTCGTGAAGAGCCAGGTTGCTGTGTTGCAGTGCATTGTGTTGCAGGATTGGGAAGGTAACAGCCTTTTGTATCTCATCTGGTTGTGTAGATTCTGATGCCATGTTGTAGTTAGTTGTTTTATTTTTTTCTCCATTTTAAGTAATCGAGGATTTAGGCCATTAAAGTGGGTAACAAAATTTGAAATTTCAGCTACTACTGAGAAATCTGCACAGTTAATTTTGGATTGAGAAGAATAGGGAGTTAATAGGTAGAGAACAGATGGTTGAACCTTAAGCTCTTGTAAGATATAGTCAGTGATAGTTGATGTTGATTTTAAAACTTTTTCCTCTGAGCATTGCTTGAAATGGTGTTGCAATAATTTCATCAGTAGCAGATTAAATGCCAATTTATGATGTGCACTTTGACTCAAAACATTTAATGTCAGCTGCCATTGCCTGAAGGTTATTGTGACTCAGGCTGTTAGTTCTATTTAGATGTTTTTAGTGTGGTACAATTTCTTCATAAGTCAGAAGTTCCAGACTAACCCTGAAGGCTGAAGATAGTGTTATAACTTGACTTGGGCAGTTGTATTTCTGATATCTGTTCCCCTTAGGTAGTCCAAATTGATGGCACTATATAATTAGCTTTTTAAAACACCATTTACTTCATGGGGAGCTACAAAATAACCAATTTGACAAGCTTTAGACACTTCAGGCACATTGTCCTTGTTGGTGTGATAATAAGAGGGAATGAATACATTCTGAGACCTGGCTTGGAATATGTATATTCTTCTCTTCCCCAAAAGAGGAGGAAAAAAAGAAACATTTCTTTTGCTAGATTTCCCCCCCCCCCCCTTTTTGGCAGTATTGGGGTTTGAACTCAGGGCTTTGTACTTTCTTCCTTACTTGCTGATCTGTTGCTCTACCACTTGGGCTGTGCCTCACACCTTTTCTTACCCTTTTCTGTTCATTGTAGAGATGGACTCTTTTGGACTTTTCTGCCCAGGCTGGCTTCAAACTGGTGATCCTCTAGATCTCAGCCTTCTTGGTAACTAGGATTACAAACATGCACCACTGCTACCCAGCTTCTTTGTTAGATTAAGAAATAGAGAAGTAATGATTGATGATCATTATTCTTACCTTTGGCATTCTTAGCTTAATGAAAGGATTTTTGTTGAAAAATCTATATTAACCTATTTAGTATTTAGTAAGGATATACTAAAATTTGTAATAAAATTCTGGGGTAGTGGAGAATAGTATATTTTGCCATTTAGTGTACTTCTTTTTTTTTAAATTAGTAGTGTCTCACTGTAGCCTAGGCTAGCCTCACACAATATCACTTACTACAGGTTTAGAATCTAGTGCTTTACCAAAAATAGATAATGGCAGAGATGTTATATTAAGAGCTATTTCCATTGTATAAGGAAATATCAAATCAGGCATGGTGATTCAAGCCTATAATTCTAGCTATTTAGGCTGTGGATAATAGGGCTTGAAGTTCAAGGCCAATCTGGGTATAGAAGTTTGCAAGACTCCATCTCAACCAATGACTAGGCCAGGTGGTATACCTCTGTCATTCCCAGCAGCTGGGAGTGTACATGAAGGAGAGGTGTGCAGTCCAAGGTGGCCCAGGCATGCAGCAAGACCTTACCTTAAAAATGACCAGGGCAGAAAGAGGCAATAGGCATGGCTCAAATAGTAGAGTGCCTGAGTTCAATCACTAGTACCACCAGAAAAACAAAGAAAAAGAAAATGGTGTGTGTAAGTATATATGAAAGAATAAAAAACTCAGACTTCGCTAATATGTAATTCTAGGTTAAAGGAAAAAAACCCTTTCAGGCACTTAATGGTGGCTCACAACCTGTTATCCTAGCTACTCAGGCTCCTGAGATCTGAGGATAGTGGTTCAAAGTCAGCCTGGGCAGGAAAGTCTTACCTCCATTTAACCACCAGAAAAGCTGGAAGTGGATCTGTGACTCAAGTAGTAGAGTGCTAGCTAGCCATGAGCAAGAAAGGCTTATTGATAGTGCCCAGGCCCTGAGTTCAAACCCTAGGACCAGTGTGTGTGTACACCACACAAACTCTTTGTGTCTGTTTCTGTCTCTCTGCCTCTACCTCTGCCCCCTCACCCTCCTCTCTAATTCTAAAGATTCCTGGATATTTACAAATGGCTTTCTTATTTCAGGGCACCTGTGCTGGTTGCACTTGCTTTGATTGAATGTGGAATGAAGTATGAAGATGCTGTTCAGTTTATAAGACAGTGAGTATGAAGTTTTCTATTCAAAAACAAATTAAGATCAAACAGGAGGAAGGAATTAAGGAAAGTAGTATGGATTTGGTAGTATGGAATTATTAACTATCTTGGATCTTTAACTATTGAAAACAAAAATTTAGGGGCAAATGATATATTTTTTTTTAACTTAGGGGTCAAATTTGGACATTGTAGAATATTTCCAGTGTATGGTTTGATTACCTAGAAATCTTGGTTAAATAGCATCTCATGATATATTTCCCCTTTTTAGTAGGTTGCAAAATGCCTTCTGGATGTAATACTGTATGGCCAAGAGGCAAAAAGAATGTACAGAGAAGCAGTTTAATTACCTGAGATTCTAAGTGACTTGTTCAGGCACAAAATCTTGATGGTAGTACCCAAACAGAATCTTGGCATTGGGCTGAAATAGTGGGCTGTACTGTTTTATTGTCTAGAATTATTTGGCAATTATTGTCTTGCTCTTACCATTTGAACCCTATCTTCAAAATAAAAAAGAAAAGAAAAACAATAATACAAAAAATGACAGAATTCAGGGGCCAATGGCTATCATGTCTATAATCTTATACCTAGAAGGCTGTTAATCAGAGAATCATAGCTCAAAGCCAGCTTGGGCAGACACATCCATGAAATTATTTCTAACTAATCAGTAAATAGATGAAAATGGATGTGTGGCTCAACGGTAGAGCCACTAGAGAGGAAAAACATGAGCAAGAACTTGAGGCCATGAGTTCAAATCCCAGTACCTGCACCAGGAAAAATAAGACTGATAGTGTGAAATGTATGGTAGCCATCTGTGTATGTCTTGAGCTTGTTGCTTCATGTTAATATGTTTTGAGGCATTCACTGAAATATATTACCACCCTAAAGCTACATTTCACCCCCTTAGTCTTCTTTCTAAACTGAAGAATACATTAATTGTAAAGAGAATGATCAGACAATTGGACAAATAATACTGATATTTACTTAATGCTAGCAATGAAAAAAATGTCTGTATTTCTTAGGAAGGATTAGGAAATTTATGTTACAATTTAGATCTTTTAAAATGTGATGCGGGGAAAAGTGAAAATGATGTAATATCGGAAATCTGCTGGTTTTCAGCACAGTGGGGCTGTTAGAAGAACTTAAGCCATAAATAATGTGTTTTGGTGAATCAGCTTTTTTTTTTCTTTCCCAATAATATGAGAATGTGTGCTGTTCTTACTTTTTCAGAAAAAGAAGGGGAGCATTCAATTCCAAACAGCTGCTTTACTTGGAGAAATACCGACCTAAGATGCGATTACGCTTCAGAGATACCAATGGGCATTGCTGCATTCAATAGGAAGAGACAAAGGCTTACTTGATTGTGTCATTTAGAGGAAACTCTTGGTACCTGGAAATGTGAATCTGGATTCTTACCTGTGTCATCAAAGTAGTAGTGATGGATTCAGTATTCCTCAACTTCTAATGATTGGGGAAAAAAAACCCAAAAAGGTCCCTCTATAACATGAATAAAATATTTGAGAAAGGAAAAGGATTAATTCCATGAAGGGTGATTTAGCTCCGAGTTTTGGAGTTTTAATTTCTGCCAGGATAGAATGATTTCATAATCTCCTTTTTTAACTTTTTCAAAATGGTCTCTAAGGAAAACCAGCAAAATATTAACCTGTGCAGAACCATCTGTTTGGGGAGCACATTCTTCCATTATGCTTGGCACATAGACCTTGAGGATTTGTGGGGTAAGGAGTATATTTTTCCCCTTTTTTCTCCCATCTCCTGCCCCCTGCCTTCCCTTGGTAAACATTGTAAATGGTATAGAAGCCCTTGTTGCTATAGATGTGCGTGCAGTCTGGCAGCCTTAAGCCCACCTGGGCACTTTTAGGGAGGGAAAAAAAAGCACCAGGAAAAAAAAAAAAAGAACAGTTGCAGATGCACATATATATATGACCCAGGTGGTTTTTAGTCTTTACTGATGATGGGGTGTTCATAGTTTCTTTTCTTCAAAGCCCCAATCTAACATTAGGCAAAGTAGCCAGGAGCCTTTTGTTTTTGTAAATTACTGGGAAATGGAATTTGAAGAGGAGTGTGCTCGTACAATTTAGCTGAAAGTAGAAATCTTTCTCAACCATTGAAGCTAAATGGGTATCCTAGAAGCTTGCTTGCTGAAGATGACAGCTCAGGCCATTATTAAGATGTTTCCAGGCAGAGAATTAGTACAAAGTGGTACACTGTAGATTTGGGGGCTCTAGCTCTATTCTGACTTTTCTGTCTAATTATGTCAGAATACTTATAGCTTCAAATTATTTTAGGACTTAACTTGTACCCTAGATTTCCAGAAACAAAGGAACAACAGCAAATTCACTGTATTTTGGTTTTGAGAAATGCCTGGGTGGTTATTTCCAAACTGCTCCCTATATGTACAGTTCAGCTTAGCCACTGATTGCCTTGTTATTTTCTTACTAGGTTCTTTCTGAGATAAGGAAAAAAAAATCACCAGTTTGGAATTAGCAATGCCTAGTGAGTGTGTGTCCACAGGCTATACCGGGGTAAACAAGCAATACCAAGCAGCCCAGATCAGTAGCAAAGGGACCGTGTTGCTTGGGAGGTGGTATGGTGGTATGTTTGCAGATTCTCCTCTGGATTCAACACTTTTCTCATTAGCAGAAGGCAGTTACAACCAGGCTGCAATGACAAAGGGAGTGGAGAGACTTTGTCAGGGGCTCTTATTCTTATTTTTCACGTAAAAATTAAATTTCAGATTAGTATTGTCCCGCTTCTAAGGCTCTGAATCCAGGCTTAGAGTCATCGTGTCCCACGGGAATTTGCTGTGCCGAGCTATAAGCTTCTCATTTTGTAGCATCAGCTAGGCCAGTAGGAATGGACTGGGACCTCGTCTCACACTGATGATAATACCTCACACGTTGGCCGGCTATGTGAACTGCCTCTTTACTATTGCCAGAGTTTTTATTTTTAAGTGCAAATGTGTAGATTTTCTCCTCCCTCATACCAGAAGATAAAAATAATGCCTTTTGCCATTCATTCTAGAATTTTAAAGTTAAAAAAATGATGGTACTAACCAAAATTTTATTTTTGAATATGACAATAGATAATATAGACTCAAGATCAGAACATCATACCTTCTAAGTGTAGATAAGGCTGTTGATTCTAAGAGTTTTGATCAATAGCATCAAAAAACTTCTCAGTTGACATGCTGTAAATTTTATTGACTGTGCCCATCAGTGTCAGTACCTGCCCAAGGAAAATTACATTCCTGGTTTTGTGTGAGAAAGGTGTATAAAGCAAAATGAACATTTGACCTTATTTTGTTTTAAATTACAAGCTGATGTTCTCAGAACTGGATCTTCTTTCTCTCAAAATTAAAACTTTTTGTTATTGTTTTGGATTTAATGAAGTATTGCTAGCTGAAGCCAGTCTGACATGGGAAGAGATGTCAGACTGATGAGAGGTGTGCAGCCTGATTAAAACCAAACCCTGAACCCTTTTAAAGAACAATAAAACATATTTTACATGCTCTTTGTGTGTATGTGTGTGTGTGTGTGTGTATGTTTGTGTGTTATTTCCTAGCTTAAGTTTATTATGTTTGCCTCTCCTTCCTTTCTCTCAGGGCTTGTTGGGTTCTGGTAGTTTACTACAAGGATGTTGAAATAGAGGTTGGGAAATTCAAAAATGACTGTGCTATGTGCTTGACTTTAGTTGAGATGTATTTAAAATTTTTTAGCTTAGTTCTTGGGTACCAGAATTCATATCTTTTGTCTCATTCAGAGGATTTTACACCATAGGTATTCTTTTTTTTTGTGTACTAGATTTCCATCCCTTGCCTACCTATTTATTAGGTTTTCCTTTCAGGTATTCCCATTAGCATATAAATATTACAAACATGCTGTTACTATGTATATATATTTTTTTTTTTGGGGGGGGGGGGTCCGGTCGTGGGGCTTGAACTCTGGGCCTGGGCGCTGTCCCTCAGCTCAAGGCTCAAGGCTAGCACTCTACCACTTGAGCCACAGTGCCACTTCTGGCTTTTTTCTTTTTGCTTATGTGGTGCTGAGGAATCGAACCCGGGACCTCATGCATGCAAGGCAAGCGCTCTACCACTGAGCCACCTTCCCAGCCCTTGTTACTATATCTTATATATTAAAAACCTAATTTGAGGAAGTGGAGCTGTGGTTTATATGGTGTTAGAGCACTAGCCTTGAGGGAAAAAAAAATTCAGGGACAGTGCCTAGGCCTTAGTTCAAGCCCCAGGAATGACAAAGGAATAAAAATGCAACTTCATTGACCCCCACATCTACCTAGCAAAACTCCATCTTCAGTCTGCTTTCCTCTTTTGAATTCATTCCAATGTAGGTTTTTAATCCATAGGATCACCAGAACTTGAGATGCTTAATCCTATAATCAAACTGTACTCTGCCCTCTTTCCTTCCCCTCCTCCCCCAACAGATTTTGAACACAGGGCCTTGGACTTTGTTAGGTAGATGCTACCTGCTACTTGAGCCACACACACCCATTTGTATATTGCTTGTAGTTATTTTTCAGTTAGAATTTCAATATCTTTGCCCAGGGCTGGCCTTAGAATGTGATCTTCCTACCTGCTTAGAGCCTTCTGTGTAGCTGAGATTAGGGTTGTGAACCATGGTGCCTGGCTTCTCAGAATTTTCTGATCTCAATGTGACACAGTTGATTATTCTCTGAAAAGCTTCACTGTTTCACTGTTCACTTGAATACTCTTTCCCCTAACGTCCACCATCTTAAATTCCCTGGAACCTGTAAATGGTACCTTAAATGGTGAAGGGGACTTAATAGATGTGGTTAAAGATTTGAGATGGGAAGACCATTCTAGTACAGATGAGCCTGTTCTGAAAGCACAAGTTTTTTTGTTTTGTTTTTTTGCCTGTCCTGGGGCTTGAACTCAGGGCCTGGGCACTGTCCCTGAGCCTCTCTATGCTCAAGGCTAGCACTGTACATGAGCCATAGCACCACTTCCAG
Source organism: Dipodomys spectabilis (assembly GCF_019054845.1). NCBI lineage: Eukaryota > Metazoa > Chordata > Mammalia > Rodentia > Heteromyidae > Dipodomys > Dipodomys spectabilis. The sequence continues at coordinate 40,747,936 of NW_024870679.1, read as the reverse complement.
CTTTTTCTGTGTATGTAGTACTGAGGAATTGAACCCAGGGCTTCATGCATGTGAGACAAGCACTATTAATACTAAGCCACATTCCCAGCCCAGCACAAGTTCTTTAAAATTAGAAAACCTTCCTTACCTAAGTCAAAAGAGCAACATTGTTGGCTTTGAAGATGGACAATAAGGATTAAAGCTTCTGTAATCTGGAAAGGCAAAGGCAACTTTTCCCCCCCTACAATCTCCAAGAAGAAGAGTGCCTTGACAACACCTTGATTTAGAACTAGGTCCTCTATAGAGATTTTAGTAGAGAATGCCAGCCTGGGAAGAAAAGTGAGACACAACTCTAGTTAACCACTCCCCCAAAAGCCAAAAATGGAGGAGTGGTTCAAATGGTAGAGTTCTGTCCTTGGGCAAAACTCAGGGATGGCATCTAGGCCCTGAATTCAAGCCAAAGGACCAGTACACAACACCTTGGGCTTTGCTACTTAGTGACTCAAACCACTAAACAAAACCAAGAGGGATGACTTGAGACTAAAGTCACCAGATGCATGCTGTGGTTGGGAAGTTCAAAGATACCATGTAAGAGGGATGGCTTATTGGTAACTATTTGAGCATTTACTACATAGGGCACTGAGAACATAGTGGGAAACTAAGCTTAAAGGCCTTGATAGGGCTTCAGTTCTGAAGAAGCCAGAATAGGTTTCCAGGTGGTGATCAGGAGTCCTAGAGAGGAAGACTAAAGGAGCTAACAGGAGTTGGCTGAAAAGCCTACTCTGCCATGTGAAGGTGGTCTGTAGAATGTGTAAACTGAAAATAGCTTGGTGTGTGCATAGATAGGAGTATAGATAAAGTGGTTGGAGTGTAGTTAGAAAGACGAATGTAGGCAGAGCCTGCCCTGTGTTGATTTAGTGAGTCTTGGGAGGTAGTTGAGGTGTTTACATTCATATTGCAGAGTATTTACATATGGTAAGAAACTGGAAGGTTAATTCTTAACCCAGAGAGGCTGTCAAAGGCAACTAACTGTCCTTTATTCTAAATGCCTGTCTAGTGCTGGTAGGTTATGACTAATGCTTGAAATTTGGGAGGATTATAGCTTGAGGTCAGTTCAATCAGAAAAGCTTGTGAGGACATCACCCCCTCTTCTCTGGATGCTGATGTGTGGGTTTATTAGCTATGATAGGAAGTCTAATGGTAGGTAGATTTAGAATGTTCAGGCAGGAAGTGAGATCCTGTCAGAAATAATCAGCAGTGGGGCTCTGGTGGCTCATTCCTGTAATCTTAGCTACTCAGGAGATCCGAGGATTGCGGTTCAAAGCCAGCTCAGGGCAGGAAAGTCCGTGAAACTTACCTCCAGTAAACTGCCAGAAAACCAGAAGTGGTGCTGTGGCTCAAGTGGTGGCTCGCCTTGAGCTGAAGAGCTGAGGGACAGTGCCAAGGCTCAGAGTGCAGGCCCACAACTGGACCCAAAATTTAAAAAAAAAAGAGTAGAAGCTGAAAGATTTTTTTTTTTTTTTTTTTTTTTTGGTCAATTGTGGGGCTTGAACTCAGCCTGGGCGCTGTCCCTCAGCTCTTCAGCTCAAGGCTAAGTGCTCTACCACTTGAGCCACAGCACCACTTCAGGTTTTCTGGTGGTTTATTGGAGATAAGAGTCTCACGATCTTTCCTGCCTGGGCTAGCTTTGAACCGCAATCCTCAGATCTCAGCCTCCTGCATAGCTAGGATTACAAGTGTGAGCCACCAGTGCCCTCCTTGAAAGATTCTTTATAGATGGTGGTTGATGGGTTTCTGGGGTCCACTGAGGGAATAGCTAAGGACAGAAGTAGAAGACTCATTGGGTGCTGCCAGTGGCTCACACCTGTAATTCTTAACTACTCAGGAGGCTGAGATCTGAGGATCACGGTTCAAAGGTAGCCCTGACAGGAAAGTCCCTGAGACTCTTATCTCCAGTTAACCACCAGAAAAGCAGAAGTGGTGCTGTGGCTCAAAGTGGTAGAGTGCTTGCCCACAGTTCAAGCCCATGACTGACAAAAAACAAGAAGAAAAAAAAGATTCTCTTTCTAAAGCTACCAGAATCCACATCTAGAAGAAAGGGTAATCAGAACATTATGCTTACATTTTAAGTTTAAATCAGATCAGCTGGCATATTTATTCATGGAAAAAACTTGTAAACCCCTTTCCACTTTCCTGCCTCTGATTCCCTCCACAGACCACATATATTTGGCCAACTATGCTGTAAGAGGCTACTAGCAAGTATGTTAACAGTGTGATGTGGGCCATCTCTCTTGTGTCTCCAGTGCTGTTTTGCAATTAGGGAGGGGAAAAGATAGGGGAAATGGATAACATTAGTCAACATCTGTTGAATTCTACTGTTCCCAGAATTTCATGTGCATGATCAGATTTAAAAAAAAAATATTTTAGGGCTGGGAAGGTGGCTCAGTGGTAGAGCGCTTGCCTTGCATGCTCGAGGCCCTGGGTTCGATTCCTCAGCACCACATAAGCAAAAAGAAAAAAGCCGGAAGTGGCGCTGTGGCTCAAGTGGTAGAGCACTAGCCTTGAGCTGAAGAGCTGAGGGACAGTGCCCAGACCCAGAGTTCAGGCCCCACAACCGGACCCAAAAAAAAAAAAAAAAAAATTTTAAAGGTGAAGTACAGAGGGGTTAGTTACACAAGTCAGGTGAGGAGTACTTTGCTTCTGATCAGGTTTAACTTTCATAGTCTTGTGCATAGGTCTCATTGCTAATAAAGTTACAGCAAGCCAGTGGGACGGTCAGTATTCAAGAATATTGGATTATAAAACTAGCACTTTTTTACATGGTTAATGTGTTGTAGTGGAGTAGGGGATGTTTGTCGGGGACTTTATTCTCATAATGTTGCTGTGGGTGTTGCCCTTTATAAGAGCACCTATTCAGCTGGGCACTGGTGGCTCTTGTAATCCTAGCTACTCAGGAGGCTAAAATCTGAGGATCGAGGTTCAAAGCCAGCCCGGGCAGGAAAGTCTGAGACTCTTATCTCCAGTAAAAACCACTAGAAAACCGGAAGTGGCGCTGTGGCTCAAGTGGTGGGGGCGCTTGCCTTGAGCTGAAGAGCACAGGGACAGCTCCCAAGTCCAGAGTTCAAGCCCCACCAAAAAACAAACAAACACCTATTAATTGAGCTGTACCTTTATATTTAGTAAGAGGCAGGAGGGGGTTGTTGGTACACTGTGTGTGTGTGTAGCAGTTCTAACTTCTCAGTGGGTTTTTTTTTAGAATGGGGGGCTTGGTTTTATTTTGTGCTAGTACTGAGGCTTGAACTCAGGGCCTATACACTCTCCCTTGGCTTTTTTTGCTTAAAGCTAGTGCTCTGTCCCTTGAGCCACAGCTTCGCTTCTGGCTTTTTGGTGGTTAGTTGGAGATAAGAAAATCACATAGACTTTCTTACCTGGGCTGGCCTTGAACCATGAGCCAATGGCCACTGGCTTCTCAGTGGATTTAACTTGTGCAAACTGTTTGTAAAGGGCCCTGCTAGTAAGAAACCACAGCATTTGAACACAGTAGTTTATAGTTTATAATTGGCTTCCTATTACTGTTGGCTGTTCTCCTTCATAGAGTATAACTCCAGGACTGGTATTAGCTTGAAGAAATTTTCAAATTGATTTTATCTCTAATCCATTAATGCATGGCCTAAATTCCTGCAGAAGCATTAGATAACTACTGAGGTTGTGCTTTAAGAACCGTAACTGGATCTGAACTGCCAGTGGTACAGCTTGCATTTAACACAGATAAATCTCTGTTCTGAAAACCCTGTTTTAGCTAAGCTCTGTGACTTATTTTTTATAGCATCTCAAGGTAAGGCTCCCTTGAAATCTGGAGAAATTTCCCCAAATCATGCTAGAACACAAACACAGGATTTGTAACATGAGTAGATTTAATTGCTATTTTCCTTTTGGAACCCAACATAAATATTCAAGCAGGTCAGCCCCCATGTTCAAGGGTACACAAGTGGGATGCCTTTTTATTTATTTATTTATTTTTTTGTTGGTTGTGGGGCTTGAACTCTGGGCGCTGTCCCTCAGCTCTTCAGCTCAAGGCTAGCACTCTACCACTTAAGCTACAGTGCAACGTCTGGTTTTCTAGTGGTTTATTGGAAATAAGAGTTTCATGGACTTTCCTGCCCGGGCTGGCTTTGAACCTCGATCCTCAGATCTCAGCCTCATGAGTACCTAGATTACAGGCGTAAGCCACTGGCACCCGGCTTGTGGGATGCCTTTTTAAAAATGAGCAAATATGAAATAGAACCTCAGTAAAGAAAATGCTATTAATGTGACCGAGTGCATGGAAAACTGGAGCGTTAGCATAGGTAAATGTTTTAGTTAATTTTTTTGAGGCCTAGAAGTGGAGAACAATTTGCAGCTGCAGGAACATACCAATTAATCATCTTTCAGTGCTTTTATGTAAATGATTATGTTTGACTTTCATTTAGAGTTGCCTCTAACACCTGGAACTCTGAAATTGATTAACAGGTAAAAATTTAATGAACACATAAAGATCTGAATCATGTTTAGATTAATTTATAGTCCCTTTATTCATTTACTTTAAGTCCTTAAAATCTAAAAATCATAGGATGAGACAGAAAATAGAAAAGAGGAAACAGCCTTTGAACTTACCAGTTTTTTGAAATTGGTGTAAAGGATGACTTTGAAAAGCTAGGGTCTGCAAAGGATTTTTCTTTCCTTTGCTCTAGGTGTCAGTCCTATGTGTAGTACAGAAGGATTTTTAGTTGGTTCATGTCCTGAGACTATACAGGAATTATTTTTGGCAGTACTGAATATACTAATATACTGAATGCTCTATGTAACTCCTTCCATTCCCTCTGTTCCTTTTACCTCCCTTCTCCTTTGTTCCCTTCATTCCCCTCTCCTCTCCTTTCCTGGGCTCCCCTTCTATTCCCTTCCCTTCCTCCCTCCCTCCTTCCCCCCTTCTTTCTTTCTTCCTTTCTTTCTTTCTTTCTTTCTTTCTTTCCTTCCTTCCTTCCTTCCTTCCTTCCTTCCTTCCTTCCTTCCTTCCTTCTTTCTTTCTTTCTTTCTTTCTTTCTTTCTTTCTTTCCTTCCTTCCTTCCTTCCTTCCTTCCTTCCTTCCTTCCTTCCTTCTTTCTTTCTTTCTTTCTTTCTTTCTTTCTTTCTTTCTTTCTTTCTTTCTTTCTTTCTTTCTTTCTTTCTTTCTTTCTTTCTTCAGTCCTGGGGCTTGAACTCAGGGCCTGGGCACTGTCTCTGAGCTCCTTTTGCTCAAGGCTAGCATTCTAACACTTGAGCCACAGTGTCACTTCTGACTTTTTCTGTTTATGTGGTATCAAACCCAGGGCTTCATGCATACTAGGCAAGCATTCTACCACTAAGCACATTCCCAGCCCCAAGCAGTGTCATTTCTATCCATCTAAAAGTAAAAGAAATATATCCATACCACGAATTATTACTCAACCATAAAAAGTCAGTGCAGGTAACTACTACAATGTGGCTGAATGTTGATCACCTTATATTCAGTGAAAGAAGGTAGACACAAAGGAGCACAGAGTATATGGTTCCATTTAGATGAAATATTCAAAATAGAGACAAAGTGGATGAGTGGTTCCCAGGGACTGATGGGAGGGGAAGTTGGGAATTAACTGCTCAGTGGGTACTGGGTTTCATTTTGGAATGATGAAAATGTATCAGCAATATTATGGTAGTTGTATTAAATACTCACTGAGTTGTACATTTTAAACTGTTTGATTTTATGTTGCAGGAAATATACAATAAAAATTTTTAAAGAAAAATGAAAAAGGAATGAAGTCAGGTATGGTGGTACACATCTATAATCTTAGGTATCTATACAGGAGGATTGGTTAGAGGTCAGCAGGCAAAAAGATAGGAAGAGCCTATCTCAAAAAAATAAGTTGAAGTCGGGTGCTAGTGGCTCACACCTGTAATCCTAGCTACTCAGGAGGCTGAGATCTGAGGATCTCGGTTCAAAGCCAGCTCGGACAGGAAAATCCGTGAGACTCTTATCTCCAATAAACCACTAGAAAACGAAGTGGCGCTGTAGCTCAAGCAGTAGAGCGCTCGCCTTGAGCTGAAGAGCGCAAGGACAGCACCCAAGCCCAGAGTTCAAGCCCCATGACCGACCAAAAAAAAAAAAAAAAAATTGAGGGCCTGGGAACGTGGCTTAGTGGTAGAGTGCTTGCCTACCATGCACAGAAGCCCTGGGTTCAATTCCTCAGTTCCACATAAACAGAAAAAGCCAGAAATGGAGCCATGGCTCAAGTGGTAGAGCACTAGCCTTGAGCAAAAGAACTCAAGACAGCACCTAGGCCTAGAGTTCAAGCCCCAGGACTGGCAAAAAAAAAAAAAAGATGAAAAAAAATAACTTCAGGCCAGGTGCTAGTGGTTCACACCTGTAATTCCAGCTACTCAAGAGGCTGGGATCTGAGGATCACAGTTTGAAGCTAATTCTAGGTTAGAAAGTCCATGAGAGGTCTGGGAATATGGCTTAGTGGTAGAGTGCTTGCCTAGCATGCATGAAGCCCTGGGTTTGATTTCTCAGTACCACATAAACAGAAAGGGCTGGAAGTGATATTGTGGACCTGGGATTGAACTCAGGGCCCTGTGGGTGCAAGGGAAGTACTCTGACCCTTGAACCATGCCCCCAGCCCAATTCTATTTGTATGAAATATCTGGATTAGGCAAAGGTATAGAAGCAGAAAGCAGGTCAGTGGTTGCCAGAGGCTGAGTAGAAGCAGAAACAGGAACGACTGTTTAATGGATGCAATATTTCCTTTTGGGCTGCTTGAGTATGCTGGAATTAGATCCTAGTGATGATTACTCAACACTCTGAATAGGCTAAGTGTCCCAAAACCTTTGGTTCAAATGGTAACTTTTATGTGGCATGTATTTATGGGGTGCATATTTCTTGCTGAAAGATTTTCTGAAATGGAGCACTGCTGGACCAGGTTGAGAAGGGTTGCTCCTGCCCTTTCCCTAGCAGTGTCTGAGACTAGACTTGAGTACGGTGGTCACAGTAAAACCAAACAACCTAATTCCATACAGAATTTGTACTCTTCTGGGAATCGAACCCAGGGCTTCATGCAGCCTAGGCAAGCACTCTACCACTAAGCCACATTTCCAGCCCACATAGTATTTAATAAGAAAATAAATATGCTAGGTTATTTCTTTTTTGCTTAAGACAATTCATTTAGCATTGGCCAAGGTCCTCAGCAAGGTGGGAGTTCCCTCCTTCTGACTTCCTCCAAGCTGACTGTGGCCCCTTTGCCGGTCATACTGCTGCAGACTGAGCCATAGGCTGCACATGCACTTTACCTTCCTGAGCACGTAGCATGTGAGAGGCAGAATTGACTTACATAAGCACACTGACCTCTTGCTTCTCGCCAAGTCTAAAATCATGAAATCTTTTTGCCAGTGTGCTCTTGCTGCCTCTGGACTGGAATGCTAAGTACAGGAAGAGTTGTCTGGCTTAACAATCTGATCAAAATATGCCCAGGACTGGACAAGGTCAGTGATTGACTTGTGGAAGAACTTCAGATTAAAAAAAAAAAAAAAAAAAAGGCAGTGGGAAGAACAGAGCTAGGGCTGTGTGGAGAAGAAGGACCAAGCAATCTGAGTATTCCCAGGACAGCACAAGCAGCATTTCATATTCACATTTGATTTAGTTTTAAAAAAGAAATGTACTCAGATGCTTCATAATTCAAAAGGAAGGGTGAGTGTATTGTGAAGAGCTTTTCTCTTCACCATGTCCCCAGTCATCCCATATCACCAAAGGTAACTACAATTCCTTCCCACCCCAGTTTTTCTTGCATATTCTTCTAGAAATTTACATATTTGCATATATAAATATACATGTGTGGTTAACTTATGGGAGGGTCAGGGGAATAGGGGGTTCCTTTTTACCCAGCTAGCAAACTAAACACATTGTTAAACACTCTGATTTTTCTTTTCACTTACATATTTTGGAGCTTGGCCTATGGTAGATGGGAAGACTCTTTTCATTCTTTTTTCTTTTCTTTCCATACTTTTCCAGGCTACTTTCCTAACCAGTTAAGGAAGCAGGGTACTAGAATTCACTGGAATGGGTAGGATCCTAGGATCACAAAGGTAAGTCATTTTAGTTTGCTGTAAATTATGACAGTCAGTCATGGCAACACCTGATCTTCTGAACTGTGATAGAATCACTGTTAGTAGACTGATGGGAAGGGAGCATTTCTCAGTGCTTAATATGTCAATAGATTCATAAAGTAGTGCTTTTTAAACTTTGGTGTCCTTCAGAATTACCTGGGGAGCTAATTAAGAGTGAGGCCAGGCAGGCTCCACACTTCTCCACTGCCCCAGGAAGTCTGCCTCATAGGAGCTGGAGATGGGGAAGTCCAGGAGCCTGAGACAGATGGTCCTCAGGGTTTCTAAGAACAACCAAGCTGGATGGAAAATCAAGAGCATTTCACTAAAGGAATAACTGAATGATACACTAATTCACATTATTAAAGAGATTTTATTGCCATATTCTAAAACCAGAAAAGAAATTCATGAACCAGTAAATGGGTTTTTCAAACCATTTGGAAGAGTCTGCCACTGCTCCCTCTCAGTTCTGCTTCTTTTTGTTTTGTTTTGTTTTGAACTGGTACAAGGGCTTGAACTCAGAGCCTGGGGGCTGTCCTTTATGTTTTTCACTCAAGGCTACTTCTTTACCACTAGAGCCATACCTTCACTTTCGGCTCTTTGGTGGTTAATTGGAGATTACAGTCTTACAGGGATGATGCTTCTAGGATCCTGAGACCAGTGTCTGGTGCATGAGTCCTTAACAAGATATTTGACTCTTAACCCTAGACTCTCAACACCTCTCTTATGTGGAAAAATGACCTCTGAGATTTGGGGGTCAATTGTGACCATGTCATAATCTACCTCATTCTGCCCATTTGACCTAGTGTCCTTGGATATGGGACATGACCTCTCTGAGCCTCCTCATCTGTATAGGAAGGATTACAGTGCTTATTTCAGCGCACAAGGTTGTTTCTAGAACTTATGCAAAGCAATGAATGGAAAGTCCATTCTAATTAGTTGGGTTGAATCTAATCAGCAGCTGGATAGGCCAGAGAGGAAGTGACATACGATGATCTTCCATTAAAGCAACCCCATTTGCAAGAACTGAAGAGTGTAAACAATCCAAGGATCCTTAGATGGATGAATGGGTAAGCCAAACACCCGCGTGCGCGCGCACACACGCGCACACACACACACACACACACACACACACACACATCCTTAAAAAGGGAAGGAGATGAGTCTCACAAACTTTCCTGTCCAGGCTGGTTTCAAACTTCAGTCTTTAGTGAAGGAAGAAATTTCTGACATGCTATAACATCGGTAATCCTTGAAGACATTATCTTAAGTCAGCCAGTCACAAAAACAAAACGAAACAAAACACCCAGGTGCTCTAATTGTACCAGGTGCTGGCGGCTCATACTTGTTATCGCAGCTACTCTGGAGGCTGAGACCTGAGAATTGTGTGACCAAGCAGACTGGGCAGAAAAGGCTATTCTTTTGGAGACTCTTTTCCAATTAACCAGCAAGAAGCCAGAAGAAGAACTGTAGCTAAAGTGGTAGAGTGCTACCCTATCATGAAAAAGCTAAGGGAAAACACCCTGGCCCTGAGTTCAAGCCTCAGTACTATACACACACACACATACACACACACACACACACACACACACACACACAAATGAATATTCTGTGATTTCACTTCGATGAGATACCTAGAGGAATTAAACTCTGGGGAACAAAAACAGAACAGTAGTTGTCAGGAGCTGGGCAAGGAGAGATTGGGAGATAGTGTGAGTTTCAGTTGAGCAAATGGAAAAGCTCTAGGGATTGATGGTGATGGTAGTTGCACAGCCATAGGAATGTACTTCATGCTGCTGAACTGCACATTTAGAAGTCATTAAAATGGAAAGTTTTAGGACATATATTTTATCATAATAACAAAAGCAACAAAAAGTTTCATTTTTTTTATTCTGCTTTGTGTTGACAGATCTCATCTAGAGTTCTTTCTTGCTCTGGACCATACATTATTTTTCCTTTGTCATTACTTTTTTTTTTTTTTGTCTATCATGGGGCTTGAACTCTGGGCCTGGGCACTGTTCCTCAGCTCTTCAGCTCAAGGCTAGTGCTCTACTACTTCAACCACAATGTCACTTCTGGTTTTCTGGTGGTTTATTGGAGATAGGAGTCTCACAGACTTTCCTGACCGGGCTGGCTTTGAACCATGATCCTCAGATCTCAGCCTCCTGAGTAGCTCACAGGCGTGAGCCACCAGCGCTCAACTTACTTTTTTTTTTTTTGGGTCCGGTCGTGGGGCCTGAACTCTTGGCTTGGGCGCTGTCCCTCAGCTCTTCAGCTCAAGGCTAGCACTCTACCAGTTGAGCCACAGCGCCACTTTCGGCTTTTTTCTTTTTTCTTATGTGGTGCTGAGGAATCGAACCCAGGGCCTCAGGCATGCAAGGCAAGCACTCTACCACTGAGCCACCTTCCCAGCCCTCAGCTTACTTTGTGTGTGTGTGTGTGTGTGTGTGTGTGTGTGTGTGTGTGTGTGTGTGTGTATGCTAGTCCTGCTTGAACTCAGGGCCTGGGCACTGTCCCTGAACTTCTTTTGCTCAAGACTAGCACTCTACCACTTGAGCCACAGTGCCATTTCTGGCTTTTTCTGTGTGGTACTGAGGAATCGAACCCAGGGCTTCATGCATGCTAGGCAAGCACTCTACCACTAAGCCATATCCCCAGCCCCTGCAATTACTTTTTTTTTTTTTGCTGGTTGTGGGGCTTGAACTCTGGGCCTGGAGGCTGTCCCTCAGCTATTCAGCTCAAAACTAGCACCCTACCACTTGAGCCCCAGTACCACTTCTGGCTTTTTCTGCTTATGTGGTGCTGAGGAATGGAACCCAAGGCCTCATGCATGCAAGGCAAGCACTCTACCACTGCGCCACCTTCCCAGCCCTTTCATTACATTTTATTGCACATAGCATACATGGACATGATTTTATTATTTTTTGTGCATGTGCAGGTCCTGAGGCTTGAACTCAGGGTCTGGGGTTCTGCCCCTGAGCTTTTGGGCTCAAGACTAATACTCTACCACTGAACCACAGCTCTACTTCTGGCTTTGGTATTTAATTAGAGATGAGTCTCACAGACTTTCCTGACTAGGCTGGCTTCAAACCTGAATCCTCAAAATCAGCTGCTAAGTAACTGGGATTACAGTTGTGAACCACCAGCACCTGGCATGGACCTTAGTTTAATAAATTAAAATATGGACAAAAATAAGAAGATCCACCCCTGTGTGTACCTTGTCACTGTAGCACTCCTGATGATTTGCTTATCTCCAAACATTTTTCTAAGTACTTATTCTTACATATGCATCTATATGTGCATATACCAACTTGCTTTTTAGCACAAAATCGGGTCATAGTATACAGAATAATGTGCAACCTACTTTTCCTGTTGAATAATAAATACATGAATGGTCTTTGTATTTTTTAATGGCTGCACAGGATCCAATTTGCCATTGATAAGAGTTGGTCATGTGCTGGTGGCTCACGCCTGTAGTCCTAGCTACTCCTGAGATCTGAGGATCACAATTCAAAGCCAGCCTAAGCAGGAAAGTCTGTGAGACTCTTATCTCCAATTGACCACCAGAAAACTGGAAGTGGAGCTGGGGCTCAAAGTGGTAGAGTACTAACCTTGGGCAAAAAGAGCTCAGGGACAGTGTCCAGGGCCTGAGTTGAAGCCCCATGACTGACCAAAAAAAAAAAAAAAGTTTATCTACTTTTCTGTTATTATAAGTAAGCTGTGGTTGATTATTGCCTATGGATTAGATACTACACTAAGTTCCTTATAAGTATTATTATTATTATTATTATTGCCACTACTAGGGCTTTACCTCAGTTTAGCTTTTTTCCCCCCTCAAGGCTCTCGCTCTACCACTTGAGCTACAGCTCTACTTCCAGCCTTTTGGTGGTTAATTGGAGATAAGAGTCTCATGAATTTTCCTGCCCAGGCTGTTTTTGAACTTTGATCCTCAGATTACATCTTCCTGAATAATTAGCATTACAAGCGGGAGCCACCAGCACCCAGAACTATAAACATTATTTGATGTAATCCTAACACTATTGCACCATAGTTCAGTTGGTATCTCTGTTTTGTAGCTGGATAAAATGAAATTTGGGGAGGTAGAATCACCAGCACATCATCTAGCTAAAGAGTGGCAATGTTTGGACTGGATGGAGTTCTTCCAGCTTCTAAGGCTGTTAACATCCATATGGAAACTTACTCTATTTTTATATATTCAAATCTTGCCTCTAAACGGTGGGTATCCCAAATACAGAAGTAGATCCCTTACCTACGTTACTTTTCTTTCTCACTTTCTTTCTTTCTTTCTCTCTCACTCTTTCCCTCTCTCCCTTCTTTCTTTCTTTTTTTCTTTCTTTCTTTCCTTTCTCTCTCTCTCTTTCTTTCTCTTTCTCTCCTTCCTTCCTTCCTTCCTTCCTTTCTTTCTTTCTTTCTTTCTTTTCTTTCTTTCTTTCTTTTTTTGTCAGTTGTGGTCCTGAACTCTGGGCCTGAGCACTGTCCCTCAGCTCTTCAGGTCAAGGCTAGCGCTCTACCACTTGAGCTACAGCTCCATTCCAGTTTTCTAGTGGTTTACTGGAGATAAGAGTTTCATGGACTTTTCTGCCCGGGCTGGCTTTAAACCGTGATCTTCAGATCTCAGCCTCCTGAGTAGCTAGGATTATAGGCATGAGCCACTGGCGCCCGGCCAATAAACTTCTCTTAAAAACTGGAAATGGGGGGCTGGAGATGTGACTTCGTGGTAGAGTGCTTGCCTAGCATGCATGATTCTCCAGTACCACAGGAACAGAAAAGTGATGCTGTGGCTCAAGTGGAAAATGAAGCTCAAGCTCAGGGTCAGTCCCTAGGTTCTGAGTTCTAGCCCCAACACTAGCACAAACCAAGTCTTAGGCTAGATGTAGTGTGCATGCCTGTAATCCTTGCACTCAGGAGGTCAAGGCAAGAGGTTTGTGAGTTTGAGGCCAGCCTAGTTATAATGAGAAAAAAGTTCCCAGTTCTTCCCTAGACACTGACCAGAGGCCTTAGGTCTGGACCATTCCTGGAAGGGAGCAGGCACAGGACTTTGGGGGACCTCATAATCTTAGTTGCTAGTTTGTTGGACGTTCTCTTCCTACAAGAGAACACACTGGATCCTCCAAACTGATGGCCATATGAGGCCTGCAGAGTGTTGAACCCAACCCTGAGTTCTATCCTTTCCTGTACAGAAGCTCTCTCTAGACCTAGCTCATCAGAGACCCCATGCAATACCCACTGGAGTTGCAGCCATCGGGGATGGCTCTTAGTTCCAGTGTCTTCTCCCCTAGCAGCAGCTCCTGAGACCTGGATTTAGACAGTTGCTGGGGAAAGGGGGAAACATCGGTGCTTGGAGAAATGATCCAGGAAGTATCACACTAGCAATTTCTCACGACATCTGGAGCTAAAATCCATGCAGTGATGGGGAAGGCTTCAGGATTAACTCACCCTCTCACCAGAGCAAGGCAGCTGTGGTATTCATATACCTGTCCTCTTGGTTACTCTAATGGCAGAGAAGGCTCTTGTGACTTTGAAAAAAACACATGAAACACATGAGGTAATGAGATGCAGCAACTGAAAGATGGAAATGAATAGAGCTGGAATTGAAGCTGACTGGCTATGGATGACAGAATCTACAGAGGCTGCCACGTCCTGGTTCCAATACCTATGGGCCCCAATTCTGCTGGTAAATGAAATCTTCCCATGCCTGGGCTACAACTATAACTCGATGCCACAGATTGAGTATTCACATGGAAATTTGCATATATTCAAATTTTGCATGTTCTTATTTACACATTTGTTTGCTTCTATTATGACAAACATCTTTTGTTGGGAGGGGTCTTGCTATTATTTTCTCTGGTTTGAAAGATAATATTTCTGTTTCTATTTTTATGGAAGTCACCCAAGTTATTTCAACTTGCTACCCAACTTATAGGACTTTCAAATTGATCAATGCCTTTTTTTTCTCCTAGATTATCCAACAACCTTAAACATTTTAACTTTATTAACCAGCCTCCAGCTTATATGCTTGTGGCTGTATATTTTAACTTAATTCTCTTAACCCCCAGAAGACATTGTTGTAATTTTATGTAGTTGATGAATAACATGAATTATTTAGAAACATCTCAATTTCCACATCTATAGGGAGTTTGTAGCTACCTTTTTCTTGATTAATTTATAGCACAAATGTATTGTGGTCTGAAAACATTCTGTATCATCTTAGGACTTTGAAATTTCTTTTGACTTGCTCAATAGCACACAAAGCATTTGATTCCTTCCTTCCTTCCTTCCTTCCTTCCTTCCTTCCTTCCTTCCTTCCTTCCTTCCTTCCTTCCTTCCCTCCCTCCCTCCCTCCCTCCTTCCCTCCTTTCTTTCTTTCTTTCTTTTTTTTGTCGGTCTTGGGGCTTGACCTCTGGGCCTGGCCGCTGTCCCTTAGCTCTACATCTCAAGGAGAGTGCTCTACTGCTTGAGCCATAGCACCACTTCCGATTTTCTGAGTGGTTAATTGGAGATAAGAGTCTCATTGACTTTCCTGCCCAGGCTGGCTTTGAACTGTGATTCTCAGATCTCAGCCTCCTGAGTAGCTAGGATTACAGGCGTGAGCCACCGGAACCCGGCTGAAGCATTTGATTTCTGCAAGTGTTGGGAAGAACATGGGTTTGTGGAGGTTAGACACAAGTTCAGGAGCTGGTGAAGCTGACTCCGGTTCAGTTAACCAGCCCATCACAACCTCTGGGACTGATGGGCTGAGCCATTACTGGAGACAGAGGTTAAAATTTCTCATTGTCGGGGCTGGGAATAGGGTTTAGTGTTGAGTGCTTGCCTAGCATGCATGAAGGCCTGGGTTCAATTCCTCAGTACCACATACACAGAAATAGCTGGAAATGATGCTGTGGCTCAAGTAGTAGAGTGCTAGCCTTGAGCAAAAGAAGCTCAGGGACAGTGCCCAGGCCCTGAGTTCAAGTCCCAGGGCTGCCAAAAAAAAAATAATTCTCATTGTGATCAGGGATTTGTGTTTTTTCATCTTTCTGCCTTTTTCCTCTCTGCCTTTTTAAAAAGCATGTAATTAGATATATGCAGATTTAGAATTGTTCTATCTTCCTGAACTGAATTTTTGCCATTATGAGATGACCTCCCACTACAGAATGTTTTATTTTATTTTATTTTTTTGTCAGTTGTGGGGCTTGAAATCTGCGGCACTGCCCCTGAACTCTTCAGCTCAAGGTTGTTCTACCACTAGAGCCACAGCACTACTTCCAGCTTTCTGGTGGTTAATTGTAGATAAGAGTCTCACAGACTTTCCTGCCTGGGCTGGCTTTGAACTGAGATCTTCAGATCACAGCCTCCTAAGTAGCTAGTATGAGCTACCAGCATCCAGGTACAGAATGTTTTGACTTTACAATGTAGCTTCTTCTATAACTGATGTAGACATGTCTGCTTTCTGAGGTTTAGTATTTGCTATGGTTTGAATGCTTGTTCTTCCTCAAACTATGCCTTCCAGGCTGAATTTAGGACAGGAGGCTCTCTCTCTCTCCCTCCCCTCTCCTTCTCGCTCTCTTTTCTCCTCCTCTCCTTTACCTCCTTTTCTCCCCCCCTCCCACCTCCTCCTCTTCCATTCCTCCATCTTATCAAGAAAACCCTCAGCAGGTGCCAGCACATTGATCTTGGACTTCTCAGCCTCTAAAACTGTGAACCAATACATTTCTGTTCATTATAAATTACAGTTTTAGGGATTTTATCTTACCAGTACATACTTTTTTTAACCTTTCCATCCTCTATTTTTTTTTTTTTTTTGTCAGTTGTGGGGCTTGAACTCTGGGCCTGGATGCTGTCCCAGAGCTGTTCAGCTCAAGGCAAGATTACAAGCATGAGCACTCTTCTACCTTTTGTGTGTATATGATTTGTTTATAATTTGATTACATTTTCTTTCCTTCCCTTCCCTCCCTTCCTCCCTCCCTCCCTCCCTCCCTCCCTCCTTCCCTTTCCTTCCCTTCCCTTTTCTTCCTTCCTTCCTTCCTGTCAGTTGTGGAGCTTGAACTCTGGGCCTGGGTGCTGTCCCTCAGCTCTTCAGCTCAAGGCAAGCGCTCTACCTCTTGAGCCGCAGCACCACTTCCAGTTTTCTAGTGGTTTATTGGAGATCATAGTCTCATGGACTTTTCTGCCTGGGCTGGCTTTGAACCATGATCCTCAGATCTCAGCCTCCTGGGTAGCTAGGAGTATAGATGTGAACCACCGGTGCCCAGCTTCCTTCCTTCCTTTCAACCTTCCTTGACAGTCTCAGTGTAACCTAGGCAGCTTTGAACTCACACTCTTCTTTCCTCAGCCTCCCAAGTCCTAGTGTTACAGACATGTGCTTAGATGTAGGCCTTCCTTCCTTCCTTCCTTCCTTCCTTCCTTCCTTCCTTCCTTCCTTCCTTCCTTCCTTCCTTCCTTCCCTCCTTCTTTCCTTTTCTCTCTCCTTTCACTCCTCCTTTCCTCCCTCTCTCCTTCTCTCTGTCTGTCTCTCTCTTTACCTGTCCCCTGCACCTTGTGGTGCTATGGATCAAATCCAGGGCCTCATATATGCTAGACAAGCACTCTGCCACTGAGCCCCACCTCCACACATGTATTTCTTACAGGCATTAGTGCAGTTGCATTCAGACAATCATTGGTTTTGACTGAAATACTTACTTTGCAAGCTTCACGAGGTATTACTATTTTATGTACATCCATGAGACCTTCTACTTGGGATCATTTTCCATCTGCTTAAAACAAAATATTCAGGGGCTGGGAAGGTGGCTCAGTGGTAGAGCGCTTGCCTTGCATGCCTGAAGCCCTGGGTTCGATTCCTCAGCACCACATAAGCAAAAAGAAAAAAGCCGGAAGTGGTGCTGTGGCTCTAGTGGTAGAGTGCTAGTCTTGAGCTGAAGAGCTGAGGGACAGCACCCAGGCCCAGAGTTCGGGCCCCACAACCGAACCCAAAAAAAAAACCAACCAAAATATTCAGAATGTCTGGTGTATTTTAGATGTGCTAGTAGGCGACCATTTTAGTCCTCTCCCACCCCCAACCCTTGTGGTGCTGGAGATGGAACCCAGGCTTCATGTATGTTAGACAGTTATTCTACCACTGAGCTATTCCCCAGCTCATGTTTCAGTTCTCCTTTGTCTGTAAATGTCACCTGTATGGCTATTTTTCTTCCAGATGCTGAGAGGAAAAAAAAAAAGTCAAACCAGCATTATACTAGCAAACATACTCTCCCAAAATGAAGGCAAAGCAGACATCCAGTCATCAAAAACAGGGCAGCTATTTTAGATTCATTTGCTTTTTTATTTGGTCTCTAGTTGTTTTGCTGTTGTTGATGGTGGTTGGTTGTGGAGCTTGAACTCAGAGCCTGGGTGCTGTCTGGGAGCTTTTTCAGTCAGGCTTAGTGCTCTACCAGTTTGATCCACAGTGCCACTTCCTGTTTTCTTGCTACCTGAGCTGGCTTCGAACTGCAATCCTCAGATGTCAGTCTCCTGAGTAGCTAGGAGCCAACAGCACCTGACTTGTTTCCAATAAATCTTCTTCTTCTTCTTCTTCTTTTTTTTTGGGGGGGGGGGGAGGGGTCCAGTCGTGGGGCCTGAACTCTGGGCCTGGGCGCTGTCCCTCAGCTCTTCAGCTCAAGACTAGCGCTCTACCACTTGAGCCACAGCGCCACTTCCGGCTTTTTTCTTTTTGCTTATGTGGTGCTGAGGAATCAAACCCAGGGCCTCATGCATGCAAGGCAAGCGCTCTACCACTGAGCCACTTTCCCAGCCCCTCTTGTGAAATTTTCTGCCTGGGCTGGCCTTGACTTGTGATCCTCCTGATCTCAAGCCTCCCACATAGCTAGGACTACAGGCATGAGCCATCGGTGCATGACTCTACATTCTATTTTTGATACAGCTATTTTGATAATTCTGTTTTATAATATAGAGGAGATATTACAGTTTCTCTATCTAAATCTTCCAAAGTCTTCTCATTCATTTAGCTCCACATATAGTTTCGGTGGCTCCTCACTACATCCCTCGCTTAGTTTCATGCTCTGCTCTTCCTGTTCACAAGGTTCCAGTCAGCTGGACACCTGCTGATTTTCATTTGGCTCCCCAAGGTCTTTTCTGCTGTTCTCCCTTCTTCTTGAACGTTGCCCCTGGATTGGGGCTGGATCCTCCCTCTCTCTATTCCCATCTCTGCTCAGATGTTAATTCCTCAGGGAGACCTTTCCAGACCACCTGCAAGTTCTAAGCCAGCTATTTACCTCCAGGGATTCCAAGTCAGGTCCAGCTACTCACCCCAATAAAGTGAAGAGTAAAAATGAAGGGCAGAAAGCCGGGCTCTGGTGGCTCACGCCTGTAATCCTAGCTACTCAGGAGGCTGAGATCTGAGGATCGCGGTTCAAAGCCAGCCCGGGCAAGAAAGACCCTGAGACTCCTATCTCCAATAAACCACCAGAAAACCAGAAGTGGCGCTGTAGCTCAAGTGGTAGAGCGCTCGCCTTGAGCTGAAGAGCTGAGGGACAGCGCCCAGGCCCAGAGTTCAAGCCCCACGACCGACAAAAAAAAAAAAAAAAAAAATGAAGGGCAGAGAAAGGAGACTTATTACATGGTCCAGCATGCCTTGGGAGGAGGCAAGGGAAGTGCTTCAACCTCTCTTCCTGGGATCCAGACATGAGCTTTAGGTTTAAGTAGAGAAAGAATTGAAGCTCAGAGGTGAGAGGTATGCATGATGATTCAACAGTCCTGGGCACAACAGAGATGGTCAGCAGTGGAGTCCAGTTGATCAGCTCACAATAAGAAGATCCTGGTCACAATAAGAAAGTGATGGCTGGCTGGGTTGGGGGTGCCTTTGACTCTGGCCACTAGAGGTGATCTAGTTATTCTCCTTCCTGGATTACAAAGCAGTTACAAGGTGACTGCTTAGAGCAAAGACAGATGGAAAGTATAGGAAGAAGCCCTAGACTTGTAATCTTGGCTACTCAGGATGTGAGATCTGAGGATCGTGGTTTGAAGCTGCCTGGGCAGGAAAGGTTTATGAGACTCTTACCTCCAATTAACCAGAAAAAGGCTGGGGTTGGAGCTATAGCTCAAGTGGTAGAGCATCAACCTTGAGTGAAAAAGCTAAAGGAGAGTGCTCTGAGTTCAAGTACCCTCCCCTCTTCCCCCAACAAACACAGGCAGAGATGCCAATTTTTTTTTTTTTTTTTTTTGTCGGTCATGGGGCCTGAACTCTGGGCCTGGGCACTGTCCCTCAGCTCTTCAACTCAAGGCTAGTGCCCTACCACTTGAGCCAAAGTGCCACTTCCAGCTTTTTCAGCTTATGTAGTGCTGAGCGATCGAACCCAGGGCCTCATGCATGCAAGGCAAGCGCGCTACCACTGAGCCACCTTCCCAGCTCCAGGGATGCCAAATTTTTATACCTCTTTTAGCCCCTTTGGACATTTGCAGGCCCAAGTGAGGGTTCAGTACTTACCCTCCCCCCCCCATCCCCCACTAGGGCCTGGGCACTGTCCCTGTGCTTCTTTTGCTCAAGGCTAGCACTCTACCACTTGAGCCACAGAGCCACTTGCAGCTTTTCTGTTTATGTGGTACTGAGGAATTGGCTTCATTCATGCTAGGCAAGAATTTACCACTAAACCACATTCCCAGCCCATTCAGTACTTTTTAAGTGAAAGCAGTTTATAAATGCCTGTTAGGTACCCTGGCTAAAATAGTTGTCCTGCCATTTGCAATTCCCTTTCTTTACCTCAGTTTTCTTTTTTCTTTTTTTAAATCAGTCATGGGGCTTGAACTCTGGGCCTGGGCATTGTCCCTCATCTCTTTAGCTCAAGTTGAGTACTCTACCACTTGAGCCACAGAGCCACATCTGGTTTTCTGGTGGTTCATTGGAGATAAGTATCTCACAGACTTTACTTCCCAAGTTGGCTTTGAACCGTGATTCTCAGATCTCAGCCTCCTGAGTAACTAGAATTACAGGCATGAGCCACTGGCGCTCAGCTCTGCTTCAGTTTTCTTAGATGGAGCATTACTCTGTGACATTGTCATCCAGGTGCTTGCCTGGACAACAAGGACAGCAAGGCCTTTTCCCTTTCTTCTTCCTTGGTGTCTAGCCCAAGCCCTCCCTGGCACAGAGAGGTGCTTAGTAAGTACTTGAATGAATGAACATGCATTGTGTCTCTTTTATCATGAGAATACTTATGAAAATGCACTGCAGGTACAACCCAAACCACTGGCTGCACTGTCATGTGACTATAAAGCTTAATTGAATTCCCTGATTGCTTTAACATCCCATTTGTGTGCTGATAAATTCCCAGTCTCTCCTCAGAGGGTTCCCCAGTTATTTTGGTGAGGGTTCCCTGGAGAAGGACTTATAGGAACGATGTGCAATAGTTGGCCCAACTTGAGAGCCAATTGTTAAATATTCAGGAATTCTGTGAGCTGGCTGCTATTTTGTGCTAACTGGAAATTGGCCCCAGTGGGAATATTTATACAACAGAAATCAGCAAATGTTACAGATCAGGGTGTTTAAAAAAATTAGAAGCAGTTTAGCAGGTACTCAAACTAGTTTGTAATATGAAGTTCCTGGATGGACTCAGCTCTCCTCTGGTAGAGACCCTGTGATGGAGGCTCTTCAAGCCCAACCCTCACTCCTGTCCCAAGAAGGCCATCCCCTCACACACTTTCCAAAACTTCACTCAGCTCCTCTGCTTGTTCTTAGATACTTTTGTGAAGGGCCATACCTAGCTTTGAACTTAGGACCTCATGCTTGTTAGACTAGTGAGATATCACTGAGCCACACCTCCAGTTCTGTTTTTCATTGATTATTTTTAGGATAGGGGGTTCTCTTGAATCTTTCTGCCCAGTCTGACCTCAATCCTCAAACCTCCTGAGTGGCTAGGATTACAGGTGTGAGACACCAGCACTTACCGCCAAGTAATTTTTTTTTTTAAACTAAGTCTTCAGAGAGGAGGTACCAAGGGGTGTCTTGAGCCTCCATACCCTGTTTCAGAAACTACAGTCCTTGTCTGGTGGAGACTGGAAGTGGGAGGCCTTCTCAGAGAAAAGACAGAAATGATAAGACTGGAAATGGACAGTGAAGGAGCCGTGGGAAGCAGCTGGAAAGCCAAGGGGGAGAGACTGAGCAGACACCAAGGGAGGATGGTGTTTCTGATAGAGAAAGTGGTGAACTAATGGACACTACCGAAGGTTAAGACACAACCATGTGAGTTTGGAGGCAGGAAAGAGAAGCTTCTCTGTCTAACAGTGGCAGAAGTCTGACTACAATAGTTGAGGAGGAGCAGAGGTGAGGAGCAGGTGCTGAGGTCAGGGCTCTATAGACTTGGAACCATTGAGGAAACAAAACTGATCATCCTAGCTGGGTACCCAGTCTCATGCCTATAGTCCTAGCTACCCAGGAGTCTAGAATCTGAGGAACTTGGTTCAAAGCCAGCTGGGTAGGAAAGTCCATGAGATTTCAATTAACCAGCAAAAAGCTGGAAGTGGAGCTATGGTTCAAATGGTAGAGCACTGGCTTTGAGAAAAAAAAAAGCTAAGAGATAGTGCTAAGACCCTGAGTTCAGTCCTTGGTACTGCCACACACATACTTTTAAAATCATCTTGGCTAGAGCTCATGCCTATTTCCTGGGGTTAGCCAATATTTTTAATTCCTACTCCTTCTGCAGTGCTGGGAATTGAACTCAGGGCCTTGCATACATTATGCTAGTGTTCTTCCACTAAGCTAGCTCTCTAGCCCTCTTTTCCTAGTTGCCAAGAAAACCCACCCAGTTTTTGTTTGCATTTATTTATTATTGGGGTTAACAGTTCATTTGTTTCTTTGTAGAAAAGTTACTCCTCCTCAGGACTGTTAGATTTAGCAAATAAGAATTAAAGATAGGGCTGGGAAGGTGGCTCAGTGGTAGAACGCTTGCCTTGCATGCCTGAGGCCCTGGGTTCGATTCCTCAGCACTACATAAGGAAAAAGAAAAAAAAAGCCAGAAGTGGCGCTATGGCTCAAGTAGTAGAGCGGTAGCCTTGAGCTGAAGAGCTGAGGGACAGTGCCCAGGCCCAGAGTTCAGGCCCCACGACTGGACCCCCCCCCCAAAAAAAAAAAAGAATTAAAGATATGCTGGGTGCTTGCTGGTGTAATCCTAGTTTGTAATCCTAGATACTCAGGAGGCTGACATCTGAGGATCACTGTTTGAAGCCTGCCCAAGCAGAAAAGTCTGTGAGAATCTGATCTCCAATAAACTACTCAAAAAAAGCTGGAAGTGGTGCTATGGCTCAAGTGGTAGAGTACTAACCTGGAGCACAAAGAGGTTCAGGAACAGCACTTAGTCCTGAGTTCAAGCCCCAGAATTGGCAAAATAAATAAACAAACAAACAAATAATTCAAGATATCTAGTTAAATTAGAATTTTAGATCAAAACAAATACTTTTAAAATATAACTCTCCCCACCCTAAGATTATAAAAATATTATCTGTACATACATATAGTGCATTACAGTTTCACATGTTTTTGTAGTACTGTAGTTTTGAACTCAGGACCCCTCTCACCACACAAGCACTCTACAACTTGAGCCATCTCAGATTTTTGATCCAGCTCAGATATATTCTTTTTTTTTTTGGGGGGGGGGTCCGGTCGTGGGGTCTGAACTCTGGGCCTGGGTGCTGTCCCTCAGCTCTTCAGCTCAAGGCTAGCGCTCTACCACTGAGCCACCTTCCCAGCCCCTCAGATATAATTCTAACAACTTTTTCTTACATGATTAGAAGGTTGTCTCAGCAGTATTTATTGACTCATCTCACAGTTTCTCACTGATTTGGGAAACTCTTATTGTGATATATCACATTTTTTTGAGAGCTTTGGTCTAATTTTCTACTCTCTTCTGATGTATCAATCATATATTTTAAAGGTTTGGTATTTTCTGATGCTTTGACATTATGGGTTTTACTAACTCAAGACAGACGATCCTTCCTGAGGCCAACAAATTCCTAGAACTAGTGGACATGCCTTTCACATGAAACCCACCAATCAGAAGCAGCACCCTAAACCACTTCACTTATTGAACCCCACACTCCCAGTCAACTCCCCCTGCCCTTAGGTGTCCCAGCACCCACTCTCAACAATTTAGGAGCCATTCCTATATCTCAGTACCACCCAAATTATTTGGACTGAGGCAAGATAGATGTGGAAAAATGACTCATGTAAAACAATAGCCAGGAACTCAGAGACAAAAACTGTGATAATGAATAGCTTGATTTAAAGCCAGAAATATATGTATATATATGTGTGTGTATATATGTATGTATATACAGAGATAATCTAGACAGAGAGAGAGAGCCATAAAGAGGGAGAGAGAAAGAGAGAGAGAACCTGTATGTGTATATATGTGTTGAAACTATGGCTTGAACTCAGGGCCTGGGTACTGTCCCTTAGTTTTTTCATTTAAAACTAGTGCCCTACCACTTGAACCACAAATGGCTTTTTGGTGGTTAGTTGGGGATAAAAGTCTCATGAACTTCCTGCCTGGGCTGGCTTTGAACTGTGATGCTCAGATCTCAGCCTCCTGAGTAGTTAGTATTACAGGTGTGAGCTACCTGTAAGTGCCTGGCTCCCAGAAACACTATTTTTGTTGAAACCCTTGCATTTTCTCATAAGCTGTAATATTTAGTACAAAGAAGAAGAAGAAAAGGAGATAAGAGCATTTATTTCTCTGACCTTGTCTGCATGTCCAGCTGATTAACATGTTCTAAGATAGAACAAAAAACAGAGACACTTACTCTGGGAAAGGGACTTCTTTGAGCGCGCACACACACACACACACACACACACACACACACACACACACACACACAATGTCTGCTATCTGGCACTAGTGGCTCACATCTGTAATCCTAGCTACTCAGGATGCTGAGTCTAAGAGGATTGAGGTTCAAAGCCAGCCCAAGCAGGAATGTCTATGACATCCTTATCTCGAAGCAACCACAAAAAAAGCCTAAGTTTTGCCTCAAATACACTAGCCTTAAGCAAAAAAAAAAGCTCCCAGACCCTGAGTTCAAGCCTTAAGGACTGGCACCAGAAAAGAAAAGATAAAAAAGTTTGCTAAGAAAAATATCTCAAGATAGACACCTGTCTTGAAAACAATGTGGGACAGAACCATACTTTGCCGAGAAGCCCAGGCATCAGTGACTCAAGTTTAGAGGAAAACCTCAACTATCTCAGTGACCTAAGTTTAGCAGGCCAACCTTGAAGACTCTGGGCTCACTTGATAAAACAGTGTAACAACAAGAATGACAAAGTAATGTTCTAGTGTTATGACAAAGGAACACGCTTATCCTCAGGTGGGTTGGAGCCAGACCCCGACCTTCTTTTCATCATAAATACCTGTGATGTTAGCACACTCATCACATCTGTTACCAGATGGGCCTGAAGCCAGGTCTGGGTGGCGTACTCTCTTTTTATCTTTGCTTAAACTTTGCTTTTCTAATAAATGCTTTTGGCTTCTACCTGGATGTGTCTTCAGATTGTTTGTTTTTGGGGGGAGAGGGGGGAACGGGGGAGAAACATCAAACTCTTTGGTGACTTCCTTCCTGAAGAATCACTAGTCACCCATCTGGTAACAAGACCAGACAATCCTAACCCTGGTCATCTTCTTCCCTGCCTCGCCCATGGCTTCCTGTGAAAACCAAAATAAAGGCCTGCACCCACGCTTTCCTCTCCAGCCTGGCTTCCTGCTTCCTGCTTGACCTAGGGGCTGGCCCTGGTCACTGCACGAGCTGGGGCCCTGCTTTCTCTCCCAGGGAACTGTAAATAATAAACCAGCTCTGCTCTCTGTGGCAGTTGTCTCTGCCTGGCATCTTGTCCCACCTGATTAAAACTCTGACCTGGGTATATTTGAAAACCTCTGTGCCCCTATAATATGATTTCAATTTCTGAATTTTCTGTCATGTCATCTAGCAGATGAGAAAACCCTTTTCCCACACATATTCCAGACTCTTCATGAATATTCTTACAGCTTTCTTATCAGATTCACTTTCCAATTGCCTTTCTAGGTTGGAAGAGAGGGCCTTGGGGGATTTTAATTGGAATCTGTAAATTCTAGTATTAATTTGTAGGAGACATAGGTGAGGTTTCAGCATGGTTTCTATTCAAAACAAGGTAATGTCTCCAAATCTTCTATCAACTTTCCCCCATGAGGCCCTGTACGCTTGTGGTAAGCTTATTTCTACTTATTTTATACTTTTTTTTTTTTGTCAGAGACTGGGATTTAAACTTGGTACTTGATGCTTTCACTCATTGGCTAGCATGCTACTACCTGAGCCACATCTCCAACTCCTATTTTATACTTTTAAAATATCACTGTAACTAGAGTCTTAGGCCAGAGGCCCAGCTCCTCTGTTTCCCCATGTCAAGTCTGGCTACTCTCCTTAATACACTAATTGGCCAGGTGCCAGTAGCTCACATCTGTAATCCTAACTACTCAGGAGGCTGAGATCTGAGGATTACATTCAAAACAGCCCAGCTAGGAAAGGCTTATCTTCATTAACTGCCAAAAATCCAGAAGTGGAGCTGTGGCTCAATTAGTAGAGTGCTAACCTGAGAAAGATCAGGGACAGCACCCAGGCCCTGACTGAGTTCAAGCTCCAGCAACACTACCAACAACAATAAAGACTAAAGAGACCAGTAGAGAAGGAGCAGAGAATCAAGATTTATTAACATGGCCAGCAGCTTTGAAAAACGGGGAGAGTAAGCATTTCATTCCATCTTTGGGGGTACCAACAGGAGCTTTAGGTTTCAACAGAGCCAGAATTGGGGTGGAGGAGAGAGGCATGCATAATCAAGCTGGTCTGTCAAGCTGTGGCTTGGTTGATTATCTTAGTTCTAGTTGTGCCAGGAGTTCCTGAGAAGTGGTCCTGTGAACCCTGAGGGGCACAATCTGCTTTCCCAGAGATGCTTCCTCCCTCTGCAGGGTGCAGTCTCCTTGTCCTCAGTGGGGGAAGGGGGGCAGTGCTGGAGGCTCCTTGTTGTGTGGGGGTGGTCAGTCTCTTGTCATACATCTGTCCACCAATTGTTTCTGTGCCAAGGTAACTGCTGGTGGGAATGGCTCAGAGCAAAGGAGCTAAACTGCAAGTTGAGGTCTTGGAAGCCAAGCTTCAATTCTGCCTGTGGCTAACTTTAGGCACACACACACAAAAACAAAACAAAATGAAGCAAAAAACTACTGCAGCCAGGTGCTGGTGGCTCACGCCTGTAATCCTAACTACTCAGGAGGCTGAGATCTGAGGATTACAGTTCAAAGCCAGCCTGGGCAGGAAAGTCTGTGAGACTCTTATCTCCAATAAACCACCAGAAAACTGGAAGTGGTGCTGTGGCTCAAGTGGTAGAGTGCTAGCCTTGAGCTGAACTGACGAGGGACAGCACCCAGGCCCAGAGTTCAATTTCCATGACCGACAAAAACAACAACAAAAACACTGCAAGAGCAATTTCTAAGTACATAACTGGTATATCGTGAGTTGAATCTTTCTTTATTTGTTTGATAGGATTTTTTTTGTGTATTTCTTATGTAATTGGCCATGTTCTTGGACCCATTTAAGTGTGTGTGTGTGTGTGTGTGTGTGTGTGTGTGTGTGTGTGTGTGTGTTTGATATATGGTACTGGGGCTTGAACTCAAGAGTCTGTGTGCTAGCCCTGAGCTTTATCTTTCAAGGCCGGTACTTTATTACAAGTAATTCCTCTACCTCTGGCTTTTTTGTGTGTGTGTGGCTAATTGAAGATAAAAGTCTGGTGGACATTCCTGCCCAGGCTGGCTTTAACCTGATACCCTTAGATCCCAGGTTTCTGACTAGCTAGGATTACAGGCATGAGTCACCCGTGCCTGGCTTTGCCTCTTTCTTTTGAATGTTTATGTATCTGTTCTTGTCTTCTTTAATTAAATTAGGAGACTTTGCTAGTTCCTCTAATGGCAATATTTCTGGAATTTCACTATAATAACATGATGCTTAAAGTTGGCTTGAGACATTAAGTAACCTTTAGAAAGTATCTTATTTCCATTTTACTAAGATTTTAAAAAACTTAGTTATGGATATTGTATTTTCATGTACATTTTTATTATCTTTAAATATATTATGATTTTCTTTTCTACTTAATAAGATAAATTATATTAGTAGATTTTCTAATGTTTTTCTATATTTTTATTAGTATAACAAATGCCACTTGGTCATGATATATTTTTCTTTTAAACCATTATTGGAGTCTATTTTCTAGAATAAATCATATTAGTAAGTTTATTAATATTGAACCACCCTCACATTGCTATAACCAACAGTACTTGTTCATGGCATATTTCCATTCCAATAGACTCTGAGGCTTTTCTTGGTAATATGTATATATATATATGCATATATATATACTTTAAATTATTATTTTATTTTATTTTTTGTGATACTAGGGACTGAACTCAGGAGCTTCATGGTTGCTAGACAGGTACATTAGTGCTACTTTTTTGTGTGGTGTGTAATGTGTGTGTGTGTGTGTGTTTTGTGGTAGAATCTCACTTTAGGCCTAGCCTGAGCTTTGATTTTCCTACTTATGCTTTCCTGTCATTGGAGATAATATTCATTTACCACTGTGCTTCCTCCATAGCTGGAATAGCAGGTGTATACTACTATTCCCAGGCATTGGTTGACATGGACTTTTCTTTTCACCTGGACTGGCCTCAAACTCTGATCCCAGATCTCTGCCTCCAAAGTAGCTAGGATTACAGGCTTGAGCCACCATGTTCAATCTTTCCTTGCTAACATGTTTAAAAGGACATGAATAGTCTATAAACTCTGTTGTATAAGAAATATGAAATTTCTGGGAAGGTGGCTCAATGGTAGAGCGCTTGCCTTGCATGCCTGAGGTCCTGGGTTCGATTCCTCAGCACCACATAAGCAAAAAGAAAAAAGCCGGAAGTGGCACTGTGGCTCAAGTGGTAGAGTGCTAGCTTTGAGCTGAAGAGCTGAGAGACAGCGCCCAGGCCCAGAGTTCAGGCCCCACGACCGGACCCCCCGACACACACAAAAAAAGAAATATGAAATTTCTGGAGCCGGGCACAGGTGACTTATACCTGTAATCCTAGCCACTCAGGAGAATGAGATCTGAGGATCATAGTTCAAAGTCAGCCTGGGCAGGAAAGTCCGTGAGACTCTTATCTCCAATTAACCTCCAGAAAACGGGAAGAGGGGCAGTGGCTCAAGTGGTAAAGGGCTTGCCTTGAGCTGAAGAGCTGAGAGACAGCACCCAGGCCCAGAGTTCTCCCACAACCAACTAAAAAAAAGAAAGGAAGAAAGAAAAGAAAGAAAGAAAGAAAAGAAAGAAAGATGAAATTTCTCACTTAGTCATGGTTTTATTTAGGAGTTTTACATCAATATGAGTAAAAGAAGTTGATCAATTCCTGTCAAGTTTTAAGGAGCAAGGTCTTTCTAAGGAGCACTGAGAATGCATTCTTCTTCCCTGCTAGGTGACATAACTTCTCAGTATGTAAGAAGCATTATTGCCATTCAATACTTGAGGAGCCTTGGCTAATCATATCTACCACCATTAAGGTCCATGATTTGGGGAAGGTAAACTCTATGACTGAGAGGCAGAGCTTGTCTGAGTCTTTTTGTGCTGCCAAAACAAAAATACTTGAATTTGGGTAACTTACAAGAAACAGAATTTTATTTTTTCACATGTCTGAAGATTGGGAAGTTCAAGATCAAAGCAGCAACAAGATATCTAATATCTGATGTCTGATGAGGACAATGTTTTCTCAGAGCAGTGGGAGGAGGAAGGGCAGGAAGAGATAGCTACTTCCCTGGAGCCGTGTGTGTGTGTGTGTGTGTGTGTGTGTGTGTGTGTGTGTGTGTGTGTGTGTGTGTGTGTGTGTGTTATGTGAGTCTGGGGCTGGAACTCAGTGTGTGTGTATGTGTGTGTGTGAGTCCTGGGCTGGAACTCAGGGTCTAGGTACCGTCTCTGAGTTAGGATTACAGGTATGAGTTGCCAGCACCAGTTGAAGCCATTTTTTTAAAAGCGTGAATCTCATTCACTGAGAGTAGAGGCTGTCTCTTGATACCATCCTCTTCAAGTTGGAGTTTCCAGGTACATTTTAGAAAGACACACATACATTCCAAAACTTTAGCAGTTACGAAGAGTTTGGGATCTTTTTCAGGAGGCTGCAAGTAAATGGTTGTGTGCAAAGTACAGCAATGTCCATCAGATAGTAAACACCAAATAGACAGGAGTTGAAAAACAGGATTGAGCAGTGCCAAACCCAGAAGGCAGTTTGGTAAGCCAGGACTCAGGCCAGGGCAGAGGGGCAGTCTTGAGGAGGTTCCTTCCAGCAGAGGGAAAGCCTCCAAAGTCTCTGCTTACAGCACTAGGACCCAGCATCCATGGCCCTTCTACATTCAGTGTCTCTCTTTTTTTTTTTTTTTAATTTTATTTTATTTTATTTGAGAACATACTGTACAGAGGGGTTACAATTACATGGGCAGGATAATGCATACATTTCTTACCAAGCATTGCAGCCTCCTCCTTTGTTTACCCTTCACCTCCCTTCCCAGCCTCCCCCCTCCCTCCCACCCAATCATACCCCCCCTCATTCAGTGTCTCTTGCCAGGCCAGCGATGCAGGAACCACTTCTACAATCAGCTTTCTCCTTGGGGACCTCTGATTTTCATCTTTCTTTCTTTCTCTCTTTCTTTCTTTCTTTTTTTGGTCGGTCATGGGGCTTGAACTCTGGGCTTGGGCGCTGTCCCTCAGCTCTTCAGCTCAAGGTGAGCGCTCTACCACTTGAGCTACAGTGCCACTTTCAGTTTTCCAGTGGTTTATTGGAGATGGGAGTCTCAGGGTCTTTTCTACCCAGGCTGGCTTTGAACCACGATCCTCAGATCTCAGCCTCCTGAGTAGCTAGGATTATAGGCGTGAGCCACTGGCGCCCAGCACCTCTAATTTTCTTAAATCAGGGGCCTACACAGTCTATCCTGGCCTATGGTTGTACTTGAAGATTCCTCATCAGTCAAAGCCAAAGCAATTAATATTTTTATTGGCATGTCCTATATAACGTAATGATGTTTAATTTCGTGTGTCAACTTGACGGGGTTAAGGGCTACCCGGGTAGCTGGTGTGTCTGTCAGGATATGTTGGGAGAAATAACTAGGAAAGCAGGTCTGCCCTCTCCATGGTGGGTGAGCCCCATTCAATTTGTTCAGGGTTAGGCTAGAAGGGAAGGACAGAAGAAAGGCAAGTTCACATTCTCCTGGTACTAGGACACCCTCTTCTCCTCCCCTAGACATTAGAAACTTCATGTTTTGTGACCTTCAAACTCAAGAGCTCCCTGGCAGCCCTGAGGTTCACAGCAGCAGAATGAGAATGAGACCATCAGCTTACAGGATTCTTTGGCCATTAAACTTGAACTGAGGGGGGCTGGGAAGGTGGCTCAGTGGTAGAGCGCTTGCTTCGCATGCATGACACCCTGGGTTCAATTCCTCAGCACCACATAAGCAGAAAAAGCCAGAAGTGGCGCTGTGGCTCAAGTGGTAGAGTGCTAGCCTTGAGCTGAGGAGCTGAGGGACAGCGCCCAGGCTCAGAGTTCAGGCCCCAGGACTGACCAAAACAAAACAAAAAAACTTGAATTGAGGTATCCTATCAGTTTCTCTAGTTGTTTACCTTGGAGATGGCCTGCTGGGGCACTTTTGAACTTCCATAATTGTGTGAACCAATTCCTTTAATAAATATCTATCATTTATCTGTGGATTATACATGTACCTGTCATCTATCTGTGGATCTACATGTAGGTATGTGTACATATGTATCTGTCATCTATGTATGTTTTTATGCAATTATCTCTATCCATTTATCTATTTCTCTATTGATTCATCCATCCTCTTATCTATCTTATCTATCTTATCTATCTATTATCTAATCTCTTTCCAACTCCTTCTAGTTCTGTGTCTTTAGAGAACTATGACTTATCCAGAATTCAGTGCAGAGTGCCCATCCCAGAGGAGGCTTCCTTTCCCTTTCCAGTGGTCTCCCTCGCACCAGTTAGCTGCTTTGAGGACTCAGTCCTTCTTGCTCCGCTCTCATCGCTCTCATCCAGAGTCTTCTCTGTCTTTCCACCCTATGCCCATTTTCTTCTTCCCACGGTGGCGACACATGGAACCCCTCCCCTTGTGAGCCTCCCCCAGAAGCTCTGACCCATTTCCCCGAGCCAGCTGCTCCTCAGGGTGTCCATGATGCTCTTTGGTGCCCTTGAGGGTGGCTTCTGTCTGCAGAGAAGACGATTAAGAAGGTTTATTTGGGGTTTTAAAAATGGAGTCAGTTTATTAGGATTACAAATTCAAAAACCTTGGCTCATTCTTAGGCTTTTATGTTTAGCTTACAAATCTTAT
The DNA here is from genome assembly GCF_019054845.1 of Dipodomys spectabilis. Taxonomy (NCBI): domain Eukaryota; kingdom Metazoa; phylum Chordata; class Mammalia; order Rodentia; family Heteromyidae; genus Dipodomys; species Dipodomys spectabilis. The sequence continues at coordinate 40,716,394 of NW_024870679.1, read as the reverse complement.
TAATGCTATTTATAAGGTTAATAAATGGTAACAATCACATTTAAGGAGGCTTTGAATAGTACTTGGTCCTACTTACTAACTTGGTGAATTAAACACCTTCATCCTGGTAAAACAGCAAGGCTAAATTTTAAAATATTTGATTTCTTTTTTTTAAAACTATTTAAATGTGCTCATTTAACAAAGGAAACCTCCCTTAAGCCCAAAATAGTCCTTATCAGACTAAGAAATTAAACTAATAAATATAGTGAGCCTACACTCACTTGGATTCAATAGCAAGCATTACTTTGGTGAGACATCAATGGAAAATGTTAAGTCTTTATCAGTGACTCCATTCCACACTTAACTTGAGCTAACAAGGGCATAATTATCAATATGTCCAATCATTCCAAATATGTAAATGTCAGGAGTAGATTTCTTCATTATTCATACTATGTTTTGGGTTGTCTTAAACCTTTCTATAGTTAATTTTAGATAATAATAGCTAATGCTTACGAAGTGTTTTCTGTGCTAGATTCTGGCTCAAGCATTTATTTATTCTCTGTGTGTGTGTGTGTGTGCTCATGCGTGCATGCGTGTGCATGCATGTGTGTGACAGAACTTGGGCTTGAACTCAGGGCTTGTGCACTGTCCCTTATCTTCTTGCTCAAGGCTAGTGTTCTACCACATGAGCCACAGCTCTGCTTTCATCTTTTTGGTTGTTAATTGGAGATAAAAGTCTTAGAGACAGCTGGGCACTGGTGGCTCATACCTCTAATCCTAGCTTCTCAGGAGGTTGAGATCTGAGGATTGTGGTTCAAAGCCAGCCCAAGCAAGAAAGCTATGAAACTCTTATCTCCAGTTGACAGCTAGAAAAACAGAAGTGGGGCTGTGGTTCAATGTGGTAGAACACTAGCCTTGAAAGAGCTCAGGGATAGCGCCCAGGCCCTGAGTTCAAGTCCCACAACTAGCAATCAATTGAGGCTATACATTCTTATAATCTACACATTTCCTTCCTTTTCTTTTCTTTTTTTGTTGGTCCTGGGGCTTGAACTCTGAGCTTGGGTGCTATTCCTCTGCTCTTCAGCTCTAGGTGAGTACTCTACCACTTGAGCCACAGTGCCACTTCCAGTTTTCTGGTGGTTTATTGGAGATAAGTGTTTCATGGACTTTCCTGCCTGGGCTGGCTTTGAACCGTGATCCTCATATCTCAGCCTCCTGTGTAGCTAGGATTATAGGTGTGAGCAACTGGCACCTTTCCTTTCCTTTCCTTTCCTTTTCCTTCCTTCCTTCCTTCCTTCCTTCCTTCCTTCCTTCCTCCCTTCCTTCCTTCCTCCCTTCCTTCCTTCCTTCCTTCCTTCCTTCCTTCCTTCCTTCCTTCCTTCCTTCCTTCCTTCCTTCCTTCTTTCCTTCCTTTCTCTTTCTCTCTTTCTTTCTTTCTTTTCTTTCTTTCTTTCTTTCTTTCTTTCTTTCTTTCTTTCTTTCTTTCTTTCTTTCTTTCTTTCTTTCTTTCTTTCTTTCTTTCTTTCTTTCTTTCTTTCTCTTTCTTTCTTGTCAGTCAAAGGGCTTGAACTCAGGGCCTGGGCCCTGTCCTTGAACTTTTTTGCTCCATGATAACACTCTACTCTTTCCTGCCCTATCTGTCTTTGAACTGTGATCTACAGACTTCAGCTAGGATTACAGGCGTGAGCCACCAGTACCCTGCTAAGGCACATTTCTTAAGAGATTCCTTATAAGGATTTTGCACCAAAATGGGCAGGTCCTTACTACTGGCTGCCTGTTCATGCTGTGAACAATCTCTTCTCCGTATCACTGTGAGGTTCATGATCAGGGAGGCAGGCAGCAGCCAACACCCAATGTGTCAATTTCTTCTGCCCTAGACCACTGCCAACAGCTTGCTTTAGATTGCCCAGTTGGCCTGGACCAATATTTTCATATTTATGTTTTCCTCATAGCTAGTATTACAGGTGTAACTACCATGCCAAGTTTATTTTGTTGAGACTTTTTCCCCCCTGAACTAGATTTGAGCTTTGATTCTTCCAACATCTGCCTCCCTGAGAGCTGGGATTATAGGCTGTGGCACCCATGTTCAGTCCCTTACTACAAACTCTTATGTACTTGTTAGTACATACCAATGATCATTTGGGTATTTACCTGTTCGCTCTCACTTCCTCACTAGGCTGTTAGTTGTTAAGTGAAAGGACCATGTTGTCTTTCTCACTGCTGAGCCCTTAGCAAATCATCCAGTGCCTTGGCATATAGCAGGCACACAGTATATGTTCATTGAACAAATGCTGAACAATGGGTATTGGTGGAAATGTAACATAGTACAACTCTTTTGGAAGGAAATAGCTTAAAAAAAGATGCAAGATTACTCTTTGGCCCCCAGTTCCACTTGTAGGGTTCTAACTTAAACCCATGAGAAGAGACTAAAATGACTTTGGCACACGATTGTTCACTGTGGCCTTATTTGACATACTGGAAACAATATGAGTGTTCTTCCTTAGGTCAGCCATCATGGTGGAATGCGGCTCACTTGTGAAAAGGAACGTAGAAGACACTGCTGGGCGTGAACAACACAGGTGTGTAGGACTCACAAGCTGCCACTGCTTGTGAGACAATGAGGGGAGGAGAATGTGTTAGTTTGTCATCACTGTGACAGAATGCCTGTGATACACAATGTGAAAAGAAAGCATTTATTTGGGCTCATAGTTTCAGCCCTCAGCTGCCTGACCTCACTTTTCTGGGGCTGGTGAGGTAGAGCATCGTAGTGGGGAGAGAAAAGCTGCAAGAGAAAAAGCATGAGAAAAGCATTATGGCAGAGGAAAGCTGCTCCCCTCCTGGTGGCCTGGGAGGAGAGAGAGAAAAAAGAGAGGAAGAAGACACAGGAGAGGGAGAGAACAAGGGAAAGACAGAGAGGAGAGAGAGAAAGGTGCTGGACTCCCAATATCTTCTTCAAGGACCGCCCCCTATTCCCCCCATGACCTACCTTTCTCTCACCAGCCTCCACCTACTACCACAGCCTCTAACAGCGCCCCCAGCTGGGGATCAAGCCCTTTATACATGAGTCTTTGGGGGAATATTTAAGATCCAAACCTTAACAAAGAGGTGTGAATATGTGTACAAGTTTATGTTTGCAAAACAGAGACGAGAAGGATAAACAAACAAGCGAAGAACAATAAAAATGATTACTTACAGGGTAAGGAACACGGTAGAAGGCTAATGATGGGAATGAAGCTGTCTAGATACATCCTTTTATGTAGTTTTGACTTTGGAATCATATAAATATTTAATACAGTCCAAAATAACATTAAATCAAAAGCAAAGGAGGAAAAAAAAATTCAGTCCCTGAAGTTTGAAAGCAATCTGAAATGAAAGGCCTTAAATGTATATCAAGTTGGTGATACAGCCACTTGGTGAAAATCGTTGTTTCCAGTGCCTTTCCCTTACGGCATATTGACTGTTCAGCCTTAAAGAAAGTTTTTTTTTTTTTAAAGAGAAGAAGAGCTTCAAAGGCATCTCAGAACTTCATTTGAAAGTCTTATTGCTAGTCAAAAAAAGTACTGACATTATTTTTAAAACTATTTTCTAGAAATCACAAGATAATGCAAATAAGTAATTATGTTAATGCTAGAATCTAAGATCTTCCACGTTTGAGGAGATAGGAGGATAGCATCAAAGAGATTGACTAAAAACCCTGAAATATTATATTTGAATTGAAAAGATAAGCAGAAACTCATAATCCTTCTGTTTTTCCTGTTCAGAAAGACGGATTTGCACTGGGTGTGGTGGTACATGCTCACCTATTAATCCCAGTATTTGGGATGTGGCAGGAAGGAGGATTAATAGTTCAAGGCCACTTTGGACTGTATAGTGAGATTTGGTCTCAAGAAAAGAAAAACAAAAGCTAAATAAATAAATAAGTGCACTGAGAAATTAAAAATGAAAAAGCAGAAAAAATAGATGAAAGGTGACAAGACAGAATCTGCAAGAGAAATACAAATGGGGCATTAATAATAGCTCTTGGGACTACATCTCAAGAAATGACTAGGCCCAGTGGCACATGCCCATTAGCCCAACTATAGGAAAAGCACAATGGCTGAGTGCTGCCACCTGGCTGCCATCCCCAGGTACATGCAGAAGCACAAGTAGGAGGATCACAGTCCAGGAGGGCCAAGTGTCTTTGCTGAGCTTGACTCAAAGCCTCAGCATAGGTAGGAGTGTGGAACACTAGAGCCAATGTCAATGTGTCCTTTCCTGAGCTTCCTCACCCCAGGCTCTGGGGTGGGCTGCAGGGTGGCTGACTGCTTCCCTGCCTTGGGGCTGATGGATACCTTCAGCGGAGGTGAGGGATCCTGGGTTGTGCCCTAACTTAGGCCCAAGCAGGTTCCATGCTTTGCACTGGCCTCTACCTGACCTCTGTCCCTTCTTCGTGTTTGTTCCTCCCCATTCCTCCTCTCTGTCTTACATTTTACCATTTATCTGCCTGCCTCAGTCTCCCGCTCTCCTTCCCACCCCTCCCTCTCTCCTAACTCTTGTTATTATCTGTGTATCTACCCTGGCCTTGGCCTCTGACCTCCATCTCTGATCAATTGTATTAATTGTTCTCTACTCTTCTTTCATCTCTGAATCCAATTTCTGTGACTTTGGCAGCTTGGCTTTTTTTTTTTTCCCCTTTTCTTTCTTAAATCTCGTGGTGCTGAGGCTGGACGTTAGCATCTGGTGCATGCTAGTTAAGTGCTGTACATTTGAGTTGTAACCCTCAGCACTTGGTTTTTGTTTCGTAGTCTAGGCCTCAATTTTTTTTTTTTTTTAATCATCCTGCTTCAGCTTCTCAGGTGCTTGGATTACAGGTGTGTGACACTGAGCCCAGCTGTGACCCAATTTTTCATAATAGCAATGTTGTAAAACAACTCCACAAATGCACACTGCACAGATCCCCACTGTGATTTGCTCAACCACCCCGCAGCAGGACTCTTGGTTGATTTGGACTGGTGAGTTTGAATTTCTAGGTAGTTGCCAAATTGTCTGACATAAAGTCTTTGAAAATGAAATCTAGCAGTGGCATTAAGAATGCTTTCTTTCCTTCTTCTCTGCTTTCTAAATTTCCTAAGCAAAATGTATCTTGTCAAAACTTGGATTTTTCCAATTAGAACTGACACTGAACATCTTTTCTTTTCTTCTTCTTCTTTTTTTTTTTTTTGGTTGATCATGGGGTTTGAACTCTGGGCCTGGGCGATGTTCCTTAGCTCTTCACCTCAAGGCTAGCACGATACCATTTGAGCCACAGCACCACTTCTGGTTTTCTGAGTAGTTTATTGGAGATAAGAGTCTCCAACTTTCCCCCCCAGACTGGCTTTGAACTGTGAACCTCAGATCACAGCCTAGGATTACAGGTGTGAGCCACTAGTGCCCAGCTTTGAACATCTTTTCATCTTATGAATAAGAGCTGTTTGTAGTTGAATTTTTGTTTGTTTTGTCAGTCATGGGGCTTGAACTCTGGGCCTGGGTACTGTCCCTCAGCTCTTTCTGGTTTTCTGGTGGTTAATTGGAGATCAGAGTCTCACGGACTTTCCTTCCTGGGCTGGCTTTGAACCGTGATCCTCAGATCTCAGCCTTCTGCGTAGGTAGGATTATAGGCGTGAGCGCTCGGCTTGTTTGTAGCTTTTGTATGAATTTTCCTTCACATCTTGTTTACCTTTTGTTGATTCATAAACACATATATTGCAGAGTTACCGTCGCAGGAGAGATTTTGGTCATGATTGAGTTCCACCCAAGTACAGGTTGCAGGGTGTGTGTGGGGGAGTGTCTTCAGTTCCCTTGGCCTGCTCAATGGGTGTGAAGGATCTCTCTGAATGTCTTCAGCCATGTGAAAAGGGCACAGATTCATAGGGATCAGAGTTATAGCGTTCCTCCGAAAATCACAGAATAGAGGTAGACATCAGACAGGCAGCTAGCAGCAGAGACCCTCATCAGACAGTGAAGAGCAGGATGATTAGCATCAGCCTGCAGCCAAGGTGGCCTCTGCCAGCCATGTGAGTGGCCACAGAGGGTCTGCTGAGGATGGCCCATACCCCAGGAAGCCAGAGGTAGTGGTAATAGATGAGGCTCTCCTCAGTGCCCCCAGATAGCTAAGTTACTTCCTCCCTGCAGCCCTGAAGTTGGGGTTCTCTCCTCCCAGATCCCCTTCACCTTTCTCAAGGCCAGAGTTCCCTCCCACGCTCCCCACCACCACCCTGTCTCCCACCCCAGCGGCCCCATTTTCTTCCCCCAAGGGCACACAGCCTGGATCTTTACAAGTCCTTTTCAATCTAGAGTTCGGGCACAAATCGTCTCCCCAGCCTCCTTCAGGACCTTCCCTTTTGATTGTCAAGAGCTGCCTTTTTTTTTTTTTCACAGCAAAAGCAGTGTCTTCCAATCAAAGGCTTTGCTTTCAAACACTGCCTGTCTGATGTGGCTTCAAGTAGATTACCTGGGAAGTTACAAAAACAATGACATCGAACATTCGCTGCTTCTCTTTCTTCATCTCCTCACTCAGAAAGCTCTAACTCTCCCTGAGGTGGAGTGGGGGCAGGTTGGGCTCTGATGGACGTGAGGAGAGGAGACAAAGGAGAGCAAAATCGCTAGTATTTCAAGAAGTGTTCTTCTGGCTGCCTGTGTATGCAAGGCAGCTTTATTTTCCCAGGGTGTGATTTGTCTTTGCACTGTGTTTGTACTTTTCTGTTATTCAGAAGTTAACTCTTTTTTGTGTAGTTGAATCTAGCCAGCTTTCCTATTGTTCTATTCATGTTGTTGTGGGGTTTTGGGTGTTGTTCCCCCTCCCCTCCACTCTTAGATCTTTAATCAAAGGAACTTTGGTATGGCTGTCTAGTGTGAGGATAGTTGGTTTTATATTTTTCAAACTGGAGTTTTCAAACTGTGCCTCAGTTTGAAACCAGTGACTAGAGCATGAGCCACTTAATTTAACATCATTTATTAGATAGCTGCTCTTTTCCTCATGGGTTAGATTGATTTATAGATGGATGGATGGATAGCTAAATAGATAGATGGAATGTGTTGTTTGCTAAGGCATTTTTATTTTTGGCTTAACAATTTCCTTCATTTTTACTCATTTAGATTTTTTTTTCTCATATAGGAGATAGGAAAAGGAAGAGCTACTGCTTAGTAGGTGCAGAGTTTTAGTTTGGAGCAGAGAGCTGGTGGCTCACGCCTGAAATCCTAGCTACTCAGGAGGCTTAGAGCTGAGGATCTCAGTTGAAAGGCAGCCCAGGTAGAAAGGCCTGTGAAACTTTTCTTTTTTTGTCCGTCCTGGGGCTTAACTCTGGGCCTGAATGCTGTCCCTCAGCTCCTCAGCTCAAGGCTAGCACTCTACCACTTGAGCCACAGCACCACTTCCAGTTTTTTGAGTGGTTTATTGGAGATAAGAGTCTCACAGACTTTCCTGCCCAATCTGGCTTTGAACCAAGATCCTCAGATCTCAGCCTTCTGAGTAGCTAGAATTACAGGCATGAGCCACCAGCGTACAGCCTCTGTGAGACTCATATCCAATTAACCACCAAAAAGCCAGAAGTGGAGCTGTGGCTCAAATGGTAGAACCTTAGCCTTGAACCAGGGGAAAAAGCTAAGGGAAAGCAAAAAACTGTGAGTTCAAGCCTCAGTGCCAGCACAAAAAGAAACACCAAAAAGGTTTCAGTTTGAGAAGTTGAGAAATTTCGGGAAAGGAAAGATGGTAATGGTTACCCAACACTACAAAGGTACCTAAATACTGAACTCTATACTGCAAAATGATTTAAAGGATGAATATCATATTGTATGCATTTTACAACAACAACAACAACAAACCCAAGATCTTTGTCTGGGATACCCTATTCTTTTTTTTTTTTGGTCATTTGTGGGGCCTGAACTCTGGGCCTGGGCACTATCTCTTAGACCTTCAGCTCAAGGTACGCCCTCTACCACTTGAGCCACAGTGCCACTTCTGTGTTTTTCTGTTTAGGTGGTGCTGAGGAATCAAACCCAGGGCCGCAAGCATGGGAGGCAAGCACTCTACCACTGATCCACCTTCCCAGCCCCCAGGATATCCTATTCTTGTGTACTTTTTCTTTGCAGATTAACTTGGGAATCAACTTGTCAAATTCCATAAAAAAATGTTTTTGATATTTTTATTGGGATGACATCAAGTGTATAGATTTGCTTTGGCAAGAATGGACATTTTTACAGTACTGAGTCTTCCTATCTTGGAACACGATGTCTTTCCTTCCTCACAACTTCTTCCATGGCCTTTGGTAAAGCTGTAGATTTGTGTGTGTGTGTGTGTGTGTGTGTGTGTGTGTGTGTGTGTGTGTGTGTGTGTGTGTGTGTGTGCCGGTCCTGGTGCTTGAACTCAGGGCTTTGTGGCTCTCAGCATTTTTTCCCCTCACAGCTCCACTTATGGCTTGTTGGTGGTTAATTGGAGATAAAAGTCTCACAGACTTTCCTGCCAGGGCTGCAGGATCCTTAAACCAGGATCCTCAGATCTCAGCCTTCTGCATAGCTAGGATTACAGGTGTGAACTACCAGCAAAAAGGATAACTTCTAATGATATATTTAATTATCTGTCTGTCTCCTGTGGGCTGTAACTCCTGTGGACAGGGACTGTGTGGGTTGATTCAATTGCCTGCAGTACTGTTGAAACCCCTAGACATTCTTTGAAGGCAGGTATGTCTCTTATCCAAAGCTAGTGAACCAGTCTGGGACTGGATCTTGGTCCCCACCTACCCCTGGACCAGTTGTCCTTGTGTAGCTAGTGGCCTGCACTGTGCTTTTACCTGCTATATGCTGAGCAAGGCTGGCCACGTAGGCGGTGCCCAAGAAATGCTTCGTCTGAACAGATGATTAGTGATGGGGTGGAAGAGAACCAGTGAGTTATTTCTTTCTCCAAAGGCCTCTCTCCTGTTCAAAAGAAGCCATTGGCTTCAAGGTATACAACTACATCCTTTTATACCTCTCTTCCTTCCTTCCTTCCTTCCTTCCTTCCTTCCTTCCTTCCTTCCTCTCTTCTTTCTTTCCTTCCTCTCTTCTTTCTTTCCTTCTTTCTTTCTTTTTTGGTTGGTCGTGGGGCTTGAACTCTGGGCCTGGGCGCTGTCCCTCAGCTCTTCAGCTCAAGGTGAGCACTCTACCACTTTAGCAACAACTCCACTTCTGTTTTTTGGGAGTAGTTAATTGAAGATAAGCATCTCATGGACTTTCTGCCTGGCTGGCTTTGAACCAGGAGCCTCAGCTCTCAGCCTCTAGGAATAACTAGGATTATAGGCTTAAGCCACCAGTGCTCAGCTTCCACTTGTTTTCAGATACCTGCACCTGGGTGCTGGTGGCTCTCACCTATCATCCTAGCTACTCAGGAGGCTCAAATCTGAGGAATGTTGTTCAAAGCCAGCCCAGGCAGAAAAATCGGTGAGACTCTTATTTCCAAATAACAACCAGAAAACAGGAAGTGGTGCTGTGGCTCAAAGTGGTAGAGCGATAGACTTGAATGAAAAAAACTCAGAAACAGTGCCCAGGCTCTGAGTTCAAGCCCCACAACCTACAAAAAAGTATGGTGGAGCATCTCCTTGAGCGGAAGGTAGAGCCTGGATTGGTAGGAGCCTTGAGCAGCCCAGGGAAGTGACAATGAAGGGCACCAGAGAGGCTTTCTGAGGAGGAGACCCAAAGGATGAAGAGGAAGCAGCCATGTGAAGAGCAGAGGACAGCATTCGAGGCTAAGGAATAGATGTGCAAAAGCCCTGACGCTGGATGTAGGTTGTCTGGTCCCTTTGGAGTGGATGCTAATCCATGTATTACTTCAGAGGACTGTCATTTAGGTGTCCTTTGGAATTTCCTACAAACTGACCTCCTTTCCTGGCTCACTCCTATAATCCTAGCTACTCAGGAGGCTGAGATCTGAGGATCACAGTTCAAAGCCATCTCGGGCAGGAAAGGCCATGAGACTCTTATCTCCAGTAAGCCACCAGAAAACAGGAAGTGGTGCTATAGCTCAAGTGGTAGAGCCCTTGCCTTGACTTGAAGAGCTGAGGGACAGCGCCCAGGCCCAGAGTTCAAGCCCATGGCTGACAAAAAAGAAAAAAAAACAAAACAAACAACAACCAAGAAACAAACAAATAAACAAAACCAAAACAAAACCCAAACTGTCCTCCTTTTTTTTGGGGGGAGTCCAGTCTTGGGGCCTGAACTCTGGACCTGAGCGCTGTCTCTCAGCTCTTCAGCTCAAGGCTAGCGCTCTACCACTTGAGCCACAGCACCACTTCCGGCTTTTTTCTTTTTGCTTGTGCTGGGGAATCGAACCAAGGGCCTCAGGCATGCAAGGCAAGCGCTCTACCACTGAGCCACCTTCCAGCCCCGTCCTCCTTTTTATGAACTTGAAGTTCAAAGAATTGAGGCACACCTGCTGCTTTTCTGACCTCTGCCTCCGACATGTGGAGGTGGTTGGTAGATTCATCCCATGAGACAGGCAAGACTTTCAGTGCTTCTGGGTGAGCTGTCTGTGGACTCTGTCTACCGCTCTCGTCCCACTTCTCCTTTGGTAAAACAGAAATAACAATTGACAGTTCAGCAGGGCACAAGAGTGCATGCCTGTAATCCCAGTACTCAGGAGGCTGAGGCAGTAAGGATTAAGAATTCAAGGCCAAAGCCAGGTGGCTCACGTCTGAAATCCTAGTTATTCAAGAGGCTGAGACTTAAGGCTGAGATATGAAGCCAGCCCTTAAAGGAAAGTCTGAAACTCTTATCTCCATTTAACCAACAAAAAAAGCTGGAAGTGGCGGTATGGCTCAAGTTCGAATGCCAGCCTTGAATGACAAAGGGAACAGTGCCAAGTACTGGCGCGTGCGTGCACACACACACACACACACACACACACACACACAGAAAACTGGAAGTGGCACTTTGGCTCAAGTGGTAGAGTGCTCGCCTTGAGCTGAAGAGTTTAGGGACAGCGCCCAGGCCCAGAGTTCAAGCCCCACGACTGACAAAAAAATTAAATAAATAAAAAGAAATTTAAAAAATAAAGATGAACAATGCAAGCATAAAGACTATTCAAATCTCTTCCACAAAGAAATGGGCCGTGGTTCAGTGGTAGAGTGCTTGCCTCACTTGTATGAGGTCCTGAGCTCCATCCTCAAGATGTAAAAAAAATGGTGTTGATCTCAAGCAGTGGCAGAATCTGAGTCCTCAGGGAACCTCTGACCTTCTTCCAGTGCGGCCTTCCTTTCCCGGCCTCCATCACTCCAGGGCCACTTTCCCGGGGGGGGGGGGGGGGGGGGAAGGTGGGGGGGGCAGTTAATGAGTCTGGAAGCCCAGCATTCAAGGCCTCAGGCCCTTCTCCAGCCCTTCATCTTCTGGGTTTACTCACACCTGCCCATTCCAGAGCATTCCCTCACTGCCCCCACTGCCTGCTGTGTTCCGTTATCTATTCCATGCTGGCACTGTGCTGTTTTGGTGAGGACACACTTCCTGTCTTTTACTCCTGGCCTTGCTCAGGCCAGCTTACCTCAGCTCACCTCCAGGCTCAGGCCAGCGGTGCTCTCGTTTCTCCCGAGCTGGTACAGAACTCATGGAAGTCCTGGACGCAGGGCCAACCTCTCCTCAGGTCTTTGAGCATCTGTTGAATAAATCCATCAATGAACCTCTGACTAAAACTCCAGGTGGCTGTCAGGAGACCACAGACGGTGCCATGCCTCAGCCTCCAAACTTCCCACACACGCTCAGAAATTCTGACTTCTGCTTTTATACTCAAACAACAGTTTGGCTGAAAATAAAGTCCTTGAGTCACACCATCTGTCCTTGATGACATTGTAGGTGCTGTTCTATTGTATTCTGACAACTGAAGCTGCTGGGAAGAAGTCAGAGGCCAGCCTGCTATTTGCTCTCTTGTATATGACTTGTTTCTTTGTGGCTAGGCACCTACCCAAAGAATTCTTTCTGAACTTTAAAATCAAATCGCTATTTTTGTGTGTGCCAGTCCTGGGGTTTGAACTCAGGGCCTGGGCACTGTCCTTAAGCTTCTTTTGCTCAAGGCTAGCACTCTACTCCTTGAGCCAGTTCTGACTTTTTCTGTGTATGTGGTACTGAGGAATCAAACCCAGGGCTTCATGCATGCTATGCAAGCACTCTACCACTAAGCCACATCCCCAGCCCTTTCCTTCCTTCCTTCCTTCCTTCCTTCCTTCTCTCTCTCTCTCTCTCTCTCTCTCTCTCTCTCTCTCTCTCTCTCTCTCTCTCTCTCGCCGGTCTTGGGGCCTGAACTCTGGGTATGGGCACTGTCCCTCAGTTCTTTAGCTCAAGGCTAGTACTCTAGCCACAGCGCCACTTCTGTTTTTTTTCTGTTTATGTGGTGCTGAGGAATCGAACCCAGGGCCTCATGCATGCAAGGCAAGCACTCTACCACTGAGACATCTTCCCAGCCCCCCCCCTTTCTTCCTCCCTTCCTCCTTTTCTTTCTTTCTTTCTTCCTTCCTTCCTTCCTTCCTTTCTTTCTTTCTTCCTTTCTTTCTTTCTTCTATCAAGGTTATGGTAGCAACTGTGTTCATTCTTTATTTCCACCAAGCTCTCATCCTGTCAGATGAACATTTTGCACATGGTGATCATGTTTTAAACTTCTTTGCCAGTCCGTTTATAAGCTAACTATACCAAGGGACTTGCTTGCGCATTTTCATGGTTATTTAATGGTGGAATGCCAGGCCATGGAGCCACAGAACCATTATTGATTTCATGGTTCTAATGCTCTCAGACTCTTTTTGTGTATCTGTTGCAGGTGCAGGAGCTTGGGCTCCAGGCCTCGCCATCTCAAGCTCAGTTTTCTTGCTCATGGCTGGTGCTCTGCCACCTGAGCCATGCCTCTAATCCAACTTTTTTTTGCCAGTTGATTGAAGATGGGGTTTTTGTGGATTTTTTCTGCTCAGGTTGACTTCAAACTGCAATCTTCCTGGTCTCAGCCTCTTGAGTAGGTAGGATTACAGGGGTGAGCCACTAGCACTGGGTTTTTGATTGGACTCATTTTTTTGTTTTTACAGAGATAATTCTGTATTGCATGTGTATTCATTGTTCTGGGTGCTTCCTTTGTTTCTCATGTGAAGCGAGGCTACTCTCATGCTTTACTTTCTCTGTCTCCTCTCTGGAGTTGTTTCCTCCTGTCCTTGATGCCAGTGCCTCTTAGAAACTCCAGAGCTTTTTCTATTGTTGTGCATGGAAACTTTACACAATGTACACACCAGCCATTTGCTTCATTCCCAAGTGGATTTTTAGTTTTTTTTTTCCCTAATATGCAAACTTGCAATGTTTTTGCCTTTTCATCATTGCATCTGAAGTTTCTTTGATCAAATTTTTCTAACACATTTTGTGCGCACATCTGGTCTGTGTGGCAGGTGGATGAGAAAGTACGGGGGGGAGGGGAAGACAGGACACTTCAGTGAGGCTGGGGATATCGTGTGCTCTGACAAACAGCATCACAGTCAGAACAACATCTGTAGCTAGGCGCTGGTGGCTCATAGCTGTAATCCTAGCTACTCAGAAGGCTGAGATCTGAGCACCATGGTTCAAAGCCAGCCTGGGCAGGAAAGTCCGAGAGACTCTAATCTCCAATTAACTACTAAAAAGCTGGAAATGGTACTGTGGCTCAAACTGATAGAGCCACTAGCCTCAAGCCGAAAGCTCAGGGACAGCGCTCAGGCCCAGCACACACACCGTTATCCTTAGCCCATTTTTCAGGTTGGTTTTGTGGATTTTTCACCTGTTACCACAATCTTCCTATTTTACAACTCCCACATAGCTGGGATAACAGGCACACACCATCATGCCAAGTTTATTGGTTAGCTGGGCACTGGTGGCTCACACCTGTAATCCTAGCTACTCAGGAGGCTGAGGTCTGAGGATCACTGTTCAAAGCCAGCCCAGGCAGGAAAGTCCTTACAACTCTTTTTTTTTTTTTTTGTCAGTTGTGGGGCTTGAAGTCTGGGCTTAGGCGCTATCGCTCAGCTCTTCAGCTCAAGGCTAGCACTCTACTGGTTTTCTAGTAGTTTATTGGAGATAAGAGATAAGCCGGAAGTGGTGCTGTGGCTCAAGTGGTAGAACACCAGCCTTGAGTGAAAAAGCAAAGTAAGAGTGTGAAGTCCCAACACTTGCAACAAAGAAAACAAATGGAGGCAGGGAGGCCAAACTTTTATGTGGACCCGAGTTGTCAGTGCTTTATAGCAAATGCAGTTTCTAAAAACCTGTTATCACTCCTCTCCTGTGTGCGAACATAGCTCAGTCTTGAGGCAATTAGCTTCGTAGGTTTCCTGGCCATGACAAGGGGCAAACCGTAGTAGCTGAAGTAGGGAAAATCAAAAGAACCCATGATTTAAGTCTAAAGGTAGAAACACCATTGTAAAGTAGAATACAGGTTGAGTCAAAGTCAGGAGACATCCAACTAAGGAAATTGTGTAGAGAGACCTCTTGTTTATTAAAAAAAAAAAATATGCGAAAGGACTACTAAAACATAGGTTTAGAGTCAGCTAAAATAGTCATTTTCTGTTTCTACTACTTACATAGTAGGCCTTAGCCAAAAGAAAGAGCTGGCCTTTGTCAGAAGTGCCTGGAGGGGAAAGCCAATAACAATGTAGGCTACTGGCTTTTTCTCCAGAACCTCTCAGCTTTGGTTACTTTTGGCACATGTACTCCCTGTTGGTAGTTGTTGTTTTTCTTGTCTTGTAGGACTGGGGTTGAGCTCAGGGCCTTCTGCTTGCTGGGCAAGTGCTTTACCATTTGAGCCACTCAAACTACAAAGTTTGTTTCATTTTGTGTTGTTTTTGAGACAGGGTCCTGTAGTACGGTAAAGGCTGGCCCAGAGCTCACCATCCTCTTGTTCCAGCTACATACACACGCTGGAACCACAGCTGGAAGTACATCTAGCATATCCCTGGTTTGCAAAGAAGAATGAGTCTCAGTCAGGCGCCAATGACTCACACCTGTAACCCCAGCTACTGAGGAGGCTGAGATCTGAGGCTCATGGTTCAAAACTAGCCTAGGCAGGAAAGTCTGTGAACTTCTAATCTCCAATTAACCACCAGAAACGCAGAAGTGGAGCTGTGACTCAAGTGGTAGAGCACTAACCTTCAGCGAAACAGCTCAGGGACAGCACCCAGGTCCTGAGTTCAAGCCCCATGACGACCAACAAAAAATATTAATTAATTTAAAAAAGTGCCTCTCAGAATGGTTTTGTGGCTTAGGGCTAGGTGCAGCAACTCATGCTTGTAATCCCAGCTACTTTGGAGGCTAAGGTCTCCAAGCAAAAATTTTGTGAGACCCCCCCCCATTCCCAGCAAAATAATAATAATAATAATAATGATAATAATAACAAAAAATGGAAATGGAGGCACAGCTCAAGTGGTAACACACCAGCCTTGAGCAAAAAGCCAAGAAAGAGTGTGAAACCCCTTGGAGTCTCAGCCCACAGGTGATGGCTGTTGGCCCTATTTCCGTTCCCATCTCACTCATCATAGGCCCTGTGTTAGGATCCTGGGATAAACAGCACATTCACACCCCTGCCTGCCTGAATTTGCAGCCTAATTGGGGAAACAGACAAGAAGGAAGATGGATGCTTGTCATTCATCACTGCTCACTCAACATTGTTTTTCTTTCTTTTTTCTTTTTCTTTTTTTATTGTGAAGATACTGTACAGAAGGGTTACAATTACATGGGCAAGATAATGAATACATTTCTTATCAAGCATTGTAGCCTCCTCCTTTGTTTTCCCTTCCCATCCCTTCCCATCTTCCTCCCCCCCCCCAATCCTCCCCAATTCCCCTCACCAAAGTTGTAAAGTTCGTCCACCTGTATCCCTATTTAAACGATTTGTTTTTCCCCTTCCCCTCCACAAATTATACTGACATCAAATACAGTGAAAGCAGCTTTCACTCCACATTTTGGATTGCTCCTGATAATTTGAGTTTCTCCTTTCCAAAGTCCAAACAAACATTTTTACTTTTTTTTTTTTGTCATGGGGCCTGAATTCGGCCTGGGCGCTGTCCCTGAGCTCTTCAACTCAAAGCAAGTGCTCTACCACTTGAGCCACAGCTCCTCTTCCAGTTTTCTGGTGGTTTATTGGAGATAAGAGTCTCACAGTCTTTCCTGCCCTGGCTGGCTTTGAACTGTGATCCTCAGATCTCAGCCTCCTGAGTGGCTAGGATTACAGACATGAGCCACAAGCACCTGGCTCAAACAAGCCTTTCTTGCAGCTGGCAGGTGGGGGTGAGCCTGCAGTTTCTCTGATCCTCTCCTCCTAATGTTCTCCCCGCTGCCCCACAACCGGACACACCTGCTAGGAGGTGAGCACTGTGTGTGCATACTCCCTTGAGTGTCTTTTTTTGCTGCCCCAGATGGTGGCCAAAGCACTATGGTCACCAAGGGCAGTAGCCACTCCCCCATGAGTACAACTCTGAAGTATGTGTCTTGGAGAAGATTCTAGAACCCATTTCTCTAACATTCCCAGTGAATCCCCTATTTGAGCTAGACTCTGCTGTTGGCAGGCAAGAATACTAATAAGTACACAAGCAAAGAAATATGTACTGTGAGAACTGAGCAGGTAGGAGGCAAAGAGCCTGGTCTGTATCATGTGGTGATACAGCTGGATCCAAGCCCAGGACAATAAGAATTCAGGACCCGCCCTGCTGCCCGGGGTACTGTAGGATCCACACACCTACTGATAAAAGATCTATCTATAGCTTCCCATCCCAACTCTGTTCAAGTGCACAGGCTGCAGGTAGCCAGTGAGGGTCTTTGTACATGGTTCCAAGTCATGTGACTTCTTTCGGGGCCTGCCATACCTATACTCTCCCTTGAGACCAAAGTGCTACAGGACTGTGTGTTTGCAGAAATGTGATCCTCACGCAATTCTATAGCCATCTTGGGGTAAGAAATGAGCTAGTGGCTGAGGGATGGAGGCGGTTGGACTCGCCCCAGGAAGATGGGGAAGGCAGAGCCTGCCCAGGGCTGGGGGAGGAAGGGGGGGTGTCCTAAGTTTAGGCCATTTAGTCCCACTGTGCCGTGAGAACCTAATTTGTGCCTTAGACATGACTGCACACTGCAAAGCCAGCTGCAGAAAGGAAAGTAGGGGCTGTACCCACAAGGCATGATCTGCTGTAACTAAATCAGTGTCTTGTCCTGGGAGACAGAACAAATCGCCTGAAGCAGGGGGGCTGGTGGGATGTCAGCAGTCAATCACTCTGAGGTTTACCCGATGGCCACCGGCCTGTGAACAGCCTGAGACGGAAGCTGGCCTCCTGTTGGGACGGATTTCTCTGCATTTTCTAAGGATCATGGGTCAATAGCTACAAACTGCTAAAATAAATTCCTGTCTCTGCTCCCTGGGCCCTCGGATGGGATAGTGAATGGCTGCATAGATCGAGTTTCCAGCACCACTGTCAGCAATGGCTGTCCATGGTCTTCCTGGAGCATTACAACAATTTAGCATGTTGGAGCTACAGGTCCCATTGCAGAGATACAGAAACAGGTGCAGAGAGGAGACCCTGTCACCAAGTCCCAGAGCCATTGGCTTCAAGGCCTACAAGTGTCAGGTGAATATTGGGGTAATTGCATGGTCCCTGTCCAAGGATGGAAAAGGAAAGTTACCCCCAAGGTCATGCAGCAATGTGTAATAGAGCCAAGACGGAGCAGGCGTGCAGGCCACTGCACCCTTGACCCGAGAGCCCTTGACCTGAGAGCTCGTGTGCCTGGACCATCTGGCCGCTGCACACAGCACCGAAGTCCGTGTTTCTCTGAGAAGTCCCTGGAGGGAGAAGCAGGAGCCTTCTCCATTCCAGCGCCAAGGCCATCAATTCCTGGCTCTGAGAGGAAGGGCCTGCTCCCCAAGGCTGTGGCTCTATTTTTAGCCTTGAATCCATCAATAAGTGGAGCCTGGCAGATCAGGCAACTCCTGGCAGCCTGATATTATTAAGAGAGAAAGGGACCATTTATTAAGTACTTTCTGAGTGAGTGGGGGTGGGGGGGGGTTATGGGAAGTGCTTTGCATGGATTATCTGCTTCATTCGTCATAACCTGGATCTAAGTCATGACTGTAATCATCTCTTGATGTCATTTGATAGATAAAGCTCAGAGAAGTCAGGGAGCTGGCATGAGGCTGGCCACACAGCCGATAACCTGCAGAGCCACAAGCCAAGTGCATCCAGATGCAAACCATGCCAGGTCTGTGGGCGCTCAAGTTCAAGTCCAAAATCAAAATCCAGTCCAGTTGGATAAAATGTGTCTCTGCTCATTGAGTAGCTGAGTCAGGGAGGGGATGGGGTGGGGGCAGACAGGCAGTTACTGAGCTCGAGGGAGAGCATTGGAGATGGGGCCTCGGGGTCCCCAGATGGAGGAGGCCTGGCTGGATGGGGCAGGTGGTCACACCTAGGCACAGGCAAGGAGATGGGACATTCAGGCCTGTCTAGGGAACAGCAAACAGTCTGCTGCTGATGCCAGGGGCCAAGACCCGGGAGCGATTCTGAACAGTCTGGAAACTAAGAGGGCTTCTGACTTCCAGATTTGGAAGACTTGTAAGCACAGAGTGACTCTGTTATGTCTGGATTTTAATAAGTGTAGAGGATTGATTGGGGAGGGCTTAGGGGGGAGACACTACTGGGGCTTGAACTCAGAGCCAAGGCACTGTCCTTTAGCTTTTTTGCTCAAGGCTAGCACTCTACTAATTGAACTGTATTTCTATGTCTGGCTTTTTGGCAGTTAAGAGATAGAAATAAGAATCTCATGGACTTCTGCCCAGGCGGGCTTTGAATCTCAGCCTCTTGAGTAGCTAGGATTACAGGTGTGAGCCACCAGTGCCCAGCTGTGAAGATGGATCTGAGGGAGACAGAGGGAAGTCTAGACGGCTGCTGTGGTTTGGCTGCCAGCACTGAGCTCTTGCAGGAGTGTTGGTATCTGGTTAGGTGCTTCTCCACAATCACCTGGTACCCTCCATAGGAGCTCAAACCATGTCAACTCTTCACAAGCCATTATTACTGCTCCCTCCACCCTCCCGTCCAGATGAGGAAACTGAAGCTTTAGGAGAGCAAGTGACTACCGGGACACTATACTGGAGTCTGTGTCTGGCTGATGCCATAGATACAAAAGCTATTCTTGCCCAATGAGAGATTATCCAATAGAAACAGTTCCAGGCACATAACTTTTATCTGCAGTCCAGGAATGGGGAAGATAGAATAGGCTTCAGAGGTAACAGAGAGGCTCATTTGGTTTGGTTTTGCCCTCTAAGTAAGTATGTTCATTCACACACTCCACAGGTGCCAGCCATGAATTCCCGGTCATAAGGCTTTTCTGGTGTGAGCTGAAGGACAAACCCAGTGGTAGGAAAGGCAGGGCACAGTGTGGGAAGTGGGAAAGGACAGGTCCAAAGTCCAGGGTCCCAGGAGCTCTGAGGTCCCCATGATCAGAAATTCAGCCAGGGCCCAGAGCTCAGAGCCCTGAGCCCCAGTAGCAAGTAGAATTGGGGAATAAAGGAGGGGTCCCTCTCTGTTTCAAATATATTTAACATAAGGCTGTGGTCCAAAGTCTCCAAGGCAAAAAGTAGTATAACACACATACGTGTGTATGAGCATACACATGTACATACAAGCACACACATATACACACATGCGCACACACATGTGCACACACAGATAGCATGGCATGTCCAAGTGTCAAAGAGAAACAGGAGCCAACTAAGAAAGCTCCCAGTGGCCCAAACTGGAATTGTTTCAGCAACAATAACAACAACAAATAATAAAGTAGCATTGGATTGCAATCCAATGTATGAAATAAATATGCATGAATCCATGCTGGTATAAATGGCTGAATAAATGCTATAAATAAATAAATGATTGAGGAGGGACAGCTCTCCCTTGCAAAAATACAAATAATTGATGCACCTTGTCCCCCTGCAAGGAAGTAGTGCATCATTCTCCCCCCCCACACACACACACATAAACACTGCTTGAGCAGAGCTGGGCACTGCGCAACTTCCTCCCTGACAGCTCCCATGGGGAGGCTGGGAGAAGAGCCACCTTTTCTGTGGAGAAAGCCAGCCCACACTACCTGAGCCAGGTGATCTAGCGTGAAGGTGGCATCACATGGATTTCATGTATGCCATTGGCAGTCTTGGGCAGGAAGCCAGCGGTGCCTGGCAGCTTTGGAACTGGGCCAGTTGTGCCTGTCCCCATAACTGAGGGAGGCCTTAGAGACACTGGCAGGGTCCTCAGCTGCTAGGAACCCAGAAGTGCAGGGCGTCCCGTCCCTTCACTGTGGCCCAGGTTGGAGGATCCTGCCAGTAACACAGTGTCCAGCAGATGGGACAGTGATCTATCTACAGGGACAGGGTTGCCAGTGTGTGGCAGCAGGTGTGACCTTCAGTGCAAAAGGGCAGTACTAACTAGAGGCGTCCCCAGGGATTAGTGGGGGCAATGACACCGGGCAGCCTCAGAAGGCCCTGGGGCAGCCATGTCCGTCTGCCTCAGGACACCAAATGCTAGAAGATATAGCAGTTATCCCAATTAGTAGGGCTGGGAATGTGGCTTAGTGGAGGAGTACTTGCCTTGCATGCATGAAGCTCTAGGTTTGATTTCTCAATACCACATAACAAAAAAAGCCGGAAGTGGTGCTGTGGCTCAAGTGGTAGAGAGCTAGCCTTGAGTACAAAGAGGCTCAAGGCTAGTACCCCGGCTCTGAGTTCAAACTTCTGGACTGGAAAAAAAATTATTTCAATTAGTTACAGTTAACAATAAAAAGCTGAATGCGGTGGCTCTAATTTCAGTCCTTAGGAGGTTGAGGCAGGAGCTCTTGAGTTCAAGGCCAGCCTGGGCTACAGAAAGACCCTGTTTTTTTGTTTTGTTTTTTAATCATTAAGAACAAAAGAGCCAGCTGTAATAGTTCACACCTCTGATCACCCGGGCTACTTAGAAGGTTAAAATAGAGAAGATTGCCATTGAAGGCAAGCCTGGGCAAAAAGTTCACGAGGCCCCATCTCAACAGAATAAACTAGGGAGTGGTAGTGTGTGCCTGTCACATCCACTATGGCAGGAAACATGAAGAGGAGTCCAGCACGGACAAGTGCAAAACCCTGAGTTTAAATCCTGATGCCAACCAAAAAAAGATTTCCTTGGAGCAGTGATTGTAGTAAACAGTGACATCCAATCTATTTCTAACCATGACAACCTGATTATGATTGTTTTTAATAAGCATCATCTAACATTTTTGTAAGTAATTGTTTTTGGAATATTTTTCAGATTTACAGAAAAAAATAGGAAGAGTACTACAAAGGTTTGTCTGTAGACTTCACAGTTCCCTATCATCCTATTTTCTTGCTTTTTTCACCCAACATTAAATTGAGATATATCTGTATTGATATTGATATACAGATCTAACTGTATCAATATTGGGTTCCATCGGTCTAGAAACTTCTCATGGTCTCATGTAACCATAGGTTTAGTGCTGGGAACTGCATTTGGTCACGTAGGCCTGTCAAATCCCTGGTCCTGCAAAGAAGGTATTTACCTAACCCTAATTTATTCCTAATGTTATGACCATCATTAGGTTTTCAGTGTTCTGCACCAGGCTGGGAAAATAGCTTAGTCCCTGCCTGGCTTAGGGGTGGGAGCCCAGCACTGCAGAAAAACCAATTTGTAGGTAAATGTTACAGTACAGACAGTAAATGCTGCATCACCATGAGAAAGTAAACGTTGAGTTGCTGGAAGAAGGCAGAAGTAGATAGGAGATGTCCAGGAAAATTATCTCATCAGGAAGAGAGTCAAAAGATAGCAACTAGGCCGGGTGCAGGTGGCTCATATCTGTAATTCCAGCTACTCAGGAGGCTGAGATCTGAGAATTGCAGTTCAAAGCCAGCCCAGGCAGGAAAGTCTGAGAGAATCTTATCTCCAATAACTCACCAAAAACCAGAAGTGGTGCTGTGGCTCAAGTGGGTAGAGCACTCGTCTTGAAGAGCTCAGGGACAGTGCCCAGGCCCAGAGTTCAAGCCCCGAGACCAACAACAACTACAAAAAAGATATAAACTAGGAAATAGAGATGTGGCTCAAGCTGTAGAGTGCCAGCCTTAAGTGTAAAGCTCAGGGACAGTGCTCAAACTCTGAGTTTAAGTCCCCGTACCAGCACAAAAAAACCCAGGGTTGGAATTGTGGCTTAGTGATAGATTGCTTGCCTAGCATGCATGAAGCCCTGGGTCCGATTCCTCAGTACCACATAAACAGAACATGTTGGAAGTGGTGCTGTGGCTCAAGTGGTTGAGTGCTAGCCTTGAGCAAAAGAAGTTCCAGGACAGGGCCCAGGCCCTGAGTTCAAGCCCCAGGACTGGCAAAACAAAAACAAAAGCAAAAAGCAAACAAACAAAAAGATACAAGCTAAAGAAGAAATGGACGCTTAAGATTATTCAAAGTGAGTTGTACCAACAGAAAAACTAGAAATATAAATTTTTTTTTTAAAAGAGCTATTGGGAGGAGAAAGAGAGGAAGGAACAGTTAATTAAAAAATCTCATCGAAGCTGGGCAATCCTAGCTACTCAGGATGCTGTGCTCTGAAGATCTTATTTCAAAGCCAGCCTGGATACAAAAGCCCATTGGGACTCTAATCCAAAGCTGGAAGTAGAGCTGTGGTTCAAGTGGTAGAGAGCCAGCCTTGAGAAGAAAAGGCAGAGACTCAGTGCGAGGCCCTGAGTTCGAGCCCTGGTCCGGACACGCAAGCACACACATTCCACAGACTCAATGGATAGTGTTAGAACACTTCCAGCAGGTAATGGGGGTGCACTGAGTGCGTTTTATTCACAGGTAATCAGGCAGATTCACTTGACAGCAAAATGTAAAAAAGGAAAAAAGGGAAATTTTTCTCCAAGTTGAGGGTTTGCGAAATGGGAGGAAGTTTTCCAACTTGGCCTTCTCAGCCTCAGCTTTCCGACTGAGCCCGAACGTGCCTTTCCAGCTGCAGGAACTGTATGTGCGAGAAGAGCTATGATTTAAAAAGAGGCAAGACCCTACCTCGGATTCCGACTTTCCCCTGGGCACTCAGGCATGTGCACTGGGGGTCTCGGGAAGGGGCGAGGCCTGGGGCCCCGGGGCCTGCCCTGGCCCCGCCCCGCCCGGCCCCGCCCCGGCCCGGCCCCGACCCCGGCCCCACCCCGCCCGACCCCGCCCCATCCCGGCCCCGCCCCGCCCCGCCCCGCCCCGCCCCGGGCTCCAGCGCGGGCCCCTCCTCCCGGGAGCCCTCGGCGGGGAGAGAGCGCCCCCTGCCGGAGGAAACGACGGCACCTCGGCAGAGACCCCGCCCCTCCCTCCCTCCCCCGCATCATGTGATGCCAGCCTCTTCTCAGTGTGGGGTGGAACCTGGGATGGGAAGGAGAGGGTGGGGAGGGCACCCCGGCACCTTAGGTGAGAGGGGCTGGACCAGTTAGGCGGGTTGTTGACCAGTGTAGGCCAGGCCTGGGCACTTGGCTAGGTGTGTCTGTCATACATGGAGGGGTTGGGGAAGGGGCAGCTGGGCATGAACCCAGCTGTAGAGGGGTTTAGAGCTGGGCCTTCTGTTCTGAGAGAATTCCAGCTCTTCCACCTTCTGTGTGTCCTGGGGGGGCGGGGGGGGGGGCACCATTTGCCTTTCTGAATCTTCCAGCCTCAAGTGACATAATGGTGTTGGTAGGTCCATTCCATGAAAGCAAGTGCGAGTTGTCAGAGACGGGAACTAGCTCAGCCCTGTGTGGGGGCGGGGACCCCGGATCGTCCCAATCCTTCCCGCTCTTGGGGCCACCTCCAAGGTGGTGGAGGGGAGGCCCAGCGTCTGGAGTGGCTGGCCCCAGGCTCTCCAGATGACCTCTCCGTCCCATCTCCACATAGGTGGTGCTTTGGGTTCAGACAGGAGCACAGATCTGTCCCAGAAAGGGGATTCAGAGGACTCCAGCACAGAGGACCCCATTCTCCAACCCCTCCCCACATGCAGTCTTTCCCATGAGGATGTGGCAGGAGCCAGCTTGGTGCCACGCCTGAAACCAGAAGTCCAGGTTGGAGCTCCAAGCAGGAAAGGAGTCCCCAGGAAGGAGGCAAATGGAGGTGAGGGCTGGGACGCTGGGGGCGCTGCTGAGGCTAGGCAGGGGCTCATGGAGCTAGCTTTGAGGGGGAGCCAGGATTCCAGACCTGACCTCAAGCTGCCCACCTTGCCTGATCAAGGAAGTCCTTCAACTTCCAGGAGGTCCCCGGTCTCCCTGTGTGACTTCTTAGTTACCAGATGCCCTAGTAACCTTTGTAGCATGGTACCAGGTCTCCAACAAAAGACAGTGTTAGTAAGCGTAGAGAGGCAGGCAGGGATGGAAGGGGTCAGCTGTGAGCCTGGAGAGGTCCAAGATGAAGGTATGGGCTTTCCTGGGGACAGAGGAAGAAATTCTACACACAGTCAAGAGAAGAGCCAGCCCCTCTCATCAGGCCTGGCTCCTGAGAGGGCAAGAAAGAGAAGCAGGAAGTGTGGGGCCTCTTCCCAGGGTGAGGAGGAGGCTGGTAGCCTCTTATGGCTTGATGGGAGCCCTGGTGGGGACGGTCCATCTGTCGGAGGGCCCCCACAAACTGCTCACCTGGAGTCCTTGCGTGGCTCTCACAGTTCTTTCTCTAGCAACGACATTGGAGACCCAGCAGAGTGTGAATACTCACCAAATGCAGGGGACCAGGCCCAACTAGGCAGCACCCGTGGCTCTGATGGGTCCCCAGGGCCATGTGGAGGAGAGTTGTGCAGTCTAGCCACACAGGGTTCTCCTCAGAGTCCTGCCTTGGGCCTGGCAGGACCAGGACCCGCTTCTACAGAGCAGCTGGAAGTACAGCTCATGGTGGGCAAGGAAGACCAGGAGGGGTCAGAGGCCCAGGCCAGGCCAGTGTGCAGGGAGACTACTGCTACTGCTGCCAGCCTGTCTGAGCCCTGGAGTGGCCTCAGCTCCTCCCTGGAGGCTGCCACCAGCAAGGCCTGCACAGGCCTAGTCATCAGGCAGAGAAGATCAAAGTGCACTGAGAAGCTAAGAATGAATACAGAATCCTGCACCCAAGATCGAGTCACAGTCCACATCAGCCAGGATAGCTCAGAGGAAGCTAGCCCAGGAGGCTGTCCCACATGGGTAAGTTGAGTCTGAAAGTTTGGGGAAGGGAGGGCCAAACTACCTCTCTCAAGGCTGTTTGGTACTTCATAGATCTAATTTAGATAGCTCAGAATGAACATTATATCTCTCACACATGTTTGTTTTTGGGGACAGGATTTCCTTCTCCCTTAGCCTCTTCGGTGCTGGGATTATAGGCATGCACCATTATATGTGACATTTATTTTATATAAACAGAAGTCCCTAAGTCAGGAAAGAGAAAAATAAACTCTTTACTGAATTCCCATGAAGGGCCCTTGGCTTTTGAAGTCAGCAAGTCTTGGGTTAAAATTTCGCCTCTGCCCATTTCCTAGCTAAGCAATTTCACAGTGTGTTTTTGTTTGTTTGTTTTGGTGGGATTAGGGTTTGAATTTAGGGTCTCATACTTTCTAGGCTTCTGCTCTACCACTTGAGCCACACCCTTTTCTTTAGTTTAGTTTTGAGACAGGGTCTCACATTTTTATCCAGGGCCAGCCTAAGACCATAATCCTCCTACCTCTACCTCACAAATAGCTGGGATTATAAGTGTGTACCACTACACTCTAGATATTGACTTTTTTTTTTGTTTTTTTGGGGGTCCGGTCGTGGGGACTGAACTCTGGGCCTGGGTGCTGTCCCTCTTCAGCTCAAGGCTAGTGCTCTACCACTTGAGCCACAGTGCCACTTCCAGCTTTTTTCTTTTTGCTTATGTGGTGCTAAGGAATTGAACCCAGGGCCTCAGGCATGCAAGGCAAGGGCTCTACCACTGAGCCACCTTCCCAGCCCCTTGACATTTTTCTTAACCTAATTTTCCTCATCTTTATGAAGGAAATACTAATTCCATCTCAATGGTGGTATTTTGAGGATGGAGATTATGGTGTAAAATAACTTGCCTGGCATGATGCACATAAAAGTTGCTTAATGCATGTTACATTTGTTTTCCTAACAATAGCCCTACAAGAGCAGAATTAGCCCC
The DNA here is from genome assembly GCF_019054845.1 of Dipodomys spectabilis. Classification (NCBI taxonomy): domain Eukaryota; kingdom Metazoa; phylum Chordata; class Mammalia; order Rodentia; family Heteromyidae; genus Dipodomys; species Dipodomys spectabilis. Next base: position 40,690,301 of record NW_024870679.1, on the reverse strand, counting down.
ATGTTACCAGATGGGGAAATTGAGGCTCAGAGAGGTTAGCAAACAACATTGGAGTCAGGGCCAGTCACATTCCTTCTGCTTACTACTTCCCTTTCTGGTGCTTTTTCACATAAAATACTGATTTTACTATTTGCATTCAGCATGTATTTTACATCAAAGTTAGGAGATGACCTTTCTTATTTTTGTTGACTAATTTCCACATAGTTGAATGTTTTCACATTTATGAATGTGCATTATGTACTAAGTGGTTTTTTGAATATCATCTCCACCTGGAGCTCAGAGAGATAGAGTAACAGATCCAAGATCACACAGCTGGAAAATGGCAACCAGGGCACAGACCCAGGATGTCCTGGGAGCTTGCTGTGCTGCCTGCCTGAGCCCCCATCCACACTGTCAGTATGCAGCTCACTTCACGTGTGTTGAGTAGGGGCTGAGCCCTTTGTTTTTAACCTCTGCAGCAACCCTACAAGGTCGATGCTATTGATTAGACCCATTTCACTGAGGGTCTGGGGGTGAAATGGCCTGTCAAGGCCAAGAAGCCAGCTAGTAGGACTGGTACAGGAGCTACAGAGCTAGGCACCTGTGTGTCTATCATTCACACCATCATTACGTTGCGGAGCTGTTACACTGTAAGCATCATTCAGCCGCCCTCCCTCCTTTTTTGTGCATGTGTCTGTACTGGGCTTGAACTCAGGACCTCATGCTCTTGCTTAGCTTTTTCACTCAAGGCTGGTGCTCTACCACCTGAGCCACACCTCTAGTCTGGCTTTTTGCTAATTAATGGGAGATAAGAGTCCCATAGACGTTTCTGGCTTTGAGCTGTGATCCTCAGATCTCAGCCTCCTGAGTAGTTAGGATGACAGGCGTGAGCCACTGGCAACTTGGCTAAAAAACTGTTCATTTTTACTTTAAAAACTGTTATTCATTATAGGAAATAAGGAATAAATAATAAAGAATCTCCCTTGATGTCCCCATTCAGTGCTAACTTGATTGGTCATGTTGGGAGAGGTCCATGTGTCCAGTTTTCCCCCATGCCTCTGCATAATTTTTTCTACTTAGAATTAGTGTCATAGGCATCGAGTTTTTTTTTTTTTTTGGTCCGTTGTGGGGCTTGAACTCTGGGCTTAGGCACTGTCCCTGCGCTCTTCAGCTCAAGGAGAGCGCACTACTGCTTGAGCCACAGCGCCACTTCCTGTTTTCTAGTGGTTTATTGGAGATAAGAGTCTCACAGACTTTCTGCTCCGGCTGGCTTTGAACCGTAATCCTCAGATCTCAGCCTCCTGAATAGCTAGGATTACAGACATGAGCCACTGGCGCCCTGCTAGGGCCGGGATGTTTAAAAACATTTCATTGGCTTTTTGGTGGTTAACTGGAGATAAGAGTCTCATGGACTTTCCTGCCTGAGCTGGCTTTGAACTGCGATCCTAAGATCTCAGCCTCCTGAGTAGCTAGGATTACAGGTGTGAGCCACCCCCCCTTTTTTTTTTCTCGTCCTGGGTCTTGAACTCAGGGCCTGGGCTCTGTCCCTAAGCCTCTCTGTGCTTATGGCTAGCACTCTACCACTTGAGCCACAGTGCCACTTCCTGCTTTTTCTGTTTACGTGGTACTGAATCAAATGCAGGGCTTCATGCATGTTAGGTAAGCACTTTCCCACTAAGCCACATTCCAAGCACTTTAATGGCCTTATCTGGACTTAGTGACTGTTGGAAGCCAGTTCCCTTCCATAGCCTCTGCCGGTGCCCCTTTCCTGCATGAACAAATGCTGTTAGTCAGTCGGTTCCAGGACTTGTCCTTCGGTTTCTGAGCGTTCTAGTATTTGAAGGTTTTTCTCAGTTGGAACACATTGTCCTGCTGAATCCTCGCTTTTCCTGCGTCATTGTGTCCTTGCTGTCTGTGGACGTAGTTGAACATGACAGCCACAAGCCCTGGGCTGGGACTTGCTTTCCTGCTTTCCTCTATCTACTGGAGCAGAGTTTAGATCAGGGCCCTGGGACCCCCAGGTGGGCATTCAGTAGTCCTGGCTTTGCCTGGTGACTTAGGCAAGAGCTCTCTACCCTTCTGTCAGGATTCCCTCCTCTGGCACACGTGGGTGTTCAGTGCTTACCTCCAGGCCAGTGGGCTGACACAGATTTGCTATCTAGCACTATTCCACCACATTGCCTGTGGCATGTCCTGCTCCTCCTAAGGCTGCTCTCCCCGTTTCAGATCACTTATGTAGGTCAGATGTGGTTTCCTCGCTCTCTAGCCTTTGGGATGTGGGGAGTAGGGCATGTGGGGAGCGTGGCGGTGGAGCTGCGCTCCCACCTGGCTTGACTAGATGCAGCCCCGGGCCGCTCTGTCCTCCAGGCCCATCCTTGCCTCTGCCACACAGTCTTCTCACAGCTTCCCAAACCACCCGTTGCCTTGGCAACTGGCGCCAGCTGCAGGGAGAAGAATTGAGGCTGGGATGCGACAGGGACAGATAGGCGGATGGTTGAAAACAAGGCTGTGAGGGGTGTGGGCAGGCGTGGGCACAGAGCCCAGCTGGTCCAGAGTGCCAGTACCTTCCCCTGGGGCACCCTGGATAGAAGCAAGGGCAGACAGATGGGTTCAAGGTCAGCTTGTGCCTCTTAGTCCAGGGCGGCTTGAAGTGGAGCCATCATTCTGAATCTTGGTTATGTCTTCTGTCAAATGGAAGCAGACACTGGGTCTGGTGGAGAGGTGGGCTGGGCTGTGTTCTTCTGGCTAGAGACGGAGGGTGTCAGGATGCCCTTCTTCCGAGATCCTGAGCTGTGGACAGGGAGGTCAGGAGCTCCCTGTGGGTAGGATAGGAGGGCACACAAGGAGAGAAGTTCTGCCAGGGCATCCTGCCCTGCTCTGTCTGCCTGCCACAGCTTCTCTGGCCCAACCACACCCCCAGGCACAAGGTACGCTGTTAGGTGGTATGCTTCAGGGGAGCTTTTGAAGCTGAAGGGTGACCTGTGATGAGCTCTCTGGGGATGTGGCTCTGTGGTACAGCACTTGCCTAGCATGACAAGACCCTGGGTTTGATCCCCAGTCCTGCCAGGAAGCAAAAACAAGAAGCAAACCAGTTCTTTTTATTTGAATGCTTACTATATACCATTTAGTTGTCACCAGAGCATGAAAGATCAGGGTCAAACCCTCATTTCACTAATTAAGAAAGCTGACATTCCCAGGCCAGGCACTACACCGGAGGCTGAGGTCTGAGAATTTCTGATCTAAGCCAGCTCAGGCAGAAAAATCTGTGAGACTCTTATTTCCAATTAACCAGCAAAAACCCCAAAACACCCAGAAGTGGAGGAATGGTAGAGTACCAGACTTGAACAGAAAAAAAATCAAGTGAGGGCACAAGACCCTGAGTTCACAAGCTCTGGTAACAGCATTAAAAACAAACCCAAAACAAACAAACATCTGGCATACAGAAGTTAATGACTCATTCAGGGTTCTTAGAGCCAGGATTTGAATTCAGGTCTGTATGACTTCCAGAGTCTGTGCAAAATACAGGTTCTAGTCCCAAGGACTGTGGGTAGGGCTGAGGAGTGGACAGGGGAGTGTTCAGAAGGCAGAAGAAGTACAAAAGGGCATACCAGAAAGAAGACGGTGCAGGTGTAAAGGCCCTGAGGTTTGCCCCTTGCCTCTGGGACCCTTATTTTGCTTTCTATCTCCATGAGTTTGACTTCTGAGTGTCTCAGATAAGCAAAACCATATAGTAATTGTTCTTCTGTGACTATAGCACTTGGTGCAATACATCAGAATTATGTTCTGTTGCCAGTTGCTAGTGGCTCATGGCTATAATCCTAGCTACTCAGGAGACTGAGATCTTAGGATCGTGGTTTGATCTTGGTTTTGACTTTCCAGGCCAGGCAGGAAAGTCTGTGAGACTTATCTCAAATTAACCCTCAGAAAACCAGAAGTGGAACTGTGATTCAAAGTGGTAGATCACTAGCCTTGAGCAAAAAGGGACAGTGCCCAGACCTTGAGTTCAAGCCCTATCATTGACAAAAAGAAAAAGAAAATAAAAAGAATTAGGTTCTGCTGTGCGTAGGTGCCATAGTCTCTTTACCCATTCCTCTTTTAGTGGACGTTTAGATTGCTAATCTCTTTAGGCTGTTACAGATAGTGCCACTAGGAACGCTGCAGACAGGGTGCAGTCCAACTTTCTGCCCCGACTTTTCCCTTTGTACCTAATTCTCAGAGGTGAAATGACTAGAGGACTATCTTCAGTATCCAGAGTTATCACTCATTTCATTTTTGGTTTGCATTATTTAATCTTTTAAAAGGAATTTCTTTCCTATCTCAAGGTAATAAGTTTTTTGGGTTTGCTTTTATTTTTGGTATAATTGTATTTCACATGGCGATCCTGTCATCTACTTGGAATTGATTTTGCCAGTGTCTGAAGTGGGGTTCCAGTTAAATTTTTATATGGATTTGCAATTGTTCCAACACCATTTACTGAAAATTCTGTCATTCTCCGCTTACATGGCAATGCCAGCTGTGTCATAAATCAAGTTTCCGTGTATGTGGAATTGGATTTCTGGTCTCCTTGTATTCATCTTATTCAAACTGTCTATCCATTCGCCAGTATAAAGCATCTTGATTAAAGTTGTGTATTAACAGGCAGTGAGAAAATCAGACAATTCTCTCAACTTGGTTATATTCAGGAAGATCATTATTCGTGTGTGTATGAACCCACGTGTGTGTGTACATGCCAGTATTGAAGCTTGAACTCAGGGCCTTTTTTTCTCACTTGGCTTTTTCATTCAAGCTAGCACTCTACCACTGGAGCCACACCTCCAGTTCTAGTTTTAATTGCTGGTTAACTGGAGAAAAGAGTGTTGTGGAAACCCAGCACTGGTGGCTCACACTTGTAATCCCAGCTACTTAAGAGGCTAAGTTCTGAGTCAAAGCCAACCTAGGCAAGAAAGTCTGTGAGACTCTTATCTCCAGTTAACCACCAGAAAACTGGAAATAGTACTGTGGCTCATAGTGGTAGAGCAATAACAACCTTGAGCAAAAAGAGCTCAGAGACAGTGTCCAGAACCTGAGCTCAAGACCCATGACTGACAAAAAAAAAAAAAAAAAAAAGTCTTATGGAGTTTCCTGCCTGTGCTGGCTCTGAATGGAACTCCTCAGCTCCTCAGATCTCAAACTTCTTGAGTAGCTAAAAAGCTATAGGTGTGAGCCATCGGTGCCCAGCTTAGAAAGATCATCACACTTAAGTTCTTTTTCTTTTGTTCTTTCATAGAAATATTATAATCAGTTTATGTCCATCTGACCTGTTTGAATTTCAGTTGGAAATACAGTGAGCCTCTAAGTCTGTTTGAGAAGAATTAGATCTTTACAGTCTTGAGCCCAGGACCAGTGTGTGCGTACACATACACACACACACACACACACTCACTCTCATACACACACACTCTCACACATACTCTCTCTCTCTCTCTCTCACACACACACACACACACGTAGATTTAGAAGTCAGTTTGATCCTTGTCTACTTTAAGAGAGTCTAGGGGCATCTTAGGTGTGTGGCATTGAGCTTTTAGAAACTAGGTAGGTGTTGGTTCAAGTCTTTATAGATAAAAGTTGAGACACAGTTGAAAGAAAGACTAAAGAAGCCTGGGTTGAGTTTGTTCAGGGGGAGACTATCACTGGCAGGCCTAAACTGATCTGGAGCTTTGACTAGAATTAGCTTCAGTTTTTGGCTCCATTGACCTCATAGGTTGTAGTTTATTCTTACCATCAGAAGGCCCAGAATGTCTGATTATAGTGCTTTATATATATTTTTTGATGCTTTTGTAAAATGATAACTTAAAAAATTACAGATTCTCACTGTTGCTGCCATGTAAAAAATACCATTGATTTTTACCCATTGATTTTATATCCCAAAATCTTGCTGAACTCTTTTATATCAAAGAAGTACATGTACTTTATCTATTAAGATATCTTCTGGTTTCTCCATGGACAATTACATGTGGACAAACAACACTGTTATTTCTTCTTGGCTCTCCTCTGCCCCTCCCTGCTGCCTTCCTAGCCCAGACCAGGAGGATAACATTGAATAGAGTGGTCAGACAGGATGACCAGCTCTGGATTTTAAAGGAAAGCTCAGTGTCATTTCACCTTGAGCAAAGTGTGTGCTATGTTTTCCTGATGATGCTATTTACCAGGTTAAGAGAGTTGTCTTCGCTTCCTGCCTTGCTAGTTATTCTCAATGCATAGTGCTTTGGGAGACAATAATATGATACTATTCTCTCATTTATTAATGTAGTAAGTTTAATGAGGTTTTTAATGTTAAGTCAATTTTGTCTTCCTGAAACAAACCCAACTTGATGACATTCTATTATTCAAATATATTCTGAATTTATGTGTGTGTATGTGTGTGTATGTGTGTATGTGTGTGCCAGTATTGGGGCCTGAATTCAGGGCCCAGCACTGCCTCTTAGCTTTTTCACTTAAGGCTGGTACTTTACCACTTGAGCCACAGTGCCACTTCCTGATTTTTTTTTCTGATTAGTTAGAGGTAATGTAATACCCAAGAGTGAGAAAATCCACAGAGGCACAGTTAAAGGTGACAAAGGAGTTTTATTAGTTGGTCTGCAACCCTGTCTTGGGTTACCTCAGAAGTAAAAGTAGCTGCAACCTCCAAGGGAGCAAGTTTTTTTTTTTTTCCTCCTTCCCATGGGCCTTTCTGCTCTCCATGGGCCACTCCGATCACCATAGGCCTCTCCGACTCTCCACAGGCCTCTCCAACACTGTGTGGGCCTCTCTGATCTCCACAGGACTCTTGGCTCTTCACAGGCCTTTCCACCTTTCCACCGGTCTCTCACCCTTGCACAGGCCTCTTCAGTCTGCGCAGGAGTCCCCGGTCATATCCGCCAGCCCAGGTCTCCCCTCAGGCTGGCTGGGGCTTCCTAGGGCCAGGCCGGGCACTGCTTCGCTCCAGGAGCCAAGTTCCTTGCTGCATGTCTCTTGTGGCCTCTCTCCTCTATCTCCTCCCCGGAATCCCCTTCTTCCCAGAACCCCACTCGATCCCCAAGCTGTCCTTTGACTCCTCATCCCCCAGCAGCCTGGTGTTCACGGGGCGGGACTGTCTGCCTCATAGGTTCTCACAGTAAGGATCTCCCAAACTTTCCTGTCCAGGCTGGATAGCATCTATGGTCCTCAGATCTCAGCATCTTGAATACCTAGAATTAAAGGCATGAACTACCACCAGCTGGCTCATTTCAGTTTCTTGTAGCTACTTATTTTATGGTTGGCATATGTCTACATTGCTGTATTTCCATCCTCCCTCCTTTATGGCCTCCTTTTAGATTATTTTTTTATGTCTTTTAGGTTATTTCTTCATTCTCTGAGGTGTTTGGAAGTTTCTTGTGTTCTTTTGGTAGTTCTCTTAGAAAATTTATCATGCATACCTAAGTTATCAAAGCATAAAAGTAGTTTGAATCCCTCTTTCTGTGCAATGCTGGGAGGACCTTGGAGTGCTTTCATTCTAGGCATGTACCTTCCCAATTTGTGTGCTATTGTTACTCCCTAAATTGGTCCTATTTTATTTTTTAATCTCACAAATTACACACTGCTATTGTCATTTCATACAGTGTTTGCTTAGATTTAACAACATGTTTGTCATCTTGTGTGTGGAGGTTTCCTCATTTTGCATCTCAGCTCTTCTAAGTGGCTTCATTTCTCGTTCCTCCTGCCTCAAGTTCATCCTTTAGCATTTTGCTTATTGAGGAAAATAGAATTACCACGAGAAACAACTCTCTTTGTTTTCCATACCATATCTTTTTTTTTTTTTCATACCATATCTTTTTCTTACTGAGTGTTGAAAAATATTTTGTCTAGGTCTGCAAGTGATAGTACTTTTCTTTAAGCACACTGAAAAATAACATCCTCCTATGTTTTGCTTATCATTGTTATGGTGGAGAAGGTAGCTGCTGGATTGAAATCCCAGCTCTGGACTGCTAGCTGTGTGACCTTGGACAACTTACTCAACTTCTCTGAACCTAGGTTTTCTCTTCTATCAAATGAAGCCAGTAATTGTACCAGCCTGTTAGACTCATGGTGGGGGAGGGATTAAGCTCATAGTAGGAGCACATTTTAGGTGTTCTTGCAGGCTATTTTTTTTTTTAATCCTGGTGCTTTTCTGATCCTGTTATCAAGTGGTGTTGAAGTAAATCAACAGTCTAGGTGTGGATTTCCTGCTGCTTTTTTTTTTTTTTTTTATCCTGTTTGAAATTCATCAGGCTTTCTGAATCTGTGAATTGTGATCTTTTATCCATTCTGGAAAATTCTTTGCCCTGTACTTTCAAGTTGTACCTCTGCCCATGCCCTATTTTCATTCCCCCCTCCCAGCCAAATGTTCATTAGATTAATTAGTCTTTTTCACTCTATCATTTGTGTTGACTGTGTGTCAGTCTCTCTGCTGAGAACATTCTAGATAACTTCTTTAAGCTTTTTAGTTCACTAATTGCTTTCAGCTGTGTCTAATATGCTGTTAAGACTATACATTGAGTTTTTAATTTGATTTTTGCTGGATTAAAAAAAAATCCAGACATTGCATTTGCTTCCATATCCAGTCTGTGTTTATTCTATAACCTTTAGCATTTCAAAACCATATGCTCAACTCTCCTTTTATTTCTTTAAACATAGTATGCGTACATATTTTATATTCTGGTCTGAAACATCCAGTATCTAAATCTTTGCTCCTCTGTTGTTTTTTTGTTTTTGTTTTTGTTTTTTTCGGTCAAGAGGCTTGAAATTGGGGCTTTGGCGCTGTTCCTGGGTTCTTTTTTTTGGGGGGGGGGGGGGTCCGGTTGTGGGATCTGAACTCTGGGCCTGGGCACTGTCCCTCAGCTCTTCAGCTCAGGGCTAGTGCTCTACCACTTGAGCCACAGCGCCACTTCTGGCTTTTTGTTTATGTGGTGCTGACGAATCGAACCCAGGGCCTCAGGCATGCAAGGCAAGCGTTCAACCACTGAGCCACCTTCCCAGCCCCTGTTCCCGGGTTCTTTTGTTCAAGGCCAGCACTTTACCACTTTGAACCACAGCTCCACTTTTGGTTTTCTAGTGGTTAATGGGAGATAAGAGTCTCAAGGATTTTTCTGCTCAGGCTGGCTTTAAACCGTGATCCTCAGATCTCAGTCTCCTGAGTACCTCGGACTATAGGCAGAGCCCCTGGTGCCCGGCTTCTCTGAGTCCCTTGCCTGTTATTTTGGACACCAGGGAGCTGGGGTAAGGACTCCTGAGGCCATCCAAAAGCCTTCCACACTGAAGGGCTGGTCTTCACATCTCTCCATGCCCCTCCCCAGATGCCTCCGATTATTTTCTTTTCTTTCTCAATCACTTTTTCTAAAGGCAGATTCATGTCCATGGTTTAAAAACATAAAACAAAAGTGAAAATGTCTCTCCAGCACACAGTCCCTGCACGCAACACCCTATTTATTTGATTCCATAGATGCTCGTGGAGATATTTCACGTGTATTCAAGCAAACACAAATTTAAAAATTCATTCTCTCTGTAACACGAACAGCATGCTACATATATTGTTCTGCACTCAGTTTTTAATAAAAAATATGTTTCTGATTATAAAAGAAATACATGCTCATTTTGAATCACTGAAACCCCCAAGTGTATATATGTGTCGAAAGTGAACGTCTCCCTGGAATTTCATTCCCCAGAGATAACATTGATTTTACATCTATAAATATATGTTTGCATAAATGGTCTTATGCAACAAGCATTGTTCTGTAACCTATTTTTTCCCCTCTTTTTGTCCTAATAAAGCACCAGGACATCTTTCCATGGATCCTCCCGCATTTCCAAAACTCACAGCGTGGGGGTTGGGAAGGTGGCTCAGTGGTAGAGCGCTTGCCTTGCATGCATGAGGCCCTGGGTTCAATTCCTCGGCACCACATGAGCAAAAAGAAAAAAGCCGGAAGTGGCGCTGTGGCTCTAGTGGTAGAGTGCTTGCCTTGAGCTGAAGAGCTGAGGGACAGCGCCCAGACCCAGAGTTCAGGCCCCACGACCGGACCCCCCCCCCCCCAAAAAAAAAAAAAAGGAACTCACAGCATGGTAGCTAAGTGCTGGGGCCATGGATTCAACAGCGCTAGCTTCTCTCCTGCCAGCTTTGCAGGGTCTCAGTTTGCTTGTCTGTAAAATGGGAGGATAGTAACAGTGTCCTGAGACTTGCATCAGCTTGTGTAATGCTGTGCTTCCTCCAACTACTTTAGACACCCCTGAACATTTTAATTTTAACTCCCTTACTCTGTGTGTGTGTGTGTGTGTGTGTGTGTGTGTGTGTGTGTGTGTGTAAATGCCAGTAATTTGGCTTGAACTCAGGGCCTTGCTCTTTCCTTTCACTTTTACCCTCAAGGCTGGTGCTCTACCATTTGAGCCATGTCCCCATTCCCAGCTTTTTGCTGATTATTTGGTGGTAAGAATTTCTCAGATTTGTCTGCCTGAGCTGGCTTTGAAGTTCAGACCTCATATCTCAGCTCCTGAGTAGATGGATTACAAGTGTGAGCCACTGATACCCAGTTGAGAGGTCATTTCCAATTATGACTCCCTCATCCTTTTTTAATGTGTCAATCGTGGGGCTTGAACTCTGGGCCTGAGCACTGCTCCTCAGCTCTTCAGCTCAAGGCGAGCACTCTACCACTTGAGCTACAGCACCACTTCCAGTTTTCTGGTGGTTTATTGGAGATAAGAGTCTCACGACCTTTTCTGCCTGTGCTGGCTTTGAACCATGATCCTCAGATCTCAGCCTCCTGAGAAGCTAGAATTACCGGTATGAGTCATCGGTGCCCAGCTATCCCTCATCCTTTTGTGTGTATGTGTTATTGAGTTTGAGCTCAGGATGAGCTCTTGCTTAGCTTTCTCTTTTCTTTCCTTGTCTGTGTCTGTCTGTCTGTCTGTGTCTGTGTCTCCGTCAATCTTTTGTGCTCTTACTGGAACTTGAACTCAGGGCATAGCTTTTTCACTCAAGGCTGGTGTTCTACCACTTGAGCCACAGCTCCACTTCTGGCTTTTTGGTAGTTAATTGGAGATAAGAGTTGCACAAACATTCCTACCCAGGCTGGCTTTGAACTGTGATCCTCAGATCTCAGCCTCCTGAGTAGTTAGGATTACAGGTGTGAGCCACCGGCACCCAGCTCCTTCACCCTTTTGATGGCCACCGTATAAGCCCTGCTTTCACTGTATTTGATGTTGGTATAATTTGTGGAGGGGAAGGGAAAAAACAAATCGTTTAAATAGGGATACAGGTGGACCCATTGCAACAATGAGATGTACAAGTCATTATCTCAAAAACGGACTTTACAACTTTGGTGGGCGGGGGGGGGGGGTGGGGGGGGTGGAGGAGGGAAGGAGGATTGGGCGGGGGTGCAGGGGGAGGGGAGGATGGGAAGGGATGGGAAGGGCAAACAAAGGAGGAGGCTACAATGCTTGATAAGAAATGTACTCATTATCTTGCCCATGTAATTGTAACCCCTCTGTACAGTATTTTCACAATAAAAAAAAAAGAATTGCCAAACTGAAAAAAAAAAAAGAATTTATAGTGTGATATATCACCCCTGAATAGCCATTCTCCCTTCCATAGACATTGGATTGTGACTGACTTTGTTAGAAATGCCAGTCCAGGGTCTGTGCCACGCCTTGCAAGAAGAGTGTCTTCCTGTGGCCTCCCTGGCAGGGAGAATGCTGGGTGTCTTGCTGGGTGCCCTTCCTTCTAATCTCTGTCCCCTCTCTTTTCAAGGAGGAAGTAGACAGGCCTCCCGGGGTGAAGCATGTGTGTTATGTAAGTGTTCACGTTTTTATTACTGCTGTCCTTCCTGCCTTCTGTTGGGTGGTGGGACGGGCGGGGCCCCGTGGCAGAGGTAGTCCCAGTCCCCTGCCTTCTTCTGGGCAGCCTGGCACTCCTCTCCCCTAGGATGCTGCAGCTGAGACTCCTGGTTTCCCCCTACACCTTGCCATATGACCATTCATGCAAGGATTTGTTTTTAGACACACTTAACTTTCAATTCCCATGGTTTACAATAAATGGAAAGAATCACAACACACTTCAGGTGACACAGAGCCCAAAGGAAGCTATAGGAGGAGAGAGGGGGAGGAAGAATCTTGTTGCATCAGCTCCTCGCCATCTACCAGTTCTGGAAAGCTACCCTCCGCAGATACTCACTAATCACTACTTATGAGCCAGGCCTTCGGCAGAGACTGGAATACAGTGGGGACCCATTCTCAATTGTGGGGGCACATTCTCAATTACCATGGAGCTCACAGGCCAGTAGGCAACTGTGGCTGAACTGGACACTCTGGGGGCAGGGGAGCAGTCCAGTGCTCTGTCCTCAAGGGTTGGTCTCCTTGCAGCTCAGCTGTGGAGACACCATTCAGCTCCTGGGGGCCATCGGCCATGTGCAGGCAGAGGGTGAGCTGCTGAAGCTGGAGGCTCTGGAGGACTTCATGGAGGTCAGCTCAGCCTTGCCCACCCAGAGGCCCAGGATTAGAAAGGCCACTACTCAGAGCCCTGCCATGTGCCAGGTACAGAAGAGACTTCTTCACTTACGCTGTCGCTTAACCCAGTTGACGGAGGCTGATTTAGATGGATCAGAGACGAGGTGCCTTGTTGGGCTCAGTGGCAGGGTTAGTACCCCCACCCCGCCTGGGCTCTGAGAGCTAACTCGAGCTTAGGCTCGGTCCTGGCTGGCAGCGCAGTCAGTGCCTCAGCCAGGGGGGAGCAGGGGACTTCCGCACTTCCTCCCCCACTCTGGAAAGCTGTCCTTTCTCCTTGAGGACCCCCTCCTCCAAGGCTGAGTGGCCAGCTGTCAGTGGGGTGCCCATCACATGGCTGGGAATGGGGTCTCAAGGCTTGGGGAGAGAGTCATCCCTGGGCTGGGGTGAGAGAGACTCTCCCTACAATGCTCCTCTCCCTCCCCTCTCTCTCCAGCATGGCCCCATGGAGGCTTCAGACAAGCAGACTTTTCAAGACAGGGAAGAGGACTCAGGTGAAGGGTCACAGAAGGGCTGCTGGGTCTGGGGAGGATTCTCACTCAGCATCTGCTAGGACCTTTTCCCAAGCAGATGGAGAGGTCTGAGTCCTTGAGGGGGAGCTTCCTCTACCTGCTCTAGCTCCTGCCGCTGCCTAGAGCCCATGCCTCTCTCCACAGTGTGGCTTCAGCCCAGAGAGATGACACGTCTGGACATCAGGGTGCGGGACACCGTAGTCCGGACCATGCAGGAGGTGCTGTGGAGTCGGTAAGCCCCCCTCCCCCAGCATGCCATCAGGTGGCTCCACAGCCCACCACAACCCAGAGGCCAACCAAGATCTGCCTTTAAGGCCACACCTTTGGCTCTCAGTCTGCCCAGCCCCTGTGGCTTTCACCACAACACATGCATTTAGTCTTAGTGAGAGTCAGTGCTGGGAGCTGAGATCTGTTCCCAGAGCTGATCAAACCTAGGGCCAGCAGAACTTTGCAAAGTCCCACAAGACGTCAAGGAGTGGCAGCTTCAAAGTCAGTCTTGTCCGCCCCACCCAGGTTGGTCATCCTTCACAGTCCCCGGGTCCACTGGCTAGGGACAGAGCCTGGGGGATCTGGATTCGAATCTTGCTTTGCCACTGACCATGTGGCCTTGGGCCAGGCCCCAGTCTCAGCCCCAGCAGCCTCATCTGCAGGAGTAGAGTGGTCCCCTCTCCCTCATTAGGCTGGGTGGAGGAATAAATGTCTGGAACTGGAAGGAGCTGGTCCCAATCCCACTACCAGCCACACGCACACCTCCCTCAGGCTTAGTGCAGGACACATATCCTGGGTTCAGGGCCCACGGTGCTTCCCTTGTCCCCCAGCCTTCAGGAGCACCCCAACCTACTGCTGGGGGGGGAGAAGGTGGAGGACCTTGCCACTGGCATCGAGGCCGCCCTCTTCTACTTGACACAAGACACCAGCTGCAGCTACAAGAACAAGTACCGCAGTCTGCTCTTCAACCTGCGCGACCCCAGGAACCCAGTGAGTGGGGGAACGGCCTCTCCCTCTGGGGTGTTGGCAGTGGTAGGGTGCCGGGGTGGGGGCTAGCCCATCCCTCACCCCCTGCAGGAGCTGTTTCTCAAAGTGGTTTGTGGCGACATCACCCCCCATGCCCTGGTGCGGATGAACTCCACCCAGCTGGCGCCCCAAGAGCTGTCGCGCTGGAGGGACCAGGAGGAGAAAAGGGTGAGCCAGGGAAGGAGCCACTTCAGGGAAGGTGGCGAATATGGGGGAGGGAGGAGGGCAGCCCAAGGATGGAAGAAGAGGGAGATGTGAGGCAGGGGTGGGGGTGGGGGAGAAAGGGAGGATGGTCAGGAAGGAGGGAGTCAGGGCTCCCTTGAAAAAGGGAAAAGGAAGAAGCAAAAGGCTCCGGGGACAGAGGTGATGTGGAGTGTCCTGGGGAGCTGGGCTGGGTGAGGGGAGGGAGGGAGGCCCAGGTACTCATCTCCACCCTTTGTCCCCCTGTAGGGAAGCCACGCCCTCCAGCGCCCCTCTTCCCACCCCAGCCCCAAAAAGCCTAGGAAATGTTGGGGTGGCCTCTGGGTACCTATATCCACAGAAGCAGGGAAGGTGAGGCCTAGGGAAGGCTTGCCCAGCCCTTGCTGGTGGCCCAGTGAGAGGAAGACCCTAATCTAGGGGCTGAGACCGCAGTGATGATGTGGGGTGCTAACTCACTGTTGTAGAAGACAAGCTGGTCAGATCTGATAAGCAGAGTCCATTAAATGAATCCATCTGCTCCTGGCTGAGCCTTTGTCCTGGCATTAGAGGAAGGGAATGAGGACAGGACTGGGGGGGGGGGGGGTAGGCAGGAGGGCAGCACTGACTACATAATGTGTCAGGCAGAATACAACGAAACACGGAAATAGATGGTCCTTTGCTCAACAACTGTTAGGAATTTTGTGCCCTGTACCAGTGGCTCACACCTATAATCCTGGCTTCTCAAGATGCTGAGATCTGAAGGATTGTGTCAAGCCAGTCCAGGCATAGAAAGTTCACTTGACTATGTAAACTAACCAGCAAAAAGCTGTGCTGGAGGTATGCCTCAAGTGGTAGAGCATCAGCCAAACAAGCAAGCTGAGCAAGAACATAAGGCCTTGAATTCAGACCTTGGTATGACAAGCAAAAACAAAAACAAAACAACTAAAAAGGTGGGATGCTGGTGGTTTATGCCTGTAATTCTAGCTGTATCACCCAGGCAGGAAAGTCCATGAGACTCTAATCTCTAATTAATCACAGAAAAAGCCGGAAGTGGCGTTGTGGCTCAGGTGGTATAGCACTAGCCTTGAGCAAAAGAAACCTAGGGACAGCGCCCGCCCCCAGGCCCAGAGTTCAAGTCCAGGACAAGAAAAAAAGTTAATTTCAATACAGAGTTTTAACAGCAGTGTTTTAGCCACGTGTGGGCCCTTCTGACTGCACAGGTTTCATGGTGAGAAACTAACCTACTATAGCGGATTAGATCCCTGTGCTATAGGATTGTTAGAAAAGGAAAGATGGCACATGCCTAAAATCCCAGCTACTTCAGGGGCTGGGAAGGTGGCTCAGTGGTAGAGCGCTTGCTTGCCTTGCATGCATGAGGCCCTGGGTTCGATTCCTCAGCACCACATAAGCAAAAAGAAAAAAGCTGGAAGTGGTGCTGTGGCTCAAGTGGTAGAGCGCTAGCGTTGACCTGAAGAGCTGAGGGACAGTGCCCAGGCCCAGAGTTCAGGCCCCAAAACCGGATCCAAAAAAAAAATAAAATCTTTAAAATCCCAGCTACTTCTAGGAGGTAGAGGCAGGAAGAGTTTGAAGCCTGAGCTCCACCTTTTCAGAGCTTGGGGATCATTGAGCAGCAACAGAAGGAGCCATACAGACTTCCAGCCTCCAAATTGACCCATAAGGGAGAAGTGGAGATCCCGAGGGACCTGGACCAGATGATAACCTTGGAGGACCTAGTGGTGAGTGGGGGCCTGAGCTGGCACTGGGCCAAACCTGCACCCCAGGATCCTCTGGCTCCTTAGGAGAGTCACCTAGCAGCTCCATTGTCCTCTTGCTCATGATAGAAAGAGACTGTAACCCTTACCACACAAGATCACGGTGGGCAGGGATAAGGAGGAACTACCCCCATGGGTCTGGTCCATGCCATCTTGGTGCTAGTCTTGCTCCCCCATGCCCTGGCTGAACTCGAAGGTACCCACAAGAGTGTCACTGAGGCCAGTCATTATGGTCCTGGCCATTCTGACCAGGCCTGTGGCTGTGGTTTTTACTGGATGCAGCCAAGGGAGACCTGCTGTCATCAGTGAATTTGTGTTGTAGAGACCCATTGAGCCTAGAGGCCATTCTGGAACTCATCCTGCTCTGGAGAATGTCCAGGTTCTGGGCTTTCTCTTGTCCCTGGGAGGGGCTGGGCCTTCAGGCACATCCTGTGCCTTCCTCTCCCCAGGGCTCCTCCCTCTTGCGGAGAGCCTGCCTGGTTGTGGTGGTTCAGCAACCACCTGGCATCTGAACCAACCAGGCATCTTGGCCTCCCGCCAACAACTGGGACTTCCCCATGGTTCACCTTGGTCATGCCCAGAGGCTGCTCTGGTTTGCCTGGGTACCCCATGGGTTTAGTTCAGCTGTGTGTTCAAGACATAGGGTGCAGGGCAGGTTTCCTGGCCCACATTCCTTCATGCAGTGAAGATTTATTGAGCACCTACAGGAGCCAGGCACAGGAGAAACTGCAGTGACCTTGGAAGCAAAACTCTGTTCTCCATGCCTCCCACCGCCAAAAGGAGAGACTGCCTGTGCAGAGAAATCCTTGGGGGGGGGGGGCGGGTGCCTGCTCCCCAAGCCAAGCCATGCGCAGAAGGGCAGGGACTGTGCCAGGAGAGAAGAGAGGAGGGAAGGGGAATGACATGTGATAATCTTGACTCTATGGAACATCTAGGGGTCCCTTTGACAAACAGTGCATCATTCAAACCTGATACTGACTGAAAGGGTGGGTGAACTTGAAGCTATCAGCACAAGAGGTCAGTGTGTTGCTGGAGCTGAGGGTTGAGCCCAGGCTAGCTCACTGCAAGGCCTGTGCCCTGCTCCTGGGATGGTAGTCTTTCAAGAGCTTCTTAAACTTTCCTCTAGCAACACGCTTTTGTGTGCTTACAGCTCTTCTTATATGGTTGAAGGTGGGGCTCAGTGGTAGAGTGCCTGTCTAGAAAGTGCCACATCCTGAGTTCAAACCCTGTTAGTACCAAAAAAGAAAAAGAAACATGACCACAGTTTTTGCTGGGCACTG
Source organism: Dipodomys spectabilis (assembly GCF_019054845.1). Taxonomy (NCBI): domain Eukaryota; kingdom Metazoa; phylum Chordata; class Mammalia; order Rodentia; family Heteromyidae; genus Dipodomys; species Dipodomys spectabilis. The sequence goes on along the minus strand of NW_024870679.1, from coordinate 40,673,036 downwards.
ATGACTCACAGCTGAAATTATAGCTATTTGGGAGGCTGAGATCTGAGGATCACAATTCAAAGCCATCCCAGACAGAAAAGTCTATGAGACTCTTCTGTCTCACTAAACAATAAGAAACTGGAAGTAGAGGTGTGACTAAAGTGGCAAAGTGCCAGCCTTGAGCAAAAGAGCCAAGCAAGAGAGCAAAGCCTTGTGTTCATGCTTCAGTACACCTGCGCACGCGCGCGCGCGCGCATACACACACACACACACACACACACACACACACACACACACACACACACACACACACACACACTATGTTCTTCCTGGGTAAGCAAATGTCATTGTATGCAATGTACATTCTATGAAAAATGAACTATGTAACTTGAAGGTAGGGGATAGGGGGGACAAAATGGAGAACAAAAGAAGAGGTAACATTGACCAAGAAGCATTGGTGCTAATAATATGACGTATGGAATTGTAGCTCCTTTGTACAACTGAATGATAACAACAACAAAAAGTTCGTACTATGATTATAGAAACACAGTATGTCAGTGAACATCTGGAGTCTTACAATGTCCATTGTGCCTGCATCTGTCTTTTGAGACCTAGACCTAAGACAAAAATGTCCTGGGAGCTGTTCCTAAGAGTGAAAACCTGAAAATGACACAGACATCTAACCATAGAGGTGACATGTGCACTACAGCCTTCCCCTCACTGAAGTGTCTGGGGGGACCAGATAACAGGGCAAACTCCTCTGCTCTAATTAATGGACAAAATGAGGACACATAGTTTGACTATGTGATCCCAGCTGTTACAGTGAGATGAAGGAAGACCCCAGATACTCACGGTTGTCTGTGGTAGGACAAGGCTTTTGTTTGTTTTTTGTTTTGCCAGTCCTGAGGCTTGAACTCAGGCCTGGACACTGTCTCTAAGCTGCTTTTTTGCTCAAGGATAGCACTCTACCACTAGAGCCACAGTGCCATTTCTGACTGTTTCTGTGTATGTGGTACGGAGGAGTTGAACCCAGGGCTTCGATGCATGCTAGGCAAGCACTCTACTATTAAGCTACATTCCTAACCCCCCTGGAACAAGGGTTTTGTTTCTTTAACAAAAACAAACAAACAAAAAAAACCCAAAAGCTTCATGCATGCTGGTGGCTTATGTTTGTAATCCTAGCTACTCAGGAAGCTGAAATCTGAGGATTGTGATTCAAAGCTAGCTTGGGCAGGAAAGTCTGTGAGACTCTTAACTCCAATTAACCACCAGAAGTGGAGTTGTGGCTCAAGGTGGTAGAGTGCTAGCCTTGAGCAAAAAGAGCTCAGAGACAGTGCCCGGGGTCCTGAGTTGAAGCCCCAGGACTGCCCCCTTCCCCCCCAAAATAGATATATATTTGCTATTTTTTTTATTATTTTTTTCTTTTTTTGGTTGGTCCTGGGGCTTGAACTCTGGGCGCTGTCCCTCAGCTCTTCAGCTCAAGGCAAGTGCTCTACCACTTGAGCCACAGCGCCACTTCCAATTGCTATTTTTTTGGTATCCAGATTTTCTACATAAGTTCACATCATTTCACAATAAAAGAATATTATTTAGAAAAAGAAAATAAACCACATCCGCGAGGCTCTCTACCCACAGAGGGCCCCTGACTTTCCCAGCCACCCTCCTATCTGCCCTTCTCTGCTCCTCCACCTTCCAGGAAGCCCCGGTGTTGAGAGATGCTGGTCCCCAGGAACTGCCCGCCCTGTTGGAGGACACGTCTGGGCAGCCCTCCATGGACCCCAACTGCCACACATGCCCAGGTGGGTAGAGGGGGTGCAGGAAGGCCACAGGGTGGTTGATGCACAAGTGAGGCCTCACAGGGGTGGGTGGCAGGGTGGGGTGAGCCTAGCTGGTGGGGCTTTGGGCTGCCGCCAGCCCTGACTGCTTATTCTGTTGTGCCCCTGCTATCTGCAGATGGGGAACCCTCCTTGCCCAACACTACCATGAGCAGGGAGGATCCTGGCTTCAAGAGATCCCCAACCTCAGATCCTACGTGCTCTCCAGAGGTGCCCAAAGCCAGGGAGATGCTCACCACGGAGCCTCAAAACAGGTGTGGCACTAGGCCCTGGGATGTGTATGGGGAGGTGGGGGGGAGCAGGCACCAGTGGGGTTGGCAGGACACACAGCATCTCTTTTTTTCCTGAAAGGCTTTGGTTGAGTCTTCCTGCCCTGGTGAGCCTCTGTTTTCCCATCTATGCCATGGAACTGGTCATTCCAGCTCACCGCTTCCTTCCTGCACAGACCATACTTGGACCAATGCTGGGACTGTCCTGCTGATGGGTTCTGCCTGATATCAACTCTATCTTTCTAGGCTTCAGATGCCTGATGGGCCCCCAAAGGCCCCACCCAGCCCACCCCCTTGGGAGGGTGTTCTTGACATGTACTCCATCAAGCGGTTCCGGGTCAAGGCCCAGCTGGTCTCAGGACACAGCAGTCAGCTTGTCCAGGTGCACCTGCCCTGTTGCCCAGGGACCCCCTCACATGCTGCCTTGTCACTCATTCATTCCGCCATTCTGTTCCTCATGCTAAAACAGGTCATTGGTACCCTCTCTGTGTCTGGCCTCTGCTAGGCATGGGACTATGTGAGCCACCAGCCTTATGCCTACAGAGAGCACACATTCCTTATACCTCTAGGCCTAATGAAGGAGAAGTGTTACGTGCCTCTCTGGCCCAGCGAAAGGTTTTAGGGATGATTGTTGAGTGACTGAATGATCAGCTGAAGTGGTGGTTAAGGATGGAAGGGTAGTGGGGTTTCCTGAGAAGCTGTAGATGGCCAGGACCAGTTATAGGCCTTTGGGGGCAATCAGTCATCTGGGCAGCCACTGGACACTGTCCCTACCCATGGTCTGCCCAGCTCCTTGCCTTGGCTAGGAATGAGTTTGTCTGAGGTGGGAAGCAGGGGTTGGGGGAGAGGGGCTGACTGGCCATCCTTCCTGCTCCCAGGCTCTGCCAGAGGTGATCCACTCAGCAGGCTGCCTCCCTCCCAACATTGTCTGGGACCTTCTGGCTAGTATCTGCCCAGCCAGGGCCAAGGTAACCATCCACCCTCCTTCCCCTCTCCTCAGGCCTTACCCCACCACTCCTGGGAGCCCTCCCTAGCCACCTGGTTTGGGAAGTCCAGGTCTCATTCCTGATGGGACTTCAGACTCCCACGGGACCCTCCACCAGCCCCTCTGGTTCCTACTGTCAGAAGCGGGCTCCCAGGCACCAGCAAGTGGGCTTTCCTCCTGTGACTGCAGGACATCTGCGTGGTCAGACTGCGTCCCCGGGGGACTCGTGACGTGGAGAGCTGCCACTCGCTCTGCTCCTACCTCAACAACAAGCAGCACCATGGCCTGGCAGCCGTGGAGCAGGTGGGGGTGGTCCTGCTGCCCCTGCCCGCCTTTCAGCCCCTGCCCACAAGACTGCGGTCTTTGGGAGGCCCAGGTGAGTGCCCGATGCCCACCCTAGCCCTGCTCTCCCCCATCAGGGACCAGCCTGGATATGGCGTCTCAGAAGGGAGCCCCTGACCAGTTCAGCTGGGGTGCATCAGTGGGCAGAGTGCCTACCCCACCCAACCCCAGTTCTGTCACCTGCACTGAAAAAAGGAACAAGGAAGACTGATACTGTTGTTTACCATGCACCCACCATTGTTCTAAAAGCTTTATTTAGCTGAAGTGTGTGTGTGTGTGTCTGTGTTTTGTGTATGTGTGTGTGCAGGCACACGAGCACGCATGTGCACATGCACGCCCTTGTATTGAGTACTGGGGCTTCAGAGCTCGGGTTCTGCTTCACTTCCACCTTTTTGGTGGCTCATTGGAGATAACAGTCTCACAGACTTTCCTGCCTGGGCTGGCTTCAAACCACAGTCCTCACATCTCGGCCTCCTGAGTAACAAAGGTTATAAGGCCCACTGGAAGTGTGTTTTGTTTTGTTTTTCTTTAAGGTTGTAGGGATTGAACCCAGGGTCTCACACATGTTAAGCACATGCTCTACCACTGAGCTCCACTCTCAGGCCTTCCCCTACATTAACTCTTAGAGTCTAAATAGTCTTCTCTGAATGGTACTATTAGGTTCCCCATTTTACAGATGAGGAAACTGAGGCAAGGAGGTGAGTGGTTTGCCCGGTCATATAGTAGCAGAGCAGTAGGAAAGCCAGGCTCATCCCCTGGCTTTAAGGCCATTCATTAGCCTTACTGCCTTTCTAATTCCACTCCCCTGACTCAAAGCTTTGGAGCCTACCACATTTGACCGAGACACAGCAGGATGGGGTTGGATCCAGACAATGTTTGACAGTGTGGATGAAAAATGTCATGAAAGGGGGCTGGGAAGGTGGCTCAGTGGTAGAGCGCTTGCCTTGCATGCCTGAGGCCCTGGGTTCGATTCCTCAGCACCACATAAGAAAAAAAAAAGCCGGAAGTGGCGCTGTGGCTCAAGTGGTAGAGCGCTAGCCTTGAGCTGAAGAGCTGAGGGACAGCACCCAGGCCCAGAGTTCAGGCCCCACGACCGGACCCCCCCCCCCAAAGAAAAAAGAAAAATGTCATGAAGGGCAGAGGGTGGGGTGTTTCTCTGGAGCTCTGCTGGTCAAATGTGGCCTTGGCCTTTGTGTCGGGTTCACTCCCGGTGGGGATCCAGGAAAGCTCCTAGGGAGGAGGACTGGGGACTCAAGAGGGGACTGAAAAGTCTTTGGTCTTTCTGGGCTGCCTATCCTGGTAGACTGAGGTAGTCAATAAATGCACAGAGCCTTGAGCTCTATGCCCCACCGCCAGTCAGGTGGACCTTGCTCACCTCTACCCCCAATCTCCCTAGACAAGCTCACCTTCCCACTTACTTTTCCCAGGGTCTAACCTCCATACTTGCTGTAGCCAGAGTGCAGCTTTTGGAGGGAGAGTGGACTCTGTCTCACCTCCCTCCAGGCCTTGGGTCTCTCCCTCCTCCTTTTCCCAGGTCTGGAAGCCACTCACTCAAGCCTGTTGCTAGCGGTGCTGCTCCCCAAGGAAGGGCTTCCAGACCAAGCCAAGTCCAGCCTGGTGCTGGGCAAAGTTCGCAAGAAGGTCTCTTTCAACAGCAAAGTGGAGGCAAGATGTTACCAGCCAGAGGACAAGAGATGGAGTGCACTAAAAGGCTTCCCTCCCCCAGAGGATACCCCAAAGCAGAGCCAGGCCCAAGGAAGCTGGGCTCCCACTTGGCAAAGGCTCCCCAGAGGCAGGGGGAGGCCCTGGGTAGATCCACAAACCTGGCAGGGTCTTGGGCAAGGAAAGCAGCCTCCAGAGTGCGGCTCTTGCCAGCTTCAACATCCCTACTCAGCAGTTCCAGTTGTCCGTGGCTTTGGCCATGATCAGCACATGCACAGCACCTCCTGTCTCCACCAAGACATGCTCCAGAACCTCGAAGCCTTGGTGACGATGAGAAACCAGCTCCAAGCCTCCCTGTGGCCCGCAGACTGCACACCCCTTCCCACACCCTCTACAGCATCTGTCCAGCCCCCTGCAGTCTCAGGGAGTCTTGGCTATCTCTACCAGCCCCCTGGCCTCGACTCTGGCCCCTCTTTGGGCCCTACAGATGCTGGCTCCTTTCCCTAGAGAAGTGAGGCTTTTCTTATCCACCAGAACAGGGGTTTGATTCCCTTACTTGTGCTGAGTCCCAGAAGGAGGTGGGTGGGGGGGCCATGTTTGTCAGTGCTCCCCACCTAATGTTTGTTTTCTATTTTGTGTTATGTTTGTTGTTGATTTTTGGCTGAATAAAAAATTTGGCAAAGTTAGGATTGTATCTGCTAGCTGGGCAAGAGAGCGCCTATTCCTAGCCAGATGTGATTTAAGGTGTGGATTTTCTCCCTGTCCTGAACTAAGGGCCTGAGCACTGTCCTTTAGCTTTTCACTCAAAGCTGGTGCTCTGGCACTTGAGCCACAGCCTTTTGGCTGGTTAGTTGGAGATAAGGACTATCCTTCCATGGGGCTTTGAACTGTGATCCTCAGATTTCAGTCTCTTGAGTAGCTAGGGTTACAGGAATGAACTACCAGGGCCCAGCAAGGTGTTTGATTTTTCTTTTTTTGTCAGTTGTGGGGCCTGAAATCTGGGCCTGGACGTTGCCTCTCAGCTCTTCAGCTCCAGGCTAGCACTCTACCACTTGAGCCACAGCATCACGTCTGATTTTCTGGTGGTTAAATGGAAATAAGAGTTCCCACTGATGTTCCTGCCCTGGCTGGCTTTGAACAGCAATCCTCAGATCTCAGCCTCCTAAGTAGCTAGGATTACAGGCGTGAGACAGCAGGGCCTGTCTTGGTGCGTGAATTTTTGTGCACAGATACAAGACCTTGTCAGTTGGTCTGGGGTCCTGAACCATTGTTGTGTCCCAGGATACAGCTGTTGCCATAGTGGCTTCTAGAAGCATTTGACAAGGATTTTGGAGTGAGAGGAATAACCAGTGGGTAGAAAGGCAGGATTGGACTAGGGGAGAGAGAAATGGACACTTTTGGAGGACACAGACAGAGAGCTCTAGGGAACAAATTACAGTGTTTTGGAAACCAGTGACTGCGATTTTTTTTTCCTTTGGATGGATGGCGGCATATTCACTGCATCTGTGTGCATGTGTGTGCACCTATGTGCATGTGTGATTGCATGTCCATGTTGCAAATCTCTGCTGAGGCTGACCCCTTGCTGTATCTCATCTGCTCCAAGGGAAAGTCAGGGTTCTGGGACTGGGGTGAGGCATCACCGTGGCTGAGGCTAGAGCTAGGGTTGGACATTGCTGCCTTGCTTTGAGCCTGGAAAGAGCTGCTCCCAGCAGCCATATATATTTTAATGTAGTAAAGAACTCCCATCTAGGGAACTCTCTGCTCTACTAACCAACCCAACATGGGGAAGCAGGGCCTGACTAAAGGGAAGAGAATCTCTGCAGGACCCCGGCTTTTATCCCAGAGCCTACACGGTTACACCCCCTGCCTACTTTCTCCAAGTCTACCCATTTGTGGACCTCGGATACTGGCCTTCCTGCACAGGGAAAGAGGGGCGTTGGTTAGGGGGAGCCCCTCTTCGCTGCCCCATAAGCTCAGGGGCTGCCCTACCCGCGGCCGACAGCAGAGGGGGCCCTCGGCCTGGGGATGGAGGTCGGGGCTGGCCGGGCCGAGGCTGAGCTGGGGGCGGGGTGAGAGAACTTGAGTCCGAGAGGTTGAACGCGGGGAGGGCCGCGGGGGTGGGGGGCGGCGGGTGGGGGTGCCGGGAGCGGGCCCGCACAGTAAGCCAGGGAAGGCGCCGGGCTCCTGGGGGACCTCGTCCGGCTCGGGCGCGAGGACGCCGCAGCCTCAGCGCTCTATGCAAATAACGCAAATTACTATGCAGACCTGCAGCTCTCCTCCGAGCCCGCAACTTGGGTGGTTTCCGAACGCGGCCCGGGCGGGGGAGGCGGCTTCCGCCCGCCCGGGGAGCCGGGGCGGCGCGCGGGGCCGCACCGCTCGGTGCTCCGGGAGGGCCTCCCCTTCCGAGCTTCAGTTCGGGCCTTCGTAAATGGGGGTGCTAGCGCGGCGCTCCTACACCTCGTTCGCAGGGAGAGGACTTTACATGGGACCCCCCACCCCCAGACCCTGGAGCCCTGCCTCGGGGCGGGGACTGGGCCACCCGATCCCCAGCCGCTTTCTGGCCTCAGTTCCCAGCCCCAGGACGGTGTCTGTCTTGGTAGGGGCCCGGAACGCGCTTAGGCATGACGTTGCTAGGGGGCGTGGTCGGCGGTTGCTAGGCTCGAGGGGCGTTGCTAAGCAACGCTGGGCGGGGCTAGCGTTGCTAGGCCGGAGTTGGAGTCTCAGGCTACCCAAAGGGCTCTGGTGGTGGGCGCTTGCGGCCCGCAGGGATCGCGGAGCTGCTCTCCTGTCTCTGTCTCTGTCTCTGTCTCTGTCTGTCTCTGTCTCTCTCTCCCCCCCTCCTCTCCCACCCCCCCAGCCCGTTGCTGGACACAGTGGGGGGGGTCCTTCCGGTTCCCATCCCCAGCCACTCCGAGATCCTCTGGGCGAGGGGGAGCGAGGAACCCTGGGTCTTCGCGCACGTGTCTGTGCGCCTGCTGGTGCGGGGGCGTAAGGGGTGTCGTTTTTGGATTTCCTTAGCAACTGCTTCTGTGTCACCTCATTGCTCCCAATGGTTTAAGCCGGTGCATGCACACATTTGCATATATCTGCGTTCATTTGCATAGGGGGCGTGGCCGAGCTTGTTTGGGCTGTTTGCCCTTTGCACCTGAGTTGTGCCTGGGTGAGTGTTTAGCGTATCAGTGTTCCTAGATTTGGGGTGGGTGGAGACCTCTGGCAGGGGGTACCGGCCCCTGGTCCCCTGTGCCTTCAATGAACCGGGCACTTGGGTCCCTCCAGGTGTCTCTGACCAAAGATGCTCACTTCCCTAAACAACACCAAGTCTTGTTGGAACCCCACTCTGCTCTTCCCTGGCTGTGTAGTCTTGAGTTATTTCTCCTCTCTGTGGCTCAGTTTCCTTCCCTGAAAAGAGTGCTATTAGTCCCTACCTCACTGGGGTATGTGTGGGTTAAATGGGATACTCCTTTTACACATGTATTGCTGCTCTAGCACACAAAGATGATTCTCTGTCTCCCTCCTTTAGAGCCAACTCCTCTCAGAACTTAGCTAAGGCAAATCAACTTCCTTTGCAGATCAAGACATGAGAGCTAAACCCCAGGAAGAACTTCCAGGCACAAGAAGAGGACTGTTGGCTTGCCTGTTTGTCTTTGGAGGCTGGAGGCCAGGTTGGTGCAGCATGGATCCTGACTATCCCCTTTCCCTTGTCTCTTATGGAATACAGTTTCCAGAACCTTTGCGTTCCTGTCCCAAAGGGTGTTGAGCCTGAAGTGGCTGCTGCCAGGTCAGCTGCAGCTTGCAGATGGAGCTGAGGAGGTGATAGCTGAGAAAGTGCCCTTCAGGACTGTCTGGGTTGGAGCAGGGCCCTGGTAAAGACCTAGAACAGAAACTTTGCCTGGAGAGTTGCATGTCTCAGCCTTTACTACAGAGGACTGGGGAACCCTCCAGCTACCTCCTTGCCCCTTCAGGGTCTCAATTTCTCCCTTGTGGATAATTGCCACTTGTCTGCTACAATATAGTTTTGTTGTTGTTTTTGAGTTGGGGGGGTGACTCAGTACAAAGAGCCCCCTTGCTGCCGCTGCAGCTATGCAGAGTCCATGGAGGGAGTGAGCTCCCTGTTTTCAGGGCTATACAAGAAGTATGGGTGAGATGAACAGCAGAACTTCCTCGTGAAAATTCTATGGGTGTGTGTGTGTGTGTGTGTGTGTGTGTGTGTTAGTACTGGGGTCTGGGCACCTTTGCTCAAGGCTAGTACTCTACCACTTGAGCTACAGTTCTACTTCTGGCCTTTTGATGGTTAATTGGAGAGATAAGAGTCTCACAGACTTTCCTGCCTGGGCTGGCTTAGAACCTTGATCCTCAGATCTCATCTTCCTGAGCAGCTAGAAGTACAGGCATGAGCCATGGGCTCCCAGATCCTTTTGGAAATTCTTATTCTTCTTTGCACTTCAGCTTCTCCAGAGAACTTCCTCAAAGACTGAGAAGTCTTTGGGGCTAACTTCTGCCCTTCCAGTTCTGGTAGAGTCTCCTTCTTGCCTTCTTTCTTCCAGCCTTAACAGTCTTGAGGGCTAGGCTCACAGGGAAAGCAGAAGAGGTGTCAAAGGGCAAAACCCAGTTTTACTCTGTGTTGGTGTTAGTTCTGACAATGAAGTGGAACTGATTCCTATCCTAGACAGAAGGTTGTTGTTAGTGATAGAGATGGGTGTAGGATCTGGGTTCTGATTGGTCGTTTGGCTTCTGGGAGGAGGCAGGGCTGCATAAGGACCATACCTTGCAGGTGCCATTCTGACTAATGTTTGTAAGACTGATGTATGCTGGCAGTAGGCCAGCCCCTTCCCTGTAGCCACCTGTGCGCCACAGGTGAGGGTTCTAGGGACAGGCTAAGAGGCTGGCAGTGCCCGGCTGGCCCGCCTGTGTTCCACTCTAGGGGCCAATTAAGTCTCTATCCCTAGCCGTGCCGATTAACAGCTAATAAGGCAGCAAACACCTGCAGCTATGGAGGCGAATTAAGAGCAACAGTCGGCATAATACACAACCCGATAAGTGAGCAATTAACAACCGGAGAAAGATTAATAGAAGCAATTATGTCCTACTCGGAGCTCTGTAAATACGACTATCAAGCACTGGGGGATTCAGTCCAGTCTCACCTGGCCCCACCCCAGGCCACAGCCTCTGCTGACAGTGGAATCAAGGAAGCCAGATTATGGAGCCTGGACCACAAAGCCATGTACACACAGGGCATGCACAGATATGTGAATGTCCACACATGTCTACCTATATATGCATATGTACACAGGTACAAATCCATCGCTGTATCTGTCACATTCACACAGGTAGGCACACACAAACCTTCCTAGAAGTACCCCCAAACACACACAGGGAAACACCCACGGTATCAACATAGGTAAGAGACCCCCATCTCTTAAACCGAGCTAAAGCTAGATACACAGTGACACAGACATGTAAATACAGCTTCATAATCTGCTCTGGGGTCACCTATACATAGGATAGCTGTCCTCCAATGCGCATGCTGTAAAAAGGGCTTCCTTAGTGGGGCCACTGGACAGACGACTGGAGTGAGGAAGGAAAGGGACACATAGAATGCATGGAAACATGTGTGCAAGCATATCTGCATGCATGTGACTCTTAAGCGTGTGCATCCTGGCAAGAATGTGTGTTAGCAGTTTTGGGGCATGTTCCAGGGTAGAAACAGACATGTGTTATACATTTTCTACACAAATGAATGTGTGCATGCCAGGATGGAAACATGAGGTTGTGTGTACAGGTGCTTGTGTCTGGTAGATCTGTGACTTTGCACGCATCAGGCTCATGTGTGGTGCTGTATAGTACTCAAGTGTTGGTCATTGTGAAGCTCTCTCTGCTCCATCATTGTGGCTCTCTCTGTGTCCTGTCTCTGTGCTGAGGTAGTGAGGGGACATTTCCTTGGAGAATCTGAAACCAGAGTCACCTCCAGGAAAAGGGGCAGGGCCAGGGCCAGAGTAGGGAGGTGCTGGGGCTCCTCAGCTGACATGCTGTCCTCTGAGGGCTTCCAGCCTCTATGAACAAATGGACTTCAAGCTTGATTCTCCCAAGAGCTGAGCCAAGTGCTCATAGAGCAACCCTCATCTTCCCCAGAAAACCCCAGACCCAGAGATAGAGGCAAGAGGATGGTGAATTGGAGACCAGCCTGGGCTACAAGAAGAAAGAAAGCCCTCTCCCCGAGACACAAGCCCTCAGTTTGGGACGTGTACTGTCATATCAAAACCTCAGACCACACAGATACAGGCATGCCAACACATGGACATAGAAGGTCATGTACACAAACACAGCTGCACCAGGACAGAGCCACCACATGCAGGCTCAGCTACGCACAGGCTCAGCCATGTGCAAATTCACTCCCACCTCCCCTCGCACTGGTGGGGAAGCTGGGCACTGGTGGCTCATGCCTGTAATTCTAGCTACTCAGCCATCTGAGGATTGTGGTTCAAAGCCAGCCGGGGCAGGAAAGTCCGTGAGACTTTTATCTCCAACTACTCATAGAAAAAGCCAGAAGTGGCACTGTGGCTCAAGTGGTAGAGCCTTGAGCAAAAGGAGCCCATGGACAGAGCCCAGGCCCAGAGTTCAAGCCCCAGGACTGGCAAAAGGGAAAGAAAAAGAAAGAAAGAAAAGAAAAGAAAAAACAGTGATGGTCAAGGGAAGTAGAGCTGAAGATTCCACAGCCAAAAACCATCTGCCTGTCAGATGATCCTGCTCATCTCTCCTGACTTTACTTATTTAATCTTGTTTCCCATTCATTTGTTCAGGCATTCATTCATTCCACCATTAAAGCCATTGAATATACTGTTGAATTGAGTTCAGTGGCCTGGCTGCCTTCCTGCATCCTGGCTCTGGTCTCTGAGAGAGAGGAGTGTGATTTTTCCCAGACTCTGCTTCTTCCTCAGTTTCTCAAAATGAAAGAGAAAGTGCTTCTCCTGAAGCTGGTTATATAGAAGAAAGTGCACATCCACATGATAGTTAATCATAGCAAACTCCATTGCTCCCTGGCTTCTGATGGGCTCATAACCACTCCAGGAGGCAGCTAATATCATTAACCTCACTCAGGACTTAGGGAGGTGAAGTGACTGGCCCAAGGTCACACAGCTTGCCACCCAATGTTTTAAGAGTCTAGGGCAAGAATACCAAAGGAATGTCCTAGCTCCTCTCCTTCCCCTGCCCACCCCCCTCATTCTACCCCAGCCTTAGGGGCCTTGTATGCATGCCTATGGGAACCCCAGCACTCCAGTCCCTGCTTACCCACAGCTCTGGCAAATGGTTGTGCTTTGAGGTGGGAAAGCAGCTGGCCTAGGACTGCTTGGGTCCTGGGTTGATGGAGGCTGGTCTAGAAGGGGCTGGGGCCTGCTCACCTTCAAATTCCTCACCCCCTGCAGACAGAGGCCAAAGTGGAGTCCTCTAAATTAATGGGGGATCCAAGGCAGGGACCTCTGTTGCACGGAGTCCTGGCACTAGTGTCAGGCCCAGTCACAGACCAGAGAATCGTCCCAGAGTGGGGAACAGAGGAGGCAGAGTTCTGTGTCCCCCACCCCAGCTCAGACAGCCAAGTGAGGCCCTTCTCACCCATGGGAATACTCTGGGCCCAGGGTGGGAGGTTCTCAAGGATGACTTGACCTTAATCTTAACAGAGTGGACTCCTCCACTCTGTTCTCACGGCCATCCCCACTCCTCCTACCCCAGGAGTTAGGGGAGAAGTGGGGCTTCCTGGGGGGCTGGTTGATAGAGACCTCCTATACCGATAATACCCAGCTCCCTGCCTCTGCTGCTGGGACCCCAGGATTCCCCTCCAGTCTCCAGAGGCTTTTTCACACAATTACCCAGGCCAGGAATTTCGATCTCTGGTGCCAGCCAGGCCCTTGTTATGCAAATGTAGGCAAATGAGATGCAAACAGAACAGTCCCAGATTAACAGAGAAATCCCCAGCAGCTGGAGGAGTCACCAAGCAAGTCAGCTTGCTCAAGGTTCCTGGGTCCCCCTATTTCAGGCCCTGTCCACCTGGGACTGGCCAGGCCAGCATCTTTCCACCCCATCAGAAGCTGTCTGTTGGGCCACAGGAAGGGTCTGGACAAGGTGGGGACACTAAGACCACTAGCCTTCCGCCTGAGATTACACCCCTCTCCCCACTTTTGGGACACTAAGGCAGGGATAGAGGTGAGGGGTGGTGCTTCCTCTGTTTTGCTCTTCTCTCTGTGTGCACACACGTGCACACGCACACGGAGGTGGAGAGCAGCTCCAAGGATTGGACACACTAAGTACAACCATTCAGACACAATCAGTCTCTCACACACCATCCTATCAGTTGAGCCCCTCTCCTCCCCTGACATTGTAAATTAAACCACAGGCATCAACAGGCTGTAGTACAGCAGATAGCATCCATGTCCCCACCCAAAGGCCCTGGTCTGTGTGACAGACAACAAAAGGGAGCCTAAGACCTTCCCCTGGGTATGATCGTAAGGAAGAGGTTCAGCATGGGCACTGCCCGCCAGAGCCCCTGGGGGTGTACACTGGCTGGTGTGTACACTCTTTGGCATGCCCGTGGGAGCCTGGCCCCTTGTAGGCCCAACCAGTCCAGGCCCAACTTCTAAAAATAAGAGCCGAGAATCAAAGCCTCTGGTTGGTTGTGCAGGAGCCTGTTGCCGTGGCAACCCCTTCTTAGAGGCCTCCCTCCTGGCTGGGCTGCCCCATTTGGCTGCAGGTCCCTGTGCCAGTGCCCTGTGCCCGCCCCTCTGCCAGCCAGCCCTCTGTCCTGTTTTCCCCAGGGGAGGGAGGAGCTGGTGTGGGGCAGGGGGCAGTGCAAGTGGGAGGACCTTGGGGACCCAGGCAGAACACAATGGCCTGTGTGTCAGAGCCAGGCTGAAGCTGACTTCTGTTGGAGGCTGTGTGGCTGTGCGGTGTGGCTGTGTGGGGTGGCCTGTCGGGCTGTGTCCCTGGGGTCTATCAGTCTCTCAGAGTCTGTGAGTGCTGTGCTCTGTCTGTGTGTATCTATGTCTGTATGTGACTGTGTCAGTCTGTGTCGGGAAGAAGGAACTACCCACAGCCTTCCTGAGAATACTGTCACCTCCCTTTCTCTTAACCCCACCTAGATCCCCCTTTTTCATGGCTACAGTACAAAGGAGGAAAGATGTGTAGAAGTACAGGGTGGGGGTGTTGAAGGGGGGGCTGGGGATGAGCCAGAGGGTAGTGATGGGGTCAGATTTTCCCAGGACCAAATAGCCAACAAACTCCAAGTCTGCCCCTGTGTCTGTGTGTGGGAACCATGGGGGAGGGGCTCTCATGAAGCCACGCGATCTAAACCAGAGTGTGCACGCGCATCTGCGGGTGCTACAGTCACCCTCAGTGGCAGAGGCTCCCCTCCCCCACCCGCCTCCCCTCTCCAATTAATCACCAAGTCCTGTCAAATCTGCTCATAATCGCTGCTCCAGCCCGCCTCAACTCTCTTCCTTCCTGCCACCTCAGCCTAGACCAAGTCAACCCCACTCTGGCCCAGGCCAAGCCATGCCAGCCTCTTCACCCTGCCTTCCACACCCCTAACGTCTTCCATTTTGTGGCCCTAAAGATCTTGTTAAGGGGGCTGGGAAGGTGGCTCAGTGGTAGAGCGCTTGCCTTGCATGCATGAGGCCCTGGGTTCAATTCCTCAGCACCACATAAGCAAAGAGAAAAAAGCCGGAAGTGGTGCTGTGGCTCAAGTGGTAGAGCGCTAGCCTTGAGCTGAAGAGCTGAGGGACAGTGCCCAGACCCAGAGTTCAGGCCCCACAACAGACCCCCCCCCCCAAAAAAAAATCTCGTTAGATCCTATCTTAGATCCTGTCCATGCCCCACCCCAGGCCTAGGACCCATCAACACTTCATGTTTTTCCTGGAACAAAGCAAAGCTCCTTAGCCTGCTGGACATTGGCCTTCCCTGATCTCTCATCTCTCTCCTCCCAGCCATGTGAGCTCCTACAGAAGTAGTGAGGATCTCTGTCTCTGTACTTTTGCACATGAGGACATGATTTTTGTGGCCTTTTTTTTTTAATTTTCCTTTTTGGTGCCAGTACTGGGACTTGAACTTAGGGCCTCTCACTCTCATTTGGCTTTTTACTCAAGGATGGTGGTCTATCACTTGAGCTATGTCTCTACTTTTGGTTTTTGGGTGGTTAATTGGAATTAAGAGTACTTTCCTGCTTGAGCTGGTTTCAAACCTGGTCTTCAGGTGTCAGCCTCCTGAGTAGGTGGGATTACAGGCATGAGCCACCAGAAAAGCTGCAAGCCTCACACCTCTGATAGGAGACCTTCTAGGACTGCTGTGCCACCAAGCTGGGTTAGGAATTGTTGTGTTCTCCTAATAACTTAGCTGGCCTCTCCTGACCACACACACATTTCCTGTATTTCTAACGATTTTTTTTTTTTGTTGAAATTTTGTAGATTTGGAAGAAACAGAAAAGTATAAGTAAAAAAAAAACCCATTCGTAATCCTCTCGGATTAACTCAGTTTATTTCCTTCCAGACTATCTTTACATGAATTGATGTGGTATTTTTATAAAATTGAGATCATCCATGTATGGTTTTGTTCCCTGCTTTGTTTCAGTTTTTATATCATGAGCATTTCCCCAGATTATTAAAAATTCTTCAAGAACATGGCTTTTAATGTTTGCATAATATTCTTATATTTGGATGTATCATAATTTATTTAACCAACCCTCTGCTGCTAGACATTTATGTTCGTTGTGATTTTTCACAGTTACAAATAACAGCAGTAAGTGTCCTTGTATGTTTTTTTTTTTAAACATCTTTGGTTATTTCTTAGATTGACTTCCTAAAAGTAGATTAATGGAACCAGAGAGTCTGTTTGAAAAGCTGTTGACACCAGCACCCAATGGCCTTCTAGAAAAGTCCTAATTTACCCTTCCATCAGCAGAGTCTGAGAGTGGCCCAGATTTCAACTCCCATGAACACTGTTGCTGTCTTCAAAACAAAACAAAAAAACAAAACAAAAACAAGACAAAGCAAAACAAAAACCTGTATTAATTTCAATAGCTGAAATCTGGTATTGTCTTGTTTTAATTTGCATTTCTTTGATTACTGGTGAGGATAAATCTTTTGTGCTCCTGGTTTTGTGTCAGGCATGGATCACACTGAGCTATAATTATTTTTGTACATGCTGCCCCTGCCTCATCCACCTCAGCTCTTGAGGAAAGGAGTTGGAAGAGAACAAACAACTCCTGTAGCACTGGGTGGGTTGAGATGGAGACTTGGACTTCAGGTTGAGATTTAGCATTGGTAAGACCTGCGTTAGGCTAGCACTAGTGGCTCATACTAGCTACACTAGCTATACACTAGCTACAGCCTGGATCTGAGGATCGAGGCTTAAAGCCAACTCCAATAGGAAAGTCTGTGAGACACTTTTTTTTTTTTGCCAGTCTTGGGGTTTGAACTTTAGGTTTGGGTGCTTTCCCTGAGCTCCTTTCTACTTGAGGATAATGCTCTACCACTTGAGCTCCAGCGCCACTTCCAGCTTTTTCAGTGATTAATGGGAGATAAAAGTCTCAAGGACTTTCCTTCCTTGGGATGGCTTTGAACACCAGTCCTCAGAGCTCAGCCTCCTGACTAGCTAGGATTACAGGTTTGAGATGCTGGTGCACAGCTTTTTCTCCAGTAAACTACCTCTCAGAAATTCTAGAAGTGGAGTTGTGGCTGAAAGAGCAGACAAAGCTCAGGGTCAGCACCCAAGCTCTGAGTTCAAGCCCTGGAACCAGCACTGAAAAACAAACAAAAAAACCCCTGAGTTAGCTTAACTTGGAGACTTGAACTTGAGCAAAACCTCTTTACCTCTCGGCTTTGGTTTCCTTATAGGTTAAGAGGGTTTTGATGAGGTCTGGGTCAAGAAGTGGTGTTGAAGAGGTGGGTGAAGGGCGGTGAGGGGTGGTGACAGGTGGAGGCTGGGACGCTGTTTTCTATTTATGCCCAGAATCTTGGCCTTGCCCAGGGGAAAGGGAAGGTGTGGGCACTGCCAGTTCAAGCAGAATGGTGCTCACAGCCTTTTGGTTCAGATGTAGGTGGGGACACAGAGTAGAAGTGCATGCACAAATGGGCAGGGTCATGTCACTAGACAGGCGTGAGTTCAGATCTAGCTGCAACAGGAGATCTGTGTCCTCATGTGAGTTTAAGAGCAATTCCGTCGCCATCTGCAAGGTTTGTGTGCTGTGTGCCGTTTATTTGTGCCTTTGGCTGGTATGACTTGTTTACCAGGATTGATGCCCATAGAACAGAAAGGGACTGTGGCTCTGCTTGAGTGGCACAGCACCTCTTCCAGAGCTGGCCCTTCACCACAGGGAGCATCTTGGAGACAAACCTCTGCCAGGGGTGCCTCACCCATTTTGTCTCAGGACATGTTCCAACACAGACACGCACAATTTCTCCCTGCATTACCAGCCTAATGATACTGTCGTGTGGAGTTGGGGAATGAGGAGGAATTGGCTTTTTTTCTCAGTAATTAATGTGAGTGATGGGCCTCGAGATGGAACAGCGCCGCGCCCCCCCCCCCCCCCCCGCTCCCTCCCCATGTGAGAAGCAAGCTCTCAGGAGAGTCAGCTGGGCCCATTCCTCCTTGGCCTCTTCTTTGCCTCCCTTGGATGGGCTAGACCCTCTGCCCTTCCTCTTCATAAAATCTCAGGAGATCACTGGGCACCCATGGTCAGGAAGTTCCTTTCTGAGCCTGCCCACAGTCCTTCATGCTGCAGGTCAGTTTGCTCTGTCACTGGTCTCAAGAAAGCTGCCATTACTTTTAGGGAATCCTTAGCTATAGGGATGTTTTCTTCTTGGCATGGATTGAAGGCCAGATGTGCGAACACATCTGAGTGGGGTGGCGGTGGTGGAGGTGGCTATCCCCAGCTTTGTGAGGGCTCAGGAAGAATCCTGGATGGTCTGTGGGCAGGTTTAGTTCTGATGAAAGCCTATCTGGCTTTCCTTTCTAAGAAAAGCATTCAGCAATACTGCTATGCCTCAGTGTCCCCTCTGTCACCAGCAAAGTGTGTTTATTCCATCCCTTTATCTTCTTGGATGGGAGTAATTCAGCCCCTCAACTGCCCCCTTGAGCAGCTCCTAGGTCACATACAGCTCCAGAGACCCCAGTCCCCCCCCCCCCCACCCCCGGGGTGGGGTTTACAGAGAGCTTGGGGAGGGAAGAGCTAATGTAGGGCCTGAGGATGCATTTGGTGGCCAGCAAAGGGTGTTGGAAGAGCAAACTGTGCAGAAACGGTGCCTGGTTCTGGAGTCCACAGAGGAGGTGGGGGAAGGAGAGCTGGGGGGGGGGGGGGCGGTCCACAGGAGCCTCATGGTGGAGGCTGGTAATGCCAGGGAAGGCAGCTTGGACTGCATTCTGACAGCACTAGAGGCCATGGAGGTCCAAGCAAAGGAGGTGTGTAGTTGGATTTGTCCTTAGGGTCACTGCCTGGGGGACACATGGAGAAGATAGGATGGGTGACAGGACTTGCAGCTACTGCTATGGTCTCCAGGGTTGCAGAGATGTTAAGAGGGGAGACCAGAGAGACCCCACAGGCAGGGTGATGGTGGGATCGGGGGTGGTTGCTGGAGATCCAAGATCAGGAGTTCAGCATGAGTCTCAGCACAGTCTCCCTCTCCCTCCCTGAACCGTCTGTGGCTCCCAAGGCTTCCAGGGGAATGTTTGTTTGCCTTCGTGGAGGACAGCACCAGTGTGGCCTCACGTGCTCTGGCCTAAGGTGGTTTCTCCCTTACCCTTGAGCTTACTCCAGGATTCAGGGGTTCTGTGACATCATCTAGGATTCAATGACATCATCTAGGATTCAATGACATCATCACCTTTCCTCCTTCATGAAGCTAGCCTTAGGAGCTCAGCTTCCCCCTCCCCCCTCCACCTTCCTCCTATTCCTTTTCCTCCTCACTCAGCACAGGACTGGGCAGACAAAATAAGCATAAAAAGTTGCTTAAAAATCCTCAAAGAAGCATGGCAGGCTTTGGCCCAGGCCAGGCCAGAAAGCTGGCTGGCATCCTGCAGGGCCCTTAGTGGGGCCAGGCCTGGGTGAGCAGTCTTATCACAGCTATCTTTCCTCAACCAATGGAGCTGTCCTTATTGCTCCAAATTAGGCACCAATTTGCCCGTGTAATTTTTTGCTAATTGGCATGAAATCCTAATGTAATTAGTTGGGGCCCTTATCTGGGAGCCTGGGGAGCCAGAGGCAGTGGGGGGCCCACTGGAGCAGGGGGGGTCTCAGGAGGCTGAGGACAAGTGTTTGGGAGAAGGAGCCCTGAGCAGCCATCAGGAATGAGTCAGGAAGTGACAGAAATGGCCAGTCTCACAGGTAAGGGGGCCATTGGAGAGACCAGTGCTTGCCACCCATCTCACAGATGGGGAAACTGAGGACACAGAAACTTTCCAGGAGAAGGTGGCAGAGCTGGGGTGGACATCCAGGTCACCAGTCTACTGTGACCATAGCTCTGGCTCAGGGTGACATAGCCCATTGCCTTCTGGTATGCTTCTAAAGAAAGGAAGTAGGGAGAATGGGTGGGGTGGGGGTCTACCCACCTTTTCAGTAAGCAGAGGCCAGGCCTAGACGTCACAGGAGCAAGGCGGGGCAAATAGAGGCTCAGAGAAAGCCTAGCTTTTCTTCTTTTCCACCAACAAGTAGAATGCCCCTAACCCAACCCCCAGACTTCCTGTTGCTCCTCATCTCTCTGGAAAGGACCTGGAGAAGGTTCTAGAACTGGTTCCTCCCAGCTTATAAGAACTGCTTGTTAAGGAATTGTGCCAGCCAATTGGCCATCCTGAGAGGATTTACACCACGAGAATTGGCAAATGGTACAGACCAGGGCTACACCTCTTCCGCCCTGGGCCAGTTTGTTGCCCAGGTACTGGCATCAGTATTGACCCAGTAATCTGACTGAGTTGCTGTCTCCCCAGAGGTTCTGGTCGTGCTAGGCCTGGAAAGTCATGCCTCAGTGTCCCTCCCAAGTTCCAGGGGAAGCAGGCCTGGAGGCCCCTCGGAGAAATCTGTGGCCCAGGCTTTCCAATGCTCAGACCAAGCTCCCTTTGGTCCTCAGGTTTGAAAGCAGCTTTAATGGAGGCTGGAGATGACTTGAGGATCCAGCCTCAAGCTTGAGGAAGGAGGAATTGCTTTGATTGACAAGATGAGGTGGGCAGGCAGTAGGAACTCAGGAGACCACAGGAGGCCATTTAGGAAGGGGCTCCTGTCAATAACCTAGCCTGTTTCCCTGCCTGTTTCTCAGGCAGCCAGGTAGGATCAGAGAAAGGGAGGCTGGTACATAGGACCATTCTGGAGATGCCATTTCATCACACAGCCCCACCTTGTAACCCCAACCCTAACTGCTGATCTCTCCACCATCGCCTCTTAGGCCTGCAGTTTTCCCCTGCACCAGTGCTGAGGCTTTAATCCCTATCTTTACCCAAATCACTCCTGTGTCCTGGTCACTGTCTCTGGATGTCCTGAAGGCACCTCAATGCAGCAAGTCCAAAATAGAAATGATCGACTTCCCACACGTCTTTCCCCATCTGAGTAAATGGCACGCTCCCCCACAGGGCCTTTGCACTTGCAATTCCCCCTGTTTGGATAGCTCTTCCTCCAAACGCCCCTCACCTCCCTCAGGTGTCTGTTCAGATGTCACCTCAGAGACATCTTCCTTGGCCATCTTCTCAAAAATGGCTCTCTCCCTCCTCCTCTTCCTCCTCTTCCTCCTCTCCTGGCCTCTTACTCAATATAGATTTCCTTCTTTGTCATTATTAACAGAGACAGAAACTCCCCATCTTTTCAGCACAGCAGCCTCCAGGATCTAGACGTTCCTTGGGGGTTGAGACTGAATCTGTTTGACTCATGCAGTGCTGGACACTTAATTTTTCAGTAAGTGTTTCTTAAATGAACGAATCTACCTGTAGCCAATGCCCTTCTCAAATACTCTTCCCATCTGCCCCAGTTCTTCCTTCCCTTGCCTGCCTGCCTTCCTCTCCTTCCTTCCTTCTTCCCTCCCTCTCTCTTTCTCTCTCTCTCCCTCTTTTTCTTTCTTTCATTGTCAGTACTGCAGCTTGAACTCAGGGCCTGGGTACTGTCTCTTAGCATTTTCACTCAAGGCTGGCACTCTTACCACTTGAGCCACAGCTCCACTTTTAGCTTTTGGGTGCTTAGTCAAATACAGATCTCATGGACTTTCCTGCCTCGGCTGGCTTTGAACTGTGATCCTCAGACCTCAGCCTCTTGAGTAGCTAGGATTACAGGCGTGAGCCACCCAACTCCCTGACTCCAGTTGTTTCTTTCTTTTTTGGGGGGGGGGTCGGTTGTGAGGCCTGAGCCCTGGGCCTGGGCGCTGTCCCTCAGCTCTTCAGCTCAGGCTAGCGCTCTACCACTTGAGCCACAGCGCCACTTCCAGCTTTTTCTGCTTAGGTGGTACTAAGAAATTGAACCCAGGGCTTCATGCATTCAAGGCAAGCGCTCTACCACTTAGCCACCTTCCCAGCCCTCCAGTTGTTTCTTAAACAAACATGACTGTGATTCTTTGCTATCGAAAACCATTCAGAGAGAGAGCATTTTTTCTTTTGAAACAAAACCCACCTCCGGTTTTGATTACAAGGCCCGCCGTTGTGTGTTTCCAGCCTAACTTCTCACCTCACATAGCCTCCCCCAAACATACACCACACTACCACATGCATGTGCATACATGGACACATGGACACACATGCATGCACAGAGCTTGAGTCAGTGGTTCTTTATCTGGACTCTCACTTCGGGGTGGTTTCTGCATTCCTCTGCTCAGTAGTCAGCATTGCTGGTGCAGGCGCTGCATGTCAGACTCTTGTGCTGAAATGTCCTGGGAGACGTTAGCCCCCTCCCTTCTCAAAATGCTGCGTGTCTGGCAGGAGGCCCTGAAACCATCATTCCGTCTCTATCTCCTCCTTACTGACCCTCCCTGCCTGTGCCCAGCCTGGACTCCAGGGACCCCATAAAGAGCCCTGGGACCTTGCTGGCCTCTGGCTGTGGGATGGCCCCTTATGGAAAAGAGTGAATTTGGATCTATCCCTTCCCTCAATCTTTGGTCCAACACTTCTAGATGGTGGGATGTATATGGGGTGAGCCCCCTCTGGGTCCCCAGGGCATGAATGGGTAGAGGGCTCACCAAGTGACTCAAGACTGCTCTGTCTTCTGGAACTTCTGAGTCTTGGCCCTCTTCACTTCCAGGATCTAGGATCCAAGAAAGAGTGGTGGTGTTTAAATGACCATGAGGTAGACACCGAACTTGCCAGAGTGCTGTGGGTGTCAGGGATCCTTGGGAATGTTGCCTGACTGACTTTGGACTTGAGCATGTAAGTATGCCTGTGCTATTCAGACACAGCGCTGGCTCCAGCTCCGGTGGTCCTGCCTGCACTCTAACTGGAGTCTCTACCATAGCAGTAGACTGCAAGAATCTATCTCACAGTGGGAAGGCCCATTGCCCAAGACAGATGAGTTGCCCTAGGCTCTCCACAGAGCAAACAGTCAACCAGTGCTACACGCCCTCCCTGGTAACAGCCTATCCTCTCTGGCCATTGCCTCCCCAGAGCCATCAAGCACCGGCGGGTGGGTGCTCTGGCCGCTGCAGAAAGGGTCGGGCATGCTCAGGGGAAAGATGCCTTCCTGTGAGGAGAGGGCCATGCAGAGCCTTCCCAGTGCCCAGAGAGAGCACACAGTTGCTCGCCCGCACTGCGATCGCACTCATGGCCGCACACACACAGATGCACTTGCAAAGATGCCTGGTGACAGACAGCCAAGCACATAGCACACTGACAGGCTCGCAGATGCACACAGGGGCTGGAACATGAACACATGAAGACACAACTTGCCCATCTCATCTGTAGGCTCGTTCCTAAAAATACACACAGAGGGGCTGTGCAAAGGCTCCCCCAGCCTCACAGAGGCCAGCACAGAACACACGCTGTACCCCCAGGCTCGCACTTGCAGACTCACCAGCAATGCTCACACACAATGGCACGATGCAGTTGCACTTGGGCCTCAGCTGCCTTTGAAATTCAAATCTGAGTTCCCTTCCTCCACTCAGTGGCCCTGTGGCCTGGGCACCCGCTGGCTCTGAGCTCATTGTGCCCCAGCCCTTCCCTAGCAAGCGGAAATTAAAATTCATTCCAGGGGAGCCCTGGCCAGCGCAGGGCACAGAGGGCCTTCCTTGGCAGTGGGGCCCTTTGTGAGTGGGGAGCCACGTGGAGCCTATACTGGGAGTGCTTCTGGGTGTCCTCTCCACTATGTGACCTTGGCCTGACCCTGTGCCAGAAGTCTTGGGGTTCCCACAGAAGAGGACTGATCACAGTAAAGGCAGGCACAGAGCTGGCCATGCCAGCTGGCAAAGTGGAGCATGGTTAAGGTTTTGGCCTACAAACAGGAGGGGCTGCCCAGAAAGCTAATGCACAGGTCCCTGCTTGCAGATCTGCAGTTCCATACCACATGCTCACCTAGGCCCACAGCCATCACAGATGCTACCTAGTGGCGTCACTCACAGACCCCACTCAAGGCCCAGAACCTGCGGGTTCTCCAGAGATCCTACAGCAAAGGCAGGCAGTGACACACACCAAACACCAACACACAGATGTATCACAACCAAGCCTAAAAAGCCACGTACACACCAGTGCCCAACACACAAATGCCTACATTTTCCCTCTGTATACACACACACACACACACAAAACAGAAGGAAATATCATACTCTGACATCATACAAACTGCAAGGACACAAAACTACAGGTCTGTTAACCCCTATTTTCCTTGAGACTGAGTGGATATGAGCACCCCAGTATAATACTGTACATGCCCATGCACAGAAAAAGTAATGTGCTCACGCACGCACGCACACGCACACAAACACACACACACACAGAGCAGAGATCCCAGTGCCAGGACCAGCTCCTGACGTACATAAGGCCTAGGCAAAGCTACTGAGGCACACCATATACACACACAGACTCTCCCCCTACACATTGACGCACACAACCACCCACTCCTGTACCCGAGCTCAGCCCCACTCACTCCCACTCTGACACAGAACACTTGCTCAGCCAGGCACGCTGGGCCCCTCCTTTCCAATCACAACACTCAGGAGCCCTCTCCCCTTCCCCACTCCACTCCACTCCCAGGCCTTCCCCTGGCCTGACCCTGGTCAAGGTTGGTAGAGAGCTGGAAGGCCCACTCTCACCCAGCACTGAATGACTGAAGCAGCAGCAGCGGCTACTGCCAGTGCACCTCCCTGTCTGGACATATTACTGGGGAGTGTTGCTGAGCTGAGGTGTCAGTGGTCCCGGGCCTTGACCACAGCCCCCTCAGCAGCCCTGGCCACCTGCCCCTGAATCTGGGCTGAGCACCGGGAATCAGTTCCCCCGTCAACCCCTCCCTCCCCCCCCCCCCCCACTCTCTCACCCTGAGGGAGCTGATCTTCTCTAGAAGATCAACTCTAATCCTGAAATAAATTGTTTTCCACAGCTGGTGCTTGGTTTGTCCTCTGAGGGTTGGCAAGGAGGACGAGACTGGGCCAGGACTGAAGCTGGGTTGAAGCTGCCTCACATGCACCCTGAGTGAAGCAGAGACCCATCCCGCTGGGCTCTCTCTAAGCCAGTTTCCCCATCTGTGCAATGGGGCAACCATACCAAGTTGAGCCTTCTGAACCAGAAGTGAAAAGCAGCAGCACAGAGTCTGGCTACAGAGGGGTTTGGCAGCAGAGGCTGGCTCCCCCAGTGTCTAGGTCATTGCACCTTGCCTGCTCTGTCCATTGTGTCCTGCTTGGCATGGGGCCAGTTCAGCAGGACCCAGGCAGGGCACAGCCCGGGCAGAGGACCTGGGGCGTCCCAGACAGGGGAACAACTGGCCCTTCTCAGCCAGTATGCCATGTTTGTGGAGAGTCCTGGCCCCTCCCCAAGAGCTTCTCTTGTGCCACCCGTGGACAGGAAGCTGGGAGCTGCTGTTGGCATGTCCACTGGCCTCCCATGTGGTACTGCTGTCACTGGTTATCTAGAGTGACTGCTAGGGCCTGTCCTTCAAGTGTGCAGCAGGGGACTTTGGGATATATCTGACCCTAGCCTAGAGCCGGACGTGATGATAAAAATGGGGAAGAGGGAGGTTGTGCCCTGAAGAGGTGTGTGTGTGTGTGTGTGTGTGTGTGTAACTTTTTCTTGGCCAGTGCTAGAGTTTGAACTTAGGACCTAGGTGTTATCCCTGAGCTTTTGTACTTAAGGCTAGTACTTTACTACCACTTGAGCCACAACTCCACTTCCTGCTTTTTGGTGATTAATTGGAGATAAGTCTCATGGATTTTTCTGCCTGGGCTGGCTTTAAACTGCAATCCTCAGATCTCAGCCTCCTGAGTAGCCAGGATTATAGGCGTGAGCCACTGGGCCCAGTTTGTGTGTGTGTGTGTGTGTGTGTGTGTGTGTGTGTAGGGGGGGGGTGATATACTTGCAAATCCCAGAAAAGCCTACAGAGTAGGGACTGATTGGGCCAGTGTGTGAACAGGGGTTATCTGACATGCTGGACCATGTACCTATGTGTGTGTGTGTTTATACAACTCTAGTGGCAGAAGTACAAGAAGAGCTTCTAAAAGGGAAGGGAACCCTGTAAATATGATCTGGAAGATTATACCTGTAATCCTCAGTACCCAGTAGGCTGAGATCTGAGGATCGCAGGTCTAACCCAGCCTAGGCAGGAAAGTCCATGAGATTCTTATCTCCAATTAACCATAGGAAAATAGGAAGTGGATCTGTGGCTCAAACTGGTAGAACATTAGCCTTGATCAAAAGAGCTCAGAACAGCACCCAAGCCTTATGACTGACAAAAAAGAAAAAGAAAAACTTATCTGGACTCAGTTTTTCTTCAGGGATCCAACATGCACGTTGTCCTGGTCACATGGGCAGAACCAGAGCATGGGATTCCTATGGCAGCAGCCCATACTTGGGATACTTTTAGGCTCTTTTTGGAAAGGTCTCAGCAGATACAGCTCTCCTTATAGGTGTGTGTGTGTGTGTGTGTGTGTGTGTGTGTGTGTGTGTAGCTAGAAAGGGATCGAGTTCAGGACCCCCAATTCTGAGTCATCTCTACATCTTCAGTCTGAAAAGAACACATATTCATGCAAATGACAGGACCCTGGGCACAGCTCTGTATGAAGTTCCCTGCCATTGTCATCTCTGTGGCTTTGCTAAGTTGAAATCATGATTTATTTTTCAGAAGGGAACACTGAGGCATGGAGAGCATAAGTGACTTGCTTAAGGTCACAAGACTGGTGAGGGATAATGTTAGGGATCCAGATCACCCCAGAGCCTGAACTCTTTCTGGTTTATCCTGTGGGAAATGCAAAGGCTCCTCCACTGGCAAATATTGTATTAAGGGTCACAGACAGGAAACTGAGAGAACAGGTCCTCTGCTCACCCTACCAACCATTCATTCACTCAACAAGCACTTACCTTGTGCTGGCAGAGTGCTGAGTGCCAGCTGTGTGTGGATGGACAAGGTGTCAGCCTTCACAGAAGTCACAGCTCACAGCATGTGTGTGTGTGTGTGTGTGTGTGTGTAGGGGAGGAATGGCAGGTGATGTATAAACAAAGAACATGTCTTCAGAGTGATGAGTACTACCAAAGAAACATAGTGAGGGTATGGTATGGAACATCTCGGGGCGCTGTTTTAGAGGACTCCTGAAAGAGGTAATGCTGGAGTTGAGCCTTTCCTGATAGAGTTTGCCAAGAACAGCAAGGAGACTGTGTGACTGGCAGGCATAGTGTGGGGTGGGCCTAGGGAAGTAGAGATGGGTCTGGAGAGACTGATAGTGGCCAAGGCATTCGGGACCTGGGAGGCCTCCTGCTATAGTGCAGGGGAAGCTCATGGGAGCCTAAGATGGGCTACTAAGTTACATCTGGGAGGTTTGGCTGAGTAGGCCCAACAGAGTGGGCCTCATGGGGAAGGTAGGAGTAGAAGAGATGAAGTCCCAGCACTGGCTGATGGTGGCCAGATGATGGTCTTGGCAGTGAGGATGTGAATAGAGCAGAATGGAGATATTTTTGGAGATAGAAACAACTGCTGAACTTGCCGATGGACTGGATCCCAGTACCTAGAACATAGCAAACCCTCAGTGAGTACTTGTTGAATGAATGAAAAAAGGAACTTTCTTGGTGTTACTCTGTAAATACTCCTGCATGACCTCCAGTGTGATATAAGTATGGAAATTACCCAAGACCCTAAAAGGTTTCACCATCCTTTGCCCAAGGGGTTTGAGGCCAGAGAACACAGGCTACACACAAACCAGGCACTGGTCCTCTGGAGAGATTGGCTAGGGAGAAATGAACCCTCTCTCCCTTCCCAATCTAAAGTGTGTGTGCATGCACACCTGCACACGCACACAGACACACACACATAAAACCCTTCAAGACAAACAAACGAAAAAAGACAAACATCCTGCCAAGATTGGGCCTAGCCCATTTGACATCTGCAGCAGGAAGTAGGGAAGCTAGCTCTGCAGGATTTCTTGCAGGTGTAAAGGATTCTCTAGGACAGCCCTTCAGGATCCATGACACTTAGAGTAGTGAGGCATTGGTTTGGTGAGCCCTGAGGTAGACCTTGGTAAGAGGATTGCCACATGGTGTTGAGTGTCTATGGGGACATAGGCTCAGTTCCTAACAAATCAATATCCAGGATGTGTATGGGGCTGGAAGACAACCTGATACCCAGAGCTTTGAGTGGCCCTGGAGTGCCAGGCTGAGTGGCTTTGGCAGGCAGGGGTTGAGTGGGGGGTACGCTAGGTCCCACTAGCTGGAAGGGAACCTGCCTAGGCACTGGGCCAAATAAATCATTGGGAAAGGAAGAAGAACATTTTCTCATCTGTTTAAAGGGCAATGAAGCATATCGGCGCTGGCCCAGTGGGAGGCAAGGCCGAGGCCAGGCGGGTGAAATGAGGGGAGCTCTGTGGCTCCACCCACCAGACCTCCCATGAGCTGCCCCACTGGCTTGAGCTTTGATGGCTGTGTTTTCTCCTAACTGGGCTGTGGGGGGTTGTTATTACTAACAGCAGCAGCAACAAATATATTGTTTAATTAGTGATACAATCATTATTTAAAAAGGGTCTTTTCAGGGCCTAGCCCTTGCCAATCTGTATTTTCATCTCTGGAATCCAGGCTGAGATGCTTTATACCATTTTACAGATGAGCAAACTGAGGCCCAGAA
Organism: Dipodomys spectabilis; assembly: GCF_019054845.1. Classification (NCBI taxonomy): domain Eukaryota; kingdom Metazoa; phylum Chordata; class Mammalia; order Rodentia; family Heteromyidae; genus Dipodomys; species Dipodomys spectabilis. Next base: position 40,644,716 of record NW_024870679.1, on the reverse strand, counting down.
AGCTGAAGGGACTTCCTCAAGGTCACCTTAGCGTGGCAGTAGGAGAACAGGATAGGAACCTTGGCCTCTAGTCCTTTCAGGATTAGTCCCCTCCATTTCACTAGAGGTGACAGAAGGGACCGCGATGGGGCCAGATGACAAGGGTCACTGTCCAGGGGTGTGGTGGGGGTGGGGGAGATGCAGGGGGATGTCCTACCACTCTGCCCAAGCTCTCAGTATTCAAGTTGTACATGGTGCCCCTTCTCTGCCTGATTGCCTGGAGGCCCCTCCTGGGGCTAAGATTTGTTCTTCCCACCCCGCCTGGGCTGCTCAGAGAAGTAATTTCTCTTCAACCAGCTGGATTTGAATATGGAAATGATTTGTAATTACTCCAAGTCCTGCCAGGGGGGGCGGCATTATCATCAGAGTGAGTATGGAAGGGCAGGGGCTCCTGGGGAAGGAGATAGGGAAGCCCTGACGTGGGGAGTCACCACTGGGGGGAGAACTTCCAGAGAGCCCTAGTCCAGGCAGCCCTGCATACTCCCTAGGAGGTCTGGCTCTCACCACCTGACTCCTACAAGCCTTGCTGACCTATCCAGTCTGCTCTAAGACCACAGGGAATGGGGTACAACTCTGCCAGTCTCTCACTTTGTTCCACTACCTGTCTTCCCTAGGGAGTACATTGCTGGCGATGAATGAATGGGGTCAAGAAGTCAGAGGTCTATTAAGGAACTGAGAAACAGACAAAAACTGGCTGCTAAAGCCCCTCCCACCGCCCCCCCCCAGTCAGGAGGTTGGGGAGGGGAGAGAAGAAGGAAGGTCTTAGGAATCCAGCTGCATCACATCTGCAAGAGACCTGCCTGTTTCTCAAAGCACTGGATCTCTAGTATGCAAATAATCATGAATATTCATAAAAGAGAGGCAGGCTAACTGTAAGAGAGCAAGGGGCTGGAGCCCTGGAGGACAGTGTCCTGGAGACTTCTAAGGGTCTGTCCAGTGTCCTGATGGGCAGTCTATATCTTGGTCACACTCCCCACTTTTGCTTAGCAACCCTTTTGCCTCTCATAGTACCCAGGGAGGAAGGGGCTCAGGATTTCCCACTGTGCCAGGCGGGCCCTCAAGACTGCAGATGACAGGGCCCGCCTGGCTCAGCTTTCACAGTAGCAGCTGAGCCTTCAAACTCAAAGATGCCAGGGTGCCCAGCAAGAATCCAGGAGCTCTGCCAGCCAGTGCTAGGCCCAAGGCACTGGCTTCCTTAGGTTCCCATAGGGAAAGGGAAGGTGTCAGCCTAGCCCTCCTCCCTGCTTCATACAGTCTCATAAATTCCCTTAAGGTGACAGGTGAGGTTCCTTCATCGCCCCTTATTACCTCCCTCCATTAAAGTCGATAATCTCTCACAATCACTCACCACAAATGTCACTGCCACTGCTGAAGAGGGAGGGACAGAGTAAAGGAACAGAGGGCGCCTCTCTTTGCCTGTCTTCTGCCTCCAGGGAAAGGTAGGTTTTTCTCCTCTAGTCTCATTCTCTAGGGTGACTAAACTCAAGAGGTAACCGTGGAAAGGTGGTTTGGGGTTGGGTGGACCCGAAGACTTTCTTGCCTGCTCCTGATTGCCCCCCTCCTGGTAGACAGCCAACAAAAGTACGTCCTGAAGCCATCCTACCCTCACTGCAAAGCTGCCCCCTGCTGGCCTCTCTGACCAAAGCCATCAAATTAACCTACTTGTTCTGGCTGCAGTGGTGTGTCCCCAGTCTGCCCACCTTCCTGGTGGCAACAAGCCCAGGCCATAAACCACCTGACCGGGGCCTTGAGCCATGGGCATCTCCCTGGGTACTGCTTCAGCCTTGTGGGCTCAGGCCCCACCCAACTGTTCCTGGGCACAATGCCAGGATGGGGAAGGGGTGGGTCTGTGCATCTCCTTGGCTTCTACACAAACAGATGCAACATGGGGGCGCCCCTGGCACCGGGAAAGGCACTTGTGAGAATAGATACTCAGGAAAACATGGCACACTGTACACGTGAAGCGTGCCCGTGCCTGAGGACATGCAACATCGCAGCATTGACACCAGGGTATGCATCCAACATGACACACTGCAGTGTGCACATGTGGCACCGGTGAGCCTGTATGCTAGCTAGGTGCCTCCCTAAGGTCCAGGAGCCAGCAATCCGAATTCCGCACTTGAGCACATGCCAATGCACTGTGCATACGTGTAGCACTTACATGCACAAGCCAGGCGACATCACAGTGCACACGTAGGGCACCTGTATGCTTATGCAAAGTTCAGCGCACACGAGTGGTACCTGCATGCCGGGGACATGCAATATGCAATGCATACGGGGGAGGAGGGGGTTGAGAAGCAAACGTTTCAGCCTCCAGAGCCCAGGAGACCCCGGTGGTGCAAGATGACTCTGGCCTTGGGTATCGCTGGAGGGGCGTCGTGGATCGCCTCATTCTGCGGTCCAGGAGGCCACGGGCGGGGCGGGGGCTTACCCGGGGCTTCTCCCGCGCCGGCGCCAGGGGCCCAGGGCGGGGAGGGGGAGGGCGCGCTCGGCTCGGCTGGCGCTGCTCCCCCTTTAACAGGAGGCGGCGCGCGTCGCCCCCGCCCCCCCCGCCCCTTCTCCCGCGGCTCCTCGCGCCCGGCCCGGCGCGCGCCCCCTCCCGGGCCCGGCCCGCGCAGGCGCCGCGTCCCGCCTCGGCCGTCACTCGGCCCGGCGCGCGCTGCGGGCAGCGGCCGGAGCGGCCCGCGGAATCCGGCTCGGCGGCGGCGGCGGCGGCGGCGGCGCTCGGAGACCGAGGAAGATGCGGCACCGGCGTTGCGAGCCTGGGGCTGCGGCCGCTGCCTGCGAATAGGAGGCGGCGCGCGGCGCAGGGCGCGCGGCGCGGGCGGTGCTCTGGGCGGGAGCGCGGGGGGCGGCGCGGCGAGGAGGCGGCGGCGGCGGCAGGAGCCCGCGCCCGGCCCGGCGCCCGCCCGCCCCGCGCAGCTCCGCCGCGCGTCTTCTGCACCCGCCGCTCGGCGGAGCGGGAGCCTCGGCCCTCGGCGCGGCTGCCGCGAGCTGCCCCGCGCCCGGCCCGGCCCCCGCCTTAGGGATGGCAAACTTGCGCCCCGTGGCTGCCTCCGCCCGCGCCGGCCCCCGCTCCTGCTGCTGACGGCGCCCAGGTGAGTGCTCGGCCCCGGACCTCGACCCGGACCGCACCGACCCCTCCCGGGGCGGCCCCGAGTTTCCGCACCAGCCCGCACTCGGGGCGCTCTCCCAGCCCGTCTCTGCTGAATTCTCCCCCAGCCCGAGCTGAGTCCGCTCCGCGCTCGCCCACCCCCGTCCTTTCGGGAACTCCCAAGCCTGGGGCCGAGGCCCCCCTCGTCTCTGGTGAGTCCCTTCTCGGTCCCCGCCCCCAGCCCGGGCCGAACCCCGCGCCGTCGGTCCCACCTAAAGTCCCCCCACCTTGACACTCCTGATCCACACCGTCCCCTCGCCCTGCCGCGTCCGTGCGGGTCTCGGCCCGGGTCCCGGCACTGCGTCCCCCGCCTGGATTTAGAGCCCCCCTCTCCAACCTGCAGCTCGACTGCCCCTCTCCCCACCTCCGCCCCTGGCCTGGGTGTGAGATCTTGGTCCTCTCCTCCCACCTCCTCCCGGCCCGGCCGCGTCGGCACTGCCCTCCCCCGCGCTCGCGCCCCGGCCATGCTTCCCCTCTATTTCTGCCCGGGGTGCCCCCGCCCCCATATCGGCCCAGAGTCCCGCCTCCCTAGCCAGTCTCTGCTGCAAGTCCCCTCCCCTCCCCCAGTCCAGAATTGGGGCCGCTTCCCACCCCTATCTTCCCGGAGGTTCCCCCCCCCCCCTGTCGCCCCCCCGGCCTGGGATCGTCATCGGACCCGCACCCCCGACTCCGATTCATCGCTGGCCGGACCCTCCCCCACCCTTCTCCTCCCGCCACTGGGCACAGAGCTGGGCACCAGACGCGCCCTCCTGCAACCCCCGGGGCCCGTAGGACGGAGGGGGTGGGTTGTAGGCTGTGAAGTTGGCCGCCAATCCCGCAGTCGGCCGGGTCCGAGGGCGCCGCCGCGGGAAGTCCTCCGCGCCACGGCCGATGCGGAGCGGGCGACGGGTCTGCTGCCCGCGGGGGGAGGGGCGCCCGGGCCGAGAGATGCCGCCCGCCCGCCCGCCCGCCTCGCCAGCTGCCAGCCGGGCCCCTGGGCGTCCTCTGGCGCCCCCTGCCCGCGGCCCGGGACCCACCGCCCCTTCTCCTCTCGTGGGCAATCCCCGGGTTCCGCAGCCCGAGCATTACAGCGGTGGCTGCGGGACTGGCGCTGGGGGAGTCCCTTGGGGAGATGAGGTTGGTGAGCGAGGCCGGGTGCTCCCTCGTACCACCCGTAACCAAACACTCCTGGTGGCCAGGCTCCGTGCTTTGGGGACGGATGGATGGGGTAGGATGGACGGTGCATCCCCGCAGAAAGTCTGGAACCCTCTGAGCATCAGGCGCTGACCGCTGGGCTGGCGCTGGCTTCAGGACCGTCTGGTTGGTTTTGTTTGAGCTTAGGTAGATGTCCCTAGGGAACCCTCTGTCTGTCTACTCTATGACACTTCCTACAGTGTGGGGGCAAAGGTGGGCTATGGAGGAATACATCTGTCCCCACCAGGAAACCTAGCAGGAACTCAGGGAGTGAGGACTGCCTCTGGTGATGGTGGTGGGAGATGATGGACCCAGACAGAAAAGTCTTTCTTCCCCTCTTCCCCTCTCTGCCCTCTCTGCCCTCTTTCCCCCATCACTCCTCAGGAAGGTACAGGTCTAGTCTAGGGTGTTTGTCCATGTTGGTGAGCAATTCTGTGAGTCAAAAGGGGGTCCCAGTGGGCCTGTGCTTTCTTCTCTCCCTCCAAATCCCCAGGTAGTGAAGCTGAGTAAGTAGTTAGGAACTCAGTTTTAGATTAGATGACCTGGGCAAGCTACTTAACCTTTCTGAGCCTCAGTTGACCCTCTATAAAATGGGTCAGTGACTGCTGCCTCCTATAGCTCTTAGGAGAATGAAATGAGCTCTTACAGAGTGTTTGGCACCTATTAGTACCCAGGCAATGATGGGTGTGTTGGGCTGTTTCTCTTCAGAACCAAGGTCAGGTCCCTTTTCCATTCCACTCCTGATCCTGGAGGAGATAAATGCAGCACAGATTCTGAAGCCTTCACTCCAACCTTCAGGAAATTAAAGACAGGAAGTATCATCTACACACACCACCATTGCCATCACCACCACCACATTAGTGCAGGGAATCTGTGCCTCTCGTTTCCCCCTACCCCTTGCTCATTCTGCTACAAACCACCACACCTCTGGGATCAGCTCAGGCCACAGGGGGAACTGTAAACTCCTGGTCACCTGGGTCTGGATGCAAATATGAAGGCTGGTGATATGAGATCAGTACCAGGAATAAACCCAAGTCAGGGTCTCCGAAGGCACCTGGCCATTGAGGTGGTCTCTGGAAAGTCAGCCACAGTGAGGAACAGAGGAGCCTGTGACTCCCCTCTACCTCACCCCCCCCCCATCTCCCCCCTACATGAGACACTTTTAGAACAGGAACTTTTTAGGACAGTGTTGCAGGTCCGAGTTAGGTGTGTGTGTGTGGGGGGGAACCTGCCCCCAAGACCCCAAGGAGTTTGGAGAATTTTGGATATTGATGACGGGCTCAGTGAGGGAGCGGTAAGGGGCATGAGGGGTTGCCAATCTGTGGCTCCACCCTGCCGTGTGGCTCAACCTGGGTCTCTCAGGGGAGTAGCAGCCCCCACCCCCACCCCCCTGCCCACAGAGTTGACCCTGACATTGGGGATCAAAAGCTTGAGATTCCTGTAACCATGGCCTGGACCATGGCTCCAGCAGCTGAGTCACCGCCCCCTCCCCTCTGGCTGCCTCCCCGCCCCTAGGGGCCTGTGGCCGCCCCTTGGCCCTCTGGGGTCTGCCTGTCTTTCCCCCTTAGGGCATGCTGGAGCCCCCTCTTGTGACAGGACCCCCCCCACGTGGCAGAGGGGGACCTCAACAGGGGTCCCTCCCCCCAGCTCGGGAGGCCGGATGTAGGGTGTGTGCCTTCCCGGGTGCCAGAGCTCGCTGGCCCCTGTTTGGTACATGGGCCAGGAACCTGGAGGCCTCGAATGGGGGTCCCCGCCTGAGTGGAACCTGGGTGCTCGCTGCAGGGCCCAGGTGGAGATGAGTGAGGGGCAGGCGATTGGGGCTGCCAGGTGGATAAACGTGAGGGAAGTGCGCTGGCCCCGCCCCTCCCCTCCCCCTCCCCTGCCTGCAGAGGGGACCCCTCTCCCTGGTGACCCTACTCACCCCAGGCCCATCCCTGAACCTCCCTTCCCCTGCCTGGCCCCGCCCTGAGGTGCCCCTCCTTACCTCTCTTACCCTCCCCCCTCCCATTCCAGCCTTCTCTTGGCCTTTCCAGTTGCTGTCAGAAAAACACATTGGGTTCTTTTCTTTGGTTTAGAGGGGGAACCCTAGGCTGGGCAGACTTGTGGTGTCTGTGAGGAATGGGACCTAAATATACCTGGTCAGTGTGGGATTCCTGGGTGTTCTGGGCATAGGCTCCCCAAGACTGACATGACTCCAGGCAGCTCCTCACCTACCTCAGCCCAAAGAGGTCCCTGAGGAAGAGACCTTCTGATCCTTATTTGACACAGGAAGTTCTTCCTCACAGCTGACCTCAGTCCCTCTTCTTTTTAGCTCTTCTGCACTAGACTAGTTTGTGGCCTTCTTGGTCTTGGAGGTGGCAGAGCCACTTTCAGAATTCTGAAGAGCTTTTCAGAGGCAGTGCCCTGGGTCTCAGCAGCCAAGAGGGGAGCTGGTCAGAGTTGTTTTGGTGGGCCCAGGCTCTGTGTTAGCAATTTGGCAGGAGTCTGAGTTGAGAGGGTGGACATGGTCCTTCCATTTCAGTGAGGGAAATAGGCTTTGGTTTGGTTGCTCGTGACTAATAAGTATTTGGGCTGCCCATGAGGCAAGATCCTTTCAAGTCCCCTTCCAGAGGGTGGCTCAGGCGGAGTGCTTCGGGCCAGTGCCCTCAGGAGGACAGGCCCTGGCCCTACACTCCGGCTCTCTGTGATCCAGCTTGAATTTGAGAAGTGGGAAGGATATAAAAGGGCCCACCCCAGGTCTTATTCTGCAGCAGGCACTATGATGTTCATACATGGCCAGGGTGAAATTCCAAGATAGGTGTGAAGGTGTCTGGAGGAGACTACCTGGATGAGGTGGCTTAGGCAGTATTTACAGGTGGCTCAATTCTGGAGAAACCAGGCTTTGGCTACAAACAGTATGCCCCTAGTGCTTCCTAAAGGATTGGGAATAAAAGAGATCCAGAAGGTGGAACCAGGGGTCTGTGCTCTGAGCTTCACAAACACAAGAGAAGAGGTAATGGAGGGAGATCCCACCAGACAGCTAAGTGTCCAGTGTCGTGTGTTGAGCCTCAGGACCCAGTACCTGTGTGTGTTCACATTGGGATTAGGTGTGCATTTCTGTATGTGTGTGTACCTTTGCACCCATGTGGAATCGCAGTTCCATAGTTTTCTTGGTTGGTGTGCATGTCTGTGTGCATGCATATCTGTTTATGTGTAGAACACCTGTGCACTCCGTGTCTGCACACACAGCTGTGTCTGCATGCTTTTCTGTATTCATCTTCAGGGCAAAAGGATGTTCAGGCACAAGCTTCTTGAGTTATGTGTCAGGGGATGTTCCCCTGCCTTGCTCTAAGCGGGGGAGGGGAGGTCAGTTACAATAAGCCCCCACCTCTCCTGCACTGAGCTATAGCCATGGCCTGAATTTTGCAGCCTGCTTAAAAATAATTGGGGGCAGCGGGGGAGATTGGATGTCACTCATCATCCGCCAGAAGCTTCCTGGTGCCACAGCAGGCTGGTTACTTGAACAGTTTGGGGCAAACATGATGTAACATAGGGAGGCCCAGGGGTTTGAGCCTTCCTTCTTTGGCTAAAACCAGGGTGCTGGTGAAAGGAAGGGAAAGCCTGTCCTGGTTTTTGTAGGGGGAGGAGGCTCGGGTGGGGGTGGGGGAGCTCCAACCTGCTGAATGGGCCTACCAGGTGAGCCCATGGTGTCCCTGCCCACTGTGTGGCTTTGTGATTGGGCCCTGGGCCTGGCTCTGGGGGCAGCATGTGGGCATGGGGGATTTGGAGCACTGTGGACACCGCAACAGAGATTGGAGTGCTGAGGTTCTGATTCCTGTGCCCCTCCTTCTACTATTAGCAAAGCTAAGAGAAAATCTGTCCCTGGGGAGCAGCTATATCTGGGGAAAATGAAGCCACACGTGTGAGCTATCCCGTGTTTGTGATTAGATACTCAGGTCTAGTAGCATGTCCACATGGCCCAAATCCTGAGCAGCTAAGCAAAGGGAAGGAGCAAGCAGCTCTACCTGGAGGGAAGACTTGTGGGCTGGGGAGGGTTCTGGATTTCAGTCTCCAGCCCAGGCCTTTCTCATGTGATCTTGAGCAGGTGGCTTCCCTTCTCAAGGCTTCATCTTTCCCCCTCTAATCTGGAATCACTGGGCTCTAGGGTCCCATCCAGGGCTATGAGCTGTGCTGCTGCAGGGACCTGGGGAGCTGAATGGATAACCTTTGGGGATAGGAAGGGAAGGCCAAGCTCTAGGCAATGGGGTGGAGCTGGGTGGATTTGGCCAGTGTCTCCATCCTGGCCTGATGGATAGCAGGATGACTGTAGTCCTCCAGCCTGGCTGCTGTGTCTGCATGGGTCTTGGGTCTTCCATCTCCTCCCATCTAGAGTACATTCACACCTGCTAGGATCTCAGCTGGATGCACCACTGAGAGGAGGTAGAATCAACAAATCCTGGTCTTTACTCTTAGGAGCGGAGCCCTGGGGAAAGAGCAAGGGATAGAGGGTAATCCTGTGGAGGGTAAGTGGGGAAGAAGAGCTCAGGGGAACTATTTACTGTGCCGTTCTGCAGATGAGGAGACTGAGGCTCATGACAACTAGCCAGAAATTGACTGCCTAGGCTGGCACTAAAGCCCAGCATCATCTTACCCGACCCTTCTCCTTGTTCTGACCAAAAAAATCCATTGCAGTGATACTCATGCCGTTCACCACTGGCAGTACCCTCCCTCCCATCGGCATGGCTTGATTGTGCATGGTCTCAGCCACACGGGCTGTGACTCCTCCCCTTCCTCTTTCACTTACTGAAGTGAGTGAGCAAGGATGACACTGTTGCAGGAATAACCTTGAATTGCTGATTTATAGAAAAGCAAATCGTTGTCAAACATCACCACTTTGACAGTCACTGCTGGATTATAGGTGACACTCCTCACAGCTGATCATGACACAGTGTGATTGAGAGCAACAGTTTTGGAGAATAAAGGCAGGGTGGTGGGGCTGGGTTTGGGTCTGAGCCTCAGGCCCAGATGCCTGTAGTTGATGGGCTGAATAGAAGAATCATAGAAGGATCAGGCAAAACTCAAGCCTGTGGAAATTCAGGGCTTCTGAAATTCCAAGCTTGTTCCTGAGCCCTTTCCCTCACTTATCTCATTTCGCCCTTGTAGGAGACCTGTGAGATAGGTACTGGCATCACTCCATTTTACAGGTAAGGAAACAGGCTCAGAGAGGTCAAGCGCCTGTCCAAGATCGCACAGGTGGATGTGAGTGACTTGAAAGGGTGTGGTCTGTACCCTAGGCCTACTACCCACATCTGGCCTCTGGGGTTGTAAAATCAATGCGAGCTATATTGGGCCCTGCTGACCTCTGTCTCTCTCCACAGGGCAAGGGACATAGGATGACCCCAGCCTGTCCCCTCTTACTGTCTGTGATTCTGTCCCTGCGCCTGGCCACCGCCTTCGACCCTGCCCCCAGTGCCTGCTCCGCCCTGGCCTCGGGTGTGCTCTACGGGGCCTTCTCACTGCAGGACCTCTTTCCTACCATCGCCTCGGGCTGCTCCTGGACCCTGGAGAACCCTGACCCCACCAAGTACTCCCTCTACTTGCGCTTCAACCGCCAGGAGCAGGTGTGCGCCCACTTTGCCCCCCGTCTGCTGCCCCTGGACCACTACCTGGTCAACTTTACCTGCCTGCGGCCTAGCCCTGAGGAGGCTGTGGCCCAGGCAGAGTCTGAGGTGGGGAGGCCAGAGGAGGAGGAGGAGGCGGCAGTGGGGTTGGAGCTGTGTGGCGGCTCAGGCCCCTTTACCTTCCTGCACTTCGACAAGAACTTTGTGCAGCTCTGTCTGTCAGCCGAGCCCTCAGAGGCCCCACGCCTGCTGGCACCCGCTGCCCTAGCCTTCCGCTTTGTGGAGGTCTTGCTCATCAACAACAACAACTCCAGCCAATTTACCTGCGGAGTGCTCTGCCGCTGGAGTGAGGAGTGTGGCCGAGCTGCAGGCAGGGCCTGTGGCTTTGCTCAGCCAGGCTGCAGCTGCCCTGGGGAGGCAGGGGCCGGCCCTGCTACCACAACACCTCCAGGTCCTCCTGCTGCCCACACCCTGTCCAATGCCCTGGTGCCTGGGGGTCCAGCCCCACCTGCCGAGGCCGACTTGCACTCGGGAAGCAGCAATGACCTATTCACCACCGAGATGAGATATGGTGAGTCTGAGCAGGGCCCGGGTGGGGTGGGGTGGGGAATGTAGGGCTGATGGTGTCTTCAGGTCTCCATCCTGGCAGCTCGTCATGGAGTCACTCATGTTTGTCACCTCTGAGATCAGCCTTGAACATTGGAATGGTACAGGGTTAGATCTTACTCGGGAAGAGTGCGTGTGCTGCCTGGCGAATGAATGGGGTCAGGCGAGAGTGCAGCAGGGGGAAGCCTGTGAGGGGCCTCCCAGCTGGGCAATTGGCAGGAGGCCTCCTGGGGGGAAGGGTTCAGGGTCAGACCTGCAAGATGGGTGGGAGTGGTATGAGCCACAGAAGGGCATTCCAGGCAGATGGAGCAGTGTGCAGAGGCCCAAAGCTCAGAGTGGCTGTGGCAGGCTCTGGCATTATGAGTTGACAAGTTTGCCCAGAGGCTGGAGTAGGCAGGAAGTAGAGTTGTGCCCCTGCCCACACAGGTCAATGGTTTTTGGCAGTGCCCCATGGTCAGGGCACGAGGAGGCGAGGAAGAGTGTGGCTGGGTGAAGAGGCTTGAGCTCTGAGGTTGCTTCAGAGGCCCCAGCTGGCCCAGCTCCCAGTGTCCCATCTCCCCCCTCCTCCCAGCCCCCCACCAGGCCTGTGTCTTCTGGGACTGAGGCCGCCAGCTGCTGAAGCTTCTTGCTGACTGGGCAAAAACTCTTCTAGCCCTTGTGCCTGCCTGCACCCACACCCACCCTAGCTCCACAGCTATGGCCACCTTCCACTGGTCTGCTTCTTGCAGCTTCTAGGTCCCAGGCCCGCTAGCTGGACTTTGCATGCCTGTGGCCAGTGCTGAACCAGGGACTGACCTGGGGACCCTGCAGGGCCCAGGAGAGGGGTGGAAGTGGGAGGAAAGCAAGTCTGGAAGCTGATTACTATACAGGGAGACCCCACCCCTCTCTCTGGGGCTTCCTTTCCCCTTTTGGATAACAAATACTGGCCTATCGTCAAGAGAAGTCGTCAGAAGTAGTGGAGTTTCACAGGAGGCAGGGGCTTGGGTAAAGGCTGCTGGGAGGGCTAGAGATTGTAACTTCTCCCCATCTCTGCTTTGGAACCTAGCTCAGGAGCAACTGACACTGCCTTTGACCGTTATCTTGAATGAATGACCAGGACATGGGTTTGTGTGTAAAATGGGAAGGTGTCCTTGAATTAGTTAGAGAAGGGATTTACAATGACCGTAGCCTCTTCTAGTGCTTTGCAGAGGGGCCTTCATGGCTGCCCCCATGAGACATCTGCCATCATGCCCATCCACAGTGAGTGCCCAGTGGCCTTGCTACGGCCTCTCTCCCAGGCCAGCTTGGACTCTTAACTTTGGTCAATGAAGCTGTCCGAGTGACAGCCAGGCCGTGGGCAGGTTACAGGCCCTGGAGGCTGGCCTGGGATTTAGTGCCTGCAGGAAGAAATTGAATTTTGCTTCTTTGTCGAACATCGGCGGAGAGCACCAGGCGTATATCAGGAGGTTTATGGCTCTTCCTGCATGGCTGCCACTGCCTGTCACTCTGGGGGGCCTCTCCCATTCTGCTCAGCTGAGGACAGGTCCTTTTGTCTGGCTTTTCCTGTGGTCCCCTGGCCTAGTGGTCTATAGTGGGCAGAGCAAGGCTTTGCCCTCATGGGCTGGCACTGGCTTGGCAGGCTGCCATGTGGAGCACAGAGCCAGGAGCAGCCAGCTGGGCTTGGTGGAAGCCGGAAGCAGGAGTTGATTGGTAGCCCGGTGTCGTCGGGTCAGAAAGACCAGGGACAGGAATGGCACTATCATCAGAGCCTCTGTAGAGCCCCCCTCCCCCCCCCCCGGGACTAGAAGCGAATGGAGATTGGATGGCTGGTTGTTCTTGGGTAGAAGGTTGTTTCTGAGCAAGGAGCCCTAGGTTGGCACTCCCAGCTCTTCCTAAGCCTGACCTTTGCTCTTGTCCTCTGTCCTACTTGGCATCTGTCCATGTAATTGCTCTGCACGAAGGGCCCCTGTGGACAGTAGACATGGGGCAAGGTGGCCTCAGCCACATAAGTGCGCTGGCTGGCATGGCCCCTTCCACTCCCCTGGCAGGCAGGAGGTTCCTCTGCTCTGCCACCTCCTCCCTCCTGCTCAACCTTTTCTGATGCGAGAGACAGCAGGCACGTGACTCAGTGTGTTCCATGTGGTGGGGCGTGTCTGTGGGTTGGTGGCATCATCAGGGCTTTGGGGTGTTCTGTGCACAGTGGGAGGACCACCTTTGCTAAGTCCTTGGGTCCTCTCCATGCCCTGCTCCTTGCTTCACCACAGGCCTCGAGAGAATGGGCTGGCACTCAAAACTTCCAGAAAGAGTGAGGTTCACAGGGATCATGGTGACCAGGAGGAGACCCTCATCCTAGCTCCTCTGCTGGGTACTGGGGTAGAGAAGCTGGCTAGCTTCCCCTTCTCTTGGATGCCCTTGAGTGAGATCAGCAGCAAGACCAAATAGAATGGGCTTAGGTTTGTAGGAAGAACAAGGAGGGTGGGATCAGGTGGGCAGTGACCCAGTGGGGTTCCTTGGCCTGCCTCAGAGCCGAGTGCATTTGACAAGAGGGTACAGGCGCCTGTTAATTTCACGCAAACTGCCTTTGATAGATCTCTTGTTATTTTTGGTGAGTTGAGCCATAAATTTGTGCCATCTTGCTGCCGCAATCTGTTAAGTGTGGGGAGAGGAAGAAAGGAAGGCAGGAAGGAAGGAGCTCGCGGAGGGCTGGCACAGGCCGGCTAAGGCTGAGACTTGGAGGTGGATGGCAGAAGTAGTGCCTGGTGCAGAGCCTAGCTCCTGAGGGCTGGCCCTGCCTTGCAGTTCTTGGCTACTGACCCTCCTGTCTCCAGCAGATACCAGCCCATGGGGGTGGCTGTGTAGAGCCATACTCAAGAGAAGAGCCCCATGTGTGATACCTGCCCTCCTCTGCTCTAGATCCCCTTTCTTTGGGGCACTGTCCTACCTCAGCTGGCTGCTGCTGGTCCACCCTCTAGTCTCTGGGCTCTATTTATTTTTGCCAGTCAGTCCTGGGGCTTGAACTCTGGGCCTGGCCACTGTCCCTGAGCTCCTTTTATTGCTTACGGCTAGCACTCTACTATTTGAGCCATAACACCACTTGTAGCTTTTTATGTGATTAATTAGAGATGAGTCTCATGGACTTTCCTGCCCAGGCTGGAACCTCTGTCCTCAGATCTTAGCCTCCTGAGTAGTTAGGATTACAGGCATGAGCCACCAGCACCTGGCTTATTTATTTTTATTTCAAGAGACAAAGTCTTACTGGGTATCCCAAGCTAGCTTCAAACTCTCTATCTTTCTGCCTCTGCCTTCTGAGTTCTGGAATCTCAGGCCTATGCCACCAGGTCTAGCTGGGCTACCTTCTTGAAATGTGTTCATCAGAGGAATATGGGAACTCCTGGGAGGCAAAAGTGGGTCCTGATCTGACTCTGACTCTCTGTCATGTGACTTGGACAAGGTGATGCCATCTTGGTGGCTCAGGATCCCCAGTTCTCTGAGTTACTTCTCTGATCTGGTGCCAGAGACCCCAGTTCTTCCAAAGCATCTCAACCTGGCATTCTAACCCCATTCTGGGATCACTGCCTTTTTTGTTGTTGTTTTTTTTGTGGGCTTGAACTCTAGGCCTGGGTACTATCTCTCAGTTCTTCAGCTCAAGGCAAGCACTCTACTACTTGAGCCACAGGGCTACTTCCAGTTTTCTGGTGGTTAATTGGAGATAAGAGTCTCACAGACTTTCTTGCCTGGGCTGGCTTTGAACCTGGATCCTCGGATCTCAGCCTCCTGAGTAGCTAGAATTACAGGCGTGAGCCACTGATGCCTGGCAACTGCCACCCTCTTTTGAGCCTTCCCTCCACTTCCTCCTTGCCCTTTCAACTGATGCTCCTCTGTCCCCAGGTTCTCCCCTGCTTGTCAGCCTCCCTGCCTGTGCTTGGGCTATCCACCCCCTCTGGAGCACTTTGCCCTCAGTTAGGCAGAGATCTCCCTTAGTCTAAGCCACACATACAATATACTCCACCTTTGTCCCCACTTGGAAGGACCTCAACCTGCCCAGTTGTGTTGTGAGCGTGGCCTTGCTCCTTGTTCAGGCCTCTGTTCTTTTTTTGGCCAGCCCGGTCTGGTGTCAGGAAGTTGGGTCCCCCTTGCTTGCTCGGGGCTCTGAGAGTGAGGAGGTAGGCGTCTCTTAAGGTTGGGTTTTTCTGAAGGCTCTGTACTGTTGGAGACCATGTGCTCCATTCCAGGATGGGGAGTAGGGGAATAGGGCTCAGACTTGGCCCGACCTCTCAGCAGGTAATCCCTTATAAGTGTGGGCCAGGCCTTGGGTTGATTCTGGGTGGGCGAGATCGCAGCGGAGTGAGGAACCCTTTCTGCCCTCCAGCAGAGTGACCATTAGTGTATGATCAAGACCACAGACAGAAGTCATCTAGCCCTGACCCTCTGCACTCTCTAGCTACGTGACCATGACAAATTGCTTTGCCAGCATTTTGCCACCTGTGATGTGGGGAGAGTGGGAGCTGTTCTACAGAGCAGAGGGGAGGATGCGTGGGAATGTAGGTTAGTGCCTAGCACAGTGCCTGGCTGCATTGGCTTACTTCCTGTTGTTGCCAACACACTACCACAGGCTGGATAAATTTTAAAGCAAAGAGGTTCATTTTGGCTCATAGTTTGTTTCAAGGTCAAGAGCCCATTATCCAGCGATGGCCTCTTTGCTGCAGAGTCCCATCACTTGGTGAGAGAAGGGAGTCAATGCACCTTTCCATATTGATTTCTCCTCTTGGAAAGCCACCACAGTTCATCCTGGGGTCTCTACCCACCAAGGCCTCCCAGAGGCCCCACCTTTCAAACACTATATTCAGATTAGGTCTCCATTCCCTTATTACCTTAAAATGGAGATTCAGTTTCAACACATGAACCCTTGGGACACACTCAAGCCACATCCAAGCTATAGCACTGGCATGCCATAGATCTCAAATAAATCGTCGTAGAGTTCAGCATACCGGTTGGACTGCATGAGCTGGATGCTGAGGGGGACGGAAGAGTGGGGGAAGCAAACTGCAAAGAGGTGGGAAAGGAATAGAGAAGGTAATTCTGAGTTGGGTTTTGAGGAATGAATAGGAATCTCACTAGTCTGGGAGGTTTCTCCTTAAATTGAATTGCTTTTCAAATTTAACGTATTAAAGAGATTTTGAATCATAAATGGACAGAGTATCACTGTCTGAAATTGAAGATAAGCAAAGAAACAACCACAGGGGAGACAAAGCAACCTTATTAAATTCTAGCTCCATGCCCTTCCTGCCTCTCCACTGGCTAGTAGCGCAGGTGGGGATTTGTGAGTCTAGGGCTATACAGAGACTGCCCTTTATGCAGTTGGAAGGATGCCTCTGAGGTGACTGGAAGGGAGATGTGCTCTATTAATCATGGTGGGACAACAGGCTCTAGTAGGACCACAACCCAACTATCTTAGCTAGTCAGCAAATCGTTCTAAACAGAGACCCAGAAAGGAACAACTTTCCCAATCCAGGATGATGTGTTAGTTCATGGTCACGAGCCTCCCAAGCCATCCTGCCCTGTGCTTTGGGAAAGCCTCGAGGAAGGGCTTTGGCGGCAGAGGGAACAGCCTGTGCAAAGGCGGAGAGGTGTGAAACATCCAGAGTAAGAGCTATAAGAGGATGAGCTGCTGGCTGGCAGCCCTGGTTGAGGGAGATGGGGCCAGGGCTCTGCCTGCCATCCCAAGACAAACCAGGACCTCATCCTGCTGGCCAGCAGCTTAAAGGCAGCAGAAATGGGGCGTCGCAGAGGAGAGAGGTTGAGTTAGATGTGGTCCCTGCTCTCCTGGAGTTTCTGGCCACAGGAGGAGGTGCAGCGGCCCAGCCAGCTCAGGATGTGGGAGGCTGGGTGAGCAGGTCAGCTGCTGGGGGAGGGAGAGTCTGCGGGGGAGTCTGGTATGCTGGCTGGATGCCTGGTCTAATAGGGAGACCCTGTTGACTGTACTTGCAGGATAGAACCTGGAATTTTCAAAAGCCATTGCTTTCTCCTGTGCTCCTGGAGATTCTGATGCACTGCAGGGCCCAGTAGTCCTGCTGGGGCTAGGGAGCCATAGAAAAGGATAACAGAGCCATGTTTCAAGGAGACCAGTTGGCACCCACTTGGGAGTCTGGGTGGACTCCAAGAGGGTGCAGACAGCCCTAGGAAGGGAGGCCTGCTTTGTACATCTGAGCACTCTTTCCCTGTGGAAGTAGTAATTATCATGGCTATTTTTTTTTAACACATTCAGACATGGGAGGCTGGGGGGGTCAGGTTGTGTGAAGTTTGGGGAGCATGGCCTAGCAGGTATCCACAGCCCTGCAAAGTGGCAAAAAGCATATGAGCCCTGCCTGCCGAGGCCAGGCTGAACTAAGGGTGGCCCCTGTTGGTTGTGTGGGGAAAAAAAAAACCCGAAACCCAGGTTTGTTGAATGCTTGTTTTGTGCCAGGCTGTCCAAAGTCCAGGTCCTCTGTACCAAAGGGTGCTAGACACAGACTTTCCCTGGGGCGGCAGAAGAAAGAGCCAAGATAATGACAGCTAGAGCAAAAGGCGACCTGGGGACTAGGCTATAGAAAGAGGGTCAGCCGGCCGGCGCCGGTGGCTCACACCTACAATCCTAGCTACTCAGGAGGCTGAGATCTGAGGATCGCGGTTCAAAGCCAGCCTGGGCAGGAAAGTCTGTCTGTGAGACTCTTATCTCCAATTTAAAAAAAATTAGAAAACAGGAAGTGGCACTGTGGCTCAAGTGGTAGAGCACTCACCTTGAGCTGAAGAGTGCAGGGACAGCACCCAAGCCCTGAGTTCAAGTCCCACAACCGACCAAAAAAAAAGAAAAAAGAAAAAAAAAAAGAAAGAGGGTTAGCCTCCCCAAATCCTTGTGTGCCAGCTTAGGAGGGCTTCTTGGAAGAGGTGGAACTTGACATGTGGAAGATTTGGGGGCAGATTGAGATGGAAGGAAGAGTATTGGAGAGGAGGAATAGAGGAAAGCGTTTTCCCTGCTCAAGGGATCATGAGAAGAAGATGCCCCCGCGGCCCCATGTGGAAGGATATGTTACTTATACTTTCTGTTGAAGAATCTGAAGCTCAGAGAGGTGTAATGACTTGTCTAAGGCATGCAGCAAGACAGTGGCAGAGCTGAGCATCAAACCCACATCAATCTGGCTCCAGAATCTGTGTCCTCCCTCCCACTGGTCCACGTAGCCTTGCAGTCTGCTTGCTGCCTAGCAGGAAAGGAAAACAAGACTGGATATATCAGTAAGGGCTGGAGGTTTATACTGAGCCATCACAGTGGGAAGCCACTAAAGGTTACTGAGGAGATCCAGGCTCCTACCAGGGGAAGGGAAATAGACAGAAATAGACCTGGGGCTCTGCTGGGCTTGAGAAATGACCTGGGTCCCATGGCCTTAGGGAAGGAGAGTTCAAGGAGGGCTGCATTTTGTCCATCAGAGCCAGCATAGTTTAGTGGAGAAAGCAGACCCTCGGAATTAGGCAGGCCTGGGTTCGTGTCCCACCTCAGCCTCTTTCTGGTGGAAGGTGCCTTTTTCATTTGTGGACAGACTGATCCTTGTGAGAACTGAGCAAAGTGCTGTCAGCAGAGTGCACAGTAACTGATGCTTGGAGGTGTGTGATAGGTTACCTTCATTCAAAACAAGGGTCAGCAGGTGGTTGAGTGAGGACAGATGTTATAGGCAGCAGGTCTATCTGTGCCTGATACTGGTGGCTGATGGGAAAGCTGATGGGCTGTAGGCCTTCAAGTGACAGAGCCCTACTGGTACCTGGAAGAGGTAACTGCATAGCAGGTATCCACAGTCCTGCAAAATGGCAAAGAGCTCATGAGCCCTGCCTGTAAGCCATCCTCAACACTTGGGCAATGTATTAACATGGCCATGTATTAACATGGTTCCGGGTCCTGCCAGTCCTCTTGGATGATGCCTGTCTTAGCTTTCCCAAGGGTCTTCCCTGTTCTAGATGCAAAGATGGCTGGGGCCTGGGCATAGGGGCAGAATCAGTGTTCCTGACAACGAATGCTACCTGGTCTCTTATCTCCTTGCCCTTCTGGGAGAACTGGCCGGGGGTGGGGTGGGATGAATCACTGGCCTCTCCTGAGTGAGGACAGCGGTCTGTGTAAGCTCTGGCTGTGCTGCCTTAAGCCTGTTCTTTTCCTCCCAGCTCAGGAGACTGGGAGAGAGACCCAAAAGCTGGCTTGGGACATGTTCTGACTTCTAATAAGATAGATGACCTCTGCATATATCATGGGGCTGGCCAGCAAATGGTTGATGAGCTGTTTGAGAACAGGGTTCCACGGGGAACAGGCGAGTCCACAAGCTGCTCGGGTGGTCTCTGACATGGTCTTACGTGAAGGGCTTATTGCATGCCAGGCTGTGGGGAGACGACTGTCTAGATCCAGTAATGGGCCTGGTGCTTAGCAGGCTAGACAAGAGGATTGGGCCATACTTGGAACAAGCTGCACAGCGTCTCCAGAGTATTGACAGTCAGACGCCAGGCTTGGTTCTGATAGAGGTCCAGAATCCCATCACAGAGCCTGTCTTAATATCCCTACAATGAAGGTTGGCACTGCCAGGTAGAGCTGACGTCTTGTAGGGGACTATTTCTGCTTACCCCCCATGGGGAAGCCAGCAGCATGGTGTCCATTGGCATTCATTTATTGATATTTTTCTTGTCTGGACTCTGTGCTGGTATTCCCAGGGGCCAGAGACATGACTCACATACAGCCTTCAACCCTCAAAGGACTTGAGGTGAGGATAGGGCATTTCAGACAGCTGGAAGACTGAAGCCATTTGTAATAAAAAGGCCAGACCATCCTACCCCGGGCGTGGACGATAAGGAAGGGCTTCCTCCATGGGTTGTTATTTGAGATGGTCTGAAGGTCGAGTAGGAACTTTCTAAGTACAGAAGCCAGAGAGCAAGCAGTAGAAGCTAGAGAGGAGATGAGAAGTTTGACAGGAGAGATGTTCACGAGTTCAAACAGCTGTGGAGCACGGGAGAGGCAGGGCCTGGATGTAATGACTAGGAGTGCTGGGTCAGAGGAGGGTCATTAAGTGTTGGGGTGCATGTGCAATAAAAACAGGACAAAATATGGGTGTCTGCTATGGGAAGCAGCAGGAAAGTTGACCGGTCAAGGGGACAAGACCCTGATAGAGCAGCCCCCCCATATAGAGAGGTGGGGTGGGGGCAGGATGTTTCAAGGCGGGAAAGAGAAACAGGGCCAGCTGCGGCCCAGAGTCCAGTGACACGAGGCCTGTGAAGTGTCCCAGCATTTCACAGCCCGGAGGATGGTGATGACTATGCTGAGAACAGTTTCAGCAGAAGGATGTGGGCAGCAGCTGACTGCAGAGGATCAACAGGGGAAGTGACATTTGAGCCAGGAAGTGGATGACAGGTGAGAAAGTGGCGTGGCAGCAGAGGAGCACTTGGTGTCAGAGGGAAGCCCAGGGCAGGGAGAGGAGGGAGGAGAATGCAGGGAGGGGGGGGGGGATCCCTAGAATGGTGGCTTAGTCATGGGCTGCCACAGGAGAGGATGAGGAGGAGATGCTGGGTGGCGAGTCTTCCTGGGAAGGCAGAAAAGAGGGTATAGGACTAAGGTGGCTTCTGGAAGCAAAACTGGGAGGGGGTGGGGGGGATGATGGGGAAGCCAGGAAGTCCTAGTTCTATCTACTCTGTGAAGAAGGCCATGGCTGAGACAGTGGCAAGGTAGGTTGGGTCCTGTGAGCCCAGAGGGGAATGAAGAAGGAACAGGCCAGAAGGGCTGCGGAGAAGCCCCATGTGCCTAGCAGACGTGGACTGGACCTGTCACAGTGCCAGTTGGCCCAGTCACAGATTTCTCAGCAGCCTGGGAGTGGGGGTGGAGAAGGCAGCTAGTCACAGGGCTCCAGGCTGGGGATGGCTGAGCGGGTGTGGCAGAGGGGCTGGGTGGGGGGACTGAGGAGCTACCAGCATGGCCTGATTCTCCTCTGCGGTCAGGTAGAGGCAGGTTCCACGTGAAGCCAGGAGGACCCCTGGAGGAGGCAGGGAGGCTGCTGGGTGGCTGAGGAGGGGGCCACAGGGGTGAGGTTGTGAGAAGAGATGGTCAAATCAAAGCTGATAGTCCTGTCTAATGAGCATTTACCACAGGCTAAGCATAGGGCTAGTGTTCCTACGGTGGGGATGTTATGAGTAGTGGTCACTCGATGGGAATGCAGAGTTCAGAGAGAGAAGAAATTTACTGCGTGCCAGCCCAGGCAGGGCTCTTAGGTGTAGAGCCTGGACTGGGCAGCAGGGGGCATAGTGAGCACAGCCCTCTGGGGGTGCTTGTTTGGTGCTACCCAACTTTCACAAATAAGAGAGATGTAGCGGGGTGAAAGTAGTACCTTGTAGTCTGGGAACAGTGTGGGCTGAGCCTTGTTCCCAAATATTCTTCCATCCCCCCTTCCCAGTGGCCCCTACATGGATGATTCCTTTCCCTTCTGCTTTCCTGTCTCCTACCTGCTGCCTATTCTATATGGCTACCTGAGAGGAAAGTTCATTGATGAAGAAGGAAGGTTTATTTCACCTTACAGTTTTGGAGGTTTCCATCCATGGCTAGTTGGTCCTGTTGCTTTGGGGTCTGGGGTGAGGCCACACACCATGTAGGGAGTATGTAGTGAACAAGCCTGTCGACCTCATGCCCAGGATTGACAAGGAAGGGAAGACAGAAAGGGCAGGGTCCCTAATCCCCTTCAAGAGCATACTTCCCAATAACCAGAAGGCCTCCCACCAAGAACTTCCTACCACCTTCCAATAGCCCAAACCTGAGAACATTCCAGATCCAAACTACAGCAGAGTCAGGCCTGGCGGAGATCTTGCCTGTGCAGGAGGGCAGGCTAGAAAGAATGGAGCCTCTGGGCTGGTGGGGCTGCCTAGGCCTAGACCAGACACATCAATCTAGCAACTGAGAGGCCTCCTGGGGTACCTGCTGCTCTTCTGTCTATAGGGGCAGCAGAGGCAGGGCTCTGGGCTGTAGGTCCCTGCTCTAACGCCTTGGGTCTCCGGGGAGTGACATTTCAATCTGTGCTTCCATATCCTAGTCCAGTACCACTTGGGGGGGCAGAAATGCCCCATATCCAGTCCTTGGCCACAGCAGTTGTATTCCAACTGAGCTTCAAGCTCACGGAGTTGTGTGCTTTTAGACAAGTCATTCCCCATTCTCTGCTCTTCAGTTTCTCTGTCTCTCAACTGAGATGGTGGTCCTTCTTCCCAGGGAGAGGAACAGGAGGAAAGATACTTCTCTAGAGCTTATTAATAGGGATAGCCATTTTCTTCCAAATCTCCCCTGTCTGGCTGAGGCAAGAGATAGAAAAGCCTCAGTTTCCTTATCTGTGAAATGGTGGTAGGGGACAGGGGGCAGGATGCAATGCTCTCTCTGCATCACCTGCAGTTGCTTCCAGGCCCTCAGGCTGAGGACTGGCAAGGCTGCTCTCTTTGTGCCACTGTGGCAGGATTGAGCTGGCTTTTGCTGAGCCCCTGCCGCCACCTCCGTGTTCCAGGTGAGGAGCCGGAAGAGGAACCGAAGGTGAAAACCCAGTGGCCAAGGTCTGCAGATGAGCCTGGGCTATACATGGCGCAGACAGGTAACTCGGGCCCGCCTCCCTTCCTCTGTGGCGGGGGCCCGACTGTGTGGCGTCTGGTGGCATGTGTGCTTGGCGTGTGCCTGTCTGTGTCTATGTCTTGGAGCTCAGTTGTGTCTCTGCCATGTGAGGCCTGTGGGCAGGGCTGCCACTTGGGGGTCAGGGTAGGAGGGTCCCTCTGATGCTTCCCCTGCCCCTATCTTGTTGGTGCTCCCCTAGCCCCATGAGATGGAATGTGTGGGAGGTGTCCCCTGCCGCCGACGCTGTCCCTCTCTTGTAGGCGACCCGGCAGCTGAGGAGTGGTCCCCGTGGAGCGTGTGTTCCCTGACGTGTGGGCAGGGTCTGCAGGTGCGGACCCGCTCCTGCGTGTCCTCCCCCTATGGGACCCTGTGCAGCGGGCCCTTGCGGGAGACCCGGCCCTGCAACAATTCAGCCACCTGCCCAGGTAGGCCCGACCTCCTCCCTGCCCTGTCTGCCAACAGGGTTAGATCTTACCTGGTACTTGGGCACATGAATCTTCTTTAAAATAAACAGACTCAGCTGCCCCCTCTTTTCACTCAGCGAACCCGCCTACCTCCCACACCATGCCTAGCCCCGTGCACTATGCCAGCCTGGGGACATAGATAAACCTGGCCGTGTATACCACTGGGCTCTACTCTGGGCACCTCACTCTCTGGATGCCTACCTATGTCCTGGTCATCAAGGCTCAGCCTTCCTTTCACTGCCTCCTGACTGTACTCAACTAGCTCTAAGTTCTCCAGTTCCACCACCGCTCTCCCAGCTCCCTGAATTTGCTTATTCTTGTCCTGCTCCCACACTGGCTAAGCAGTTCAGCTCCTCCTTGAAAATGTAAGATGAATGCCACTTTTAATTTAAAAATGAAGCCTTCCTGGACCTCTTCCTCTCCTCTCTGGGCTCGCTATCCTACTCCCCAGAGTGCCTCCCCTGGACCCTTGGGCCTTTCTCAGTTAAGCATATAGTTAGGGAAATGCATGTGCCTGCCCGGAACAGGTGGTGTCTGCGAGGGGCAGGGCAGGGCAGCCTGCTCCTTGCTTCCTGCCGGGGAGCGGTGAAGTGCTGACTGAATTTAGAGGAAGGTCTATCTGAGGAGGGCCCTTGGTAACTGCGATTGAGGCAGGAGCTTGCAGAGGGCAAGCTTGGTAACTGGGGGTGAGGCAGGAGCTTGCAAAGTTGTGTTCCAGTGTGTGAGATCGTTGTGTTGGTGTCCATGTACCGGTTCATGTGTATTTGTGTGT
Source organism: Dipodomys spectabilis (assembly GCF_019054845.1). Lineage (NCBI taxonomy): Eukaryota > Metazoa > Chordata > Mammalia > Rodentia > Heteromyidae > Dipodomys > Dipodomys spectabilis. Next base: position 40,621,291 of record NW_024870679.1, on the reverse strand, counting down.
CCATGCGCTTGGGGCTGGGAGGGGCACTTCTGTTGTCCCTACACTGCCATGTTGGATTCAGGCTCTGGGTCTGGGAGTGGGAAGGGAGGGGGAAGGTGGGTCTTGGGTTGCCTTGTGCCTCCAGGAGAGGAGGACTCTGGTTCCCCTCTTCGGTTGATCCTACTGACCGTCCGGGTGTCCACAGGCTCTGTCCTGTGTGAGTTGAGACCTGTCTGCCACATTCCCTCCACCGGCTGAATTCTGGGACCCTGAGCAATTTCCCAGGCAACAGACCCCTGGCAGAGCCAATAAGGAGCAGTCACAGAACTGCAGAGCTCCTCATTGGTGGGCGGATGGGCAGGCTCTGGTAGTGGGCGGCGCCGAGGTGCTGCCCAGCCACCGGCCACGTGCTTCCTTGCAGTGCACGGCGTGTGGGAGGAGTGGGGGTCCTGGAGCCTGTGCTCCCGCAGCTGCGGGCGCGGGTCCCGGAACCGGATGCGAACCTGCGTGCCCCCCCAGCACGGCGGCAAGGCCTGCGAAGGTCCCGAGCTGCAGACTAAGCTCTGCAGTATGGCCGCCTGCCCGGGTCAGTAGTGCCAGGGGGCTTGTAGGCAGGCGCTGCCCAGCCGGTGTGTGTGGGTGGTACTGGTGGGGGGAGACCCAAGGGAGACAGTCAGGTCCAGTGCCCTGCCCCTGGGGGGACCCCGAGAACTCTGACCAAGCATGCGGAGACTGGAGACCATGCCTGCAAGTGTGGGTGGTGAGCCCCAGCCCTGACTTGGGGTTGGCACACTGTGACCCAGACAAAACAGGACTGCTTACCAATGCCCCTACCTCCAAACCCCTGTCTGCCTTTGCTATTAACAGCACTTTGGTGCCTCTAGCCTGCTGGACTGATTGGACATCTGGGCTCAAGTGCAGGCAAAGATCAGAAGCAGCCCTGTCCTCAGCAAGAGGAGCACTCACCCCTCTGTACTGAGTGGAGAGGTGTCCTGTGTTCCTAGAGCAGATGACAGGCAGGCAGGATGAGGCCCAGCTTCACCTGAGCACTCCAACCCCCTCCACTTGCCCTGCTTGAATGGGTCTGGCCTGGCACAAGTCTGAATGCCAACCAGCTTCTGTTATCTCCCCATACTACTCTGCCCCCAGCACTCTACCTACTTTCTGCTCAACGGCCACCCCTGCTTGTGTCTCCCCATGCAGTGGAAGGCCAGTGGCTAGAATGGGGTCCCTGGGGCCCATGCTCATCCTCCTGTGCCAATGGGACCCAGCAGCGCATCCGGAAGTGCAGTGTGGCAGGCCCGGCCTGGGCTACGTGCACGGGAGCTCTCACTGACACCCGTAACTGCAGCAACCTCGAGTGCCCTGGTAAGTGCTTGGCATGAGGGTGGCGGGTGGCAGTGGGAAGCCCTGGCCCTGGAAGCGGGCCCCCGCAGCCTCTCCCACTCCCCTTCTCCCACAGCCACTGATGGCAAGTGGGGGCCGTGGAATGCATGGAGCCTGTGCTCCAAGACATGTGACACAGGCTGGCAGCGCCGCTTCCGCATGTGCCAGGCCACGGGCACACAGGGCTACCCCTGCGAAGGCAGCGGAGAGGAGGTGAAGCCCTGCAGTGAGAAGAGGTGTCCAGGTAGGCTGACACGACCCCTCAGGGGGCTGGAGGCCTGCGCGTGAGCCCAACTGAGCCTTCCCTGTCTCCACAGCCTTCCATGAGATGTGCAGGGATGAGTATGTGATGCTGATGACCTGGAAGAAGGCAGCAGCTGGTGAAATCATCTACAATAAATGTCCCCCCAATGCTTCGGGTAAAGCTGTTGCACACCCTCACTGGACCCCCTGCCTCTGAGTCTGTATCCTGAGGGAGTGGGTGAGAGCCTGGCCCTCATTCCTAGCCCTCTGTCTTGTCCTCCCGCAGGGTCTGCCAGCCGCCGCTGTCTCCTCAGTGCCCAGGGTGTGGCATACTGGGGACTGCCCAGCTTTGCTCGCTGCATCTCCCATGAATACCGCTACCTATACCTATCAGTGAGTGTGCCCTGCCAGATAGGATGCTGGGTATCTGTCCCAGACTCTTGGCTCACCCCCATGTGCCTTAGCATATGCTGTGCTCACTTCTGCTGGGCTGGGCCTCTCTTTGGCTGACAAACTCCTACTCATATGTGAAGAGCTACCTCTCAAGTGTTTTCTTGGTCTTACTGCTCACCCCTGTGCTCCTGTATCTCCCGAGCCTCTCAGTTATTAGATGTTAAGAATGCTTATTTAAATGTCTCTATCCTACTAGAGTTGAAGCTCTTTGAAAGCAGGGACAAAGTTGAGTTTGTTTTTGTATCCTCAGTGCCCGATCCAGGGCCTGCTATAGGGCCAGGGTGGTTTCAGCAGCAGGGGCATGTATGTACATGTTTCGGACTCTATTAGGTATTGGTTTGCATTCCAGGTTTGTATTGGTAGGGAGGCAGAGCTCACTGTACTGCACTTCTTCATGTGCAGGACCCTTTGTGATGGGGAGCATGTTCTTTCTTCAAATGCTTCCACTTGAGTCTTTTCAAGTACCTTCTGAGGTGCTCCCTCTCCCCTCCTCCACTCCCTCTCCTCTGTCTCCTTCTTGGACTCTGTCTCCCCTGAGCCCCTTTGAGCAGTTCTCTCTGACCTTGTATGAAAGCAGTGGATAGATGGGAATGGGATGGGCCAGGGGCTGCTCCCGGTTCCTTATGCTCCAGTGACAGAGGCCCGCATGTCACCTGCAGCTTCGTGAGCACCTGGCCAAGGGGCAGCGCATGCTAGCGGGCGAGGGCATGTCCCAGGTGGTGCGCAGCCTTCAGGAGCTACTGGCCCGACGCACCTACTACAGCGGGGACCTGCTCTTCTCTGTGGACATTCTGAGGAATGTCACTGACACCTTTAAGAGGGCTACCTACGTGCCCTCGGCTGATGACGTGCAGGTACCATCTGTGCTGCCCTCAGGAAGAGAATCCCCAGCCCGAAGGGGAGGCTGAGGTCCTGGTTCCCAGGGACCAAGGCTCCCTGACCCTTCTTGCTCTCTCCCTAGCGCTTCTTCCAGGTGGTGAGCTTCATGGTAGATGCAGAGAACAAGGACAAGTGGGACGATGCTCAGCAGGTAAAGGCTACAACTTCTTGGGCTGCTCATGACCCACCCCAACCTTGAACCCTTACACCTTACACGCTCTCTGTCCCCAGGTGTCCCCTGGCTCTGTGCACTTGCTCCGTGTTGTGGAGGACTTCATTCATCTGGTGGGCGATGCCCTCAAGGCCTTCCAGAGCTCTCTGATTGTCACGGACAATCTGGGTACAAGGAGGCAGGCAGGGGAGGGGGTGCTGGATGTGACCGAACCCAAACCACCACTGTGGGTGAGGGATGGTTTCTGATGGGCTCTTCCTATTATTCTTTCATGTACAGATTCTTTCTTTCCTCCATTTAATCCTGTGATTGTATCTTTCTCTCCTTGTTCCTTCCTCCACTCCACCTCTGCATTGCCCACTTCTCTGTATTCATACCAATCCTGGTACTGCCTTCTGTGGTGTGTGTCTTCCTCTGGGTCTGTTCCCTTTGTCTGCGGTGTGGTGTGTTCCGCCCGCCTCCTCCCACTGCAGTGATCAGCATTCAGCGGGAGCCCATCTCCGCTGTGTCCAGCGACATCACCTTTCCCATGCGGGGCCGCCGGGGCATGAAGGACTGGGTACGACACTCAGAGGACCGTCTCTTCCTGCCCAAGGAGGTGCTCAGCCTCTCCTCCCCAGGGAAGCCTGCTACACCTGGGGCTGCGGTAGCAGCAGCAGCAGCAGTGGGCAACCCTGTCAGGGGGAAAGGCCCAGGAACGGTGCCCCCAGGGCCAGGCTACTCCCACCAGCGTCTCCTCACCGCAGACCCTGATGAGTCCTCTTACTTTGTGATTGGTGCTGTGCTCTACCGCACCATTGGCCTCATCCTGCCACCCCCCAGGTGAGTCCAACCTGAGCAGAGAGATCCACCAGCAGCCCTGTATCCTCAGGGACCCCTCACCTGGCTCTGGATACAACTGCTTCCCAAAGGCTGTGCTAGCATCCAGGACTTGGTGAATGGACCCAAAATCCTGGCCATTGAGCTCTCGGTTTTCCCCTGGGTCTTGGCGCCTGGCAGCCCCCACCCCCATCCAGAGTAGCTTCAGGGTTCCTCCTGGGAACCTGTGTCGTGATCTGACCTCAGTGTCTGTTCCCCAGGCCTCCCCTAGCTGTCACTTCCCGGGTGATGACAGTGACCGTGCGGCCTCCCACCCAGCCTCCAGCAGAGCCCCTCATCACTGTGGAGCTCTCCTATATTATCAATGTGAGTGGAGGCCCCGCTGGGAACCCTGAGTATATGCCAACCCTGGTAGCCAGAGACCTGTCTGGTGGGAAGGTAGTCTCTCTCTATGGTGGGCTGGACATTGGCCACGGCGGCTGTGGTGGTGACCAGGGTTGGTGGCCTCCCCACCCTTAGCTACGTGCCTGTCTTCTGCTCTGCAGGGCACCACAGATCCCCACTGTGCCAGCTGGGACTACTCCAGAGCGTAAGTGGGGCAGCTCTTGGAACCCCCCCCCCCCCCCGTCAGAAAAGAGGAATCTTTTATGTAGTCATTATAGTCAATGTACGTTATATAGAAAATGGTCTACATAACTTGAGGGTAGGGAGGAGGAAAATAGGGGAAAACAAAGGAAGGGGTGACATTAGCCAAGAAGCATTGTACTTACAACTTGCCTTAATGGAATTGTAACCCCTTTGTACAGCTACTTTAAAAAAAGAGAAAGAGAGAAAGGAATTTCCCAGTGGCATCTTGGTACCATCCTTGGCCTGAAGGCTCAAGAGAATATATTAGGGCTCCCTGTTATTACCTCAGGGATATGGCCTTGTCCTTTATTTTGCTTGTCTCTTGCCGGTGGGCAGCACTAGTAAAGGCAGGGCTATAGAGCTGGGCCCAAGGTTCATGATACCTCTCTCCCACCCAAGAGATGCCAGCTTGGGGGACTGGGATACTGAGAGCTGCCAGACCTTGGAGACCCAGGCAGCCCACACACGCTGTCAGTGTCAGCACCTGTCCACCTTTGCTGTCTTGGCCCAGCCTCCCAAAGACCTGGTGAGTACGAGAGATGTGCCATGCTGGGCAAGGGAGGAGACCCCTAGGCTGCCAGAGCTGTCTGATGGTGCTGTCAGGCCCTGGGTGATCTTCAGTGTACCTCTCTGTGGGCATAGCTGTGGATTACACATGGAGCTGGGGCCCTCGGGATGAGGCAGATAACCATGACATCTGCCGGAGGGTATGGGTGGGCTTGCCCGTGTGTGCATCTACTTGTATGTGGAAGAGTGTAAGTGTGGACCACATGTGTGAGTAGGTTTGGTCTGCACTGTGTGAACAATAGTGAGTGTCCTTCTGCATGTGAGATCCCTGTCTGCACCAGACAGGGACCGGGCGCCCTGCTGCTGCCCTCTCCCAGCAACCCATCTCCCACAGACCCTGGAGCTGGCGGGCGCCCCCTCGGTTCCCCTGGTGATAGGCTGTGCGGTGTCCTGCATGGCCCTGCTCACACTGCTTGCCATCTATGCTGCCTTCTGGAGGTAGGTTGGATGTCCGATGGGGTGGGAGGTGGCTAACCCAGCCACCCCGGGTCGGACAGGCAGCCAGCACCTCTGCCTCTGCCTGCTGTGCTCCATTAGGTTCATAAAATCCGAACGCTCTATCATCTTGCTGAACTTCTGCCTGTCCATCCTGGCTTCCAATATTCTGATCCTCGTGGGCCAGTCCCGGGTGCTGAGCAAGGCAGGTGCAGGCTCCCGGGGATGTGAGAGGCTGAGGGTGGGGCGTGCCTGCAGGTGGCGGGGTGTGTGTGTGTTTGTGTGGATGTCTTTAAGGGATATTGGGGAAAGGGTGTGTGCGTGTGGAAGTAGCATGTGAGCATATGTGAGGGCGTTGGAGAGGGGGTGTGTGTGTACTCAGTAATGAATGTTTGTGTATGCATCAGTGAACGTGTGTATGAGCTGAGTGCCTGGGTGCACGTGTGTTGGGCTGGTGGCATTGGGCCTCCCTCTTATTTGGGGCGGCCTCCTGTGCCACCTGCCTGTGACGGACCCATACTGTCCTCTTTGACCTTCTTTGTACTCTGTACTGCGGATGCCTGGTATGGGGCTTATTTGGCTCCCTGTCTGTCCCCCTCTCTGTCAGCCCTGTCTGCCAGTCTGTGTGTGGGTGGCCTGCCTGCCCACCTCCCCGGATGCGGAGTGTTGTGTGCGTGTCATCAGGCCCGTGTCGTGCTGTGTGTGGGTGCAGGAAGGCGGGGGTGCCTGGCAGGACTCTCTCGGGGGCGGAGCTCTGGTGGGCGGCTGGTCACAGCAGCGCCCAGCAGCAGGTGTGGGAAGCTGGCGCCTCCCACCCTGGCAGCGGCTCAGGGACACTCCCTCCCGTTCCCTCTCCCTGCAGGGCGTATGCACCATGACGGCTGCCTTCCTGCATTTCTTCTTTCTGTCCTCCTTTTGCTGGGTGCTTACCGAGGCCTGGCAGTCCTACCTGGCTGTCATTGGGCGGATGCGCACCCGCCTCGTTCGCAAACGCTTCCTCTGCCTGGGCTGGGGTGAGCAAGGCCAGTGCTGGGCTCTGCTTCTGGGCCTTGGGTGGCAGGGGCAACCAGCTTTGGCCCTGGTCCAGCTCTCTGGGAATGTGGGTCATCTGGGCTGGGAGCAGTCAGGGAAAATAAGAGGGTCCTGAGTACCCACAGTCTTCTCAGTATGGTTCCTGTGCTCCCCTAGGTCTGCCTGCCCTGGTGGTGGCTGTGTCTGTGGGCTTCACACGCACCAAAGGATATGGTACATCCAGCTAGTACGTGGGCCTCCTGTATGGGTGCTGGGGCTGTGGGGCTGTGTGGGTCTAGGCTGGGCATTTGCCTTCTTAGGCTAAGATTCTGGCTCAAACCTCTTGTAGGTCTTTGGGCCAATTCCTCTGTAGCTCTGAGCTTCAGTTTCCTTGATTGTGAAAAAGACGTGCTAGGATTAGATAATGTCCCCTCACCAACTTGGAGCTCAGAGGTCAGCCTCCTTCTTTCATGTGATAGCCCAAGGGCTGGGCCTGATGTTCTTGACCTTTGTTGGAAGGAAAACCAAGTTTCAGTAAGAGCTCACTCTAGCGCAGCCTGAGGCTCATTCTCAACTGGTAATGCGCACAAGATAGCAGAGACTGAGGGGTGGTATTTGAGGGTGGGGTAAGAGCTGCTGGGTACCTGATGTTCCCTTCTCCCCCTCACCCCCACTCTAGCTGCTGGCTTTCCCTGGAGGGCGGTCTGCTCTACGCCTTTGTGGGCCCTGCAGCTGTCATTGTCCTGGTATGTTCCCTTTACAGCATCCTGGGAGAGATGGAGGCCTTCTGTCCTGTCATCTTGTCCTTCTGCTTCTTCCCTGCCCTCTAGTTGCCACCTGAGGACAGGGACCTATCCCTGATGGGCACCTGGTGACCCTGTCTTCTCTTTTGCCCCTTCCGGCCCGCAGGTGAACATGCTCATTGGAATCATCGTCTTCAACAAGCTCATGGCTCGTGATGGCATCTCAGACAAGTCCAAGAAGCAGAGGGCTGGGTAAGGGGAGGGTCTCTGACTTGGCCTTTCTGGAAACATCAGGGAGGGTGGGCTAGGGGCATTCTTGGAGACTCAGGGCTTGCCAATGCCATCTGGGCTCCCCGGCCTTGGGGCATCAAGGGTGCAAGCAAGGTGGGCGCCCGGAGTGCTCAGCTGCAGCCCCTCGCCCACCCTAACCCAGCTCTCTTTCTCTCTCGTCTGCCCTCCCCTCCCACCCCTCTCGGGGCTCATTCTGCCCCTGTCTCCCGGCTTCCCATGTGTTTCCCCTTTCTCCCATGTCTGTGCTGCCCCTCCCTCCCCCCCCTGAGGTCGGAGCGGTGCCCCTGGGCCAGCCTGCTCCTCCCCTGCTCGGCGTGTGGAGCGGTCCCCAGCCCCCTGCTCAGCTCAGCCTCGGCCAGGAACGCCATGTTAGTCCTGGGGGGTGGTGGGGATGGGTGGGAGCAAAGAAAGGGGGGGGACAGTGCCTGTGGTGGGGGGAGGGAGGATTATCTATCAGTCCAGTGCTCAGGAGAGCCTGCCCTGCCCTCCAATTGCTATGCATTTTTCAGGGCTTGTGAATGAAGTGACAGCGGGCAATGGGGTGTGACTGTGCCCCCCAAGGTGCTGGGTTCCTTTGCCCACCCTTCCCTCCCTCCCCACTCCTGCTCCCGGCTAATGTTCTGCCCAGGCACAGCTACAGACAACTCCTTCTCACACCACTCTGAGGCCCTTAGAATTTGTGAGCTATAGAACCTTAGAGTTAGCACGATAGAATCTTAGAATAAGACAATCAGAAGCGGAGAACATTAGAATGAGTGAATCATAGTCTTATCATCTGTCACAGAATCAAACTTAGGGTTTCAGAAGCATTGAATCTCACAATCAATTGGAGACAGAATCAAGGAGGTAGACAGTTTTATCACACTGAGACCCCTCCTCCCCCAGCATCAGAGAATTGTAAAATCTCAGCTATGCCAGAGCATAAGGACCTCAGGCACAGCCTCCCACCCGGAGCTGCAAATCTGCCTGAACCTTCCTGACCAGTGCGGGGCCAAGGGGCTCTGGAAGGTCCTGATGGCTGGTACTGTTACTGTGAAGCAATAATGAGCCGAGAGCTTGGGCTACCATCTGCAGACTGGTTGGACTTTGGAGTCACCAAGGGTGTGTGTGTGTCCCAGCTTTCCTCTCCTCTGCCCAGCTGGGCACACTCCAGCCTCCTCATCTATAAATTGGGATACTAGTCTTCAGGCCTGTTTATTGGAGTTGTTTTGATCACAATTTGGAATAATCTATGTAAAGTGTTCAGTGTAGGGCCTGGCAGAGAATTGGTGGTTAATCAATGACAGCTCTTATTACTGTGATTAGACCCTCTCTTGATGTTGGCTCCGCCCCTAGAGCTTCAGAAACCATTGTATCCACCCCCTGCTGGGTTGAACGGTGATGAAATACTCTTCCTAGGACAGATATTGGCCACCTGCCCATCTCTCTGCCTTGGCAGAATGGTTCACTTGGCCTTGTCTGCAGCTGTGCCTGACTCCACTGGGGGTACAGAGCAATGGGGCAAAGTGGGATCAGTGTGGCTTCAGACCCTTTTGTCCCTTGTGGGCTATAGCAGGTGTGGGAGGGGAGCAGCTTGAAAGCCAGGGCTCATCTGCCTTTTTCTCTGCCCTCCCCTTGCAAGGAAGCCAGGGATATGTAGGCTTGTCAAACCCCAGCTAGGATCCTTCTGCCCAGGGCTCTGAGCAGCCACAGGCAGCTGATCGTTCCTCCATGGGAAGCTGGGAGGCTGGCCTCCTCCTCACTGGCCCTGGCCCCCATCTTCACTCCAAGGACTTTTGTTCTGGCATCCTTTGCATGCTCTGCCTGTTTGATCTTTCTTCTGGGTGCCTCTTGTCAGTCTCATGCTTTCTTCACTGTGGCTAGTGTCTGTCTTTAGTCCTTTCCTCCTCTCCCCAGCCTACCCAGTGTGTGACCCGGGCGTTTGCATTTTCTCCAAGTTCCCCAAGTTGGGGCCTGCAACTCCCCATGTCCACATCTGACATCTTCTCCATCTCTTTCCCCTGATCTTGCTTCTGCTTTGGCTCAGTGCTCCTGTGTCTGTGGTCCATCCTTCCCACCTCTCCTGCTCCCTGCTCTGCCCTGCACTTCTCTGCTGTCTGTCCCTGTGCTCTATTTCTCTGGCTGCGGCTCTTTGGTCCCTTTTTGCTTGAGGATCCTCCTAAGGTCTGGGAATGTGGGCCCTTGCCAGTCCCCAAGCCCAGTGGAGGCCTAGGCTCCTGCTACTCTGTCTCATGGAGTGTCACTCTGACAAATCCTATTCCATTATCCCCTCAGGGCCTCACTTTGGAGTTCCTGTGTGGTGCTGCCCCTCCTGGCGCTCACCTGGATGTCTGCTGTCCTGGCCATGACAGACCGCCGCTCCGTCCTCTTCCAGGCCCTCTTTGCTGTCTTCAACTCTGCGCAGGGCTTTGTCATCACGGCCGTGCACTGCTTCCTGCGCCGGGAGGTGGGCTGGCTTCTCCTGCCTTGCCAGCCTGCCACACTGGGTTTGGGCTCTGGCTTCTCCCTGCTGGGGGACCAGGAGCGGCCCTGGCCTTGGAAAGGCTGGTAGCCTGGGAAGCCTGGCCTTCTAGCTTCCTGGGGTTATCTCCCTGATAGCCCAGTCCAGGTGTTAGGGCTTCAGGCTGGATTTGTGTCTTTCTCTCTATTCCTACCTGGGTGCCTGGGGTGGGAGGTATATCTAATTTATGTTCAGAGTCCTGTAGGGAACTCCTCAAGACTCGTTCTTTCTTCCTCTTGCCCTCTTTCCCCAGGTGCAGGATGTGGTGAAGTGTCAGATGGGCGTGTGTCGGACTGATGAGAGTGAAGACTCCCCTGACTCGTGTAAGAATGGGCAGCTGCAGATCCTGGTGAGTGAGGAGGCCTGAGCATTGCCACCGCCACCACCACCACTACCACCCTCCCCCCCCACGCTCAGCTGCTCACCTTCCATCCTTGACAAGGACAGATGCTGGGTTTGATTTGGATTTGACCACTGAAAACTGGGTGAAATCAGATGAGTCTTTCCCCTTATTCAGTGCCTCCTCTGCCTCAGGAGCTGTTGGGCTGTATTGCTGTGGGTGGCACCTCCCAGTAGGGGACTGGGAAGAGGTGTGTGGGGAAGGGCCTGGGTCCCTTCCCACTCTGATACATTGATCCTTCCTCTGCCCACCTGCTCTCTCCCTCTCCGCCTATAGTCAGACTTTGAAAAGGATGTGGATCTGGCTTGTCAAACAGGTGAGTCTACTGGGGTAGGACTGAGAATGGCCCCAGGGATAAGCAAGAAGGGAACTTGAGGCCTGTTGTGGGCAGCCCTGATGGAGGCCTGGATGCTGGAGTCCAGCGTTGGCATCAGATAGGCCTGAGTGTGATTCAGGCTGAAAGTTGCTTACCGTTCACCTCCAGGGAAACACCCTCTCTATCTGAGCCTCAGGCAACATACGTGTAAAGGGGAGAATGCCACTGTTCTTGGGCAGGTCGGGGATGTAGGAATGACATGAATTTAGGGCACAGCAGGAGCTCCTGCTTATCATGCCATGTCCATGACTCTTACCAGAGTCTCTTTCTAGTCCTGGTTTCTAGAGAGATGCTCCCTTAGGGGTGTGGGGAGAGGTTGGGACCCATATTAGAGCACCGGGGCTTTGTTTCCTGCCTTGCTTCTCTGTGGGCCTCGGAGCCAGTTGTCTTCCTATCCCATTTGGTGTGTGTAAGAGTGGCAACCATCTGTACCCAGTTTCCCTGCCAGTCAAAGCTCGGGGGTTTGGTTCCTGCCCAGCCTGGGCAAAGGCATCTGGGGGCTCCTCAAGACTCATTCTCTCTTCCCCTCCCACCCCCAGTTCTGTTCAAGGAGGTCAACACTTGCAACCCATCCACCATCACAGGCACACTGTCCCGCCTGTCGCTGGATGAGGATGAAGAGCCCAAGTCCTGCCTCATGGGTCCCGAGAGTAGCCTCAGCTTCTCCCCGCTGCCTGGGAACATCCTGGTGCCCATGGCAGCCTCCCCAGGCCTGGGGGAGCCGCCGCCCCCTCAGGAGACCAACCCTGTGTATATGTGTGGGGAGGGTGGCCTGCAGCAGCTGGACCTCACCTGGCTTCGGCCCACTGAGCCAGGCTCCGAGGGGGACTACATGGTACTGCCCCGGCGGACTTTGAGTTTGCAGCCTGGCAGTGGAGGGGCAGGAGGTGAAGAGGCCCCGAGAGCCCGACCAGAAGGGACCCCCCGGCGGGCTGCCAAGGCAATCACCCATTCTGAAGGCTACCCCAGCTTCCTGTCTGTGGAACATTCGGGCATGGGGCTGGGCCCTGCCTATGGGTCTCTACAGAACCCCTATGGAATGACCTTCCAACCGCCACCACCAACACCCAGCGCTCGCCAAGTGCCCGAGCCAGGGGAGCGCAGCAGGACCATGCCCCGCACGGTGCCTGGCTCCACCATGAAACTGGGCTCACTGGAGGTGAGAGACTGCAGGGGCCTGAGGCAGGGCTCTGCCCGCAGGTGTACCTGAGACCATGTCTGAATCATGGGTGGGAGCCAGGAAGGGACACTGCCAGGTGCCCCGGAACACCTCCTCGTGCAGTCACTGGATCCACTGCAGCTCCGGGTAACATCTTGGTGTGCCTGAATTCCTCCGAGGGACAGGGGCCTCACGCCTCAGGGTGCACTTCTCAGTATCTTCATTCTTGCCTGATGCTGACTGTGGGGTGACTGGTTAGGATGAGGCCTCCTCTGAAGGGACTGAGACTCAGGCAAGGTGCTGTACTGCTAGGGAAGCCACATAATAGGGGCCATGCCTGGCATCTGTGCCACACAACTCTGAGTTCCAGTCTCCTGATGGGCACATGGCAAGATCTCTCTAAGCCTCTGCTTCCTTGTGCACGAGGCGAGGATCGCATAGCAGTTTCTTTGTAGGACTGTCTGAAGGAGTGAGTGTAAGCTGTTTATTTCTGTGTAGAACAAATAGAAAGGGAAATGTTAGACAATTGGGGGTCAGTAGTGCTAAATCAGCCCCAGGGCACTGCCCAGGGCATCTTCCAGAGAGAATATAAGCCCGTTCTGTAGCCCTGCTGTCCATGTACGCTTTCCCTCCAGCTTGATTCCTGCAAAGGCTCATTGGGAACAAGCAGGTGGTAGTGACTCTTGTAGAACTCTGGAACATTCTAGAGCTCTTAATTGGAGGGATGCGGAGGATGTGGATAAGGAAAGAGGCCCAGAGTCCTAACTCAGACATGATTGGCTGCTTGTGTTTGACCTCAGAAATCTGCTCCCTATCCTGTACACAAACAAGATGAAGTTAGCAGCTAGAGGGGCCACAAGTTGAAGTTTTTCTCCTAAAATGTTTCTTGAACATTTGGTGCCTGCTCCTGTCACAGATGGCAAAAAGTAAGAAGGTGTAACAAAGACAGAAAAGATGTTTCCAGTGTTGGAAAGGGTCAACAGTTATGTGGCAGGTTTTGCTCTGTGGAAACCTGTCTGTGGCTGGGTTACTGATAAGGAGACAGTGTTGGGCTCTTTGGGGGGAGGAAACAGTGCTTGTGGCTGCATTTAAGAGGGTCAGCGATGTGTGGGCAATGGTGATGGGTGGTGAATATGCAGACATGGGTCTGTGTTTGCACTGTGCAACAGGCAGGCAGAAGAGTGGCTACACGTGGGAGGACAGGTGTGGAGGGGGCAGGGGAGGGGCCGAGGCAGAGCATAATGGCCTAGGATAGGCAGAGCAGGCAGGAAGGTAAGAAAACCAGAGTGGTATCACCAGGCCAGGGGTGGTGACATGTCCACCAGGTTGGGACTTGGGGAATTCAGATCATGGTTCTGGTTTCTTTGTGAGAGCCTGGGGCCAATGGCATGGCCTTTTCCTTTCCTAGCCTTAGCTTCCCTGACTCCCCTGAAAGTTGCTCTTAGACTCATGATTCCTCCCTGTGACAGCATTCTGACTCTTAACATCTCCTTCAGTGGTGCTGGATGACTTCAGGACAGGGTGAGGAGATGTGGAGGCCAGGGAGGCAGGGCCTGGACTGGCAGGGCAAGAGGCAAGGCATGGTCCAAGGAAGGTTTCTAAAGGCCGAAGTCTGTGTTGGCAAGACAAATAGAGAATTACAGTCAGAAGGGAGCCTGGGGCTGGTAGAGATAAGGGGCAGGGTTAGAGGGGTGGAATCTAGGCACAGAGAACCCATGGCTGCTGTGTGATCTGGTGTGAGAGTTGGAGTCCTTGCCCTGTCAGGGGTCTACCATATGCTGTTTGACCTAGGTGTGTGTGAGCTCCCAGTGGCACCTGCCTGCTGGTGCTTGCACATTGTAGCACACAACCCCAAGGGCTGCCCTGATTATGAGTCCTAACCCTAGGGCCTGGGTTGGGGGGAGGTGTGGGTACCCTGTGTTCTATCTAAAGTTCTGCCTGTGGTGAAAAGCTGTCTTCTCTTTTGTTGCCTCCTACTGCTCCCTCCAGCGTAAGAAGCTACGGTATTCAGATCTGGACTTTGAGGTAAGTCATGTGCGTATGTTAGCGGGTGGGGCACCTGTCTGGAGGATTCACTCCTAAAAGTGGCTCAGGCACCTTGGCAAAGTCCAATCCCAGGCCCCCAAGCCTGTGGTTTCCGTGGGGTCTTCCTCACTGTTCCTCCTGCACAAACCTGAAGCAGTGGGGTGAGGTGAGAGCCAGCCTGGTTCCAAAGGGGCCAGCAGGCGGCAGGGATCTGGGGCCCAGGATGCTGAGTGCCCTCGGAAGAGGGGACTGAGCTGGTCCGCAGTGCTGCCCAGAGGAGCATTCCTCTGACGCCCAGTGGCTCCTAGAAGGTGATGCACACCCGGAAACGGCACTCGGAACTCTACCACGAGCTCAGCCAGAAGTTCCACACTTTTGACCGCTACCGCAGCCAGTCTGCAGCCAAGGTGAGGTTCCCTGTTGACCCTTTCCTGTGGTTCCCACAACAGAAGAAGTGGCATGCGTCTTTGGGTGTGACAGCTGAGCGAGTCCCGAATAAGTACTGGGGTGAAGTGGGCTCTGGGGAATTTGTAACCTGCCCTCCTCTGCCTGGATAGCTTCAACAGAGGCCTCCAGAGGCCTCCTCATTGCTGGACCAACTGTTGTGGGGCCACCCTGGGTATCGGGGGGGGGGGTGTTGTGGATAGTGAGCAGGGATGAGCCATTGGGGACGGGGAGAGGGGGTAGACAGGAGCCACCTGCACAGAGGTCAGGAGGGGATGCATTTGTGTATGAACGCTGCTTCAACACTTGATGGCCCTGCCATGCTGGGCCATGCTGGCAATGTCTTGGGGTCTCCTCCGTTTGTTTGGTACTGTTAGTGAAGGCTCCTAGGCCCTCACCATGGGCTCTTCTGGCTCCCCCCACAGGAGAAGCCCAGCCCTGGGGACCGTCCTGGCCTGTCTCAGCATCGGCGGCATCAGAGCTGGAGCACCTTCAAATCTATGACACTGGGCTCGCTGCCCCCCAAACCCCGAGAACGGCTGGCCCTGCACCGGACAGCCGCCTGGGAGCCCGCAGAACCACCGGAAGGTGACTTCCAGACAGAGGTGTGAGTGCCATGCCGGACTGCCCACTGCACAGAAATATATATCTCTCTATTTTCACACTCCACTTTGGAACTACCCAGGAGCCAGCGCCCCTCCCCCTCCCGAGGCGGGGCAGGAGGCATGGAGGACTCATCCTGGTGGGGGGGGCCAACAAGGAGGAGCCAGATACCATGTGGCCTGGGGGCCAGGGCTCCTCCTTGTTTCTCAGAGGCCCCTCAGTCACCCACCGGAGCCTCAGAGCCTTGTCTTTGCCCCCGCCTGTCGGTCCCTGTCCTGGGCTGGGGAGGGGGGAGGGGAACTTTGTTGGGAATAAACTTCACTCTGTGGATTTGGCTGCTGAGCTCCTTGCTTCCCCCAGGTGACGGCCCAGCCCTAGAACCCCAACTTTATTCCTCAATCGGTCTTGGCAGCTTGTGCAATGGGGTCAGGTCCACCCAGGTTGGGAGGGGCCACCTGGCTCTGACCCTGACTTCCTGTGTGGCCTTGCATGTATCCCCTCCTGGGTGCGGGCTGGGTTGAGAAGGAAGAATGTGCTATTTAGCCCCTGTGACTGGCATTCTCTGGTGGCTGTCACAGTCGTGGCTACCATTCATTAGGGCATGGGGACAGACTCCCTGGCTAGTTTGTTGTAAGGGGTGGGGGTCATGTGGGTGCTATGAGCTTCACACACATGGTCCCTAGCCCCTCACAGAGTTAGGTTGCCCATGTTTTGGATGGAAAATGAGGCCTGAGCTGGGAAATGATTTCCTCAAGTCCGGTTCAGAGGTACTACTGGAGCTTCAGGCCATGCTTGGTGGAGGTCATCAATCTTGGGACTTAACCTTCATGACCTGAGTGGAGCTGCAAGGACTCAGGCATCAGGCAGGCCAAGGGTTAGGGAGAGTGAGGTAGAGGTGACTCAGACTCATTGCTGGGCTGTGTTCTTTACTTGAACGTAGGGCACCCACGAAGGGAGAGCAGAGATTAGCAAGTGGAGACATCTTGCACTGTGTGCTGTGATTTTTACTAGAGCAAGAACACAGTTTTCAGAGACCACAGGTGCTGTGGGCATTTAGCACCATGTCCACCTCTGGGCCCCTCCTAGGAACCCTGACAGACCAAGCTGAGGGAAGAGTTCGGTGCTGCAGGAGCCTGGGAGAGGCTGAAGGAAGGAGGTCTGGCCCACCAGGCTGAGGTATTCCCACATGCTGGCCTCCTGGAGGAGAATGGTTCTGTAGGCCTTGACGGTACAGGTTTCTCCTGAAGCCCATTCATATCCTGTCACGTCCTGCAAGCAATTGTCAAAGGACTTGTGAGAGAGTTCTCTGTGTTCTACAACTCTTCTACCTCCCTCCCTCAGCATTTAGGTGTACAAAGGACTCAACATCTGGTGCTTGCAGGCAGGCATAGTGACTGTCCCATTTCATGGATGAGGAAAGTGAGGCAGAGAGAGATTACATGACTTGCCCACACTAACACAACTTTTTTTTTTTTTTGGTTGGTCGTGGGGCCTGAACTCTGGGCCTGGGCGCTGTCCCTCAGCTCTTCAGCTCAAGGCAAGTGCTCTACCACTTGAGCCACAGTGACACTTCCAGCTCTTTCTGCTTATGTGGTGCTGAGGAATCAAACCCAGGGCCTCAGGCGTGCAAGGCGAGCACTCTACCACTGAGCCACCTTCCCAGCCCTAACACAGCTTCTAAGTGACTACATTGGGATGCAGCCAAGAGTGGGCAGGATCTGATGTCAGTTAGGCCCAAGGGAGTTTCCTCACTCAATAATACATACAAGGCCAAGCTCTGGTGACTTATATCTGTAATCCTCAGGAGGCTGAGATCTGAGGATCATGGTTTGAAGCCAGCCCTGGCAGGAAAGTCCATGAGTCTCTTCTCTCCAATAAATTAACCCAAAAAACTGGAAGTGACACCATGGCTCAAGTGGTAGAGCGCTAGCATTGAGCAAAAGCAGCTCAGAGACAGCACCCAGGCCCAGAGTTCAAGCCCTAGGAGCAGCCCCCGCCCAAAAAAAAAAAAAAAAAAAGTACATGCAGGACAAAGATAGCCATGAATGTGTGGGACCAGTCCTGGGTGCTAGGGCCTAGGGCCAAAGGGAAATCTTTTTTCGTTTCTTTTCTTTTTTGTTTTTTTTTTGGGGGGGGGTCCAGTCATGGGACCTGAACTCTGGGCCTGGGCACTGTCCCTCAGCTCTTCAGCTCAAGGCTAGCGCTCTACCACTTGAGCCACAGTGCCACTTCTGGCTTTTTTCTTTTTGCTTATGTGGTGCTGAGGAATCGAACCCAGGGCCTCATGCATGCAAGGCAAGCGTTCTACCACTGAGCCACCTTCCCAGCCCGGGAATTCTTTTATTCCATCCTGGCTTTCTCTCTGTCTCTCTGTCTCTGTCTCTCTGTCTCTGTCTGTCTGTCTGCCTCTCTGTCTCGGTCTCTGTGTGTGTGTGTGTGTGTGTGTGTGTGTGTGTGTGTGTGTGTGTGTGTGTGTGTGTGTGTGTGTGTGTGTGTGTGTGTGCGCGCGCGCGCGCGCGCACGCGCGTGCAGGGAGGAAAGGATCATCATTCTTTTAGGCAGGCATCCTTATCCCCCTGCCTACCAGGCATTCCCCTCCCAGCTCCCATCACTCTTGTCTCTAGAGAGGAATAATCTTTTCTCTCTTGAATTCCAAGTAGAAAACCTCCATGGAAGGAAAGGCTCTGATTAGTCCCATGCACTGTGATTGGCAGCCCTTTCAGGAGCCTGGGAGGAAAAGGGGGAGCAGGTCTGCAAATCAGGGAGCTTGTTCCTAAAAGGCTGTGATAGATTTGCACAAACAACATTCCAGTTCCTGGTTTTGTGCCAGCAGATCCCATTCCATATCCTGGCCAGGCCTTTCTCTGTGCCACCATCTAACAGAATTCGTGCCTTTCCCTGGGCTCCTGTCTGCCCAGCCCTAGCCTCCACTGGCTAGGACTCTCTAGGGTAGAGTGTTGATTCACATTTCCCTCCCCTCTTATAGTTTCTTGCTTTATGTCCACTTGGTTGATGCTGCTCCATCAGTGGACACGGCTTCCAGTAGAGGCCCCTGACAGCTTTGAGACCTGCCACTTCTGTGTTCCAGGACTTTGCTGGGGCTGTGACCCCCACCTGCCCTCAGTCCCTGCTTTCCTCCTAGTCACTGATTGCTGTGTGTCTTTTTGAGTTTCCTTATTCTTGGCCTGATAGCCCTCCCATTTAGGCCGATTTCTAACAACCTGCTATTTTGTTCCTGAGCTCGCATCTCTTACTTCACTGATCCCTTTATTTACTCACCTCAGACCTTCAGGCACATGGCCCAAATGAGGTCTTCTGAAAACCTTATGGGGGTGCTTCTGGCCCAGGATGCCCAGGGTCCTAGAATTAGTCTAGAAGTCATAGTCATTGGCAGTGTAGCCCTTGTGTACCTTTCTATTCCTCTCTCCTCTGTGCCTGTGCCTGTACCTTTCCTTCTAACATGAGCAAACTCAGTTCCTGTGCAACTGGCAGTCCTTCATCCTTTTAGACTCAGTTCAGAAATCCCCAACTCCCCCGTGATGCTGTACCTGATCTCCCGGCCCCACAGCTGCTACTTCCTGGGGCCCTTACAGCCTAGGCACACACTGTCACTGTAGCACTGACCACAGAATGGCTACTACTGTGTATGGCCATTTGGATGGGTGTGTGCTCTCAGCCAGGCCTCAGCAAGTTGGCCTTGGGACTTCTGCAGAATGAGAGGATGGAATGCACAGAACTTGTCCTTGGTCCTCTCATCTGCAAAATGGACATGGAGACAATCCTTACCCAGCCTTCTTCACTGGATATCCTGAGCATAACTTTTTCTGAGGGGTTGGGATCAAATCCAGGGCTTGTGCATTCTAGGCAAGCCCTCCCCCAGCCAAAGCTCAGTGGTGGAGTGTTTACCTAGCGTGTGTGAGGCTTTAGATTCAATCTCCAAAATGCAGGGAGTATTTTATAGAGATGATTTTCTCCAGCAAGTTATTCCTCCTTTGGTTTCAGTGCCAACTCTGGGCCCCAACTACTCTTGACCCCAACTTGGCTGCTATCCAGGGTGCTCAACAGGATTTGTTCCCCTCCCCCAAAAGACAAAGATAAGAGGCAAGACCAAGGCCCAGTCAAGCTCAGTTGCAGCCTCTCATTGCCTTGCAGACTGATGGGGCCTGGGTAGAGGGACCATACTACCTTCAGGAGAGCAGGTACTGGGAGCATCCACAAAAGTACAATGCAGAATGATATATCTAATTTTCTAATAGCCATTTTTAAGTTTGAAATTAATTTTAGTAATTAATCCAATACATTACAAATATTATAACATATAATCAATATAAACATTACCAAAATAGCTGGCTTTTTTTTTTTTGTCGGTCATGGGGCTTGAACTCTGGGCCTGAGCGCTGTCCCTCAGCTCTTCAGCTCAAGGCTAGTGCTCTACCACTTGAGCTACAGCGCCACTTCCAGTTTTTTGGTGGTTTATTGGAGATAAGAGTTTCACAGACTTTCCTGCCCGGTCCGGCTTTGACCACAATCCTCAGATCTCAGCCTCCTGAATAGCTAGGATTACAGGTGTGAGCCACCAGTGCCCGGGTGTTGGCATTTTTTAACTCAGTTCTTGACATTGCTTATGCATGTCTCTGTCTCTGTCTCTCTCTCTCTCTCTCACACACACACACACACAAACACACAATCTCAATGCCTTCTGAGCACACCAGACAGTATAGCTCCAGGCCAAGCACTGGCAGTGCCTGGGAAAGTGCATTCATTGTCCTCTGTGAAAATGAGTAACCTGCTATGACCTACTTCACTGGGCTTCAGGGAGGGTCCTCCCAGGACCCTTAGCCCAATACCAGCTTGAAGGAAGTCCCAAGTCAGCTGGGATCTCCATGTTCCAGGGATACTGCTGGACACAGAGGCCGTGTGTGGAAGTAGACCGAGAGAACACCTGTGGGCTGGCATTGGCCTCCTGAGGGCTAGGCGAAGGATGTGTATGCCTTCCCATCTCCTCCCAGCCTATCTTCTCCCCTCCAACCTGCAACCCCTGAGAGAGGGGAAGCAGGTTAGGGCTGACATTTGAATACTCACATTAAGACTCAATTGGGTTTAATTCACGTTCATTGGTTAGCAATTAAAAGGAAATCAGGTGGCCAGGGTGGTCCGAGGGAGGCCTGGGGTAGATTGTTGCTGACTTTGGCCAGTCTGGACTCTTCCCTCTGAACTTCCTCACACCCATTCTGGCAGCTTTGAGGGGCCCGCAGTTGGGGTTTTCTAGGTCCAGTACCCTGCATATTCCTTGTCCTCACTCCAGGAAGATGGATACCCTCTCTGCCCCCTCCTCAAGGCACATGTGTATTAGATCAGGGAGACCCCTTTAGGGTTTGGGCTTTTACAACTCAGAAGATGCCAAGTAAGGGCATTGAGAATCGAGAATGATGAGATTTATCTCTTAGTAACATTTTTTTTGGTGGAAGTGAAATGGATTGGAAAGAGGCTGAACAGTGAGACTGGCTGCAGAGACCAGCAAGGTAACTGTCCATAGGAAGAAGTGGGGGAAGGAAGGCAGACTATGTAGTGGGTAGAGTCCTTAGCCCTTCAGGTGGATTGGACATAGGCAAGGAGTTGGATGACTCAAGCTTTTGTCTTAACCTGCCTGGATGGATGATCATGCCATTGGTTTAGGGGCACAGGACAAAGACCAGCTTCAGGGAAGACAATCATGAGTTTAACCGTGGACACTTTAATAAGACAGTCATGGCTATGGTGGAGATTATAGATCAAGGACAGCCATGGCATCTCAATCAATGGCTGGGCACAGGGGTACACACTTGTTATCCCAGCTGTAAGGAAAAGTGCAGTGGCTGGGCATAATGGGGCACAGGTAGAACACCCTATCCAGAAAAAAAAGGCTGGAGATGTGGCTCAAGTGGCAAAATATGGGATTCTGAATTAAATCCCTGCCCCCCCCAAAAAAAAATTGTTAAGGGGAAGGTAATCAAGTGAGATGCAGCAGTTAGACACAAGGGTGGGGCTTGGGAGGGGGCTGGCCTCTGGGAGAGAAAGTCCATACAGTGAATAGAACCATCAGCCTCTCAGGTAGATTGGGCATAGAAGATGAGCTAGGGACATGGCTGACATAGGAGGAAGCTAGATTGGAGTGGGCTGAGTGGGAGGTGAAGAAATGAAGGTAGAATAGAGTATTCTAGAAGTAAAGCTCGAAATAGGGAAGGGAAAACGCAGGACCTCTGGTAGGCCATGAAGGTGAGTTCATTGGAGATGTCCTTTTCCTTTCCCAGATCCCACATAATGACAGACCCAAAATAACTAGCCCTACCACCCTGGGAGACAGGGTCCTGAGTCCCAGTAATGGGTGCCATCACAGAGATTGATTTCGCTCATTTGCTGGGCTGCAGGCCAGCCACTGTTCCTGGAGGAGGAATGAGGGGTGTGCTGGTGGGGAGGGGAGAGGGGAGGGAGTGTTCCACAAAGCCAGGACTCGAAGACCTTCTGGGAGGAGGGAACTTGTCTCCATGAGGAGGCTTCCTGGCAGGCAATAGAGATATAAGCACAGTATCCCCGACCTGCATCCTCACCCCTGCTCCTGAGCAAGCAAGAAGAGTGGAGAGCCCTCCCCACAGTCCTCAGCTTCCCGAGGGGCCTGCTCCAGTCTGGTATGTCCCCATCTGTGGTGGCACTGCACAGCTCCAGCCATCAATCCAAGAGTCCCTAGAGTCCACCAAGAAAGTCAATATTTAATTTGGGCACCATGTTAATGCCATCGATTGCCAGCCCCCTCCCCCCACTTCCTCAGGCTCATTTGTCACTTCCCACCCAGGACATGTACTGGGAGTGGGGTGGGATGCTGGAGCCCAGAGGAGGCTGAGCTTGGCCTGGAGTTGGCTTGGGGAGACGCCTGCATGTGGGGGTGCTGCCTGAGCCATCCAGTATGCCATTGCCCCCAAGAATCACTCCCCTGCTTTGTCTAAGTTTCCTAAATCCTGTTTCTGGAGAGAGCATCTCTCCTCCCTCTTGGGGACTGCGTCTAATTTCCTTCAGGTCTATATACGGAATTGTTGTCCTTTTGAACTAGGTGGATGAGGGAAAGATGGGATGTGCGAAATACACCACCATGAGAGAAGTGAGGACAGCCCTGAGGCCAGCGCCCGTGGGCCAGGGAGGCTCAGGCTCCCTGGGTCTTTCCTCTCAGTGGCCAACAGTGATACACAGTGGTGTTCCCTTGACATGCCAGTTCTGGAGAGGGGCTTGAGGGAAGCATTGAGCATAGAGGCTTTGAGTCCAGTTGGGCAGCAAAAGGGAGACATGGGGCAGGACAAGGCCCAAGGCTGGGCTGGGTCCAGTTCCACTCTGTTCTTGTTAGGGATCAAGTGAGGGACTGGGCCCCCGTGAAGCCAGTGTCATGTGACTGAGGGGACAGTTTAACCAGGTAGAGACACCAGCAAGGCAGCAATGACACACGGCACACGCATCTAAGCAGAAGGAAATTCTGCTTTGATAACCCGCTCCAGAATTTTACTTTTAAAAAAATCCACAAAGAGGCCAAATGCTGGTGGCTCATGTCTGTAATCTTAGCCACTCAGGAGTCGAGAGATCTGAGGATGGTGATTTGAAGCCAGCTGGGGCAGGAAAGTCCACAAGACTCACATCTCCAATGAAATAGGGAGGAAAAAAAGCCAGAAGTAGGGCTGTAGCTGAAGTAGTAAAGTGCTAGCTTTGAGCAAAAAAGTCTGAGAGACAGTCCCTGATCAAGCTCCAGTACCAGTGTGAGAATATACATGCACACGTACAAACATACACACAAAAAAGAGCTCATTTTCATTTCAGCATACCTATAAGTACTATGCACCATGAAATAGTATACTTTCTATTATGAATTATGTATGGGAACTCCAGCCTCTTCCCATGTCTTCATCCAGCCCAGATGACCCTCCATCCTGAGCTGCCCTACCCTTGAGCCATTCTCTTGAATCCCGATTCAGGAGAACTTGTGGTTCAGTCAGTATTGGCTGGGAGCTGGGAGCCAGTGACTCATGCCTGTCATCCTAGCTACTCAAGAGGCTGACATCTGAGGATCACAGTTCAAAGCCAGCCTGGGCAGAAAAGTTCATGAGACTCTTATCTCCTTTAAACCACCAGAACACTGGAAGTGGTGCTGTGGCTCAAGTGGTAGAGTGCTCGCCTAGAGCTGAAGAGCTGAGGGACAGCACCCAGGCCCAGATTTCAAGCCCCACAACTACTACCACCAACAACAAAAATTAAAAAATATATATAGTCGGGTGGGACCTTGGGTGAGATGCTGGCCACTGTTCTAATTGTCCTGCATTCTCCTCACTGTTAGCTCCCAGTTCATGGCTTCCTGTCTTTTCCTCAAACATGTTGTGTTTCTCCTATTGCAGGGCTTTTGTGTTTACTATATTTCCCATTTAAAAGACTTCCCCAGCCGGGCGCTGGTGGCTCACGCCTGTAATCCTAGCTACTCAGGAGGCTGAGATCTGAGGATCGCGGTTCAAAGCCAGCCCGGGCAGGAGAGACCGTGAGACTCCTATCTCCAAAAAAAACCACCAGAAAACCGGAAGTGGCGCTGTAGCTCAAGTGGTAGAGCGCTCGCCTTGAGCTGAAGAGCTGAGGGACAGCGCCCAAGCCCAGAGTTCAAGCCCCACGACCGACCAAAAAAAAAAAAAAAAAAAAAAAAAAAAAAAAAGACTTCCCCAGCTCTTGGTTGTTGCTCCCATTTGAAAGACTTTCCCTGTTTTGCTAGCTCCTACTCTTTTTTTCTTGTCAGTCCTGGGGCTGAACTGAGCACTGTCCCTGAGCTGCTTTTTGCTCAGGGCTAGCATTCTACCACTTGAACCACAGCTCCACTTCTGGCTTTTTCTGTTTATGTGGTACTGAGGAATTGAACCCAAGGTTTCATGTATGCTAAGCAAACACTCTACCACTAAGCCATCTTCCAAGCCTGAGGCTCCTGCTGTTTTGATTACTGCTCTGCTCCATTGATGTCCTGAAAAGACTTGGCTACTTCTTGCTCTCACTTGGCTCTTTTCTTCACAGCTGGAGCTCTACCACATAAGCCATACCTCTACTTCTGGTTTTGGCTGGTTAAGTGGAAATAAGAGTCTCTCAGATTTGTCTGCCTGAGCTGGCTTTGAGCTGAGATCCTCAGATCTCAGCCTCCTAAATAGCTAGGGTTATAGGTATGAGCCACTGGTGCCCAGCTTCCGAATCACTTTAAAAAATCATATTATCTTAATAATTTCACAGTACTATTTCTCTTGGCCTGAAATTATCTCACTTCTTTCTTACTTATTGCCTATCTCTCACACTGGACTGGGAGCCCCTGATGACAGAACAGCATAGATGCCTTATTTACAGGCATAACTTTCTGTTGTCTGGCACATGATAGGAACTTAATAGATACTGCCAGATGAATGAGCGATTGAGTGAGTCAATGAATGAATGGGGAGACATTGGGAGGGAGTGTCCAGCAAGCAAATGTTGCTGAGAGTCTGGGCTTAGTGCCCTGCTGGTAGTGATCTGTGTCTGTCTATGCCTGGGGTGGGTGGGTGGGGTGGGAGTCTGCTGCTTGTGCAGGCCTGGGAAGTGGGGAGCCCCACAGGACACCAGCCTCAGGCCATGCATATTGCAGAAGGCTCATTCCTTGAATATTAACTCACTGCTGGACCAGCAGCCCTGACTGTTTCTGAATTTTTCACTGTCAAGGCCAGTGGCTGTCTGGAGAAGGGGGAGGGGAGGACAGGGCATCTGCATCAGAAGGCCACATACACACATTTCTGTGAGGGTCACATGCAGCCATGTAGGCAGACGTGTCTGAGCATGCTCTGCCTTTAGCTAGCCTGCAGGGCACACACGTGAATTGGGTTTTATATGCCATCATTTCCGAGATCCATTGAGGAAAGGAGGGGCCCTAGAGACCATTGAGTTCTGCTCCCTCCATTGTGCAGAGGGAAAACAGAGGCCCAGATGGAAGAGGATGCTCCAGGTCACCCCCATGAGTCCCTGGAGGATCAGGGTTACAGCTCAGTGAGCAGTGAGCACTTGCAGAAAATCTATGGGGTGCCTGACACTATGCTGGGAACTGGGGACTCAATTCCCCAGAGAACTCAGCACAAAGGGCCTAGGGAAGAGGGGGATGAACATGGGAATGCGCTCATGCCCATGAGGCTCCAGAGACGCAGAGGTCTCTCTTGCCTCGTGGGGAGTGTCAGAGAAGAGAGAGAGAGAGAGAGGAAATACTTGTGCTGAGCTAAGAAGACAACTGAAAGCTCCATAGGCAGAGAAAGGGGAAAGGGCACTTCAGGCAGGGGGTGCTGCATAAGCAAAGGCACAGAGGCATGAAACAACCTGGCAAGTGGGGAATTGCAAATAGGGCTGTCTGGCTGGAGGGGATCGGAATGGAGGATGGGCTATAGAGATGAGGCTGGGAAAGGTGGCTTGGGGGTGGTGATAGGGTTTGCATTTTAGTTTATTCTGATGGCTGGGAGAAGAGGACCATAGAAATCCAACTGAACTTTAGAAAGATTTCTGAAGCTACTGAGGACAACAAATATATCTTGAGCACTTAACTATGTGTCAATACCACGCTGGGTCCTGAGGATACAATTTGAATGAGGCACACGTGATCTCAGCTCTACACTGGAGGCTCACACAGACAGGTGTTGAAGATAGAAATCTTGACACACAAACCAATATCTTTTTTTTTTTTTCTTGTGCTGGTACTGGGGCATGGACTCAGGGCTTCATTGCTGTCCCCTGATTTGCTGGTTAATTTGAAGATGGTCTTTGGACTTTTCTGCCTTGTCTGGCTTCAAACAGTGATCTTCAGATTTCAGCCCACTAAATA
Organism: Dipodomys spectabilis; assembly: GCF_019054845.1. Lineage (NCBI taxonomy): Eukaryota > Metazoa > Chordata > Mammalia > Rodentia > Heteromyidae > Dipodomys > Dipodomys spectabilis. The sequence continues at coordinate 40,595,306 of NW_024870679.1, read as the reverse complement.
GCCAGGATTACAGGTATAATTCACTGCTGGACCCAGCTGTGGATTTCCTTCCCTTCCTCCCTCCCTCCCTCATTCCCTCTCTCCTCTCCTTCCCTTCCCTTCCCTTTCCTTTCCCTCCCTCCCTCCCTCCCTCCCTCCCTCCCTCTCTTCCTTCCTTCCTTCCTTCCTTCCTTCCTTCCTTCCTTCCTTCCTAACTTCCTTCCTCTCCCCCTCCTCTCTTTCAATTCTGGAGCTTGAACTCAGGGCCTAGGTACCATCCTTTAGCTTTTTCATTCAAGGCTGGTGCTCCACCACTTGAGCCAAAGCTCTACTTCTGGCTTTCTGGATAAGGAACGTGTGGATTTTCCTGCCTGGGCTGGGGCTTGGAACTGCGATCCTCAGATCTCAGCTTCCTTAGTAGCTAGGATTGCAGGTGTGAGCCACTGGTGTCTGGCTAAGAAATGCCATTTCTATATTCTCTTTATACCAACACCAATCTGACTCACTCTAAGCACTTCCCTACAACTTGGCAGAGAATTCCATTTCAGTCATTATTAATCAGGCTTGGACAAGGACCTGATATTCCCACTTACACCTAAACACTAAGGCCTGTGCGACTCACCTTGGCTCCACAGAGATGCCTGCTGGCCTACCCCACTTGGTTTCTTTCTTTCTTTCTTTCTTTCTTTCTTTCTTTCTTTCTTTCTTTCTTTCTTTCTTTCTTTCTTTCTTTCTTTCTTTCTTTCTTTCTTTCTTTCTTGTCGGTCATGGGGCTTGAACTCTGGGCCTAGGCACTGTCCCTGAGCTCTTCAGCTCAAGGTAAATGCTCTACCACTTGATCCACAGCACCATTCCCACATGGTTTCTTGAGGTTCAAAGACTTGGGTGTTCCCTTGTTACTTTGGGAAACTAAAGCTAGTTCCCCAGAGCCAGGGATCCAGCAACCCCAGGTATATTACCACTTATCTTCAGCTCGTTACCTCTGGGGAAGGTGCTACCACTTCTCCCTGTGCAGCTAGCTAGTTGTCATCTCTCCTCTGTCTGTCCTCTTCTTCTCCTCCCTTGGGAGCATCAAGTGCAGTTGCTTCCAGAAGGTTAGTGTTTTCAAAAGTCCAGATGAGCCATCAGACTTCAAGCAGCTTTTGTGTTCTGCCGGGCACAGTTCCCCGAGGCTAGGAAAATCAAAGGCCTTGGCTACCAGCATGGAAGTGGGAGGGAGAAATACAAGGGAGCAAAGCAATTAATATCTCAATAAGCTGTGCTGCCTGCAGAGTGGCTGGGTAGTTAGGAACCCAGGGGGAAGGCTGCTCTGTGAGCGGCATGGATGCACTGGGGATGAGGGAATTGTAAAGGGAGTACCTAGCTCACAGCTGGGGGTTGGGAAAGGCCTCCTCAGGAAACCAGTTTCTGCCTGGCTGAGCACCCCAAGACAGGAAGGACGAGGCCAGGGAGAGTCTTCAAGTGAACTGCACTCACTGACAGAAGGCAGGAAGAGCTAGTGGTAGTTGGGCTGGTGTGTGTGGAGAGGTGAAGAGCCTCCTAAGCTCCAAATCGAGATTTCGAGTTAATCTGGACCATGAGAAGCCGTGGAAAATATTTTAATCAAGAGAGTGACAACTAGATTTCTGTTTTAGAAACACGGCTTTTTGCCAGGTGCGGTGGCGGCCTCCTGTCATCCCCGGCGTTATAGGGAAGTTCAAGTAGGAAGATCCAGGCTGACCAGAATTTAAAGTAAGTGTTTCCCTCAAGAAATTAACCAATGCAAAAAGAGGCTGGAGGTGTGGCTCAGGTGGTAGAGTGCTTGCTTAGCAAGCTTGGAGCCCTGAGTTCAATCCCCAGTATTGCCAAAAAGAAAGAAGAAAACCAAATATGACTTTCCAGAGAGGAAGACAGAAAGGAAGAGCAGTTGGCAGGGTCTTTGGGCACCAGTGGCTGGGATGGAGAGAAGGCAGGTTCCAGAGACATCCTGAGAAACTGAGACGGGACTTGGAGCTGGGGGAGGAGGACCAGCGTGAGAACAGCACGGCTCCCTTTTCCCTCTGGGCGAATCCAGACATGAGCATCCTGGGCAGAAGGATGGGCCTAGGAGCTCTAGGGACCTCCAGGGAAAGGAGGGATTCTGAGAGCCGTACTCCCCCGCTCCTCTCCCCACCATGCTCTCGCCCCGTGATTCCCAAACTTCCCGCTAGATGGTGCCGGGTGAACGGGCTCCACCTCCCCTCCTCTGCCCTTCACTCCCAGATGGGCTTTGCCTGGGACCTCTCCCAAAACGCACCCCAAGGGCATTTGTATTCAGTTCCGACTCCCCAGGACTCTGGCCTCAGCCTCTGGGGGTTCAGTGCTAAAGACCTCTGCCCAAGTGCCTTCAGGAGGCTTCCCGTGCCCACCTCTAGAGGGCTCCTCCCCAGGCTGCTAGGCTCCAGCAGCCCCGCCGCTTGAAGGCTTCCAGTAGCCGTACCAGTGTGCCGCTTCCACCCTCCACCTCCCGACCCCACGGAGAGGGAGCGGCATCCTTCCTCTTCCCCCACACCCCTGACTTTGGGACAGGATGCTGGGTCGGACAGGGCGGGGCCCAGAGGCCCAGGATGAAGTCAGGGAAGGCTCTAGGGCGTGCCTACAGCGGGCGTGGCCATGGTGACGAATGGGAGTGGTTTCGTGGGCGTGGCCACTGGGTGGGCGTGGTGTTCGTTGGGGGCGTGGCCGGAGGCCGGGTGGGAGCAGGATCCAGGAACCTTGCTTCTGGCTCTGTTCTCCCGCCCCAGGTCAGCTCAGTGTCTGCAGCCTTGCCCGCCGGTCTGGTAGGCAGACACTGAGACCATGCAAAGGCTCCTGGACCTAACAAACCAAGGTCGTTCTCCGGAGGCCTTGCCCAGCTCTCTGGAAGGAGGAAGGGGGAAAGAGGACACATCTCTGCACACGTGTTGACCCTGCCCCACCACCTCCAGCCTCTATCGTTTCCTATTTGGACAGTTGGAAGGCCTGTGGGGTTGAACCCCGAGAGGAATGAATGGATCAAGCGCTTGCCCCTCCACGGGCCTCTCCTCCCTGCTGCTCTGTGCTCAGGCCTGGAGCCCGATCTAAAAATAGGCCTTAGCGCTGGAACGTGCCCACCCAGGAGAGGGTCAAGGAGGCCTGAGTCACCATTCAGGAGGGCCTTTCCCAGCTCCCCCCACGGGACCTGAGGTTGCTGAGGCCGCCTCGATGGCCCGGCATCACTCCCAGTCTCTTGGCCGCACTCTGTGCTTGGCCATGCTGTGCCCCGGCTCCCAGGCCCAGCAAGCAGTAGCAGCCACAGCCGGGAAGGATTAGGAGTTCCTTGGCTAGATTTATTTGATTGTTTTTGTGTGTCTGGCCGGCAGCGCCCACTCTGGCTGGACAGTCATGTCTGCACCTGCCCCTTTTCACAGTCCAAGCTCACTAGGCCTCTGGGTAAGGACCCAGGCTGGGATCCGACCTGGCAAGCACCTCCAGCCTCTAGGTGAGAAAACTGAATTCCAAACAGGAAGGGGCCCATCACTGGGCAGAGTGTGCTTTGATAGCCTTGGATTCAGGTCCCAGTTCTGCCTCTCAGAGGGTCACCTGCTTAACTTCTGCTGGACACTTAAAGTTCCCATGCTGAAGATAATACCAGCTCCTGGTTCAATCACCTGTAAAATGGGATAATGATACACAGTCCTGTCCTGGTGGTTAATACAATTTAAAAAGCAGCAAAGAAGCCAGGCCCTGGTGGCTCACACTGTAATCCTACCTACTTAGGAGGCTGAGATATGAAGATCTTGGTTCAAAGCCAGCAGGGGGAAGGACAGTCCATGAGATTCTTATCTCCAATTCATCACAACTGGAAGTGGCTCTGGGGCTGAAAGTAGTAGTGCTAGCCTTGAACAAAATAGCCCAGGATCCACCTTCAAGCCATACAACAGACTAAAAATAATTTTTTTTAAAAAAAAAAAGCAGCGATGAAATATTAGACACAATGATTGGTTCAGTTCTACTGAGCAAGTTAATTACCATCTCTGGTACCCATCTTTTTCTCACCTCCCCCAGTACAGAGGAGGAGAATTAGAGAATGTAGTATGATGAGGGCCTCTCCCTGGAGAGGTTCAGGTAAGGTAGTGCAGGGTACTTGGTGGGATGTGGAACATCTGGTCAACTGAGGCATGTACTGGGCATGAAGGCTGAGGGAAGGGGTTGGCATCCTGATCCTCACATAGATCTCACTCACCTTATCTCATTGCCTGCCCCAAAGAGCTGGGCTGTGACAGGTTTAAGAGCCTCAGACTTGGCTAGTCCTTGGTGGCTCATGCCTGTAATCCTTGTTACTCTGGAGGCTGAGATCTGAAGATCATAGTTCCAGGACAGCCCAGGAAGAAAAACCTGTTGAGAGTGTTATCTTCAATTAACCACAAAAAGAGAAACTGGTTCAAGTAGTAGAAAGCTAGCCTTAAGCAAAAAGCTAAGGGAGAGCACAAGGCCCTGAGTTTAAGCCCCAGTACACACATACACACACACACACACACACACACACACACACACACACACACACTTTCTCTCTCAAAAGCACACACACACACTTTCTCTCTCTCAAAAGCACACACACACACACACACACACACACACACACGAAACAAAAGAGAGCCTCAAATTTGGACAATGGAAGGAACTCAAGAGCTGCCACAATCAGCCTTCCCTTATTGCCAAAGGGTAGGGGAGCCACCCAAAGCCAAGTGTTTTAAGTCAGGCTCCAGCCTTGAATCTCAGACCCAGGTTGCTCCAGCCTTGAATCTCAGACCCAGGTTCTACTCCTGCACCTTCTAATATCCTATCTTTTTTTGTCCCCACACAACAGTGCCAGGCCTTTTCTGGATTGTCAAAGCTGGTGCACTCCAGCTGGTTTATTTCTTATGCACTATCTTATTATTATTCAGGCATTTAAGGTATTGTATTACCTCCCTGAAATACCACTGTTTTTTTTGTTTTTTGTCAATGGCAGAACTTGAATTCAGAGCCTGGGTGCTTTCTCTGAGCTTTTACTCTCAAGGCTAGTGCCCTACCCACTTTGAGCCACAGCCCCACGTCCAGTTTTTAAGTGGTTAATTGGAGATAAGAGTCTCATGGACTTTCCTGCCTGGGCTGGTTTCTAACCACAATCCTCAGATCTCAGCCTCCCCAGTAGCTAGGATTTCAGGGGTGAGCTATCAGCAACTAGATGCCATTGATATCTGAAAGCTACATAAAGTTGGGTCTGTAAACAGTTCTAGTTACAAGAGGCTATGAGGAACAGGGCAAGAATCCTTGGTAATTACCAGCTTTCTCAATTAATTCTAGTAATTAACATCTTTGGGTGTTAACATGGGCTTGTTTTTGTCTTACACATGGTCTCATTTACTCCTCACAACAGTTCAGTGTGATTATGTGTCATTATGATCACCCCACTTGATGGCCATAGTGGAAACTACAGCTCAGAGAAGTAAAGAAATTGGCCTAAGAGAAAAAGGCCAGGAAATAGCAGAGCCATGATCAGAGCCTCTCAGATCTTTGATTTTATTTTCTGTCTTGGTGAAAAAAAGTATATTTACACCCTGAATGTTCTCCTCCCTGCCCTATTTCTGTCTTGCTGGCTAGTTTGAAAGGCGTCCCCAGCCCAACATCATTGGGTACTACTGCAACTGATGAGGCGGGGCCCAACAGCAGCCAAAATGTCTCTCCACCCAGAGATTCCAGGAGTCCAAAAAAATTTACAAGTCTAACTGTCTGAGACTCTTGCATGCAATGAAAGGATCTGGAAGTCCAGGCTACTCCCTTCCTCCCCACGCCTCCCTCACCAGAGACTGCTGGGTTTGTGTCTCAGGGATGGGATTTGTCCTTTGTTCACATGCAAGCATTGGGCTCTGGGAGAAAGGGCAGGAAAAGCAGGTCCTTCTGGGCTTTGCTGTCTAGCATGGTACCAAATGCTCAAGTGAATCAATAGCCAATAACTGATTACACTCCTCCCTCCTCCAAGCATCTGCTCACTCAGATCTACCCACTCGGAGAACAGTCCCAATTGCCTTCCCCACTCTCGAGTGGGAAGGAAAGCAGAGACAAGTCTCAAAGCTAAATGAGGAAGTACAGGAGGAGGGGGATATGGCAGGAGGGGTGCAGGGAACAGATCATGTGTGCTGTGGTGAGGTTGCACACACTTGCTGAATTCTGGAACAGCGTCATTTATGGAGTTCCAGGAAGCACGCATGCTCAGCACTTTGCATGCACCTTCCCAGTAACCCTCAAGTCCCCTTACTCCCTACCACAGCATCTTTGTGAGCTAGGATTTCCAATAGAGAAAGAAAAAAAGAAGTAATAAAGAAAAGAAGAAGAAGATGGAGAGGAAGAAGAAGAAAAAGAGGAGGAGGAGGAGGAGGAAGAAGACGGAGGAGAAGAGGAGGAGGAGGAGAAAGAAGGAGGGGAGGAGGAGGAGGATGAAGAGGAGGAGAGAGGAGGAAGCAGCAGCAGCTGCTCACTCCAGGAGGTAGGGTAATTTGTTAAAAATCCAAATCCACAGCAAGGAAAATGACAGAGGTGGGATTTGAGCCCTGTTATCTTAAGGTTTGAGCCCTCATCCTAAGACACTATGCTGAGGCCATGTTTGGGTTTTTTTAAATAGGGAAATAAGGCCCCGAGATGCTCAAAGGTAGGCCCAAGGTCACACAGCCCAAGCAAGACTGACTGGAGTTAATTAGTGGCTAGAAGGATGTTTGGGTAAAGGTACATGAAACTGTGTTACTAAGGTCTTGACAGGTGAACTCTTGTCCCGAATGCCTGAGATCCTTGGGTGTAGGACAGTCCAGCCAGAGGGTCCTCCAAGCTGCCCGCATATCACTGTCAGCCCTGGGCTGAGGGGAAGAGGACCCCATGGATGACTGGGCAGAACTGTCTCCCTCCCACTGCCCCTTGGGTGCTTTTTGTGAGCTGTCTCCATGGTACCTGCTCTGTGTGTGTCTAGGGAATCAGAGGAGGAAGTTTTAGTCTTTGTGCTTGGGGAGCATCATGGGGAGGGGGGAGCCATTACCTGGGCTGGGGGTGCTGAGGCTGGAGAGCAGGAACATTCGCTAGGTGTCAGCAACCAGGAGAGGGCCTTTCCTCTTTTATCACCATCTCTTTCAATCCTTTCAAAACTCTGAGTGATCTGGGAGCAGATGGCTCATGCCTATAATCCTAGCTACTGAGGAGGCTGCAAGCTGAAGATCAAGGTTTGAAGCCTGGGAAAGCTATGAGACTCTTATCTCCAATTAACCACCAAAAGCCAGAAGTGGAGCTGAGGCTCAAGTGGTAGAGCGTCAACCTTGAGCAAAAAGCTAAGGGACAGTGTCCAGGCGCAGCCCAGGTACCAGTACCAAAAAATAAAAACAAACAAGTGAGCAAACTACTCTGAGTGACAGATATGTTACTTACCTCTGCGTTCAGAAAAAAAGTTAAGTCACAAGAATTAGGTATAGACTAAGCAAGAACAAGTTTTGAACCCAGATTCAGGCAATCTAATATTGTGCCCACTGCTGGGTTCTAGAATTAATCACACATACTGAGCACCTGTAGAAAAAAAGTGAGCTGTACAGAATCAGAAACTTGTGGGTTGGACTGAGCCCTCCTAGGAGGGCCTGTTGTATTGCTCCACAGCACCTGGGGAACTGCAGGTGACCTGATTGGTTGAGACTGTGGGCCCTAGAGTCAGGCAGAGGATAGTTGAGATCTCTGTTCCCAGCCTGGGATATGGAAGCTAACCCTTGCATCCTCCAGAGTTAGAGGCCATGAACAGTGCCTCCAATCCTAAATTGCTTTGTGGTGGCACACTCCTGTAATCCTAGCTCGCAGGAGGCTGAGATCTGAGGATCATGGTTTAAAGCTGCCTGGGCAGGAAAATCCATGAGAGGGGCTGGGAAGGTGGCTCAGTGGTAGAGCACTTGCCTTGCATGCATGAGGCCCTGGGTTCGATTCCTCAGCACCACATAAGCAAAAAGAAAAAAGCCGGAAGTGGTGCTATGGCTCAAGTGGTAGAACTGAAGAGCTGAGGGACAGCACCCAGGCCCAGAGTTCAGGCCCCACGGGACCCCCCACCAAAAAAAAGAAATGCTCTCGTTAACTGACTTATGTAGCTGTAACCACTCTGTTCATCACCTTTAAATAAAATTTAAAATTAAAAAAAAAAGCTATAAAAAGAAAATCCATGAGACTCGGCTCCAATAAACTACTCAGAAAAATGTGAAAATAGTGCCTATGGCTCAAGTGGTAAGAGTGCTAGCCTTAATCACAAAGAGGCTCAGGGATCGTGTGCCCAGGCCCTGAGTTCAAGCCCCAGGGCCAAACAACAACAACAACAAAACCCCAAACCAGCAAAAGGATCAAGGCTGGAGGTGGGGTTCAAGTAGCATCAGCCAAGCAAGCAAGCCCAGCGAATGAGAGGCCCTGATTTCAAACACTCATACCTCCCTTACAAATACAAAGCAGAAACAGAGACCAGAGGCACAAGGAGACAGAGAGGCAGAGTTGGAGACACAGGTCCCAAAGCAGAGCGAAATGAGTTAGCAACAGAGAATGATGAGAGCATGCCAGCGAGTGAGGGCAGAATCATGGAGGCAGAAGAGCGAGAGAGAGAGCTAAAGAACCACAGAGAGATCACGCACATGCGGAAGAGAGAAGGCAGACAAGACAGAGATGAGACACTGAGGGAGGCAGAGAGAGCCTTTGCTCTCCAATCTCAGTCTCTCCACCCTGAGGCAGAAGCCTTAGGGTGTACACGCGCGTGTTTGTGTGTGAGCACGTATGTGTGCGTACATACCTTTGTGCACGCGTCCATGTTGACTCTCCTGCAGTGTAGTTATGACTAAGTGTGGGGTGGGCAGGATGCAGGTGGGGGCTTGCAGGTTACCAGTCTCAGCTGTAGGGCAGTAGGAATGGTGGTCAGGATCACACTGAAAGCCAAGTCACAAACATACGCTGGAACTGTGCAGATGTTTACACCAGGGAATGAGCAGGCCTCTTCCTCCAGGGCTGGAGGTCAGGGAAGGCACTGGGAGGGGCTGATTAGGGAGCAGAACCAGCCTAGGCAAGACGAGGGAACACACATCCTCCCAGGCAGAGGGAAGAACAGCAGCAAAAGTCCCAAGCAGAAACCCATGGAGTGGTGATTACAGGGTGGAGATTTGGGGGTTTTCGTGAGGACTAGAAAACGACTGATAGGATTTGGGAAAAGGTCTTCTGGACAGGCAGCAGGCAGGGCAGTCAGAAGCTCTCGTAACAGTCCTGTAAAAAGAAAGACTTCCACAAAAGGGCTGGTACTGGAAGTAAGGAGAAATAGATGAATGTTGCCTGTGGTTTGGGGAATAGGGAGGACAGGATTGAATGGGGGAGGTTGTGAAGAGGAAGACACCAAGCTTAGGTTTGCACTCTGAGCATCTGGATGAATTCTGGTGGTGTTTACCAGGAGGAGGAAGCCCGGGAGGAGCAGACCTGTGACAAGTCATCTATCATGTGGGATGTCTGTGCATATGTGTGTGGTTTGTGTGTGTGTGTGTGTGTATGTGTGTGTGTGTGTGTGTGTGTGTGTGTGTGCATGTGCGTGCACGCACACCTATGCAAGCCCCTTCATGTGTGCATGTGCAGCCCAGGACCCTCATGCCACCTTAAAACACCTCTGCTTGGATGTGTGGGAGCCCCTAGATCTGTCCTGGAACCAGGCTCTCCCTTGGCACTTTACCCTTGCCTGGTCCCAAGGACTGCCCCTGGCAGATGGGGGTTTCCAGCGGCCAGCTGGGGCAATGGGAGGGCCCGTGAGCATCGCCAACATCTGGGCCTATTACCCCAGGCCCAGGAGGCCTCGGTAGCCCCACCCGGCAGCGGCAGGCAGGCTCCAGGGCAGCTGGTGGAGATTAGCGGCACTGATTACCTCGTGGCGATGCCATCTGGGGTGAGGGCATGGAGCCCGGCCCCACGGGATACCCCGCTTGCTGGTGTGCGGGGCTTTCTGGGGCCCGAGTGCGTGTAAAGTGTGTCAGCCTAGCTGCATGTATGTATATTTGCATGTCTGAGTGAATCCATGTGGCTGCCTGTGTCTATGTGCACACATGTGCAAGAAATCTGCAGGCAGCTCTGCTTGCCTATTTAAATAACTATGCCTGTGGGTACATGTCTGTGTTTCTAGGTCTATGTGTGCATACATGTCTGTGTGCTCCTGCCTGTGACTGTGTATGCACATTAAAGTCCATGTGGTGCCTTATTTGTGCCTTCCTTCCTTCTTTCTTCCTTCCTTTTTTTTTGGGGGGGGGGGGTCCGGTCATGGGGCCTGAACTCTGGGCCTGGGTGCTATCCCTCAGCTCTTTAGCTCAAGGCTAGCGCTCTACCACTTGAGCCACAGCGCCACTTCCGGTTTTTTTCTTTTTGCTTATGTGGTGCTGAGGAATCGAACCCAGGGCCTCATGCATGCAAGGCAAGCAAGCGCTCTACCACTGAGCCACATTCCCAGCCTCTTTCCTTCCTTTTTCCTTCCTTCCTTCCTTCCTTCCTTTTTCTTCTTTTCTTTTTTTCCCCCCTGGTACTGAAGAGTAAACATCAGGTCTCATGGGCTAGTACTCTATCCCCAAGCTAACATCCCCAGTCCTTTTTTGATTCTGAGGCAGGGTCTTGTTAGGGTGCCCAGATTGGTCTCAAGCTTGCAGTTCTCCTCTTCAGCAGTAGCTGAGATTAAAGGCATACCCCATCACATCTGTTGCTGCGTATTCTGAGAATTACACACCTGAGTACGCCCAGAAAAAAAGTCTCCAGGGATTCCCTGGTCTCCTACATGTGTCTTTCTGTATCTGTTTGGTGCTGTGTGTGTACACAGCATGTGTGTTAATACATGTACATGGAGTGTGCACCCCCAAGTGCTATGTGAAAACACACTGGGTTAGGTGCACATATGTGTCACAGGAGGAAGGAACATGGTACATTTCTAGACTGTCTATGATGAGGGATCCAGGCCGAGGGCGTGTCCTGGGATCTCTGAGCACTCTTGGGGTGCTCTAGGAGGCCTCTGGACTCCCCCTTCTCAGGTTTCCATGTCCCTGGCTCTGGAAGCTCTGGCCCAGCCACACCTATTACTGGGGCTGGAGTGGAGGAAGAGTGGGGATAGTCAGGATGTCCAGCCTCACTGGACATGGCTCTCTGCTCCAGTGCCTGTGGGCTGAGATGCTGAGAAGCAGTTGGTACTATTTCAAGGCTTTTCATCGGCAAGATGGGGTAAGTGGAGAACGTTGCTTCATAGACTGGAGGCTCCCACCAGTAATCCCAGCTACACAGGAGGCTGAGATCTGAGGATCGAGGTTCAGAGCCAGCTCACGCAGGAAGGTCTGTGAGACTCTTGTCTTCAAGTAATCACCAAAAAGCAGAAGTAGAGCTGTAGCTCAAGTGGCAGAATGCTGGCCTTGAGCAAAAGAAGCTTAGGGACAATGCCTAGGTCCTGAGTTCAAGCTCAAGCATAGAAAAAAAAAAAAAGATGAAAGGAAGCCCTGCTCTGGTGGCTCATGCCTGTAATCCTAGCTACTGAGTGGGCTGAAATCTGAGGATTGTGGTTCCAAGCCAGCCTGGGCCAGGAAAGTCTGTGAGACTCATCTCCAATTCACCACCATTAAGTCAGAAGTAGGGCTGAGGCTGAGGTGGTAGAGGGCCGGCCTTGAGCGAAAAAACCAAAAAAAGCATAAGGCCCTGAGTTCAAGCCCCAGTATCAGACCAAAAGAAAAAACAAAGATGAAAAGAGTTAGAATATGTGGAATTCTTAGAGCCTGACCTGTGTGCGTGCCCAGTACTGGGAGCATATGCATGGGCGAGCTGTCCTCTGTCTGGCCATCCCTCCCACCAAAGCCTCCAAACCCCACCCCTTGCCTTGCTGCCTGCTGAGCTCAGCACTTTGCAGGCCCCACCGCTGCCACCACCACATCTGGGCCCAGCTCAGTGCAGGGACCACAGGGGGGGGGGGGTGCCTACACAGTGTGGTGGGGATTTCCACTGACTCAGCACCTCTGGAGTTGGAGGAGGGAAACCTCAGGGCTGTCCTTCTGCCTCGGTTAGATGGGGCCACAGCCACCCCTTCCCCCAAACCAAGGCACTCCTGTTGCTGCTTGTCTTTTAGCCCCAGACCTAATCTAACATGCATGGGCCACTGAAATCCACTTCTTCATGGTTCCCCAGCCTTTGGGCCAAGAATTGGTGGTTGACTCCAGGAAGAAACCTTTGTGGGTTGAGGATGGAGGAAGGCCCACCTGGACAACCTTCCCTGTGCCTTGATAGAACTGGAAACACTACCTGCCCCCGAGTCCTCCCAAGAACCATCTTTTCCTGCCTTTCTTTTTTTTGGTGAGGAGCATTCACTGCGGAGTCCAGAGTCCAGACTGGCCTCAAATTTGCCATCCTCCTGCCTCAGCCTCCCAAGTGTTGTAGTTACAGGTGTGTACCAACCTCAGTTTCTTTCTTTTCTCTGGGCCCTGAATATAAAGCAAAATCCCTCCCAGGAACTGGAGATGAAGTCAACTTCCATCCCCCCCATCCCACCCTGGCCCGGGCCAAGGATTCCCAATATTGATGAAAATAGCAGCACACACTTCTCCTCCGTGCGCCGGAGCATGTATAAAGCACTTTTACAGACTCGAACTCCTTTCCTTAGGCAAAGCCACGCAGGGCAGATACGACAATCATTCCATCCTGCAGATAAAAAATCGCCACAGTTAGAGCAGGAGGCAGGGTTGCAGCAGCCTTGCTCACTCCTGGAGTAAGGAGGAATGGGAGAAATCCTGGGTTCCACTTCTCTGGGATTGAGACCAGAACAGATGTGTGTGTGTGTGTGTGTGTGTGTGTGTGTGTGTGTAAGGGGGGCCTCCAATTGCCCCCCCCCCCCCCCCCCCCCAGTGCAGACAGAGACAGACGGCTGCCTGGGAATTCTAGGCCCAGAAACTGGAAAAAGCTGACCACTGAGGCTTGGGCTCCAGCCACGTCACGGGTTCCATGGATCTTAGGGTCTCCACCCCCTCCCCATCAGACTTTCTGGGGGCCTGACCAAAGAAGGAGAACCGGGGTGGTCCCAGAGGAGGCCCTCCGAACTCCAGGCCTCCCGCCTGCCCTCTGCAGGCGCCGTGGCAGGGCAGCTCGGGGCACGCCGGGCCCCGCCCGCCGCCCGCCGCCCTCTCCGGGCTCACCTGGCGCGGAGGTAGGCGGGGCCGGCCCCCGGCGCCCCGCCAGGCCGGGAGCACGGCGGGATCCGCGCGCCCCGCGGCCCGCGCCCGGCCGCCGCCGCCCCTCCGGCCGCCTCCTCCTCCTCCTCCCCGCGGCCTGGCGGGCCGGCCCAGCTGTGTTCCATTACCGCCCTGGCAGCCCCCCAGCCCCCTGGAACCGCCCCTCTCCCCCCGCACTCGGAGCGGCCGGCAGTCGCGCGCGCGGGGCGCACTCGGCCCGAGGAGCTCCGGGCGCCAGGAAGCAGGGGGAATCGCGGCTGGCAGCGGGAGACCGAGGACCCCCAGGGGGCCAGTGGTACCCAGGCCCTGCTTCCTCTGTCTGTCCGGTCTGGGGCAGCCTGGATTGCTCAGGGAGGTCAGCAGCTACCCAGCCGCCGGTAAGTGGGCACGGACTGGGCTGCCTCCTTGGTTGGGCTGAAAGGGCCCTTTCTACCCAGCTTGCTGTGTGACCTGGGCCTGTGGCATCCCTTCTCTGAGCCTCAGTCTTAGTTTTTCTGCTTCTTTTCTTTCCTCTAAATCAGGACGGGCCCTAAATTCCATCCTGGTTCTGTTCTTCTCCTGGCCCTCTAACTGTGCTTGTGTTAGGTGGGAAAACTATCTGGAAGCATCCTTACTCTCTCCATGTAACCCCTCACTCGGAGTGGGGGGTGGGGGTGGGAGGGGTGGAGTGGAGACCAGAAGTGGGGAACCGGAAGGGAACATGAGCACATGCACGTGCACGCCTCCACATGCACCCACGTAGGGCCCGTGGGCCGGCAGCCCTTCCATTGGCTGGCAGGATGGCAGCCTGGGTAGAGTCTGAGCGGTACAATGTGTGCACCCTAGGCTGGAGGATGGATAGGGTGAGGGCACAGTTCCATCCCAGGGGGAGGGAAGTTGGAGTCTTAACTCCCCAATATATTGGGGTGAAGGGGTCTTTTCTATTCTCATGTCAGAACTACGGAAGGGAAAGTAGGATTCCATTGGAATGAATGAGGTCAGACTTGCATAAGAACTTCCCAACAGGAAGGCCTCCTGGAGGTGGTCATAGGCTGCCTGGGTGTATGTGTGTATGTGTGAACTGGTGTGTCTGTGAGCATGTCAGTGTACAGGTGAGTTTGTACGCCTGTGCTGGTATGTGTGCATGTGTGTGGAACTCTCTCTGTCTCACACACACACACATGCCTGACTGTGTGCTCATGAGCTGCCTGTCCTGGGGAGAGAACAGATGATATATGGCTCTGCTGGCTGCTTGCTGAGCTTGCATTGATTTATCTGGGCCCATCCATCAGGGTTTAATAAAACTAAAAGACGAGCATCCATCAGCGGAAGAGTTTGGCAATGAGGTCGTGAGCCCCAGTGACCTGCTCTCCTGCCCACTGTCCCCACAGGGGAGGCTGCGTTGGCCCTCACACAGCCCCATGATACCTGCCAGGAGACTCAGCCCCGGCTTTATCCCCTGACCTTGCGGGTGCCTGGCAGGGCTGCCTGCCCCAAGCCAGCATACCTTGCCAGGTACCAGCCTGCTATATGCCAGCACGGTTGTTCCAAGTATTGGGATTCTTCCAAATGTTTTGATCAATAGCCTCTGCCTTCAGACCCCTCACTGTCCCAACTTCTGTAGTCTTCTAGAACCTTCTAGATCTTTTCCTCAACCCACTGGCACAGCTAGAGGCCTGTAATAGTACTCCAGCCAGCATTCTGCTCTGGCTGGTGAATGTCTGTGCCATACTGGTGGTTAAATATTTTGATTCTCACCACTGGCCAGATCCAAGCCCCAGACTTGTGTTGGGCCCCTGAAAGGGATTAAGAGCTCTTCCTACTCCAGTCCCAGTGCCCAGGCCCCCAGCTGGTGCTGTTGGCACTTATGCATGCATGGATTCAGCAGCTCACTTTCCCGGTCTCTGGTTTTCAGGTGCTGTGGCTGTGGCTGACCCCTCTGAGCCAGTATGTGGGTATCCTGGGCTCCTGGCCTGTGGCTGCTCAGTCTCTGGGCCACTTTCATCCATAGGATAAATGCAGGTAAGATGACACGGGGGTCAGGGTACCACAAGCCTGCAACTAGCCCCCTGAAGTACCGGGCATTTGCATGTATGTAATCATGCATGTGCTGATCATGTAAGCATTAGTGGGAGAGTCTAGGGGCTGGACTCAGATGGTGTGTTTGCACACAAGCAAGCAAGCTGAAAAGTTGTGTGTGTGTGTGTGTGGTTGTGTTTCTGAGCACTGCTCAGTACAAAAGCCACCTTTCAAACTTTGCTGGGGCTGGTGGGCGAGGAGGAAGAGGCTCCGTGCCCCCCTGCAGAAGGCAGCCTGAGCCCTTTGGCGCCTTCTCCTGGTGAACTCCGTCTCTAGTCTAGGCCAATGTTCCTCCTCCATACCGGCCAGGAATGAAGGGCCCGCCCCAAGGCCCAGACTCTGGATAGAGAGAGCAAAGCTTTCCAGGGCCTAAAGCCAGGGGAAGTCAACTGGGCAACCTGCCCAGCCTTGCTGGGTGCCCTCTAGGCTTAGTAGCTCTGCCGCCTAGCTAGGCAGGAGCAGAACGCCCAGCACCCAAATTCAGCCAGGCAATGGAGGCAGAAAAACAGAGGTGGTGAACAGGGCGAGAGGGTCTGTGGCAAGGGGTGGAGATGGGATGTGTGACAGCCAGCAATTTCCATCTGTACACACACACACACACACACACACACACACACACACACACACGTGTGGTTTTACGTGCGTGTATGGGGGAGTTTTGCACTCCTCTCCTTCATCAGATCCCTGGGGGGGTTGGGGCAGAGGATTTCAACATCTGTGAGGAATCTAGGCCCAGTGCCAAGGGGTGAGTCACCCATTGCTGCTGCGATGCTGAAGACAGTGATGGTCTTTCCGGCCAGACCTGGAGGAGGGAGACTCCAGGGGGGTCACCACCGTGCTCAGGGATCTTCTTCCAGCCAGGCCAGCTCTTAGGAGCCTACTTCATTGTCTTGTCTCACCTTCCCCATCTGCCTTGCTGGGAAGGCCTTTTTAGTTGTTGTTGGTGGTGGTCATAGGGTTTGACCTCAGGGCCTAGGCGCTGTCCCTGAGCTCTTTTGCTCAAGGCTTGTGCTCTATCACTTGAGCTACAGTGCCACTTCTGGTTTTCTGGTGGGTAACTGGAGATTAGAGTCTCAGGGAGTTTCCTGCTCAGGCTGGCTTCCAACTGTGATCCTCAGATATCAGCCTCCTAAATACCTAGGATTACAGGTGTGAGCCACCAGTGCCCAGCTGAGAAGGCCTTTTTTTGAGTCTACCCTCTTTCTCTCCAGTGTAATACCTCCACCAACACTAAGTCAGCTCCAGGGAGAAGGAGGAGGCCCCTGGCTGCCAACTTGTCCCTTTGGGGCTTTAGAGACCTACATTAAATGCTCTCCAGGATTCCTTACCTCTTTAATATGCCCTGTTTGGAACCCAAGGCCCTGGTTGTGCTTGTGGTCCCTGTAGCCTCTCAGTCTCTTCTTCCTGTTTCTCTAGATGGTATCCAGGGGAAAAGTTACTCTGTTAGCTGAGACTTGTGTCTGGCCTGCTTGTCTGCCTTGAATGTGGGAAGTGAAGCCCCACCCATTGCTGAGAACACATGTGCCAGCCGCACATGGCATCTCTGGTGGCATGGCTATGCACGGCTCACACATGTGCATGCACAGCTCACACATGTGCAGACGTGGACGTGCAATTACCCAGGACGTAGGAGTGTACATGAACTTGACATTTCCTCCCTGTTGCAGTGCTCCCCTGTCCCCCACCTGGGTGTATGTCAATTAGGAAGCATGTGCATATCCATGGCCTAGTATATGTGCCCTGGGGCTTCTGGGGTTTCTCTCATCCCTCCCTTGCTGGGGGTCCTTCTGGCTCCCTGTGCAGCCAGGGTCAGAAGGTGAGAGCACTCATAGCCAGCCTGGCCTAAAGGTCCACAGTGTGGACTATGAACTTGTTCCTCTCCGGGTTCCCCAGGACCCAGCTGGGTAGCTGTGTCAACTGAGCCCCTAATGCTTCTTCACTGACTGTGTTCCAGGTGAACAGTGCCCACCATCCCAGCCCGAAGGCCTCAAGCTGGAGCACAGCAGTGACCTGTCAGCCAACGTGACGGGTGAGGACCTCTCCTCACGCTGTCCCTCTGCCCTTTCCCTGGAGTGGCCCAGGTCCCTCCTTACCTGCCCAGCTCAGCCCTTCATCTAGTGTCTCCCCCAAAAGGCTTCAACCTCATCCGCCGACTCAACCTCATGAAGACATCTGCCATCAAGAAGATCCGCAACCCCAAGGGTCCCCTCATCCTGCGGCTAGGGGCAGCCTCTGTGACCCAGCCCACACGGTACGGGGACTGCCAGGAATGGGCGCTGACCTCATCCACACCTTGTCAGCTCCAGATTGGGGGGGGGGAGTATCTGTCTCTCTCCCCCTGCCTGTCTGTGTGCCCATCTTTTATTCAGCGTCTTCTCTTCTGCACCAGGTCCATAATTTACCCCTTGGAAGCCCTCACCAAAATTAATTAGTCAGTTTATTTATTTATTTATGCCTGTCCTGGGCCTTGAACTCTGGGCCTGGGCACTGTCCCTAAGCTCCTTTTACTCAGAGCTGGTGCTCTACCACTTGAGCCACAAGCACCACTTCTGGCTTCTTCTGTGATAAATTGGAGATAAGAGTCTCTTGGACTTTCTTGCCTGGGCTGGCTTTGAACCGCAATCCTCAGATCTCAGCCTCATGAGTAGCTAGGATTACAGTCGTGAGCAACCAGTTCCCGGCTCTTCACCAAAATTTAATGTAGTGCAAATAGTCATTCCAAGGATTTGTGTGTGTGTGTGTGTGTGTGTGTGTGTGTGTGTGTGTGTGTGTGTGTGTGTGTGTGTGTGTGTGTGCGCCAGTACTAGGGCTTGAATTTAGGATCTGGGTACTGTCCCTTAGCTTTTTCATTCAAGGCTGGTACTCTACCACTTGAGCCACAGCTCCATTTTGGGCTTTTTGGTGGTTCATTGGAGATGAGAGTCCTACAGACTTTTCTATATGGGCTCTCTTTGAACCACGATTCTCAGATTTCACCCTCTTGAGTAGCTAGGGTTACTAGAGTGAGCCTCCAGTGCCTGGCTCCAGAGATTCTTTGGTCTGGTCTCCCATCCCTTTAGACCCATAGGCTCCATGGTAGCAGGGATATCTGCTTTCACCTTAGCTCCTGGCACCTACAAGGCATCAGCAAACCTGTGCAGAGTGAATGTGTGCATGGGTTTCGAGGTATATGCAGTGTGCATCTTGGGTCCTGGAGACCCAGGGTAGGCAGTGTCTGCATCTCCCCTGAACCTCAGGGAAACCTCTGCTTCACCCACAGACGAGTGTTTCCTCGGGGCCTCCCAGAGGAGTTCGCCCTGGTACTCACCCTCCTGCTGAAGAAGCACACCTACCAGAACACTTGGTACTTGTTTCAAGTGACTGATGCAGCTGGGTACCCACAGGTGAGGCCCTCCCCTCTCACAGCTCTCTGGGGCATCTGGTAGGTGCTGCTGGGGTTGATGAGCCCACTTTCCATCTAAGCTTGTGATTTCTGGGCCCTTCCTGCTTCATCCGAGTAACCACCCTCTAGGTTGTCCTCTGTTCCCCACCAGTGCCCATTCCATTCTTCCCAGCCATACGGCTTCCTGACCCCAGCCAGCTTTCTTCCCTTTCTGGGCCTCAGTTTCTCCTCCTGTGAAATGAGCTTGAGGACCCTTGACTTGACCATGTGGAGACTCTGGAACTCTGAACCTCTCCTGCTGTGTTCCCCAATTCCACACAGATTTCCCTAGAAGTCAACAGCCAAGAGCGGAGTTTGGAGCTCCGGGCACAGGGCCAAGATGGCGACTTTGTGTCCTGCATCTTTCCAGTGCCCCAGCTCTTCGACCTGCGTTGGCACAAGTTGATGCTGAGCGTGGCTGGACGTGTGGCCTCCGTGCATGTGGACTGCACCTCAGCTTCCTCCCAGCCTCTGGGGCCACGGAGACCCACGCGGCCTGTGGGCCATGTGTTTCTGGGGTTGGATGCTGAGCAGGGCAAGCCCGTCTCGGTGAGTCCTCAGTAAGGCTCTGGCCTCTGCCTTTTCACCCCTTAGGAGCCTGTACCTGACCAGGTATGTTCTATGCTCAGAATCTTCCCCTTGCTTCCCACTGCCTTCCAGAAGAGCCTGAACCTGGCATTCAAAGCCCTGCATGATCTGGATCCTTGAGTCCACAGCACCACACTCCCTTTGCATCTCTTCATGCAGCACTGCTCTACTCAGTTCACCCCAGTCTTCCAGCTCACTAACGACTTCACACATCCAGGCCTTTGCCTAAGCTGTTCCCTGTACTTGAAGTGCTTTACCTTGCAAACTCATCTTTCTGTTCCTCTAGGCCTCCTCTCCTGTACACATACTCTCTTTCTTTCTTCTCTTCCTTTCTCTTCCCTTCCCTTCCCTTTTATTTTTTGTTCCAGTACTGGGGCTTGAACTTAGGACCTAGATGTGTCCCTTAGCTTTATCACTCAAGGCTGATGCTCTGCCACTTGAGGCACAGCTCCCTTCTGACTTTTTTGGTGGTTAATTGGAGCTAGGAGTCTCATGGACTTTCCTGCTCCAGCTGACTTTAAACCAGGATCTCAGCCTCCTGAGTAGCGGTGGTCATGGGAGTGAGCCACAGTACCACTTTTATTCCTCTTGTAGTGATAGCCCTATTCTTGATGGTCTCCAGGCAGGACTGGAAGCACCTTGAGGTCAAATCCTGGGGTGAAGCCATCTTTCTGTCTCACTGGAGAGCCATGGGAGGGTCATGATGCTTTGAGTGAAGTGATAAAGTGAAGTGAACTCTGTGTGCCTCTCAGTTTGACCTTCAGCAGGCGCACATCTACTGCGACCCAGAGCTGGTGCTGGAGGAGGGCTGCTGTGAGATCTCACCGGGTGGGGTGAGTGTCCATACAGCTGGTGGTGGTGGAGGGAGGGAGGGCACGGCCTAATGGCTCAGTGAGCTGGAGGTGGGGGTCTGGGAGGAGGAGTGGGTCTCTAGGACTGATCCCTGCCTTTCCCCCACACCGAACAGTGTCCCCTGGAGAGCTCCAAGGCCCGCCGGGATACCCAGAGTAATGAGCTCATTGAGATCAATCCGCAGACAGAGGGGAAGGTCTACACACGCTGCTTCTGCCTGGAGGAGCCTCAGAGCAGCAAGGTGGGTGATGGGACTGGCATGAGGGAGATGGCCCTCCCCCTGAGGGTCACAAAGGACACTGGGTGTCCTGTCTATGTGCATACTGCCCTATAGGATTCCAGGGGGCAAAGAGGCCGCCCACTTGTAGCCCGCCATTGAAGATTGTGCCTGCCTAGCTGAGGCATTTATGAGACTGAGAAGGGCAGAACCAGGAGTATTCCATCTGTCTCGGACAGGGGTGCCTGGGGTCAGGGGCTGGGTCACATGATTCCCTTCAGGCTTCTCTTCAGCCCAGCACCATGGCCAGCTGCCCTGTCCCTTCCCAGGTTCCTTGGGGGTGACAGCAGAGCCCATTTCCTCCCTTAGCCCCGCCCTCTGCCTGGGCAGTGGCCCTGCCCTCTGGGCATCACTCCCAGCCTTTGGCTGCCAGAACACAGGGCTCTATTCATTCACTGCCTGCTTTCTCTGGCATCACATGGTGGGGAAAAGAAGGGGCTCCTGTGGGGGCAGCCTCAGGGGCCTAGGCAGCCCCTTGGTTTCCTGGGAGGTGTCAGATGCCAGGCCGGGGTGGGAGGCTGGGGTCCGTGCATCCCACTCAGATATCCATTCCAGCATAGACATCAGAATGGCCTCTTCTCAGTGGTTTCTTCTTGTTCTGTCTGCCCAGGTGGATGCACAGCTAACAGGGAGAGCCAACCAGAAGGCAGAAAGGAGAGCACAGGTAGAAAAAGGAGCCTGCGATGCCCTCTGTCTGCCCTGTGTGCCCTCTGCAAAACCCCTCTGAGAAGATACTCCACTCCCACTGTCTTCCTGCCTGGATGAGCTCAGGCTGTGTGGTACCAGCTCTGAGAAGCAGACAGACGGGGGCAGGACACACATAGTACCTGGCTCTCTCTCTCCCTCTCTTTCTCTCTCTCTCTCTCCCTCTCCCTCACTCTCTCACTCTCTCCCTCCCTCCCCCCCCCCCCCCCTCTCTCTCTCTCTCTCTCTCTCTCTCTCTCTGTGATGGTACTGAGGTTTGAACTCAGGGTCTTGCGCTTACTAGATGAACACCTTACCTCTTGAGTCCTTTTTATGTTAGCTGTTAATTTAGATACACTCTCATGCTTTTTGGCCCAGAGCTGGTCTGGGTTGGGACTGCAGTCTTTCTACTTATGCCTTCTGCATAGCTAGAATTACAAACATGACCCACCATACCCAGTGTATTTATTGAGAGGAGGTCTCACTAACTTTTTTTTCCCTGAATCTTGATCCTCCCAATCTCCACCACCCTCCTAGCTGGAATTATAGGCATAAGCTACCATGCCTAGTCTATCCAGAATTCTCTATAGAGCCTGCTTATACTGGTTCTTGGGCACAGTGTGGGAGCAATGCTTGATCCCCTGAATTCCCTACCTCCTCTCATGCCCCTTTCTTTCCAGGTCCATAGAGAAACAGCTGCCGATGAGGTGAGCCTCCTGTCTGTGTTGGCCAAAGGGCTCTGGGGAGGGCATGTTAGCACAAATCCTTTTTGCTAGGCTTTTGGGGGCACAGAGACTGGACACAGGGTGATGATGACAACACAATTCCCAGCATTCCTTGATGCTGGATGCTGGGTCCTGCCTGCCTACCGCCTCTCCCTGAGTGCTGGGCTAGAAGCCGGAAGACACTCCTGCTGGGCTGGCAGTAAATGGCTATGGGTGCCCTGGTGAAAGCCACGGCCTTGACCAGGGAACCCCTACATTCTGGTCTTCAGTCTTGCCTGGTATGCTGTGTAACCCAGAGCCAATACTGTTCCTCTCTGGGTTCGAGTTTCCTCATCTGGAAATGGCTGTGGGTCTGGGTTGGTGGGAGATGAAGGGAGCTTGCTTTTTTTCCAGCTCCTAGTTCCATGCTCTTCTTAAATTGCACCTAAGACACACACCATGCTCTTTGGGCTTACGCGTGTGTGCATATGTATGTATGAATATGCACGTGCGTATGCATGTGTGAATAGATGTGTATGTGCACATGTATGTGCATGAGTATGTGCATGCATGCGTGTGTGTGTGTGTGTGTGTGTGTGTGTGTGTGTGTGTTGGGCAGGGAGAAGGTGAAGAGCTGATCTGAGAGGCTCAGAATTGACCTCTAGGCCTGTTCCTCCCTTTCAGTGTCCTCCTTGTGCTTATGGCGCCCAGAGGAGCAATGTGAGTGATGGGAGGGTTTGTAGGGTGCTGTGGGTGAGGGCTGGGAGTGGGCATTGTGGGAGTTGGCTGGGGCTTGCTGGTTGAGGACAAGGGGTCTTTATGTGTTTCTACATCTCTCCCTGCCCATCTCCCAGAGCTGAACTGGGCCCCCCCACCCCCACATCTGCCAAATCCAGACTGCATGGATGACCACATCCACCCTGCAGACTGGGTCTGGGAGGGCCTGGGCATGGGGTGGTGGCCGGCCAGCGGGGTCAGGCCCTTGGCTGCTGATCCCAGCTCTGAGCTCCCCACCGGGTCTCAGGCCTGCTCTGCTTGGAAGGTTTCACAGGTCACCTTGCAGGCCCTGGGCAGGGGTCGGGAGGGGAGGCTCAGGGTCACCAGCCAGCATGTCCCCAAACCACACATAGCTTAAGGCTTGAGAAGATGTCTCCCTTCTCTCTTAGTAGCTGCCCCTAGCAGGACACATTGCCTTCTGGGGGATTGAAAGGACAAGGGAGCGGGGCTGGGTGAGCTCAGCTGGTACCCAACTGTCCCTTGTCCTCAGGCAGCATGAGTCACTGCTTTCTTTCCCATGGCCTGACTTTCTGACAAGCCATAATGATCCTTCAAGGGCACAACTCCAGCTTGCTTCAGCTCCAAGCCCCCTGACTTTTGGGGACATCAATAAATGCCCTCATTGCTGCTTGTTCCTCTTCTGACCCATCCCCCAACAAAATCTGGGCAGGCCCATGGTCCCCAGATGTGCAGAGGTTACCATGGCAACTTGGCAGCCATGTTATCCTAGCAACTGGGGGTGGGGCTAGCCAAAGCCTGGCAGGTTAGAGGCAGCAGACTAGACCCCTCTGTAGAGGTGAGAGTCAGCATGTTGGTTGACCTGGTAGGAAGAGCCTAGGCTGGGTTCAGGCTGTTGGACCTGCCATCAAGCTGTGTGAAGCTAGACGTATTGCTCATCCTCTTTGGCCCTGTGATTTCTTCTCTTTTCCTGAAGTATATAATCTCTCCTATGTTCCCTCAGGTCACACTTGGTCCCTCTGAACCCCAGGTGAGTTTCAGAAGAGAACGAGACCCTCCTTCCTTTTGGGGTAGCCCCAGCCCATCCCATAGCATGTGGTCCTAAGCTTGTATATCATGATGCCTGAGATTTGTGGATGTGGAGTCATCAAGTGTATATTCTGGAGAAGTTCTGCAAAGGGGTCCAGAGCTCCCTTTTCGTGAAGTCCTACTGTGCACCAGGCCCTGGGCCAGGCATACATACATCACTCACCCTTCTGATCCTCCAAAATACTCATCCTGTAGAGGGAATGCTCTCATTTGGATTAAACTGAGGCCCAGTTGTGTCCATTCTGTGACTGTGTCGGAGCGATGTGAGTGTGTGTGTGGGGGCACATGTACCCCTATTGGCCCATAGAACTTGTCAGCAGTAGGCAACACCTGTGGATGCGAGCCGGGCTTGGATGGAATGTGACTCTCAGAGCTACTTCCATGGAGGGCTGACAGCATTCTAGACTCTGTCCCCAACACCTTACCTAAAGCACCTCTGGACAGGTGCTGACATGAACCCCATTTTATTGGTGAGGAAACTGAGGCTTAGAGAGGTGACATGACTTTTCCTGAGTCACCTGCTGGCAAGTACAAATCTTGGTCTCAGGAAGCTTGGCTCTCAGCCATCCTGGTTTGTGTCACTTGTGTGCCTTGGATGGGCTGAGTGTGAGCTAGTGTGCGTGTGTGTGTGGGGAAAAGGATGGCCTCTGCGTGAGGTTTGCCAAATACAGCTGGGAGGGGCGAGTGGTTGATGCATATGAAATCCATATGCTGAGTGTGTGGTGGGGGTTGGGAGGGGAGCATATGTGTGTGTGTGTGTGTGTGTGTCTGTGTGTGTGTCTGTGTCTGTGTGGTGGACAATAGGTGGAGATCTGGGGTGTGAATCACTTCCTAGAGGTTCCTCATGCCCCCTTGGGTCCCAGCTTCCATCTTGTTTTTGCCCGCAGGGAGGGAAAGGAGAGCGAGGCCTGCCTGGCCCATCAGGTCCCAAGGGAGAGAAGGGAGCGCGGGTAAGTGCCCCAGCCATGCCCACTGTAAGACCCCTCCCAGCTGGCCGTGGGGCTGGGGTGGAATGTGGACTACCTCCCATCGTTTTGGTGGGAAGTCTGGCCCCCTGAGGGTAAAGCAGAGTCCTCACAGGGGTTAGTGTGTGGAAGCTTCTGGACCTCCACACAGCAGGTCCAGCCCCCAGCCCTAACCCTTGTTCCTTACCCACAGGGCAATGACTGTGTTCGAATCTCCCAGGATGCTCCACTTCAGGTAAGACCTGCAGGAGAGGCCTGCTTCAGGGTGAAGATGGGGCCAGCCTTGGGCTCCTCTCAACATCTTTTATTTCCTTGTTCAGTGTGCAGAAGGCCCCAAAGGAGAGAAGGGAGAGGCAGGGGGCGTGGTGAGTGAGACCAGGAAAAGTGCAAGGGTGGTGCAGGGGTCTAGGCCCAGCCTCATTCTCCTTCCTCATCCCTTCTTTTGTGTTCTCTCCTCATCTCAGGGACCATCAGGACTCCCAGGCTCAACAGGCCAAAAGGTAAACAGCTGGATTTGAAGTGGGTGGTGATAGGGTCCACAGGTCCCATAGGCCTGTGAAGGGTCTATGCAAGGGAGGGGTCCGAAGCCTCCCTGGGCAATGGTGTCAGGGGGCAGAGTGGCCAAATCCTCCCCCATTCCTCCCAGATACTTGCCTTGTCCAAACACACTCACCATGTCTAGTGAGTGGCCTGGTTCAGAAGTTCTTCTTGTTGTCTGCCCTCTTGTGAAAGCTGTATCATGAGAAGCAAGGATCTGGAAGATAGCTCCCCTGTTTCTTCCAGTTGTTTCCCTCCATGAGTCACTTTGCCTCTTCCTTTCCCAGGGCCAGAAAGGCGAGAAGGGTGATGGAGGCCTCAAGGGCTTGCCGGGAAAGCCGGGCCGAGATGTAAGGTGCTGGGGACCCTTCTCCCCAGCCCCCAGCCCAGGACCTTGAATGCTGGGATTTATCCAGAGAATTTAGCTCCGTCCTCTTGCCCAGGGAGGGGAGCAACTGTGTCTTAGCACAGCCAGGGTGAGGGGAGGGGGCTGCAGAGAAAGGCTTGAACCCAGGAGTCTGGACATTTGATGGCCTTAGGGTCCTGGGATGTGGTCTGGTTTGGGACAGGGACAGTGAAGTGGGAAAAGGGGGACATAACTGTCCCAGTGGGGCAGAGGCCAGGCCTCTGGTCACCCCTATCCATTGTGCCCTTCCCCACAGGGCAGGCCTGGAGAGATCTGCGTCATTGGGCCCAAAGGGCAGAAAGTGAGTTGTGGATCTGGAGGTGGGGGTATGGTGAGGCCGGGGTGGCTGCACCGTGACATCCACTTTTGTCTGTGTCAGGGAGACCCTGGCTTTGTGGGGCCTGAAGGACTGGCAGGAGAGCCTGGGCCCCCTGGTCTCCCCGGGCCTCCCGGAATAGGATTACCTGGGACCCCAGTGAGTACCCTTGCTGTCCTTTCCTGAGACCCCCTCTCCCAGCCAGAGCTGGGGGTGGGATGAGGCCCAGCCCCAGGAGCCTGTGGAGGAGGAGGGTCAGAGCCCCTGCAAAACTTCCAGTCCTTCCATCCACCCTGTTCTGCCTGCAGGGAGAGCCAGGTGGCCCGCCAGGACCTAAGGGAGACAAGGTAAGCACAGGCTAGAGTGGGCATGTGTGGGAGCCCGCTGGTTGGAGGGATGAGGTGCAGGAGGGGAGGTGTAGCTGAGGAGGCTCAGAGATGGGGGGGGGGGTGAGGGGCTTTGGATAGCTGAACAGAAAGCCCTTGAACATGTCTGCCTGTTTGCCTGCCTATCTGTTATACAAATACAGGCTAGATGTGGAGATGGACAGGCACCAGATAGGGAAGATTTACTGAGGAAGTGGGCCAGAGGTGGGAGGTTTGGCAGAGGTGGCCCTGCTGTCCAGAGATGGGGTGAGGAAGGGCCTTGTAGGCTGAGGTCACACTGGCTGTAGTCTCCCTCATAAACCTTTCTCTGACCACAGGGCAGCTCTGGGATTCCAGGAAAGGAAGGCCCTGGCGGGAAGCCTGTGAGTAACCCGTAGGGGAAGACAGGGAGGGGGGTGTTGAGGTCACTGCCCACTATTTTGGGGTCTGCAGTCCAAGGGCTTTCAGGGGGAAAAGGGCTAGGTGTTATATCCCTCCCTTGGAACATGGGTCCTTCTGCCCTGGCACTAATGCCCTGTTTCTTCTCCAACAGGGGAAGCCAGGGGTACCAGGGACAAAGGGAGAGAAGGTGAGTCCCAGGTCTGGTTGTTCTGGGGTGGGGACAGAAGGCCCTCTGTGCAGATACAGAATAAGGTCCTGGCATTTGGGGCCTGGGCCTTCCTTGGGTGACCCTTACCCCTTCTCTAAGTCGTGTGGAATGGGGAGAGGAAGAGCCTGCTTTGGACTTAGAATCTGCTTCTGCATCACACATGGTTTGTGACTGTGGCAGCTCCGTTAGCTTCTCTCTTCTCTCAGTTTTTGTATCTGTCTGTTCCTTTCCGATGGCTGGTGGTGAAGATGCATTTTCCTGATGTCCAGGAATTGCATGGATGAGGAGACTGGCCAGGAAGCCCTAGGGACATTCCTGCTGCCCACTCCGATGGTGGGGACAGAGTGCCAGCCATACACCCAGTGTTTATAGCTCAGATGGGCAGGAGGCTCCCGGCCTTCCCAAGCTCTCAGTCCCACTTGGGGTCTCGTGGTCTCTTCTCCTGCTAGGGTGACCCCTGTGAAGTCTGTCCAACACTGCCTGAAGGGTTCCAGAACTTCGTGGGACTCCCTGGAAAGCCAGGGCCTAAGGGGGAACCGGGTGATCCTGCACCAGCCAGGGTGAGTGCACGGGGGTGGCCTCTGAGGGACACTCCTTACACACACACACACACACACACACACACACACACACACACACACACACACACACACACACACACACCTTACACATATCCTGGGGGTATGATCTTGGAGAAGAATTGGGAAGAGTACTTCTTTCTGACACTGCAGAGGGTCTAGGCAGTAAGGGATCTGAACCATAGAGAATAAGGCTATGCTAGAGTGTCATTCCAAGTCTCCATGGCAACTAGCCAGGGCTGTTTGAGAGGCTTGAGGATGCCTTTTTGGACTAACAGGTGAAACCATCCCTTATTATGAGTGAAGCTGTGCCTAGGCTTGGTGGGCTGGAAGTGAGGTGAGGGAAGGAAGTCAGGTCTGAGTTGGGGTCTTGTGCTTGATGCCCCACCCCACTCCCTCACAGATTCTCTCTTTCAGGAAGGCCTGGGAACTGTTGGACTGAAAGGTGATCGGGTACGTACTGGAACTTTCCATTGGAGTAATTTTTGGAGTAATTTAGTCTGTGTGTGTGTGTGTGTGTGTGTGTGTGTGTGTGTGTGTGTGTGTGTGTGTGTGTGTGTGTGTGTGTGTGTGTGTGTACATGCACGCATGTGTACACACACACATACACACATACCAGTAATAGAGCTTGACCTCTGGGTTTCACGCTCTTGCTTAGTGTTTTTGCTCATGGCTGGCATACTACTGCCATACCTCTACTTCAGGCTTTTTGCTAGTTAATTGGAGATAAGAGTCTTTTTTCCCTTGGAAAATCTTTAAACCTTGGTCCTCATATCTCAGCCTCCTGAGTAGCTCCTTTTTCTTTTCTTTTTTTCTTTTTTAATATGGGTTCATGCCGGGCACTGGTGGCTCACGCCTGTAATCCTAGCTACTTAGGAGACTGAGATTTGAGCATCAAGGTTCAAAGCCAGTCTGGGCAGGAAAATTCGTGAGACTCTTATCTCCAATAAACCACCAGAAAACTGAAAGTGGCGCTGTGGCTCAAGTGATAGAGAGTTAGCCTTGAGCTAAAGAGCTGAGGGACAATGCCCAGGCCCAGAATTCAAGCCCCATGATCAATAACAACTCTCTCTCTCTCTCTCTCTCTCTCTCTCTCTCTCTCTCTCTCTCTCTATCTATCTATCTTATTTGGGTTCATGAACCCTACTACTGGGGTATTGGTCTTGAAACTCCTAATATATGGTCCTAATATATGACCAGAGACTTTGGGGTACCCCAATACCTCTAGTCTTAGCCCACATACTATTTTTCCCTGCAGGGAGATCCTGGCATCCAAGGCCTCAAAGGAGAGAAGGTGAGGTCCCGCTGTGCTCAGGTCATCCCCTCTGCCTACCTGGGAGCCTTTCTGATCACCTCTCTTCCTTCCCCAGGGAGAGCCCTGCCTGTCCTGCAGCATAGCTGTAGGAGCCCAGCATCTTGGACCATCTACAGGGGCCAACGGAGATGTGGGCTCCCCTGGCTTGGGCTTACCTGGCCTTCCAGTGAGTGATCTGCTCTTGCTTCCTGGGCCTTCAGGTTCCTAGTCTCAGGGAAGGGAGCAGAGGCAGGTCCTCTGATTGGATAGTGAGACACTGGGGCCGGGGGGCTTGGAGGGATAGAAGCCATGATACTGTCTTTTTTCCCTCCCATCACTAGGGAAAAGCTGGGGTCCCGGGCCCAAGAGGGCTGAAAGGAGAGAAGGTGAGACCCAGGTTGGATGTGAAAGACACCAGGGCTTCTTGGCAAGGGAGGTGGGGGAGAGGGTGGTAGATGGGGCAGAGATCAGGCTGTAAATTCACAGAGAAATGGTTTCATCAATGTTTTGCCGACTGGAGTCAAAGAATTTATTTCCAAGAGCCTGCATATTCTCCAAGAGAATTCTTTAGCGTTGTATTTTTAATTTAATGATAATCTAAAACGATTAAGCACATTTAAGACTACCTTATAGTAAAATAATATTTAACACTTCTTTTCTGCTTATTATGTGCCAGGCATGGTTCCAAGACTTGCACATGTATTAACTTATTTTATCCTTCCCAAACCTTATGGGGTGGGTACGCCCTGTTATTCCCATTTTGAGGATGAGGAAAAGGAGGCATAGAAAGGCCAAGTGACATTGTCCAAAGCCACATGGGTGTTGGGATTTGAGCCCAGGAAGTCTGGCTCCAGAGTCTATAATCTCCACTGCTCAAGCGGGTCACTCAATTTCGGTGCCCGTGTTAACATTTGTATTTATGATTGCATTAGAGACAAATGACAGCATTGAACTTGTAATGGAGTGTTACTCAAATGAGGGGTTCTGTGCGCACAGGCGAGTGCCCCCAGTGTGAGACACACTGAGCTGCACATGTTCAGGCTCAGTTCTAACTGGCAAGCCGAACTTGGCATTTCTCAAATGAAGCTTTTGCGCCCCGACCCTGCACCTGCTTCCCTTTTTTTTTTCTTTTTTAAATCATCTCAGCAAATGGCATAAACACAGGTCCTCCAAATAAATCTGGGGTCATCTTTGACTTCTCCCCTGCCCAACCCTCTTCCCTCCCATCCATCCCAGTGGCAAGTCCTAATGATCCTGCCAATCACATCTCTCTCCGTTCCTGCTTTCTCTCCCCACCTGCATGGCCAACAGCTTAGTCTCTCACCTGGGTGGCAGCAGCCTCTTCCGGCCTGCCTGCGGCCCTTCACCAGCCCATTTATCATCCAGTAGCTAATGTGGCTTCATAAAACAGAGCTCAGATTACATTATGCCCTGCTTACAATCCTTCTGGGACTTGACTTTGTGCCACACTCCGGCTGAGCCTCACCCTGGAGGACCTTCCTTTCCAGATTCATCTGTTTCTCTCTCTCTCTCTCTCTCTCTCTCTCTGTCTCTCCTCTCCCTCTTTTTCCCTCTCTCTCCCTCCCCCTTCCTCCCCCTCCTACTTTTCTATGCTGTGGTCATCCTGGCTCTCCTTCTGCTCTGGATAGGACACAATAGTTCTCATCTCCTGGACGCTACCCAGGTGGCTGCCACTAGAAACATCTAGAACCTCTTCCCTCCCCAGTGTCCACTTAGGCCTTCACTGGCTGGCCTCGCTCTGATCATTCTCATTGTAGTCCTCACTGCTCTGGCTACCTTGTCTAAAGTGGGCTCTCTTCTTCTGTCTAGCTGCCTTCTTTCCTTCATCACTCATCACCATTTAAGGGGTCTTTTTTTTTTTTTTTTTTGCCAGTACTGTGTATCAACTTGGGGCCTGAGCACTGTGTATCAACTTGGGGCCTGAGCACTGTGTATCAACTTGGGGCCTGAGCACTGTCCCTTAGCTTTTTTTGTTCAAGACTAGCACTCTACCACTTGAACCATAGCTCCACTTCTGGCGTTTTGATGGTTAACTGGAGATAAATGTCTCATAAATTTTCCTGCCCAGGCTGGCTTCAAGCTATAATCATTAGATCTCAGCCTCCTGAGTAACTAGGGCTACAGGCACGAGCCACCTGCACCTTGCTACCATTTATAGTTATTATCTAAAAAGGTCTAGT
Source organism: Dipodomys spectabilis (assembly GCF_019054845.1). Classification (NCBI taxonomy): domain Eukaryota; kingdom Metazoa; phylum Chordata; class Mammalia; order Rodentia; family Heteromyidae; genus Dipodomys; species Dipodomys spectabilis. The sequence continues at coordinate 40,564,415 of NW_024870679.1, read as the reverse complement.
GTGCAAGCACTATGAAGCATTTATATCTGTGCCGTTCATATCCCATCCCTAGTGCCCAGGGCATACAATGAATGACTGTTGGATGAATGAATGAATGATCTCCGTGTGCTGGGGTGGAGCAGGGATGCTATGAATTAAAGCTGAGAGTAGAAACAGTCTAACCTGAAGCTGGCCACAGAGTCCCATTGGGGACCTTGTGGAAGTCCCTCTTTCTTTCTGAGCCTCAGTTTCCCTGGCCAGGTAATAAGAGGACAGTCTAAACACACTAAAAGGGCTTTTTTTTTGGTGGTACTGGGGTTTGAACTCAGGGCCTTGTGCTAAGACTAGGAAAGCACTCTACCACATGAACCACAGCTCCAGCCCTTTTGGCTTCAGTTACTTTTCAGATAGGGTCTTGCAGGTCAAAGCTGACCTAGATTTTGATCCTCTTATGTAGCTGGGATTATAGAGACAAAGCATCATACCTAGATTATTGGTGGAAATAGGGTCTTGTTAAATTTTGTTTCCTGGTCTGACCTTATAGGAAGATCTTCCGATCTCTGCCTCTTGAGTAGCCGGGATCCCAGGCATGAACAAGTACTCCTAGCCCAAGGGGCTGCTTTTATAGTTTGGGATGTGGGCTTGCTCTGGCACCTCTGCCCCCAGCCCCACTTTGACTGTATGTTATGTGCTTGGCCCACAGGGTAATTTCGGGGAGGCAGGTCCAGCTGGCAGCCCGGTAAGCATGCTTTGGATGGCAGAAGCTTGGGAAGGTGAAGATTGCCCACTAGTGGGAAACAGATAGGCCTGGGCTGTGCCTCTGCATGGCCCAGGCTGTGCTGGACATCACATATGGCTTCTTCTCATGTAGGGGCCACCAGGGCAAGTAGGACCAGCAGGCATCAAAGGGGCAAAGGTGAGTCTGGGCATCCCCCACATACAGTGGGGGGCACACCTCTGAGTCAGACCCTCTTGGTAGGTCTTACTGCATTGTAGACTGCCTGTAGGGTGAAGTCCAACTCCCTGGCATGGCATCACAACCAGGCCCCAATCTTCACTCCTCTGTACCCCTACAGTCTCTCCTGAGAGACCCCTTGATGGGCTATGTCAGATCTAGCTGCAACCCAAGGTCTCCTTAGATCCCTTGGAGCCCCCGAACTCACTGTCCTTGCTCGGTAGGGGGAGCCTTGTGAGCCATGCTCAGCCCTGTCCAGGACTCAGGATGGAGACAGTCATGTGGTGCACTTGCCCGGGCCAGTGGGAGAGAAGGGGGAGCCTGGACCTCCAGGCTTTGGCCTGCCTGGAAAGCAGGTGAGTCCTTGGCCTCTGGAGATGGAAGGGTCCTGAGCAAAGGGCCAATTGGAGTGTGTGGAGAGGTCTATGTGTCTGACACCAGTGGGAGAGCCCTGATGCCTCCGCCCTTTCCCCGTGACGTCATGGCGGAGCAGGCAGAGGCACACTGGCTTCAGACCAGACAGACTTGGTTCTAATCCCAGCTCGGTATTTTAGTAAATTATTTTTGTGTCTTTATCTCTACGTCTTGTTCATGGGCTGTGATAAAGCTTAGTCATGATGTGTGTGCAGAGCACTGAACAGCAAACGATAGACCTCAGAAGTCTCCGGGCTGTGGGTATCACTGTTACTGCTTTAACACTGACAGACAGCACCAGCCTCAAGAGCAGTGCACTGAGCCACGGGCTGCTTCCCATATACTAGTTTATCTACTCTCACCAGAACCCTCTAGGGCATGAGCCCACCCTATTTTATCATCCCCATCTGACAGATAGAGAAACTGAGGCATTATGGCCAGATGAGATAATTTGCCAGGTCTCACCATCTGGCTCAAGTCTCTTCACTCACAAGAGGGCAAAGATTGTTATCTGTTAGTTTTCTGTAGCATCCCTGGGGGCAGGTGGGGGGTGGGGGATAACAGAGGGGTGGGTGCTCAAGGGTGTCCAGTTTGAGTGAATGGGTACTGGGAGTATGTTCTTCTCAGGGCAAGGCCGGAGAGCGTGGACTGAAGGGACAGAAGGTAAGAGAACCTCTATGGGCATGTGAGTGAGTGGGCTCCCGCTCCTCTAGAATGCCACCTGGCCTCCTCGTCCTGATTGGCTTGTACCTGTTTCCCCCTCACTCCCCCCCCCCCCCTTTCCCAGTCCTCAGCCCTTGTGAGAGCTCTAGGGATGGCCTGCCCCAAGCTGGGTCATCCGTACTCTCCTTGAACTCTACTCCTTACAGGGTGATGCCGGGAGTCCTGGAGACCCTGGAACCCCAGGCACCACGGGGCAGCCTGGGCTGTCAGGAGAGCCTGGTATTCGGGGCCCCATGGGGCCTAAAGGAGAAAAGGTCAGTCAGGAGGGAGGATGTTTATTATACAGGCAAAAAGAAAGCAGGCAGAGAGCTTCCAAGGGGAAGGATTGCAGTGACTGTCCTCCCCCCCCCCCCCCCCCCCCCGCAGCTCCTCTTTGCAGCTTGGCCTGTCAGGGGCCTGTTTTGACTCCCCAGACTAGTGGGAGGGCAGAAGAAGGAGGTGTTCTCTGTAACACCTCCTGACTTGGCTACCAGCCCTGGCTCACTGGCTCCTTGATGCATCCATTTCTGACCATAGGGTGATGGCTGCACCGCCTGTCCCAACCTGCAGGGGGCGCTGACCGACATGGCTGGACTACCTGGGAAGCCAGGCCCCAAAGGAGAGCAAGGTCCTGAAGGTGTGGGCCGGCCTGGCAAACCTGTAAGTTCCAGTTCTCTGCCCTCTGGTCCCTCCCTGCCTGGGTTTCGCCTTCTCTACCTCCTGCCCTTCCTTTCCCCCTGTACAGAGTTCATGGCTCCTTTGTGTGCTTTTTAGGGACAGCCTGGTCTCCCGGGAGTTCAAGGTCCTCCAGGGCTGAAGGGCACACAGGTGTGTGAGCAGGGCCTGGGAGCACCCATCTGTGGGTACACATCAGTGAGGGTGGGAGGCACATGGGGCTGGGGCCTGGAGTGGGGAATGGAGGCAGGTACGGAGCCGGGGAAACAGAGATGGCTGAGGCTGAGGGGGCCAAGGAGGTTGAGGAGGAGCTGGGAGCAAGGCGAAGGGCAGGTTGTGAATCTTGAGCTAGGGATTGTTCTTCTGCCTCTTCAGGGAGAGCCAGGGCCTCCAGGAAGGGGAGCGCAGGGGCCACAGGTGAGTCTTCTGCCTTACTTTTGCTTTCCTACTCACTTTCCAAACTACATGGCACCCGCCCCCCCCCCCCCCACCCCCCGCCTCCTACCATGCCCCTGCGCACAGTTCTGACAATGTGTTGTTAACTTAGCAGTCCTGGGTTTGGCTTTTTTTTGGATCCAGTCGTGGGGCCTGAACTCTGGGCCTGGGCGCTGTCCCTCAGCTCTTCAGCTCAAGGCTAGCGCTCTACCACTTGAGTCACAGCGCCACTTCCGGCTTTTTTCTTTTTGCTTATGTGGTGCTGAGGAATCGAACCCAGGGCCTCAGGCATGCAAGGCAAGCGCTCTACCTCTGAGCCACCTTCCCAGCCCCCTGGGTTTGGCTTTGATCCTCATCTCACTGACCCTCCCTCAGGATATTCTTGGGGAGCGTCCCTGAGTTTGGGCTGGCCGATGCCTCACCCCAAACCAGTGGGAGTGGGGCCAGGGGGTTGGCTGTGGCTCCTGTGCCTCACTCAGCTCTCTCTGACTCGCAGGGGGAGCCTGGAGTGCAGGGCTTGCCTGGAGTTCAGGTATGTATGTGTGACTTGGCCTTGGCAGCAGCTGGCAGGGGAAAGAGTCAGTCTAGGATACGGGATTAACTGTGCTTTCATCTGCAGGGACCTCCAGGGCCTCAGGGACCACCTGGCCGCACAGGAGAGAAGGGTGCTCAGGTGAGCCTCTGCCTCCATAGGCATCAGGCCTTCAAGGATGTTGTTTTGTTTTGGTAGCTCTGTGGTTTGAAACCAGGGCTTCATGCTTTCTAGACAAGTGCTATATCACTGAGGCATGCCTCCACCCCCCCCCCTTTTTTTTTCCTTGGTTAGTTTGAGACAGGGTCTTGCTTTTTGCCTGGGCCCCCCCCCCCAGATGATGATCCTCCTATTTTATGCTTCCCAGAGTAGCTGGGATGGCAGGCATGTGCCACCACACCCAGCTTCTTCTACACAGATGGAGTCTCATGAACTCCCCACCCTTTTAACCTCCCAAGGCTGGCCTGGAACCTCAATGTTCCTCTGTACTGGAATGACAGCGGTGTGCTACTGTACCCAGCTATTCATGGAAAAGAGATCTTGCAAACTTTTGCCCAGGCTACCCTGGCACCACAATCCTCCTGATTTCTGCCAGGTTAGCCCGGCAGGGTAGTCCCCATGCCTGGCTCCTGTAGGGCTTTTCAGTGTCCTGCAACTTACATATGAGACACAGGGCTCAGTGTTACCTGTCAGCAGCCTGTCTGAAACCCTGAGAGATGTGCGTCACTGCTGGATAGTGCTGACTTCCAAGTCTTACCCCATAACTCTGGTGCCCTTTCCCCAGGGACCTCCGGGAATGAAAGGAGCCACTGGACCCATGGGACCTACTGGTGCCAGCATCTCTGGGCCTCCGGTAAGAGTCTTGTCTGTGTTGGGGATGCTGCTAGGAAAAGAACACAGCACTGACCTTGTCTGTCCCAGCATCCTGGAGTGGAGGAGAGAAGTCTCCACCAGCCAGCCTCAAGGAAGGAAGAGGCACGGGTGGCAGGGGAGGCCCAGAGCCCTTAAATGAGAACACAGGTCAATGCCATTTTTTTTCCTTCTCTAATCCTCACCATCACTTCCAGTACTGGGCTTGAATTCAGGTCTTCGCACTCTTGCTTGGCTTTTTTTACTTATGGCTGACACTTCATCACTTGAACCATGCTTCTGCCCTCAGCTTCTTTTTTTGCTGGTTAATTGGAGATAAGAGTCTCTCAGATTTATCAGCCCTGCCTGGCTTCAAGCATTGATTTTCAAGTCTCAGCCTCCTGAGTCACCAGGATAAGAGGTGTGAGCCATGAGCAACTGGCTTCTCCTCTATTCTTTTGAAAACCTTTCTTTTTATAACTTTTCTTTTTAGTTAGCATGTAACAATACACATTTATACAGTACAGTGTGATATTTCAATGCATGTATACAATAAGTACTGATCAAATGGGGGTGATTAGCATTTCTGCTTTCTCATCTCTTCTTTGTGTTCAGAGCCTTCAGCTCTAGTCACCCACTGAGCTACAGAGAGCTAGATGGTCCTCCCACCTAAACGTGATGCAGTACGTGATTCCACTGCCCCTCTGACTCTTCTGTCCGGTAGTTAGCCCATGCCATTCTCTTTCCCTTGGAGATGGACTTTTAGCTTTTACAGAGAAAGAACACAGTCCCCATTGTTTTTATTTATTTTTATTTTTTTTGCACAGTGGCCTTGCTGAGGGACCATGCTGAACACACAGAAACCAGCTTCATCCTTACAACAACCGGGTCAGGGAACTGCTATTATTATCTTTTCACAGATGAGGAAACTAAAGGCTAGAAATTGAGGGGTGGAGCCAAAGGCTTGAAGCCTGTCTCCCATGCTCCCCACCCCTTCAAACCTGGGACCCTCTGAGCGCCTTGTTAAACCAGTGCAGCAGGCCCCAAACATCCACTAGTGACAGGAAGACGTGGCCCAAGACAATATTCCTTCAGGCCCAAGGCTGGGCTATTGAGCAAATTGCATAGATTAAGTAATAATAAGTGCATTTTCTCGTTTTAGTCATCAAAGACCTGTCTAATACCCAGCTTCTACACCACATGAACCCACTCGAATTTTACAAGATGATATAATTTTAGCCTAAATCAAAGAAATGCTACCTTTCAGCCAGCCTGTGCCATGCTGGGTCGTGGGCAAGTGTATAATTTTCCTTGCGCTTTTGGTCATGTTGAAAATAGCCCAGTAAATGTATCCTCACCTATCTTTGTGGATCCCCCTTGTGAGAAATTTTTGTCCCCATTTTGGGAACCACAGATAGGTTTCTCCTGAGAGAGGGGATACCAAAGCCCAGAGGGGGCCAGGGATTTGCCCAGGGCCCTGCTGAGTCAGTCTGCATTGTCCAACAGAGTAGGATTATCCCAGGGACAGCCAGGATAAAGGCAGAGGTGAGGGGCTGGTGCTAGAGATCACTTGGGTCCCAGATACAAAAGTGGAGGGTCTCCCAGAAAGCAGCTGTCCCCAGCCTGCTGTGTGCCAGGCTGGCATCTGTGGGTCTGAGCAGATTCACAACTTTTCTGTAGCTGTTCCACCTCCCAAGAGCGCCCCACTTTCACTAGTGTGTGACTTCAGGCAAATAACAGCATTGCAAAGGCTCCAATTCCTCGTTGGTAAAATAGGAGCTGAAATTCCTTCTTCCTGGCTGGGTGTGGGAGGTGACTTTTGTGATAGACCGAATGGGTAGCACACATCAAAGGGAAAGAAGGGAGAGCAGGGACTTTGGGCACAACAGATCTCGATAGAGCTGTGCTGTAATTGAGATTTCTTGATGTCTGGGACTGGGACTGGGACTTGGACTCAGGGCCTCATGCTTTTGCTTGGCTTGCTTGCTGGCTTGTGGCTGGCGCTCTACCTCTTGAGCCATGCCTCTAGCCTTTAGAGATGGAATCTTGAAGCCTTTTCTGCTGGGAGTGGCTTTGTATCACCATCCTCCAGGTTTTAGCCTCCTGAGTGGTTTGGATTACAGGTATAAACTACCAGTGCTGGACTTCAATCTTCAGTTTCCTCGGCTGTAAACTGAAACCCTGTCCTGCCTTGGCTGAAAGTGGGGACTCTACTCAGTTCTCTGATGGGTTCTTGGTCCAGTGTGGTGCCCAAGCAACCTGGTCTTGCTCCCCGTCCTCCTCTCAGCACCTCTCCTCTAGAGGTGGGCACCGATGGACCGAACACTGCTTCTGTTTGTCTCTGAGGCAGGCCTGACGGCTGGCTGCTGTCCAGCCTCACCCACCAACTCTGAGCTCTCTCTCATCAGGGCCAAGATGGGCCGCAAGGACAGACTGGACTTCCAGGAGCCAGAGGGACTCCAGTGAGTATGGTGCCCTGGGCGGCAGGAAGCTGGGACTGGTCCTGGATCTCCACCCCCATTGACTTACCTCCCAGTATTTCTTCTCTGCAGGGTGAAAAGGGATCTCGAGGAGAGAAGGTATGTCTCAAGGTCCTGTGGTCATACCACTACCAGGGGAACCTGTGTGTAGGAGGATGGGGAAGGGGGGTGAGTGGGGAGAAGGGAGAACATTCCATTTCCTTGCTATTTACCAGCGCCCTGATTCCAGGGGCCTCAAGACTCCCAGCTTCACTTGGCTGCTGGCTCAGGGCTCAGCCAAGATCTCAGGAGACCAGAGAACTCCAGAGGCCACCTGAGCAGGCTGGATGAGAGGACAAGGGCAGAGGGATGAGGGACTGGGACAGAGGGTGCAGAACAGGCAGGGCCCAGAGGACCAGGGGACCCACGGCCAGAACTGAACACTTACTGAGGCAGACCCAGAGCTCTGCACATGAGCCTGCGCAGTCAGTGCTCTTTGTTTTTTTTTGTTTTTGTTTTTTCAGTTTTGGGGCTTGAACTCAGGGCCTAGGCATTGTCCCTGAACTCTTTTGCTCAAGGCTAGCACTGTTACCACTTTGAGCCACAGCGCCCCTTCCAGTTTTCTGGTGGTTAAGAGATAAGAGTCTCAGGGACGTTCCTGCCTGGGCTGGCTTGGAACTACGATCCTCAGGTCTTAGCCTCCTGAGTAGCTAGGATTACAAGCGGGAACTACTATTTCTGTGGTTTCTGTCCCCATTTTAACAGTAGAGGCGGATCCGGTGTTTTAACCCTGGCCTGTACCGCTAGATCCTGTGCTACCTCATCATGATGTGGTTTCTGGGCCCTTCCCTTCCCCACCCTCGCCCTCTCTAAACGAGGCTTTTGTTTTTCCAGGGAGAGCCAGGGGAGTGCTCCTGCCCATCCCGAGGGGACCCAATCTTCTCCGGCATGCCGGTAAGTGATGCCAAGGGCTCTGCCCACTGGAGGAGAGGCATGGCCTCTGGCCTGGCCTGCTACCAGTGTGCGCTGGCCCCTGCGGGGCTTTGCGCCTCAGCCAGCCGCCTCCTCATGCAGCCCTGCGCTTGGTGTCGACGTTGCCTATAACCTCTCCCCTTCTTTTGCGACCCCCACTCCCACCCAGGGTGCTCCGGGACTTTGGATGGGCAGCTCCTCCCAGCCGGGCCCGCAGGTGTGTGTGGCTTGTCTCCTCTGGCTCTACTCTTGTCCGCAGCGCCCGCGGCTTGTCCACCCCACACCGCTGCCCTCAGCAAAGCGGCGGAGCCCTTTCCTGGCTCTGATCTCGTCTTCTCTCCCTAGGGTCCCCCGGGTGTCCCTGGACCTCCAGGACCCCCTGGAATGCCGGGGCTGCAGGTAAGTGGGGGAGAGGTGACTGCGGAATTGGGGTGACAGGGCTCAGACCATCATGGTGACTGCTCCACCCTAGACCCCATGTGCACTGCATTAACTCCTCCACTCACACCTGGGTGTCTCCCTCTCTGGCCCAGGCCAGCTGGCCCAGGCCTGCACACCCCCAGACCTTTCTGGAAGCATGCCCTGTTGTAGGCTAGCCCAGATACCCCACCAGTATGTGCCAAGCCCAGGCCCCGGGGAGAATCTGGGTCACAACCAAGTCCCTGGCACTCATAGAGAGCACCCCAAGTTTGAACAGCACTCAGCATTCGTTTGTTCATGCAACACACATCTTTGCTTGTCTATTTTCCAACACGGGTTTAGGTGGCGATTCAGCAGCAAACAAACAAACAAATCAAATCTCTGCCATCTTGATGCTTAGATTCTAGGAGGAGAGACAGGCAATAAGCATGATGAATAAAACAAAGTCTGTTAGAATGTGGCATGTGGTAAGGTGACAGCAAAGCAGGACAGAGGGATAAGAAATGGGAATGGGGCAGGAAGGGTATCTGGGAAAAGTGCTGAAAAGAATGTGATACTTGAACTCAGACTAAGCCTGAACTGAGGTAAGCCTGAGGAGGGGAGAAGGCATTCCCGGCAGGGGAAGCAGCACGCGCACGCAAAGGCCTGGAGGTGGCAGTGAGACATGCCTGGATGTACCAGATGTGTTTGAGGGATAGCAAGGCGGCCAGAGCTAGTGAGGGGCTAGTGTGAGGGACTGGGATCTCTTTAGCATTTTGCTTAGACTTGCCATTTCAAAGTCAGGAAGCCTTGAGTTGAAACCCAGCTCTGGCTGTGTGAGTCCTAGCTGTGTGATGCAGGGCAAGTTACTCAAACCCTCTGTGTCTCAGTTGGTCAACCTCATAAGGAGATAATTACAGCACCTACCTCATAGGACTTTTATGGGCATTACATTAATTAATCCACAGGATGGGGGTTGTGTGTGTGTGGCTAGCCTTTATGAGGCCCTGTTCCATCCCCATTACCACAAAAAAAAAAAAGAGAGAAAATGTTCACACAGGTGAAGTGTATTAGAACTCTTCCTGCCATGTAACAAAGTGCTCAGGCAAAATCACCCATCATTCCTGTAATGATGGCTACTGTAAGTATTTTATGTCCAGTCTCTTATTCATTTGAGCCTTACATTAGCTCCAGGAAGAAAGCAGTGTTACCACTAACTCACCACTGGGAAAGCTGAAGCTCTGAGGGTTTGAGCATTCTGTCCAAGGTCCCCCAAGCCCAGATTCCAGCCACCCTGGACTAGGGCTTCCCTGGGAAGCTCTCTCTCCCCCAGCCCCTACTCTCCCGGTTCCATACTGCTGCCTTTAGGCCAGCCCCCAGTGGTTTGCAAAGCAGGAACCAGAGCCCACGCAGCCTCACCCTTGCTTCCCAGGCAGTGCCAGGGTACAGCAATCCATCTGCAGGGAACGCACAGTGTCTCTTCGCAGTGGCTCATTAACTGTGGGTGCTGGCGTAGTGTGCACCCTGCCAGGCCGTGCTGGGCAATGGGGCAGAGAGGAGTGACTGCTGAGTCTCCTTCCCCCCCCCCCTCGCCCCCATCTGGTCTTGTTGCTGGAGACCAAGCTGAGGCACCACTAAGGCACACTCCCCACTCCCCCCGCCCCCACCAGTCAGGGTGCAAGAGGGCCACCCTGCTCTCCCATGTGCAGAAGCAGGCTCAGCAGCAGAGCCCCTTCCTGCCCCCCAGACTACATAATCCCAGTGTCTGGCTAATGCATTCGTCCTAATCCAGTTCTTAGATGAGAAAATGGAGGCAAAGTAGTGAAGAAATGTGCCCAAAGCTGTGTAGCTCATAGGGAGCCGAGCTCAGGCTGCCTTCTTCACATGGCACATTTAGTTCTGGAAGGGCAGGAAAAGCAATCAATCTCAGACTTGAGCTAATACACCAGGATTGCAGAAGGGATCACAGTGAAGGATGATGATAATAATGACAATAGTAATAAAAAAAAAAACCACACACCTGTAATCTTAGGTACTCAGGAGGCTGAAATCTGAGGATCCTGGCTCAAAACCAACCCAGACAGAAAAATCCAAGAGACTCTTCAATTATCCAGCAGAAAAAATCTGGAAGCTATGGCTCAAGTAGTAGAGTGTCAGCCTTGAACCAAAAAGCCACGCAAGCACGCTGTGCTCAAGCTCCATTACCAACACAAAAAAACCTACAATGTCCAAGGCCCTTCCCCTTGGCCAGGCACTATTCTAAGCCCTCATGGCACTGGGGGAAGGGCTACAAAGCACTGGGTAGTTGCTGACTCAGGCCTGAACCAAGCCTGGTAACAGCCCGCCTTAGATAGGCAGGACTACTGGGAGCAGGTGTGTGTGTTCCAGACTGGGAGCTAGATCTGAGCCGGCCAAAGAAGCCCTGTGCAGGGGAGGAGCAGGCTGAGCAGCAGAGCATTCACTCAACACATATTTACTGGCCACCTCCTCCTTGTCTAGCGCTAGGGATTCAGAAGGAAGCATCCTCCCTGCTGGGCGGTGGAGTGACTAATAAGCAAATGTGCCTTGAGATTCTGCCAGGGGAGCAAGAAGAGGCTGCTCTGAGCGCCCTACGGCCTCTCCACAAACCACCCCTGTCTTACAGATCAGGGAGCTGAGGGCCAGAGTTGGGTTTATTTTCCTCCACGTAAACCTGCTAAAAGTTAGGCGGGTGATCAGGATTTGTACTGGGAAGGCTGATTGGCCAGCATCGGTGCTGGAGGGTATCTTGTGCAGGATGTATGGCGTGGAAAGGGCACATAGGAGAAAGCTTGGAAGCCGTGGCCCTCAGTGCATCTCAGCCCATGCCCTAGTTGACTTGTGATCTTTGGCAAGTTACATATCGGCTTCAAGTTCTATTATTATTACTACTACTACTACTATTATTATTTAAATATTTATAGAAAGGAGTGACCCTTTACGAATTTTATTAATTTTACAAGTAAAATTCATCTTGATCGGTGTCCCCCTTTTCCTCATTCTCCCCCATCCCTCCCAACTTTGTTTTGTTTCAAAGATGGAGATACCTGTGATACTGGTTACATGAGAAAATAATTTTTTTTTTTTTGTCTGTTGTGGGGCTTGAACTCTGGGCGTGGGCGCTGTCCCTCAGCTCTTCAGCTCAAGGCGAGTGCTCTACCACTTGAGCTACAGCCCACTTCTGGTTTTCTGGTGGTTTATTGGAGATAGGAGTCTCACGGTCTCTCCTGCCCGGGCTGGCTTTGAACCGCGATCCTCAGATCTCAGCCTCCTGAGTAGCTAGGATTACAGGCGTGAGCCACCAGTGCCTGGCGAGAAAATAAATTGTTTTAAGTGACTTAGGGAAGACAATGAGAAACAGCAGTTAGAAGACCCTAACCCCTGCCACGTGGGGGATATGGTCCTTGTGGGTTGGGGGGAGGGCGTGGTTACTCTTCTGGGGCTCCTAAGCTTCCTCTCCTCCCCAAACTGTCTGGAAACTTCCAAGCTAAGAATAGATGGCAGTCATGTGCTGGCCAGGACACTGAGCTCTGCAGGGAGAGGGGAAGCGGCAGTAGGGTGGGGAGGAGAGAGGGGGACACCCCCGGGGCTCATTCCTGTCTCTTCTTGGTCACAGGGAGTGCCTGGAAACAATGGTTTGCCAGGACAGCCTGGGCTCACAGCAGAATTGGTAGGTGCCAGCCAGGACTCACTGGCCACTGCCCGCCCACCCCCACCCCCCGCCCCGCCAGTTTTCCCCTACCCTTCCCAGGCTGAGCTGGCGTGCAGCCCCTTGAGCTGTGGTGGTGGTGGGGTCCTCTTCTCTCTTCCTCCTAAGGCTGGAAGAAACCCCAGCGGCATCATGATCCTCAAGGTTGTGACTGGTCATCTGAGTCCTTTGCCTCCCCTTTCCCCCGTCCCCCCATCCCCTGCCAGAGCCCACATGTCTGTCTGTCTGCCTGTCTCTTGCAGGGCTCCTTACCTATCGAGCAGCACCTCATTAAGGTAAGAGGGTTCTGGTGGGGGGGGCAGGGAGGCACTGGGGGGGTGTCTTCTGAGGGCGGCCCTCATAGCAAGCGTTCAGCATTTCCTGGAGGACAGAGGATGAGCTTGCTGGTTCCAAGCAAGGACCTGGCCTATAGCACACCCCAGGCAACACTCGCTGAGTGAGGGTTTATGGTGGACCCACCCAGTGGATGCTGGTGCAGAGCAGCCGGCCAGGAGGCCCCATAGTACCTGGGTCAGCCAGGACAGCCAGCAGCTTCCAAAGTGAATCCAGAGGGTGAGAGTCATGCAAGGATGGATTCAGTGATGGCTGGGTGGTCCGTGCAAAAAGCAAGGCGGAGGAAGGATTTGAGAAGCAATCCTAATGCTAGCCTGTGTCAGGGCCCACGGACATGCTGAAGACCCACCAGAAGGGAACCAAGGTTCACCCCTATCCCGTCCGCAGTGACCTCTAGAGATGAGAATATGGCCAGCCATTCCCAAAGGTGGCTTCAGGTTCCTGGATTCCCCCCTGCCCTCTCCGCCCCAGCTCAGCATCCTCAGGGGACCCCTCCCACCCCTGGGCCTCCAGAGCCTCCCTGAGCTCGTCCTGAACTGGTTAGCATCCTGGACATCTCACCACCCCAGCGGGCCTCGGTCAGGCAGAGCTTGGGGCCTGCCCACCTGCGTGCATTCAGAACAACAGATGTCTCCAGAAGCAGCTGGAGGAAAGACTGGGCTCAGCTGGCAGCAGCCTCATGTTGGGTCACCGTGGGGTTCCAGGCAGTGGGACCCCTACTTCTCCCCTGATGGATTTCTGTCAAGCCTGAGTCCCCCCACATTCTGCCCAGGACAATGACTCAGTGCCTCCAAACTTGGGATCTGACCCTGCTTCTCCTAACTTGGCTTTATAAGCATGTTGCTCTTCAAAGGACCCCAAAGGGAAACTGAACACAGAGAGCAGAAGGGGTCAGATGGCGGCCCGAGGGACTGGCCACTGCCAAGTCCACAGTCCAGAGGAGGCTGCCTGCTTTTTTGCAGGTTAATTGGAGATAAGAATCTTAAGTACTTTCCTGCCTGGTCTGGCTTTAAACCGTGATCTCTAGAGCTCAGTCTCCTGTGTAACTAGGCCTACTAGTTCATCATCTCTTCCTCTTCCTCCTCCTCCTCCTCCTCCTCCTCCTCCTCCTCCTCCTCCTCCTCCTCCTCCTCCTCCTCCTCCTCCTCCTCCTCCTCCTCCTCCTCCTCCTCCTCCTCCTCCTCCTCCTCTTCTTCTTCTTCTTCTTCTTCTTCTTCTCCTTCTCCTTCTTCTTCTTCCTCTTCCTCCTCTTCCTCTTCTTCCTCCTCCTCCTCCTCCTTCTCCTCCTCCTCCTCTTCCTCTTCTTCTTCCTCTTCTTCTTCTTCTTCTTCTTCTTCTTCTTCTTCTTCTTCTTCTTCTTCTTCTTCTTCTTCTTCTTCTTCTTCTTCTTCTTCTTCTTCTTCTTCTTCTTCTTCTTCTTCTTCTTCTTCCTCTTCCTCTTCTTCCTCTTCCTCTTCTTCCTCTTCTTCCTCTTCTTCCTCTTCTTCCTCTTCTTCCTCTTCTTCTTCTTCTTCTTCTTCTTCTTCTTCTTCTTCTTCTTCTTCTTCTTCTTCTTCTTCTTCTTCTTCTTCTTCTTCTTCTTCTTCCTCTTCCTCCTCTTCCTCTTCTTCCTCCTCCTCCTTCTTTCTCTTCCTTCCTCCTCTTCTCCTTCTCCTTCTCCTTCCTCCTCCTTCTTCCTGCTTCTTCCTCCTCCTCCTTCCTCCTCCTCCTCCCTCCTCCTCCTTCTTCTTCCTCATTCCTCCTCCTCCTCCTCCTCCTCCTCCTCCTCCTCCTCCTCTTGTGTGTGTATGTGTGGTCTTAGGGCTTGAACTCAGGATCTGGCACTGTCCTTGAGCTTTATTGCTCAAGGCTAGTGCTCTACCACTTTGAGCCACAGTGCCACTTTTGGTTTTCTGGTGGTTCATTGGAGATGAGTCTCTCGAACTTTCCTGCCCAGGCTGGCTTTGAACTATGATATCCATACCTCATTCTCCTGAGTAGCGAGGATTACAGGCATGAGCCACTGAGGCCCTAGCTCATCACTTTTGCATGTCAGCCTTCTTGTCTCCACAATGCTCATAAAATCACCTGCCTTGCTGGACCCTAAGGTTTGAACGAGGTAATGCTTGGCGTGTTATCTGGCCTGGTCCCGGGCTGGGGAAATGACTGTGTTATCCTTGGGCTTTGCTGGGAGCAGAGAAGATGAGCTCCGGGCTCCTGCTTGGGGCCCAGACCCAGGGACCCAGTGCTCAGGGACACTCTAGGCTCCAGAGTCTGAGACTGGAGTCTGGTTTTTACCAATCTTTTTTTTTTTTTTTTTTTTTTTTTTATTAAAGAAGCAACTTTATTGAGAAGGTTCCTACACTGACCGACCAGGGCCGCAGCACAGGCTTGGGAGCTGATACTGCGACCCCGAGCAGCCCATGTGGTTTTTACCAATCTTGGGAGGAAAGGACCCATAGCTTCTGTCAGCCTCTCAGTCAGTGACCCAGAGAGCCCTGGGTCACTGGGGAGCAGGTGGCAGCCTGTCTGCTCTGGGAGGCAAGGGCAGGTCCATCCCCAGGGCGTCCACCACGAGTTGCTCCTCCTGCAGCTGTTTCCCTGGCTCCCTTGGGCAGAGGCCCTGGTGATGGGAGCCAGCCCTTCCAGCCTGGATCCTTAAGGCTTGTCCTCACAGCAGGCACAGGTTGTCAGAGCAGCGGGGACAGATGGCCCCTCTGCGGGCCCCTGTGCCTCCTCCCACACGCCTGTCTGGAAAGTGCTCTGGCTTGGCCCCACCAGAGCTGCTTCCTGGAGGGAACCCAAAGCCAGTGGGTCCCCTGAGGCGGGAGCAAAGCTGCTGCAGGGATGTGGCTTGAGGGTGGGCAGAGGGCTCCTGGGCAAGGTGCCCTGGCCCTGGGCTGAGAGGCTCCACCGCTCTCCCTGATTCCTCCTCAGAGCATCTGCGGGGACTGTGCCCAGGGCCAGATGGCCCAACCCGCATCTGTCCTGGTGAAAGGAGAGAAGGGAGACCAGGGTGTCCCTGGTGTGCCAGGCCTGGACAACTGCGCCCGGGTAGGGACTGAGTGGGGACAGCCCTGGTGTGTGTGTGTGTGTGTGTGTGTGTGTGTGTGTGTGTGTGTGTGTGGTGGAGACCCCATGTGTAGCGTGCATATCGGGGGAAACGCAGTGCTCACTGGCCACCTCACAGGACACAGACTTTTTTATGCTCCCCGCAGTGCTTCTTGGAGCGGGAGCGCCCAAGAGCTGAGGAAGCCAGGGTGAGTGAGCCCTCTCGCCCTTCCCTGCCCCTTCCCCTTCCTCCCTTCCCCACAGGAAGATGCCCTGGCTGCTCACTCTCCTACCTCTTCTCCAGGGAGACAATGGTGAAGGAGACCCCGGCTGTCCTGGGAGCCCCGGCCTGCCAGGCCCCCCAGGGGTGCCAGGGCAGAGAGGAGAAGAGGTAAGGAGAGGCCCTGGCTCTCCATCCTCCTGGAGGTCTTCCAGGGGTCTCCCTTCCCTGCCTGACACCCTCTGCAGTCCTGACACTCTAGGCCCTCTCTGCTTCCTGCCTGCACCCCTCTTCTCAGGGCCCATTCTGCACCCCCTCTGCATCCCATGTTACCTTAGCAAGGCCTTCCTGCACCAGGCTCTCTAAAGGCCCCTGGCCTGCATTGCACTCTTTTTTTTTTTTTTTTTTGTCTGTTGTGGGGCTTGAACTCTGGGCCTGGGCGCTGTCTCTCAGCTCTTCAGCTCAAGGCTATCACTCTACCACTTGAGCCACAGCGCCACTTCTGGTTTTCTGGTGGTTAATTGGAGATAAGAGTCTCACATACTTTCCTGCCCGGGCTGGCTTTGAACCGTGATCCTCAGATCTCAGCCACCTGAGTAGCTAGGATTACAGGTGTGAGTCACAGGTTCTCAGCTTGTGCAATGCACTCTCGACCTGCCACCCTGCTGTGTATTTATGTCATTCAGGAACATTCCACAGGTGTCCACTGTAATATTTATTTCTGTCCGCTTCATCTCTGGGATTGGGTACAGCAAGGAAGGATTTTTTTTTTTAATGTTTTGTGTATAGCAGTGTTCTCAGTCCCTGGATCAGTGCCCGGTACATAATAGCTGCTAAATAAACATTTGTTAGATGGCTGAATGAATAAATGCAAGGCCATTTTAATATCAGCTAAATGCTCCTGCTTTCCCATCAGCTGCTCCCTGCTGCCAATGGCTGTGGCAGACTGGGAGGAAGGTGCTGTGATCCGGGGCTCTGTTGGGCCTCAGCTGCTTCATCTATCTCCATGGGCTTCCTTTGCAGGGTCCACCTGGCATGAGAGGTTCCCCGGGACCCCCAGGCCCTATCGTAAGTACCTGTGGCTCTTAAAGGGGTCCCAGCACTCAGACACCATCCAGCTGCCTTGTCCCCAAAAGAAGCTGAGCAGGAATATCTGCTGTCCGCCCTCTTCCCCTCTCAAGAGAGTGTCTTTAGGGACTGTGGTCTTCCACCACCATGTGCCCTGCTCTGCCCCATTGCCTGTGGTCCTGCCCCGGGGGAGGCTCTCAGGGGCATCTCTGCCCCCGCCCCCTCCCTGATGTGTTTTATTTTACACAACGGATGCTGCCTGGTGAGGGAGGTATGTGGCGTCTGGCCATATTTCTGCCCATGGGACATGAAACCCCACAAGGATCAGGACTGGGGCAGAGCTGCGCTCTATGGCAAGTCTGCAGAGGCCAGACCTGGGACGTCCACCCTTAGTAGTAGTGATGGTAAGGCAGGAAAGAAGTGACTAGAAAGATGGGGCGAGGAGGGGCTAAGAATGTGGCTTAGTGGTAGAGTGCTTGCCTAGCATGCATGACGCGCTGGGTTTGATTCTTTAGTACTACATAAACAGAAAAAGCTGGAAGCGGTGCTGTGGCTCAAGGGGTAGAAGGCTAGCCTTGAGCAAAATATGCTCAGGGACAGTGCCCAGGCCCTGAGTTCAAGCCCCATGACTGGCAAAAAGAAAAAAGAAAGAGAGAGAGGGGGAGAGAGAGAGAGAGAGAAGAAAAGGAAAGATAGATGGGGGGAAAACAAAACAAATACAAAAACAAAAATCTTGAAGTATGCTCTTTGGAGAAAATCAGAGCCTGGGAACCACCTGCTTGCGGGTGGGTGGGGTGGAGGGAGGGTGAGCGAGCCCCGAAGGAGAGACTTCCACTCCTGGGTGGAGTCCAGTGTGTCTTTCTGCAGGTGGAGGAAGCGTGTTTTCTGGAACAAGGTGGGAGCAGGGAGGGGGGACAAGTGGTCATCTTATAGGCTACAGTGGCCAAGGAATCTCTCCTCCAGCTGCCTTGAAAATCCTTCCAAGACCTCCTCTCCTCGGCCCAGCCCCAGACCGTGCCCCAAGCCACCCCAGGGTGACTGTGCTTGTGAGATGTGACCCTGCCTGTTTCTCCCACCAGGGCCCCCCAGGTTTCCCTGGTGCTGTTGGCTCCCCCGGACTGCCTGTAAGAACCTAGTAGCGTTCCAACACCCCTGCCCACCAGCCAGGTCTCCGTGGCTTTTGCTTGTTGCCCCTTCCTGTGGTGTCGTGGCCCGCTCTTCCCTCCCCATTGTCCCCTGTAGGCAGGGTTGCTAACGACACCCCCCCCCACACACATACCAGGTCTCCACCCCTTGGCTCTCTTCCCTCACAGTCTCTGACCTCTCTCCATCCTCCCGTTTTCTTTCACCACCCCCCGATTTCCTTCTCCTTTCTCTCTCCATCCTTCCTCAGTGTGAGTCCTCTTGAGCTCTTTTACCTTCTTATTGGAAGCTGGGCCATAGGGAGCCCCTTTCTCCCTCCCTCTTCTCACTTCTGCTTCCCGCTTCCCACCACCTGCCGTGGGGGACTGAAGATTTGCTGAAAGTAGTTCTTGGGGCTCTGCCAGGCACCTGGCTCCAAGCCTGGCGAAGATGCCAAAGCTTGAGGGCTTCACACTGCAGCCTGGCACAGGTTGGCCGCCCTGCTGCCTTAAGCAAAGCTGTCCAGAGGCACCCCAGGGATTCGAAGGCAGCCCTGCCCCGCACCCTGTCCCTTAGCCTCCTCCTCTTCCTCTCCCTTCTTTGGCTCCGGTGCCAGTCCTCTCCAAGGCTGGACATGGAATGCCGGCCAGGTGGGTTTCTGGGTGTCGTAGGGCCCTGCCCCTCTGTGCCCGCTGCCTTCTGCCAGGTGTCGTTCATTGCTCTGCCTCTGTCACCGTCACAGGTGTGTTTCCAGTCATCTCCCCTCCTTCCCTTCCGGTCCCTCCTGCGTCACAGAAGCTAACCTTTTGTTTGTCAGAGTTTGTCTTCCCGGGGCCTAGCTCCTCTCCTCCCAGGCCTGGTGGCGGAGGCTTGGGAGCAGGGCCCCTCCTTGTCACGGTCCCATCTGTCCCCATGTCCTCATCTCTGACCAAGCCGTGTCTGTTTCTGCTTGCTTGGGTGAAGGGGCCATCTGTCTGTCTAGCCATCTGTCTTGTGTTGTGAAAAGGTTTGGGCGCCATTTGTCCAGGACAGGAGGGTGAGGGGCAAAATGGGATCTCTCAGAGGTGTGAGGGCTGGGGTAAGGGCCAGAGCCTGGGCTCTGGCTTCCATGGAAAGTAATGTCCCCTGCCCTGTAACGCAGTGACAGGCAGAGGCCACATCTCTGGAAGGAGATGGTTTGGGGTGGGGTGGGGCTTGGACAGGTAAGTGTTGGCTATCTGGTGACACACTTCAGTGGGGAGCACCCTCTCCTAATGTTTGTCCCTCAGAAGGAGCACACACCTGATTGTCACCCTCCTAAAGGTACATCTCAGACAGGACCCATGGGTGACAATCACTTCAAGTTCCCCCACAGAGTGGGGTAGGGGAAGGAGGGGGACACTGATGGCCGACTGCCTTGAGAGTATGTTCTAGAAAGGCACCTCTATGTGGATATGTGTCCGACAGCCCCCCCCTCTGAAGCACACCTCTAGAGTCACTTTGCTAGGGATACAGAGGGGCCACTAGTGACCCCCACCTTTGCCCAGGGTGGGAACAGAGGCCTGTGGGGCGGGGGGAGGCTGGGCGGGGCTGGCCATCCTCTATGGTGTCTCATGAGTTTTCTCTCCAAGGGCCTCCAAGGAGAGCGAGGCCTCACGGGCCTGACAGGAGACAAGGGGGAGCCGGTAAGAAGAGGTGGCCCGGGTTCTGGGAAGACAGATCGGGGGCCCGAGGAGGCCACAGGAGGGAGGCTGGGAGGTGGAACTCCTGACTGGCCCCGATACCCTTGGTATGTGTGGGTGTCCACAGATGCTAGGAGCTCAATCTCCATTTGCCCCACCTCCCTGCCCCTTGCCTGTCCCAGGTCCCTCAGCTGTTGCATTTAGGGGCTCTCCCCGCCTCTTGCCTCTCCTTCCTCTCCTCTAGTCAGCTCTGGAGCTCTGCCTAACCTGGGGCCCAGCACAGGCCACGCCCTCCCTGCTAGAGGGATAATCTGGATGTTTCCACTCTTGGGGGGGGGACAGCAATGTGGGGGCCTGACCCATCCCATCTGCCTCTCTCTACAGGGTCCTCCAGGACAGCCTGGCTACCCAGGTGCTGTGGGCCCCCCCGGGCTGCCTGTGAGTATGGAGATGTTGGCTCTGGGGGTGCCGGAGGCTCAGGCTAGTGGTCAGGACGGACCCAGGCTGGGCATCCCTCAGCAAGCCCCTCCTCTCCAGGCCTTCCAGCCCCTGCCCCTGCCCTGTCCCTCCTGCAGTTCCCCACCCTCCCTGTGGACCCCCTGGTAGGCGGGCTGGCCCCACTACTCTGCCTGAAGGCTAGACAGCACTAAGTCTCAAGAATGGAAAACTCCCCATGGGGTGGGATGAGCTGGGGAGATGGCCATCCCCAGGGGAGCCGCTGGGTGGGCGCGGCCCGGCTCTCCACTGAGGGCCACAGTGGCAGGAGGGAGGTCACAGAGGCCAGGGCTCTCCTCCCCCAGCCATCTTCCTTGGTGCCCTTAGCCTCCAAGTGCCAGTCTGGGTGCCAGCTGCAGTTCCCCACCCCTCGCATTAGCGCTGCGAAGGGCAGGCTATTGGGCTAATTCTGTGCGCTCTCTCTCTCTCTCTCTCTCTCTCTCTCCCTCCCTGCCTCCCTCCCTCCCTCTCTCTCATCAGGGCATCAAGGGAGAGCGAGGCTACACAGGGCCTGCAGGAGAGAAGGGGGAGTTGGTGAGTCTTGAGTCTTGGTGGCAATGGATGGTGAGGGGGTGGAAGGAAGGGCTTCAAACAGCAGCCGCCTCCGCCTCCACCTCCCACCACCACTGGGGACTGGAGGTTTTCCTGACAGCCAGTGAGGAGGAGCTCATGACCCCTGTCTCCCCTGCCCCTGAGACGCTCCAGCTGTGGCAGGCTGGTGACGGCAGAGGCGGAGGCTGCGCTGCCAGGATCTCAGCAGGCTTTGTGCAGACCGGCTGCCTGCTGGGGAATGGCCTGGGTGGCTGGCACGGCTCCTCCTGCCAGAGTGGCTGCCCAGAGCATCAGGCCTGGGACTCAGTCCCCAGCTCAGCCACCCTTCATGGGGCTCCCGTGCAGAGCCAGGAGCTGGGGGCTGCCATGATTCATCCAGGGTCCTACAGCCAATCAGGGAGTAAGTAGGAGAGTCTGGGCTGGAGACCAAATCTATCTGGTGACAGACCTCAGACCTCAACTCCGAGATCAGCTGAGCTGGGTCTGGAGTCTTACTCCCCCCACCCCCCTCAAAAGAAGTCACCAGGGCCTCAGCAGGGAATCTGCAAAAGCCATCACAAGGCTATTGAGTAGCAAAAATGTCCCAAGGGCCGACTAGGTGCCTGGGCCCTTCTGAGGATTCTGCAGTGAGCGAGGCAGGCCCAGATAAGAGATAAATAAACAGAGAAACAGAGACTAATGTAAGACAGAGACTAAGGACCCAGGAGCCCGGAAGGGGCTGGAGCAGTGCATAGGATGCTGTGCAGACAGAAGGTCAGGGAGGTCATCATGGAGGAGGAGGTGGCATTGGAGCTGAGATCTGAATAGAGGAGGGAATCCCACAGAGAGAGGCCATGGGTAAGGGACTACAGGAGCAGTTTGGGGCCATGTAATCATCCGCTAGGACTTGAGGAGACCTAAAGAGTGGGCAATGGAGGGAATTCCAAGTGAAAGAGCCGTGCAAAGGCTCTGGGGTGCAAACATACAGAGCAAGTTGGGGGAACATCAGTCTGCCTGGGAAGTGAGGCCAGGAAGAGTGGTTGGTGATAGATTTACAGGATGCCTCAAACCCTAACATGGGTGAAAAGCATGTGCTTCGTGTTAGTTGGCAGAGAGGAGTCATGGAAGGTTCTTGAGCAAGAGAGGGTAGCCTAATCAGAACTGTGCTTGAGGACGAAAGGCTGGCAGCTATTTATTGGCTGACTGGTCCTGTCACTCAGATAGAGAGGAGGCAGCCTGAGGGGACCAGGCGGAGGAGTCCTGCTCACCCGCAGGGCTGCCCACTGCACGTCCCCCCCCCCCCAGGGACTGACTGTGTTCCTCTAATCCCAGGGCCCACCAGGTTCCGAAGGCCTCCCTGGTCCCACAGGCCCAGCGGTGAGTGAACGGGTGGGGGGGGGAGGGGAGGGGGAGGGGAAGGAGGGTGTGAAGCGGGCCTTCTTTGGCTTGGGACAGGAATGATTGGGTTCCAACTCCATTCTTCGCTCTGGTGACAGGGTCCCCGAGGAGAGCGAGGACCCCAAGGGGCTGCCGGTGAGAAGGGCGACCAGGTCAGTAAGGCCTTCTGGTGGGCATCAGTCTTCCCACCCCACCAATCCTGAATGAGAGCCTCCCAGGTCCTGTGGAGAGCTGGACCTGCTGGCCTCTTGGGTGGAAGGTGGGGGAGGGCTTGGGTGCAGGGGCGGGGGGGGAGTTGAGGCTGCCTTAGCCTGTCACCCTTTCCACCTGGGCGGCCAGGCAGAGAGAGATGGCACAGCACGCTGTCCCTTGCTGTTTCTTTCAGGGATTCCAAGGCCAGCCAGGCTTTCCAGGCCTACCGGTGAGTGAAAACACAAAGCCAGCTCTGTGATGTGTTCTCATGGGGAGGGCCGGCCTGGAAGAGGAGGGAAGAGGCCAGAGAAGCAGTCTGGGTGGCCAGGCCTCTCTCCAGGAACTCAACCTGGCCAGTAAGGGCCTCCTGGGTGGTCCCAACAAGGCCAGGCAGACATTTGTAGAAGATAAAATTGGTTTCATGATCCACGGGGAAGCATACACAGGAAGAAGAAAGAATGGGCTCCAGCCTCATTAAAAAAAAAAATCCTGCCTGCTTCTTTGTTGATCCAGGGTCCCCCTGGGTTCCCGGGAAAAGTCGGAGCACCTGGACCTCCTGGGCCTC
This sequence comes from Dipodomys spectabilis, assembly GCF_019054845.1. NCBI lineage: Eukaryota > Metazoa > Chordata > Mammalia > Rodentia > Heteromyidae > Dipodomys > Dipodomys spectabilis. Next base: position 40,541,702 of record NW_024870679.1, on the reverse strand, counting down.
AAGCAGAGAAGGTGAGCAAGACCTCCAAGGCCCAGCCACAGGTTGGAGCCAGGCAGTGCCCATGCCCCTCTTCCACCCCTAGCATGGGGCCTACGGGGAATTCGCAGACCTACTTCCTTGCTTCAAAGCCAGGCCCAACAACAACTAAGTCCTTTGAGCAGTCAGGCTCAGAAAGACAGGTAGAGTATGGCCCAAAGCAGAGCCTGCTTGGCAGCCCAGCCCTGGGCCATCTTGGTCTCCTCAGCAGGGAGCCAAGGGAGGGGGGAAGTGCAATCCAGACCAGAAATGTCTCACTGGAGGGCACCCCCTGGAGGTGGCGGTGGTAGTGGGGGGCGGTAATAAAACTTTCCCTCCAGCAGCCATACTTAGATTGTCCCAGGGTCTCAGAGAGGGCAGGGATGGTATGAGACTTGGTGACAGCGAGGAGCCACAGCCTGGGGAGCCTCACATGGACAGTCTGTGAGTTTGGCCCTACCACGGTTTGGGGGCTTCTGAGCTTAGGGTAGGAGGGTGGGCCCAGGATGGGAGACCTTCAGCATGTAGGAACTGCTTTCTTCTGAAGCCACTTGTGACCCTGTCACTGTACAGGTGAAGAAAGTCCTGTCAAGCCCCCCAGCTCAAGCTGGTCATTGCAGAGAATCCCAAACTCAAGCCAGTAGTTCATCCTGAGTCCCCGTGGGACTGACATAGGCTGGATTGTGCTGACCCCTCCTGGTAGTTGATGGCATTGCAATGACCCCCAGCTCTGTCTCTCCTTTAGTGGGGACCGCTGATGCAGTTAGCCACCTCTCCCTACTGAATGCAGCAGCCACTCTTCTCCGCCTCTTGCCACCCTCTCCTTTCCCTCCTGAACCCTCCATGGCTCCCCACTAGAGCAGTGATTTAGACTGGTCATCTCCCAGGCTAATCACACAAAATTTTAAACTGTGAAACAGATATAAGTGAAGCTTCCTTGTCTAAAATAAGGATAGGGGCCTGGAGTCTTACTCCCTGGGTCCCCACTTCATTCCCCTCAGCTTCCTGGCTCCCCACGAGTCCCCCAACACCCTGAGAAGTCTCCTTTGATAAAGTGTAGTGCAGTCCATCAAGTTTATCCTACCTCCTGCCCCGCCCGTCACTGGGGCCCTGATAGCCTGGCCCAGCAGTCATATGCCTGCTTCCAGATCTTTATTTTTCTGGGAGGTTCTCTCCAGCAGGCCTCTTTCTCCTCCTTCTGTCCAGCATCTGCTACCAGGCCCCTGACCATCGTGAGCTCCCTCGTCTCCCACAGACCCTTTCCCCATACACAACATGTGGACCATTGTATTTACCATGGATCCTGCGGGCCTGTGGCCTGAAGGGGCAGGGAAATCCCAGGGGACAGGGGCCACCCCACTTTCTTTACCTCGCGGCATCAAAGCCAGTACACATTGCATACTGTTATGTGATGTTCACTGAATACATGCCCCCTCACCCCTCACCTGGGTCAACCCAAGAAAATGATGGACTAAAGAGGCTCTGCCCCTCCTCCCCGAGCAGCGAGGAAAGGGGGACCTTCGCAGGCAAGCGCAGACCCTCGAGGGGAGATCACTCTATATGTGTCACTTAGGCCAGCTCAGGTACTAGCTAGAAGCCAGGTGTCCTGACTTCTAGGCGATCCCTAGGCCCTTTGACTCAGGGCAAGACGAGGCCCTGCTGACTTTGCCGGGTTTTGCTGGTTTCAGGGAAGCGAGGGGATTCGAGGCCCATCCGGCTTGCCTGGCTCCCCTGGGCCACCAGGACCTCCTGGCATTCAGGTGAGCATGGGTCCTCAGCCCGGCAGGCAGGGTTTGTGTGCATGTGTGCACATGTGTGGCAGGACTGGGAGTTGGGTGGGGGATGGGGAGAGCTAAAGGCCTGGCTCAGCCCTCCCATGTTCTAGGCCCTGGCACAATGGGCAGAAACGTGTCTCCTGTCTACAGGGCCCCGCTGGGCTGGATGGACTGGATGGGAAGGACGGCAAACCTGGCCTGAGGGTAAGATGGGAGGCCAGGGCGGACAGGCATCCCTTTCCCTCCTTCCTTTTCCTGTAGGAAGTTCCAGGCTCTCTCAGTCATCCTTGTGAACTTAGCCAGGTTAGATGGACTAGCATCTGTAAAGGCAGGACAGTGATAAGAATTCATGTACAGTCTAAGACTTTGATGACTGGAAACATTCAGCTGGGTTTTAGGAAGAATCAGCTACAGACACAGAAAGGCCTTGAGCGAGGCCTGGCTTCTTAGCTGAGTTATGCCAGTACTAGGGCTTGAACTCAGGGCCTGGGCACTGTCCCTTAGCTTTTTTCACTCAAGACTAGGGCTCTACCACTTGAACCACAGTTCTACTTCTAGCTTTTGGGTGGCTCATGGAAGATAATTGTCTCATAGACTTTCCTGTCCAGGCTGTCTTTGAACTGAGATCCTCAGATGTCAGCCTCCTGAGCAGCTAGGATTACAGGCGTGAGCCACCAGCACCTGGCTCCTTGGTTGAGTCTTGCTGGGAAATCTGAAAGGAATGGGATCATAGCAAAGGTCAGGACATCAAAAAAAGTCAGCTTGTTCTGGTACCGAAGGAAGGAGAGCCAAGGCTCAGAGAGCGCCTGGGCCACACAGCACCCCTGGCAGGTCAGAGGCTCAGAGGGGCTTTGAATTCTTTCCCTCTGCCTCCCACAGCAGCAACTTCACCATGAGGGGTGGCCCCAGGGTAGGGGGGCAGTTGGTAAAGGGGAAGCAGTGAGTGATTGGATGTAGTCTGGGAAAAAAATTGCCTCAATACCTGGCCTGTTTTCCTAGGGGGACCCCGGTCCTGCTGGCCCCCCTGGACTCATGGGACCCCCGGTAAGTTGAGTTGGGAGCTCTAAGCCCTCTCCCAGCACTGTCTGGAAAACTAGAAGGCAGCACATGTCCTCCAGATCTCCCTTCCCCCCTCACCTCACCTCAAGAGGGAGGTGGGGGACACGACATCTCCTTGTCTTTCCTTCAAGGGCTTCAAGGGGAAGACAGGACACCCCGGCCTCCCTGGACCCAAGGTAGGGGGACTTCCACAGGATGGATTTTCCTTGATGCCCTGTAGACATGGTGGCACAGCCTGGGTGGAGGTTCTGCATGATCCTGGCTGAGATGTCATCGGCTTCCTGAGGCCACCAGGATCTGGAAGTGTGGCGTAGAACTCATCCACTAGCATGAGGGTGTCTCTAACCAATGCCAGGGAGGGGGCAGGTCCCCTCTGATGTGGGCTGGGGGGTCACCAAGCTCTGACCACCCCTCTCTCTTTAGGGTGACTGTGGCAAACCAGGTCCTCCTGGCAGCAGTGGCCGGCCAGGCGCAGAGGTAAGAGCCAAGATCTCTGCACACTGACTTAGATCGCTCTGGGCTCTGTTGAATCTAGTGTAGCCATTTCCTTCCTCTTTGTGGCAGAGTGGCTGCTTTCCCTCTCCCTAGCCTTCTGAGAAGTTTCACCCCACTTTCCACAACGTGAACCTTCTCCCTCTTAAGAGTTGTAACTGGGGCTGGCAATGTGGCCTAGTGGTAGAGTGCTTATTTAACATGCATGAAGCCCTGGGTTCGATTCCTCAGTACCACATAAACAGAAAAACCTGGAAGTGGTGCTGTGGCTCAAGTGGTAGAGTGTTAGCCTTGAGCAAAAGAAGCTCAGGGACAGCACTGAGGCCTTGAGTTCAAGCCCCAGGACTGGCAAAAAAAAAAAAAAAAAAAAAGTTGAAACTGACCCTTTCCCTTTCCCTAGGGGGCTACTGTGTCACTGTCTTCAAACACACAACCTAGCATTCTCAGGCTCCAGGAAGCTTGAGTCTGAAGGCTAGCACCCAGCCCCACTCTTCCGGCCATTGGTGTCTCTCCCAATTCCACACAGCCCTCTCCTCCTTTGCAGCTGTGTGTCATTCACAAGTCTGTTTCTGTGTCCCCTCTTCCTTTTCTTCTGTAGGGTGAGCCTGGCGCCATGGGACCCCAGGGACGACCTGGCCCTCCTGGCCATGTTGTAAGTGAAATTGTTTTTTTTATCTCTGTCTCTGAGCAAGTTAGGATTCAGGGGTGATTGGGCAAGCTGGTGGGCCCAGCCACAGGCTCGGTGTTAACCATGCTGAGATAAAAAGGGTCTCCCAGCTCATCTGACTGACCACTTTACTATTTTCTGGGCACATTCAAGGTCCCTTATCAGATGACGGTCTTTCAGTTACTCAACAAATAATTGAGCACCTGCTCAATGACCGTTCCAAGCTTTGGAGCAACAGCAGTGAGTGAGACGGAAAGGCCCAGGATCTCATGGCATTTCCCAGCAATCACAACAAACACATGAACTGGAGAGCATCGGGCAGTGACATGGTGTCACTGGGAGGGTCAGGGAGGGAGCTGGAGAAGAAGCCCTTGCTGGACAAGTGAGGCCTGGATCAGAGCAGTCTGGGGGGACAGTGGGAGATGCTAAAATGATCAGTAGAGCCACAGAGCCAAAGGCACAGAGCAGGAGGCCCAAGAACATCATTGTGGCTGGCGAGTTTGAGGAAGGGTCCAGTAGGACCCTGAAAGCTGAGCTTCGAAGACAGGAGAAGGCTCACAGACAGGGTTGGAGCCTGGGGTAGGTACACTCAGAGAGAAGTGGGTGGATGGAGAAGGGATGGAGGGCTGAGGGCTGGATCTGGGTTGTGTTTAAAGGTGAAGGACTTGCTGGGACCTGAATTGGGACAGGGACGGGGCAGAGGGTAGAAAGAGGAGCTGAGGGTGGCTCCTGTGTTTGGCCTGGCAGCTGGGTAAGTAGGTGGTGTGTTTATTGAGTTAGGGTGACCTGGAGAGGACTCTTTATTAAGCAACAACCAATTTCCCATCTGTGGCACACAAGACTGCCAATTGGTTCCTTTGATCAGTGTGACGGCTCCAAGCTGATGGGCTCCAGGAAACCAAACACACTGCCATTCCATTGCAGCCTGGCTGGCTCTGATTTCTAGAAGGACTTGGGAAAAATTAAAAATAATCCATAATGCCAGGCGATGAATCCTAGCTACTCAGGAGGCTGAGATCTGAGGATTGTGGTTCAAAGCAAGACTGGGCAGAATAAGTCCATGAGACTCATCTCCAATTAGCCATCAAAAAGCTGGAAATGGAGTTGTGGATCAAGAAGTAGAACAACACTGGCCTTGTGCAAAAAAGCTAAGAGTGCAAGGCCCTGAGTTCAAGCCCCAGTATTGACACAAAAAGAAAACAAACAACAACAACAACAACAACAAAAACCAATTTATGACTCCCAAAAAGGAAGACTCCTAGAGGGGAATGGAAAGTAGAGAGCATGCTGGTTCTTTTCTTTTTATTATTATTGTTGTTATTGTAGAGTTGGTATACAGAGGGGTTACAGTTACATGAATCAGGTAATGAGTACAACTCCTGTTGAACCATGTCTCCCCTTCGGTCACTGTCTTCTGGCTTTTCCCTCTCATTCCCACCCACAAATGTACAGTTTATTTTCCACATAGTGTCTAGAGAGTACCACTGAGGCCAAAGGAGGATATGCATAGGAGTGGCTGACAGAGGCTCAGCAGCTATGTGCATATGTTCATATAAAAAATATTTTATGAAATGGTTCTTTCTCTTACTCCTGTCTGTCCAGTCCAGGACTTCTACTGTGTGATAGTCGATCACAAGGATCTTAGATGAGGAGAACACAGGCCATGGCTTCTAGAACTTTCCTGCTGGGACTAGTGAAAGAAGGTGCTCTGACAGGGAACTGAGTGTCCTGGGGTTCAAGAGAAGGTGCCATTTTGACTAGGGAGAAGACATTTGAGCTGTGCAAGGATATTGGCCATCAGTAATGGGGTGCAGGAGGGAGTACTCCTGGAGGTTACCAGGGTACCAGCAGAGTGGGGAGAGGGCCCTGGTGCTCAGCTACAGAGCTTTTCCTTGTGGATATTGGGGGTCAGTGCTGAGCCCCTGCTAGGTGGACCTTCAGCTCCTGGCCTTCCCTCCCCCCTGGGCTGCTGACAGGGTAGCAGGAGTCTCAGAAGATGCCTAGGGATGCGGCTGCTACTTAGTTGCCTTACCTTTGCTCTCTGTACTGAAGAGCTGTGGCTCCCAGAAAATCCTCTCCCACACCAGGTACCGGTGGCTCACTCCTGTAATCCTAGCTACTCAGGAGTCTGAGATCTGAGGATCGAGATTCAAAACCAGCATAGACAGGAAAGTCTGTGAGACTCTTATCTCCAATTAACCACCAGAAAACTGGAAGTGGTGCTGTTGCTCAAGTGGTAGAGTGCTCACCTTGATCTGAAGAGCTGAGGGACAGTGCCCAGGCCCAGAGTTCAAGCCCCACAACTGACAAATAAACAAACATCCTCTCCCAGTCCCAAGCATGCCATTCAGTAAGCACTGGGCAGGATGGCAGGAAACTCAGGTCTGTGCTCTGGGCCCAAACCCATTAGAAGTTCAAATATAGGAGCTGAGGGGAAGGAAAGGTTTCTGGAAGAAAATAAAAACTAGTATCAAAGGGAGAAAACAGGGTTGGTCCTTCTGCCAGCCTTGCACCCCATGGGGTACTTACCGTTCACTTCCTCTTCCCCTGACTCCCCCTCTCTTTAGGGGCCTGCAGGGCCTCCTGGTCAGCCAGGCCCAGCTGGGATCTCTGCTTTGGTGAGTGACACTCTCCCCTTGTTCCTCCCCTTGCTGTCCTCCCGCTGTAGGACAGAGGACAACTTGTCACCAGCCTCTCAGCTGCCCTTAAAGACCACCCCCCACACACACACCTTTCTAGGATGTGGCAAAGGGCTCTGGCGATGGCTGGGGTCACACAATGGGCTGTCTGCCTCGGGTTCTGCAGTCTATTCTTCCTTCATGCCTTCAGCGTCTGTCTTTCCTATTCTCTAGGGACTGAAAGGAGACCGGGGAGCCCCTGGAGAAAGGGGCCTGGCAGGTCTCCCAGGCCAGCCTGGTACACCTGGACACCCTGGTCCCCCGGTAAGCCCCTCCATCTTACAGCACAGTCCAGCGGGAGGGTTTGCACTGTGCAGCAGGGGCTGGAGTGCGGCAGGTTAGCAACATAGAGCTTGGGCCTGGATATGGATCCCTACATACTGAGCAGCAGGCACTGTGCCTCTGGTGACCACCGCCATTCTGATGCAGGGCCCCCACAAGGTGTTAGGCAGAGGAGAGCCCGTCCCTCTTTTGCCCCTGCCTGATGGGAACTTGTCAGTTACTACAAAAAAAAAGAGTCTTTGAAAATGTCAGGAATGAGAAATGCCATGCCATTACTGTAATTCTCTCAGCTCCTCAGAAACCATGACTTGGTCTTAGCTTGTGTTTAGCACTAAGTGATGCTATGTTGGTCGCTTACTGTTGGCCGAATGGAGAGCTAAATGCCTGGCCTGCATTTTGTTTTAATATGGACTGCGGCCCCATCTGATTGTCCCTCCTTTACAGATGAGGAAACCGGGGCTCAGCAAGGCTAAGCAGGTTGTTCAGAATCACACAGCTAGCTAGTAAGGAGGAGTGTTGTGACTCCATCTCCAGCCAAGAACTTGAATCGTTTAGCCTGTCTGCAAAACTATTGTCTTCAAAATGTCCAGAGAGGGCCGGGTGGCTTGGCTTACGCCTGTAATCCTAGCTACACAGGAGCCTGAGATCTGAGGATTGTGGCTCAATGCAGGAAAACATCTGTGAGATTCTTATCTCCATTTAACCACCAGAAAGCTGGAGTGGAGCCATAGCTCAAGTGGTAGAGCACTAACCTTAAGTGAACAAGTAAAGGACAATACCCAGGCCCTGATTTCAAGGCCCAGTTCTGTTGACCCAAAAGCCTCCTGAGAAAGCTGAGGAGCCAGCTCGTCTAGCCCCAAGGATGCTTTCTACCAAGCAGCCTCTCTTCCAGGGAGGAGCAGAAATAGCCCTGAGGCTGGTAGCTTGAAATAGGGTGTATGATTCCAATTGGGTGGGAATGGTCAGTGGGCCCATTTGCCAGATCCACACACTCTGACTCCTGCAAAGAGACACAAACTATTTCTCCCCTGCAGAGCTCAGATGGCAGCAGCCAGGAGCTGTCAGCATGGGATCTGGGACCAGGCTAGAGAGTTAGTGGGGAAAGGCTGCAGGTTCAGGTTCTCATGGAATAGGGCCCGGTGGGCCTGACCTGTGAGGTCAGTTTGGGCAACAGCTCATCACATCTCTTTTCCTCAGGGGGAACCTGGTACAGACGGTGCAGCTGGCAAAGAGGTACCACTGGGCTGGAACCCTTTTCCTTTGGGGAGACTCTACCTTCCTCCTCTGCTTGCCTTGTGTCCCCTAACCCCCTCCCTTCCCCACTCCCTCCTGCTTTCATTCAGTTACAAGCATTCCTGTGTGCACAGACCAACTCTAGACTGAATCTGTATCCTCCTGTCCTACGTCTGTGGGCTCAATCAATCTTGGTTTGAAAATATTTAGAAAAAAAAATTACATCAGTATTGAACATACACAGACCTTTTTTTCTGGTCATTAGCTCCTAAACAATACAGTATTGCCACTACTTATATAGCAATCATACTTTATTGGATATTATATATGGCCTAGAGATGATTTTCAGTTATACAGGGAAATGTGTGTAGATGATAGGCAAATACTGTGTCATCTTAGAAAAAGGGACTTGAGTAGCTACAGGTTTGGGTCTTCATGGGGTCTTGAGATCAAGGCCTGCGGATGACTGTGCACTGGGGTCTGGTCACTCTTGTTGCTTCAAGGATAGGAACTGGAAACTAGGGGGCAAGCATGGCAATGTGCCTTGTCCTCCCCTTTTTATTTGGTTTGTTTTTATTCTGTAACTGGTCTGAAACTGAGTAATGATAATGCTCCAAATGTGTATTTCCTCAGCGCCATCTCTTACCTGGCCCTCCACCGCTCCAGATTGGCTCTCTCATTTGTCCCCCCTCACATACCTTTTTCTTTTTCCTCCTCCTCCTCCTCCTCCTCCTATGCCTCCTACTGTTCCTCTTCCTCCTCCTCCTCTTCCTCCTCTTCCTCTCCTCCTCTTCCTGCTGCTGCTCCTGCTGCTGCTGCTCCTCCTCATCGTCCTCCTCCTCCTCCTCCTGCTCTTCCTCCTCTTCTTCCTCCTCTTTCTCCTCCTCCTCCTGCTGCTGCTGCTTCTCCTCTTCCTCTTCCTCCTCCTCCTTCTCCTCCTTCTTCTCATCTGTGATGAGAATCCTAGACAACAGGACTAAGCAAAGCCATCTCCTGGGGACAGTATCCTCCCTTCCACCTGCCAGGGAGGCTCCTTTCCTTTCTCACACACTGCCTAGCAGGACACAGCCTGGGGTCTGAGTACTGGGAAGGGTGGTTTTTTCTGCCTCTTGGGAAGCTTGGAGGTGTAGCCCACACTTGACCTCTGATTTTCGCTTTCTTCTAGGGTCCCCCTGGAAAGCAAGGACTCTATGGACCTCCTGGTCCAAAGGTGAGTTGGGTGCTGGCTGGTTTTAGGAGACCATACTCATGAGGTGGTTAAACCCAGCTCCAACCTATTGCTTTAGCCTCACAGGAGACTCAGGAAGCCCAGTGAGCAGGGAGAAAGAGGCCATGGAGCAGGGCACTAGTGGTTCACTCCTGTAGTTCTAGCTGCTCAGGAGGCTGAGATCTGAGGATCACAGTTCAAAGCCTGACTGAGCAGAAAAGTCTATGAGACTCATCTTTCCAGTTAACCAGCAAAATGCTAGAAGTTGGAGGTGTGACTCAAGTGGTAGAGCACAAGCCTTGAGCAAAAAAAAAAAAAAACAAGAGAGAGGGGCTGGGAAGGTGGCTCAGTGGTAGAGCGCTTGCCTTGCCTGCCTGAGGCTCTGGGTTCGATTCCTCAGCACCACATAAGCAAAAAAAGAAAAAAGCAGGAAGTGGCGCTGTGGCTCAAGTAGTAGAGCACTAGCCTTGAGCTGAAGAGCTGAGGGACAACGCCCAGGCCCAGAGTTCAGGCCCCATGACCAGAGACCCCCCCCCCCAAAAAAAAAAAAAAAAAACCAAGTGAGAATGTGAGGTCCTGAGTTCAAGTCCTAGTACCAACACATACACACACATACACACACACACACACACCACACACAAGGGACCATGGAACCAGAGTTTTAGACCCCCAGGCCCAAACTCCAGGAATTCCATATCTGGCTCCTGGCTCATTTTTGCCAAAGATATATGGTTCTGGGCACTGAATGGAGATTACATGGTGTGGACACAGCACAGGAAGACAGCACTTCAGCCCATCTTCAGCAGTCTTGAGGATGTAGACTCTATGCTATGCTTAATAAGCTTCTTTTCTGCCAAGAGCCATTTGGATATTATAACATCATTCCTGGACTGTACAAAATTAACAATACAGACAGACTGGCCTCAAGAAGCTGTGGAGAAGTATAAATGCCTGGCCTATCATGTATCAAATTATTTCTCAGGCCTTATATGGCTCAAGGGTCAGATGCTCCCACCTCTGGCTTAAATAGACCAGGAACTGGGGGCAGGAGGCGAAAGGTATTCATGGTTGTAGAGTACCAGCCATAGGTTGGGCCTGGTTGACCATTATATGAGTCCTTATTTTAGCAAGGGTTCTGAATTGTTATGGTCAGGATATGGTCAGGCTAAACAGCCATCTTGCTTGGTGGGTGGCCTGTCCTGAGGACACTCTATTGTCTCTTAAAAGTAGTTTGGGCCTCCATAAAGATATTGTTTCTGGGGCTGGGAAGGTGGCTCAGTGGTAGAGTGCTTGCCTTGCACGCATGAGGTTCTGGGTTCAATTCCTCAGCATCACATAAGCAGAAAAAGCTGGAAGTGGTACTGTGGCTCAAGTGGTAGAGCACTAACCTTGAGCTGAAGAGCTGAGAGACAGTGCCCAGGCCCAGAGTTCAGGCCCCACAACCAACAACAAAAAAAAAGGGTATTTTTTTCCTCCATAAAGGTATTATGGATTAGTGATAAGTCCTGCTGAGATTCCAACATGATTGCAGAGTGCTTAGAGCAGTCACACACAACATAGATACACCAAGCTCCCCTCCCTCCTTTGTGTTTAGTTCATTAACAGGCCCGTGTAAGTAGTCAGTGCTTTTCAGCAAAAGCAACTTTAAAGCTGTTCCAGGCAGGACTTGGAGGAGTAACCTCTCTCCCAGTACTCACTGGACCATTTCTGATTCTTGGCTATGATTCCCTGTGATTGGAGGAACAAAGTCTGTTTTCATTCCCCAACTATCACTAGCTCTTGTTGGCTCTGGCTTGGCCTGGGTTAAGCAGATTCATAATCAATGGCACCTGGCGCAGTCCAGTCACACCAATGCTGGATTTCACAGAAGACTGGGGTCTAGGGAGGGTACTCAGTCCCACCAGGCATAAGGATAAGAGGTAGCTTTTCAACACACTGTGGAGAAGGGTTGGGGCATTTCAAGCTGCAAGGACTCAGGATGGCAGACTCAGAATGATAACTGGCAGTGCTGGCTGGAGGCACAATACCAGGATCCCAACAAAGGGCCTTGCTTATCTGGCCAAGGAATTGAACCTTCATACTGAGGGGGGGTGGGAGCTTTATCAGCAGGGAACAGTGCCATAAAACTACCTTCTAGAAGGACTGTGAGATGGAGAATGGGGGCGACCTGTGGTGCTGTGGCCCCAATCCAGAAATGGATACTGGAGACTCTCTGGAAGATGGAGAAGGGATGGATTGCTAAAACAATGTGACACAGACTTGACCACACTTGGTAATGCTGGGACATGTGACCTGCCATCTCTGTAGGGTGATCCAGGACCTGCAGGACAGAAGGGCCAGGCTGGAGAGAAAGGGAGATCAGGCATGCCTGGCGGCCCCGGCAAAAGTGGTTCCATGGGTCCAGTTGGGCCACCAGGTCCTGCAGGAGAGAGAGGCCACCCTGGGTCTCCAGGGCCTGCAGGGAGCCCTGGATTGCCTGGTATGCCCGGCTCCATGGTAAGTAGAGACAGGCCACCAGGGGCACTCCCCCCCCCCCCCCCCCCCCCCCCCGCCAGAGCAGGCACGTGGCTTGTGTCATTTCAGAGGCTCCCGTTGACACTCTGCAGGAAAGGCTCTCAGCTGGGGGCAGGGGTGGGACAGGCTGCTTACAGACTGCTCTCACCAGCCTTCCGAGCCTCAGCACACAATGGTTTATACCCCTGGCAGGGTGGGTAGGACTCAAGACAAAGATGTGTGGGAGGCACCTGGAACATATCCAGTCTGTTCCCAGGGGAAAGCACCAACCTTTGATGGTGTAACTTAGGCAAGGTTTTCTCCTTTTTCCTCAGGGAGACATGGTGAATTATGATGAAATCAAGAGATACATCAGACAAGAGATCATTAAAATGTTTGATGGTAATTGGTAGCCAGCTGGGGGCAGTGGGCACCACTTGGCCTTTCCAGTCATTTCTCCACCCACCCTGGCCTCCCTTTCTTTTCTTCTTTCTTTCTTTCTTTGGTCCGCTGTGGGGCTTGAACTCTGGGCCTGGGCGCTATCCCTCAGCTCTTCAGCTCAAGGCTAGCACTCTACCACTTGAGTCACAGCACCACTTCTGGCTTTCTCTATTTATGTGGTGCTGAGGAATCGAACCCAGGGCCTCATGCATGCAAGGCTAGCACTCTACCACTGAGCCACCTTCCCAGCCCCTGGTTTCCCTTTCTTAACTCCTCAGTGGCCATCCCTCTGCCCCTTGCTCTCCACACTTATGGACAGATGAGAAACAGGCTCTATGTTCAGCTAAATGGGGACCTCCCTCATTACCTGCTCTGCTCAATGATAAAATGACTTCCTCCTGCCCTTCCCAAGTCCCCACTTGAACAAAGGAAAATTGATTTCAAATAAGTAAGCTCCCAAGTGGAAGGGGTGTCACCAATGTAAGGCAGCTGTTGGGGTTTGGTTTAACCTTTTTACTCCCTATTCATTTGTTCATCCAACATTGTTGTGCTGAGGGCTGGGGGAAACACAGACCCTGTCCTGGAGGGGCTGGGCGTCCTGATTGGGAAGGACACATGTCTGAACTTCCTTCTGAAGCCAGTGGTGAACCAATGAAGGAGGTTAGGTATGAGAGATGCTACAATTAGATGTGTGCTTCCGAAAGGTGGGATGGAAAGCAATGTGGAAGTTGGGTGCTGGTGGTCTATATCTATAATCCTAGCTATAGGAGGCTGAGATCTGGGGATCATGATTCAAAGCCAACCCAAGCGGGAAGGTCCATGAGACTCTTACCTCCAATTAACCACACACACACACACACACACACACACACACACACACACACACACACACACACACACATACACACACACACACACACACAGAGAAGTAGAACTGTGGCTCAAGTGATAGAATGCCAGTCTTAAGAGGAAAAACTTGGAGACTGTACCCAGACCCTGAGTTCAAGCCTTAGTACCAATGTTGACAAAAATAAAAAGTAAAATTAAAAAGCAATGTGGAGGCACAGGATACTGCTTAACTAAGTGACCAACCTCCATGTTCCTTGCCCTCATGTCCCTTGGAAAGAAGATTGTTCCATGTTGGTAGCATGCCTGCAGCACCTAACAGCCATTCTGAGGTGTCTGGTCTCCCTGTGACACATCTTTGTCTTTACAGAGAGGATGGCTTACTACACCTCCAGGATGCAGTTCCCCATGGAGGTGGCAGCAGCGCCTGGCCGGCCAGGGCCTCCAGGCAAGGATGGTGCTCCAGGTCGGCCAGGTGCTCCAGGCTCGCCCGGGCTCCCTGGTCAGATCGGCAGAGAAGGACGTCAAGGCTTGCCAGGAATGAGAGGTAGCTCTGTCCTCTAGGTTCCAAGGTGGGGTTTGCCTGAGCATTGCATGCAGCCTTTTGTGAGTATGGCTTTTGTGGGTGTGTTTCAAGCAATCTGACTGGCTATGTCATTTTCCTGCTCAGGGATAAGACCTCTTATTTTCTTTTGTCCCAGGGTTGCCTGGTACCAAAGGTGAAAAGGGAGACACTGGTGTTGGCATTGCAGGAGAAAATGGTCTCCCTGGCCCCCCAGGTAGGAAAACTCAGTGCTTGACATGAATCTGGAGCAGCAGAGATTCCCTTTATGTTCCTCCAACAACATAGCTATGTGGACTCCAAATAACTAGAGGCCAATCAACCACCATTTGCAGTAATGCTGCCATGTTGGGATGGTCTGCTAGAGCTGTGGAGCAGGGCCGGGGGAGGGGTGGGTAGAAGGACCAGGGTTTGCTCTTAGTCCTAAACTGTGCTAGCATGATGTAGTGGGAGAGAGCCATACATGATGGGGGCCAAGAACCCCAAGTGGGACGCTTGGCATCCCACTGGTGGTATAATCTTGAAGAGGTCACTTTAGCCCTTAGGGGTAACGTGTCTGTGTGCGCGCGCGCGCACGTGCGTGCGTGCGTGCGTGCGTGCGTGCGTGCGTGTGTGTGTGTGTGTGTGTGTGTACACTAGGGCTTGAACTCAGGGCCTGGGTGCTGTTCTTAAGCTCAAGGCTGGTATTCTATCACTTGAGCCATGGCTCTACTTCCAGCATTTTGGTAGATAAGAGTCTCATGAACTTTTGTGCATGATCCTCGGATCTAGGATTATAGGTGTGAGCTTCCAGTGCCCAGCTCAGGGGTCAATCTTTAAGGTGTATATATGTGTATGTGGCTGCGGAGCCTGAAAGACAATGGCTAAAGTCTGATGACCTGTCTCTGAGGACCATGTTCACTACTGTCCTGGTATACAACCGCTGAGCCTGCACCCTTACCTACAAAATTAGACAATAGTTCTTTCCTCAGGAAATTGTGCTGTGGCTTCCAGAACTAATACATGAAAGCACTCAGCCCATGCCTGGCACGTAGAAGCTGTCAATGAGACTGTCCTTGTTGGGTCAATGTAAGCGTCAGATAGGAGCTCATGAAGATGTGTTGCAGCCTGAGAAATAGGCATCAAACGGATCCATTACTTACCGTGACCACTGTTTCATCTTTTCTCGTTAATTCTGGGTCTCCTGATTTGCCTTCTGTAACTCTTTCCTTCCAGGTCCCCAAGGGCCCCCGGGATATGGCAAGATGGGTGCAACAGGGCCAATGGGTCAGCAAGGCATTCCTGGCATCCCCGGGCCCCCAGGGCCCACAGGCCAGCCAGGCAAGGCTGGCCACTGCAACCCCTCAGACTGCTTTGGAGCCATGCCTATGGAGCAGCAGTATCCACCCATGAAAAACATGAAGGGGCCTTTTGGCTGAAACTGCCACCTGCCGTGAGACGAAGAACTCCATTGGGAATAAATGGCCTCGGCTTACGGGACTCCGGGATGGGTTGTGAATGTTTGTGCTGTTGATATTGTCATTGTTGTTCTTTGCTGTTAATATTTTTTTAAACAATAAAGAAACAAAACTGTCTACAATCCCACATCAGTGGGGTTCTTTGGTGCTGAAGCCAAATCTCTCTGTCATCTTCCTTTTCCCATTTGGTCCCAGAATCACAAAAGAGCATGCCCCTCATCTCATTGTCAGATGTCAGCCAGAGGAGTTAAGGGGGGGTTGTGAAATAGGGTGTCCCCTGCCCAGCTCCCTCTCCAGATGTTCTGATTCTGCCTTTGGGCCCTTGTTCTGTCAAGTTAGGGAAGGAGCAAACTCAGCCTCACCTCTAAGGGGAGTCAAAGCAGGCCTGGAGACCCTACTTATAGCTCATAAAGGCCCCCACCATTTGTTTCCCTAAGGAAGCCAGTGCTGGGTACCCCACCACCCTTCGCCCAGCCTCTTTGCTTCCTGTTCCCCAAATCTGATCCATCTTACACCTTGGGAGATGCCACTTGATCCTGAGGTGTGTTCACCTACTTAAAAGCCCCTCTGAACACACAAGCATTTCTCAATGCACCAGTAAACCTGCAATTACAAAAACCTGACAAACAGGAGGAAAGATAGGCTCTAGCCGCTGCTCAGGGAACCTGGGAATGCTTCTCCGGGAAATGAGATGGAGCCTCCCACCTGTCCTGATGCATGACACCATCAGCCATGCTCCAGCAGTGACTTTCTCGACCACAAATGGCATCTCTTGTTATTCAAACGTGTGGTCCTTTTCCTGTCTGTCTTAGCCTCAGCCTTCAGAAATAGCCCTGTTGGATCTGTAAGATGGGGTCCCAGGCAGCAATGATCTAAGCCTGTGGTCCTCAAAGCCCACTGCAGGTTTGGTGATTCACCTTCTGTCATCTGTATGTAAAAAGGACAAGAAGGGGAAGAAAAAGGGAATTGAACATTATAGGAACATTCTATTGCAAGTTTCTGCCTCTACATTTCAGATCACTACTCCTGATGGGCTGGCGACCCTGTTAGAAAGCAACAGGGCACTTCCAGGAAGGAGACTTCCACAGAAAGGATTTTTTTTCCACTGGCTCCGGCCTTCTGGAAGGTTTATTCAAGTTGGATAAACTTCAAAGGGATCACAGAGAAAGCTCAGAAATATACTCCAAGTCTAGATGTTTATCTGAACTGCCAGAAGCCTCCAAGCCGGCTGTCAAATCTCCCCAGATCTGGTGTTTCTAGCACCTTTCTGAATATTCCCTTCAGTAGTTGGGCATAAGCCTATGCTTGGTTTAGAACCTTTGCCCTATTTTTTTTCTTGCCAGGGGCAGAGGTATGCCAGTGGACAGACAATGACATGCAGCTGGCTCCAGAGCATGTGTGAGTGCCTCCCATGCTGTTTTTAGATACAGAGGAGTCAATTCTTGTTTCATCTCTCCCCAGCAATTCTTAACCCTGCTTCTAACAGAAAACATTAAAAAGCAAATACATCATCTTAGTATTTGAAGTAGCAGCCAGGTTTTTGGGCAGTGGATAAGGACAGATGTTAAAACACTCCCACTGGAAGGCCAGTTTCCACTCTCAGCCAGGCTGTGAGGCGGACGGATGATAGACTCCGTGATTAGGAGCCTGTTGGCGTGAGTAGGAAGAAAAGTGAAGGCCAGCTGTTGAATGGAGCAGGGTTGGCTCAGAAGGCCAGAAGGGAAAATTGCCCTGAGCCAATATCAAACTCATCCTCTTTTCCAGGGTCCCCAGGGAACGAATCCTTACAGAGTAAATAATGTTTCCTTCACTTTTCTTCCAGAGTCCAATTCATGGTACTCTTTGGGGATTGTACGACAGACTAGGTTTAAAGCTTTCATCATTGGAGTGCTTGTTTCCCTGGAGTTTGAAATTGTGCTGTATTTTCTTGGACCATGAAGAACCAGATGGGAAGCTGAATTTTATAGTCTCTTCTCCTTCTATGGTCAGAAAAAAAAAATCTGTGGGTCTTGCACATCAGTTCAGGAACTGGGTAAGCTGGAAAGAAAAAGAAGAAAGAAGGAGGGGCACTTGCCTTCGCTTTTCTTAGGCAGCCTTTCCCATTCCTACCCCATTATTCTTCTGTCTTCATTTTTTTAGTCGATTTCAGGCTCTTAAGGCAACGCAGGCAGCATTCAGATTGACAAAAATCTAACTTGATGAGTCTATTTCCTCTTCCTACTTTGTGCTGAGAGCTGTACTAGGCTCTGGGGAGTCCTGAGGCAAACTAGACAGATATGTCTGGGGGTGGGAGGGAGCAGACAGTTAAGAAAGCAGTATAAAATGGGATGCTGGGACAGTACAAGGCACCAGAGACTGCATTGTTGCGGGGTCCTGATGTGTTTAGACAGATCGATCCAGGCAGAGGGGACAGCCTGTGCTGAGGTCCAGAGATGACTGGTCACAGCAGGCATTGGGATGGGACATGGGCTACTGTAGTTGGATTGCTGAGCATAGCACTAATGGGTTTTACACAGAGTTTTGTCTAGTGGGGAGTTTGCTGATGGTAATGAGGAGAATGGACAGAAGGGTGCTTAATTTGAGACTCCTTCTGGCCTGAAAGAATGGAAAAAACTGCTAGGAGCTGGTGGCTTTCGCCTGTAATCCTAGCTACTTAGGAGGCTGAGATCTAAGGATCCCAATTTGAAGCCAGCCCAGGCAGAAAAGTCAATAAGACTCTTACCTCCAAATAATGAGCAAAAAAAGCCAGAAGTGGATCTGTGGCTCAAGTGGTAGTGCCAGCCTTGAGTGAAAAGCTAGGGCTAGTTCCTAGACCCTGAGATCAAGCCCCAGTACTGGCATTAAAAAAATGGAGAAAAGGCTGTTGTATATTCTGTGAAGAACCCCATCCAAATTTTATGTTTTCTGGAATTTAAATCTTGTTTTTGTCCTTGTTTCCTTGGTTTCCTTGGTCACCACAAGTCAACAGATGCCAACTAGATTTTCTTCACCTGTGGCCTATTAACCCCTTACAAACCTTAACAAAAATGTCCTGGGTTGTTTATAGGAATGGAACGTATCAATGTACTCTTGTAATTTCCTAATGGAAAGGTAGTTGGCCCAATTGCCACGTCTGCTGTTCTCATTTCTTTGGTTGGTTCTGTGAAAAGCTGCAAATCACCCTCCAATCTACAAACACCAACTGGAATCTCAATTTTAGAACTAGATCTAGTTGGAATCAAAGAGAATTAATTCCATAATAATTAGGTGGATGTTGGCATTCCTTCTCAGAAAGTCATACAGGAGCTTGGCACCCAGCTAGGGGGCCTGAGGGAGACTGTGTCTCTAGGGGAGGTACTACTTTTCATTGTCTGGCCCTTCCATTATCAACTTCAGCCTCACATCTGATGATGGGTTGACAATGGAGCTTCTATGAACTCCGAAAAGAAAATACTCTATGCTCTCCAAAGGGCTGGAGTCCAAGTTTCCCCCTTTTGGCTAAAACTGAAACAATCATAGGAACATCCCTATGTTCCTCTGTCTGCCTCAGGTAGTTGAGGTTTTGTGAAGTGAGTTGATTGTTTTTTTAGTTTTTGGAAGATCCAGATCTATGTCTCTTTTAGCTTCCTCCAAAATAAACACACCTGGACCTCCAAGATACAGCCTGGATGTTGGCTTTGGTTGATGTCTGACTGCTCTCCCTTGCCTCCCATCCCCAACCCCCAGCACCCCATAGTGAAGATATTCAACTGCAAGTTCTCCTTAGCCTTTTTCTGGGGTAGAGGTGAGCCAGGGAAAGAATTCTCATAAGCAATGAGTTCTCAACACCTAGAACAACAGCCTGGTGAGTGGAGAGAATGTAATAGACTAACGTGTTTGTGGAATGAGTGTGCCATCATAGAACTTGTTTGTAGCCAGCTGTTGCCATTCTCTCTGGGTAAACATCCCCTTGACCTTTACCCCATACTTCAGAATTTCTTCCCTTCTAAGATTTTGCAACTGAATTTCAGCAATATTTCTTGGGTTGTAGGGTTATAAAGGTGAGAAGCTACCGTAACAGGGGCTTAGAGGTGGACCTGCAGATGACACATGGGTAAGTCAAAGCAAGATAAAGCCTTGACGTTTCTGCCTTCATTTCATATCTATCTCCTTTTATTACCTCAATTCCTGCTCTACTCTGCACGTAGGCTTGTACACGTAGGCATGTTAATCATTTATGGAATGCTTATCTGAAACTGGTAATCTTTCACTTTCTAGGCTGAAGGCACCAAGATAAAGAGTAAGATATTTTCGAGATTTATAGGGATATCATTAATAAACTGACAACTATCAGCTTTTTTTTTTTTTGGTCAGTCCTGGGGCCTGAACTCTGGGCCTGGGCACTGTCCCTCAGCTCTTCAGCTCAAGGCTAGCGCTCTACCACTTGGCCCATAGCTCCACTTCCAGCTTTTTCTACTTATGTGGTGTTGAGGAATCAAACCCAAGGCCTCATGCATGCAAGGCAAGCACTCTACCACTGAGCCACCTTCCCAGCCCCAGCTTTTTTTTATTTTTAAGTTGATCCTGGATCTTGAACTCAGGACCTGGGCACTCACTGTCCTTGAGCTCTTTTGCTCAAGGTTAGTGCTCTACCACTTTGAGCCACAGATCCACTTCCAGTTTTTGAGTGGTTAATTGGAGATTGGAGTCACACAGGGAATTTTCTGCCGGGGTTATCTTCAAACTTCAATCCTCAAATCTCAGCCTCCTGAGTAGCTAGGGTTATAGCTGTGTGCCACCAATGCCTAGCTTCAGCTTTTTTTTTTTTTTTTTGAGATAGGGTCTTACTATGTATTTCAGGCTGACCTCAAACCATCAATCTTCCTGCCTCAGCCTCTGGACTGCTGGGGATTACAGGCTGTGACATTATGCCCAGAACAACTTCCAGCTTTTAGTCTTCTGTTCTAGACCACCAGAGCAGTACCTCAAGTGTCATATCACTGCCTTAAACCTGAAGAAGGGCCCAGCTGTTGACCTAACAAACTCCATCTTGCTTTGTGACTTGTTTCTATGAGTCCTGCACTCCTTCAGGCACCTTAGGTTCCAAGAACAACAGGCCAGATTGATAAACATTTGAAACAAGCCAAAACTATCCTCAAGCAGGTGATTTTATCCTGAGATAAAAATCAGCCACAGACCACAATTTGACCAAGACTGTTGATGAAGGATAATTCTTGCCATTTGTTCTTCTCTTTTTTTTTTTTGTCGGTCCTGGGGCTTGAACTCTGGGCCTGGGTGCTGTCCCTCAGCTCTTCAGCTCAAGGCAAGCACTCTACCACTTGAGCTACAGCGCCACTTCCAGTTTTCTGGTGGTTTATTGGAGATAGGAGTCTCACGGTCTCTCCTGCCCGGGCTAGCTTTGAACCATGATCCTCAGATCTCAGCCTCCTGAGTAGCTAGGATTACAGGCGTGAGCCACCAGCGCCCGGCCATTTGTTCTTCTCTTATATAACACCCCCCACCTGCAAAACAAACAAACAAACAAAAAAAAACAAACCTATTGTTAGCTCCTCAAAAGCAAAAAGCAACACTCAGGACAGTAGCCCCCTTCCAGAGTGGTCATATTGAATAGGTTCCCTTATTCACGATCACTTTTTTTTTCTGTTTGGTCTTTTGTAGTGAGTAACTAGACTTAGTTTGTAGAGATTCCCCAGAACCATGCCTCTGGCTGAGGACTCTTGTGACATTGTAACCTAGTATTAAGTAATGAGTAGTTAAATAGTACGAAATTGGGTTCATATCTTCTCTCCATT
This sequence comes from Dipodomys spectabilis, assembly GCF_019054845.1. Lineage (NCBI taxonomy): Eukaryota > Metazoa > Chordata > Mammalia > Rodentia > Heteromyidae > Dipodomys > Dipodomys spectabilis. Next base: position 40,520,724 of record NW_024870679.1, on the reverse strand, counting down.
TTTTTTTTTTTTTTGTCAGTCGTGAGGCCTGAACTCTGGGCCTGGGCACTGTCCCTCAGCTCTTCAGCTCAAGGCTAGCGCTCTACCACTTGAGCCACAGCACCACTTGCAGCTTTTTCTTTTTGCTTATGTGGAGCTGAGGAATCGAACCCAGGGCCTCAGGTATGCAAGGCAAGCGCTCTACCACTGAGCCACCTTCCCAGCCCATTGAGTACATTTCTTATCAAGCATTGTTGCCTCCTTTGTTCCCTTTCCCATCCCTTCCCATCACCCTCCTCCCCTGACCTCCCCTCCTTTTTTTTGAGACAAGAATTTCATAATGTAGTGAGGAGGAGTGAGGGAGGTGGGAGAGGGAGGGAATAGCGGGAGAACAACAAGGGAGGGTAACAATGCTCAACAAGAAATGTACTCATTGCCTGACTCATGTAACTGTAACCACTCTGTACAGCATCTTTACAAAATAAAATTAAAAATAAAAGAATTTCATAATGTAGCTGAAGCTGTCTTTGAACTAGAAATCCTACTTCAGCCTTCCAAGTGCTGAGATTACAGATATGTGCTACCACGCCCAGCTCGCCATTTATCTTTTCAATATTAAGGAAGTCATTTAGCTTTGTTCAGCCCAGTTCATTATAAATGGGTAATATTATTTATCTCAAGACTGTGGTGAAAATTAAATGGCATGTAGTACTTAATGCATGCATAATTATGGTAATAATAACCACTAACATTTATTGGATTATTAATGCCAGTCTCTATTCTAGATGCTGGAGATAGGGGGGTAAATAAGAAAAGGACAACCTTACCACATGTATAAACCTTAAAGAGGACAATTCAAGTAGTGACAGGCAATTAGGAAAAAATAAGATACAGTGGTATAATATATGGCTGAAGGAGGCAGTGTACTTTAGATGTGAATCAAGAAATCCCCTGCTAGGTGCTGGTGGCTCACATGTAATCCTAGCTACTTGGGAGGCTGAGATCTGAGAATCATGGTTCAAAGCCAGCACAGGCAGGCATGTCTGTGAGACTCTTACCTTCAATTAACCATCTGGAAACTGAAGTGGAGCTGTGGCTCAAAGTGGTAGAGCGCTTACCATAAGCAAAAAAGCTCAGGGAAAGAGCCCAGCTCTGAGTTCAAGGTCCATGATCAGCAAAGAAATACTCCACTAATACTCAACTAAGACCTGGATGCAAGGAAAACCAACCCATGGAAAGTGGGGAAAGAATTTTCTAGGCAGAGGGAGTCTAAACACTTGAAAAGGCAGGAATTAGCTCAGTTACTTTTTTTTTTTTTTTGGTCTGTCATGGGTCTTAATTCTGGGCCTCGGCACTGTCCCGGAGCTCTTCAGATCAAGGCTAGCTTTCTACCACTTGAGCCACAGTGCCACTCCGGTTTTCTGGTGGTTTATTGGAGATAAGAGTCTCACGGACTTTCCTGGTTTTTGAACCACGGTCCTCAGATCTCAGCCTCCTGAGTAGTCAGGATTACAGGTGTGAGCCACTAGCACCCAACTTTTTTGTTGTTGTTGTTACATTCTAATGTTGAGTTGGACCTAAGGGGTGGTGACCAAGTCAGTAAAGGCAGAAATAAGATAGTAATGGCAGAAAGTAGGACTGGTGATTCAAGCAAGGTTCAGATCATGGACAGCCTTGAAGGTCATGAGTTTGGATTTTATTATGAGTGATGGAAAAGAACCTTTACCAAAATAAAATATTTCATGTAGTCCAACAAATAAAATGTCAAACAGGGGGAAAAAGTGATGGGAAACCCTTGGAGGAGTTTAAGCCAAGAAACGACATCATCTGATGTCACATTTTAAGAATCTGAACTCTTCTGGATGCCGGTAGCTCATGCCTGTAATCCTAGCTACTCAGGAGACTAAGATCTGAGGATCAAGATTCAAAGCCAGCTCAGGCAGTAAAGTCTTAGCTCCAATTAACCACCAGAAAACTGGAAGTGGTGCTGTGGCTCAAGTGGTAGAGCGGCTCTCCTTCAGCTGAAGGGCTCAGGGGCAGCGCCCAGTCCCAGACCAACAGAATTAAATCAGAACTCTGGCTGCCCTACGGAGAATGCCTGCTTAGAACTCGGCAAATTAATCAAATAAGCATGCAAAAAAAAAAGTATAGGAACCCAAAGAAGTATGTGATCTTTATTTTATTCCGTGACTGGGGTTTGACCTTCTAAGGAGACATCAATCTAGACTTCCTTGCTGAAGCATCCGCTGACCCCAGTTCTAGGCTGCATTTTGTTGTGAACCAGGACAGGCAAGTCATTGACTTTCAGGCCCTGTTTCCCCATTATGAAGAAAGAGGCACGAGATAATCTAATTTTCTTCGTGCGTCTCCGGGTCTTGACACGGGAGGAAGCCTTCCGCCTTCACCATCACCCTTCCCAGGAGGTCTTGCTTAGTTCTCGTAAGTCTCAGCAACGGCGGGGGCGGGAACCCGGCGTGACGACAGCGATTGCACCACTGGCAAGCGTCCCAATTGCCAGGTTAGAACATGGCCGACGCAGCAACACCTGGCCCGGGCTTCTCACTAAGGATCCTGGCCTGATCGATCCCGGGGCCATCTTCTAGGTCCGGGAAGGGAGAAACAAGCGCTCTAGTAAGACCACCAGCAGTTCCGGAGACCCCATCTGGCCCCTAGCTCCTCTAGTCTGTGCTTAAGGCACACGCCCACCTCCCTGGGCGTCACTTCCGTTATCTGACCTCACAGAGGATTGACATTCTGAACGTCCAATCAAAAGCAAGTTGCGCACCCCACCCTTCCTACCCTTCCCCTCCCCCCGCCCCATCCCCCTGCGCCGCGAGAGGAGGCTTTGAGAGCAGGAAGCCCCGCCTTCCACCAGCGTGTGACGTCAGAGTCGCCATGGCCAGCTATCCTTACGGACAGGTGAGTGAGTGTGGAGCCCGCGAATCCAGGTAGAGGCTAGAACAAGTCCAGACTCGCCCCCTCTCCACCTCTGGCGTCGCCCTCCTTTCTTCCTACTTTCTCCTTGGTCTTTCACGGCGACATTCCATCAGCGAGGCCTCGCGCCGGAGGGGGGAGGAGGGAATGTCAGTTGCTCCCGGCGTACGTCACTCAAGACCACGCGTCGGAGAGGTGGTGTAGCGCCCCTTGTGACGTTGTTACGCACGCGAGGATTTGGGGACGCTGGGCCCTGCGCAGCCAGGCCGGGCCGCTGGGTACTCTGGTGTCCTGAGGCCCTGGGAATGCCCCTGGCGGAGTCGCCAGCGTTCCCTGGGCGTTTAGACCTTTGCTTCCATCAGTTTCATTTAGGGCGTGGGATAAAAACAGGTTCCCCCACTCATCCCACACCCTCTGCGGCAGAGTGCGCTGGAGAATCTGGTTGTTGGCAGTGCCACAAGGGTGCCAACTGTCCCAACATCACTGCATGTGCAGGAAAAGTGAAACCCACAGAAAAAGGGGAACGTACCCCAGGTCACTAGGTAGTCAGGCAGCAGAGCCAAGATTAGAGCCCAGGTAACTGCTGCTTGCCGGACTGTTCAACCAGCCAGCAACATCATGCCAATGAGCTTCTGGCTCATTCTTTGTAGAATTCTGACTCAATTTGGAGTCAGCAGTAGGGCCACGTCTTGGCCCCAGTACTTAAGTAGTTAATAGTTTTGAGCCCTTGAGTAAGATACTTTGCCTTTGAGTCAGTTTCCTCTGCTGAAATAGGACCAGATTAAGAAGGATCTACCTTCTAGAGCTATTATGAAGAATAAGTAGGTGATGTTTGCAAAGCATTTGGTACATAGTAAGATAATGTGTTGCCTTTCAACATTTTGGTTTTTACTAAACTGCTAGTGGTTTTACTAGATTTCTCATTTTATAGAGGAGGAAACCATCCTAAAGGCTGCCCAAATCACACAGTAATTTAGGAAATCAAACTCCTGCAGGAAAATAAAGTTGGCAAACAAAGGATATTGTATACAAGAAGATAAATATATTAAGGTCCTTGCATGAAGTGTAACCTTGTACAGTTTATGTACCAGTTGGTCCTCAAATCATGAAGGCACTATAGGGTATGTTGAAATTACCAACCCCAGTGTACAGCCAAGTAACAAGCCCAGAGAGATGAAGTGTCTTAAAGGATTCACCTAGGGAGGGTGTGGATGGGGGGTGGGAGCAGGGAGGAAGAGCGTTGAGTCCATGGCTGTAGCTCTGAACTCCTTCCACTGCAAACCTAAGAGCTAGAGTGAACTGGGGACTGAGGATAGGAGGAAGGATACCAGCAATGTTACCCAAACTTCATTCCATTTTCTAAGTCCTGCTAATGGGTATTGCTAAGAAGAGAATTCTATGGTCAAATAAGTTTAGTGAATACTCTTTTCAGTACATCTGGATAACTTCATCTTAAGGAATTCTTTTTTTCTTTTTCTTTTCTTTCTTTTTTTTTTTTTTTTTGGATCCAGTCGTGGGGCCTGAACTCTGGGCCTGGGCGCTGTCCCTCAGCTCTTCAGCTCAAGGCTAGCGCTCTACCACTTGAGCCACAGCGCCACTTCCGTCTTTTTTCTTTTTGCTTATGTGGTGCTGAAGAATCAAACCCAGGACCTCAGGCATGCAAGGCAAGCGCTCTACCACTGAGCCACCTTCCCAGCCCCATCTTAAGGAATTCTTAACTTGCCAATGTCTATTGTAAATCTTCCAGAAAAGAATAGACTATATAGTATTCTTACAACTTATGTAACCATGGAATTCCACTGAAGAACAGGAATTCTTCCTGAAGAACACAGTTTGGGAAACATTGCCATAGTGCACTATGTCTTAGTGGTCTGCATCAGAATTACCTGAGTGCATTTTTGAGTCACATATAAGACCTACTGTGTGCCCTGGAATCTCTATCTTTTTTGTTGTTGGTGGTTGTGGGCTTGAACTCTGGGCCTAGTTGCTGTCCCTGATCTCTTCAGCTCAAGACAAGTGCTCTACCACTTGAACAACAGCACCACTTCTGGTTTTTCTGGTGGTTAATTGGAGATGAGTCTCACGGACTTTCCCTGCCGGGACTGGCTTTGAATCTTGATCCTCAGATCTTAGCCTCTTGAGTATCTAGGATTACAGGCATGAGCCACCGGCACCTGGCTAGGAATCTCCCACTTAATAAGTTTTGGGGATGATTTTATGTATCCTAGAAGCAGTGAGAAGTTAGAACTGTACTAGAATCCTAATGCTACTGTTTAGTTATTATTCTTCACAACTAAAGCAGTGGTGGAGAAACTTTTTTTCTTCCAAAGGCCATGTGGATATTTATGACATCATTCGCAGGCCATACAAAATTGTCAAAAATATAGCCAAATGGCCACAACAGATGATAGAAGCATACATATCTGTCCCAAAAGATTTTGCCACATTTACCCTCATCACGCCATGCTACCTAGCTTTCTGCTTGGAATGAGATATTCAAAAGGTTCACGGAAAGGAAAGTGTCAGGAATAGAAGAAACGGTACCTTCCCCCTCTCGCCCCACCCCACACCTTACTGTTGTCAGCTTCCTCATTCCAGCCATGCTAGCAAGGGAAACTGGTTGTTTTAAATTGTCCAGTGGCTTTGTCAGTGCTGCCTCCCCTCCACCTACTACATAGCCCTGGGGGTGGGTTCCAGCCTGTTGCAAAGTCACAATTCCTGTAAATTTCCACATCTCCAGCCCAAGTATTCAAGCGTAGTTTGGATGTTTGGTCCCTTGGTGTCTTCAGAGCTTGATCTCTGAGGCCAGAGAGACTTGACTTTAAAATCTTTGGTCTGCTATTTGCTTACAGAAGTTTGTTGCAAGGGTCTGAAGCTCAGTTTCCCCTTCTTTTATTTTTTATTTTTATTTTTTGCTCATGGGGCTTGAACTCTGGCCCTGGGTACCTCAGCTCTTCAGTTCAAGGCAAGAACTCTACCACTTGAGCCACAGTACCACTTCCGGTTTTTCTGGCGGTTAATTGGAAATGAGTTTCACAGCCTTTCCTGCCCGGGCTGGCTTTGGGCCTTGATCCTCAGATCTCAGCCTCCTGAGTGGCTAGACTACAGGCATGAGCCACCAGCGCCTGGCTTTCCCCTTTTAGATTGAGACCATAATAGTGCCTACATAGTACCTTGTTGTAAAGATTAAATGAGGTAAGCCAGGTGCTGGTGGCTCATGCCTGTAATCCTAGATACTCTGGAGGCTGAGATCTAAGGGTCTCAGTTCTAAGTCAGCCTGGGGAAGCAAAGTCCATGAGACTCTTACCTCCAATTAACACCAAAAAGCCAGAAGTGGAGCTGTGGCTCAAGTGGTAGAGCCAAAACCTTGAGCAAAAAACTAAGGGACAGTGCCCAGGCCTTGAGTTCAAGCCCCAGAACCATCTCTCTCTCTCTCTCTCTCTCTCTCTCTCTCTCTCTCTCTCTCTCACACACACACACACACACACACACACACACACACACACACACGATTAAATGAGATAATCCACGTCAAGTGCTTGACATTATGTGTGGTGGTGTGAAGTAAATTCTGCACATGGGAGGAATGCAGGTATGTAGGTTGTAGGCTCAATGTATTGGTACTAAGGGAATAATTGTAAGGCCCTAAGACACACAGCAGAAGCACACCTTGTCTACCAGAGGCCACAGACTGAATCACCAGAAGGAGTTAGCTGGGTGAAGAAAGAAATTGTATTCCGATAGATGAAATAAATTCACAAATATTCTAATAGATGAAATAAATTCACAAAGATCAAGCCAGTAAGACAGCCCAGTATTTTGGAGGAATTTTAAGATCAGTCTGCTGTAATGATAAAGGGGAAGGGCAAGATATAAGACCAGAAATGGAAGCAAGGGCCAGATCCCAAAGGGTCTTGTATGTGATTTCCTAATAAGAGTACCTAGAAAGCTGGTGAAGGGTCTTGTATCATTTACCCTTTTGGAGTCCTTGCTGTAGGGGACTGTGAGAATGTATTGAAGCAGGAGAGACTGAGGCAGGAGGCCAGTTTCAAAGCTATTGAAGGTTGGATTGAGAACCATTCAGGAGGTATAGTTGAGAAAAGTTGGTGCTTAATTGAGGTGGCAGAGGGAGGAAAGATAGGTGTCCCAGAGGGCACTAAGACTTTGGATTTGCACGACTGGGTGGCAAGAGGCACCAGGAGATGGGAACAAAAGAAGGCACAGGCTTAGAGGTCAGGAGACAGTTGGCTATGTGTTTCTGCAGCTCAGGGGAGATAAATCTGGAGACAGAGATTTTGGAGTGTCAGCATAGGAGTGGTAATTGAAGGCTTGGGACAGTTCTTGGCTCATTGTTCATTGGTTGCATGTTACTTTCCTTTAAATATTTTAGGAGGCTATGTTGGCCTTCTGTCCTTGTGATTATTTAATGGTTCAGCTTTAACCCCTTAGCTTGGGCTTCCTTCTCTGAGCAGGCAGTTGAGGGTAACTCTAGGACTCAGACTTGTCTGCAATGCACCCTCCTCCTTCCTCATCTGTGCTCAGCATGGGTCAGCCTTTGATACCTCTGAGCTTTTCGAGGGTCTGTAGATGAAGAATGAGGCTGTGGAGCTGAAAGGAAGTACAGAACTTTCTGAATTGGGAGGGGATAGGCTCTCCATCAATTGCAGAGTGCAGACAGTGGGGCTGCAGAGACTCCAGTATGGATAGCGAGGTTGGGTGGAAGGATCTTTGGGGTCTCTTCCAATATGTGGAAAACATAAGATTCTGCTGAGGTGCCCTGATTTCTGGGCCTGCAGGTGCTGAAAGATCACCTACTCCAACTTTACTCCTTTTCCCTTATCCCCCTGTGGAAAACCATGTTTCCATTTTCTTTTCTTTTTCCATCTTCCTTCCTTCCTTCCTTCCTTCCTTCCTTCCTTCCTTCCTTCCTTCCTTCCTTCCTTCCTTCCTTCCCTCCCTCCTTCCCTCCCTCCCTCCCTCTCTCCTTCCCTTCCTTCCTCCCTCCCTCCCTCCTTCCCTTCCTTCCTTCTTTCTTTCTTTCTTTCTGTCTTTCTGTCTTCCTTTTGCAGTTCTATGGATTGAACCCAAGGCCTGGAGCTTACCAGGTTCTCTGCCTCTGGAGCCACATCCCAAGTCCTTTTGGTTTTAGCTTATTTCTCATAGGGTCTCAAGCTTTGGCCTGTCCTTGAGCCATGATCCTCCTACTTCTAACTTCTGAGTGGTTGGGATTACAGGCTTGCATCACCAAACCGGGTACAGAAAGCCATTATATTCATTAGAGGTATTTAGCCCAGTTTGTGGCACATGCACATAGTAGGCACTTAAGCATGCAGATATGCAGTCCCAGTTTGCCCATTCAAGCTGTACACTCTCAGGTACATGGTTAAACTCTGCACCTTCCCTTTGTCATCTCTAAAATGGAGATGATATTTTTTTTTTTAATTTTTCAATTTTTTGTCGGTCATGGGGCCTGAACTCTGGGCCTGGGCACTGTCCCTCAGCTCTTCAGCTCAAGGCTAGCGCTCTACCACTTGAGCCACAGCGCCACTTCCGGCTTTTTCTGCTTATGTGGTGGGGCCTCATGCATGCAGGGCCTCAGGTGGCTCTATCACTGAGCCACCTTCTCAGCCCATGGAGATGATATTCTTTATTTCTTAGAGTGGAAGATTGGTGAAAAATGGTTGAGCTGGAAGCAATAACATCAAATATCTCTTCAGGCAGCTAAAGACTTAGAGGTAGTTTTTCTTGCTTTAGAAACTGTGGTTACTGAACTTCCTGTCTTTTGGTTTCCTCCATCTCAGTCTTGTGTTTGTTGATATGAAGTGCTCTTGGAAAAACTCTGGAAAGGGTTCGCAGCATGGCGTAGTATGGAAGCATGTGGAGACAGGGACTCTGCTTTACTAGCAGCTCAGTGATGCCCCGGCCTAGAGTCCGCCTCACTTGCTGTACGTCCCTCATCTTGTGCAAGCTAGAAACCTGAGTCATTTGCTCCCCCTCCACTTCTCTCCTAATCGAATTAGTTGTCAAGTCATGTCTAGTCTGTCTCTGAAATAGCTTCAGAATCCCTCCTGTTCTCCCCATCCTGGGCTGTGTTGTCTAGTTCATGTTCCGCCTGCCTAGCGCCTGGGCTGCTGCCTCCCCCACCAGCTCATCCTCCACACCACCACTGGAATTCCCTAAGCCATATTGAGTCCTGGGGAAAATGATGAATGAGACTCAGTGACCTTATTGTTGGGTGGAGGAGACACTGAGCAGAGGAAAATACCCACTTGGCAACTGAAAGGCAGAGTGCTTGGTCATGAGGCTATGAAAAACTCATTTTTCTGGGTTCACACTGTATTCCTGCCATGGTTCCAAGGATCAACTCCAGTGTCACTTTTGCCTCTCCTGGGATTCCTTCCTAGACTTACTTCATATACTTTTTATAGGTTATTTGTTTATTTGTACAGCAAATAGAACCCATTTCTTTGCTATGCTTCCTTGGCAGAATGTAAGTAAATCATGATAGTTTTCTGCAGGCACTGGATCACATTGTATCATAGTTATCTGAGGACCTTCCAGGGTAGGATTCCATTTGGTTTTGTGCCCTTAAGTCTGTGTTGCTCTATAAATGCCTGCTGGATGAAGTCATTTAACAGCTCTGTACCTCAGTTTCTTCATCCGAGAAACAGACTTACTAACCTCTTCCCTTTTCCTATTAAGGGAGTGTTAGTGAGATTCTTCAGGGAGTGTTTGTATTTATAAACTACATGTGAGATTTATCATGGGGCAAAAAGGCAAGGGTATTGATGCTGCCAGACTGCCCCTGCTCCAAGGCCCCTGCACTAGGATAACTGGGAGGGCGAGAAGACCTAGTGCTTTGTTGTCTTGGCTGTGGTTCCCAGGTGGGAGGGCTATGCTCAGGTGCCCTGGCCAGGTAAAGCTTTATCATTGCTCGCACAGCTTTAGCATGGAGCAGATATTTCATGGCTTGCTGTCCAGCCTGTACTTTGGAGGGGCCCAAACTCCTCAGAGTCCCTGCCTACCTCCCTCTTCCATGGTACCTGCAATCCTGTTCTTTGGTGCTTAGGGAAGGACCTACAGCAGGAGGCATTGGGAATCATTGGGTGTAGGCTAGTTTGGGGAGCAGCCTGGCCCTGCTTCTGCCTTTACTCACAAAATGGCTTGGGAAAATCCCTTCCCCTCTCCCAGACTTAGTTTCTCCATCTGCAAAATGGGAGGCCTAGGTTATATGACTGGCCTTCATTCAGGCTGGGCAACCTCCTATCACATCTCTCCAACTCCCTTGGGAATCTCGATGATTCTTCTAGCTCAAGATCACTTTCTTGGGGAAACCCTTCTCGGTTTTTCCCTTTCCTTGGCCATCCTGGGGTAAGTGGCTTGTGTGTCCTGATCCGCACCTGTTTCTTGTGCTGTCCTTTAGGTGTGGGTGTGACAGAGTGCCCTGTGCCTTTGTGCTGAGCTGCTCCAGAATGTCTCACAGGGTTTATAGGCCCAGGACTCTGCTGACAGTAATGGTTCATATAATAAAAGCAATGCAGCAGTGCTTGTGTGATCATTCACTTCGTGGTGGGCATTGTTGTGAGAGCTGTTTCTCTTCTGCTGGTGTTTCCCAAGCTCTCTTTGAATTCTTTCGAGTTTTTCCAAGTCTTATCAGAATTCAGCAAGGCTGGGCCCCCCCCCCCCCCCCCCCCCCGCATGGTCAGGGCTCTGAAGCAACTTCCTTTATCAGTTGTATTTTTCTTATTTTTACCAAAGTATTCTTCAGATAAAAATGAGAATAACAAAGTTTGCCCACATTTATTTCATAATCTAATGAGGAAAGGATTACTCTGTTTTATTTATAAAGAAGCAGCCTGGGCAGGGGTGGGGGGTGGGGTGGGAGGGGTGGGAGATGGGAAGGGGAAATGAAGGGGAGGAGGCAACAATGCTTGATAAGAAATGTACTCATTACCTTGCGCATGTAATTGCAACCCTTCTGTACCGTATTTTCACAATTAAAAAAAAAAAAAAAAAAAAGCAGGCTCAAGCCTGTAATCCTAGCTACTCAGGAGGCTGAGATCTAAGGATTGTGGTTTGAAGCCAGCCTGAGCAGAAAAGTCCATGAGACTCTTATCTCCAATAAACTACTCAACAAAAGCTGGAAGGGGCTCAGTGGCCCAAGTGATAGAGTGCTAGCCTTAAGCACAAAGAGGCTCCTGCGTTCAAGCCACCGGACAGGCCAAAAAAAATAAATAAATAAAAAGAGAAGGAGGACAGGAGGCCCAGAGATAAGTCACTGGCCCAGTCATGAAGCCAGCTGGAGAGAACACTTTTTAATCAAGATCTGTGGTGACTTAGGGGCTGGTGAAAGTCTTGCCACTAGCTGTTGGCACTTATGGGGAGAAAGACTCCCGTGATGCTAAGTGGGGAGGTGGCAGGGCCAGCCTTCTGAACTTCAAGACGCCTCCTTCCTTGGGAAGTATGGCCTTAGCCTTGAGGGTAGCTCTCTCAGAAGTTGTCAAACATCATCGCAAGAAAGCCTGGACTCTCAGTGCTGAGCCACTGGGGCATCTACAAGCTGACCTACAGCATGTATAGAACCTACACTATCCTCAGAGCTGCCCAGCTGCTCTCTGTGCCCTTGAGCTCTGCAGATGAGCTGAGCTTGGGCTCTGCCAGGCCTGTACTGTCTGTTTAGGGACATACAGTAGAACACCACTGATCCTCAGGAGTCCCTAGCTACAGGTGTGCAGAGATGGAGAAGAGAGGGAATGTCCCCATGTATGCTGAAATCTACCATTTCCCTCTGGGAAACCTGGATTCTAGACCTGCCCATCCCTGACAGTCTCTGTGACTAGTCTGGACTTGAGTTTCCTCCCCTGTGTCAGAGCACTTCCTTTCGTGCCCTTGGCAGCCTGAGGTAACCAGCATTATTGTTCCCATTTTGCAGCCCAAGACTCTGAGGCTTAGTGAGTAACAATCCAGTCAGTAAGTGGCAGAGCCTGAACTGAACTGGTTTTTTGCCATTAAATCTACTGCCTGGGGACTCGGGTCTCCCTGCTTGCTGCAGAGTCAGCACACATGGAGGGGTCCATGCTGTGAACTCATTGCCATCACTGTTTGAGGTCAGGCCTGGTGCTGAGAATCCTGCAGGTGGAGATGGGTGCCTCCAGGCGAGCATTTGGAATGCCATCTGGTTCCACACACATCAGTTGACACTGAACGCTGGATGTAAAGTAGCAGAGCTGACTTGATAAGCCCTCGTGGAGGCCTTTGACTCCGAGCTGTGCTGGTGGGACCTTCCTGGGAATCTTGGCTTACTCTTCAGACCCATGGTGTCAAGCAGCCTTGCCTGCTGAGAAAATGGCAGTGGCAAGGTGCTGTGCTGTGCTAGGTTCTGTCCTCTTCATCCTAACTGGTATCTTTCTTCCTGCAGGGCTGCCCTGGAGCTCCAGGACAGGCGCCCGGAGCCCCTCCGGGTAGCTACTACCCTGGACCTCCCCACGGCGGAGGGCAGTATGGCAGTGGGCTCCCCCCTGGTAGTGGTTATGGAGGTCCTGCCCCTGGAGGGCCTTATGGGCCACCAGCTGGTGGGGGGCCCTATGGACACCCCAATGCTGGGGGTCTTCCCTCTGGAACTCCAGGAGGACCATATGGCGGTGCAGCCCCAGGGGGCCCCTATGGGGCTCCAAGTTCCTATGGTCCCCAGCAGCCTGGGCCTTATGGACAAGGTAAGTAGGATCTTGGGCCCTAGGTACCTCTGACCTGGTTCTGAATTGTTCACAGTCTGTCCTTGTCCTTCCTGTGGGTATTCAGGGCACCCCCTCAGCCTGTGCTAGCTAACTTTGCTGTTGTAACACCTCCCCACCTCCTAGCTTCTGGCAGGCATTTCTGTTCATTGCTTTACTCTGCTTAGGTGTCAGCAGCCACAGGTTGGTAGCAGTGTCTGCTCCATGTCTGTCTTCATTCTGAGATCTAGGCTGAAGGAACATCTCATGTTTGAATTACATTGTCCTTGTGGCACAGAAAAGAGCAATGCCTCCAACCTACCTCTAAGATCTTGGACTCTGGGGGGCTGGGAAGGTGACTCAGTGGTAGAGCGCTTGCCTTGCATGCATGAGGCCCTGGGTTCGATTCCTCAGCACCACATAAGCAAAAAGAAAAAAGCCGGAAGTGGCGCTGTGGCTCAAGTGGTAGAGCGCTAGCCTTGAGCTGAAGAGCTGAGGGACAGTGCCCAGGCCCAGAGTTCAGGCCCCACAAGCAGACCCAAAAAAAAATAAAAAAATAAATAAAAATAATAAAATCTTGGACTCGGAAGTGCCATTTGTCTTTTTACTCACATTCTTTTTTATTTTTATTTATTTATTTTTGCCAGTCCTGGGGCTTGAACTCAGGGCCTGGGCACTGTCCCTGAGCTTCTTTTTGCTCAAGGCTAGCACTCTACCACTTTAGCCACAGCACCACATCTGGCTTTTTCTGTTTATGTGGTACTGAGGAATGGAACCCAGGGCTTCATCAATGCTAGGCAAGCACTGTACCACTAAGCCACATTCCCAGCCCCACACATTCGTTGTTTTTTTTTCTTTAGGTCAGTCATGGGGCCTGAACTCTGGGCCTAGGCACTGTCCCTCAGCTCTTCAGCTCAAGGCTCTTACCACTTGAGCCACAGCGCCACTTCTGGCTTTTTCTGCTTATGTGGTACTGAGGAATCAAACCCAGGGCCTCTTACATGCAAAGAAAGCACTCTACCACTGAGCCACCTTCCCAGCCCCCTCACATTCTTTTGATCAAAGCAAATCCCCTTCACCAAACTTGATGTTAATAGGATGGGAATGAGTAAGGAACTCTAAGTGGCCAGACAGTGTACAGTGCTTGGATAATGTAGTCTGTGAGGACAGACCCCATTCTTGTATGAGAGAGACTGACTTCCATTTATAGAAAGGCAAAATGGTATAGGTATGAAACATTGATTTCTTTCTTTCTTTCTTTCTTTTTTTTTTTTTCTGGTCCTGGGGCTTGAACTCTGGGCATGGGTCCTATCCTTGAACTCCTTTTGCTCAAGGCTAATGCTGTACCACTTAAGCCACAGTACCACTTCCAACTTTTTCTGTGATTAATTGGAGATAAGAGTCACTGCCTGAGCTGGCTTCCAACTGTGATCCTCAGATCTCAGCCTCCTGAGCTACTGGCACACAGCAAGGTTGACTTTTGAGATCAGGCCACTTACTACCTGACCAAGCCTCTTCTTTAAGCCTCAGTGTCACCATCTGTAAAATGGGACAGTGGCATTACCTCACAGGGCTGTTGATAAGGATCAAATGAAAGGGTACAGATAAGAACTGGGCATAGCATCTGAGCTTAATAAATAATATTCTGGGAGGATTTGTCCTAGGGCGTTCTCAGCAGAGAAGTATTTATTATTTAATATGATAGCTATGAAGGATGCTGAGGCAGGCGGGAGGATGAGATGGAAGAGAGGAAAAGCAGAACAACTCAAGGATTCCTTTTAGGACAGAGGCAGGGCAAGGACCTGAAGATTCAATAGCAGCAGAGAACCTTGGTGGGGGCTTCAGCGTCAGTGAGTATTTCTGGGCAGTCTCAAATAGAAAGTCAGGGAAAGTAGATGCCAGTGTGAGGCCCCCCTCCTTCCCCCTTCTCCCCCGCAACAAAAAAACAACAAAAAAGAAAACACCTCATTTCAAGCAGCTCTTTCCCAGGAGATTCAGCCACCAGCAAAGAATCCCATTTTGGTGCATGTGAAAGGCCTCCTAGGAGTACCTTGCTGACAGTATGTACCCAGGCAGGTGGCCCTGGGGAAATGCTCAAACCTTGGGGGTTCTGAGCACTGCCAGCCAGGTGACATTTATCTCCTCAGAGCCCAGAGCATCTGGCCATTTGCTTTCAACTCAGCAGCTCTCTAGTGGGTTTCCATATCCCTTAAAATCTTGTCTAGAAGCCCACAGGAGGTCACTGACTCTGAGGCTTATCCCTCCAGGGCCTGAGGTTAGCTATAATCTCTGGGGCTGGAGGGGAGAGGAAGAGATAGAGGAGAAGAGGAGGGGCCTGCCTTGTGTGCCCAGCTGCTCTCTACTCCTCTCACTTGGCCACCTTTGCATGTAGTATGCTACGCGCAGTACCTACACTGGGGTCCCAGGGAGGCCCCACAGCCAGGGTTTGAGAACCACCTTTCTGGAAGATACATTTGGCCATCAGAGATACCCTCTGCTGGCAGAAAGCTCTTAAAGGGCCTTTCTAGCTTCCCTACCTGCTGTCACCCCTTCTACGCCACTCACCTAAAACCCCTCAGTGTGCCCTGAACACACCCTGCACCTGTGCCACTGTATGCTTCTTGCTCCCTTGCAGACCCAGTTGAAGTGTTTCTTCCACTCTGAAGATACCTGCAACTACATTCTTTGCAGCCTTTGCTAGGAACCGTATTTTTCTGTTCTCTCGTGCAAGCATCACACTATCCTGGGAAGTGGGTACCTCTTAGAAAACATTACACATTTTATATAAAGTCACTCATACTACTAAGGGTCAGACACAGGATTTAAATCCAGGTCTGCTTTTGGTTCCAAAGCTGTAGCTCCTCTGCATAAAGCACACAGCGCATGTTTGCTGCAGTAGAAGCACCGGGTCTGGGACTTCTGTTTTTGAGGTAGATGAGATGCACCTGGATTTCTCATCTAAGCAGGTCATGCTACATCCGCAGTCAGGTTGTCCTCCTTTTCTGATTGTTGTGTGATGGAGAAAGTTAACTCCGTGGCTCCTAAGAGACATCTTTGCTTTTCCACTTTGATTTACCACCCCATCTGTCAGGCCACCTTTTCCAAAGAATTCTTGTTGTGCTGAACAGGGATAGGAAATACAGAGTCAAATAGATAAGTGACTAGGACATTATCCAGAAAAGCCAGCAGGACTCATGGAAAGTAGCTGCAAACCTGCGAATCTTCCAGCCGCCACTTAGACCAGAGTGAGATGGAGGATGGAGGAGGTGGATCTGTGGGGCTATGTGGATAGGGCCACCTACAGCGAGGGAGCCACCAGAGCTGCCTCTCCTTGGCTTTTCTGTGAATTGGCCTTGAGTCCTGGGCCTGACTTTGGCTCATGTTCCTTCCTGCAGGTGGTATCCCTCCCAACGTGGATCCTGAGGCCTACTCCTGGTTCCAGTCTGTGGATGCCGATCACAGTGGCTACATCTCCATCAAGGAGCTGAAGCAGGCCCTGGTCAACTCCAACTGGTCCTCATTCAATGATGAGACCTGCCTCATGATGATTAGTGAGTCCCAGCCCTGCCCCATAGGTTGGGCTAGGGAAGAGCCATCAGATAGTTGACAGTAGGTAGCCAGGTGGCCAGTCTGAGAAGAATTCCTTGGGCCAGCGAGTATTTCCAGGAGGAGGCTGAGTTCCAACCTAGGGGAGAGATCTCCCCTAGACTGGATCTTTCTCAAGTTCTAGACAGTTGGGTTACAGGCTAGCTCAGTTTCCCATTCTGCAGATAGGGACTCCCTCCCATGGAAGGAAACAGCAGGGAGGGGTCAATGTGGATTCAAACCTGTAGAAAAGATACAGTTCTGGATAGGGTAGGCCTGAGGAGGCCTAGGAGGGCAGGTATTGGGCTTGAGTCCGGTGTCTCAGGTGCAGGTGTCTGGGACTCAGGCTTGTGGTTCTGTGGAGTCTACTGCCCCTGCCTGGGGGGGGGGGGGGGGGGGAAGGGAGGGGAGAGGAGGCCTCAGTACTGAAGTCATCCTTCCCTCCTCCCACTCAGACATGTTTGACAAGACGAAGTCTGGACGCATTGATGTCTATGGTTTCTCCGCGCTGTGGAAGTTCATCCAGCAGTGGAAGAACCTCTTCCAGCAGTATGACCGGGACCATTCTGGCTCTATCAGCTACACAGAGCTACAGCAAGGTGAGGGCTGCAATGGACAGGACATGGCTAGCTTCTCCTCTCCTAAGATAGAAGACAGTCTCACTGCCAAATGTCCATGTGTCACAAGTGCTGTCCTTGTGAAGACTCACTCGTAACGTCCCTGTGTGAGCAGGCAGGGCCGCTGAACAAAATCCAGGGCAAGGATCAGGGCTGGCCTCCCTAGTGACAGGACTTCTCAGCTGCGAGGAGCATCCCCAGCTGGTGGGAAGCATTAGGGATGGAAACGCAGCACCCCAGTGCACTGGGGAGATGTGCCTGTGTGTGGCTCTTTCCTCGATTTCCACCAGGTAGGATGGGAAGGACCCTGCCCAGGGTCTTGGAATGGTAACTTAGCCACCTCTGCTGGAAGGCAGTGTCTTCTCAACTCCGATTGTAGTTAGGTAACATGACCTGAGGCCCAGCTCCCGCTTTCTATCCTGTCTGACTCTATCATGCCAGAGCCTGGGACCTGGGCTTGGACTGGTAGGTAACAGGACAGTGACTAAAGAGATTGAGAACCAGTGGGAGTTTTCTGAACCTCAAAGGAAAGGTCACCAAGAATGCCTAATCCTTTGCCCTAGCCATGGATTTCAGTCAAGACTAGGGAGGCCTGTGGGTGGGAGTGAACCCACCACATCTGTGCCTGGTGGGAGGGAAGAGGAGGACAGTAGTGATCACTATCTTTCTGACCTCTGTAATAGGTATTGGTGAGGTAGTATAGCATTGAGCTGGGCTCCCGTGGCTATGCCTTTAATCCTAGCTACTCTGAAGGCTGAGATATGAAGATCCTGCTTGGGCAGAAAAGTCTGTAACTCCTATCTCCAATTAGCCAGCAAAAAGCTGGAAGTGGAGCTGTGGCTTAAGTGGTGGAACGGCAGCTTTGAACACAAAAGCTTAGGGACAGCACCCAGACCCTGAGTTTGAGTATCAGGTCTAGGACAAAACAACAACAGGAAAAAAAAAAAAAACCTCAATGAATTCTTGCTGTGTCCCAGGCAGTGTAATAAGCATTTTAGTAGGTTTACATGATCCAGTTTTCTCACATACTAGATCCTGTTTATTATTTCTTATTATTTGGTGAAGAATGTCTTACGGTCTCCATTTTACAGATGAGAAAGCAGACTTAGTATATGTATTGCCGACATGCCCACAGAGCAAATGGAGATTTGCTGAGATTTTAGCCTTTAGATAAATTATGTAGAGAAGAAGACAGGAAGCAAGAATCATCTCATTTGGGGGTGGGGAGGTGGGCTGTAGGCCTAGGACTGTAGGGTCTGTAGGCTCATGTGGAGAGAAGATGATTTTATTAAAAGAAATACTTGGTGAGCCTGGCATTGTGACACATATCTGTAGTTGCAGCACTCAGGCTGAGGCAGGAAGATCCCCAGTTCAAGGCCAGCTCAGGCTAAATAGGGAGACCCTGCCTCAAAAACAAAACAACAAACACAGTCCCAGATACTGTGGTAAGTATGTGGGCGATCATCTTTAATCCTTACTAGATGTACAAGGTGCATTTCATCCCTATTTTAGCAGTAGTGAGATGGAAGGATAGTCAGACTACACAGCTTGCCAGACTATTGTGGGTCAGACTATGGCCCATGTGCTGCGCTGCTGCCCCCGGGGTCTGCTGTAGGCACAGTGAGGTGGGAACTTGGGCTTCCTTCTATGCCTTACATGGATCAGAGATGATCACAGATGGACTGCTATTCTGTCTGGGACCCCGTGAACCCTAACTAACTGAACAGTGGAGACTTGGGAATGGAGGGAGGGTCTACCAGCTCAGGGGAGCATCTACACAGAGCACCTGTTGTGCTTTTGTGCTGATCCGAGTCCCCTGGTCTGCTGTGCTTTTGAGGATGGATCAAGGAGGTGCTCACAGCAGGTTTGTGTGTGTGTGCTCTGTGCCTTACCAGCTCTGTCCCAGATGGGCTACAACCTAAGCCCCCAGTTCACCCAGCTCCTGGTTTCCCGCTACTGCCCGCGTTCTGCAAATCCTGCCATGCAGCTCGACCGCTTCATCCAGGTGTGCACCCAGCTTCAGGTGCTGACTGAGGCCTTCCAGGAGAAGGACACAGCTGTCCAGGGCAACATTCGGCTCAGCTTTGAGGACTTCGTCACCATGACAGCGTCTCGGATGCTCTGACCCTGTCTGAGTGGAGCACGCCAAGGGCCTTCTCTGTTCCTTACAGTGGGAGAAGCGTGTGGGCCTCTTTTCCTGTTCCTCCTAGAAAGATCCTTCCTTGCTTGATGCAGCACTGTTCCTAGAGAGGGTTAGGAGTCCTGCATCAGCCCATAAATAGTGACGTCCTGGCCTGTGGCCACACAGATAGGAGTCTGACCTAGGGAAGGACCAGAAGCTGAATGTCCTGAGCACTGAACAGCACAGCCTGGCATCAGAGGCAGGAGCTGACAGTCAGCGGTGGAGGTGGTATGTGTGTCAGCCACACACTGGCCTCCAGCTCTCCCCTCTATACCCTGACACCAGTGGTAAGCGTTCATTAGCCTCCTACAGTAATACCTGTCTTCCTCACCCAGGTGATCATGTCAGATGACCCCAATTTCTCTAAAGTGGAATCCCATGGAACATGAGAGAGATTTGCCTCTGGGACCAGTGGCTTGGATTCACTCAGACCCAATGTCCCATGTGTTAACCTCTACTTGCCTGGGCTCTCCCTGCCCAGGGAGCACAGACATTCTGCCATCTGGGCATCTTTGACCAGGCTGCTGCCCTCCAAAGCTTGGACTCTCGCCTGCCTGCCATGTTCCGCTTGGCTGTAGTCCCCAGGGCACAGTTGTGACTTCCCACTGCCAATGCTTTTTTTTTTTTTTTTTTTTTTAAGAATTTGTTCTTTTTGTTTGGGGCCAAAAGTCCAGTGAAACAATAAGCTTCAATAAAAGGTGAAACTTGTGAGTCCCATGTTTTCTGCCATGTCTAGTTCCATACCTGTCCATGCAGCCACCTGTTCGTTCTTTCGTTCTGTTTATAGGTATGCAGGAAAGCAGCTTGGTGGCAGCCAGGATGGAGCTCTTCTTATGCAAGTAAGGCTGAGGTCTTGCTGGGTTCACTTCTATGGCTAGAGTCAGCTCAACATGACTGACTTTGTCTCATAGCAGTATTAGGTTGGCATTTCTGGAAGCAGCCACCCCAAACTTTTCAAAGCATGGCCTGTTAATTATCTCAGGTCTGAGTTTCATCTTCTAGACAAACTCCATTTACAAAGTAGTATCTTCCCCCAGTTTTACTAAGCACTGCCAGCCATCTGTATCTCCAGTTGGATCCCGAGATCCACATGATACCCAGTCTACACTGGGTATCTGTAACACAGTGACAGAATTTCAATCAAAAGCTGAAGACACTTGACATCCTAGTTTCCAAAGAGCCTTATCAGCAGTAATGGTGTGATTATCCTTTGGCTTTGGGAGGTGAAGGTAAGAGCTTGGAGATAGAGAGGCCTTCAGAAGAGTGTTCCCTGCCCCAGGAGGGCAACATGGGGGTATGGGCTTAGGGATGGAGAGCGGCTGTGACAGTTTTGCAGGTCAGTAAGTCCCTGCAAGCAGGCCAGGCTCAGCCGCTTCAGCTCCTCTGTGCTGCTGTGGCTCTGAAATTCCAGAATAAGATGGAATCCAGATCCCATTGGCCAGCCCTATTCAGAACTAAAGTCCCCTCCAAGGACTCCTGAGAAGTCTGGCCTCTGCTTACCAGCCTCCAGTGACAAAATCTCTAGACCTTCCAGGTAGCTTATTTTTTCACTAGTAGAAACATGTTCCTGGAGTGGACTCTAAATCCTGCCATCTTGCAAGTGCCAGCCATTGGTCTTGGTATTCTTTTGGCAGACTACCCAGGGCATACATCCTCCTTCCTGAATGTCAATCCTCTGGATAGCGGAGCTTGCCACCACATTGCTATGTTTCCTCCCAAGCCAGGTAGCCCCAAGCTTTTGAGGTACTCCTTGCGTATGTCTCCTTGGTGTGCTGGTCACCTCCAGTTCATCAGAGGCCCTCAAGGCAAAGCTGCTGCCCACTGTGGTTCTGGGTCCCACAGCAATGGAGGGGGGGAGAGGGGAGAGCAGCCTCTAGCAGAAGCTCGGGAGGTCACCTTGTCCCCTGAAAGCCTTTTTTTTTTCATGAAAGCCATTTTGATTTTATTTTTTATATGACAATGGGAATAGAACCCAGGGTCTCACACATGCTTGAGTCACTGCCACTGGACTGTACCCCCAGCTTCCAAACCCTTCTTGGGTAGACACTTGCAGGCATGGTTGGCTCCAGTCCTCGTGCCTCATTGTCCACACTGCCCCTCCAGACCTGCCTATGACCTTCAGGAACAGCTTTAGATTCCAAGGCCAGTGGAGGTAGAGTGGGTGGGCACCTCATTCCTCCTGGCAACAGTTTTGTGGGCCACTGGGGTAGAGCTGGGTTGGAAAGTCTGGAGAGTGGGTAACATAGCTGCACACACATTCCACAAGGGAAGGGCCTAGGAAGAGCCAGGCTGGCCCCAGGGCTCTGACCCCAGCTTTGTGACAGGTGAGCTCAGGGAAGCCCAGGGCTCCGTTAATCAATGTAAGCATACCTGGCATGGCTGTGCTGGCCTTGGCCACATGTCTCCCGCTCCTCTGGTGGAGCAGCACTCCAGACTGCTCCATCCTGTTCTGGCAGTGAGGATCAGAGCCTCTGGCAGCCCCCATAATCAGCTAGGAGCCAGCCCTAGCACATCCAGCCAAGTGTGTGGCTTCCTCTTTATGCTGTGAGTTCATAGAAAATAAATGAAGGCCTGATTTCCAAGAAGGTGAGGGAAACAGTAAATCAGGCTGTTAACCTGCTGTCTGCCCACCCTACCCCTTACCTTCCCGAGGCCCTGGGGCCAGGGAATAGACAGTGTGGCAAGAATGGAGGTTCCTGGCATCAGAGCCTTGGCAGCACCGAGGAGGCAGTGCTGCCTGCATCCTGAATCCATCTAGGGTCTGGTGGGGGCAAGGAGGGCTGCAGGCAAGAGCATCCAGTGCCTTCTTCAGCCTTCCTCTGCTAACCTGAGGCGTACAGATTCTATGTAATGACAAGGAAAGGGAGCATTCTGTGCCAGGCTTTTAATTACAATTGCTTCAGGCTGCTGGCGTCCATGCTGAACGGCTGCTCGGAGAGTTTTATCACACCACAGAGTCAACAAGGTCCAGCCTGCGGTGTGTGTGCTCGGCACCCAGCAAGGCTGTACTGTGCTTAGGGCTCACTGGACAAGGACTAGACTTAGTTTGCACAGGCATCATCAGAACAGCTCCAGCTGTTGTGGGGGGGGGGCGGTCCTTGGGCCAAATAGAAACACCTATGGGGGCCTTTGGAGCTGACTCTAAGGAAGTCCTATGACTCGGTAGGAGAGGAGTCTGTAGGAGGAAGGCCAAGCATTAGAAGGATGATGATGGTGGGTGCTATTGTGGAGGAAAGCCACGCAAGAGAAAAACATCAATAACTGTGTCCACAGCATGAGTCCATGGAGAGCTTTCTCCTTCCCTGAGCATGCGTAAGCCTCATGTCAACCTTGCTTAAGGAGACATGAGCTCAGAGAGGGAAGAACTTGCTCCGAGTCACCTGGGCAGAAAGCCAAGCCTGGAGCCCCAGCCTGTCCCTGCATCCACCGTTGTATCAATGAGAAGCTTCGCAGCTCCCTGCCCACCCACCTCAGGGCAGCACTGTGGTGACACTGGTGAGCACCACATGCTCAGACACTTTGGAGACCGAGCACCGGCTCTGCAAGGACAAGGACTTGTGGCTGGCAGAGGAGCCGGGGCGGGGAGCCTTCAGAGAGCTGCAGGGACCCGGGCCAGGCAGGCAGCAGGAGAAGGCGGCCTTAAACTGCTCCCGGAATTTGCCTTGGTTGGGAGACAAAAGACACAGCCATAAGGAGACAAATGCAGCTGGAAAGGAGCTTGAGCCCAAGAGCTACCCACACAGCTCCAGCTGTGCGTGAGTGGGGAGGGAAGTGGGGAGGGAAGGGGAGAGCTGGAAAAAAGGACAGAGCCCCTGAGCGGATTCCCAAAGTAAAATGCAATTGTTCTGATTCCTTGACGGCACTCTGGCTCAGGGCCTGGCTGAGGATGTGGCAGCGTCTGGCTCAGGAGCCTCAGGTCACCTCTGCCCTTTGTGTGCAGGGGAGGAGAGAGCTCAGGGATCACTCTGTTGCTAGGCTCTGCCCAACTCTGCCCTGTGAGGATAAAGTAACAGCAGGGGCTCTTGCAGGTGGTAGTCACGCTGTGCCAGGCACTGTGCTATGATTTGGCCATCTGACCAGAACTGGACTTGGTTCTTATTCCAAAGCCCATCTCTGAAAGAGAAGGGTAGTGGGACAGGACAGATCCCACTCTACCTTGTCTAGCCCATATAGAGTAAGGGGACAAGGATTTCTCCTTGAGCATGTGTCATCAGCCTGCCAGCCTCCGTGGTGCCTGGCACAGGGCTGAGCACAAAGTAGGTACTCAGTAAATGCAAACTAGACAAAGGCACATGCATCAGGAAGTCTGCCTGCCCTTGCCACCCAAGCAAAACTTATCTCCTCTCTACTCTGAGCTGGGAATCAGCAGCAGCCTTTGTCGGGTAATTCTTGAGTTGCTATGTGACTATACTATTGAGCTGTGCTCCCTCAGAGCTGTTAACCCTTTCTGAAAGACAATTTGTATCCAACCTTGAGCAGTCACTTGGACAGGCTCCTGACAGGCTCAGGCCCCCACTGGAAGTCTGTGAGTCACTTCCACTAAAACAAGTTTGAAGGCCAGGCCATGACCCTCCTTGAGACAGGAAGGTGGTGAGCAGAGTGGGAACTATAGGAGAGCAGAGACAAGTGACCCACAGTGGGGTGGGCATCTGGGCATCCATATGGGAGGCTAAGAAGGCTGTGGCCAGAGGCAGTAGGGCTAGGTGTCACCTGCCATTATATCCAGCTGGGCAGGGGAGTATCCTTCCTCAAGCCTGGGCTATCCTGCTGGTGAGCTGCCCCTCTCCCCTGAGGCAGGGAATCCCATCCTCCTCCCACAGGACGGGCTCCCTCTGGAAAGATGGACTACTCTGCCTCTATTGACCAAAGAAGAGGCTGGCGGGAGATCCTGTGGTGCATGTCCAAGCAGGGCTGGTAGAAGCAACTGAGGCGAGTCCTGCCCTCTGCACTGGCCTGCAGCATCTGCTCACCTCCACCTGGCTGCTGGCCACTGCCTCCCACTCAGGCCAGGGCTCTTGGGGACTGAGTCTCCCTTGTGAGTGGGTGTTCCCAGAGCAGGTCCACAATGCTCAGGAGAGAACAGCTACCTTTTCCCCGCCTCATCCCAAGATGGAGACTCCTGCTTTGGGGACTGCTGCCCTCACCCCCCAGCCACCACCTGCCCAGCCTGCTCACCACTGAGGAAGTTGTAGATGATGGGGTTGGCGGCGCTGTTGGCATATACCAGCCAGTGGGAGAAGGTGAAGCAGGCATAGACGGCTTCCCGGTCGCGGGCTTGGTGGAACATCCCGAACACCCTAATGCAGGAGTAGGTGAGTGTCATGTCTTAGGGCATCTGTGCCTGTTCACTATGGCCTCTGGGTCTTGACCATAGTTTGGGGTTCTCAGGCACAGAGAGCATGACCAGAGGGGGCCTAGGAACAGATAACCAGCTATCTGATCCTCCCCTTCCCCAGTTCATCTTCCTACCCATCCTCATAGCAAAATGATAGCAATGAATACCATCTGTTTTTCCATGTTCTTTCATGGACCCTTCTTGGCTCCTCATCCACTGTGTCCCTCTGCTTAAAGTGCTGTCTCTCCAGATCCCTGCAGGTTCCCTCCCTTCCTCCTAGTCTCTGCTCAACTCAGAGAGTGGCCTCCTGCCTCAGCCTTCCAGTGCTGGGATTACAGGCATCTATAATGTCCAGCTTCTCAGAGAGACTTAGAAAATACATCTAAAACAACAAAATCAAACCCACCCATCCCTGACAATGGTCACTATCATCTTTCCCTAGTACCGTGATTGCCACCAAGCATTGATTTTTTTTTTTTTTTTTGATGTATCTTCCTTCTTCCTCATTGGAGGGGAGGCGCTATGAAGGCAGGGACTTTGTCTTGTGTACTGTTTACCCTGAACTTGACCTAGTGGATGGCAGAACGAGTTTTCACAGTCATCAGGACTGCCGTGCCCATGGAATGATGGAGGAGATAGACTCACAGAGGAGAAACAACCTGCCCCAAGGTCACACCCTGGGACAGCTCCTTCCCCCGGCCCCGCCTCTCCTCCCCCTCCCGCACCCCCATTCCCATACCTCTTGAGGACATTAAGGACACTGATGGGCAGGTAGCAGAGAGCAAAGACCAGCAGCACCACCATGAGCATCTTGGCTGTCTTCCTCCGAACTCTCATCTGCTTCACTTCAGCCAGGAAGGCGCGGGCCCGGGGCTGAGACTCTATGCTTAGGCCTTGCTCCTGGGCCTCCAGTTGGTCTGAGGGCCGCTTCCAGTTCCTCACCAGGGCGGAGGTGGTGCCAGGGATCTGTCCAGCACACACAGATGGCAATGTGGGTCTCACTCCATGAGAGAGGCCTTATCTTTTGCTGAGTTCACCCCAGGCTGGAGCCTAGGGCAGGGTGGAGGTAGACGAGGGAACAAACCCCAAGAGGAGGGAACCTGACATTCAGGAGAAAGATGAAGCTTTGGCCTCAGTGTGAGCATGTCTTTTCTCTTTCCTCATGAAAGCACCTACAACATGCTTCCAGAAAGGTATTTTTAGTCTTCAGCTATAGAGGAGATGCCTGAGACTCAGAGATGTAAGGGACCCTTGACAAGGCCCTGAGCCCCAACCTCTTTAGCTCTCCAGTTCCAATAAGCATGGGTTGAGGTGTGCTGCCCCTGGCCCAGGTCAGACTATGGGGAGGTCTGGAGGTGGGGGGAGCAGGAGGGTAGCACTGAAGAGTCTATGCCTCAGAGCCTGGCTCACCACCAGGGTTGCAGCTTTCTGGGCTCTCGCAATAGGCTCTCATATTTAGCCCTCAGCTAGCCTGGACCGTGATGTGATCCTCCTATTTACGTGTATAGCTGGAATGACATCTGTGAGCCACCACACCCAGCTTTGATTGATTGAAATGGCGTCTAGACAACTTTTTGCCTAGGCTGTCCTCAAACTGTGATCCTTTTGGTCTCTGCCTCTGGAGTAAGATAGGATTACGGTGTTGAGCCTCTGTGGCTGGCACGTAGATAGGTGTGTTCATCTCTGATTTTCTACTCACTAGCTGAGGCTCTGGGGCAGCATTATGTTCTCTGAGTCTCAGAGTTTTCTCACACATTAAGTGGTGAAGAGGCTGAGGGTTGGACAAAACAAGAAGTGGTTGCTGCTGTCACTAGAAGGGTATCAGTCATCCTTGTATGAGGGTAGACTCTAGCACTTGGGCCTCAAGTTCCCCACACCCCTGGGCCTTGCCACTCTGGTTCCAGCCATCAGGGTGTGTTCTGAAGGCAGGGGACCTTCTACCCCCTTAGACTGGAGCCCCTTCCTGCTCAGTGGCATGGGCCTTACCTGGCGCCCCCAGAGCTTGCGGAAGATCTGGAAATAGGCCATAGCCATGAAGCCAAGCGGGGCCAGGTAGGTGACGATGAAGAAGCAACTGTGGTAGATCTTGGGGTACAGGTCATCTGTGTGGGGGGCGGTTGAGAGATGCAAGGGTCAGGTCTAGCCTGAGAACCCCAGTCAGCTCTGATTAGCAATGCCACCCTGTCCCCACTAGGGCCCAATCAGGGCTGGGAATAGCTGGGCCCCATGCAGGCACCATGGCAGGAACAGAACCTGGGGTTGCCTTATCTGGCAGTGTCTGCTTGGGATAGACTCCTCGCAGATGCCCACACATCTGGAGATTGCCCCTAACAGATGCCTGCCTGCCTTTGTGTGTATATGCCCCAGAGATGCCCACCATTACCTGCCCAGCGTTCATCACAGACAGAGAAGAGCCGGGTGCGGTTGGCTAGCTCCGGCAGCACACTGCTGCACTCCATGACAGCAGCCTGGGGCACCATGACAGCCAGAGACACCGCCCAGATGCCCAGGATGGAACCACGGGCACGCCGGGCCGTGCTCTTGAACAACAGCGGATGGCAGATGGCATACCAGCGGTCAAGGGCGATGAAGCTGAGAGTCAGCACTGCCACAGACACGGACACGGCCTGTCCCACAGAGACACAACATCAGACACGTGAATGGTGAGCAAGGCTGGAGAAGTCATAACCCAGAGATGCCAGAAAACTGGCTATGGTGCAAATCCTGACTGCACCACTTACTGCTGTAGGACTTTGCACAAGGCACTCACCCTCTCTGAGCCTTACCTGTACAATGGGAACCTAACATCTACCTGGAAGAACTCTGGTGAAAATAAAAGAAATCATGTATGGAAAATGTCCAGTTAGAGACCTGGCACACAGAACTGCTAAATGCCAGGCATTTCTCTCCGTATCCTCACACCAACCCCATGAAGTGGGTGCTATGTTACAGATGGGGAAATTGAGGCCCACAATCACCTTATCGGTCTGTCTGTATGCTGAAGATTATCTGAGTCAGTCAAAACCTTAGAAAACTAGGAAAGACATTTCCCTCACTCTGAAATGTCATCCTTGCACCAGGCTGTGAGGAAAGTCCTTCCTGGTAGAGACAGGGATGAGTCTGGACCAGTAGCTTGGGTCAGCATTGGCTCCAAGGGTGCCCCTGCCCTCTGAGAGGCAGGGAGAAGTTCAAGGTTGTGCCAGCTCTGGTCAGCCATTCTTCTACCCCCACTAACCCCATTTGGGCATCTTGGTGCTCACCCTGAGGAAGGGAGGCCTTGGGCCAGCTAGAAGGATGGGAGGAGGCAGCTCCCACTAGGCCCCCTGAAGTCTCCCCGCTTAAGATGAGCAAGCAGGCTCAGCAAGTGTCTGAGTCCGTGTCACCGCATCACGTGTGCCGCCCTCCCCCCCCCCCCCCCGCCCGCTCGGTGCTGTGACCGTGTGTGCACACGTGAGTGCTCATCGATGTGCCAGTAGGAAAGAACCCTGTGTAAGTGTGTGGGGCTGTTTGAAAAGCAAGCCCAAGTGTGGCTGAGCCCTCCCAAAGGGCTGACTTTTGGATACATGCAGCGGGCGGCAGGAGAGCTCACCTGTAGGTAGGGGATGACCTTGCACAGCGCATGGCCAAAGAGCCACGACTCAGTGATGTCCACTAGCAGGCTGGCCGGCAGGCAGATGGCTGTCACCAGCACATCAGCCAGGGACAGGTTGACGATAAAGTAGTTGGTGACCGTTCTCATGTGGTGGTTCCGCCACACAGCCAGGCAGACTGCAGGGGCAGGTGAAATGAGGTCAGGAACAGAGCCATGCCCATCCAACTCTGCTCATCCACAGCCTGGCCCCCCTCTGCCTTCCTATCTCCTCCATCCCCAGCATCCTCCTCCTCTGTGCAGCAGGCAGTGGGGCAAGCAGGCGGTGGGGCTGGCTGGCAGGCCCAGGTCCCTCCCTCCCCCAGGGGCAGGGGTACAGCTCCTACCCAGAGTGTTGCCCACCAGGGCTACCAGGAACACTGCCACGTAGGCTGCGATGAGGACCCATTCGTACTGCTTAGGGTACAGATAATCATGCCACAGGTAGCGCAGAAACTCATCTTCATAGTCTGGAGGCATGTAGGAGGGTTCCCCCATGCCAGTGGGGACCCCTGTCTGGGCTCCTGGGGTGGCTGAGGGCTCCATAAGCTTGGGAGCCACTGCATCAGAGGAGCATCCGGGATCTGCAGAAGCCCACCCTTGGCCCACTTCCCTGGGAGGCCTGGGCTTTGCACCCTGGTTTGGGGGATGCAGAAGAAGGAAGGAAAAGGAAGGAAGGAAGGAAGGAAAAGGAAGGAAGGAAGGGAGGGAGGGAGGGAGGGAGGGAGGGAGAGAGGGAGGGAGGGAGGAAGGGAGGAAGGAAGGAAGGGAGGGAGGGAGGGAGGGAGGGAGGGGAGGGGAGGGGAAGAAGAGAGGAGGGAAGAGTGGAAGAAGGGAAGGAGGGAGGGAGGGAAGGAGGAAACATTAGGGATTATGTTACATGTTCCCTCTTCATTTTCACCCCAGAAGTGGTGGAGGAGGGCATCTCAATTCCACACAATTGCTCTTGGGTAACTGCCCGCCCTCTTCAGCCTCAGTTTCCCCATCAGGTACCTACCTCTCAGGACCGGAGGAGTGTTGAGCTCTAAAGTCAAGTGCTTCCCCCCAGTTCTCCCAGCACCCGGCGCTGGAAGCTAGGCGTTCCTGGGTACTGTTAGTAGGGAGCCCTGCTTCGCAGATGAGGAGATGGAAACTCAGAGAGGTTGAGCTGCTTGCTCAAGGTCACAAAGCCAAGCCAGGCTG
The DNA here is from genome assembly GCF_019054845.1 of Dipodomys spectabilis. Classification (NCBI taxonomy): domain Eukaryota; kingdom Metazoa; phylum Chordata; class Mammalia; order Rodentia; family Heteromyidae; genus Dipodomys; species Dipodomys spectabilis. The sequence goes on along the minus strand of NW_024870679.1, from coordinate 40,491,572 downwards.
GGGTGACGCCACCAGACACCACAAATTTAACAGAGGAAGTCGTCCCGAGGGCAAACATTCTCCGCTGATTCAGCCCACTGGCTTTGATTTTTGGTTGTACCAAAAGGGTCGAGGGAATGGATGTGGCTTAGGCCCCGCCCACCAGACCTGCCAGTCCCTTCCCTCTGGGGCACGGACGCGCGCGCGCGCTCACCAGAGTCAGCCACACTAGGGAGGATGCAAGGAGGAACTGGCCATCTCTTTGGGAGAGAAGGGGACCCTACCGCAAGCCCCTCGGGCCCGCGTGAGGACCCCGAGTCCCCGGGACACGATGCTCCAGGCGGCCGCCAGGGGTCGCTGGCGGGCGCGCAGGCGGCCCTCCATTCATAAATTCGGCCTCGCTCCGGCCCCTCCCTCCTCCCACCCCCGGCGGCGCGGGGACCCCCGGGACCCGGCAGGCTGACGGTTCCCGGAGGCCCAGGAGGAAGGGGAGGGCGCCCCGAGCCCCACGGGGCGTGGGCCGGCCGGGTCCCCGCGCGGGACCTCCCGGGGCCGCGGGGGGCGCATCGAGGGCGCTAGGGGTCCGCATTCGCCGGCCGGGTGAGCGCAGCCGGCGGTGGCCCGGCCTCCCCACGTCTCGGGGTTGCCCCCCGAGGCTGGGCCCCCAGTTCCTTCGGGACCCCGCATTCCCGGCCCGGGGGTCCCCCACGCCCCGCACCTGTTGGCTCCGGGCCCCGCGCGTTTCCGCTGCTGGTCCCCGCACCGTGCGCCCCGGACGGGGCCTTCCTGCGGCGAAGACGGAGCCCGGCCCCGGCCCCGCCGGGATCCCCGTCCCGCCGAGGCGCCGCGGGGCGGGCGGTGGCGGCGCGGGCTCCGCCGGGCTGCGGCCGCGGGGCGGGGGGCACGGGTCTCCGCTCCGAGTCCCCCGCCGCAGGCCGCAGGGCGGGGGCGACGCTCCTTCCTCCTCCGCCGCCACGGCGCGCCCCGTCCCGCCTCCATGCACGCGCCCCTCGGTCCATTCATGCCGTCCGCGTCCATTCAGCATTTACGCCCCGGGCCGCCCTGCGTCGGGGCGCCGCGGGTGCGTGGCGACTCGCCCCGGGCCGCGGCGGGGGCCGCGGGGCCGAGGCACAGCGCCGCCCCTCGCTGGTGAGGTTGGGGGCGCAGGTGGGGCGCGGGGGTCAGAGGGCGCCGCCTCCAGCCAGGCGCGGGCGGCCGCGGAGCCCAGGCGCCCCGCATTCCAGAGCAACATCTGGAACAGCATCTCCTGGCCCTGCCGGCCCCAAATCTCTCTCCCCTCCCCCTTTTCCTCCCCTCTTTCTCTCCCCTCTCCCCCTCTCTCTTTCTCCCTCTTGCCTTTTGTTTCTCCCCACTTTTCCCCACCCAAGTCAGGGAGCAGAGTAGAGGGAGAGAGGGAGGGTCTCATTCATTCAACAAATGTTTACTCAGCACTGTGCCAAGCAAAAAGCCTATAATGACACAGCTGCAATTGCTGTGGGGAGCTCCACGCGTGATCTCGCGTCAGTGTCACACGGGCCTGGTGAGGCTGTGCTACTCTCCCCATTTTACAGATGAGGACACTGGCCACACATGCTTCAGTGACTTGTCCAAGGTCAGAGACTTGTCCACAGCAGAGACAGAGCTGGAGTTCCAGCCCTTGCTCCCCTCAGATCTACCGGCTTCCTCCACCAAAGTGGGGCTGAGGGCTTTCAGAGACAGATACACAGCCAGACAACTTGCTTATGGTAGAGTTAGGAAGGGGTTCAGAGAGGCTCTGGGGTCCAGCAGGGCAGATGAGCTGGGCCAAGGCTCCTAGAGCAAGATCTGAAGAATGGGAAGGTGGCCCTGGGGGAGGGGGAGAGCTTGGGGAGGGATGGTTATTGGAGGAAGGAAGTTTTCAAGACAGAGGAGCAGCAGGCACCAAAGACTGTAGACTCCGTCTCCTGGGAACCATGGGTAGATGAAGGACACCCTTGGGCCTTGCCATTCCCTGCTGCAGGACAGGACTTCCTAGCACTTGAGATCATCCTCCTCTCTCATCCTCTGAGCCTCACACTCCTCTCCCGAGAGGTGGCTCCTGAGCTCCACCCCCATCTCTTCTGGGCATCGAAAAGCTCTTTCTTTCCCCAGGCACTGGAGACGCTCTGGCACAGCATGTACAAAGGGAGGTGGTCAGTCCAGTGACCTTTACTTCTGCAGAGCACTGAAAGGGAGGGCTGAGGCGGAACCTGAGCTTTGTCCTTGGGCAGCTAGGGCATCGCCACAGAGGGTGACAGTCACCCACTGTCCTCCCTGCTCCAGGTGCTGGCAGAAGCAGGGAGAACCCACGAAGGGCTCAAGGAAAGAGGGGTGGGGGCTAGAATGTGTGTGCATGGGTGTGTGTGTTGGTATTTGAGTGTCTGTATTCAAGCAAGAGCTGTGGAATCTGGAGTGTGTGTGTGTGTGTATGTGTATGTATGTCCGTGTGTGTGTGTCCCTGTGCATGGAGCTGGCCTGGGTGGGAGGTGTCTGCGTCTGTGCCTGGGTTGATTAACATTGTCAGGATCTATCTGTAGGAGGGTGAGGGGCTGTCTGTCTTCGTGGGTCTCAGTGTGCAACCACAGCTTGGCCTGGCCTTGGCCCTCCAGTGTGTTTTCCTGCGAGTGTAGGGGTGGGAGTGTGGGCACGCCCTGTGTCGTGGCTCTGTGAGTGTGCAAATATGGAACTTGGTATCTCTTGTCTCACAGCAGTGACTTGTCCCTCCACACCCCCCACCTAGAGCCCTGACCATTTGCCATGAAGAGTTGGGGAAGGAGCGCAGCCCCTGGGAGACAGATCATGCAGGAACACAGCGGCTGTGAGGCACGGATCCGAGTGCCTGTGTAGGCAGTGGATACTGGCTGAGCCCTGCACAGCTCAGAACCCAGTCCAGAGCTCGAGTTCAAGACTACTCAGCCCCACTGGGTTGTATAAGCAAGGTGCTGCCCAAGTTCCCCCCAGATCATTGTAGAAGGAGGTGCTGTGTTACTGTGGGGTGGGAATCATGCCTGAGATTCGCCTCGCACCACTTAAAACACCCAGAGTTACGGAGCCAATCCAACTCCAATTGTCAACCTTTCCTCCTTTATCCCTGAATACTCCAAAGAGGGCTGGACAAGGGGTCACAAGAGATTCCTTACGGCAGTGGGCCTCTCTTCCTCCCCATCAGAGGCTGGCTAGTGAAAGGCTGTGGCCTCAGTTCCCTCTGAGGCCAACTGTTGGGCCTAGGAGCATGAGGGAGGGCCCCCTGAGTGTCTTCTCAGAGGAAATCTTGGGGGTCTCAGGGGCAGAGATGCTCTGGAAATCCCACAAGGAGCTGCAGATGGGTCCTTGGGCAGAGCAGCCCCAGCCTCTGGGAGCTCCCAGAAAAACGCCCGCATCCAGGAGAGACTTGGGACCCGGGGCCTTCCATCTCCAGGCTGGGCGCTCCATGCCTCCTCTGCTGGGAGAGGGCCAGCCTGAGGCTTTGGCATTGCTCAGGCTGTCAGTCAACCAGCGCCCACATGACCTCTTTCTTGGAACCAGCTGGCCCCAGCCTTGTTGATCTAATCCTGAGCCTCAAAGCCACAGGTCCCTGTCACATTCATCTCCAAGTGTCAGCCTGGGCCCTGGCCCCAGGTGCTGCCTCCTCCTCTCTCCAATCTGGACGTGACTTACAGTAACCTCTGTCTGGCTGGGACTAGAGCAATTGAGAGGCAATTGGGTTTGGAACTTGCTGATTCTGCTGCAGGCCTAGGATGTGGGCTGAGGGAAGACTGTGGGCAGCGGCCCCCAGCTTTACAGAGCAGAGGTCCCAGAATGGGGGGAGGGGCAGCAGGGCTAAGCTGTGGCCCAGAAGGCATTCCAATGGATAGGTCTGGGGAAGCCAGGGATGAAGCCCTGTGTTTGGGGTTTCTAAGGGCCAGTGACACTGTCCTCTAGGAGGTCCGACCAAGTATGCATGCCCCAGACACACCCAGGACCTCATGTCCTCGGGTCCAAGCTGGGTCCCTGCCTCTACTTCCCTTTTAATAAGTCCCTCCTTCAGGTGTGGGGGACTGGAAGGGACCAGCATCTGCTGGGAGTGTGGAGACTAAACCAAGAGAGCATCTGCAAGCAGGGGCTAGAGCTGGAGACGGGGCTGAAGGGAGCAGCACCCTGTCCGGGCTGCCCCACACACTCCAGGGGGCCAGGCAGGCAACAGAGGGGGTGCTGTGCTGCTTCGGAGGCTGGGAGACCCTCCTGTAGACAAATAGGGAGATGGTAGGAAATGCATGGGGAGGGAGCCTGTGAAGTTAGGGTCCTGGTGGAATGGGTTTGGAACCAAGAAGGTTGAGAGTACACGGGAGCCCAGGAAGGGACCACCAGCGCCAGAGCCTCTGATCAGGTCTAATGAGGGATGGGGTGGGGGAAGAGGGCCCAGGCTTTGAGGCCAGAAAGACTTGGATTAGCTAGCTGCCAGCTCTGCCTCTTCCTGCCATCTGCTCCCAGATCAGTCAATCGCCTCTCTGATAGGCTACATAATGATCTCCTCTGGTAGAGCTCAGAGGCAGAGCCTGGAGGCTCAAGAGAGGAGGCAGAGGCTGAGGCTAGATTGAGCTAGAAAGGGCCACATGCTCAGCAATATGGTTGGCCTAAAATGCTGGAAAACCCAGGGGCAGATCCTTTCCCCAGCCCCCAGAAGGAACTTGATTTTAGCCCCAAAAGTCTTGTTTTGGACATCTGATCTCAATAGAATAAGAGAATATACTTGCATTGTTTTTGGCTATGCTGGGGTATTGCACTTGCTAGGCATGTGCTCTACTACTTGAGCAATGATCCCAGACCTTTTTTTTTGTTGTTGTTCTTGGTAGCGGTGCTTGAACTGAGGGCCTGGGCGCTGTCCCTGAGCTTTATCGCTAAAGGCAAGTGCTCTACCACTAAGCCGTTTTCCCAGCTCTCCAGATCTTTGTTAGTTCATTTTCAGATACAGTCTTGTGGTTTTGTCCCAGGCCTGCCTTGGGCCCTAGTCACCTTACCTCTGCCTCCTGAGTAGCTGAAATGATAAGTGTGAACAGTTGTGCCCAGCTTGATTTTATATTGTGGTGGTAGTGTGTGTGTGTGTGTGTGTGTGTGTGTGTGTGTGTGTGTGTGTGTGTGTGTGTGGAGTTTTTTTTTTCATGGTATGGGTTTTGTACTCAGGACCTTCCTAGAGTACTGGCTAGGCAGGTACTCTACTACTTGAGACACACCCCCAACCCTTTTTTGCTTTAGTTATTTTTCAAATAGGGTCTCCTGCTTTTTGTTCTGTTTAGCCTGAGCTTGCCTCAGCCCCCCATCCTTCCATCTAAATGTCCCAAACAGTTTGGAATGTAGCCGTGAATTACCTTGTTTGCTGAGATGGAGGTCTCACAATAACTTTTTGCCTGGGCTGGTCTTGAACTGAGAGCCTCCCAGTTTCAGCCTCCTGAGTACCTAGGATTTCAGACCTGTACCAACATGGCTAACCTTGAGTGAGCCACACTGGAAGGAGATGGCAAAGGCAGAAGGGGCAGCATTCCAGGCCTAGGGGAGAGGGTACACCCAGGCAAGGGTGGGGGGAGAGGGTACACACAGGCAAGGGTGGGTGTGGTACAAAGCCTTTTGCGGAGGCGGGGGGGGGGGAGGGGGGGGAGGAGGGATGTGTGTGTGAAAGGAGCTGATTTGGCTGGAGGGAGCTCTCATGAAGAACATCATTGAGAAACCGAAAGATGGGTGAAGGGTTGGCCTGCCTGTCCGCTGAAGTGCTTGGACTCAATCCATCCCAAAAGCAACGAGTCCCCAGGGGACTGTGCAAAGGCGTGGTACACACAGACTGGCAGTCTGGCCCTATAACTTAAAGAACTTTGAAACTAAGAAAGAATTTACTTTCCTTAAAAGTCATCTATTCATAGGCTGGGAATGTGGCTTAGCAGTAGAGTGCTTGCCTTGCATGCATGAAGCCCTGGGTTCAATTCCTCAGTACCACATAAACAGAAAAAGCTGGAAGTGGCACTGTGGCTCAAGTGGTAGAGTGCTAGCCTTGAGCAAAAGAAGCTTAGGAACAGTGCCCAGGCCCTGAGTTCAAGCCCCAGGACTGGCAAAAAAAAAAAGTCATCTATTCAGTATGGCAAATTACACAGGATTCTAGCTACTCACATACAGTGAGACCAAAAGAGGGTAGTCTTAGGAGAGAATCACAAAGGCACAATGCCCAAGCACCTCTACATATGTGTATAAAATAACATACATGCTGAAATGAACTCCAAAGGACTTTCTCTCAATTTGTTTTTTCTTTTCTGATGACTCTGTATTCATTACCTTATATGTGGTATATTCACGTGCACATCTGTGGGAGGGTGGGGACAGGGCACAGAATCAGGAAAAAAGGTGAGAAAACGCAGCTGTGAAGCAGCTGAACTACGCAACTTGTGGATGGAGATGGGGGAAGGGAACGGGAGAGAACGGGGGAACAGATGACCCTGTATGAAAGGAAATGTACTTATTACCTGAGGCATGTAAATGCAATCCCACTGTATATCGACTCTATGATAACAACAAAGTAATTTTTTAGAAAGTCATCTACTCAGGAGAAAATGAAGCAAGGCCATTTTTAATTTTGTAGTGTTGCCATGGACTCTTGAATTAGAATGTACTTACTGCAGTAGATGACCTAGTCAAGCGGAAATGATCATTCCTTTTTCACTGCAGGCCATCCAGGGCTGGTAGGGTGGCTCCGGATTTATCAGGAAGCCAGAGTTCTGCCAGGGTAGATGACTGTCACTGTAATGCACACAGATGGCGACATCTTGCTGCCTGGGTTTAAATCATGAATCTGCCATTTACCTGCTGTGTGACTCTGAATCTACTACTTAACTTCTCTGTGTTTGCATTTCATCATCTCTCAATGACACAGTACCAATGTAAGTGACATAGTACCAATCTGTTGGTAGGGAAAATAAGTTCTCCCAAAAATGCAAAAAAAAAAAAAAAAAAACCTAACCCTAAACAAACAAATAGGACTCTGAAGAAATTATTAAGAATGTTGTGATGAACTGGGCATTGGTGGCTCACAGCTGTAATCCTAGCTACTCAGGAGGCTGAGATCTGAGGATCATGATTCAAAGCCAGCTGGGTAGGAAAGTCCAGGAGACTCTTATCTCCAATAAACCACCAGAAAACCGGAAGTGGCATTGTGACTCAAGTGGTAGAGTGCCAGCTTTGAGCTGAGGGACAGTGCCTAAGACCAGAGTTCAAGCCCTATGACTGACAAAAAAGTACAAAAGAATACTGTGATGGGGTATTATCCTGGATTACCAAGTGGGTGTACTCATGTAATTGTGACAGCCTTAATGCGGGAGAAGGTCAGAGTAGCAGTAGATGTTCTGCTGGAAGCCCAGAATAATGACAGGAGGAAGGGTCATGAACCAAGGAATGCAGGTGGCCGCTGGAAGCAGACACAAGCAAGGAAGTGGGTTTTCCTTGCACCTGCAGAAGGAAGATTCCACTAAGCCTCTGGAGCTTTACTTACAGCAGCCAGAGAGAATGAATATATCTCCTTGGGTTAAGTGAGCATTTATGAAAAGTATCTGACACATGAGTGGCTTCAGATGCTTAGCTATTATTATTTACACCAAGACTCTAGCCTTTGTGTATCAGGCATGAATATGCTGACCTGGTCACATGTGGCTGCAAGGGAGGCTGGAAATAGAATTTTCCTCAGGAGAACCATGTAAGGGGTTTTTGTTTGTTTGTTTATTTGTTTGTTTTTGCCAGTCCTAGGCATTGCTGAGCTAGCACTCTACCCCTTGAACCACAGTGCCACTTCTGGCCTTTTCTGTGTATGTGGTACTGAGGACTTGACCCCAGGGCTTCATGCATGCTAGGCAAGCACTCTACCACTAAGCCACCTTCCCAGCCTGTCATGTTCTATGAGTAAGGGCAGAATTATCTGGCATAGTTCTTACTGTGAAAGACAAGAAGTTTGTCAGTGGTAATGCTTGTCCTTGAGTTTGCTTCAATACACATTTTTCCATCTCTTCTTTCTGGTGCCATTCATTTTATATAATATTTTTTGACTCTCCTCTGTGTCAGATGAGACATCCATTATTACTCTTATCATCTTCCCACCTGCCTTCCCCAGCTCCTCTTGTTAAACTACTACATTTTCATCTGGTTCCACATCCATACTTAAAATAATCTGGCCAGGTATGGTAGAACACTCTTGCAATCCCAACTCCTCAGGCAACACAAGACAGGAGAATAATATTTCAAGGCTAGTTCTAGTTCCAGGCAAAAACTTGAGACCCTATCTGAAAAATAGCTAAAGCAGAAGTAGCAGGGTGTGTGGCTCACAGAGCAGAGGCCCTGAGTTCAAATCTCAGTTATACCCCCTAAAAAATATTCTAATTTTGTCTGTTGTCCATCTCTGAATTTCTAATAATGTTCTAATTTTGTCTGCCCCTGAAAGTCAATAAAGTCTTTTCTAAAGTATTGTGATTATGTAAACATATTCTGTGCAGAGTCACACAGCATCCTGGGACCCACAGAGAAGGTGCCATCATCATCCTAAGGCTTGAATGCTGCTTCAAGGGAAATGTCCTGGCTTCACGTTCAAGTGTCTTCTTCCACACCCCCTCCCATTCTTGAAGTCATGCTATACTTCATTTCATATTTGGTCATGACTTTCTTTTTAGGATTTTTAAAATTGTTATTATAAAGGTGATTACAGATACACAGGTGATACACATAAGTCAGGTAATGAGTACATTTTGGGGGGGATAATGTTACCCCTTCTCTCGCTTTCTTCCAGTTTTTCCCTCCCATCCCCACCCACAAGTTGTATGGTTCATTTTCTACCAAGTGTCTGGTGAGTACCACTGCTGCATTTGTTCACCCTTTGTTCTTCCATTTCTATGCCCACCCACCTTACCCTTCCAAAGACAGATCGATGCGCAAACAGCAAAAGGAAAAGAAAACAAAACCAACAACAAAAATAAAAACCTCATTTCCACTTCCTGGCGGTCACAATGTTCTTACACAACTTTTTTTTGTTCTCTTGTAGTTTCTAATTGCTTTTCTCTTTGCCTCTTTAGAGAAGAAACATATGACTTTTAAATCAAGTCATTAAAATCTTCCAGCATCTTAATGACATTATTTGTTGAATGAAGCCATTTTCTTCTTTAAAACCCTCTGACATCCTGTTCTAATTTTGACTGCTGGCCCTCTGGCCCTCTGGTATTTGTAGTGATTGTCCTCTGGGTTCATTCCACTGCTTTGGGATTCTGTGAAGTCTCTGTCTGGGATTGTGTCCCTACTTTGCAGGAGCACATCTTCAAAGAACATTGTCAAGAGATGTGCAGGGAAGGAAAGCTTTGGGGATCTTTTGGTTGTCCTTACATGGCCTAAGTGGGGAAGACCAGACATCAGACTGCGGTTTAGGGTCCTAGCTTGCAGACAGGCAAAGCACCCCAGGTTCCCAACAACCTCTGGGAGGAGGAGGAAGATTTGTTCTAGACCCCACCTCTCCCACAAGCTTCTCTCCCCTCTCTCCAGCTTCAGGAGAAAGATCCTGCAACATCTTTTTTTTTTTTTTTTTGCCAGTCGTGGGGCCTGAACTCTGGCCTAGGCACTGTCCCTCAACTCTTCAGCTCAAGGCTAGTGCTCTAGCTCTAGAGCCACAGTGCCATTTCCAGCTTTTTCTGCTTATGTGGTGCTGAGTAATTGAACCCAGGACCTCTAGCATGCAAGGCAAGCACTCTACCACTGAGCCATCTTCCCAGCCCCTCCTGCAACATCTTTAGAAAACAGTTCTCTGTCATTTTGAAATTTGTCCCTATCTCTGTGTGTTGCATCATGTATGACTTGTGTATATGCATGTGTGCATGGTGTGTGTGTGATGTGTGTATGCAAGGGCTATGTATGTGTGTGCATATGTGCATGGGATGTATGTGCATGGCATGTGTGCATGCTCTGTGTGCAGAGGGGATGTGTGGTGTGTGTGTATGAGAGAGAGCGCAGGATGGGTGTGTATAGGGAGTATATAAATGTATGTGAGGTGGGGAGGGTCTGGGTCTGGGTCTGGGTCTGGGTCTGTGGTGGTAATTGGTGGCTGACTCCAGCCTGTACTAAATAGGCTTTCACTTATTTTCTACAGTTGCATTTTCTTCCTATCACATTTCACGTCCCACTACTTTATTATGATTCCTCATAGTAAAATTTCCTTAAATGGACTCTCCCGGTCCTCTACCGTAATCTGTGAATTTGCAAGTTGGATGTGGCAGTTCTATCTTTAATTATTTGTAATTACACAGCCCTATTTTTCGAATCCACGTGCAACTACTCCTCCGTGCTTGTTCAGCTATTCCTAACCACCACTCACAGCGGGGGGTGTGCACACCAGCCTTTGGGGGAGCATTTCTCTAATCGTTTACCCTGTCATTGCCTCTAATCAGTCCTGGACGCCTTCTCTCACTGATTTGTGCCTCCCAGAGGATCTACTTTCACTCATTCTCCTCCTCGCCCAGATCCTGGCATAAATAAGAGTCAGGCGGAAGGCAGAACCCCCGTCATTACTGCTTCTATGCAGCTGTGAGAGCTGGTGTCACTTCTGGAATCGCCGCCGCAGCCATTGCTGCCTGAGCCCCATCGCACAGGCCTCAGCCTCAGCCCCAGCCTTCTCCTCCCCTCTGGTGTCCTCCCACGTTTGGCCACAGCAGTGGAGGTGTCCAAAGAGTTACAGGAGCCTCCTGGGAAAGAAAATCCTCCCACGGACCAAGCAGGAGGGACACTGAGGCCCCAGCCTGGTGGCAAAGTCTCTGTCATCTCAAAGAAAGGATTTGGGGGAATTGCATGTAGCTATGACAACCGAATACCATGGACTCAGATACATATTCAGGGAGCAGAAGAAGTCCATATCTTACATAAATTGCCTCAAATGACAGGAAAAGGGGAAGGCGTGCTGCATTGTAGAGAGCTCATACAACCTCGGTATAGATCTAGATGAGCACAGTGTGGGAGTTCACAGGTCATAGGTCAATTTCAATGGCGGCTGCAGATGCAGATATTTTATATATTTATTTAGTTTTTGATTGTGGAGCTTGAACTCTGGGCTTGGGCGCTGTGCCTCAACTCTTCAGCTCAAGGCTGGCACTCTACCACTTGAGCCACAGTGCTACTTCCAGCTTTTCTTTTCTGTCTATGTGGTATTGAGGATTCGAACCCAGGACCTCATGCATGCGAGGCAAGCGGTCTACCACTGAGCCACCTTCCCAGCTCAGATGTAGATTTTTTTTTTTTGGTCCAGTTGTGAGGCCTGAACTCTGGGCCTGGGCGCTGTCCCTCAGCTCTTCAGCTCAAGGCGTAGCGCTCTACTACTTGAGCCACAGTGCCACTTCTGGTTTTTTTCTTTTTTGCTTATGTGGTGCTGAGGAATCGAACCCAGGGCCTCATGCATGCAAGGCAAGCACTCTACCACTGAGCCACCTTCCCAGCCCTTGATGCAGATATTTTAAACATGACATTATCAAACTAAATAATGTGATATCTAATGCACAACGACTAAGTTGAGTTTCATCCAGGAATATAGAACTAGTTCAACATTACGAAATTGTCATTTTAAGCCAAGTGCTGGTGGTTCATGCCTATAATCCTAGCTACTCGCAAAGCTGAGATCTGAGGATTGAGGTTCAAAGCCAGCCCAGGCAGGAAAACCCATGAGACTCTCATCTCCAATTAATTACCAAAAAGCCAGAAGTGGAGCTGTGGCTTAAGTAGTAGAGTGTCAGCCTTGAGTGAAAAAGCTAAAGGACAATGCCCAAGGCCCTGAGTTCAAGTCCCAGTGCTGGCACACACACACAAAAGATAATAAGAAAAGAAAAGGAAGAAAGGAAGGAAAGAAGGTAGACTCGCAGGCAAGCAGCCCCGTTCAGAAATGAATACGAAGTTTTCCTTTGCTTTTTTCCCTGGTCATTTCTGGCTGGGTGTAGATTTTTTTTATTGGAGTTTTTTCTTTCCTTTTCTTTCACTAATCATTCTTAAAATGTTAAGCTGTATTCTGCAGTTAACAATGCCTGGAGTTAATCAATGTCCTATAGAACAATCATAGAATGTCTGTGCCAGATCATAGTTTCCTAGTTCTCATTTACATTGTTTTCAGGCTTTTTAGTCTTAGGATTTTTTTTCTTCCTTTTAAGGATCTCATGACGTAGCCTCTGCTGGACTGGAACTCTAGATGCTTTTGCATCAGACTATCAAGTGCTGGGAAATTGGGTGTTTTTGTGTTTTGCTTTCTTGTGTTGTTGTTTTGTTTTATTTGCTAGTACTAAGATTAAAACTCAGAGCCTCAAGCTTTCTTGTCTGTCACTCTATCCCTTGAGCCATACCTCCAGCCCAGCTTTTCTCTATTTTGGAAATGGAGTCTAATGGACTTCAAACTGTCTGCCCTGACTTCAAACTGTGATCCTCCAGGTCTCAGCCTCCACAGGTGGGAGATTTCTTTGTTCTTTTTTTTTTTTTTTTTTACCTTTTCCTCCTTTTTTTTTTTTTGTACTGCTCCTGGGGCTTTTATCCAGAGCCTGGGTACTGACCTTGAGTTTTATGCTCTTGGCTAGCACTCTAGCACTTGAGCCACAACTCCACTCCCAGCTTTTTTGGTAGTTAATTGGAGGCAAGAGTCTCACAAGCTTTCCTGCCCTGTCTAACTTTGAACCATGATCCTCAGATCTCAGCCTCCTGAGTGGCTAGGATTATAAGTGTGAGCCCCTGGTATGGTGCCCAGCTAAGCAACTAGTACCTGGCTCCTTTTTTGGCCATGGGGTTTGAACTCAGGGACTAGGTGCTGATCTTGAGATGTTTTTGCTAAACACTAGCACTCTATCACTTTGAGCCACAGCTCCACTTATGGTTTTCTGGTGGAGATAGGAGCCTTCTGCCTGGGCTGGCTTTGAACTAGGATCCTCGGATCTCAGTCTCCCGAGTAGCTTGGTTTGCAGGTGTGAGCCATCAGTACCTGGCTTTTTTAAAAATGGATTTTAAACAACAGTTTTATTGAAGTATAATATACATAAAGTAAACTCTATATAATGTTTACATTTTGATGTTAAAAGCACCCCCACAGTCCCCAGCCCCTCTCCACCCAAACAGACACTAACGTTCTTTTGCTTAGTACAGACTCATTCACCTTCCACAACTTTAGGTGTGAACAGAAACGTACAGTATGTCCTTTAATGGCTTCCATTGAGTGTACTCATCACTTTGAGATTCATTCACGTTCTAGAGTGATGTTAGTGACTTTTCTGTCGCTATGACCAAAATACCTGACATAAAGGAAAGAATTGTTTTAGATCATGGTTTCAGAGAGCTCAATCCATAGTCAATTGGCCTATGCTGAAACATTTTTTTTTGTGTATGGATGCTGGTACTAGAGTTTGAAGTCAGGGTTTTATACTTTCCCTGGAATTCTACCACTTAAGCTACGCCTCTGCTTCCAGCTTTTAGCTGGTTAGAGATAAGTGTCTCAGATTTGTCTGACTTGGTTGGCTTTGAATGGGGATCCTCAGATCTCAGCCTCCTGAGGAGCTAAGATCACAGGCAGGAGCTACTGGCAGCCAGTGATAACACTGTTTTTATTAGCATACATACATTGTTATTCAAGGGGAGTTCATTGTGACATTTCCACCCATACATACTATGAGCCCCATGTGGCCTGGTAACGTCACCCCTCTATGACTCTCCCATTCCTCTCTCTCCAATTTAATAGGTTTCACTGCTTTCCCTGTAAGTCTATGGTTGCTTGAATTTCCTATGTTGAGGGATTTTTTTCCCCCTTTCCAATCTTCATACCAGCTACTTCTTTCTTCTGAGTTTGTTTCCTGAGTTTTTTGTGTTGGCTTAGCCTGAAATGGTGCCAGAACCTCAAGTCCCCGTGGCATTTCCTAGTGATTTCTAACAATCTGATTTCTAACAACCTCCAGTCATGTCCTCCTTTTGTTTCCCAGGATGTGCTCTCTGTGCTGATGATTTGTTTACCAAGGCTCGTTAAGGACTCTATTCAATTTTTTGGTTGTTTTGCATATTACCACTTTCTGTATTCTCTTTATTATTTCCTTCCTTTTACTCTCTTTGGGTTTTCTGATTGCCTTTCCCCAGTGTCTGGTGATGGCTACTTTACTTCACTTGTTAGTAATTCTCTTTGTTTTTGAGATGTTTTTATTTTATTGTTATTATAAATGTGATGCACATAGGGGTTACAGTTACACAAGCCAGGTAAAGAGTACATTTCTTTTTGGACAATGTCACTCCTTCCCTTGCTCCCTCCTAGTTTTTCCCTCCCATCTCTACCCACAAGTTGTATGGTTCATTTTCAACATGATCTCTAGTGAGTACCACTGCTGCAAACAATTCTTTCTGTATTTCATAAATGTAGTTAAGGCTATACTTTCTCTTCCAAGTTCCATTTTAGCATACTCCTGTTCCATTTTGAATATCTTGCGATCTACATTGTAATTTTCTCCTTTCCTCATGACTAATTTAGAAATGAGCTTTTAAATTCCCAAACACACGAGATTTCCTTGGCCAACTTTTTTACTGTGGATTTTTTTATTTTTATTATATGAGAATTACAAAATGTGATGGAGTGGTATTGATACTATTATTAATTATTTGCAGTGTTAGGGATTGAACCCAGGGCTTAGCATATGCTAAACAGGCACTTTGCCACTGAGCTATACTTCCAGCCCGATATTGTTTTTTCTTTTCTTTTTTTGAACTCAGTGCCTCAAATTCACTCACCCAGCTTGTTTGCTCCCCTTTGCAGCCCTAACACCTTCTTGTAGCCCAAGCCAAGGCCACAGGGGGGTGCACAAGCCCCACTCCTAACTCCACATGCACCTTGATCACCAGTGGCTATGAGCGCCAACCTTCAGGGCACAGTATCTGTGCAAAGTCAGAGCCACAGCTCCCGCTTGGTGGGTGCCAGCTGCAAGAAGGCTTCATGTGTACTGGCACCCAGCTTACCCACGCTTGGGCTTGGGATCTGATAGATAAGGTTGCCCGCTGTAAACGAATAAAATCAGACTCAGCCATAGTTCTCCAACCGTTTGCTCATAGCACACAGCATGGAAGGCATCTGGGACCTCCCAGAAGCAAGCAAGCCTTCTGGGCAGGGACACCCTCCGACCCAATCTGCCCCTGATGCCAGCAATCACAGACTGACACTTCAGTGTCCAGGCGTCCACCTCCCATTTGAGATGCCAGTCTGGTAATTGGCAGACCAGTCATTTGGCCCGGGCTGTTGACTAGCTGGCTGCAAATCAGGGTTTCTTCAACCTGCCTCTCGCATTCAGTTAATTTACTGAGGGCTCTCACGGAACTCAAGGAAATACTATATAGGTTCACACCTATAGTTCTAGCTACTCAGGAGGCTGAGATCTGAGGATCCCAGTTCAAAACCATCTCAAGTAGAAAAGTCCATGAAACTCTTACCTCCAATTAACCAGCAAAAAGCCAGAAGTAGAGCTGTGGCTCAAGTGGTAGAGTGTCAGCTTTGAGCAGAATAAAACTAAGAGATAGGACCCAGGCCTTGAGTTCAAACCTCAATATTGGCACATAAAAAAGGCTTGCTTTTACTGGATTATAGGATGCTGATGGAAAGATGAAGGGCAAGGTGTGGCTGGAGAGATGCAGGGGAAAGAAGTGCAGAACCGATGTAGACAGAGCTTCCCAGCCCTCCCTCCACAGCCCTGCTCTAGGTTTTAGGGATCCTTCAATGCAGAGCTAGCCCTGGTAGCGTGAGTAGAGAGAGCCAGCCAGGCCTGGCCACTGGTGCATTCTTCTGGGCCTCTCCCTGCAGCCTTGGGTTTGGGGCAGGACTACTTTGGAGTGAGGAGGGTCTTAGGATCTGTTATCAGAGCCAGGGTAGGTTGGAGATTATGCTGGTTCTAAGACAGAAAAGGGAGAGAATCAGAGTTTTTATGACTCATCTCAGGGAAGAGATTTTAATGGGAAGTAGAACTTAGAGAGGGAACTTGGGGGTGGGGAGATGCCATCGCATGAAACCCACCACTTCTTAGTAATATGTACTTAAAGTAATATCTCTCTTCTCCCCTCTAAAGTGAAGAACAAGCCAGGCCCCAGTAGCTCATGCCTGGAACCTTCGCTACTCAGAAGGTTACCATCTGGAGGATTGTCACTCGAGCCCAACCCAAGGCAGAAAAGCCCAAGATACTCCAAATAATCAGTGAAAAGCCAGGCTGGAGGCATGGCTCAAGTAGTAGAGAGCCTCTTAAGCAAGTAAAGTCAAGCAAGCTTAAAATCCTGAATTCAAGCCATAGTTTGGGGGTGAGGGACAGTCCTTACTTTGTTTGTCTTTGCCTGGCACCCGCCTCTTGGGTGGACAAGCTGGCATGTTCTGTTAACCACCCCATCTTGGCCCACGGTAGCACAGGCGCAAGAGCAGGAGGCTCGTTGGACGCTGCCCAGCCTTGGTCCTGCCACACCTTGGGAGGAGATTGCCATAGCTGTGTCACAGCCAGGGTTTCTACTAAGCAGGTGGAATTCTAGAAAACATCGCCCAGGGCCCAGGAAAGAGTTCTCTGAACAAGCTGGGGGAAGAATCTCTTATTCATTGATCTCCCTCACCCATGTCCAAGTTTATTGGCAGGCAGTGTGCTCGCTCTGTACCTGGCTCCACCATTCCCTGGCTGTGTGACCTGACAGGCCACAACCCTCCAGAGCCTCCATTCCCTCCCTTAGAGGTAACAGTTACCCCTAGCTGTTACCAACACACTTCTATCTCCCTCTCCCTTTGTCTTTGGGGATCTCCCCCATTCTCCACGTGCTGATTGCATAAAGGGCTGTTGTGGCCTCTTGGCTGTAGTTTAGTTGATTGGCTTACAGATGGACACTGAAGTGGAGCTGAGCCAATCAGAAGACTTCCTGGAAAGTGGCAAGGGGCTGGACATGTTCAGGAGTCCTTACTAACCATGTGCAAATACTCTGGCGAGAATGACAGAAAAGAGAGAGACACCGAGAAGGAGAGACTGCCTCAGAAATACTGGGCTCCCTAGTTCCAACCAGGCTGGGCCTACTAATCCTCCCATGAGTTTCCAGGATTCCAGGAGCTGCCTTGCTACAGGGGACTAGGTTTGTAGAGAGACACTTCCCTGTCGGGGGTTGGAAGGATGCAGCGAGCAAGTGCCTGGCTCACTGCAGCTCAGGAGGCACAAATTCCTTTCCCTTAATGGGCACGAGGCAGGGATGGGGTCTGGCAAGATGTCAGGAAGATGTGAAGTCTCAGCAACTGTGAAGTGATGTAATTTAGCAGCCCCTGGGAGGTTAGAGTCAGGTGGTGGGAAACCCAGCAGAGTCCCTCCCTAACCTCTCCACCAACCCAGACAAGGGGGCAGGAGACCAGAAGGAATACTTGCTTGCTTGAAGTATTTAGTGGCTAGGAAAGGATGGGGCTGAGAAAGAAAGAAATCCTGCCCCATTCTTTTGTAGAAGAAGTTGTCACTAGGGTCCCACTGTCCCAGAGATGTATGCCAGGTCCCTGGAGATTCAGATGGTGGGTGCCAAGAAAGACTTTCGAGAGGTGGGGCATTTGAGCTGGGTTGTAACAGATGAATAAGAGTTTGCCAGGTAGGTAAAGGGCTCGGAGAGGCCATTTGACTGTAATTACTTTTTTTTTTTTTTCCGGTCCTGGGGCTTGAACTCAGGGCCTAGGTGCTGTCCCTGAGCCTCTCTATGCTCAAGGCTCGCACTCAACCACTTGAGCCACATTGCCACTTCTGGCTTTTTCTGAGTGGTTTATTGGAGATAAGAGTCTCATGGATTTTTCTGCCCAGGCTGGCTTCCAACCGTGATCCTCAGATCTCAGCTTCCTGAGTAGCTAGGATTACAGGCATGAGCCACCGATGCCCGGCTTTACTTTCAGTTTTGGTGGTAAATTGGAGATGAAAGTCTCATAAACTTTCCTGGCTTCACAATTCTCAGAGCTAGGATTACAGGTGTGAGGCATCCCTGCTTAGCAAAAAAATGTTTTGGTTTTGTTTATTTGTCGTTGTTGTTTTAAAAGAAAGATTTATACAAGATAAAATATATAATATATTCAGAACAATGTGTTGGCAGAAACTTGTGGTCAAATACACATGAAACTTTTACATGGTCAAGGCCAGTCCCTTAGACTGAACCCTGAAAAAATTCCCAACAACGAGGGAAAAGCTCTGTTTATCCTCCTACCAATCCAGGAGACAATGAGTGCCCTTAGCCTCATTAAAGATGGACAAACCCAGCCAAGATTACAGAGCCAATGTGGATCAGAGCAGGGGCAGGCATCTCCATCTGTCCAAAGACCCCTGCTTTTGGCTCAGAGAAGGAAAAGGATTAACCCCAGGACACACAGCAAGGGACTAGGGTGCCAGGATTTCTTCATAGGCAGCCTCAAGGACGGGGAAGGACAGGAATCTGGTCGGGAGGGCTTACGTTTGCTCTTTCCTTATCATAACACCTGCTGCTGCCACCTGCCTCCATCCCTGCCCTCTCCCATCCACAGGATGCTTAGGCTTAGGCTGAGGCAGGGCTGGGTGGAGGTCACATGGCCCACAGGGCAGAGCCGGGACCCTCAGCCTCCAGACCAGGTGGACCTGGTCCCAGCCCCTCCCTTCTCCACCCCTTGAAGCTTCCTCAAAGGCCCTGGTAGAAAATTCCAACCTCACCCCAGCCCCATGGCCTCTGAGCAGGTTTTTTCCAGCATCCTGGGGCCCCAGCCGTGGAGGGGGTGTCCAGGGCCTCCCTGAGCCCTTCCTCAGGGTTCCCCGCCCATGTCGGCCTTGTCCCAAGGCCACTGGCAAGCTTCATCCCTGGGGACTGGTGGGCGGGCCAGGGGAGCGGGCTCAGGACGTCCTAGCAAACAGGAAAGGAGACAAAAGCGCTGGCTTGTGCTTGTGGGGTGCCTGCATTCCTTTCAGGTGATGCCCACGGGGCCACAGCTGGCTAGGGACTCCCGGCCATGATTCACTACACCTGTCTTTCCTGCCTGCGGGAAGCGGGGCAAGATGCAGGATTGCATGGGGTGACCCACCCTCATCCCTCACCCCTGCACACACACACACACACACACACACACACACACACACACACACACAGACACACAGCGCCCCTCTGGGAAAGAGAACGGCGCCCCTTGGCAACCCCCCATTGTAGGCCCAGCTTCCCACCAATGAATCGGATCCCATCGCTGCCCTTGTGAGCGCCCAGCACGGACACGCAGATGACGCCGCGTCATTGCGGCAGGGGCGGCAGGGGGGTTTGGGGAGCGTGGGTTTTCTGCAGAGGGCCTGGCGAAGGGCGCAGGGATAAGGGAGCTCTACAGCGGCTTTGAAGTGGGAGTGGGTGGCTCGCGGGGCTGGCTGGGAGGACATCTGATGGGAGAGCGGCGTGTGTAGCGGAGAGCCTGGTGGTGTGAGGGTGGTGTGTGGAGGGGAGTGTGCGCACGCGCGCACCTGGCCCCTGGAGGAAGCAAGGACCCCGGCTGCCCCTGCCAGGTTGCCGGGAGGCCCCAGCCCCTGGGGCGGAGCTCCCCGGCCTGCGGGTCGCTGGGCCGGCTCTGCTGATTGGGGGGCGCTCCCGACCCCCCTGCGGGTCGCTGGGCCGGCTCTGCTGATTGGGGGGCGCTCCCGACCCCCCCCCCCCCCCCCCCCCCCGGCAGCGCTGCTGACTCAGCGTCTGGGGTGGTTCCCACGGCCTGGGGGCCAAAGGCCATGCCATCCCTGCCCCCACCCCCACCCCAGGTTCTGGGGTCCTGACAGGACAGAAAGGAGGCCAAGATTCCCAGTCCCCCTATCCCTGACAAACAGCTGAGGAAGTCCCTCCTGTCGTCTAGCCGCAAGTCACCCCGATCAGCCCTGGAAAGTTGAAGAAACTGCAGTTCTTATCCGTATTTTGCTTTTATTTTAAAACAGTGGAAAAAAAATAAATATCTTGAAGAATAAGAACACAGGAGAGGGGGCGGGGTAGGCGTTTGGGGGCGTCCCGGCTCCCGTGTTCTTGGGCTGGGGTACGGAGGTCTGGGGCTCCGCCGGCCTCTCCTGCCCGCGGCTCCCAGGCCGGGCGCAGCGTCAGCGGATCCGGGCAGGGATTAGAGCGCGGCGCCCGCCGGCGGCGGCCGGCCCCCCAGGCCCCCAGGCCGCTCCCGAGGGCGCCCGCCGCCGTCCTCCCCAGGGGCGGGGGCCGGCCTGGCCTCGTGCCCGCGGCCTCAGCGGTGCCCCAGGTCCTCCATGCCCACGCGGCCCCACACGCCCAGCACGAAGCTCTCGATGTCGCACTCGTTGGCGCCGCGCAGGATGCGGAAGCGGCCCCCCTCGCCCCAGGACGGGCCCCAGGAGTTGGCTGCCGTCTGGGAAGGAATGAAGAGGGTCAGTGGGGGGGGGGGAGGAAGAAGAGGGCGGGGGGGGGCCGAGCATGCCGGGGTGCGGCTCACCCAGTATTTCAGCGTCGCTCCGTTAGGCAGCCTCTCCTCTCCCCACCTGCGGGCAGAGGTGGAGGGGAAGGGCGCTCAGCGCACCTGCGCCCAGGGACCCTGTGGTTCCCCATGCTTTTTGGAAATTCGGTGCGTGGGCCCTAGGACCCTGAGAGTCTCTGTCCCTGTTTGTATTTTGCAAGTGCTGGGGCTTGAACTCAGAGGCCTGGGTGCTGTCCCTGAGCTTTTTCACTCAAGGCTGGCACTGTATCACTTGAGCCACGACTCCATGTTTGGTTTTTGCTAGTTTATTGGAGCCAAGAGCCTCCCAGTCTGTTCCTTTCCAGCCAGCCTCAGTCTCCATACCTCTTGGTCTGTTTGCCCAAGACAACATGGGGGTGGGGAGTCAGGGGGAAAGCACCAAGGATCTTACATCCTAGGACTAGTTCTGTGGGACCTCCCACATCTTCTGGCCCTCCTTCCCTTGGGGAGTAGAGAAGCAAAAGAAAGACCTAAAAGAATGTGGGTATCTTTGCAGTGGTTCACTCTGAACTCACACAGCAAAGCACATTACTTAGGGCTAGGTTCTGTGACTCATGCCTACACTCCTCACTACTCAGGAGACTGAAACCTTGAGGATTAAAGTTCGAAGCCAGTCCTGGCAGGAAAGTATGTATAAGACTCTTTGCTCCAGTTAACGATCAGTAAACCAGAAGTAAAGCTGTGGCTCAATCCTTGAGCAAAAGTGCTAAGCATCAGTGCCCAGACTCCAAGTTCAAGCCCTACTGCCAGCACAAAAACAAAAATAAAGCAAGAAGGACATTGCATTGGCTAGACATTTCACTGACTGCTGAAATCAGAGGGGCCAACCGAGGGCTGGAGAGCAACCTGCCCAGATGGCTCCAGAAGTTGCAAGACTTGGGACTGGGTGCAGAGAGGGGGAGGCTGAGCAGCTTCGCACCTCATCTATATTTTTTCCATGGGTTAAGGACAGAATTGTTCTTAGAAGCCCTTTGGAGGCTCTTCACCCTCAGTGTGGTCCAGGACTAGCCCTTCTTTCTTTCTTTTTGTTGGTTGTGGGGCTTGAACTCAGGGCCTGGGCGCTGTCCCTGAGCTCTTTCACTCAAGGCTAGCAATCTAGCCACCTTGAGCCAGAGTGCCACTTCTGGTGGTTAATTGGAAATAGGAGTCTCACAGACTTCCCTGCATGGGCTGGCTTCAAACTGTGATCCTCAGATCTCAGCCTCCTGATTACCTAGGACTACAGGCAGGGGCCACCAGTACCTGGCTCCCTTCCTCTATCTAAACTAATGTTTGCTCCTTTGGAAACAAGACTGGCAAACCTGACTTTGCATGAACGGTAAGGATTGAGAACAGGCTCCAGAGCCTCCCCCATTCCCCAGTGGGTGCCCCACGGCACCCAGTCACCAATGCCCACAAGCCCCTCACCCTGTTATCTTGACAGAGTGGGTCCCGTGTCGGCGGTACTGCTCCGGCCTCCCCAGGCTCACTGGCGTGTGGCTGTAAATGCCACCCTGGTACAGGAAGAAGTCCTCGTGGACCTCCATGAGTGCTGTGGGGAAAGGTTGAGGCGGGGCTGCTCAGTCTATTAGTCACACATCAAGACTGCACCCTGATGCGAGACTAAATGCCCCCTCTTGGTTGTGTGTGTGTGTGTGCGTGTGTGTGTGTGTGTGTGTGTGTGTGTGTGCGCGTGTGTGCGCACGTGCTCACGCCAGACCTGGGGCTTGAACTCAGTGTTTTCACTCAAGGCTGGCATTCCACCATGAGCCACAGCTCCACTTCTGGCTTTTTGCTGGTTAATTAGAGAGAGACTCTCACAGACTTTCCTGTCTGGATTGTCTTCCTACTGTGATCTTCATCTGGGCCTCCTGAGTAGCTAGGATTACAGCCACTGTTTTTTGGATCTAGGGGCTTCTTGCAGGGAGGGAACATAAATCCCCCCTCCCAGTCCCACTAGACTTTCCATCAGTGCTGTTCAGACCACCTGGGTCACTATGCCCAGCCATGAGCCTACGGGACGTTTACCTTGGACAGGACCATTCTCCATCAATTCCTTCATGATCTCCGTCTCCTGGAGGGAGGAAGGACATGGTAAGGTTTCATTCAGCCTTTGACCAAACCTCTTCCTCCAACTCCTGCCTCTGCCCCTTCCTGTGTGTCTGTGTGTGTGGACTTACATCAGAGCCTAGACGGTAGGCAGGAGTGACCTGGTAGATGTCATTGGCATCAACCTGGCTATTGGGACAGTGGGCCGTGGCCTGGCGCTTGCCTCGCCCCGTTGCCCGGCTGTGCATCATACAGCGGGGTGTGGGCCCAGCCTCATCCTGGTCACGGCCGGAGAATGGATAGCAGTTGTCAGACACCACCCTGGAGAGGCAGCAGGAGGGAGCGAGGACAGTGATGTTGGGATCACACAGGAGTGCTGTCCACAGGGGGGGCTTTGCCCACCTCTCCCACCCACACCCTCTGCTGCATACCCTCGACGCCGCAGGAACCACCAGGCACCATCGAGATGCCCACCTCGGCAGCCCTGCTGGTGGTGGGTGTTACAAGACAACAGGTTCTGAGGTGACAGGACAGGTGTCATGTGTCCCATGGAATGGATGGACACTCGATCAGACGCCACAGCTAGCAGGGAAAGCAGAGGGGCTGTCAGGAGCCAGGCCTTGGCCCTCCTCCCAGGTGCCATCCCCTGGCCGTGCACACACCTGCTGTGGAGAAAGCCCAGGAGCCTGCACAGTTGCCCTGGTCCAGAGGCTCATGGATCAGGTGAGGCCACTTTTTGGAAGACTCGAAAGCTGTGGGCAGCACTTCCTCTGGCTTTAGCACCGTCTGCAAAATGAAGGTGGTGTCATATGCCCCCTGCCCTGGCCTGGCTGCCCCTCCACAGCCCAGCATGAGAGAGCACCGAGAGTACAAGACTTGTGGTAGTTGGATCTGGAGGAGCCCTGCTGCTGTGGGATTCCTGCTACCTTGGAGTTGAATGGGAGAACCAAGCACCTTTCGCTGGCTCCCCTGGATCAGTTAGGGTGACGAGTCCTAGTTTACAGATGGGGAACCTAAAGTCAAGAGCAGCAAAGTGGCCAGGCCAGGGTCATCGCTTTCCACTCTCAACTCCCGTCTCATTCCTCTGCACCTTCTAACCTGCCACACCCTCCTTCCTGCCAGGGCCTTGGCCTCTAGGCCCTAGACTTGGGCAGGGGAGGGAAGGAGTGATCTCGTGATCAGGCGGGCTGCCAAGACAAACAGCAGGAGGCAGAAAATAGGCAAAGGCTCAGGGAAGTCAGGGCTGGACCTGGTCACCCAGCCTGGGGCTAAAGTCCCTACATAGAGAAGAATGGCCCGTGGCCCTCCTTACCTCTCCCTGCCTACCATCGATGGGCAGATCCTCCAGCCTGTACCCCACCCCTGTAAAGCAGCACAAAGCTCTCCTTCCTCACTCTTGAACTATTTGGGTCTGATTCCCATTTATGTCCCTAGAGGGTCCCGTGAGCGGGGTGGGGGGAACCCCCTGCTCCCTAGGGGTTCCGCTGAGTCTGCATTTGTTCCAAGAATTGCCGTTCTCTGGCCAAGCTGGAAGAGCATGTCCCTTTTTTCCTAAAATACCAAGGTGACCTCCTAGTCCTTTGGGCTCTGACCCAACTGTACTGAGGCCAATAGCATTTTTTCCCAGGCTGAGGAGGTGGGGAGTCGGGGAGGACTTCAGCCTGGATTACATGACTTAGAATCTGAGCCTAGCACGGCCAGTACAGCAACAAAGGCCCAGAGAGGGGTGTGACCTGCCCAGGGAAACACAGCCTTTGAAGAGGAGGTCAGTACAGGCCCTGGGTGGACTTACATAAATCTCATTCATGTTCATGACAGATGAAGATGGGCGGATGGTGCCCAGGCGGTAGCGAATGCCCTCATCCAGAGTCATGCCCCAGAAGGCACTGTGGTTCCCAGCCTGCCACCTGGAGGAGAAGCCATGAGGAGAAGTCACAGATCTGCCAAGATCGGGGCCCCTTGAGCTATGTCCAGGCGAGACTCACCGTGGCCAAGTGCAGACAAATAACATTCCAAATAAATCTATATCTGCACGGCAAGGCATACATCTCAGGTGTGGCTTTGCGCGTGCGCTCCTGTGCCTGCTGGGGCTGCATCCCACACCTCTTACCCGTAGTTGCCCTGATTGATGGCGTTGATCATGTCTGGGTCCACTAGGCATGGTTCTTGGTCACAGTCCCACTCTCCTTTCTCCTGGCAGGTGCTGGGAGAAAAGAAAGGGAAGGGAGAGTGGGGGTGGGGCCCTTCATAAGGGGGAAGCTTCAGAGGGTAACAGGAGCCTAGGATTCTGTACGGCCAACTCAGAACTCCTCAGTGACTCTGCCCAGCCTGGTGGCATTCAACATCCACTCAAGCTCACCATTCTTGTTTGTCTCTGTCACTCAGGTCTCTGCCTAAACTCCACAGTCAGAGATATTGCTGCTATTCAAAATCACCAGTGGGGAGTCTAACAAGTCAGATTTAGCACACCTCAAGTCAAATTCTGGTCTGCCTTACTTGTTTTATTTTTTAAAATGTAAAATGGCAACACTGGAAGTTTGGGCCAAACCTGGGAGTCAGCCCTGCCTCTCTTCCACATACTGATCCAACCATAAGGCAAGTCTTGTTGGGACTACCTTAGAAACACACCAATAAAATTGGGTGTAGTGGTTCATGCCTGTAGTCTTAGCTGTTCAGAAGACAGAGATCAGGAGGATTGAGGTTTGAGGCCAGCAAGGGCAAAAGTTAGCAAGACTGCCATCTGCACCAATAAGAGCTAGGTATGATGGCCCTCCTAGAATGCCAGTTACACAGGAAACATACGCAGGTGAATTGTGGTCCAGGCTGGAGATCCAATTTGAAAAATTACTTGAGTAAAAAGTAGTAGAGTAAGGGCTGGGAAGGTGGCTCAGTGGTAGAGCACTTGCCTTGCATGCCTGAGGCCCTGGGTTCGATTCCTCAGCACCACATAAGCAAAAAGAAAAAAGCTGGAAGTGGCGCTGTGGCTCAAGTGGTAGAGTGCTCGCCTTGGGCTGGAGAGCTGAGGGACAGCGCCCAGGCCCAGAGTTCAGGCCCCACGACCGGATCCAAAAAAAAAAAAAGTAGTAGAGTAAGCATGAGGCCTTGAGTACCACCAGAAAAACAAAACAAAAGAAAACCACACACACACACACACACACACACACACACACCACACACACACACACACACACACACACACCCATACCCAGAATTCAAACCATCTCTAACTATCTCCTGCGCAACCAGGGTCCCCTTTCACCTGGAGTATTGCTGCCATCCTTACATTGTTCCAGCATCTGCCCTGCGTCATGCCATGCCCCCCTCCAGCGTACTTTTAACACAGTTGCCATAGTGATCCTGCTTAGCCTAAGTCATGTCATGTCATTGCTCTATCTCAAACCCTCCACTGGCGTCACCTCACAGAATAAGAGCCAAAGTCCTTGACGGTGACAACAATGGGCCCTGCACAGTTTGTCCTTCTGCTGTCTATGACCTGTTCCTTCTGCTAGCCCTGGATCCTGAGGGGAGGCTGGAGGCTGCCCCAGCCTCTGAGCTGAGCTACTCTTCCTCCCAAATTCCCATGGCTCACTCTGTTCTTCCAAATCTTCATTCAAATGCCACTTTCTCAGGGACACGTCCTCTGGATTCGATCTTTTTGTTATTGTGCTTGTGCTTGAACTCAGGGCCTAGGTGCTTAATCACTCCATGCTGGCACTTTACCACTTGAGCCACAATCTCACTTCTGGCTTTTTGCTGGTTAGAGACAAAAGTCTCATAGACATTCCTGTCCTGACTGGCTTTGAACCTCAATCCTCAGATCTCAGGAGCTAGGATTACAAATGTGAGCCACCAGTGCCTGGCTCTCTGGCCACTATCTTCAAATTCAGCCTCCTCCTACTTTCTGCCTCCCTCTTTCCTGTCTTCACTGCCTGACATCTGACAGTGATGCACATTGATTTCCTCATAGATTCTAACATCCTGAGGGCAGGTGTTGCTTAGTATCTTCAGTACCTAGGTAAACAAAGCCTAGCACCCAATAAATATTAGTTGAGTGAACTGCATGACTGAGACAGTAGAGTACAGTGTGTGTAGGAAGACAGATTCTGGAGTTCAAGTCCCATCCCAGACAACGAGTCAGGTGACCAGTTGTTGATATTCCCTTCCATGGCTTGAGGGGAGAACATACTGAGCTTGCTTCAATGACAGGCTTGTGAAGGACTTAGTACAGAGGCTGGCCCACGTGAGTGCACTTAGAACAGGGCCTGGCCCACATGGGCACTCAGAATTGTTCTCTATTATTAATGTTCTCACTCGCAGGAACCCCAGCCCCCCTTTTCCTGAGCTGTAGACTCATGGCTGACCTCCAACACCTCTGGATGGTGTAATGGCATCCAAGACTTAAAATAACTACCAGCCTTCTTCAGTTGCTACTCCCAGGGTTTTCAGAACCAGGCATCCAGCTGTTCAGATCGATGCCTGGGTGTCCTGTGGTGTCTCCCATACGTCCCCATCAGCCCGATTCCGGAGATGACACCTCCCACACCCATCTGCCTGTCACTCTTCTATTGCATCCACACCACTCTGGTCCCGTGTCACCTCTCACCTGGACCAGGACTTTCCTGACCAGGTCTTCTGCCTTTCTAAAGTCCATTCATCTCTACTCCACCATCCATTTCACATCTGCCAGGAAGCCCCAGGTGAGCCAGACCCAGCATCTATCCTTAGACTACAGACAGTCAGAACAAAACCTTCCTCACACCAGGCACCAGGGGCTCACACCTGTAATCCTAGCTACTCAGGGAACTGCGATCTGAGAGTCACAATTCAAAGCCAGTCTGGGTAAAGTCTCTGAGACTCTTTTCTACAATTAATCAGCAAAAAGCTGGAAGTGTGTGGCTCAAGTAGTAGAACATCTACCTTGAATGAGAAAGCTAAGTGAAAGCCCAAGGCACTGAGTTCAAGCCCCAGTACTAGCATAGAAATAAATTAAATATGAAGAAATAAACAATCAAGAATCTCCACTGTGTCTGTAGGACCCCAGGAACTGACAGCACCTCCTCAGACCTGTCTTTCTCCCAGCTCTGACTGAGATGACCCTGTCTACCTCCTGGCATCCCTGCCTGGCGGGGCTGCTTTGAGATATCCATCTCTTGGGTATCTCATCAGTATATCTCCCTGAAAATGCATTCCCCCTCTAACTTGGGTCTCTACTATGCTTTCTCCTCCATAACTCCTACAGATGTGGGGTCTGTGTGTGTGTGTGTGTGTGTGTGTGTGTGTGTGTGTGTTTCCATATCCTCCACCAGACCAGGAGTTTCTGCAGCTGAAGGACTGTGTTTGCTGAGTTTGGCTTCCTCTAAGTCTAGCACTGAGCCTGTGAAAAGCTGATCTTTAGTAACTGGATGTCAACTGAAGGGTTGAATTCTGTGCATTCTAGGAGCTTTTTACAAGCTCATAACTCTGCTATTACAAGATGCTAAACTGCCTCCTTGCAGGCCAGCCCCAGGCACCCGCCTCCAGTATAGCCTTATAAGGAGCACTCAGTGGGTACTGAGCCCCAGTAAAGCTGATTCTCCAGCCCAGGAGCCAGCCAGAGAGTAGTGCCCAGGGAGGGCTGGAGGAGGCTGTGGGGACTGAGGGGTGCACTGTCCCTCTTTCCCTTCCCCATACCCAGCTACTAGGCTGGACCTTCTGATGCCTTCCCAGGATCCTCAGCCACCAGGAGCCAGCCAGAGGGGCAGGCAGAGTAGAGGTCCACCAGTGTTCTCCTGTCCCCACTGCCTGTGTCCCCGGGCTGCCCAAACAGGTCCAGACAGGGCTGGTAGCAGCAGGTCCCAGCATTCCGGAGGGGCCTGAGAGAGAGTTAACCCTTCACAGCCACAGGTTCAGGAGAACCCTGAAGCCCTGCACTTGTGATCTCCCGCTGAGACACACACCCACACACGCACACACGCACACACGCTCCTACTCTCACGGTGACCCAGGCATCCTCATCCCGTGAGGCAATGGAAACAACTTGTGCGCAATGCATTCCAAAAAGTTTCCTTCTCCCCTGGGGCCTCCCAGGCCCCGGCAGGGTGACGGGGGGTGTGTGGAGGGGGGTGTGGAGTGGGTGCAGGGACCCTATTATTTCCAGTAAGGCCTCAGGCTTCCTACCCAACCCTGCCCCACTTCCCATCTGCTTACGGGGCACCTATGACCCCTTCTTCCTTCTGCCAGGAATGGGGGGGGGGGGAGCAGGAAGGGAGGAAGGTCACATTCCAGGGAAGGCCCTGCCTCAGGCCTGCCTGCAGGCCAGCGGCCATCCCTGACCCTCATCTGTCCCAGGGCAGCGGATGCTGTACTCATAGCTTTCCTTCCTGGCGTCCCCTTCTTGGACTCTCCTGTGACAGCCAGGAGAGTGGGGAGGGGCTGTGGCCCAGCCCCAGCCAGGATTCCCAGCTCAGAGGTGGCTCCTGGCCAGGCAGCCATGGCTGGCCACTCTCAGGAATGTTTCTAGAATGCTTCCATATGAGGAAGCATGATCGGTGTAAAAATCCACACACGCGCGTGCCCTCCCTGCACACTCAGAAAAGGAAAAGGACTCGACCCCAGGAAAAGGATGGCAAGGGTAGGATGTGAAGCAAGTCTGTTGACCACAGAGGCCACAGGCCCCACTCACTCACCAGCGATTACAGTTGTCCCAGTAGGTCCCGAGGACTGGGTAGATGCGGCCCCCATGCAGACACCCTGGTGGGAAGAAGAGGAGGGGTGATGGGGACCCAGCCAGGAATGGTCATCTTGATCACACACACGCACGTGTGTGCACACACACACACACTCACTCCAATCCCAGCCTTGAGGAAACCCAAAGCCAAACTATAGCTGAAGATATTTCCTGCTGAGTTCCATACGAACAGCTACATGGGAAGTTACTCAATGACGCTAACTTGGATGACTCTTGCTTTACCTGGATGCCAGCCACACATTCCTGAGATCCTTGGCAATTTAAATGACTTCAGGCTTGGAGTAGAGGGGGCCTGGGAAAACTGAGGCCCAGAGAAGGTAAGTAACCACTTTGAGATAACATAGCATTTGTGGATAAGCAACTCCGGAATGGGTTCTCCTCATGCAAAGCCCCATGGAACTGTGGGGAGGAATGCAATGATTCTCCTATGGGTTGGGGGGGGGGGGGGCAAATGCATGGCAAATACATGGCAAAAAGGGTGGAGGCTGAAGGTAGAGTAGATCTGACCTTCTGTCAGCTATGACCTGTCTCAGTTACAAGATTTTGAGCAAAGGCAGAAGAATGGTAAGATGACCCTGGCCTACCTCCCTACATGCCCTATCAGCCCAAGGTTGAGTCAGCAGGCAGGGCCAGCACCCTCCACGTCCTTCCGGAATAGAGACAGGACTGGGAGAAAGGGTGGAAGGCTGGCTGCCATGTCCCTGGCCCAACTGAGAATTCCAGCTAAGGACCTTTGCTCAGTTTTGCTGCAGAGTGGAGCTAGGAGAGACTTCCTAGATGGTTATGCTCTCTCCCAGAGTGTGCAAAGCCTCCTCAGCCCTGCTGAGCCTGGGCCTGGCAGGGTGATCCACTCCCCTGGCTGTCTTGGCACCCACCTTGGATAGGAGGGAAAGGGGGCGGCACCCCCAGGCAGAAGTCCCAGAAGTCCGGGCAGCAGTCGGACACAGTGCGGTTGCAGAAGAGGTCACAGTAGCAGGTGGCACCCAGGTAGGGCAGGGCGCAGTCATCCACGCGGCCTCTGCAGCACATGTCCTGATGCTGGCAGTACCGGCCGCTGGCGTCCCGGATGCCCCGCAGATGCAGACCTGGCGCCAGTTCTCTGCGCCAGCGACTCCGCCTCGCACCTGGGGCCATCTGGCCAGCCAGCAGCAGCAGCAGCAACAGCCCCAGTGGACAGCCCCGCATGGTGTCTCCTGGGCCTGGGAAGGGCCAGAGGTCAGAAGTAGTGAGCACCAGAGATCTCCCTGCATGCATCCTGGGACTGGTAGGCCAAGGAGGTCTAGAGGGTTGGGGGGGGGGGGGTGATGATATCCCAGCCCCCAAGCAGGACACAACACAGGGGCTGCAATCTGTGTGTCCTGGCTTCCAGGAGTTGGGCAAATAAAAAGCCTCTGCCTGGCCAGTATAGGGAGCTCTGAAGACAAGGAAAGGGGTGGGTGTGGGGGTATTGGCATTCTTGGGTCCCCCCCTACCCAGCACCCATCCCTCTGACACCCCTGACCTTAGTCCTTGATTTTGCAGTCACTCCTGACCAGTCCTCCTGTCCTCTTCTGCCCTCTCCATGTCCCATGTCCCTCTGACCCTGTCCCATGTCCCTCTGACCCTGTCTACTGTCTGTCTGTCTGTCTGTCTGTCTGTCTCTCTCTCTCTCTCTGCTGTTGGTCCCAGTTTCTCTGTCTGGCCCCTGTCCCGCTCTGCTTCTTCTCTGTCTACACCCTATGCCCTCTGAGCAGGGCGTCCCTACCTGGTGAGGGGTGTGGGCTGGACCCCGGCTGCCCTGCGCCTCCGCCTCCTGGCTCTGCGACCGATCTCTGACACCAAGTCCAGGGAAGGGGTGGGACGGTTTATGTACCGCCCCGTCCTGCCCCGCAGCTGCTGCCGCTGCCCCTGCCCCGCCCCCTGGCTGGCCGGAGGAGGGGCCACCCCTGGCTGGCCGGAGGAGGGGACGCCGATCACCTGGAGTAAGTTGCTCTGGAGTTCAGAGCTGGGACTGGCTGGCTGGCTGGGATGGGCAGGATGAGGAGGGGCAGGTGTTTGTCCTCCTTAAGTCTCTAGTCAGTGGAATCTTTTCCTTAGCGGGCAGAACTGCCACTCAAGCATAAAGAGTTGAGGTCTGAAACTAGAAAGGACTTTCCAATGGGCTGGAAAACTCTCCTAGAGAACCAGAGATGGGGCAGCTGGGCTCTGAGTGTTGGACATGCTAGGGAGTGGTCAGCTCCCCTCTAACCCCTCTGAGGGACAAACAGTATCCACACCCTTTGTCCAGTGATAGGCTGGAACGATCGGAATTCTAGGGAGGATTCAAGGATTCAGGAACCTGCAGACCTTTGCTCCAGAGAACGCATCTCCAGGAAGAGCGGGTGTGTGGCAGCTGTCTGCACTAGGGCCCCTTGTGGGGTCTGCCCTCCTTGGTCCTGGGAATCCTGTGCCCACACAGCCCCCTCTGCCAAGCTCAAGGACACCCTCCTTGGCACCTGCCCCTTTGTCAGGGCCCTGCCCGCTGCCACCCCCTGCAAAGCTCCCTATCCTGCCTCAGACCTAACTAACCTTCCTTTCACCCTGGCGTCCTGGGCCCTGAACAATGGGGCTTCTGTCCCTCGGGGCACCGCCCTCCCTCACCTTGTGGCGCAATCTCCTCTCTTCCTACAAGCTTGGGCCTGAGCCAGAGGGTTCTCCCAGCCAGGAGAGGAAGAGACCACACCTGCAAGCCCCTAGCCCCAGCCTACTCCTCACCTGCCACAGTGCTACCCCAGAGGACACGCCAACCTCCCTGCAGCCTCCCCTGGCCTGGGCCCTGGGCCCTGGCCCCTGGCTGAGGGAGAGGCCAGGACAACAGGCACTTGTATCTGGGCTACCCCCTGCCATGGGGTATTAGGGGTGAGTGGCAGGCAGGGAGGAGGTAGGGTGGTGTTCCTTCTCTGGGATGGGGGATAACGTCTGGGGCCCAGCAAAGACATTCACACACCCCAGAGCTGCTTGTCTTCTCCCTCAGGGCAAAGACTAGAAGAGAAACTGAGGCTGGGAAGATCAGATGAGCCTGAACACACAGAAGGCAGGCTTCCTCCCCGCTACCAATGCTCTCTTCTCTTCCCACCCCCCACCTGCGGACGCCCTAGTCGCCCAAGACAGGTCTCAACGCCATCCTGGTTGGAAAGTCCCTTTTCCAATCTAGCCTCCAATTCATCTCCTTGCAAGGTGGGTCCCTTGGAATGGGCCAATGTCCTGTCCTTCAGCTAGGAGGCTGCCTTCAGCAGAACGAATGCTCCCCAAAATGCCTGCCATTATGAATTAGTCTCATGGGGCTGGGTCCCAGCCCAGCCCAACCCAGAGCCGTCCAACCTATGTTTGTCCCAAATCATCCCTTGCGAGTTCCCGCACAAAGCTGTGTGCCCTGTGTGTGCTTACACATACAGAGCTGCATTTATGAAGTGCTTTTGCTTGTCAGACTGTGTCCCTTGGTCGGTGTCTGCTTGACAATCTGTTTGCCTGCCTATTGGCTACCTGTGTGGAGGTCTGTCTGTGTGTCTGGATGCCTTGGCTATCTGCCAGGACTCATCTGTCAGTCTGCTTGTCTACCCACTTACCTGTCTGCATGCCCCATGCCAGTGTGTATGTGTGCCCATGGAGCTGTGTGAGTGTCGTGTTTGTGTTGGTCCCGGGTCTATCTGGAAGTCAGTGTATCATTAATGGGTCTGGGTGTGTGCTGTGATGTGTCTGGGGGTGTGTCTGGAGGGTTGTTCCTGTCTCTCTTCTCCTGTCTGTGTGTCTGTGCTGGTGTCTGCTTGTGCATGTCTGGGGGTTTGGTTGTCTGGCTGTCTCTCTCTGTCTTTCTGTCTGTCTGACTGTGCATAGGAGGCAGGAACCACCCCCATCATCGCAGAGCTTGGAGCTGAGCCCATCTCTGTGGAATCTCGTGACTCACTCGTTTCCTTGGACAAGAAGAAGAGGAAAAGGGCAGGGTGTAGTGGGTGCCGGACACCCCACTTTCCATTTCCATGCCTTCCTCCACCCAGCTCACCCTGTGACTCATTCTCTGTCCTGTTCTTGCCCGGCATGGGGCCCTGTCCAAGGCCTGGGAGAGAGAGCAGACAAGGCCTGGCAAGCGAGGCCAGAGCCCTCTTGCTTTCCCAGGAAGCCAGCAAGTCTCGGACAGGGGCTTCCCTTAGGTGGAGCCTTGGGCAGCCCTGTTCGTTCCAGGCCTCGATATCCATCTGTCCCCACCAGCTCCCCCAGGCCTGCCCCCACTGTCCTCTTTCTGTAAGGGAGGGGAAGGCAGCAAGGAGCAGCAACTTGCCCCAGGACACATAGCAGAGCAGAGCCCCAGCTTTCTTCCCTCCCCTAGAGATCTGGGGCTCCTCCAGGCCTGAAACTCTTCTGACTGCTCTGGGCACCCTGGATGGACTTTCTCTGGGGGGGGGTTAGCAAGGGAGCCATGCTCTGAATTGGCCCCATGACTTAAGGGGTCCAGATGTGCATGGCTCAAACAATGCTCTAGTCAATCTTGGGGACTCTTGTGTCTCTCTGTGGTCAGCTGGACAAGCCCAAAGCTGCAAACAGTGATACTGGGTGATACTGAGCGATACTGTGTGATACTGGGTGATACTGGGTGATACTGTGTGATACTGTGTGGTACTGGGTGATACTGAATGATACTGAATGATACTGGGTAATACTGGGTGATATTTGGTTATACTGAGTGATACTGGATGATAGTGGGTAATATTGGGTGATACGGAGTGATATTGAGTGATACTGATACTGGGTGATACTGAATGATACTATATGATGCTGGGTAATACTGAGTGATACTGGGTGATGCTGAGTGATACTGGGTGATACTGAGTGATACTGGGTAATGCTGAGTGATACTGGGTGATACTGAGTGATACTGGGTGATACTGAGTGATACTGGGTGATACTGGGTGATACTGATACTGAGTGATACTGGGTGATACTGAGTGATACTGGGTGGTACTGGGTGGTACTGAGTGATACTGGGTGATACTGGGTGATACTGAGTGATACTGGGTGATGCTGGGACTGTGACGGAGATCCAGGCTGGCCTGCTGTGACATGCTGGGCTTCCCTGGGCCTTTGGAGTGTATTGGAAGAAGTGGTCCAGAGGCTAAGTGACAGAATGTTGTGTATGCTGGGGCTTGTGGGCCAAGAGATTGGACTGTGCCAGGGCATGCCTACTGTTAGCGTTTGTTTGTTTGTTTGGTTGGTTTTTCATTCATTCAACAAGTTCCTATCGAGCATTCACTATGGGCTGAGATCTGTGCTGGGTGCTGACCGTGAGAAGTTGAACGTGAGAAGTTGAACCAAATTAACACAGACCCTGCTGTTGACAACTTCACAATCTAATGGGAAGACAGACACATAAATGTGTGCATGCACAGAGAGAGAGAGAGAGAGAGAGACAGACAGACAGACAGACAGACAGACAGAGGCGCCAAGGAGTGATTCCAAAATGTGAAGTGCTGTGCAGACAGGTGCAGGGCCTGAGATCCTGGTGCCTGTGGGGCCCCATTGTTCTCGCAGAGGAGGCCGCATCTGAGCTGTGATAATGCAGACACACCTAGAGCTTATGGGATGCCAGATCTGAAGGAGCAAAGGTCCTGAGGCTGGGCATCATGTGGTCTGCTGGGTCCACAGGAAGGCCTGGAGTGTCTGGACTAGAGTGAGGTAGATGGCTGGGGCGCAGGAGGAGCCTGGGAGATGCTGGGTGGGGCGGGTCACCCAGGACACTACACTCCCTGTAGGAGGGAGCTGTAATTGTCTTTTGCCACTGAGAGATTTAAGTATGGGAGTGAAATGATCTGGTTTATGCAGAAGTTGGTTCCAGCTGTTCCACAGAGAACAGACAGTACTACAGGGCAAAAGAGGAGTCACAGAGGCCAAACAGGAGGCTGATGTTGTAACTTAGGCCAGCGGTGCGGAGGATTGAATGACCTAGGGGCATTATGATCCAAAGCAGAGCTGGTGCTGGTGGCTCATGCCTGTAATCTCAGGTGACTGAGATCTGGAGGAGTGTTGTTGAACACTAGCCTGGGCAGAAAAGTCTGAGAGAGTCTATCTCCAAAACAATTAGCAAAAAGCTAGACTGGAGGTATGTCTCAAATAGTAGAGCAATATCCAAGCAAGGAAGCAGAGCATAAGGCCCTGAGTTCAAACCTCCAGTACCAGGTGGAGGAGGAGGAGGAGGAGAGAAAGAAATAAAGTCTGAAGCGGACCCTGTCTTCCGGCCTCCTGGGTTCAGGCAGCCACCAAGCCTCTGCCGTTCCTCTCACTGGACAAGGAAGACCATCCTCTCATTGTCTGTCTCTTGAACAGAGTGGGCTTGGGATGGCAATTGTGAGCTGTGCTGGTCCTGCTCGGGCTGGAAGACAGGAGGCTACACTGAGCTAGGAAGGTTCCACAGAGGTCTATCAGGGGAACCAGACACCACCATGCACAGACACCTGTGGCCCCAGGTAATCAGGAGGCAGCGGTGAATAACTTGAGCTCAGTTCAGGGCCAATCTGGGAAACAGGGAGAACCCATCTCTAAAATACATCTATCAGAGAGGAGAGAGCAGGGCAGTAAACCAAGCAGCAGTGGCAGGGGAGGAATAAAGTGTGTTTCCAGAAGCACAGAAGACAGTGTCATGATGGCTCCCTGTAATTCTAGCTTGTCAGGAAGCTGAGATCTGAGGATCACTGTTCCAAGCCAGCCCAGGCGGGAAAGTCCGTGAGACTCTTATCTCCAATTAACCACCAAAAAGTCAGAAGTGGAGCTGTTGGCTCAAGCTGTAGAGTGTTAGCCTTGAGTAAAAAAGCTCAGGGACAGTGTCCAGGCCATGAGTTCAAACCCTAGGATCAACTGGCAGAGAGAGAGAGAGAGAGAGAGACAGACAGACAGACAGACAGACAGACAGAGAGACAGAGAGAGACAGAGACAGAGAGACAGAGAGACAGAGAGAGACAGAGAGACAGAGAGAGGACACAGTACAAAGGAAAGAAGACTGGGCATGTGCTTGTGGAGGCCCCGGCTCACTCCCTGGCACCGAGAAGGAGGGAGAAATGAATGTGAGAGCTAAGCAAGATGTAGGCAGGTGCCATCACCTTGGCTGGGAGGAAGCAGGGGTCAGGCTTGGTGAAGAGGGAGGCTGGATCAGGACAGATGGACAGCAGACAGGAGCCCGAGAACTGGAGATGCTAAGCATAGGCGATTCTTTTTAAAGAAATTTTTAGCACGAAAGGAAGCAGGAAAACATAGCATTAGCTAGAAGGGAATAGGGCGTCACAGGAGGGTTTTGTCCAAATATAGAAGATACAGAACTTCCTCTGTGTTGATGGCCAGCACAAGAAGGGAGCTGGTGAAGTGGACAGAGGTTTCTGAGGAGCCAAGTTCTGCATAGAGTGGCCAGCGAGGGCATCCAGAGTGCCCAGGATGGAGCTGGCCTCTACTAGAGACAGAGCCAATCCCCTGACAACCGAAGGAAGAGGAAGTGAGTGTGGAGAACTAGCTAATGAGAGGCAAGAGAATTCCCTCTGACTCTATCTCTCTATTTCTCTAGTGGAATATGAGCAAGTCAGAGCCCAAGGAAGGCTGGAGAAAGGAGGAGGTGTGGAGGATCAGTGGCTGGGTGAGAAATACTTGGGACTCTCAAACCCACCAGAGAAACACACTAGACTCTGTCCGGGTGGGGCGATCATGTGTGGCTGCCGACTACAAATTTGTAATGATCCCAGCTTACAGGCAAAGGCTGTGTGTGTGTGTGTGTGTGTGTGTGTGTGTGTGTGTGTGTGTGTGTGTGTGTGTGTGTGTGTGTGTTCTTTTATTTTGTTTGTGCTGGTTCTAAGGCTTGAACTCAGGGTCTGGGAGCTTCCAGCTTTTTCCAATCAAGCGCCACAGCTCTACTTCTGGCTTTTTCCTGGTTAATCAGAGATAAACAGACTCATGGACTTTCCCGCCTGGGAGGTTTCAAACAGCGATCCTCAGAGCTCAGCTTCCTGAGTAGCTAGGATGACAAGCGGGAGCCATCAGTGTCTGGTTGGCTGCTCCACTTTTATGGTGATGGCCAATTCTTTCAAACCCTCAGGAATCCCGCGATATTTAGAGGCAATAACTGCCATCTCTTAATTATCTGCCTTACTTTTGCTAAAGGACACTGCCCTGAAGTCATGGCTCTGGGTCACCACCGTGTGCATCTCCAGAGCTGGTTCTGTGCCCAGTGCCGGTGTCCTTGACCACTTCAGCATTTCACTTGACATTTCTGGGAAGTATGGATCATCCCAGCCTGGAATGTCGAGAACTGTCGGAAAAATCTTGACAAGTGCAAGGCTGTGAGCACATCTTGCACTTTTCCTTTTGATTATTAAGCAGAAACAAGTCCCCTGTGGGTTGAGTGACACCTGGTCCCACGGCAAAACCCACTTGTAAACGCTGGGTCATGGACGGGCACTGGTGCCTCACATCTGTTATCCTAGCGACTCAGGAAGGCTGAGATCTGAGAATCAAATGTGAACCAGCCTGGGCAGAAAAGTTTGTAAGACTTTATGTGTAAGAACGAGCAAAAAGCCAGAAGTAGTGCTGTGGCTCAAGTGGTAGAGCGCTAGCCTTGAGCTGAAGAGCTGAGGGACAGCGCCCAGGCCCAGAGTTTAGGGCTCATGGCTGGCAAAAAAAAAAAAGAGTGCAAGGCTCTGAGTTCAAGCCCTAGTATAGGCTCGTGCACACACACACACACACACACACACACACACACACACACACACACACACACACACACAGAGCTGGGCATTAAGGGGGAGCCCTATGATGTTGTCTTA
Organism: Dipodomys spectabilis; assembly: GCF_019054845.1. NCBI lineage: Eukaryota > Metazoa > Chordata > Mammalia > Rodentia > Heteromyidae > Dipodomys > Dipodomys spectabilis. The sequence goes on along the minus strand of NW_024870679.1, from coordinate 40,453,537 downwards.
TGGGTTATGATGGGTTGAAAGGAGGACCCGGAAAAGATATGTCTATAGCCTGACCTGTGAAATCTGCAAGTGTGACCTTATTTGGAAAAACCAGTGCTTGTGTCTGTTATGGAGCTAAGGGTCTGGAGCTGTCAAGATCGCCTGGATTGTCTGATGTCCAGGGCTCCGTCCAGGAGCCACACGAGAGAACCTAGATAGAAGACAAGAGAGCAAAGTGGCCTCAGGGACACAGGCCAGCCATGAGGAGCACCTAGAGCCACCAGAAGCCAGAAGAGGCAGGGAGCAGCTTCCCCCAGATCTGCTAAGGGGTGGCCGCTCCAGCCCTGTGCACACTTTGATTTTCCACTGCTGGCCTCCAGTCACCTGGGAGAAGGTGCTCTTCTGTTGTGTTATGCAGCATAATCAGTAGTAATTTGTTACACCAGCTGGGAACCCCAACATGGTGGTTCCAATCCGAGGTGGAGTCGGAGCTCTTGTGTATTGAACAGATTGCCAAAGCTGAGGACAAGCTCATACAGGTCAAGCCAGCACAAAGCAGAAAGAACTCACTCTGACACTCCCAAATGATCTTAAACCTGGGTGGAATGGCCCATGCCTGTAATCCCAGCACTTGGGAGTCTGAGGTATAGGAGTCTGGACTTGGAAGCCAGCCTAGGCTACCAGTATGACTGTCTTGAAAAGAGAAGAAAAGAGAAAGGAAATGAAAGGAGAAATGTAAGGAAAGAAAGAAAGAAAGAAGGAAAGAGAGAGAGAAAGAAAGGGGAGGGAGGGAGAAAGGAAGAAAGAGGAGGGAGGGAGAAAGGAAGGAAGAGGAGGGAGGGAGAAAGGAAGAAAGAGGAGGAAGGGAGAAAGGAAGGAAGGAAGGAAAGAAGCTGAAGAAGGGAGGGAGGGAGGGAGGGAGGGAGGAAAAAGAACCTTCTTGAATTGGTTCAAGGGCTCGTCCTGCAATGGCAGAGTGTGCTTGAGGTTGGGAACCCAAATCTCAGACCCAGATGAAGCAGGTTCTATCCCTGGCTTCACCATCCAGCAAACTGTGTAACCTGGGGCAACTTCCCTAAACGCTCTATGCCTCAGTTTCCCCATGTCCACCCTCCCCAGCTGCAGGGAGTTGTATGGATAGTCTAACATCACAGATATAAGCACCTGAGGTCCATTCTAGGGACATGTCATGAAGACAAAAGAAGGGTCTCCAGTGACGAAACTCACTTGAACCGGAAGCGATGTGAACTGGGAAAATCCGGTAGACTCCAGCATGCCCCAGCTGAGCCTGCAGGCGTGCCCTCAGTGGGAACCGTGCAACCCTCCTGAGCCAACCTGCATGAAGACCAGATTAGACCAGTCAAAACAGGATTAGAACAGTCTGGAATCCATGCACGGGGCTGTCTCCGCTCTGTGCACATCAGTTGGCAGAGCTGCAAACAGACTCCCACTCCCCACAGGACCGGCAGCCAGGGCCCAGGGCAGAAGAGGGCCACGGAAGCTGACTCAGAAAGCAGACAGACATGGGATTGCTGCTAAAAGAAACACTTAAATTCCTATGGCAGCTTGTACCTAACATGCCGGAAACCAACTTGATGTGAACTCAACAAGAGACAGGGACTTCCAAGGGGCTCACGAGACCCACGCTTAAGAAACACAGTTATGCCAGGTACCAGTGGTTCACGCCTGTAATCCTAGTTACTCAGGAGGCTGAGATTGGAGGATCACAGTTCAAAGTCAGCTTGGACAGGAAAGTCCGTGAGACTCTTATCTCCAATTTACCACCAGAAAACTGGAAGTGGTGCTGTGGTTCAAGTGGTAGAGCACTAGCCTTGAGCTGAAGAGCTGAGGGACAGTGTCCAGGTCCAGAGCTTAAACCCCCACAAATAACAACAACAACAACAACAAAAAGTCTCACAGGGACACTCTTACTTGCCCCTCCCTCCTAGAGATCACTTGCTTTTTGTTTTCCCTTTAGTTTGAATTTTGGGCTTTGCATCTCCTAGCCAGTGCTCTACCACTTGAACCACAACTCCAGACCAATTTTGCATTGTCATCTCCTGAGATTCTTTATACAAGTACAAAAAATGCTTACATAGTCTTTGTACTGTGTTCACATAAAGCTAACAAAATGCTCCAGGCGCTGCCTTTTGTTACAGTCACACGTTCTAGAGATCTCCATCTGCGATGCAAGTGCCTCCAGCTTCTTACACCAATTGATAACATCCTATCACACGAATGGAACGAGTTCACTTGCCCAGCCCCCTGTTGGTAGACATCAGAGTTGATTCTGGGTTTTATTTAGTACTAGGGATTGAATCTAGGGCCTGGTTCATTCTAAGCATGTGCTCTACTTCTGAGCTTTACTCTCAGCCTCAGAGTCATAGTTGTTATTTTGGCATCACTGACAGAGCTAGGATAAGCAATGGTGTAATTCACTGCTTCACAGTGAGCAAGAAAGTGGACTGAAGGTTTTGTATTAGTTTTCTATCGCTGCATAATGGCTGGCCATAAACTCAGCAGTGATGAGTTTGAAGTCTACAGGTAGAAAGTCTGGCTTGGCATGCGTTGATTAGGCAAAATCAAGGTATGGGCCATGGGTATGGGTATGCAGGCTCTGGGGAAAAATAAAGCTATTTGTAAGCTCATTCTTGGATGCATTTGTTTCTGTATAGACCTGAGGTCCCGGCTGTCTTTCTGGCTATTAGCTGGAGGCCCCTCAGCTCCCATGGGGTGCTCACAGGCTTTGTCAAGGGGCTCCCTTCAACTCAGAGCCAGAAATGGCACAATGGGTCTTTCTCATGTTCCAAATCAATAAGCTTTTGGATCTGGGGAAAACTCAATGCTTTCAAAAGGCTCACCTGATAAGGCTCAGCCCACCCAGGATAATCTCTTAATCTAAGGTGAATTGTCTTGGGATCTTACCTATATCTACAGGATTTCTTTGACCAGGTCTTGAGATCTAATCATTGAGGTCACATTCTCATTGTGTTTATATGTACACACACACACACACACACACACACACACACAGGCAGGAGATCACATGAAGAGAAAGCCAGTGGGGGTGACCTGGAGCTCTGCCTACCTCAGGCGTCTTTGCCGCTTTGGTAGATAGTGCCATCTTGTCTCTTGTAGGGTTAGTTGCTCGAAGGTTCTCCTCACTTCCAGTAATGATGTGAGTGCCTGCGTCTCCATGAGCTGCCCCAAGAATGTTATCAAGCCTTTGGATTTCTGCCAATCCGATAGGAGAGAAATGGAATGTCAATGTATTCTTAATTGTGTTTATCCTCTTATAAATAGGCTAAGCATTCCTTCAAAAGCATAAGAGCCATTTTTATTTCTATTTAAGTCTTCTAGTTCTGTGTCCCAAAAACGTCTAAATCAAAAAAGAATCAGAAAGCCTCCGATGTTTTCTTTTACTGCTTTTATGGATCTTTTTTCCTTCCTTCCTTCCTTCCTTCCTTCCTTCCTTCCTTCCTTCCTTCCTTCCTTCCTTCCTTCCTTCCTCCTTCCTTCCTTCCTTCCTTCCTTCCTTCCTTCCTTCCTTCCTTCCTTCCTTCCTTCCTTCCTTCCTGTCTGTCTGTCTTTCTTCCTTCCTTCCCTTCTTTCTTCTCTTTTTGAGAAAGCATCTTGCTATATAGTTCAGGCTGGACTTGAACTTGAGATTCAGGAATTTCAAGTATTCAGCCCTACCAGAAATCCTAGCCTGCTCCAACTTCCTCCTGGCCTCCAGCATCTGGCTTAATGGGTACACTGCTTCTCTGAGGAACCTCAGAGGTGGGGGAGGGCAGACCATCGCCAGTCTGGGAGAGAGACAGCAGCAGGGGAGAGAGAGTAGGCAAGGAGGAACTTGTGTCTGAGTTGAACCTTAAGGATGAGGGGAAATGTGAAGTAGAGATGGGGAGAGAGAGACATGTCAGCATCGGCTGCAAAGGCAGGCAGGTGGGGAAACCCTGGGAGCCTAGCCTGGAGAAGATTTAATGGACCATAGGTCCTCACAGGTAGGAACAGGGCATGACTTATTTCTGTGTTCGGTGCCAGAGGAGGCATCAAACAGAGTTTGATGAATGAAATAAAGCAGAGGGAAATGAGGCTTCAGATGCTAAGCTAAATCATCGCCTCTTTATTCTGACAGTTGGAAGCAAAGACCTCCACCAAAAAAGCAGCTCTGGATTGTGTCATGGCAGAGCCTGGCACTCCTGGCACACCACTGCCCTCATGTGGCCACGATAGGAATTGTCCAAGACCAACCTCCAGTGCTGGGTTCCACAAAAGCCATACTGTAGAATTAGCTCAGAGTGGACTTCAGCCAGCCTTAGATTTTTAAATTCCTAGGCAGTTTGGGTAATCTCAAACCTTAAACTTGGACTGAGGTGACCCCAGATCATTTGCATTTTTGGATCCTGAAAGAAGCAAATAGAAATCTTTGGAAGGAGATGCCTAGAGTTTACATTAGTTACACAAATAAGTTTTCAAGTGCACTGGTGAAAGGTAGGTGTACAGGAATAAAAGACAGGTCAAGGACCTGGCAACAAAAGAATCAAACATAGGATTGTTTCACAGGCAGTGTGAAACATCTATGCTTAAATAAACAAAAGATCAGCTTGGAAACATACTTACAAGAAACAGGAGGGGCTGGGAAGGTGGCTCAGTGGTAGAGCGCTTGCTCTGCATGCCTGAGGCCCTGGGTTCGATTCCTCAGCACCACATAAGCAAAAAGAAAAAGCCGGAAGTGGCGCTGTGTTTCAAGTGGTAGAGTGCTAGCCTTGAGCTGAAGAGCTGAGGGACAGAGTCCAGGCCCAGAGTTCAGGCGCCATGACTGGACCCCCCAAAAAAAGAAACAGGGGGCGGGGGGAGGCTGGGAAGGGATGTGAAGGGTAAACAAAAGAGGAGGCTGCAATGCTTGATAAGAAATGTACTCATTATCTTGCCCATGTAATTGTAACCCCTCTGTACAGTATGTTCACAATAAAAAATTTAAAAAATTAAAAAAAAAGAAACAGGAAAACTAAAAAGTTGTCAGTTGGTTTGGAAGGAGACACATTAAAATTCTTAGAATAACACAACAATTAAAGTGCAGAATTAAAGACAAAATTAAAACAGATGGATTGTAACAAATCAGAACAATCTAGAATGTGCATGAGAAAATAGGGTATATAAAAATTATTTAAGGTGGCTGCTGGTAAGTCATACCTATAATCATAGCTACTCAGGAGGCTGAGATCTCTAGGATTATAGTTTGAAGCCAACCCAGGTAGACAATTCCACAAGATTCTTACTTCTAGTTAGTTAGCAAAAAGCCAGAACTGGAGGTATGGTTCAAATGGTAGCATACCAACTGAACAGAAAATCTCAGCTAGAGCTCAAAGACCTGAGTTTAAGTCTCAGTACCACCACACACAAAAAAGAAAATGTGTGTGTGTGTGTGTGTGTGTGTGTGTGTGTGTGTGTATACTGACTATACAGACTTTCAAGTTCATAAGTACGGCTTAACCAAAATTGACCCTTGGAAGTGGCGCTGTGGCTCAAGTGGTAGAACACTAGCCTTGAGCTGAAGAGGTGAGGGACAGCGCCCAGGCCCAGAGTTCCAGCCTCACAAATGAAAAAAATAATATATATATAATATATATATATAATATATATATATATATATGACCCTATTCTGGGGTTATAAAACAAATCTCAGGCTATGTTATGGATCATAATTCAATTAAACTGGAAAACAATAACAGAAATACAGATCATTCAAGGTTTGGAAATTAAACAATATATTGCCAAATAATCCATAAGTCAAAGAAGTCAGAAGAAAAAGAATTTTAAAATATTGAATTATAATTAAGACAAAAATGTATGAAAATTTATGACTGTAACTGTTTAGATTTCAGGGATAGTAGAAAACAAGAAAGATTAAAATGCAACAACAAAAAGAGGAATAGCTTAAAGAAGGAGGGGGAAGACAAAAAAAAAGCGCAAATTAAGGCCAGTTTAAGTGAAAAATGGGAACAAGTAAAAATAGAAAACACACAATAGAGGATAATAAAAGTTTAAAGTTGGGTCTTTGAAGAAATTACCAAAATGGGTAAACCCCTAGCAAGAATAAATAAAAAGATAACTACCACCACCACTACAGCAACCAAAACCCAAATGCTACCAACATCAGGATGCCAGAAAGAGCATTGTTCCTGAGTCTACCATTTAATGTTTTTTTTTAAAAGAATAAGGGAATGCTATAAATTACTTTACACTAGTAGATTTAATTTAGATAAAGTCAATAAGTTCCTTGAAAGAAACTGAGGCAGTCACAGGGTCCCTGGTTGCCAAGGCAACTGGTAGATGTACTCTCCATGGTTACCAGGGCCACTGGCAAAACAAAATCTATTCAAAGGCCTGCCCCTGGCTTTCGAAGAAATGCCAGAAGCCACCAAATGTCTCTAATTAGAAGGCTGATAAAAAATTCCTCGGGCCAGAAAAAACTGACTGAAAGCCAAGCTGGGCAAAACAGTTCCTGAGACCCTACCTCAAACTAAAATGCAAGGGTGGTGGTGTGGCTCAGCAGCAAGAGCATCTATGTAGCAAGCAGGGGGCACTGAGCCGGAATCCCAGAACCACTAATAGAGCGAGTAAAGATTTTGTTAAAAATTAAAATAGGCTGGGCGCCGGAGGCTCACACCTGTGGTCTTAGCTCCTCAAGAGGCTGAAATCTGAGGATCTAAGTTCAAAGCCAGCTCAGGAAAGAAAGTCTTTGAGATTCGTCACCATTTGACCAAGCCACCTTTGTTATTAATCCTTGTAAGCAAGGGTTATGGTTTCAAAATCTCTCAAGTGACCCAGCTCATTTTACCTTTCAAACCCTCCCCTCGCCTCTGAGCCTCATTGTTGTTGCAAGGACATTCCATTTGCAGTGTTGTTTCCATCCCAATTAAACTTCATTGATCTTCAGAGACCCCCACACACACACCCATTGTTATTTAGGTGGACATGCCTAGTGAACTGCTCCTCTGGATTCTGGTGCAGCAGATTTATCTCAGCCAGTGAAGTATTAGCTGGCTTGAAACAAGAAGATAAACTTCTTGGCTTTGGTGAGCCCAGCCCCCAGGTAAAGTGATCTGCTTAGCGTGGCCAGCTGTGTTGGCCATCCCAGACTGGACTGCAGCGGGAGGTGCAGTGTTAAGTGGTTTTCAGCAACCCCTGGTTGCAAAAGCAAGGTCTAGACATGCCTAGCCCAGATCACCCTGGACCGGGAGCCAACAGGTGCTTCTGTTTTAAGCCATTGATTCTGTACTGGTTGTTGTATGGTGTTAGGTCATGGAAACAAAAGTTGGACAGCCATTTCACAAAAGATTTCTGCAGGGCCAACCTAGCACATGATAAGGTATTTGATACATTAGATGTTAGGGAACATCAAATTAACTTCCAACTAAAACCACGGTGCACCAGCTGGTGGTGATCAGGAGACCTACATAGAAGGATCTCAAGTTTGAGGCCAGCCTGAGCTACATAGTGAGACACTGCCTCAAAAAGTAAATAAAACAGTACTAGGTTCCAGTGGCCCATGCTTGTAATCCTGGCAAGTCTGGAGGCTGAGATCTGAGGATCAAAGTTTGAAGGCGGCCAGGGCGCAAAAGTGCATGAGACATTTATCTCCAATTAACAAGCAAAAATTGAGCTGTGGCTCAAGTGGCAGACAGCTCACCTTGAACAAAAGTACTAAAGGGACAGTGCCTAGGCAATGAGTGTAAGCCCATGTGCACATGTGTGTGCACAGAGAGAAGAGTTCACTGTCAGCAGCAGACAAAACCACAAATACACAATTAACATGACATCAGCTACAAAGCAAGACTGATCCCACTGTGTCCCATTCTCCCCTATGAGCTCCTATGCCCAGCCTTATCCTATCCTGATCAGGTCTTTGATTGTTTACTCCATGGCAGGAGTTCCTGCTATCATTATGGAAATGATCTCCATGCTGCCTTCAAACCAGTCACATCTGTTAGCGGTTAAGCTTTAATTTCCATAGAAGAACAGTAATTTCTTTGTTGTTGTTGGTGGTGGTGGTGTATATATGTCTGACAGTCTTAGGGCTTGAACTCAGGGCCTAGTAGCTGTCCTTGAGCTTCTTGTGCTCAAGGCTAGTGCTCTACAACTTGAGCCACAGCTCTACTTCTGGCTTTTTGTGGTTAATTGGAGATAAGAGTCTCAAGGACTTTCTTTCCTGGGCTGGCTTCCAACTGCCCATCCTCAGATCTCAGCCTCTTAAGTAGCTAGGATTACAGGCATGAGCCACCCTGGTGCCTGGCTAGTAATAACTTTTTATCATCAGGCAAGGTTGAAGTTGCATAAGACAAGAGAAGATAGAGGGTCGAGGAGGGTGGTCAGCTAGGTGGGGGCTGATCAGCACCTGAGGAAGGATGCTGTTCATGGCTCTGCCTCAGCTCTGGGCTGAGGCATGGGCTCAACCTCACTGGCCACCCTGTTCCTGAACCCACCCAGAGCTTACAGCCCTGTGGCTCCTTCTGGGGTCATCTCTCCAGCCTCCTATCCTGTTTGATCTCTCAGTGTCATCTGCTTCTGACACTGAATTCTGTCGCAGCTCCCATCACAACCTATCCTTCTCTGATTTGTTTATTTCCTTCTATTTCCTAGCTTCCTTTCAATCATCTCTCCTGGATCCAATCACAAAGGTGCAAGGTGGCAAGGTTGCCAGTAGGTGGCAGTAAGTCACAATGATTAAACATGAACCCTGTTTTCTCCCCTCCCACTCCGCCCCCCCCTCCCCTGGGGATGCACAAGTACCCTGGCCCTGGATGGAGGGAGTCAGCCATCTGACATTTGAGCAAACCCCAGCTCTGACATGTAATAGTTAGACAACTCGGGGCTGGGAAGGTGGCTCAGTGGTAGAGCGCTTGCCTTGCATGCATGAGGTGCTAGATTCGATTCCTCATTCCCATATAAGCAGAAAAAGCCGGAAGTGGTGCTGTAGCTCAAGTGGTAGAGTGCTAGCCTTGAGCTGAAGAGCTAAGGGACAGTGCCCAGGCCCAGAGTTCAGGCCCCACAACCGGCAAAAAAACAGACAACTCATGGTAAGTGGGATTATTGTGAAGTCTCCAGTGAGTAAAAACTACCATTGGACCAGAAGTGGGCAGAACAAGCTTTGAAGGCTGCAGGGGCTTGCCTTCCTCCCTCCCCTCCCTCCTTCCCTTTTTCCCTCCCTCCTTCCTTCCTTCCTTCCTTCCTTCCTTCTTTCCTTCCTTCCTTCCTCCCCTCCTTCCTTCCCTTCCTCCTTCCTTCCTTCCTTCCTCCTTCCTTCCTTCCTTCTTTTCTCTTTCTTTCACTCTCCCTTATTCTCTCACTCTCTTTCTCTCTCAATCCTAGAGATCAAATACAGGCATTCTCAAATGCTAGACAAGTACTTTATGGCTGAGCCATACCCCAGCCCCTTCTTGCTTTTCTTCAACACTCTCCACCTGGCCTGCGGCCTCGCTGTTCCTCATGCTGGATTTCCAAGCTGCTACTCACATGACTTCTTTGCTTGCTTTCCCCAGGTCTTGATTCCTGCCTCAACTCCCTCAGAGAGGCCTCTGACCCCCTGAGCCCCTCACAGCCCTCTATTGCTCGCTACCCCTGGCTGTGTTTCAGTTTCCTCTCAGCCTTGCTTTCCACTGCATTTGGTCATTTATTTATGTTTCGTTTAGTCTGTCTTTGGTCACCTGGAAGATGAGCTCTACAATGTGGGTTCTGTCTGGCTTGTCCATGTGTCACCTGTGCCAAGACAGTATCAGAAAGATGAGGCCCTCACATTGCTACTGAGTGAATGGATGGATGGAAGACAGATGGACAGGTGGACAACGGATGGATCGCTGAGGGATGGTTGAAGGATGGATGGGTAGATGGGTAGACAGACAGGCAGATGGGTGGATGGGTGGGTGGATGATAGATTCGCACAAGTCCCACAGGACTAACAAAATTCGCCAACGTTCATCTCCTGCACTCACGCATGACTTTGTTTTCTCTAAAGCCCACTCCTGTTCGCATTTACAAACATCTGTGAGTGTGGGGTCAGTGTTTCCACTCCCGATTCTCAGGCTGGGGAGGGCGTTGCCCAGTGAGCATCATGCTGTCCTGAAAGCTGTCCAGATCTTCTGCTTCCCGTGCAAAGTGTCTGCAGCCATTCCTCCTCTTATTCCTGGGGTACAATGCTTTCCAGTCTAAGGATGCTGGAAGGTTCCTCGGCCTTGCCTGGGTGGCAACCATGATGCTGACCAGGGAAGTGGGAGGACTTGAGGGCTGTGGGAGGGCGAAGGCCTCATCAGCCAAGCTTGGAAGACGCCCCTGGGGCAGTGGCTTGGCCTGTGGGGTCCCCTCCCCCTGCAGGCTGCCCCTCTGCCAACTTCCTACCCTGTAGGACACAATTCTCTTTTTGAGCCTACAATTCCCCCAAATACTGTCTTTGAAGTGTAAAAAATGCCATGGCCAGCAGGGGACGCTGGTGAGCTGGCAAAAGTTCTCGGTTCCCCAGGGACCCACAGTCTAGCTGGTTAGGGGCTGGTGAGGGGCTGCCTGGTGTTTCAGAGGCACATAGGGTGACAACATCTCCGTATCTCAAATGTGGCCCCGACAGTGCAGAAGCAGCCTGCTCCCTCCAAGAACCCTCCTGCCCCAAGCTTCCCCCCACGCGGGCGGGCACACCAGCAGCTGGACCGGCTCTGTTCTGACCTCGTCCTGCCGAAGATGCTGTCTCCAGCAAGCTCCTGTGAAAAAAGGCGGTGCCATTGGGGTGTGTCATAGATCCCCTCCCCCTCCTCAGGCAGAAAGAATCCCCGGGACCGTGGGGAAGCCTGGGACTGGTGGGGGGCTCATCGGAGAACCCGGGAGCCAGTGCCAGAGGTCAGAGTAGATAGGACTTGGGAGGGTCGCATTGAGGACCTGCAGTGAGCTCTGAGGCTGCCTCATGTAGTCCCAAGGTAACAAAGGCCTAGCTTGGGTCAAACACATAGGCAGAGGCCAGTGTCAAATGCAGCCAGTTACACTGGGCCTCACCAGGGCCAGTGGGGACGCAGGGCATCTCCCAGGCCTGGGACCTCCAAGCTCCTATAAGATACCCCCACTGCCTGCCCCCTGCTGCTCCCCCACCCCCACCCCGCACCTGAGCTGGGGGCTCATGGCATAGCAGGTAGCAGCAGGTTGGAAGCCATTGAAGGTGGAGCTCATGGAGCTGGTGTAGGCGCCCATGGAGGGGAAAATGAGCCAGTCGCCTACGTCCAGCTTAGGAAGCTGCACATCGTCCAGGAAGAGCCTGTCAAAGGCATCGCATGTGGGTCCGTAGAGGGTGCAGGGGAAGAGGGGGGGCTTGGAAAGGAACTCCTGTGGGGAGCAAGGAGAGGGGCACTCAGAGGAGAAAGAATACAATAGGTCCCCCCCCCCCTCCCCCCGACCCCAGCTCTCCCTGGGTGGGCGGAGGCATGAGTCTGAGGACGGCTAGCAAGGACACCGCCATTTATCCAGTCACAGTGATCCATGACTGAGCGGCCACCCATGCCAGGCAGTCGGCTCTGCCTTTGGGATCAATGCTGAACCAAACAAAGGCCTTGTCCTCACCGAGCTCATACTTTATACAACACGTCCTGGCCCTGCCAGGGGAGAATTTCTCCAATCTCCACTCCGAGTTCAAGGTCCCAGAGTTAACTGTGCATTGTCATCACCCAGGGTTGCTGTTTTTTAATTTTTTGTATATATAAGGATTGATAGCCAGGTCTATGCTTCTGAGACATTCTGATGTCTGGTCTGAGCAGTGAGGGCTTTTTTTTTGGAGGGGAGACATACATAAAAGTGTGTGTATCCATTCAAAAGCTTGAATTCAAGGCCTGAGTGCTGTCACTTAGATTTTTTTTCAAAGCTGGTGCACTATACTTGAGCCATGCCCCCACTTCCAGCTTTTTGCTGGTTAATGGAAGATTACAGGTCTTCCTGGGCTGGTTTTGAACCATGATCCTCAGATCTCAGTCTGTTAAATAGCTAGATTATAGGTGTGAGTCTCTGGAGCCCAGCAGTGGGGGGCTTTTTAAAGCTTCCTGAGTGACTATCACAAAAAGCAGAGAGGGCTGGGAAGGTGCTCAGTGGTAGAGCGCTTGCCTTGCATGCCTGAGGCCCTGGGTTCGATTCCTCAGCACCACATAAGCAAAAAGAAAAAAGCTGGAAGTGGCGCTGTGGCTCCAGTGGTAGAGCGCTAGCCTTGAGCTGAAGAGCTGAGGGACAGCGCCCAGGCCCAGAGTTCAGGCCCCACGACCGGACCAAAAAAAAAAAAGAAACAAAAAGCAGAGAGCTGCTACATCTCCATTGTTCAAGGATCCTGGAAACATAACCACACACATACACACTCACACAAGCACCCATGTACACACATGGAATACATACACAGAGATACACCCAGAAACATCTGTTTCTAAATGTTGCTGCTTCAGGACAACTATACATCATCCACAGACTCACACACCTGTGCAAGTGTGAGTGGATCGGCCACACACATAGATGTACACACACACTTTCTTGTATATACATCTGGTGTGATTGTCGGCAGAGCTGGGAACATCCTGAACCCCCCACCCCCCACCTCATCTCTCAGGGCACAGGGCTGGACTTGATGACCTCAGGACCCAAGAGGCCCCCCCCCTTACCTTTGCCACGATGGGTGTCTTGGGGACAGCCTCCCGGAGGAAGATTCGGAAGACGCCATAGTGGCCATCATTGAGGTAGTAGATCAGCTTCCTGAGGCCTCCTGGGGAATGGGCTGGAGTGGGCGGGGCTTGGGCCATCCCTTGCCCTCCCTCACCTCCTGAACAAGGCCTCCGCCCCAGGAGTTCCTGCCCAGATTCCTCCCTCTCCTCCCTCCCATGCTTGACTCAGAGCCTGTACCAGGCCTCCACTCTCAGGCCTGGGATCTCTAAGTTCAGCCACTGGGTCTCGTGAGAGACCCCCACTGCTCTGCCCTCTGTGTTCCAGCATAGCTCATAGGTGCTGAAACCCCACCATTATTCCAAGAGAATTAAATAAATCCGCTTAACAACACACTCCCCACCTTATAGTTGGGGAAACTGAGTCTTGCAGAAGTCCACAAGAGAATCTGAGCTAGGATCCTTCCTGAATCTTCATCTTTCTTCTTGGACCAGTGTTCTGAGCACCTGCTGTGTGATGCAGAACAGAACCAATGGCCTCTGTGTAATGGATTGCTCATTTCTGTGTCCTTTCTCCATGGGATGCTTGTAGTAATTGTATTTTCGTGTATGTGTGTGTGTGTGTGTATGTGCACACGTGCATGGATGTGCATGTACATGCCAGTCCTGGGGCTCGAACTCAGAGCCTAGGAGCTGTCTCTGACTGTTTGTGCTCAAGGCTAGCACTCTACCACATGAGCCACAGCTCCACTTGTGGTTTTGGGTGTTTAATTGGAGATAAGAATGTCATGGATCCTGTGGCCCAAGCTGGCTTCAACCTATGATCCTCAAATCTCAGCCTCTTGAGTAGCTAGGATTACAGGTGTGAGCCAGCAGGAACAGGCTTTGTGAACTATATTCTGCAGGTGACACATTTCTCTGTATGATACAGACTCACTGACTGCTCAGGAAGTGAATACCTGGGTTTCTGGACTTCCCCTCCCTGTCTACTAGAGAACATAAACCAGTGATGCTGAGCTGGGTGTGGTTGTACCTACCTATAGCCCAGCAGCTGGGAGGAGGATCTTGAGTCAGCCTGGGCTATATAGTAAGACCTTCTCTTAAGAAACAGTGACACTGACAGGCTTATTTTACTACCCAATTCTAATCTTGTTTCCTCTATTAGATATGCAGGCATAGTGCCCAAATCCTGTGCACATCCTCTCTGCCAGACCTGGGGACACTGCAATGTTGCCAGCTCTCCCCTCCCTCCCACCCCCAAGGGGCTACCTACCAGGCATCCGCACCTACCGGGCATGTGCACGGCCTTCTTAGCGATGATGTTCACGGCCGTGGTGCAGATGGGCTCCGCGTAGAAGCAGCCGGGCTCTGCCATGACTTTCACGCCAGTCTCCTCTGGGAAGGTCTGGGCTAGGGCAGCTCTGATCACTCTTGCCATCTGTGGGGACAGATCCGGCCTCCATGAAGATGTCCGTCCCTGTGCATTGAGCTTGGCACTTTAGAACGTATGCTCAGGCCCCTCGATGAGGAGGCAACAGATGCAAACACCCCTCTGCCCCTCTGAGCAGCGTGAAGGTGCAATTATTTCAGCCAACACAGGCTCAGCAATGAGGGAACGCTCCCTGGATCTGGAGGACTGTAAACTTCTGCCTGAAGAACCAAGGCTAGCAGCCAAAACACCTAAAGGCCGTGGGCCCTCTGCAGATGCATGCTCAGACACACACACCTACCTTTGCACTGTAAGACAAAAGAGTGCTCACCAGGCCGGGCCCAATGGCTCAAGCCTATAATCCTAGCTCTTTGGCAGGCAGAGATCATGGGCTGGAGGGTCTAGGTCAGCCCAGGCCAAGAGAAGAGTCTGAATGACCCCATCTCAACCAATGGCTTTGTGCACCTGTTACCCTGGCTACAGAGGAAGTGCAGTGGACCTGCCTGCCATCCCCAGCGGGGCAGAGGTCAGAGGACGGCAGGTCAGGCAGGCCTGGAATTATTATTTTATTTTATTTTATTTTATTTCGGTCATGGGGCTTGAACTCTGGGCCTGGGCACTGTCCCTGAGTTCTTCAGCTCAAGGTGAGTGAGCACTCTACCACTTGAGCCACAGCACCATTTCCAGTTTTCTGGTTTATTGGAGATAAGAGTTTCACGGCTTTTCTTGCCCAGGCTGGCTTTGAACCGTGATCCTCAGATCTCAGCTTCCTGGGTAGCTAGGATTATAGGCATAAGCCACCAGCACCTTGGAATTTTTTTTAAGGCCCTATTTCAAAAATATTCAATGCGGGCTGGGAAGGTGGCTCAGTGGTAGAGTGCTTGCCTTGCATGCCTGAGGCCCTGGGTTCGATTCCTCAGCACCACATAAAGAAAAAAGCCGGAAGTGGCACTGTGGCTCAAGTGGTAGAGCGTTAGCCTTGAGCTGAAGAGCTGAGGGACAGCGCCCAGGCCCAGAGTTCAGGCCCCACGACCGGACCCCAAAAAAAAAAAAAATTCAATGCAAGAAGTTGCTAGAGGGGTTGGGATGTAGCTCAAGTGGTGGAGTGCTTGCTTAAGTACCACCAAAACTATATTGTGTGTGTATAGGCAAAGATGTACATATAGAGAGAGATAAATAGTTCTTGACCATATATATATAATATATATATATATATGGTAGATATATGCACGCAACAGAGGGAAGCCAGGAGGAGGAACAGAATAAGTGGGAAATAGAACAACACACAACAAAGGGGCCCATCAGCTACAGTGGACATAGAAGAAAAAGAACTAAGCAACCCAAAAATAGCGATAGGATGGGAGGAATGAGAGGGAAAGAGGGAACAGCCCACACTAAGCAAAAGGAAAGAAATGCAATCATCACCTGATGTGGAAGAAATAATTTATATTGTCAAAGCACTAGAATTCACAGACTTTATAGACCATGATAATCATAATTTGCCTTGTGAAAGTTAAAATGTGTTTGTGACTTTAACTATGTATCACTATTCCACAATACTGTGAAATATGTGAAATTTATGTAATTACCTATCTCAATTTAAAAAAAGTAGGAGAAGGGACGGGTTAAGAGGGATAATGCTGTCAGATGCCTTGTACTCATATGCTGTTCTGTAGAATGGGAACTTCTTTGTACAACTACTTAAAGATAATAGTAATAATAAAGTTTAAAAAGAGATAAATATACACATACATGCATACATATATGTATATGTATTATGTAAGTGTGTGTGTGTGTGTGTGTGTGTGTGTGCGCGTGCGCGCAGAGGTGTGGAAATTGAGTGCCAATGGCTCACATCTAAGATCCTAGCTACCCTGAAGGCTGAAATCCAAAGGTTAAAGGTGAGAAGCCACCCTAAGAAAATCTCCAAGATTCGATCTCCCAAATAATCAGAAAAAAAGTCAGTCCAGAGACATGCTTCAAGTGGTAGAGGGCCAGCCAAGCAAGCAAAGCAAGTATGAGGCCTTGAGTCTGAACCCCAGTACCAGCAAAAGCAAGTTGCTGGGGGCATGGCTCCAGTAGCAAAGCACCTGCATAGCAAGTGTAAAGCTTTGAGTCCAGTCTTTAGCATTTCCTTTCTCAGAGACAAGATCTCTGACCAAAGATGAGCCCCAGTGCCTGCATACAAGTCAAGATTTCACAAGCCTTCCCCTCACACACACACACTCACACACACACACACACACACACACACACACACACACACACACACACACACACAGGCTTCTACCCACTGTCCTCCACTTCGGGCGGTCCTCTCACCTCCTCAAACCTGGCTTCGGAGCCCTCTGCTCCAGGAAATCCCCCTCCCAGATCCAAGAGGTTCATGTCATGGCCAGCCTCACGGCCCATCTCAAACACTAGCTGGCAGTCCGCAATGGCCTGGGCGAAGCTCTGGGGTGTGTGGCAGTCGGAGCCCACATGAAAGCTGAGCAGGCCGTGGCCAGGGGCATGGGAGACACACGGGTGGAACTGTGGTTAGAAACACCCACTCGGGCGGTACAGAACAGCGCAGGTCAGGCAGCTCAACGCACTACAAATCCAGGACCTCAGCTAGACACCCTCCCCACATGACCATGGAGTAGGGGACTCATGCCTGGGCCGCTGCTCCTCAGAGGACATAGCATCAACACTCCCATCCAGTGCTCCCAGAGGCTGGGTGAATCACCAAGGCCAACAGACTGAGGCCAGGCAAGCAAGCTGTCCTCCTCCTTGGGTTCAAGGGGCACCAAGACACTAAAGAGTCAAGATCAAGTGCCCTCATGGAACCGTGTGTGTGTGTGTGTGTGTGTGTGTGTGTGTGTGTGAGAGAGAGAGAGAGAGAGAGAGAGAGAGAGAGAGAGATCACCTGGAGTAAGGAGCGTCTATGAGGCCAGGGCAGCCCTGGCCAGCCAGGGCATACACTAGTCAAGGGCTCGGGGTGGGCAGTGGAAGCAGAACTCTTGCCCCCATGCAGGACAAGTGTGCTCCATGCAGGACTTACGTGTCTCCAACCACAGCCAGCCCAAGCCCTCTGGCAGATGTGAGCAGGTGTCCACATTCCTCCAGGCTGGCCCCAAACTTGCCACTGAGGGGTTAGGTGCTCTGGCTGTGCTGAGTCTGGATCCAGAGAAGCAGCCTGCAGGAGGGGCACAGAGGGGGCAGGGGTGCACAGGACCGGGAGCCCCACCCACCTCCCCACCAGCCCCAGCCAGGGCCATCTGCACTACCAGCCACGAAGCCCCAGGAGTAAACCCACAAACTAGGCACAGGGTACAGCAAGTAGGAAAAGGCTAAAACTATAAATAGACGTTCTTCAGGCTCTTGTGCTACAGAATCAGAGACATTAAGCTTCTTTCCCACAGCCACCCAGTGGGTGATGGATGAATCTGAAATGGGAGCCCTGCCGTGACTCCAGTGTGAGTACTTTTCTCATGACATGGCAAATGCCAGGTGTCATGTCAGGCTCTGTCCGCGTCTGTGCACAGACCCCAGGGTTTATTTGGCAGAGACAAACACCAGGGAAGGTGCTGGGCCCAAGGACCCAAACTCTGGTGCTTGCTCATTTGCCTGCCCTTGCCCTGGGGCTGCCTGGGGACTGCCTTCTACCCTGTGGCTGTCTCCACCCACCCCTGCCCCTCTCACCTGGCCCCTAGGTGGTGCTGAGCCACCTTGGTCAGCTCCTCCTCACAGTCAAAGGTCAGGAGCTGCACCCCATGGCGGGCAGCATACGGGATATGGGAAGCGGCCTTGTACGGGTTGGCGAAGATGATGCGAGAGGGGGCCACACCCAGGCCCAACACCTGCTCCAGCTCCCACTGCCAGGGGTGAACATTAGCGTTGGGGGTCTGCCAATGCTCTGCCTCTGTTTTTTGGGGACAGGAGCAATGGCCTATATCAATGAGACTGCCCTGACCAAACCCTCTGTTCTCTACCAGGGAGCACATTGGGAAATCATTGTCAGCCTTTTTGCCAGTCCTGGGGCTTGAACTCAGGGCTTGGGCACTGTCCCTGAGCTTCTTTGTGCTCAAGGCTAGCACTCTACCACTTGAGCCACAGTGCCACTTCTGGCTTTATCTGAGTAGTTTATTGGAGATAAGATTCTCACAGACTTTTCTGCCCCAACTGGCTTTGAACTGTGATCCTCAGATTCAGCCTCCTGAGTAGCTAGGATTACAAGTCTGAGCCACCAGCACCTGGCTCAGCCTCATTTTAAAGAGAAAGAAACTGAGGCTCAGGAAGGTGAAGTGGCTTTACCAACACCTGTGTACATCGACCCATGCTCAAGGCGAGAAGTATGTGCGCTCTGTTCCCTAGCTTAGGTGTAAGTACCGGTCACACAGCCCACTGCAATGAATAACCAAAGTTACTCATTCATTTGTTCCTTCAAAAATTCATTTGTAGCCAGGCACTGGTGGCTTACGTCTGTAATCCTAGCTACTCAGGAGGCCAAGATTTGAGGATGATAGTTTGAAGTCAGCCTGGGCAGGAAAGTCTGTGAAACTCTTATCTGAACCACCCAAAGAAATGGAAGTGGAGCTGTGGCTCAAGTGGTAGAGCACTAGCCTTGAGCTGAAGAGCTCAGAGACATTGCTCAGGCCCAGAGTTTAGGCCCCACCACCACCAACAACAAAAATTACAGACAAGAGCCACCAGTACCCAGCTAAAGATAATAATTAGAAAAAAAAACAACACTAACTAGGCACCAGCGGCTCATGCCTGTAATCAATCCTAGCTACTTAGGAGTCTGAGATCTAGAGGATCACATTTGAAACCAGCCTGGGCTTCAAACAGAGTCTTCAAGACTCTATTTTCAATTAACAGCAAAAAGCAGGGCTAGAGGAAGGCCTACAATGGTAGAGAACCAGCCCAGCAAACAAGCTGGGCAAACAAAAAACCCTGATCCCTGGTACTGGCAAACAAATAACAACAACAAAAAGAAATGTCCATTCCCGGGCATCGGTGGCTCACACCTATAATCATAGCTATTAGGGAGGCTGAGATCTGAGGATCACAGTTTAAAGCCAGCCTGGACAGGAAAGTCTGTGAGACTCTTATCTCCAATTAGCCACCAGAAAACTGGAAGTGGTGTTGTGGCTCAAGTGGTAGAGCGCTAGCCTTGAGCTGAAGAGCTGAAGGACAGCACCTAGGCCCAGAGTTCAAGCCCCACGACCAACCAAAAGAAAAAGGAGAAAAAAAAAAGAGAAATATCTACCTTCCAACATCTGCTTTGGGTGCTGTAGTTCCTAGTGCAGGCCCCCTCACCGTTGGTCTTTGCCCCCCAGGAAGCCACAGGCTTGTGGGGGAGTGAGTAGCCGCTGGTTACCTGGCTGGCACAGTCGAAGCCCGCGCCCAGGGTGGCCAGGACTCGCAACACCCAGGGGCTGCTATTGCCTTTCACAGCATAGAAGGGCTGGACTTGGAGCAGCGCCCGGCAGAAGGTCTCGTGGCAGCTGACCAGCATGTCCAGGTGGGCCACCATGAAGGGGTCTCGGTTGTCCTGCTGGGACAGGGACATCTCATTAAATCTTCTCAATGCCCTTGTTTCTCCCATTGTAGAGATGCGAAAGCCAACAGCTCAGCTAGGTGAATCACTGTCTCTCTGTCTTGGCAAAGAGATAGCTAGAGTCCTTTAACTCTTAAAGGCACAGGCATGGTAACATATACCTATAATCCCAGTTATTCAGAAGGTAGAGGTAGAGGTATCAAGACCCAAAAACAGCTGGGGCTGAGAAAAAAAAACCAACCTAAAAGCAAAAGGATTAGGGATGTGGTTCAAGTGGAAGAACATTTGACTAGCAAGCTCAAGGCTCTGAGTCCAATCTCCAGCACAGCTGAAAATAGAAGCTTAAAGTTGCACAGGAAGGTAATGGAATCTGTATCCGAAGTCATCTCAATGGGTAAATCCCAAGTGCTAGGCCTGGGGACTGGAGGGAACAAAACTTAGATAGGGACTTCCACCACAGCGGAAGTCTTATCTAAGCCATGAAACAGGAAGCCACCAAAGGAAGAACTGAGCCCTGCACCTCCCCTCCCATGGCTGCCTGCTTCCTTCGTACTGTGCCAGAGAGCTCCTGGATCTTCTTCAGGACCACCTGCTGGACAGATCCCCCAGGCTGCACGGTGATGTGCTCCAATGGCCACGGGCTTGTGGGTGGCTTCAGAATCTTTTCTGGGCCCCCAAGGGGGAAGTCCGAGGATCTAGTTGAGGCCCCTGCCAGGGACAGTTCAGGCATCCTGGAAAGAGATTATTTGAAGACTCAGCCTCCTCTCTTCCTCCTCCTCCTCTCTTTTCTCCTCCTCCTCCCCACCTTCCTCCTCTGCAGCCCCTTCCCCACTCAGCCTCACCACGCAGCCATGATGCCTTGCGTCCTCAGATGCACCCCTAGAAAGCTGTATCAAAGGGGTTCTTAGACCTCAGGTAAGTCCCTGTGGACAGAGCAGATCCCAGCTCTAACCTCAGGAGCAAGGACGGTCCTCCCCATCTGTCCCCACACACCCCACCCTCCCGCTCAGACCTCCAAGGCAGAGCACACCTCCCACGGTGTGCCCCTGCAACAGTGGGGTTCTTGTTGTGAGTGTCCCCCACAGTCAGAGCCCAGGGTACCCTGAAATCCTCCTGCCCCCTCCCAGGGCCCAGAGATGCCCAAATCGTGCTACAGACCAGGAGCAGGCATGCAAGCACAGAAATAGTCAAACTCCAAAGGGAGCCTGAGGTGGGGTCTCCCGGAGGAGTCACTGCCCTCTACCACAGATCAAAGGCTCTGCTCCATGTTTCTCCCAATGAACATGTGAGCCTGGCAGTCACTCAATATGTACCCATGTCCCACACCCTCTTCTTCACCTGGGTTTCACCTGCTGGCACCACCCCCCAGCACCTGGGAGGAGCTTTATTTACCTCTGGGTGTCAGCTGTCACCCACAGGCTCTCGCCCTCCCTTCAAGCTGGGACTCAAGTCCTAGGCTGTGCTTAAGCAGTACAACTCCTTGCTGTGCTGTAGTTATTTTTAAGATAGGCTCTCCCTTTTTGAGTAGGCCAGCAATCCTAAATAGGAGGATTGCAATCCTCCTTCTTATACTTCCACCACAGCTGGGGTGATAGGTGGGCACCACCATATTCAGCTACTGGTTGGGAGGAGGATCTCTCAAACTTTTTGCCTGGGCTGACTTTGAGCCAGTCCTCTGAATCTCTACCTCCTGAGTAGCTGGGATTGCAGGTGTGAGCCACTGTAGCTGGCTTGTCTGGTTGTAGGACTCAGCAGAGAATATATCTCAGCAAATTTTTGTAGAATAGTGAGAGGCAGGTCAGGGTGAACAGAGGGGTGAAGGAGGTCAAAATACTTTATGTACATGTGTGAAAATGGGACAGTGAAGCTTGTTTACGACTGGTTTGTGAAGGGTAGCGGAGAGAGGAGAGAGAGTAAAGGAGGGGATAAGTCTGATCAAGGTATATTGTATGCATATATAAGCATATCAAAATGCCCTAAGCTGGGGGTTTGAATCTAGTGGTAGAGCACTTTTCCTTTGCTTCTCCAGCCCTGAAACACACTAACTCCCTGCTGGGGCCCAGGGGCTTCCATCGTCTATCACCTGGCTCACCAACTCCCTGTGGTCAGTTGTCTCTGTTGTAAATAGTGGCAGTGGTTCCTTTTTTCTAACTTGTCCCTGTTGTCTTCCCCCTTCCCCTGCCCAAGTTGTTCTACCTGTTGCATAGCTGGCCCAGATAGAGGCCTGCCACACTGCCTCCCTGAGAAGACTTGGTGAGTTGCTTACACAGGGCACATCGTGTGGACATGTCTCATACTGAGTGACAGGCTGTGGTTTCGTTAGGAAATTCTGTCAATTGCAACAACACCGATGAATCCAGAAGGCATTTAGCTAAGTGAAATAAGCCAGTCACAGAGAGACATAGACCGTAGGATCTCAATTGTGGAATATAAAGGAGTTGTTCTCAGGCCTGGTAGCACATGCCTGTAATCCCAGTGACTCAGGAGTTGGAAGAGAGCCACAGAGGGGCAGCTGACAGGATACAGACAGCAGGCAGGAAAGGACGATGAACGTGGACTGTACGGACATTAGTTTGCGATATCCATTTATTTATTTTTATTTCTATAGGTTTTTGTTTCTTTATATTTATTAGATTTTTGTTTTGTTTTGTCTTGTTTTTGGTTGTGGGGATTGAACTCTGGGCCTGGGCACTGTCCCTCAGCTCTTCAGCTCAAAGCTAGCGCGCTACCACTTGAACCACAGCACCACTTCTGGTTTTCGGAGTGGTTTTTATTGGAGATAAGAGTCTCACAGACTTTCCTGCCCAGGCTGGTTTTGAACCATGATCCTCAAATCTCAGCCTCCTGAGTAGCTAGGATTACAGGTATGAGTCACCAGCACCTGGCTTTTATTAGGTTTTTGTTAGCACCAATTTAATTGCATAAGGACATTTAAATCATTCTGGCTGGCACTCTACCACGTTTCAGGCTTTATTGAGGTATGATTGACCAATAGAAACTTATGGGTTGAAGGAGCACAACTTGATTTGATGTTGATGCACACTGTGACATGGTCACTATAACCCATGTTAATACCTGCATCATACCAAGAGTATGCGGCCCCCACCCCTCCCTTCCCTCCACCACCAGCCCCAGGATGCCACCATCCCACTCTGCTTCTATGAGTTTGGCAAGATTTCACTTACACTGTCAGAATTTTCACACAGAAGCGAGGATGTCCAATATTGGTCTTTCTCTGTTTGATCTATCACTCGACATTCTGTACTTGTTTCCTCCTTGCTGTAGTAAATGGCAGGGTTCTCTTTTTTCTTAGGACTGATAAATGTCCCCCAAAGTCCTGAATGTTAAAAGCTTGGTCCTCAGGGTAGTGCTATTGGGTGGCTGGGTGGAGGGGACTTTAGAAGGTGGGGCCTAGCGAAAGATCTTTAGGCCATTGGGGGGGGCATCTTTGAAGGGGCTTGTGGGACCCCCAGCCTTTTTGTCTTTCTTCTCTTTGGTTCCTGACCACAAGGCAAGCTATTTTCCTTCTATCATGATGGGATGCCCTTCCCTGACGTGGTGATTTTATCATAATTCCTTGGTTATGTCCAGCACATCCAGAGGAGTCAGCCCAGTCCAACACTCTGCCTTCCCCAATGCAGAATGAAAGGTTCAGGGAGTTTCTCCCACTGGAACACAGTGGCTTAGAGGTCACACACTGGGCCAGCAGCCAGTCCCTGTCTCTACTAAGAAATCCTACTATGAAACAGTGAAGCATGCCTTCCCAGCAGCAGCCCTGGCTCTTTTTTCCCTGGGCCTCTAAGATCTAAGCTGTCTTCTAGCTTGGTGATGAATGCAGCATGGGTGGAAAAGGTGAGTTCTTAGACTCAGCCCTAGCCCCAAGGGCAAGCACTTCACCAGGCTGGGTGGGCCTGCATCTCACTCAGCTGGCATGGTAAGGGCTGGTGTCCTGGGTCTCTGGGGACAAAGCTGAATGACGCAGCCATAACCATCATGACAGGCTGTGCAAGAGCAGACAGATCAGTGACACGGAATCTTTCCCATGCGTAACAATCAGACACCAGAGAGGAGAACGAAGGATTCTTCTCTTATTTAAGGGAGTCTCAGGTAGTGCCAGAAATTGTCCAAGGTCATGCAGCCAGTAAGACCAACAACAAGAAATGGGACCCAAGGGTGGGAAGGTGGCTCAGTGGTAGAGTGCTTGACTTGTATTCATGAGGCCCTGGGGGCAGTTGCTCAGCACCACATAAGCAGAAAAAGCCAGAAGTGGCACTGTGGCTCAAGTGGTAGAGCGCTAGCCTTGAGCTGGAGCTGAGGGACAGTGCTCAGGCCCAGAGTTCAGGCCCCATGACTGACCAAAAAAAACCCCAAACAAACAAAAATAGAAATGGAACCCAGTTCTGTTGACTGTGTAGCCTCTGACAACACACAAAATTGAGTGTGACTTGTGCGAGATGATCGTGGCAGGTTGGTGTCAATGATGCCATCCATTATTGACTGCCTAACTTACCACCACACTGCTGTGTACCCAGACATTGGGTACTGGCAAAACCTCATGGTGTAGGCTTACAGCCTCAATCCTGGGTTAAGATGATGAAATGAAGGCAGGGAAAGGTGGGATACACTGTAAAAATCTGCTTCAGAGGATCATGGAATGAGTGAGATAATACAGGCAAAGCCCAGAGCTCAAGGCCTTGGTGATGTGGCAAGATGGTGACAGGGGTATTTAACTGCAGTCAGTGAAAGATTGCCTCAAGCAGGGATTTCTAAAAACTTCATCTTAAGGCTGGGCACTGGTGGCTCATGCCTGTAATCCTAGCTACTTAAGAGCTGAGATCTGAAGATTGTGCTTTAAAGCCAACCCTGGAAGAAAAGTACATGAAGACTCTTATCTCCACCTAGTCAGTGAAATGTCAGAAGTAGAGCTGTGGCTCAAGTGGTAAAGCTCTAGCCTTCAGCAAAAAAGTCCAGAGACAGTACCCAGGACCTGAGTTCAAACACCAGGATGGGGCACGTGCGCACATGCACACGCATACACACACACACACACACACACACACACACAACACTCAAATACTATATTGGATATTTGTTTTGTCTTGTGAAAGCTCAGCAATTTTAAGTAACTTCTCCAAGCCCCGCCTCTGCCAGGTAGTAGCAAGAATTAGATTTTCCCAGACTCCTTTGCAACCAAGATGCAGGAGATTGACGTGTACCCTGTCTACGGAAGGTATCCCATGAGAATGCAGGCCTAACACATAATCTCACTGCTCCAAAGGTGGGAGGTAGACAAGACACCATGATTCTAGAAGCAACTGTGGCAGAATTTGGGGACCTTGTTCTGAGTCAATGGTAGAGTCTTTGGGAGAACAGCCTTTGGGTAGTTTTACTCATCCTGACTACAAAGCTCCCACATCTCACTGCTCACCATTCTTAAAACTCCACTGAGATTAGCAGGATGCTGGTGCTTCATGCTGTAACCCTGGCTACTCAGGAGACTGAGATCTGAGGATTTCAGATGGAAGCCAGCAGAGGCTAGAAAGTCTATGAGATCTTTTTTTTTTTTGGGGGGGGGGGGGCGGGTTTGGTTTGGGTCTGAACTCTGGGCCTGGGCGCTGTCCCTCAGCTCTTCAGCTCAAGGCTAGCGCTCTACCACTTGAACCACAGCGCCACTTCCGGCTTTTTTCTTTTTGCTTATGTGGTGCTGAGGAATTGAACCCAGGGCCTCTGGCATGCAAGGCAAGCGCTCTACCACTGAGCCACCTTCCCAGTCCCTTGTGAGATCTTCTTTGTGAGTAAACGGGCAAAAAACCAGAAGTAGAACTGTGGCTCAAGTATAGAGTGCTAGCTTTGAGCAAAAAAAATCTCAGGAACAGCACCCAGGCCTGGAGATCAAGTCCCAGTACTAGCACACATACACACACACACAAATCCAGTGAACCCTTACACAATAGAGTTTTACACAGTCATTAGAAAGAATGATATTATGTCACTTGCAGGAAAATGGATAGACTTAGGACAAATCGTGTTAAGTGAGGTAAGCCAAGCTCAGAGAGACAAATGGCACATGTTTTCTCTCATATATGGAAGCTAGATCTAAAATATCCAGGATGTGATAAATTATACAGGACTCTAGGCATTCACACACAGTGAGACCAAAGGAGGATGCTCGTAGGGGAGGAACACAAAGGCACAAAGCCTCTGTGCACCGATCCTATAAAATAATATTTATCAAAATTCACCCCACCAGAAAATGGAAATAAGAGGTTTTGTTCTTTTTTTCTTTGCTTTCTTTCTTTTTGTCTTGTTTGCTCGGTTATCTGACTTTGAGGGTGTAAGGGGGGGGCACAGAAATGGAGGGACAAAGGAAATAAATGCAGTGACAAAGGGTGAACAAATGCAGCAGAGGGAACAAATGCAGCAGACACTATGTTGAAAATGAACTATACAACTTGTGGGTAGGGACAAGAGGGAAAAACTGGGAGAGTTCGAGGGAATGGATGACATTGTCCAAAAAGAAATGTGCTCCTTACCTGATTTATATAACTGTTATCCCTCTGTACATTACCTTTATAATAACAATAAAAATATATATTTAAAATTTTTAAATAAAAAAATCCAGTGAGCTGTCTAAAATCTCTTTGTAAATTCCTTTTCTGCCTAAACTAGCTACAAAGGTTCTGTAGTCTGTAGCTCTGTAAAGGACAATTGGATGCAGACAATGGGTACACACAAACACAAAATCTAAGGCTAATTGCCTGGACAGATTGATTTGAAGGTAATAAAGACCCACCTAATATTACAAAAGTGACTCAAGGCCAGGTGTATGAGTGTGAAATAGCAGTTAAACTATTATCTGTTGTCACTTGGAATTAAGTTTCCATAGAAAGTAGGGCTTTAAGGGTGAGGGTATGGCTTAGTGGTAGAGCACTTGCCTAACAAGTGCACGTGCAAGGCCCTGGTCTTCAATCCAAACAAGCAAACAAACAAACAGGCTTTATTGTGACAAAGTGTCTGGAGCTCTAAAATGATAAAATGGCACAAAAAGGTGTTAAATGTGGTGGCCCATGCCTGTAACCCTAGCACTCTGGAGGCAGAGGTAAAAGGATTACAAGTTCCAGGAGAGTCTGAGCTACACAGCAGGAACCTGTAAAAAAAAAAAAAAAAGAATTTAGGCTTAGAATCAAGAACTTTCTATGATACAGCCAATAAGAATCTCTATGCTAAGCATTCCACACAGTGGGGTGGGGAGAGGCACACAGAGGGGCCTTCATGTGCCTCTTACTATATAAAATAATAGTGAGCGAAATGAACGCCACAAAATGGAAATAAGAGATTTTGTTTGTTTGCCTTTTCTTTGTTGTTTTCTTTTCTTTTGATCTTGTTGTTTTTTTTGGTTTTGTTTTATTTTTGCCAGTCATGGGGCTTGAACTCAGGGCCTGAGCACTGTCCCTGAGCTTATTTTGCTCAAGGCTAACACTCTACCACTTGAGCCACAGCGCCACTCGCAGCTTTTTCGGTGTATGTGGTACTGAGGAATTGAACCCAGGGCTTCATGCATGCTAGGTAAGCACTCTACCACTAAGCTACATTCCTAGTCCCTTCTTTTGATCTTGTTTGTTCATTTTGTTGTCTTTGGAAGGTTGGGGGTAGGGGCACAGAACTGGGTGAATAAAGATTGAACCAATGCAGCACTGGTACTCACTAGACACTACGTTGAAAATGAACTATACAACTTGTGGTTGGGAATGGCAGGGAAAAACGAGGGGGGGTGGAATGAAGGAAGGGGTGACATTGTTGAAAAAGAAATGTACTCAGGCTGGACACCAGTGGCTCATGCCTGTAATCCTAGCTACTCAGAAGGCTAAGATCTGATCACTGCTGTTCAAAGCCAGCCCAAGCAGAAACTTTGTGAGACTCTTATCTCCAATTAACCACCAGAAAATAGGAAGTGGGGCTGTGGCTTAAAGAGGTAAAGCACTCGCCTTGAGCAAAAGAGTTCAAGCTTTATGACTGACCAAAAAAAAAAGAGAGAGAGAAATAAGAGAGGGAAGACAAGAGGAATTGGAAGAAGAGGAAAAGGAAAGGAAGGCAGAAGGAAGAAAGAAAGAGGACAGTGGGGAGGGTCTATGAACTTTTGTCCTCCAGTTCACCTCCCATGGTTCCTATGGGTGTCTATTAAATATCTTGTATAACTTTCCAGCAATGTTCAAAGCATATAAATACATATATGGTTTTTAAAAAAGGAGGAAAGAAAACTGAACTTAAACGCAAATCCACTGCAAGAGGGAAAAACCCTCCTATGTAGGCAGCAGCTCCCTCCACCCAACTTAGCCCTGTCCTAGGGTCTGACGCCCCAGGTCCCTTGGCTCACCCTCCGCCTCCTCATGAGGTGATGTAACTGAATCCCAGGTCACACAGGCAGGGCTGTCAGAGTCCTTGTGCGATGGCTTAGAGATCCTTTGTCAAACAGCAAAACAGGGACCCCACAGGATGGGGTTGTAAGTTCCTGTGCTGTGACTCAGTTTCTTGGGTGACCCCAAGGAGGCTGGAGAGAGAGAGTCAATGAGAGGAACTACCCACAGCCTCTTCTACTTGAGCATGCCCACAAGGCAGAGTACTGCTCAGGTCGGCCCTGCTCCAAGCAGCACCTGTGCTCCAGGCCTTTGGGACCTGTGCCCAAACTCAAGGTCACAAATGCTCCATCTGTGAAGTATCTGTGCTTCCCCTAGATAATTGGCCCTTAATTTCCCCCTGATTGTTTCCCTGGATGGCTTGCTTTTCTATTAGGTTTAAGTGTCCTCATCTGGTTTGCTCTACTCAACTATAACACTTTCGTTGGGCCACACACCTTCTGTGATTTTTGGCCTACATAAGCTTTGTGCTGGCTGCATTTGAGGCTGTTGGTCTTTGAGATGAGTCCACCAGAAGGCCCTAAGCTCTCCAATTAAAACTCATAATTTGGCCTTTTTTTTTTTTTGTCAGTGGTGGGGCTTGAACTCTGGGCCTGGGTGCTATCCCTCAGCATTTCAGCTCAAGGTGAGGGCTCTACCACTTGAGCTACAGTGCCACTTCCGGTTTTGTGGTGGTTTATTGGAGATAGGAGTCTCACGGTCTTTCCTGCCCAGGCTGGCTTTGAACCGCGATCCTCAGATCTCAGACTCTTGAGTAGCTAGGATTACAGGTGTGAGCCACCAGCACCCAGCTTAATTTGGCCTTTTAAGTGGTGGCTTCTCTGTTTCTCAGGACAGATTCCTTACAACAGCTGGATGCAGAGTCAGTAGAGAAGAGATGTGTGAGACTAGTTAAGCTGTGAATCAATGCTATGCCGTTTGGGGAGAGATAAGTGTAGGGTATTACTGTCCCTGTTTTATGAATGAGGAAATCAAAGGTCAGAAGTTCAGGTGACTTGGCAGCCATATGGCTCCTGTGGAACATGGTGGTCTCCTTGGAACTCACGGTCTCTGAGGAGTATGGTGGTCACTGTGGAGCTCATTGTCTCTGCAGCCAGACTGCTGAGATTTGAGTCATCTCTACTGTCAACCTGAGCATGTACATGACTTTGCTGTGTCCCTGCTCATCCTCTGTCCATGGGGAGACTCATACCCCTGCTTCTCAGAGTCAGGGTGGGATCAAGTAAGCCCACTGCCCTGTTCTGGAAACTCAGTCCCAGCAAAGTAGACAAATGGTTAAGAAATGGGTGTTTGGAGACATCTGCATGCTGCCTCACAAGCCAGGCTTTGGCTCACTCTGTTGGCTCACTCTGGTGGGTTTTGTTTTGTTGGGGATTTTTTGGTGTGTGTGTGTGTGTGTGTGTGTGTGCGCACTGCGTGCGTGTGTGCGTGTGTGTGTGTGCGTGTGCGTGTGTGTATACCAATACTGGGCCTTGAACTAGGGCCTTGCAATCTCACTCAGCTTTTTTGCTCAAGGCTGGCTCTCTACCACTTGAGCTTCAAGTCCACTTCTAAGTAAACAAAGCAACATAATTCCCTCAAAATCCAATAAAGCCATAATAAAGGACTTAAATGAGGATGAAGAGGAAGAAAGTACAACAGTGAGCCCAATAAAACAATGATAAAAATGATTAGTGAAATAAAGGAACAAATGTTTTTCCTTTTTTTTTTTTTTTTTTGCCAGTCATGGGGCCTAAACTCTGGGCCTGGATGCTGTCCCTCAGCTCTTCAGCTCAAGGCTAGTGCTCTACCACTTGAGCCATAGTGCTACTTCCGGATTTTTCTGCTTATGTGGTGCTGAGGAATCGAACCCAGGGCCTCATGCATGCAAGGCAAGTGCTCTACCACTGAGCTACCTTCCCAGCCCTAGGAACAAATGTTTTTTAAAAATCTGGACAAATTCAAAGATGATTCAAATATGAAACTGAATAAACAACATGAGATATCACAACAAAGGACTACAAAGGGCTGACTGAACTAAGGAAGGCATTATGAGCCAGGGATATGATAAAGAGATAGAAACCTTGAAAAAAAATCAAATTGAAATCCTGGAAATAAAGAGCTCAATTGCTCACATAAACTTTATTGAAAGTCTAGGTAATAAAACAGAAGACATTGAAAACTGCATCAAAGGTTGATGATGAAGCAGGGGGAATTAGTTCAAGAAGTCAGACTTTTTTTTTTTTTTTTGCATGTCCTGGGGCTTGGACTCAAGGCCTGGGCACTGTCCCTGAGCCAGCTCAAAGCTGGCACTCCACCACTTGAGAGCCACTCAGCCTTTTCTGAGTAGTTAGCTGGAGATTAGAGTTTCAAGGAATGCCGGATGACGGTGACTCATGCCTGTAATCCTAGCTACTCAGGAGGCTAAGATCTGAGGATCACAGTTCATAGCCAGCCTGGGCAGGAAAGTCTGTGAGACTCTTATCTCCAATAAAAACCACAGAAAACCAGAAGTGGCACTGTGGCTCAAGTGATAGAGCACTAGCCTTGAGCTGAAGGGCTGAGGGACATCGCCCAGGCCCAGAGTTCAAGCCCCATGACTGATTAAAAAAAAAAAAGGTTTCATGGATTTCCTGCCTGGGCTGGTTCCAAACAGCTATCCTCAGACCTCAGCCTCTAAAGTAACTAGGATTACAGGAGAGAGTCATAGCAGCTGGCTTCCCTGAGCTTTTTTTGCTCAAAGCTAATGCTCTGCTATTTGAGCTATAGCTACATTTCTGGCTTTTTGTGGTCTTACTCATGCTGGCTTTGAATTGTGATCCTCAAATCTCAGCCTCCTGAGTGGATGATAGACGTGAGCCACCAGCACCTGGCTGAAGATTTGAAAACAAACAAACAAACAAATAAAACACTTAGAAAATGCCAAGGAAGACTTACAAGACCTTTCCATCAAGAAGACCAAACTTACAAAATAATGGAGGTGGACAAGGAAGAAGAAATAAAAACTAAAGGCACTAAAAACCTAGTCCACAAAATAGTGGCAGGAAAGTTACCCAGCCTTGAGAATGAATATGTAATCTGAGTGATGGCTATTTCCAGAATCCCAAACAGGCAAGATCAGAGAATAAACAGCCCTAGGCACATTGCAGTAAAAATGCCAAATATACAGAATAAAGAAATAATATTGAAAACTGCAAGAGAGAGGATAAAAGTAACTTACAATGGCAAGGCCATTAGAAACAACAACAGATTTTTCAACACAGATACATACATAACTTGGATATCTGAATTATCCACAGGGATGACTCTCTCTTTTTCAAGATTTGGAAAGTTTTCTTCTATTATTTTATTGAACAGGTTTTCAATGCATTTAGTTTGTATCTCTTCTCCTTTTTCTATATCCCTGATTTGTAAGTTTGGTCTTTTGAAAAAATATGTACTACTTTCCAGACTGTTGATCCAACCAAGATCAAGTGGTCTGGAAGCAGTTGACCCCAAAATTTGAACCTAATGTATTTGAAGGCAAACCCACTAGGCTCTTGGCATATAGACAGAGCACAGAAGAAAACATGGCTTAGGGGCCACTCAGACTTGTTTTTCTATCCTGGGCTCAGCTCCTTCCAGGCCTTGGACCTCAATAGAAGAATCTCTCATGCCTTGGGTTTTCTCATACACAGTCTGGGGGCTGTGCATGCTTCTCTTCCTGGAGCATCTGGGAAGGCTGGGTAAGAAAAGGTATGGAAACGGTTAAGTCAGAAGAAGGCTCATAACAATACCTTGATAAATGTGGGATCTGTTTACCTTGTGTCCTCAGCCAGACCCACTCTGCTTGGCTGTAGGTAAGCCTTGTGGCAAGAGGGCTCCTCCAGAATCTTCCTGCGCAGGGCAAATCACATCATTTCCTAGGCTTACTTTGGGTTTAGGAAAGACTATTAGCTTGCCAAAAAAAAAAAAAGAGAGAAAAAGGAGAGAAGGGGAATCTGGTCTTTGATCTAGCTCTTAGCAGGTAATCTGTTTGCCCAGAGGTCTTGGGCCAGCCAAGGTGATGTACAGCAGGAAGACCAACCATGTGACCTAGAGTTGAGGTCTTAAGGCTTGAGTTTATCAGCTGACCTGGAGACTAAGATTGGCATTCACATGAGGCTTCCGTCATGGAGGCTCAGTCAACACTCTGCACAGCAAGAACTGGGGGAGTTGCCATTGTCAACAATGCTTTGGGGGGCGGTGCGGGGGTGACACCCTGACTTCTCAGGCAGGGGACAGGGAAGGGCTATCTGCTCAGAACAGACTCCATTCTGTGCTGCATGTCTTCTCTAGGGCAGTGGGGGGAAGGCAGGTGGTTCAAAAAGTGGAGCACTAAACATAATGGCTTGTGTTCAATCATCAGCACAGAAAAAGAAAAAGAAAGAGAAAACCCCACTTAAACCAATATAGATGCCCATCAGCCAAGCCTTCAAGAGGCGATGAATATTAATTCATTCAATAGAATCCTATGCTATTGCTTGAAGCAGATAAGTGCATTCCACACTACTGCAAACACACACTGTATCCAAATTTTGATAAAGTGGGCTGTGAGGCTCAACCGGCAGGTGTGCTAGAATGGAGCATCTGTTCACTTGCTCCACCCCAGCTCTCTTCCTGTGAAGAGCCCATCCCACCAAGCTGGTGGCAAATTGACCCCCAGCCGTGATTCATCATGCTCCCTGGCACAATGCAGCCCCCACAGGGACAGTGCTTCAGTCTGAGCTTCTCCGTAGCAATGAGGAGGAGGGCAGAATGAATGAGCACTCCTTAGGTACCAAGCCTGGTGCTCACTACCAAAATACCCACTGCCACAGCCCATGCAGATCACAGGCTCCTGGGCCACCAGGAGTCCAGGACACCTTAGGCAGGCTGGAAAATGTTTCCAGCCCCCTGAAGACATGCTTGCTGTCCAGCTCAAGGGCAGGTAATCCACCCTTGCTCAGAGAACTAGCCCTTGACCTCTTCTGCAGCCACTGAGGGCAACTTTGGGACCTGAGACTGAACAACCTCTCTGCCTGCGCCCCTCCCGCCCCCACCCCGGTCTTTTAATCAACTTCTGTCAGCTCTGCTCTCCTCTCCCAGCCACCCCATCAATACACAACAGTCACCCCCCCACAAACCCTCTCCATCTCTCCCACATCCCCACCCCCCCACCCCCCCCCCGCAGCACTGGGGAAGCCAAAGTGGGAGAGGAAGTCTATGTCACAGGAATGCCTGCAAACCTCCTCCAAGGTGAAGGGGCCCAGAAACTTCCTCAAAAAATGATCTTGTCAAATCCCCCGTTTGTAATCATGCATGTATGTTATATGAGCACATATGATGCATGAACATACACCTAGCCATGGGTTTGTGTGCATGTTACACTACTGCCATTCAATAATCCTGAGCAAGAGACAAGCTTCTCCTCAATAAAGTTTTATTATCACTAAAATTATGGCCACTTCAGTTAAAAATGCATTCAGCTGCAAGGAGCTTAATACCTAGTGAATGTATTAAATTCATTGGGTATTTTGTTTTGTTTTGTCATGGGGCTTTAACTCAGAGCCTGGGAGCCGTCCATGAGCAATTTTTGCTCAAAGCTAACACTCTACCACTTTGAGCCACAGTGTTACTTCCAGTTTTCTGGTGGTTAATTGGGTAAGAGTCTTAAGGACTTTCTTGCCCAGCTGGCTTTGAACTGCAATCCTCAGATCTCAGCCTCCTGAGTAGTTAGGATTACAGGCGTAAGCCACCAGCACCCCACTTGATTTTGTTATTTTTTGGGGGGGGGGTCCAGTCGTGGAGCCTGAACTCTGGGCCTGGGCGCTGTCCCTCAGCTCTTCAGCTCAAGGCTAGCACTCTACCACTTGAGCCACAGTGCCACTTCCGGCTTTTTTCTTTTTGCTTATGTGGGTGCTGAGGAATCGAACCCAGGGCCTCATGCATGCAAGGCAAGCGCTCTACTACTGAGCCACCTTCCCAGCCCCTTGATTTTGTTATTATTTATTTACTTTTTTCACCTAACACAAGTCTAGAAGCAAACACAGCAGCACTGTGAACCACCATCCCCATGTTGATTTCTCATCCTCAGGTTTGTTGCCTCATTGTCCCCAAGGGAAATGCTGCAGCTCCAGGCATTGTTCTGTGTTAAAATAGGAAAAGGGAGAAGCAGCAGTGTCTTGTAATAAGAAAGATGATAGTTTCTAGAAATACCTCTTTGTAGTTCCTCTTAGATGCAATGAGGCCGAATGCTGTCAGGTGCCCACTTACCATTCTCAGGGAAGCTGCAGAGTGACCACAGGTTCTTTTCCACCTTGTGGTGGAGGCAGGAAAGGGAGAGAGATTACATTTGTCTGCTTGTCACACACAATGTCTGCGCGTCAGTGCATAGTGCTTTATAGTTTACCAAAGAGCTACTGTTACCTTTTTACGGAAACTGCAGCTCATCCATAGAGAGAGCAACTGACTGATTACCTAAGGTGAAGGCAGATAGAACTGGCAGAGTCCAGAGCTCCTTCCCCCACCCACAGGTTGTGGGGTTTGAACTCAGAGCCTGGGCACTGCCTGAGTTTTTGCACTCAAGGCAAGAGCTCTACCACGTGAGCCATAGCACCACTTCCAGTTTTCTGGTGGTTAATTGGAGATAAGAGTATCTCAGCCTTTCCTTCCCTGGGATGGCTCTAAACCTTAGATCTCAGCCTCCTGAGTAGCTAGGATTACGGACATGAGCCACCAGTGCCCAGTCAAAGCTCTTCTTGATACACACCCTGCATCCATTTCCCCACCTGATCCATAGGCTTTTTGTTCTCTCTACCCAGCTATCACTCTACAAACCTGTGCACAAAGATGCTCCAGGCAGGCATGCAGGACTTGGACTGCCATTGGTCCTTCAGCCACACCAGCCCAGGCCTGGGCACAGGGCATAAGTACCCAGAGACAGGTACAGTCAAGGAAAGCTCTCTCACCCCTCCAAGTCCAGCAGGGCAGGCCAGGCTGTCAGGGGCTGGCAGACAGAAGAGTCCTCCTCCAGAGGACTCGGGGGAGGTGACAGAGAGGATGTGAGGGGAGAGGGGTAAAGCAAGAGAGCATGAAGACAAGAGGAATGATGGGAGACAGGGAAGAAGGGGAGAGGACATGAGGAAGCCAACTTCTGGGTGACAGAAGAGAGACACAGACCAGGCTTTGCAGCCCTGGGGCAGTGTCAGCTAGGGCTTGAGTGTGACAGAAACTCACTGGAGGGAAGTAGGAGGGTGGAGACAGAGAAAGAACCTGCACACGGGGATTAGGCAGCTTGCAGAGGTGGAGACCCCCATGCTGGGCTCTTAGTTTGCCCCTGTCTCCTGCCTGTCCCGGCAGATCTACCCTAACCCAGCCCTGGAACATAACTCACACTCAGGGCCTTTTGGTGTACATGAGCAACAGAATCAGTCATACAAATGCATGAAAAAGGTCAGCTAGCCGGGCGCTGGTGGCTCATGCCTGTAATCCTAGCTTCTCAGGAGGCTGAGATCTGAGGATCTCGGTTCAAAGCCAGACCGGGCAGGAAAGACTGTGAGACTCCAATCTCCAATAAACCACCAGAAAACCAGAAGTGGCGCTGTAGCTCAAGTGGTAGAGCGCTCACCTTGAGCTGAAGAGCTGAGGGACAGCGCCCAGGCCCAGAGTTCAAGCCACAGACCGACCAAAAAACAAAAAAAGGTCATCTGAAGAAGCACACTGGTAGCCGGTGCAGGTGGCTCAGACCTGCAATTCTAGGTACTCAGGAGGCTGAGATCTAAGGATCAAGGGTTAAAGCCAACCTGGGCAGGGAATTCCTTGGGACTGTGATCCCCAGGTAACTGGTAAAAAGCCTGAAGGTGACATTGTCCAAAAAGAAATTACTCATTACTTGACATATATAACTCTAACTTCTCTATACTTCGCCTTTATAATAATTTTAAAAAAATTAAGCAGAAGGGGTGACATTGCCCCCCCCAAATCACTGATTTATGTAATGCAACCCCTCCATACATCACCTTTATAATAACAATCATGGCGGGGGGGGGGGGGGTCATGGGGCTTGAACTCTGGGCCTGGGCACTGTCTCTCAGCTCTTCAGCACAAGGCTAGTGCTCTACCACCTGAGCCACAGCACCATTTCCAGTTTTCTGAGTCGTTTATTGGAGATGAGTCTCACAGACTTTCCTGACCAGGCTGGCTTTGAACTGCGATCCTACAAGTGGTAGAGAGCCAGCCTTGAGTGAAAAAGCCCTGAGTTAAAGCTCCAGTATACACACACACACAGAGCCCTGGAATTTTCCTCCAAAGGAGAGAAGGAAGGAAATGAAATGTGCCATGGGGGAGAAGGGTAGACAGGCCCCATGGAGAGGGGTCTCCTTAGCTGAGAGGTACAAGAATGAGGGGGAAGCCAGCCCCTCAGCCAGACCCCGCCCATCCACCCTGCCCCCACCACCCCACCTCCACCAGGGAAATGGACTGTGTGTCACCAGCATGCCCTGTGGGTCCCCACAGAACCGTCAGGATTGCGTCTGTTCCTCTCCCAGCTCACCCCACCCTCTCCGAACCCCCGCCAAGCACATATCTCAGTGACCCCTTGTCCTCACGGGCTGGGCCCTCCCTCCTCATGGCCAGTCTGGCTCCTGTGCAGCCTCCAGGGCATCCATCTTATCAGCCCTATCAGGTGCCTCCTTGGTCATGGAATCCTATCCCCAGCCAGCCCCAGTGCCCAACCTGCCCCGCCACACACACACACACAGCGCCTACTGATCATCCACACACACCTATCGAATGTTACCACAGTGACAGCACAGTTCTGGGGGCCCAGGGTGGGCAACCACGCCTCTGGGCCGGTGCTGGGAGCTCACTTTCCAGTCACTGTACAGGCTTCCCTGTGCTCTTCACAACTGCCCCGGAGCAGGTGGCCCCGCTCCCCTGCAGCGACCAGAGGAGCCAGCCTGGAACCTCCCCCATGTGGTGGAGTCAGGCAAGCTTGGTGGCTCAGGAGCACGTGATCCTCCCCAGGCCCCTCTGTATTCTCCCATGGTACTTCACTCAAGACAGAGGCCAGCAACCCTAGCAGCATGATGGAGAAAGGTGACAAGGTCCTTCCCCTGGGACTGGGTGAGAAGCCAGACTCTGCGTGTGAGTGTGTGTGTGTGTGTGTGTGTGTGTAGCTTGGGTGAGAAGCCAGACTCTGCGTGTGAGTGTGCATGCACACATGCATATACACACCAGTACTGGGGCTTGGAGTCAGCTCTCGCTTTTTTTTTTTTTTGCCAGTCTTGGGGCTTGAACTCTGGGCTCTGAGTTTCTGACAGCCCTCTGCTGCCCCTGAGCTTCTTGTGCTCAAGGCAAGCACTCTACTTGAGCCACAGCACCAATTCAGGCTTGTTTAAGTAGTTTATTGGAGATAAGAGTCTCACAGGGTTTCCTGCCCAGGCTGGCTTTGAATCTCTGCTCCTCCTTTTCCACTGGCACCCACTTCCCAGGCTGTCCAGGACTCAAGGCCAGGCCAGGCATTGGCCCCAACCCCGACCTTCCGCTCCCCTCACCCCCCTCCACGGCTGCAGGAGCAAGGCTGAGGGTACAGGACATGGGAAAGCATACAGACAGGTTTGTCTATTGGGCAGAGTCTTAGAGAGTCAGTAAGGCACATGGTCCAGGAAGGGGCCAGAGCCACAAAGGCCCTGCCTCAGTGCCAGGGACCCTTGTATATGGTTGCTGTCCTCTGAGTAGCTCTGACCAGTTATCTCTTTGGTCCCTACTCAGGACACTGAGATAAGGGGGCTCTTGTGTGGGTGATCAGAGGCAGGGAAGGAAGAGGCAGCTTGTGGTTGGGGGGTGGCAGAGGTTGGGGCTCTGGTATGAGCTGCTGCTGACACCCTAAGGCACTAAGAATGAAGGTGCCCAGCTCCGGGCTCTTCTTGGATGAGGACGGGGGCTCAGCTTGGCTGACCTGGGGAGGGGGGTGGGCTGGTGGCCGCTGTGCGGGAGGCGCAGGGTACTGCTCAGCTGAAGTCTCGGTTGGGCAGGAGCAGCGGGGCCACCAGAGTCCACAGGTAGAGGCACAGCCCTGCCCAGCTGGCACAGATCTTCACCCACACGGCCGTCCATGTGCTGATCATCTTTCGAGTCTCACTGGGGCTGGAACACATCATCTGTCTTGTCAGCTTGGCCTCCATCCTAAGCTCCATTCTGTTTCCTAACCTTGTGACTC
The DNA here is from genome assembly GCF_019054845.1 of Dipodomys spectabilis. Lineage (NCBI taxonomy): Eukaryota > Metazoa > Chordata > Mammalia > Rodentia > Heteromyidae > Dipodomys > Dipodomys spectabilis. Next base: position 40,415,301 of record NW_024870679.1, on the reverse strand, counting down.
AGGGTGACCCCTGAGGTCAGTAACTCTAAGTCTCCGTCTCTGACACTGCTAACAAACTGGGCCTAGTAACCCTGCACACAGCCCTTGGCCAGTACCACAGAGCTTATTCTGACCTGGAATCCTAACTCCTTCCCTTTCCTTTTCCCTTCCCTTCCCTTCCCTTCCCTTATCCCTTCCCTTTGCTTATCCCTTCCCTTCCTTCCATACTAGGTTTGAACTCAGGAACTTGCTTTTGCTCACTTGAGCCTTACTTCCAGCTCTGCTTTTCCCTGGTTAATTTGAAATAAAGTCTCAAGGACTTTTCTGTCCCAGCTGGCTTCGAACTTGGATCCTCTAAATCCCAGACTCCTGAGTAGCTAGGATTACAAAAGTGAATCATGAGTGCTCAACTTCAATCACCACCTTGTCAGTAGTTCTAAATCTCAAAAGTGGCCTGACTCCTAGTCTCTAACCTTGTGATTCTAATTCTTTGACCTCGTCTAGACCTTAATCCTGGGGCCCTGGAGCTCCTGACGTTAGTCCTGACCTGTAACTTCAACTTTGGATCTTTGATCCCATAACCCAGCCTGACCCCTGACTTGATACCACTCCCTTCATCTTAGCTCCTTTATCCTACAACTTCTGTACTGGTTCTAAGCCTCCCAACCCCTATTTTTAACCAAACAGCCCAGCCTCTGTGTGTGTGTGTGTGTGTGTGTGTGTGTGTGTGTGTGTGTACTTGGGTGCACACACACAGACACATGCACACACACATGCTAAACTATTGCCATCTAATACCCCAGAGGAACCACACAAGCTGAGGCTTTACATGACACCCCCTCCATCCCAGGCCTCATGGCTTCCAGCCTTGATGCCAGGATCGTGACCACCACACCCTAACCCTCCAACCATGAATCCCAACTCTGACCCTGGGATCCCTCAGTGGATCTGAGCCACAGCCAGGAAACTGAGGCAGGGCAGGGGTAGGCTCTGTAGTGGTCTAAGACAGAGCCCACTGCCAGGCCTTTGGCAAGCACCGGATCATGGGGGAGGGGCTGGAGAAAAGGAGACAGGCAGCAGGCTCCCCGCCGACCCGCCTGCCCTCGGGGCTGCCGCACCTGTACCAGTTGGTGAGCGTCATCATGACGTGCAGGGAGGCCAGCACCAGGCAGAAGTGGAAGAAGGAGTAGCTGTAGGTGACACCATCCTGCTCATTGTCAAAGGCTTGGCCCTTGCAGGCCACCACCTGCTGCTGCTGCTGCTGTGTGGCCTCCGGACACTCCTCTGTCTGCATCAGGCTGTTCACCTGCCGGTGGTCGGACGAGCGCAGGCTGTGGGGGGAGGAGGGCGGGGGTCACAGCTACTGCTGCCAAGGAGGCCAGAGGGACAGCAGCAGGTGACCCTGTGAGCCATGGCCCTGGCCGCAGATGGTGTCAGAACCGCAGGGGCCAGTCCTAGTGGTCAAACCATTTTGACTCTCAACCCTACCCCAATTCCCTGTGGTGATCGTCAGCAAGGCGTACCTCTGTAAGCCTCTGCTCCACCATCTCTAAAATCGCTCCTAGGGTTTGGGGGAAGATTAATTAGAACAATGATATAGAGACTCTGGTTATGCCCAGGACAATGTATTAGCTAAATAAACCGTCGCTATGACCATCATCATTCTTGGTCTGCCTCTCTCACAAACATGAGCTGAGTACGTCATACTGACACTAGAATACAATAGTCATCATAACGATGATTGTTCATCATTTTTCTATGACAAGGTCTTGATGTTTAAAAACAGAAGTTAATAATCTGAGATAGACAGAATTGTAGAAAGCCCAACATGTATTTTGAAAAGGTGAGCAGATTGGATATGATGGGTCATGGCTACAATCCCTGTTACTTGGGAGCCAGAGATTAGGAGGTTCTAGACTTGTTCAGGCAAAGTGTTAGTAAGACTCTATCTCAATCAGTCACTGTTCTAGATTTGTCCAGGCAAAATGTTAGTAAGACTCTATCTCAATCAGTCACTGAGCATGGTAGTGAGTACTTGTCATTTCAGCTGTACAGGAAAAACAAATAGGAGGATTGTGTTCCAGGCAGCCTGGGCAAAAGTGTGAGATTCTGTTCAAAAGCTAATGAAAACACCGGGCGCCAGTAGCTCACACCTGTGGCTCATGCTATTCAGGGAGGCTGAGATCTAAGGATTGCAGCTCAAAGCCAGCCAGGGCAGGAAAAGTCCATGAGACTCTTATCTCCAATTAACCACTAGAAAACTGGAAGTGAAGCTGTGGCTCAAGTGGTAGAGCGCTCACCTTGAGCTGAAGAGCTGAGGGACAGCCCAGGCCCAGAGTTCAAGACCCATGACCAACAACAACAAAAAAAGCTAACGAAACCAAAAAGGTCTGGGGTATGGCTGAAGTGCATCTGCCTAGGGAGTACAAGGCCCTGAGTTCAATTCCCAGTACCACAAGAAGGGAAAGAGAGAGGGAGGGAAGGAAGGAAGGAAGGAAGGAGGGAGGGAGGGAGGGAGAGAGGGAAGGAGGAAGGAAGGAAGGGAGGGAGGGAGGGAGGAAGGAAGGAAGGAAGGAAGGAAGGAAAGGAGGAAGGGAGGGAGGGAGAGAGGGAAGGAGGGAGGAAGGAAGGGAGGGAGGGAGGAAGGGAGGGAGGAAGGAAGGAAGGAAGGAAGGAAGGAAGGAAGGAAGGAAGGAAGGAAGGAAGGAAGGAAGGAGGGAGGGAGGGAGGGAAAGAGGGAAGGAGGGAGGAAGGAAGGAAGGAAGGGAGGAAGGGAGGGAGGGAGGGAGGGAGGAAGGGAGGAAGGAGAGACGGAATTGGATGTCCCGACAGGGCACTGAGTGTTCAGTTCACAGCCGTTCCTCTGGGCCCCATTTTCCCCTTCAGTAAAGTGGAAGTAATTGGGTGCCTCCCAGGTTGAAAAGGAATCACATGTGAGGAAGACGAGAGCTGTTCATGAACTGCCCAGCTGGGACTTGGAGAAACATTCTGAACAAGGTCAAAGTAAAACAAATTGTGGAACATTCCCAGAACACTCTGGCCCAGGAGGCTGGTGGCCTGGTCCAGGTGAGGCACCACTTCTGCAGCAGCGGATAGCTTCTCCCTCACCCCTACCCCACTCAGGGCCCAGGAAAGACACAAGGGTGGGGATGGATGACTGCTGGCCTCGGGGACCAGAGTGAGCAAGAACTGTTCCAGATATCAAGGTCCAGCGGCTCCTGTGAAGCAGCCCTTACTTCCACGAACTGTGCAAATGTTCACTTAGAGCTGCGATTATACCTAACACTTATTTAGCACCTAGTATTTGCCAAATCCCTCTCCAAGAGCTTCAGACACAGTAACTCATCCTGCCCCTATAATTCAGTGAGGTAGGAACTATTTTTATCTCTAGAGTTAAGGAAACTGACATGCTGAGAAATCACGTGACTTGAACAAGAGTACAAGCCCAGGAATGTTAGCCAAACCCCATCTCAACCAATATCTGGCCATGGTGGCATGTACTTGTCATCCTAGCTAAAGGGAAAGTGAACACAGAAGAATTCTGGTCCAGGCTGGCCCAGGCAGAAATGTGAGACCCAACCCAAAAAGTAAATATAGCAGAAAGGGCTGGAGGCATGGCTCAGGTGGAGAGTTCCCTTCCCTTTCTTTCCTGAGTTCAAGCCCAAGCCCTCCCCAACACACACACTAAAGGGACAGGCAGGTCCAGCTCAAGTCTACAGCAATGAGTATTGCTCAGACGCCCCACTGAAAAGCCACTGTGTGATCTTCAACACAAGCCGCCCTCGCTCAGGGAGGCCACGGAGCCATAGCCACCCCCACCAACACGGAAGCTATCCCGCCGCTTTTACTGAGAAACAAATGGAGGTACAGAAAGGTGAAGCCACTTACCCAAGGCCACCCAGCAGGTGACAAACAAAGCTTGGACCCAGAAGCCTCAGTCCAAGCAGCCTGCACTGGAGCTGGAGACCAGAAGGCCCAGTGCTCAGGAAGGGACCAAAGGGACCTCAGGTCAGGAAGCAGCCCCCCCCCCCACCAAACTGTGCGTTGGAGGGACTCCCTTTCCCCCCAGCACAAGGCAGTGGCTGGCTGCCGAGGGCACTGTCCAGTCAGGAGTCCCAGCTCCTTGTCCTTCCCTCCCCGGAGCCCAGAGCCCACTGTACCCGATGAACAGCGTGCACAGGGTGAAGATGACCAGGCCCACGATGCTCGGGGCGTCCCACCATTGGGTCTCGTAGTACGCAGGGCCTTCGGGGAGCGAATTGTTGCTCTGGGGGGCCGGCAGGTGAGGGTTGCACTTCTGGTCTAGGGGAAGGAGCACAGTTTCCCTCAGCCTGTGCCAGCCAGGGCTGTAGAGCCCTACGGATGATGGACAGACAGCTCCAGGAGCAGATGACCCCCCACCCCACCCCCCTCCCAGGACTGAGTCTGAGATGGGCTGAACAGGGACATCCCTGCCACCTGTGGAGGGTCCCCAGCCCTCAGCAGGCTAGGCCTCCTTAAGCCTAGGTCCATACTCACCAGGGACGTTGGACAGGGCTGACCAGGTGACAAACGTAGTGTACAGGGTGACAACGGAGGCCTGCAGCAGACCTGAGTTGGGCTGGGCCTCCTGGTGAGAGATGTTCCCTGGTGAGACCCTGGCCCCACCCAGAGCCCTCCCCCTCCAGCCAACCCCGCCCCACCCCTCCCCACCCACACCCTCTGTCTCTCCTCAGCCCTCAGATTACAGACTACCTCCCACCTGCCCTCCAGCAAACCCTTCAAGGGCAGCATTGAAAAGGTGCAGCCTTTCAGTTTGTTCTGTCTTTACCTCCACCTCCGATCTGCCACCAGGCCATACTCCAACCACTGCGGCCTCCCCTGTGGACATAACTTGCAGAACCCTTGCCTACCTCAGGGCCTTTGCACTTGCTTTGCCCCTTCTTGACACATTTGTTCCCCAATCTCCACATAGGCGATACCTCCTTGGTAGATGAAGGACTTCTGAGGAGACCCCCACCGGCCCCTACCTTCTAGCCATACTCCCAGCATCTAGCCTCTGGACTTGCCTCATCTCTGTGGCCTCATCTCTTATTGCCTGTCCTTTCAATCACTATACACACACACTTGAAAATATGAATGGAGCCGGCACCGGTGGCTCAGGCCTGTAATCCTAGCTACTCAGGAGGCTGAGATCTGAGGATCGTGGTTCAAAGACAGCCCAGGCAGGAAAGTCCATGAGATTCACAATCGCCAATTAACCACCAGAAAACTGTGGCTCAAAGTGGTAGAGGGCTAGAGCCTTGAGTGAAAAGAGTTCAGGGACAGTGTTAAGGCCCCTAGTTCAAGCCACACAACCAACAAAAAGATGAAGAGGAGGAGGGGGGGGGGGAGTGGGAGGGGGAGGAGGAGGAGGAGGGGGAGGAGGAGGAGGAGGGGGAGGGGAAGGGGGAGGAGGAGGAGGAGGAAGAGGAGGAGGAAGAAGAGGAGGAGGAGGAGGAAATGAGTGGAAACTGCAGGCTCTAGAAGTAGCCTGCCTGGGTTGGAGTCCTACCTCCACCATTTACTAGCTGGGTGACCTTGGCTAAGTCTGCACTTTTTAAGAGGAGGGGTAGTACTAGGGCTTGAACTCAGGGTCTGGGCACTGTCCCAGAACCTTTTTGCTCGAGTCTGGCACTTTACTACTTGAGTTACAGCTCCACTTCTCAAATTTGGCGGTTGATTGGAGAGAAGAGTTGCATAGACTTTCCTGCCCAGGCTGACTTGGAATCAGGATTTTTGATTCCCAGTCTTCTAAGTAGCTAGGATTATAGGCATGAGCAACTGGCACCTGGTTCAAGTCTGTACTTTTATTGTGTGTCTCAGTTGTGGGGCCTGGGCACTGTCCCTGAGGGCTTTTTTGCTCAAGGCTAGCACTCTACCATGTTGAGCCACCGCTCCATTTCTGGTTTTCGGTGGTTAATTGGAGCTAAAATTCTCATGGACTTTCCTGCTAGGGTGGGCTTTGAATTGCGATGATCAGATTTCAGCCTCTTGAGTAGTTACAATTACAGGCGCGAGCCACCAGCGCCCAGCAGGCGCTGTTTGCCCCTCTGTGAAGGGGGAAGATGATGATGTGGATCATGTGACATACATGACAGATGCTACTTATGGCCACCTTCCTCACAGCTATTATCTCCACACTTAGAATAGGGCCTGGCACACCATAGGTGCTCAGGAAGTGTTTTGATGAATGAACTCTTGATTGCTGTGTGGCCTGGGACAAAGCATCACCCTCTCTGGGCCTCGACTTTCTCACTGGGGAATAGAAGCTCTGAGAAAAAGTCTTTCTGCCAGAGATCCCCTAAAGACCAGTATGCCAACTGTGAACACCCTGGCATGCTGAGATACAAACCGGGAAGTAGGCCTGGATGTTCAATGTAATCCAGAGGTACTTTTAGAAGATTCCTCTGGGACACGGGCAGAGTCTTGGATGTTCTGGGTCGAGACACGGTGTATTATCACCACCTCCTGGGGACCAGGAGCTCTCTGACAGCTCCCAATGCCACAGAACCCAAGATCCTAGGGGCAGTCCCACTCCCCAAGGGGCTGGGGCTACAGGCAGGCTCACCTGGACCTTGGGCAGTACAGCGATGATGGAGGCACAGACGCAGAAGGTGAGGTTGAGGCTGACAAAGATCTTGCCCTCATGGCAGGTTCCCGGCTTCGTGTAGTAGATGAACATTAGGGCAATGGCCGCGACAGAGAGTGCATAGAAGAGGAAGGTGAAGAAGAAGAGGCCTGGGCAGAAGGCAGCAAGCAGTGGCCTCAGGAGGCAGGAAGCGCAGGAGCTCCTGCCCCAAGAGGTGGGTGCCAGGCAGTGCCACCCCACCTCAAGCCTGTTTCCCCATCTGAAGCCACATTTTTACCCAAGCTAATTCAACAAGTGCCTGTCATCAGAAAATCCACGCATTTACTGGGCACCCCACGACCTGGTCCTGAAGCTCACCTCTCTAATCTTAGCTACTCAGGAGGCTGAGATCTGAAGGTCTTGGTTTGAGGCCAGCCTAGGCAGGAAAGTCTACTGAGATGCTTATTTCCAATTAACTAGAGAAAAGCTGGAAGTGCAAGTGTGGCTCACATGGAAGAGTGCCAGCCTTGAGTTTTAAAAAACAAACAGACAAGCAAACAAGCAAGAGCCAGGCACAGTGGCTCATGCCTGTAATCCTAGCTACTCAGAAGGCTGAGATCTGAAGATCACAGTTTAAAGGCAGCCCAGGCAGGAAAGTCTGTGAGACACTTAGCTCAATTAAGTACCCTAGAAAGCAGAAAGTAGAGCTGTGCCTCAAGTAGTAGAGTACTAGCCTTGCTCACAGAAGCTCAGGGACATCATGCAGGCCCTGAGTTCAAGCCCCAAGACCGGCACATGCATGCATGCATGTGTATGTGTGCACACACACATGCCTACACATGCACGCGTGCATGTGAATAAAGCAAGAGTGCAAGGACTTCAAGCCCTGTGCTGGCATCAAAATAATAATATGAAATAACAAACTAAAAACTAAGAGCAATGCATTCAAAACAGTGCTGGGAAAGGTGGATGAGGCTGCTGGGGTAGGGAGAGGTGGGGAGGGGCTGTCCAGAGGTGGAGGAGGTAGAGCAGCCCCCGGGTTGAGTCTGGTGGCTGAGTTCACTCGCAAGAACTGGGGACTCACTCTGCCCTTGGAGCTCCAACCACCAGGTGCACATGAAGTCTGCCCAGACACCACCAAGGGGATCTCACTGATGGGCTATGCTCCGCCCACTCCCCCCCCAGCTCGAGGCCCTGTGTGGAGCGGACGGCACTGACCTGCGTACCAGCCACGGGAGTCGCACTCCTCGGCCTTGCCCAGCCACCGCTGGTTCCAGGAGTGGGCAAAGTCGACCAACAGGATGAGCTGGATGAGGATGAAGAGGAAGGAGCCCACAACGCCAAAGTAGAACCAGACTGGGAGAGAGGAGGGAAGGGGTAAGCAGGGGTGTGGCCATGGGGCGGCAGCCATTCTGCCCTCTCCATGTATATGCATTCTACATTCTATACACATTCTACCCATGCCACCCTGAGATGCAGGCAGTGTGGTAGAGCAGAGGTGGACGCCAAAGCGGCTCCCCAAACTCCTGAGTGGCCTCCAGGCTTGAGGTGCTGTCTCCAGTGGAAAGGTCAAAGACCAGAACTGTACCTAGGTCAGGGGTTCAGGGTAGAGCAGCCCCCTTTTCTCCAGACCCCAGTCCCATCCCCCCGCTGTCCCTCCATGCTCCCCCTTGCCACCTACTCTTCGAGAAGGAGCCATCTGGTATGTAGAAGGCACCCACGGCGATGCCCACGAGGACCAGGAACTTAAAGAACCAAAACCTATGCAGGGGAGGGAAGTGGGTAGCAAGTTGCTGAGTCTGGGCAGGGACACTGGAAGCCAGGCAGGCCTGTCCCAGAACCCCCGCCCCAAGAAGCAGGACCTGGGAGGGAGGGGATCGCCAGAGCAGGCCTGTCCCAGAACCCCCGCCCCAAGAAGCAGGACCTGGGAGGGAGGGGATCGGGGACTCTCTAATGGTCACAGTCTGTCTACCCTTAGAAAAATCCCCAAGCCCAGGGCAGTGGAAGGAAGGACTAGCCACAAACACAGTTGTGAGCATCTGGCCCAACCATGTCAACTGGATTCTGTGTGGTGCTGTGGTGTCCTTTGAGGGTGTGTATGTGTGTATACACTTGGGCTTGAAGTCAGGGGCTGAAAACTGTCCCTTAGCTTTTTCACTCAAGGCTGGTGCTCCACCACTTGAATCACAGCTCCCCTTCCAACTTTTTAGAAACTGATTGGAGGTAAGAGTCTCACCGATGTTCCTGCCTGGGCTGAATTTGAACCACAATCCTCAGACCTCAGCCTCCTGAGCAGCTAGGATTACAGGCGTGAGCCGCTGGTGCTGGCCTGAGCTTTCTTTCCCAGTCTGAGTAATGGGCATAACCCCTGGTTCCATAGCTCACATCTACGGGCAGGGTCTAGGGACCTCTGGAGACAGGCAGGGAAGGAGAGCCACTGGGGGAGGGTGCCAGGCAGGAGGAGGGCCCCTCACCCATTCTGGATGGCGGCCCGGGGGTCCCGGCTGCTGCGCACGCACACCATGAGCAAGGCGAAAAGGAAGAAGAAGGCTGCGGTGGCGAAGCACATGCGGTAGACTGCGCGGAAGCCCAGCAGGGAGCCGCAGTCCAGGGGGCCCTGCAGAACAAGGGGGGTCTGGGCCCCATCCTCGCACACCCAGGGGAGCTGTGGAGACAACAGAGCTGCGTGAGGTCCCCCCACCCCACCCAGAGCCCTGCAGCTCTCCGTAGGGCTGAGCCCCGCTCAACCCCACCCTCCACCTCCTCCCGCCCACCTGCCTTGTTCCCAGCTACCTATCCCTGGGGTCACCCCAGGCCTGCTAGACTGTTTGGCATGGCTTCCTAGAGTTGTGTCTGCCCCACTGCCTGTGTCAAAGCCACTGAGGGCTTGGGGAAAATGGAGTCACATTGGAACCTCGGTCTAGGACGAAGCCAGGTTCCTGGGATCCTCATCCCACACATGGCTGCCTCCCTAAGCATGTCCTGGGGCAGGGCCAGGTGGGGAGACACTGGGATGAAGGGGACAGTCAGGACCCCGATATGGCCACTCCTGGGGAGAAGCAGCTCCTGGCTGGCATCCAGGAGGCAGTGATAACGGAGGATCTTCCAAGGAGGCTGTGACCTAGGAGAACCTGGGCTCCTCCACTCCCACCACCTCCCCCTGACTGCTAGGCCCCACTTTCCAGTCTGGAGCAGCTAAGCCCAAAAGCCCACAGCAGGCTGCTCACCTTGTACAGCTGACTCTCCACCCCCGGGCTCAGCATGATGATGGAGACCAGCACGCCCAGGAAGAGGAAGCCGGTGAACAGGAGGCGGCTCACAGTGGAGTTGCGGCTGGAGGGGCAGCAGCTGCACAGGATGCAGGGGGCAGAGCCGCAGAGGCAGGAGGCCTGCGGAGGATGGGGCGACAGCAGCACCGGGGTCACTCTCTGCCGGACCCGCCCTGCCTGGGCAGCATCTCAAGCCTGGCTGAGCTGGTGAGAGCGGTCTTCCCCAGATGATGCCCATGTTCCTTTCAAGCTGGAGGGGGAAACTGAGTCACATAAGACCACAAGCTAGTGACAGAACAGACTCAGGCTGGAGGTATAGCTCAAGTGGTAGCAAGCACAAGGCCCTGAGTTCAGATCTAAATGCTACCAGAGAAGGAAAGGGAGGGAGGGAGGGAAGGGAGGGAGGGAGGGAGGGAGGGAGGGAAGGGAGGGAGGGAGGGAGGGAGGGAGGGAGGGAGGGAGGGAGGGAGGGAAGGAGTTTAAAAAGAAGCCAGGCTCCAGTGGCTCATGCCTGTAATCCTAGCTACTCATGGGCTGATCACTGAGGATCATGGTTCAAAGCCAACCCTGGGCAGGAAAGTTTGTAAGACTCTTATCTCCAATTAACCACCAGAAAACTGGAAGTGGTGCTGTGGCTCAAAGTGGTAGAGTGCTAGCCTTGAGCAAAATATCTCTGGGACAGCACCCAGGCCCTGAGTTCAAGCCTATGACTGACCAAAAGACAAAAATTAGAGGCCAGTTCTGAAACTGAACGTTATACAATATTATACAATTTGCACAACCTCTCTTGAGTCTATTTCTTCTTCTATAAAACTGAGGCCCTTGAAGAACCTACTCTTCATAGGGCAGTTCTGAGATGGAGAGAGAGCTTGTCCCTTCACTGCTTGGTTTTTTTTCCTCTTGTTTGATAGGCTTTGTATTCCCTATTTTTGTCTGTTTTTTCCTCACTGTGCTCGTCTCAGAAGCTGAGTGCCTGGTTCACAGTAGGGACTCATGGGCTACCTGTTGAATGGAAGAATCTGTCATAGAACCAGACGCAAGTTAAGACCTTAAAAATCAGCAAGCACTCACTAGACATCTGTTGAATGAGTGAGAAACCTGAGCCGTCATTTCCCATGGGTTATACCAGTTCTGGACAGCAGGTGGCGGTCTAGGCACTTCCCCTCTCCAGTAGGTGGCCCATTCTGCCTCAGCTCTGACCAGGGTGTGGTCAAGCAGGTGAGTCGCTGAAGAAGCCCCACTATTCACAGCCAGTGGGGGCTGGGGAACACGACTCCCCCTTCTGCAGGCCCATCCACAGCCCAGCCCTTACAAACCAACCACAAACTGCCCCAGTCCTCCCCTAGGTACTTAAGAGACCTGGAGGGAGACATAGAGCCCCTGAGCAAGGCAGAGAATGGTCCCACTGAGGGGACTTTGGGTGGCAGTAGCTGGGCACTGGGAGAAGGGGAGGGGGGCCATGGTGGCAGGGGCTTCATGAGCTGGAGGAGAGCTTCAAGTGATGGGGTGAGGCCAGCTGAGGGAGCCAGACCACTGCGACCAGGCAGCACACCAGCACTGAGAGGCTGGGGAGGAGCAGCTCACACCTGTAGTCCCAGCAATTTGGGAGGTGCAGGTAGGGGGATGGTAGGAATTCCCAATCCAATCAAGCAAAAAGCACCAGATCTTATCTGGAAAATAACTAAAGGGAAAAAAAGGGAGGGGAGGGCTGAGGGTGTGACTCAAACGGCTGAGCACTCAGCACAAGACTCTGAGTTCAGATCTCCGTAAAAATAAAAAAAGAAAGAAAGAAAATCACTCAGCAAGTCAAGAACAGGAGGACTGAGCTGGGTGCAAGTGGTTACCCTGTGATCCCAGCTAATCTGGCTGCTGAAAGCTGAAAGATCACAGCTTAAAGGCACTCAGGCAGAGAGGGACTAGAGACTCCATCTCCAATTAACCAGCAAAAGGCACGGCTGGAGGTAGGGTTCAAGGGGTAGAGCCCCAGCCCAGCAAACAAGCAGAGCAAGTGTAAGGCCCTGAGTTCAAGTCCAAGTAGTGGCACACACACACATACCAAAAAAAAGAACAGTAAACTTCAAGTAAAATAAGCTATATCCAACGATATCTAAATTATACCTTGACTCTGTGTCATACTTACTGCTGGGAAAGCAGACTTCTAAAGGGGAAAGGAGCATCGTCGAGTGAGGAAGCTGAGGAGCCAGGATCCCAGCTCAGTTCTGAGGGCTGCGAGGGCCTGGCTCCGTCCACAGAGCTACACCACTTCCCAGGCCAAGAACCCATTGACAGCAGTCGTTTTCATTACAAAACAAAAACTAAACTACTGAGTGCTGGTGGCTCACACCTGTAATTCTATCTCAGGAGGCTGAGATCTGAGGATTACAATCCAAAGCCAGCTCAGGCAGGAAAGTCACGCAGACGCTTATCTCCAATTAACTACCAGAAATCCAGAAGTGGCAGCGTGGTTCTAAGTGATAGAGCTCTAGCCTTGAACAAAAAGACCTCAAAGACAGTGCTTAGGACCTACAGACACAAACAAACAAAAAAACAAAAAGACCTCAGGTGAAGATCCTTCCTAGGCCAGAAGAAAGCCTGGAGGCCACAGGAAAACTGACCCTAGTTAGGCCCTGACTCTAGCTTGTTACTGTTCCAATTTGAGAGGAGAAAGCTGCCCTGTATTCAGGGAGCTTAGCCTTTTCAATCCACTCTGGTTCTTAGGGATCCAAATGCAGGTGTTCCTGATACCTGAAACCTGAGGATCTCCCAGGGCCTAATCAGGAGCCAGAGACCAGCACAGATTTTTTTAAAAAGAAAGAAAAAAAAGCTCCTGGCAGAGCAAAGTTCACGCACTTGGAACAGCTCCTGCGACTTTTCACTCTCACACACACTCACACACTAGCCAGGGGGAGGGGAGGGAAGGGGAGCCACCCAAATACACGGAAGTGCCCTGTGGCACTAGGCATGATGGGAAATAGCCAGGGTGCTGAAAGCTAAATGCCCATCTGTGCATCGTCGTACCTACAATGGGGGCTTTTCTGGCATGCATACACACACACACACACACACACACACACGCACGCACGCACGCACACACACACACACACACACACACACACACACACACACACACACACACACACACGGTGCCAGTGCAGACAACACATAACTGAAATACATGGACCTACGTCTAAATTAAATTAACTCTCTCTTGATGAAGATGATTTTACAAAAAAAAAAAATAGCGAGGAAAATACTAAGATAGGCATAAAACTCTAAGTTTTGTGAACTTACTGGAATCTGTAGCAACTGCAAATAACCTTCATCTTCATCACCCAGGGGCAGTGGAAGCCCTCTCACTCCTGAGAGTGGTTAGAGGTGAGCAGGACAGACGTCCTGAGATGGCAGAACTTATGGCAGTGAGAAAGCCCCAGACAGAGCACAAACAGGATGTGAGCATTCCAGCCCCTTCCAGCTTCCTCCCAGCCCCCAGCCCCTTTACACCAGCACTTGAGGGAGGAGCGGCAGCAGCGGAAAAGTTCAGAACATCAACAGCTACTGACCCTACATGCCAGCCCAGGTTCTCACAAAGGAGAACTCAGAACTTAAGCAATCCTGGATCTGGGAGCTTGGGGGCTGCAAGATTTCTTAATATTTAACCAATTCAATCTCTGTGCAATGAAGATTCACCCAGAAAGCTGCCTGCCATCCTCTGCTGTTGGTACTCTGCCAGCGACAACCTCCCCTTGCAAACTGGGCGGTCTGGAGCCGAGCAAGGGGCTTGGCACAGTGGAACAGGGTCACTGTGTCATTCATCCTCTCCTGACCATCTCTGGAGCCAGTGACTCCGGTTCTCAGAACCAGTCTTGAGTCACTGAGTAAAGTAAGAGAGGCAACTCTGGGCTGGGCCACTGCATTGAGTTGTGTTTAAAATAAAACAAAGTATGCCTTCACTTTGATATATATCTCCAAAGCAGAGACACAAACATATGTACACATACATGCTTGCAGCAGCTTTGTTCACAGGAGCCAAAAGAGAGAAACAACTCTTAAGACCATTGGTGGATGCAAATGCAAAATGTGGTTGAGAGATACAATGGACTGTTACTCACTCTTAAAGAGGAAGGAAGTTCTGACACGTTTTATAAAATGCGGGAACATTGAGGACATGATGTGATGATAAGTGATGTTCACCAAGCAGAAAAGACCACTTCAGATTGAACCTGAGTCATCTAATCTCCTGGCAGGAAAGGGGGATCTGCGTAACGAAGAACCGGGAGTAACTGTGTAACGGAAGATGGCACAGGACTGGAAGGGTGGTGCTGATGCTTGCTCAACACTGTGGGGTATTTAATGCCATTCAACCACATACTTAAAAATGGCTAAGCAGGCCTGGCGCCCGTGGCTCAAGCCTGTAATCCTAACTACTCAGGAGGCTGAGATCTGAGGATCACGGTTCAAAGCCAGCCCAGGCAGGAAACTCCGGTGAGACTCTCATCTCCAATAAACCACTAGAAAACCAGAAGTGGCACTGTAGCTCAAGTGGTAGAGCACTCGCCTTGAGCTGAAGAGCGCAGGGACAGCGCCCAAGCCCAGAGTTCAAGCCCCACGACTAACAAAAAAAAAAAAAGGCTAAAAAGCCAGGCAATACTGGCTCACACCTGTAATCCTAGCTACTAGGAACTGCCTTCTTGAAGTCTTTGTGAGGGTCAAATGAAAAGACCCTGTATAAAGTGCTCACAGCAGCGCTGGGCCCATAGAAGGGCTCAATGCTCTAAGTGCTGGGTCTATAGGAAGGAGAGAGTCAATGATCATTGTTGATATGGTCATCTGTAAAATGGCAATGACGTCACAGGGCTGGGGCAGAGCCAGACCTGTACATGTCAGAGGTCAGAACTCCAAAGAGAGGGCACAAAAAGGGGAGATGGGCTCCTTGCAGATACTAAAGGCTCAGTGCCTCTAGTTCTATCCTGGGCCAGTAGCCCGCCTCCATTCCCCCCCCCCCCCCAACGTGTGGAGAAGGAGAAGAGGTGAGGGCAGCAGCCTGGAAGAGGAAATCTCAGTCTAATCCTGTCTTTGCAGTTCCTCTCCACCCTAAGGCAAGTGAGTTAAGTTCAAGGGCTGTTTCCCTCCGTGTACATGGAGAGTTTCCAGGCCTCTCTGATCTGAGAGATCCACACTTAGCACAGGGCTCTGTATTCTCCAGATGGAATTCTCCAGGATGGCAGCTCCCACATAGAGAGAGCACTCAATGTAGGCCAGCAGGAGCCGGGCCAGCACTTTGCACATCTTCTTATAGCATCTTCAGGACGGCACTGCAAACCGCTCAACTAGGGCAGGAGTGGGAGCCCACAGCCACAGGGGATTGGTAGGTCCTTCTTCAGACCCCACCATCACGAACCACCCACCCTTCCAGGCCAGGCAGGACCAGATGGGAATCTGGTGGACTGTGGGAAGTTCTGCTGCGGTACAACAGGACCTGGGCAGGGAGGGGGGTTCAGGCACCAGATGATCCTCCTCCTCTTCTCTCTCTTCCTCCTCTTTTTCCATCTCATTCTCCTCTTCCTCCTTCTTCCCTCTTTCTTCCTCCCTCCTTCCTCCTCTTCCACACATAATTCACAGACTAGAGATCCAGAGAGGACCAGAAATGTGCCCAGGGGTCCCCTCCCCCCCCCCCTCCCATTCTACAGCCTCCCTTAGGCTGAGATCATTCTCAGAAAATGGCTACAAAGAAAAACTCTAGATCCTCAGCTCTGGCGGGCCTGCAAGCCCCCTCCTGCTCTGGCGGGCCTGCAAGCCCCCTCCCACCACACACAAATCCGGGACAAAGGAAAGCAAGTCCTAAGCTTTCCTATGGCAGACACGGGGGAGCCCCGTCTCAGCTCCTCCCACCCCTCTTTGTGTGGGGCCAGAGAGGGGAGGGAACTGCCTGAATGAACCTCAGATTTAATGAGGGGAAAAGGGAAAGGAAAGGGGGCCTCGCAGCCGGGGTCTGGCTCGAGCTCCTCAATGCTGGCTGCTGCCCCAAAACAGATCTGGCTCCCCACCCGCGCCCCCTCGATATGTCTCCAACACAGGACACCAGGCACGCACACCCCCAAACCGTCCTGATTCCTGGATCTCCAAACCTAAAGTTTGGCCCAGGTGGTCTTTGACAACCGCACCCCAGCCCACCCAGCCCAGCCCAGGGGCCAAGAGGGAAGGGTCCAGCGCTTGCTGGAGAAGTTAAGTGGCCAAGAGTCAGCCTGGTCGGACTTCGCCAAGCAGACCAGGCTGCACAGAGACTGAGAGACGATGGGCAGACGGACCGACAGCCCCCGATCCCCGAGACAAGTACGGCACCAGCTGAATCGTCAAATTAAGTCAGATGGATGGGGACAGACCGACTGGCAGACAGACAGACAGGGAAGAAAGAGGGACGCAGCAGACAAGGGCGGAGATAAGGCAGCACACAAAGAGTCAGAGCGTCCGGGGGAGAGAGGAGAGGCGCACCCCGAAGCCCCTCCAAGTCGGGCGGGCGGGGGCGCGGGCGCAGCGCCCCTCCGATCCGCCCCCAGGCCTCGGATCCCCGGTTCCCAGGAGGGGCGCCCGCCGCGGCCCGGCCCGCCCGGCCCGAGCGCCACACCCTCCCCCGCGGTAACCCGAGCGGCGACACCAGCTGTCCAGGCGGCCGCGCGCCCGGAGCGAGCGGGGTGGCGGCGGGGCGCCGGGCGGAGAAGGGTCCCGGGGACGCGGAGGCGGGTGCGGACGCGGAAAGTCAAGTTCGGAGGCAGGGAAAGGAACTACTGGGAGAAACAGAAGAGGAAAGTGCGGGGCCGCAGCGGGGACAGGGTCGCAGGTGCGGACTCACGCAGCTGAGCAGCGAGCAGGCGCCCAGGCAGGCGCCCATGGCGGCGGCGCGGGACGCGGGGTGCGGGGCGCCGGGCGCGGGAGCCGGGAGCCGGGCGCCGGATTCCTGTGTCCGCCAGCGCTGGAGCTCCCAGGGCCTGGCCCCGCCCCGCCCCGCCCCGCCCCGGCAAAGCCACGCCCTCCCCGCACAGGACACGCCCCTTGGAAGGACACGCCCCCCACCTGGCCAAGCCGAGCCGGCCTAGACTTTCCGGCTTGCCAGACCCACCTGGGCAGGTAGGCGGGGCGGTACCGTAGGAAGGGTGAGTCTCAGCGGTCCCGACCTCCCTGGTCCGGCTCAGAGAGTGATCCAAAGCGGGAATTTGGAAATAGACCTGGGCTTGGGCTCCCACAAGTGACCCCTGTGGTCCCTAGGTGCAGAATCCAAGAAGTGGTCACCGCTGACTCCTTAGCCCCTGACATAGAGCCTCTGCGCAACAGCATGTTGAATGATGACCGACTGGATAAGAAACGTGGGTAGGTCATGTCACCGTCTGAGCCTCCGTTTTCCTGCGGCAAGGCTGGGGTACTTACCTCACTGAGGCTCCTGGGCCAGCATGTGCTTGCTGATTCTTGAGCTCGGGCCCTCGCGCTCTCCCTCAGCTTTCTTACTTATAATCAAACACCAGTGACTCATGCCTATAATATTAGCTGCTCAGGAGGCTGAGACTCTTGATCTCCACTTAACTAGTAAAAAATAAAAAATGCTGGAAGTAGAAAAGTAACAGTGTGTCTCAAGTGGTAGAGGACTAGCCTTGAGCAGAAGTCAATCAAGAGTGAGGGGCTCTAAGTTCAAGCCCCAGTACACACACACACACACACACACACACACATGCACACACACCCACACACAAGGCTAGCACTCTACCACTTGACCCAGACCCCCAATCAGATTCTTGATGCATCTAAGCACCTGATCTAGGCCCCACCATGGTCTCTGTCCCTTCTAAGACTTCTACTTCACAGTCTTTCAAATCATTACCCCTCTATCCACCTGCTCAAACTCTAATGACTTCAACCAGCCTGCCTTGGGCCACAAGCTCCCCCCGGCCATGCTCCATGACTCCTCACTCCCTGGGCCCAAACCCTGGGCCTTAGCTAAGCTGGGATGAAGGGAAGTGGGGTGGAAGGGAGGTGGGAAGAGTGTTTCCTGGCAGAGCCTCACCCCTCCAGATAGGTGGGAGAGACTGAGCAGCTGGGCTGTGTAATTACTCTAGTTCTGCCTCCAGCCCTCTCCTCCAACTCTAGACTGGATAATGTTGGGGAAGGAATCTAGGTGCCTCACAGCTAGCCCTAGGAGCCAAAGATCCAGCCTGACTGCTTCCTTCCATGATTCATGGGGCACCAGCCTAGGCCATTAATTGTGACAGGACTGTTCCCCAAGCACAGCCTATACTTTCCCTCCCCCATACCTTTGCTTACATAAAGCTGTGATCATGAAGTCCTTCTTCTTATCCCCCTTCGACCCCTTCAAAAACTTGCTTATGTTACATATGTTTTCAAGGAAGAGAACTACAGCCACCACCACCAGTCACTACCTGGTCCCTCTGGCCAGAGGAATGAATGGATCCCCTCTTGCTTTCCTTCTGTCTCCAGAACAACAGGAGCTTTATGAGGCCTCATAAATAACTCAAGTCCCCACCATACTTGAGAAAGTGTCACCACCTTTTTCTTGGCACCACCCAAGCCTTACAACTGCCCCGAGAAGTAGATGAGTTCTGCACCCTAACCTACAGATGAAGAAACTAAGTCTCAAAGAAAGGACATCCTATGGGTAAACTGAGCACTGACCAAACCCTGGCTGTGATTACAGTATTTCTTATCACTGCTGAAGTCCACACAGTCAGAGGCAGAGCTGTATGCCTACCCCCCCCCCCACCCACCCAGTGTAGCTGTGACCTCAGACCCCAAGGCCTATCCCTCACAGCCTCTTGGAAAATGGAGGTGATAAGTTTCAGCCTTCTCTCTTTCTGCTCAGCAATTCTTCAGTCCTTAGGAGACTTGAGTTGCCCATGGGTCATCTGCTTTACTGCTGGTTGCCCTATTGTCCTACGCTGCCCTGGACATAGCTCAGGCTCTACAGTCTACAGGGCAGTACACCAGCTCAGTTTCCTGATTCTGCTATAATGGTTGCGAAAACAGCTTCCACATGGCCACCAGCTACCCAATCAGTCCCCCATGCTGAGGCGAGCCCTCCAGAGCCCCATCCCTGGGCCAGCTCCTTTGATCACTTCCCTGAGCTCTCTACCCAGAAGCCCTTCCCCATCCATGTCCAGTCACAAAAATGCCCAGAGGACAGAGGAAGGACAAATGCAGCAGTGGCACTCAATAGATACTATGTAGGAAATGAACTATACAAATTGTGGGTGGAGATTGGGGGGAAAAACGAAGAGAGTGTGGAAAGGGGTGACATTGTCCAAAGAGAAATGCACTTTACTACCTGACTTAGGTAACTGTAACCCTTTTGTACATCACCTTTATAATAACAATTTTAAAAGTTATTTTAAAAATGCCCAGAGGGGCAACACCTGGGCTTCTTGTTCCACCCTTCCTCCCACAGCCTATGCCGTCCTGGGGAATGCATCCCCTCTCCTACCTCCACCCCTCCCCTGAAGTAAGGCTGGTTATTCCTTCCAATCTCAAAGAGCAATTGTGAGCAAACACATTCTAAGAAAGGAGGGAAGGGCTAAAAGGACCGAGAAGAGAGAAATTTCTTCTGGTTTTAGGTTATTTTTCAGAGGACACCAGGGCCATGCGCTGCCGTGGTCCTGGCCTTATCCCTGCCAGAGACCCAGGACAGCTGAGCTCCCACAGCCCCATCACCACCGCTCAGCACTGTACGCCACTCACTGTGTAGCGTGGTTCTGGTGGCTCTTCCGCCTCCTTCAGCCTCACGCTTCTCATCTGTAAAAGAGAGATAATCATTTTTGCTCTAGCTGATCTGGAGACTACTGAGGAGAGGATGTGAGAAAATAGATGAAGAGGCTTCACTGCGTAGCAGCAATGGCCAGCTCATTTCTTCCAGTCCTGGAGCCTCCTGCACAGGGCCAGAATAACTCTGTCTCTTATACCACCAAGGACAGAACCACAATCCGCAGCTGTGTGACCACAACAACCTCTCTGAGCCTCACTGAAAGACTAAGATTCAAGGATTCAGATCCTCTCCTCAATGCCATATAAACTATATGCATTGAGAGAAACGCACGAGGATCATTTGGCTTATCTTCCCTGTGCCATCATCCCACCTAGACTCAGCTCCCCAACCCCCAGTGAAAAGAGGTGTGGTTCCACGGACAATGTGCTCCAAGGCTTCTCTACTCTGATATCACTGGGTCTTACTTCAAATTGACAATATAGGAAGTTAACCATGCCCAGTCCCTCAGTACTCCCAGCTTCTCCCAACCCCTTCGTTCCCCCGTCTGCTCTCACCATCCTCCCATCCATGAGGACTCAGATGTGCTGCTGCTGCTGTGCGCCTCCTGTTCCCGGGGCCTTGCTCTTTGCACTGGCCTCCACTTCCTGCTTCTGACCCATTTACAGAACAGGGCTGAGGCCGTCCTTTATGAATATGCGTGTAGGATAATGAGGGCTTTGCATTGGAGAAGCATCTAGTTAGTGACATAGTTGCCATCCATCCTCCTCCTCTCATCACACAAACCCCAGAGCTAAGGCTGCACTTCCTCCCAAAGGGCACATGGGAGTTTGGGGCAGAAGCCAAAGTAACAGCAGCAACAACAACCTATGAGCATCCACACCATGCCGGGCCCCCTGCTCAAAGCATCTCCTACGAGATGCACTGAAGGCGGGACCTACTCTTCCCCTAGCAGATAAGGGGACTGATGTCCTCAAAACTTAAGCAACTCAAACCCAAGCCATGCATAGGATGGATGCTGTATGTACAGAGCCAGGTAGAATCCGGGATGTCTCCAGTGGATGGGATGTCAGAACTGATGCTTTTAACCCCTGCTGCCCAGCTCCTCAGGGCCAGGCTAAAACTTCACGTGCAGCAGGTGAGCCCACATGGCCTTAGGTGACGAGGCCTTGGGAGAGGATTGAAATGGTGACTGCTCACAGGTGCACAGGCCCACGCAGGAAGCTGTGTAGGCTACCCTGTGTCCCTGTGGCTGCCCCGCATATGCACCTTTGTGCTGCTTGGGGGCCTTGTTTCTTGTCTCTTCTTCTTCTTTTTTTTTTTTTTTTACTACCCTTAAGTAGTTGCACAAAAGGGTTCCAATTCAGCACGCCAACTTATGTGTACAACGCATCCTGATCAATGTCACTCCTTTCACTCTATCTAGCTGAACCTCCTGGGGGTATTTTTCAACCAACAGTTCCAAAGGGCTGGCCCTGAGGATCATGGTGACAGTCCCTGCCACATGAGGACAGTCTGGTGGGCTTTGCTCACCACCAGCCCTCACACTCCAGAAGGACTCTCATTCACTTGGGGGGGGCTGATCTTGGGGGAGAAGAGTGGTGAAGGTGGAAAGGGTCGGCATATGGCGTGTGGAGCTGCCAGGTCTCTGGGGCTTCCCTCCCTGGTCTCAAGGGTCTGCTGTGAATGCTCACATGGGCAAAGAGAGCTGGGTTGTAGTGGGCGCACAGGGATTGTGGATGGTGTTCTCTATGTGTGCACATGTGGCTCTGTGTATGAAGCATGCGTGTGTGGGATTGGGACATGAGTAACGTGTGTGTTGTATGTATGTGCTTTACATGCAGGTGTGTTTGGGTATGTGCAAGTATGTAACAGGGACAGTTACTATGAGAGAGAAGAGAGAAAATGTCATTACATATTCTTAACCCTAAAATACAAGGCAAAAATGAAATAGATGGATGGATGAAGAAAAGGACAGATGGCATATGGATGATGGATAAGTGGGTGGGTGAGTGGGTGGCTGGATGGATGGATGGGAAGGATGGATGCATGCATGCATAGATGATGGATGGGTGGGTGGATAATGAATAGATGATGGGTAGTGGATGAGTGGATGATGGATGGGTGGGTGGATGGATGGGTAAATGATGGATGCATGGGTGGTGGGTGGGTGGATGGATGGATGGATGGGGAGATGTATAAGTGGATGGATGGAGAGATGGAGAGATGGAAGGATGGCTTGAGGGAAGGCTGGATATGTGATATGTACAATGTTGACTATAGGCTCTAGGCAATGAGCGTTTGACACAATGCTTTTGTAGTAGAGTATACACTCAAGGTGGGTTGGACATCTGGTCCCAGAAAACTATGGACAAGACCAAAAGAATAGCACGCTTGTCAGACAATGTCAAACTTGACTTCAAAACACTATGAACATAAACTTTAAAAAATAATTCCTATAATTATCTTGAGTCTCTCAATTGTGTTTCTGTGTGTATGTGTGTGTGTGTGCTTGAAATTTAACTTGTTAAATACAAACATGTAAAATATACTGTAATTGTGACCATCCTGTTTAGGCCCCAGAAAACGGCAGTGGTCTGTCCCAGTGCCTGTGCTGGAAATGTGCATGTGGGCAGGTGGGCCAATTCCCTGTGAGGGCCCACATGGAGAGCTTAGCCTTTTCCTGGCCCCCATGAAGCCAGCACCATTGCTGGACCGAGGGAGCTGTCATTCTACTAAGGATGAGCAGCCACCAGCCCCAGGGGACACTTGGAACCAGGAGCTCTGTCATCTAAGGCTTGGACACGCTCGGGCCAAGCCGCGTCCCCTGGCTAGAAGTAGGAGTGTGGGTGGCTGGATCTCAGGCGTTTCCTGGAGGGGGTGAGGCAAAGGCAGGGTGTCCAGAGCCTTCCTGGAGCCCAGCCAGTGGCTCCTTTCTTCCTGCTCATACATTCACTATCCCCTGCCTGGACCACGTGTTCTCCTCTGCTCAGTGTGTTGGGCCCAAGCTGTCACACTGTCTTGTGGAACAGATAAACTGAGGCCTGAAAAGAATGGACCTACTGGGGCCACAAAGGAAGTTAGTAACAGCACTGACCCAGGGCCTGATAGGGGCTTACAGGAGGAAGATCCAGGCCCAGCAGACACAGGGGTGAGACCAGAATCCCTTGCTGCATGTACACATCACACAGCATCCAGGAGGCCAAGGTGGGCACCAGAATCAGCACAGGGCTGAGAGACAGCACCTCAGTTCTACTCCCAGTCCTGCCATGGACCATCAGAGTGACACACACACACACACACACACACACACACACACACACACACACACACACCTGTCCAAACAGCTCCATGGCTCTCTCTGTATCACAGTTTCTTCATCTGTAAAATGAACACAGCTTGAATCACCACTGTGGCTTTCCGGTGTGTGTGTGTGTGTGTGTGTGTGTGTGTGTGTGTGTGTGTGTGTGTGTGTGTGTGTGTGTGTGTGTGTGTGTGTGTGTGTGTGTGTGTGTGTGTGTGTGTGTGTGTGTGTGTGTTGGTATTGGAGCTCGAGCTTAGGGCCTGGGCACTCTTTCATAGCTTTTTTGCTCAAGGCTGGCACTCTAACACTTGAGCTACATCTCTACTTCAGGCTTTTTGTTTGTTAATTGGAGCTAAGAGTCTCATGGACTTTTTCTTCCTAGGCTGGCTTTGAACTATGATCCTCAGATCTCAGTCTCCTGAGCAGCTAGGATTACAGGTGAGAGCTACCAGTGCCTGGCTGGCTTTATCATAATTTTTTTGTCATTTGTGGGGCTTGAACTCTGGGCCTGGGTGCTGTCCCTCAGCTCTTCAGCTCAAGGCGAGCGCTCTACCACTTACGCCACAGTGACACTTCTGATTTTCTGGCAGTTTATTAGAGATGAGTCTCCCGGACTTCTCTGCCCGGGCTGGCTTTGAACTGTTCCTCAGATCTCAGCCTCCTGAGTAGCTAGGATGACAGGTGTGAGCCACCGGTGCCCTGCTTTCTCATAAATTTTGAAGCAGAGCTCCTTAATAGCTACTGAGGGAGCTGTGTTTGTCGATTTAAGTAATCTCCACCACTAAGAGAAAGTCCCATCGAACTCCACCTCCCCAAAGAAAATTCCCTGAAGAAGCCATGGAAAAGAGCAGCCTTCAACCCAGAACCTTCTCCAGCTATGCCACTTCTCAGAAGCACAGAGCCAGCCTCTGCAGGCTCATCTGTGAATGGACCAACAACACCAACTCTTAGAGCTATGTCATAATCAAACCAGATCATAGATGTCCAGCGCTTGATACACAGAGGCTGTACTGCAACTTCAAAGAGGGGTGACTGTTATTACTAGTTACGTGAGAAGAGAACTTGAATGAACCCACTGGCTATGTCTGCTGTGCTGAATTCCAAAGCAAACGTGCATTTAGGCAGCTGCTACCCAAATCAATCCTACAGCCCCACCCACCTCTGCAGCTGCTCCGCACAGCTGGGCAAGGCAGGAGCTGCGGAGGGGCTGGGCTGAGCCTGGAGCAGGAGAAGCACAGGGCTCCCTATAATCAGGCCAGCCTCAGCACAGGGCCTGTCTCATCTGGACAAGCCAACCTTCTACAGTCCATCATTAGTTCCCCCACCCTGCTCTAGCCCCAGGCCCTGACCCAGATGTTCAAGCACCTGGGAAAGGAGGGAGATAGCTAGCCAAAGGCTTTCATGACAGGCAGCCCTCCTCAAGGAAGGATAGTCTGCTTGGAGCTAGGGTCCCAATCACCCCACCCAGCTAATGGCAGCCCGAGGAACAATAGCCCTGTCTCTAAGAACTTCACAACCTCAGAGCTGAAGAAAGGTCCAAACCTAGCCACTGAAGACACTGTGCACACAAGGAGGTGTCCTTCCACCTCAAGAAGGAAGGGAATTCTGACACCTGGGACAACACACATGAACCTAGAAGGCACAGTGCTGAGTAAATAAGCCCGATACAAACACCAAAAACTGGGTGACCCCCACATATGTGAGGACACAGTCATAAAGGCACAAATTAGAATGGAGTTTACAGAAGCTGGGGAGAGAGAAATGGAGAGTTTTTTCTTTATTATTTTTCGTTAGTTGTAGGGTTTGCACTCAGGTCCTAGGTGCTATCCCTCAGCTCTTTTGCTCAAGGCTAATGCTCTACCACCTTGAGCCACAGAACCACTTCCAGTTTTCTGATGGTTAATTGGAGAAAAGAGACTTTTCTGCCCGGGCTGGCTTTGGACTGCAATCCTCAGATCTCAGCCTCCTGAGTAGCTAGGATTATAGGCATGAGCTACTGGTGCCTGGCTTGGAGAGTTATTTTAAATACACTAGACAAAGTGGGGTGTGGTAGTTCATACCTGTTTTCTTGGTACTTGGGTGGTCTGATGTAAGAGGATTTTTGTGAGTTTGAGGCCAGCCTGGGCTACAGGGCAAGACTTTGTCTCAAAAAACAAAAAAAACAAAGGTAAATAATAATAGTAACTCCCAAGATGAGAGACAACAAAGTTAGAAAAAGATCTCTCCTTTCTAAAGAAACTTTCACACTGTGGGAATGTGAATCCACGCAGTAATGATGGTCAACAGTACAGAGGTTTCTCAGAAAACTAAAAATAGCCAGGCACTAGTGGCTTACACCTGTAATCCTGAGATTGAAGATCGCTATTCAAAGCCAGCCTGGCCAGGAAAGACAATGAGACTCTTATCTCCAATAAACTATTAAAAAAAAAAAAAGCCCAAAGTGGTGCTGTGGTTCAAGTGCTAGTTTTGAGCAAAAACGAGCTCAGGGACAGCGCCCAAGCCTAGAGTTTCAGCCCCAGAACCAAAAACAAACAAACAAACAAAAACCTAAAAAATACAAATCTCTAGTTTTGCACTGCTAGATTAAACCACCTCAGACCAACATGTTTGGGGGGAAAGAAAAGAATAAATGAAATAAGCAAATAAGCAAACAAGCAAATAAATAAAATGAGCTGAGCGCTAGTGGCTCATACCTGTAATCCTAGCTACTCAGGAGGCTGAGATCTAAGGATCACAGTTCAAAGCCAACCTGGGCAGGAAAGTCCATGAGATTCTTATCTCCAAGAAAATCCTCTCCCTCCCTCCCTCCCTCTCTCCCTCCCTCCCTCCCTCTCTCTCTCTCTCTCCCTCTCTCTCTCTCTCTCTCCCTCTCTCTCTCTCTCTCTCCCTCTCTCTCTCTCTCTCTCTCACGCACACGCACACACACACACATTGCCACACCACAAACACACACTAAAAGAATGAATAGACTATGTAGCATGTTACTAATGCCAGTTGCTCCAGGAAGGAATCCCACTTTGAAGAGTTTTTCATTCACCCACTCACATCCTGTTGTGCCTTGAATAATTTACACTAAACTTATTCAACTCTAGAAAACCAAGTGGTAGAGCGCTCACCTTGAGCTGAAGAGCTGAGGGACAGCACCCAGACTCAGAGTTCAAGTCCCATGACCAACAATAAAATAAAATAAACCCCCTTGAATGTGAAACATGTCTACCAAGTTGCTCGGAGCATGCCACCACACTGCTCAGCACCTCTGAGGGCAGAAGCAGCCTGATGGATGTGGATTAGGGTGGTTTGTAATGTCTTAGCATTGTAAATGCCATGGTGATAACCAGCCATGTGCAGATTTATGTGCTTTGATGATTCTCTCCTCAGAGATAGTTCATGGGAATGGAGTTCCTCAGCTCAGGGATACACATTCAAAACCAAGCACCCACCATAATGATGTACACAATGGTGTTCAGGGAAAAGCAAATTTTTTCTCTCCTTGCCCTCAGGCTTCTCCCCAGT
Organism: Dipodomys spectabilis; assembly: GCF_019054845.1. Lineage (NCBI taxonomy): Eukaryota > Metazoa > Chordata > Mammalia > Rodentia > Heteromyidae > Dipodomys > Dipodomys spectabilis. The sequence continues at coordinate 40,388,890 of NW_024870679.1, read as the reverse complement.
AGCCATCATGGGCCCCCGGTCCTTCCAGGTCTCTCCCTGGACATCTCAGAGTACTCATGTGCCAGGCTTCCCAGCTACAGAAACCAAAAAACTATACCAACTGGGAAGTTGCTGCTGCTGGGGAAGTTTCCACCTATCATTCCTGTCTGCCTACACTGCTCTCTTGTTTTTCTTTATGTCAAGAGTATTCTGTGGGGCTGGGAAGGTGGCTTAGTGGTAGAGTAGCTTGCCTTGCATGCATGAGGCCCTGGGTTCGATTCCTCAGCACCACATAAGCAGAAAAAGCTGAAAGTGGCACTGTGGCTGAAAGTGGTAGAGTGCTAGCCTTGAGTTGAAGAGCTGAGGGACAGCGCCCAGGCCCAGAGTTCAGGCCCCATGACCGACAAAGAAACAAAAAAGAGTATTCTGTGTTTGTTACAGCTTCTTTCCTTCCCTCTTTCCTTCCTTCCTTCCCTCTTTCTCTCCTTCTTTCCTCCCTGCCTGCCCTCCTCCTCCTCATCCCTTCCTCCTCCTCCTTTGTCTTCCTCTTTCCTCTTTCCTTCTTGCTTGCTTGCTTTTCTTTCTCTTCTTTCAACCTCAATCTTAAAACCTCAGCCTCCTGAGTAGCTAGAATTATAGGCATGACCCTCCGGCACCCAGCTTGCTAGGTTTCTTACTTATTAATGTAATTTTCTTACTGGTGAGATCTTTTCATACATATTTTATTTTTGTATTATTCATGTGTTATCATTTGTATTTTTCATATTTCTTATTTATATTTCTTTTTAACTATCTTCTAATAGCTGTTCAAACAGGTTTTGATTTAACATGTCCATTTATGTGTACAATGCATATCCACCCACCCAGGATTTTCCCTCCCTCTTTTTGCTGTTGTTTAAAGACAGGATTTTGCTATTAGTCCCAGCTGGCCTCAAACTCTAGATCCTCTTGCCTCACCTTCCAAGTGCTGGGGTTATAGGCATATACCACCACACCCAGTTGTTTCATACACATTTCTTATTTGGTGCTAGAGTGACCCTGAAAACAAAATGAAACAAACCCACCTTTTAATAAACTCAAATCCCTAACTGGTCCCCCACCATCTGACCCCAGTGGCTCTTGGCCCTGTATCCCAACATTGTCTGGAACAATTTCCTGCTTTCCAGGAATAGCCATGCAACCTCTCTCCTGGCCTGAATGGTTGACACCACTATCACCCTGAGGATCAGCCCTACCGCCATCTCCCAGGGAACATGTGGCAGCAGGGCCAGCAGCAGGGTGCCTGGCCTCTGCGGAAAGGCCCTGAATTGGTTTCATGCTCTGCAGTCCCTGTCCTGAAACCCATAATTGTATTTTATTTTTAAAGGGCTGCACGTTTTCATTCTGCACTGGAATCTGCCAATTAGGTAGCCTCGGGTGCTTGTGTGCCTTGGGCCTCTCACATAACATGATGCACTCCTTAACATTAGGGTCATCTGAGCCCCTTCTGTACCCTAGCATCCTACAGAGGACAAATGGATGGATGCATGAATGAATACCCAAAATGTATTAGGAATGCACGTTTGAATGAGTGAATGAATGAAAAAGAGAGGAAAGAAGGTAAGAGCCTGTTATACAATGAAGACTAGGGTAAGAGAAATTTTGAGTTTAAGAAAAGTTCGGAGGGGGCGGGGAGGCTGGGATGGTGGCTTAGTGGTAGAGTGCTTGCCTCACGTGCATGCAGCCCTGGATTTGATACTCAGTACCACAGAAACAGAAAAAGCCAGAAGTGGTGGTGTGGCTCGAGTGGTAGAGTGCTAGCCTTGAGCAAAGGAAGCTCAGGGACAGTGCCCAGGCCCTGAGTTCAAGCCCCAGGACTGGCAAAAAAAAAAAGTTGAGGGGTTGGAGGCAGGCTTGGTTGGAAGAGTGCAAGCCAATGGACAAAGGTCAGGTACCGAGGTCAAGTCCCAGTCTTACAACAAAAAACAACAAAAAAAAAAAAAAAAAGAAAAGTTGGGAGGGCATTTCAAGCAAAGGATCAGCACAGGCAACAACACCACAAGTGAAAATCCCCCTTTAGTCAGGACTCTGGGAAAGCATCTTCACCAGCCTCAACTAAACCCTGAACCTGGAGAAGCGGAAGAGGAAGGGTGGTGGCTGTCCTCTGGAAGGAGCTGTGTCCCAGAGTGGGGTTCAGGAGAAAGCCCTGGCATCCACAAAAGGAAGGACTAATTAGTACCCTCACAGACCTCTCCTTCACTGGGGAGTGGTGAGAGGTCAGGCCAGGAAGTCAAGGAGCCAATGGGAGAGCTCCGCTCAGAGGCAGGCCATGCAGGCTTGGTGATCTTAATGACCCAATCAATGGCTTTGCTACCATGTGCCTCTGGCCTGGGGGTAGCAGTCATGCCCCAAGTGCCCATCAGCTGATATGAATTGTCTGGGCCCCAGAACCTGCAGGCCAGCTCCCCACTGCCCCTCCCCAAGCCCAAATCACAGACTGCATTCCCATCCCCCAAATTGAATGCTCATCAGTGTCCCAGGACCAGTGGAGGTGGGGGTGGGGGTGGGGGGAAAGCAGCCCAGCAGTGAGTGTCCAGCTGCCAAAAGGGACAGTGTCCAGAGGACTAAGGGTTTATGGGCTTACAGCCAAGAAGAGGACCCCATGGGTTGCAAAACCCTTGAAAGACTGTACAGATTGACTATCCCTACCCAAGGTGCCTGGGATCAAAAGTGTGACAGATTTAAATTTCTGAATATTTGCCAGGTGCCGGTAGCTCATGCCTGTAATGCTAGCTACTCAGGAAGCTGAGATCTGAGGATCAAAGTTCAAAGCCAGCCTGGAAAGAAAAGTCTATGAGACTCATATCTCCAGTTAACCACCAGAAAATTGGAAGCGTCGCTGTGGTAGAGCACTAGCCTTTAGTGAAAAGAGCTCAGGGACAGCGCCCAGGCCCTGAGTTCAAGCCCCATGACCAACATTAAAAAAAAAAAGAGTATTTGCATACATAATTAGATATCATGGAAGTGGACCAGAAATCTAAAACACAATTTACCTTCATGTACAACTAATACATTGAGCCTGAAGGTCTTGGTATAAGTTTATCATTTCCTGTAATTGTGTGTACTGAGTCATCAGAAAAAGTTGTCATTCTGCCAATTATTCACATGGAAATCTGTGGGTGTTTGGTACAGCACCATTCCTAATGCTAAATGTATATGGTACTGATAAGCAATTTCATTTTGTATTTATTTACTTTTTTTTGAGGTAGAATCTCATTAAGTAGTCCAGGTTGGGCTCAAATCTCAAATTGAAACTTGCCTGCCTCAGCCTCCTGAGGCAAGCACCACCATACTAGCAACAATCTCTCTCTCTCTCTCTCCTCTCTCTCTCTCTCTCTCTCTCTCTCTCTCTGAACTTGGGACCTCACACTTGCAGTCAGACGCTCTACCCCTTGAACCATGCCCCATTCCCTAAGCATGCTTATCTTCTGATACACTTGCTCACACACAAGCACACAAGTACTTAGCTGTAGAAATCATGAAGTCCCATTAATGCAGTGTCACTAGGCAGCACAGAAGTATTGCCAGGAAGGACACTTGCATCACTGTGACCTGCCACAGCAGCATCAGATATAGGCAGATTTCAATCTAGGCCTCACTGCTCTGGTCCATCCCATCTTTTCACCAGAGCCCTGAGTTCAAGCCCCAGTTCAAGAAAATAGGAAAGAAAAGATTTTTCCCGTTTTGCTGCTCACTGTCCCCAGGACACCTTGGTCATATGGTTGAATGAACAAGATCACACTTGGGGGGGGGGGGAAGCACATGGAAGAGCATTATAAAACACTGAAACAAGCAACCACCAGCTAACCGCTCATGGCTACCTAGAACCAGGACTACCCAAGGACTCCAGGTCTTCACGCCTGGTTGCAGGCTTTTTTTAACTTCTCCTCTCTCTCCCTCTTCCTTTTTGTACTAGGTCTTGAACTCAGGGCCTGAGTACTGTCCCTGAGCGTCTTTGCGCAGTGGTATTCTACCACTTGAGCCACAGCTCCATTTACAGCGTTTTGCTGGTAACTTGGAGACAAGAGTCTCACAAAGCCCTGGCTGGCTGCGGACTCAGCCTCCTGGAGAGCTGAGGGTGACAGGGGTGAGCCACCAGCAGCTCCCACCCCACTGCAGACACAGCCTGATCAGAACTGATCAGACAGCTCCCAGAGGCTGGGTGTGCTGCTGCACGTCACACTTCAGCCACCACCCGCTGTTGGCTCTGCTTCCCGGGTAAGGAAACGGAGATCTGAAGTTACAAAGCTGGTGACTGTACCCCTAGGTTTCTCTAACCCAACCCTCTTCTCCCCGCGCAGACAAAGGTAAGCAGAGTGGCTGTGCGTGGCCGGGGGCCGGGGCTGGGATGGGGCAGAGCTGGATGAGGCGGGGGGGCGCTCCGCACTGGCCAGGGTCCCCGGGGGAGATACAATTCCAGGCTTTGGTGGCCCAGGGACCTCTTAGGAGAGAATCCTCGGCCCGGAGGTGACAGCGGCACCTTCGCCGCCCCGGCTGGTGCCAGGGCGCCGGCCTCCAGTGCCAGCTCCGCCTCCAGCTCCCGCGGATCACGCTTTTCTTGCCCAGCTCAGGTGCGGACCAATCAGAGCTCAGGGGCGCCCAGAGCCCTTGCTCGCCTAGCCGGGTCTCTATTGCCCCCTGGTGGACAAATCGGTGACGACGCCTCTGTCGGATCCCAGGAGAAGACGCCAGCGATGGCCCCTCAGATGCTGACCCGTGGCCCTGGACGCGTGAATGGAGTGCCCACAAGCCTCCTTTCCAGGCCCTAAAGAGAGGGGAAGGGTCCCGAGAAGGACATGGGTGGGCCAGGTGGATTTGAAGACACCTGCTCTGCCACCCACCACTCCTCTCTGGACCCGCTTCCCTGCCTCTAAGAAGGGATTCATGGAAAGAGCCCAGGAGGCTGGGTGCAGCCCAGCATGCTCCAAGTCCTGAGTTCTATCACCAACATGACTAAAAGACTTCATTTTTAAAAAATTGACTAAACGGTGTGAGCTTAGGCCTTCCCCTGTCCTTTCACTGGGCCTCGATTTCCCCATCTGTAGAAGATGGAGGTCAGATGGCCTCAGGACTCCTCTATTCAGGAATCTAAGTGGAAGCAGGAAAAAAAAAAAAAGGCCATGCGACTCTGCTATCTAATTAATCACCAAAAGCCAGAAGTGGAGCTGTGGCTTAAGTGGTAGAACATCAGTCTTGAGCAGAAAAAGCTAAAGGTGAGCACCAGGCCCTGAGTTGAAGCCCCAGTACCAGCGCGAGCACACACACACACACACACACACACACACACACACACACACACACACACGAAAAAACAAACACAAGGCTGGGATTGTGGCTTAGTGGTAGAGTGCTTGCCTAGCATGCATGAAGCATGAAGCCTTGGGTTTAATTCCTCAGTACCACATAAATAACAACAAAAGCCAGAAGTGATGTTATGGCTCAAGCGCTAGCCTTGCTAGCCTTGGGCAAAAGAACCTCAGGGACAGTGCCCAGGCCCTGAGTTCAAGCCCCACGACTGGCAAAAAACAAAGTCCTTGCCCTTGAGAAAAACAAAAACTGACAACCTAGCTCAGGTAGTCCACAAATATTTACAGCCTAGTCTGAACAAGTCCCAGCAGGATATGTATACATCAGCCATGCTGGGAGGTGAGGTATCAGGATGATGACCAGGTTTTAAGGAATGAAAGAACTAATAGGTACTGTATTCTTTGTTGTTGTTGGTTGTGGGGCCTGAACTCTGGGCCTGGGCACTGTCCCTCAGTTCTTCAGCTCAAGGCTAGCACTCTACCACTGGAGCCGCAATACCACTTTTGGCTTTTTCTGCTTATTATAGAATTGAACCTAGGGCCTCATGCATGCAATGCTAGCACTCTACCACTGAGCCACCTTCCCAGCCCCAGGTACTGAATTCTTTTACAAATAAAAATGCCTGTAGATCCTAGTGAAAGTCCTACCTCCTGGTGGGAAAGCAGATAAGCAAACTGTGGTAGGGATAGTAAAACCTAAGGAACAGTAGGACTACTCCTCTTCGTACCTAGCGTGAATACAGGAAACTAATGACCGTAATGAATCAGCTGAGGCAAGGGTCAGGCACGTCTGTTGAGCACTTGGTAATAAAAAGTCCTTAAATCTGCATATAAACCAATTTGAAGAGTCTGATTGGCCTGTTTGAATCAGGTAGGCATTCCTGAACCAATGGGTTATAGTCATGATGCTGAAGTGGGACCACGTTTAGGGGGCGGGTATGTCCTGAGGAAGGAGGGTGGGACCTGGCTGAGTCAGCTTAGGAAAGTCTGTGATTTTAATCTAGGTCATAAGTGAGTTTCCTTCCTTCCAGTCATGAGAAAGTCCTCTGCACCAGGTAACAGGCCACTATGTGGATTGTCCATTATTTGACTGTTGAACAGAAAAATACCAACCCTGCCTTAAGGAAAGTTTATTTTCTCAGGCAAATTGAGTTACTACAGTTAACCTGAATGTCAGGGCAGATAAAATGTGACAGTATCCATCCTGGCCACCCAGGGATCCATGTGAAGGCAGGCACATACAAGAGAAAGACTATTATAAGGTTTATTAGAGGGGCCATATCCCTTCACCCCTTGTCTTCACCCTCACCCCCCAGGGAGCAATGTGGCATCTGCCCCATCCAGGTGCTAGCTCTGGGGCTAGTGGAGGGTACTCTGCATGGGCAGGTAGTTCTGGGCAGACAGTGGGACTGGCCAGCTATCATGGTGGGAGATCTAGGCAGGGAGTTGCTCAGGTCTGGGTGAGGCTGAGGACCCGAGGTGAGGAGAATGCTAACAATATATACTTCCATAGTCACAGAGATGAAGTCATGAATCAATGTCTTTATAAAATATATAGGTGGAATCTCCAGGTAGGCAGGATACAGCAAACAAAAAAGTCATAAATCAACATACTTACCAGTGGCAAGGGAAGGAACATCAAATCTCTCTTCCTGGAAGATAGAATCTGGCAGACTTCTGCCCAGGCTAGTTTGAAACTGCAATCCTCCAGATCTCAGCCTTCAGAGTAGCTAGGATGACAGAGGTATGAGCCATGTTGCACCTGGCTGCAATCTTTAATATGGAATAAGCTTCTTCATAGAACTTCTTCACCTTTAGCTTTTCACACAATTCGTGTGTCCCTCCCCCCTCCTTTCCCCCCATGTACCTTCAGTCTCATCACTTGCCTTTTCCTGGAAACCATTGTTCTCTCTTCACTTTCCTCTTACTGGAACTTCCCTGGATCATCTTCCAACCCTTTCCCATTACTCTCTGGAGGCAGGGGGTGGGGGTGGCAGGGAAGATACTGGGGCTTGAACTCAGGACCCTGTGGTCTCAATTGGCTTTTTCACTAAACACTAGCATTCAATCATTTGAGCCATACCCCCACTTTTGGCTTTTTGAAGGTTAATTAGAAATAAGAGTTTCATGGACTTTCCTGCCCAGGCTGGCTTCAAACTGAGATCCTCAGATCTCATCCACTCGAATAGCTAGGGGTACAGCCCCTTTTATTCTTCTCTCACCCCATTTTATAAACAATAGCCTGGGGAAGGTGTTTGGGCCAAGGGAGTCCAGCAGGGGACAGCTCAGAATGACCAAACTGTGATGTTTCTCCTTTCCAAGAGGGGGTACACTGTCTGTGACTGCTGGCAACCCTTCCAAGGTGCAACTCAACTCTGGAAACAAGACTCACATGCAATGAGATAAAGGATAAGCAATCAATCCCCAGTTTCCAGATGAGAAGACCAGGGTCCTGAAAAGAGTGGTGGTGGACGATAGCCTAGAGTTTCACAGCAGTGTGAGTTCTACTTCAATTGTCCCGACCCCAACCAGTGGCCTCAGCTCTGTTCACCTGCTGCCCCAGGTCCTGGGAGGGCTGCTCTTGGAACCTACTGGATCCTGAGGCGTCAGTTCTTAGACCACTCATGCTTGAACCAATACCCTCCCCGCTCTCCCCAATCAATCTTCCTGTCTGTTCCCAGGACTTCTATGCATCCATGCAACCAAACTGTGGGTAGGAGGGAAGGGGTTTAAAGGCACAGTTCTGAATCCTGGTGCCCTAATCTAATGTCCACGCCATCAGCTCTACTTGGAGACTCAAACACCACTGTCCCCAGGAGCCCCTTTCTCACTGTGTCCTAGACTGCTCACTAAGCCCCTGGGTGTGTTACCTCACTGTACCCTCAAATGCAGCACATAAGGGCTGGGAAGGTGGCTCAGTGGTAGAGCGCTTGCCTTGCATGCCTGAGGCCCTGGGTTCGATTCCTCAGCACCACATAAGCAAAAAGAAAAAAGCCGGAAGCGGCGCTGTGGCTCAAGTGGTAGAGCGCTAGCCTTGAGCTGAAGAGCTGAGGGACAGCGCTCAGGCCCAGAGTTCAGGCCCCACGACCGGACCAAAAAAAAAAAAAATGCGGTACATAAGGCACAGCTGAGGGTATAAGTAAGTGAGCTGCCTGCCCCGTTGGTAAATGGTAAGGCAGGACTGACTTCAACTCAGTAAATGTGATGTCAGGCAAAGACTTTGAACCACTGTGTCTGAGCCTCCAGTCCTGTGACATCCACACTCTCCTTTTTTTCTTTTCTTTTTTTCTTTTTTGGTGGTCATGGGCTTGAACTCTGGGCCTGGGCCCTGTGCCTAAGCTCTTCAGCTCAAGGCGAGCGCTCTACCACTTGAGCCACAGCGCCACTTCTGGTTTTCTAGTGGTTTATTGGAGATAAGAGCCTCACAGACTTTCCTGCCCGAGCTGGCTTTGAACCATGATCCTCAGATCTCAGCCTCCTGAGTAGCAAGGATTACAGGTGTGAGCCACCAGCACCAGGCTCTCCTTTTTTTCTAAAAAGCTGCATAGAATAATGGCTGTCATTCCCCAACCTCTCTTGTGGCTAGATGAAAATATGTGGCTACTTCATGGTCAAGAGAGATGTACTTGGCTGCCAGCCTTTAGCTAGAAGGGGCATGTCCCCTTCTCTCCAGCTCATGTGGGTGTGAAAGTGGACCACACAGATCACATGGCTGCCACAGCAGATCATGGAGCTTCTCTTGCTTGCCTTTGGCAGAAAGGCCAGACTTCCATAACAGGAAGATCTGTTCCGGTCTAGCTCTAAACAATCTGGTCTTACACTCTACCCTCACCCCAGGCCAGTCATCAGGAAAAGTTTGTCCTAGTCTTTCCTTCTCTGCATTCCTAATTTCTCTCTCCATTTCCAGAAGACACCTATGTATCCTTGAAGACCTAAACCAAAGAGTACCTCCTGTGTGGAGCTGCTCCTGACCATCTCAGCAGAGTGAGTGGCTTTTTTCTCTGCTTCCATGTCATACCTACAGTTCTCTAGAGCCTCTGCCTCTCAGTCTTGTTGCCATATGAAGATGGAGTCATCTTTCTAATCTTCCTGGGGGCGGGGACCAAGTCTAGGCCATCTGTTGGTTATTGTACCCAGTGTGAGGCCAAGCATCAAGCCAGAGGAGAGTCAAGTTCAGCAAGGAGAGCCTGAGCAAGCGAGCGAGTAGGTAAATGAGAGAGAGAGAGAGAGAATGTGTATATGTACATGAATGAGCTAGCTTGGCTAAAGGCCCAGGCCAAGTAGACAGTGAGAATATCTAGAAATAATCCCAAACCAGGCCTAATGCCCACATGAAGGGGTACAGGGTAAGGGCGAGACTCAGCCATGGGTGGGTAGAGACTGGTTCAGGCAGGCTGTGGCCCTGTTGCCTGGATCACCAGCCCTCTGGGTGTGTTAGCCAAAGTAGATGGACTTTGGCTAACTGCTGACACTCAGACTTCAGTGACCCTCAGTGACCAGTGAGTATTTTGGGCTAGGGCTGAGCATCACCTGCTCCCTTGGCCTCACTTGTAGGGCAAAGGGGAACCTGCCAGCCTGATGAAGGGCCAATTCTAAGACAGGACACCGGAAAAAATTGTCCTCTCTCTGCTCGGTCACCCTCTTCCCCACTTGGAAATTACTTTTTTGAGCCATGGATCATCAGTGCTGGAAGGATGAAGAGATTGGAAGCTTGATTCTCCCTCTCCCCCCATGGAGCTGGGGACCCTGAAGGGAAGAGCAAGGTCCAAGGTCACAAATGTAGGAAGAAGTGCAGGAGATAGACATTACAGGAAAAGGGCAGAATAGCAGTGAAGAGTTGGTCTGTTGAGTTCAGGTCCTGGCTTTCCTCTGAAATCTGGGAGAGGACTCACACACAGTTCCTGCATTATTACCAGGATGGAGATGAAAGACAACCACCACTGAGTCTAGCACTGGCCCAAGGAAAGGGATCCGTAGATTTTAGCTAGCACAACGACACAATCTCTCCAGGGGCTCCAGTCCTTCTAGAGGTAGACTTTTTCTGCTCACCTAGTATCCTTGTTTACTATGGAGTCCACTCATGCTGTTCCCCTAGACCTCCAGGCAAGCCCCTGACAATCTCAGGTCCTCAGAAAAGCGGGAGCCAGGCTATGGCCTTGGCTCTCTACCTGCTTCCTGGAACTTGCCTGGCCCTGGATTCCCAAGGCCAACATCCACCCTCTGCCAGCTCTCCTCATTCCAGAACATACAGTGGTCACATTTCCTCACCAACTAGGTTCATCAAGCCTCCTGGAACTTCCTGGATGTTTCTAGAATCTTGGGCAGACTGTTCCTGAACAGAGTGCACTCTGAGGTATGACCATTGTGCCATTAAGGCCAGGAGAAGGGACAGAAAATTAGGGGATAGAGGCCAGGCCACAGGGAGGGTAGATACCAATCTGGAAAGCAAACTACCCAATCTAATTAGAGATTATTTTAGATTTTGGCAGGGTAACTTCTTCATTTAAGGAGGAAACTGTAGTTTGAAGGGGGATGGGAGGAGGAAGCAGAGTCAACCCCAAGTCTGGGACTTTTTTCATTACTTCGTAGGAATAGCCCTGTCTTCAAAGAAAGTTGTCTTTGAGGTCCAGGCTACCAGGAACAACCAGAAGGGTGAGTCTTGCCTGAAGAACTCAGTCCCTTCTACATCCAACCATGGGTGCTGCAGGGAGAAAAGAGGACAAGAAGCAAGTTGAGAAGGAACAGAATTTTCGAGCAAAGAGAACCCTGGAGTGGACCAGTGGCTCTCTTTGCTGGAGAAACTAATGTTAAGCAACTACCCAAACACTTGCCAGGCGCCACGCACAGAAGAGGGCAACACAGGCCTGTTCAACCCTAGAGAGCCTCTGGTACTGACCTCCGAGAGACTCAGAGGTCAGTAGATTACATCAGAGCAGGGTCTGGGCCATGATGGGGGATACTGGGCTCCCCAGAGACTGGACAGTGAAGCTGAAAGCTTCATAGTGTTAACTAAAAGATGGTAGGGGCCAGGCACCGGTGGTTCAGGCTTGTTATCCTAGCTACTCAGGAGGCTGAGATCTGAGGATCTCAGTTCAAAGCTAGCTCAGGCAGATACATCTGTAAGACTTAACTCCAGTTAACCAGCAAAAAAGCCAGAAGTAGAAGAGTTGTTCAAGTGATAGACCACCAGCCTTGAGCAAAGAAAGCTAAATGAAAGCACAAGGCCTTGAGTTCAAGCCCCAGTACTGGTACTAAATAAATAAAAACAAAGGAATAAACAAAGAAAGAAATAAAAGATAGTAGGGGCTAGGCAGAAAGAGCATTGGAGGCAAGCAGCGGAAGATGAGCCTGGTGGCCTGGCAAAAGGGAAGTGGGTGCTGGAGAGGCAGCAGGTGCTAGGGCACTGGGCCATGACCTGAAACAGAACTTGTGCAAGAGAGATACAGCCAGGGAAAGAGGCTGGAAGAGAGATGACCTTTGCCCTGCATTCCCACCCATGTACACTGTCTCAGACTCTTGAGTCCTTGGGAGGCCAGCTAAGTACAGATCCTGATGGGTTAGTTTGTTTGTTTGGATAAACAGACCTAAAGAGATCATGATGCACCAGAGATCACTGGCTGGTATATAAGTAAGAGAGGCAGAACTAGAACTCAAGTCCAGAGCCCTTAAAGTTAGTGGAGCTAGTTCACTCACTCCTGACTCATTCATTTGAGATACTGAACTCTCTACCACCTTCCAGGCTTGATTCTCAGAGCAGGATTTTTGGTAATAGATTAGATCAATGAAACTGAGGAGAGCAGGCCAAGGAGTTTGGGCTCCCTTCTGTTAGTCACCGAGAGAGAAGGGTTGGTTTCTGGGAAGGAAGAAGACCCTTCTCCCTGGCTGCCACTGTTCCCGGGGCAGGGAAGGGCACTGCTCTCTTTCTGGGAGAGTGGTGGCCATAGGCAGCAGTTTCCCAGAAGTAAATTAGTGTTGAGTACACCTGTACCGATTGCCCCCATTTGTTCTCTCGGACCCACAGTCTCCCAAACTCTTGGGAAACAGGGAAGCAGGTTTCTTAACACAGAAGGAACACTCTCCCGTGGCGGCAGTTCCCTTCTGCTGTGCTGTGCTGTGCTCTCCTGTCTCCTTTGGGTTACTACTGAGCCAAGCACAGTGCCTGGCCCTAGGAGATGACCATTATAGTAGGCTGGACAGACTATTCTTTTTGTGTGTGTGTGAGGGGGAGGGGCCTTGAATTCAGGGCCTAGCAACTATCCTTAAGCTGTTATGCTCAAGGCTGGTGCCCTACCCCATGAGCCAGAGCTCCACATCCGGTTTTTTGTTTTTGCTGATCCTGGGGCTTCAACTCAGGGCCTGGGCTCTGTTCCCAAGCCTCTCTATGCTCAAGACTAGTGCTCTACCACTTGAGTCATAGCACCACTTCTGGCTTTTTCTGAGTAGTTTATTGAAAGTCTTATAGACTTTCCTCCTCTGGCTCGTTTTGAACTATAGTCCTCAAATCTCAGCCTCCTGAGTAGTTAGGATTATAGGCATGAGCCACCAGCTCCCTGCTGGACCAATTGTTGAAAGAGGAATAAGGAAGAGAGGATGACACTTACCTGTAATATCTGAAAGCAGCTCCAGGGCCTCAGGAGAAGTTGGCCACAGATCCTTTCTTATTGACTCAGGGTTTCACAGTGACTTGGTCATTTGACTGTCCTGGAAAGGAAGCCTGGAAGGGAAAAAGAGGAGGGAATTACCACTCACTAAATATTAGCTTATGTCAGCCTTACCAGTTATTCTCTTTTTCATTGATGCTGGGGATTGAATCCAGGACCTCATACATGCTACCCAACCCCATTTATTGTCTCCTGTAATCCTTAAGACAACCCTGAGAACCCTGTAATCCACTGAAGGGAAAGATGACTCAGGTCATAGCTAGTAAGTGTCAGGCCTGGGATGTAAAGTCAGGCTATGCATGCTATGCACCAGGGGAGTGGTTCAGAAGCTGGGGAAGAAGGATTACCTAAGACCTGCTGAGTCCATGGCCCCACTACCCATACTGGAGAAGAGAAAAACTCCCCGATGTAGGTATTAGGGATGTGATGAGGAGTATTATGGATGGTGGGGAGAAGGGTAAAATGAGGTCTCTGTGTTCCTAGATCAGAAAAGCCCCAGCTCAGCTGCTTTGGCCTCTGCCTTTAGGATCTCTCCCATGCTAGAAGCACGTTTCTGATGGAGGCATCCAGATGGCAGGGAGGGCCCAGGAAACAGCTGAACATGCTGAGCAGACCTCCTTCTGCTCCCCTCTCCATGGCCCCATGCATCATCCGGTGGAGCTGCCCCATCTCATTGGCTCCCTCCTAGTTACTCATCTCTCTTCTTCTCCATCTTCCCAGCCCACGGTTTCCATGGAAACAGAGCAGTGACATCCCCAAAGGGCCAGGGCTGGGGAAATGCTGCTCTTGACAAGCACTGGTGTTCTGCTGCTTGCCACATGTTTCAGGCTCATCTAGTTCTACCGAAGGCAAAAGGAGAGCAGGAAGAGAGACAAGGCGATCCCCCTCTCCCAGAGTAGTATTTGAGCAAGGAGGATGCAACCAGGGAGGCAGAGAAAAGTTCATACTTAGAAGGGAGGATGGAAACCATAAAGGAAGGAGTCAGCTTTGATGAGTGGATCAGAGTGGTCCCTGCAGCAGGGTAATTGGTCTGGGATGCCTCAAGACTCACATCTGCTGGTCGTGGCCACTCAGGCTTGCAATCCCAGTACTTGACTGAAACAGGAGGATCTCAAGTCTGAGGCCAGCCTGGGGTATGTAACAGACACTTCTCAAAAACAAAACAGACAATAATTGATGACACGATGGCAGTATGAGCAGCAGTGAGCATTTAAGCGAGCCATGCTCTGGACTTTAAGTGTAGTCTTGCTCTTGCTCCCTAAATACCCCCATTTTCAAAGATGAGAGTGGCTTACATCAAGACTCAAGGCCACACCACTAGTATCCAGTGGAATCAGGACCGGAACACAGATCTTCAGGGTAGTACCTGCCAGTCTGTCCACAGCTTCCCACGCCTGCAATAGAAGGGCTATGTAGAGACACTCCTGAGTGCCTGGCCTCTCAGTTGTCAGGAAAGGAGACCCTGTTCACACTCTAAAGGCTATGACCTTGAATTGGAAACTCTCCCCTCCATGGCATCTGCTCTGGTAGTGAGGTTATTGGGGCTCCATGCCCAGCCCTGAGGCCTGTCCCTGTTACTCTGGCAGAAATGAACTTCTCAGTTCTGGCAACTGGACTATTCAAAGGAATCAAAGCCTTAGGTAGGGGGTGTGTGTGAGAGAGGACTCTTCCTCACTTGCCTTCTTCCAGGAACAGAGGAAGAGAGGCATGCAGACAAACAGAGGTTTGCCACACAAACAGAAGGTTTGCCACACATACTACAGGCATGTGGCAGAGCTGGCCTGGCACCAGCGCTGACTGCTCTGTATCTACCCTAGACACCTTCTGCTGGCTGATGTACAGTTCACACCACACTCTCATGCTCAGGGCCTTCCTATGGTCAGGAGTTCACTTAAACTCCTCTTCCTCTGAGTCCCCAATTCAGAATGGGCTTCCCAGAGTTGTCACATGAGGAATGGTCCCTGTCTAATGGGTACTTAGAAAATGCTTTTGCTGAAAAGCACAGACTCCTGACTTGGGCCCACAAGGTACGTAAAGGCAGGAGAAAAACCTGGCATTCCTGCCCTCATTTCCTGTCTCCTTTGTCTTACAACTTTGGGTCAGACTCCTGCTTAGCTGTGTACATGGACATGTTACTATCAGCTAGCGGCACCTAACCCATCTCATCCCTTTAAAGGCAGAAGGCATACAGATCAGAATGACTGAGGCCTCTTCCTATCTGCTTTCACAGACCCCTAAGAGGTACCTACCTGAAATGTCTCTGGTCATTTCTGTAAGCTGCAGTCACCTTGGATTCCAGGAACAGAAGAGCTTTCAGACACATCACCTCATGATGAGGCCACCCCCAAACAAGGACAGTCATTGCATAGGAACTGCACTGTTGCCTCCAGCACTAGGGACTTCTTCTACCACCTTGCTGAACTAGAACTGAGATAGAGATCAACCAGTCCACAGTTTGACCAAGACTGCTGAATTATGCAGACCTCTCACCTCCTTCTCTGGGTGTTCCTCCACTTAAATCGAAAGTGCATGGCAGTACCCCCACGGTGAGCTAAAACACTTATTTTTCTGTCTTCCCCAGACTGTCATTTTGAGCCAGGTGCCAGTGGCTCACGCCTGTAATCCTAGCTACTTAGGAGGCTGAGATCTGAGGGTTGCAGTTCAACGCCAACCTGGGAAACCACCAGAAAACTGGAAGTGGAGCTGTGGCTTAAAGTAAAGCACTAGCCTTGAACAAAGGAGCAAAAGGACAGTGCCCAGGCCCTGAGTTCAAGCCCCATGACTGGAAACAAACAAAAAACTATCATTTTGATTAGGCAACTTTCATTTCTCTTGTTTACTTTCTTTGTAGTGACATGCTGGAGGCTATGGCATAGAACTCCAGTCACATCTGGAGGGGAGCTACTTGAGTGGGTGTCCTGTTCCCTGTTGTCTCTCTCCATAGCAAGGTGGGCACCACACAGGTGCTTTATTTGTTTTGTCTACTTATTTACTTTGAGTCAGGATCTTACTCAGGCCAACCATCATCTCTCCCTCCATCCTTCCACCTTATAGTCTCCAGTGCTGAGTGCTTTGATGACCGCTGAATTAAGCTAGGTGTTGTGGTACAGGTCTATAATCCCAGCACACAGGAAATGCAGACGGAAGGATCTTTTTCTCATCCCTCCCTCCTTGCTGAATTGAACTTAGGGCATGAAAGGATCCATGAAAGGATCTGCTACACCCGTGCCAGGGGACTATGCAGAGGTGGGCACAGGAGAAAGATTATTACAAGGTTTATTAGGGGTGCCATATGTCCCCGGGAGAGAGAGCACAGGAGGCCTCCGCTATTTAGGTAGCAGCAGGGTCTGGGGATAGGAAGTGAGGTAGATGGGAAATCAGGTGGGTCTGAGAAGAGAGAGAGAGGGGCCAGCATGTCTGGGTGGAGCTGAGGATTAAAGGTGGGCACAATGTTTACAGGGCATCTTGTCTGCTAGGCAAGCACTCTACCACTGGAGCCCCACCCCCAGACCTGGATGGCATGTTTGAGGATAGCCTGAACTATACAAAGGAAAGTAGAGAAGAGAGGGGAGAGGGGAGAAGAGGGAGGGGAGGAGAGGGGAAAGAGGGTGGGGGAGGATGTAAAAGTGATGAATTAATGAATCGGCTTTTGTGCAACTTCCTATAAAAGGAACGCCTATAAGGTTGGAAGGAAAATACCCCAACACCTAGTTCATGGATTTTGTTTTAAAAGCTTCGTGTGGCCAGGTACAAAAGTCAAAGCAAGGTGAGCCTTAATGTTATTTAAAGTGTCAAACAATTGCACAGTAGACTCTTTAAGAAAGGGAGCAGTCTGTGCCGGCCGCAGACTTGCTATCAGCGCCTGGAGGAACCATCTGAAGGTCCAGCATTTCCAGATGGCGAGGGAGAGGGGGAAAGACCTGAGCCCAGGGCTCGGAGAAGGGCGGAATACCTGCGCAGGGGCGGGGGGGGGGGGGGGGGGAGAGGAGGGGAGGGAAGAGGGGAGAGAGGAGGGAAGAGAGGAGGGGAGGGAAGAGGGGAGAGAGGAGGGGAGGGGGGAGGGAAGGGGAGGAGGAAAGGGGGCACCAGCGGGAGACATTCCGCGGGGAGGGGCAAGCACGTGTGGGGCAGGCACGTGGGAAGGGTCACGCTTCGTCCCAGAGCAGGTGAGGACACGGGGGCGGCTCTCAGCCACCGCGGGGCCCGGGGCCCGGTGCCCGCGGCGGGCGGGAGCGGGCTGGGGCCTTGGAGCCAGCGAACAAAGACTTGGTGTCTGGGATCGGGCTCACCTACTAAGCGTGACCTTGGCAGCCCCCCCCCCCGGCCTCGGGCTGTCCACGCGCGTGAGGACAGCGGTGTCAGTGTCACCAGCATCCAGCAGTGCCCAGCACGGGTTTCCATTCTCCTCCAGCCCCGTCTCGGGGAGGCACGGCGCGAGGGAGGAAGCGGCGGCCGGCGTGCGCCCGGGCCGTGCCTCGAGCTTCCCTTGTGGAGGAGGCCGGTCCTGCCCGTGTGTGCGCGCGCGCGCTGGCGCGGGGGGCACCGGCGGGCCGGGGCGCCTCCCCCACCCCGGCCAGCCCCTCGGGGCAGCGCCCGCCCCGGGCTTCCTATTTCGGGAGCCCGGGGTGGGGGAGGTGAGGGGGTGGGGCGGGTGGGCCGCGGCTCGTCACGTGATGGCGGGGCTATTTAAAGCCACCCGCTGTGGCCGGGAGCCGCTGGCCCGGGACTCCCTGCTCTCCATCCCACTCGCCCCCAGTGCCTTGTCAGCGCAGCCCAGCTCACCATGGTGGACGCCTTCGTGGGCACCTGGAAGCTAACGGACAGCAAGAATTTTGATGAGTACCTCAAGTCTCTGGGTGAGCCGGCCAGCCGCGGGGCTCAGGGCGCGGGGCCGGGGAGCGGCTGGCTGCGCGCCCCGCGCCCCCGCCGGCGGGCTCCGCGCGCCTGCCTCCTGCGTCCCGCGGCCCGCACGCGGGAAGGGCACCCAACCCAGGCAGGGATGTGCGGGGAGGAGGCCGCTGTGCGCTGGTGCTGGGTACCCCCGTGCTTTCTAGGAAGCGGGGGTACCGGATCTGGACTGGGAGGAGGTGGATGGATCGAGCGCGCGAGCGCGCAGGAGGCTGGGGAAGAAAATTAACAGAGACACGGGTGGCCAGGAAATTGGAGTGGGGATGGGGGTGGGGGCCCGCGGCTGAGTCTGGAAAGGGAATGGAGTAGACAGGGAGTGTGGTATCCCCCAAAACAGGAGGTTCAGTAAGAATAGGTGAATAGATTGTGGGTGAAGAGACCAGGGTTAGGGAAGGTGCCCTCCTTCTCACCACGCTGACCTTGCCTCCCCGCCCGTTCCCTCCCCCCTCCCGTAAGTAACCAAGACTTACTGGAGTCTAGTGATAGGGTGTGGCTAGAGGCCCATCACCACCCAGGCTTTCCCTGCTGGCCTGTTCAGTGCAGAACAACCACTGGACGTCTGCGGTGCAGCAGAGGTTCCCAGAGTAAAGCCTAGACCTGTTAAAGGGTCACTAGCCTAGGAGGAGGTAGAAAGCAGTGTGGTTGGTGTTGGCATGGAGAACAGTTTCTAAGAATCTTACAAGTAAAGGACCTTGGAGCTCTCATTCCTGGACTATTGAACAGTGAAAGGTCCAAGGATGGAAAGTTGTCATTAAAAAAAAAAATTCCAAGCCAGGTGACCGTGGCTCACCCCTGTAATCCTAGCTATTCATGAGGCTGAGATCTGAGGATTGCAGTTCAAAGCCAGCCAGGGCAGGAAAGTCTGTGAGACTCTTATCTCCAATAAACCACCAGAAAACTGGAAGTGGTGCTGTGGTTCAAGTGGTAGAGACTCACCTTAAACTGAAGAACTGAGGGACAGCACCCAGGCCTAGAGCTCAAGACCCATGACCAACCCCCCCCCCCCCAAAAAAAAAATCCCACAGCAGAACTAAGATGAAAACAGGATCTAGAGCTACAGCCCACAGCCCTTCTGGCTACACTGTAGGCCCCAGGAGAGGGAGGGGTGGTATGAATTGCTTACCCAGAGGCTGGCTGAGCTGCTCTCCTGGTTTGGGATAGGATGATGGCATCCTTTCCCTAACATTCCTGGCTGCACTGTCCTAGTTCACCAGCCCTGAAGAGTGAAGACTGGGCAGGACTGGTAGTCACTGTTGTGCTAGGTCGCAGGACTTCCTCCAAAGGAAACAGGCCTGGATCACAGAAGATAGGAAAAGTGTGTCTAAGGATCGGTCTCCCCTCCACTTCTGGTCCTATCCTGGACAAGGCTTAGTGTAGCTGTGGAGGCCCTAGCTCTCAGTGGAACCTATCTCATCTTGGGGCATGGTGCCCAGTGGTTCTAGGGAGGCAGCCATTTGGGGGGGACAGTATTGGGGGGTTTGGACTCAGAGCAAGGTGCTCTATTAACCCAGGAGACTGAAATCTTTATTCTTCTAGCCTAGCTGGGATGAAAGGTATGTACCACCATACCTATTCTTTATTGGTTACTGCCTGGGCTGGCCTCAAACAAATGATCCCTTCTAGGATTTCACTGAGCAACAGTAAGGCAGCAATTCTTCCATTCTCCTTCTTCTTCTTGATGGTACTAGGGTTTGAACTTTTACCAGGATTTGTTTTGTGCCAGTACTGGGGCTTGAACTCAGGGTCTAGTCACTACCCTTTAGCTTTTCTTTTTTTTTTTTTTGTCGGCCGTGGGGCTTGAACTCTGGGCCTGGGTGCTGTTCCTCAGCTCTTCAGCTCAGGGCGAGCGCTCTACCACTTGAGCTACAGCGCCACTTCCGGTTTTCTGGTGGTTTATTGGAGATAGGAGTCTCACGATCTCTCCTGCCCGGGCTGGCTTTGAACCGCGATCCTCAGATCTCAGCCTCCTGAGTAGCTAGGATTACAGGCGAGAGCCACCAGCGCCCGGCCCCTTTAGCTTTTCTATACGGGGCTGGCACTCTACCAATTTGAGCCACATAGTTCCACTTCCACTTTCTGCTGGTTATTTGGAGGGTCTCATGAACTTTTCTCTCCAGGTAGGTTTCAAACCTCAGTCCTCAGATCTCGGTCTCTGGAGTAGCTAGGATTATAGGCATGAGCCATCAGTGCCAGGCTTATACTGGGATTTGAACTCAGGAACTTGTACTTGCTCAGCTAGTGCTGTCACTTGAGCCACACCTCCAGCCCAACTTTTGTGTTGGTTATTTTGGATATGTAGTGTCTCCGAGATCCAGGTTGGCCTCCTAACAAAGTTCTCCAGATCCCAGTCTCCTGAGTAGCTAAGATTACAAGAGTGAAATATTGGCACCCAGCTAGGGCAATTTTGTTGTTGTTGTATTGGCAGTATCATGGTTTGAAATCAGAGACTCGACTGGCACTCTACTACTTGAGCCATGCCTCCAGCCATTAGACAACCATACCTTTTTTTTTTTCTGGTTGTGGTTTTTGAACTCTGGGCCTGGGCACTGTCCCTCAGCTCTTAGCTCAAGGTGAGTGCTCTACCACTTGAGCCACAGTGCCACTTCCAGTTTTCTGGTGGTTAATTGGAGATGAGACTCTCACGGACTTTCCTGCCCGGGTTGGCTTTGAACTGCGATCCTCAGATCTCAGCCTCCTGAGTAGCTAGGACTACAGGTGTGAGCCACCAGCACCCAGCTAAGACAACCATTTTTAAGAATTCCTAGGCAACTGCTAGGGAAACTGGACTGTCAAGGTTTTGTTCTCAAAGAGAACACAGGGTCAAACACCTGAGTCCCTGAGCTGAGTTGTGGCAGCCATATCAGCCTTGTTCCCTTATGCTGCTCTAATATGGACTAGAGAACAGATCTCCAGAAACCCCACTATGTTTGCACAGCTTTTGTGTATCTATGCACTGTGGGGGTCTGAAGCCAGCATCGGGCATGCTAAGCACATGCTCTCCTATGTGCTTACTGAACAGCACATCTAGCCCAGGGCAGCTTAGGTTAGGAAGCCAAAATTCCAGCCAGCCAGCTTTCCTCACCACACAAATGGAAAGGTTAAGGCTCACTAAAGCAAAAAGCCCACGCAGCTCTCAGTAAATAGCTTTGGCTTCATTCCTAATTGGAACCCACCTCTTTTAAGTCTAAATTCTGTCAGCCAGTTTGTTTAGTTTCTCTTGGGACAGCATAAGTATTTTCTTCCTAAAACACTCCCACCTCGAAGTAGGCTCTAGGCAGACAGTTCCTAGTTCAGTGATGAAGCCCTGCTTTGTGCTAGACTATGTGGCTGGCGCAACTCTGCTACCATGAGGCAAAGCCAAGTCAAGGTTCCCAGCCGAAAGGCCTGTGGGCTGCATCAGCATTTGGGACAGTAGAAGCCCCTCTGGCCATAAACCCAGGTTTCTCAGCCTCTGCTAGAGGCCCAGCTTTACCAGAGGTCACAGACACATCTGGGAACCTTTGTGCTTGGACTGAATGCAGGCTGTGCAGAGCAAGACAGTAGGAATAGGTGGACACTGAAAATCTAGGTTAATTACTCCTATCTTGGACCAGACACCTTGCTTATTGAGCATCATTTGTAAACTGAATCATAAAGCCTACTCTCAGGGCTTGTCTCAGCACTAAGTGCAACACTATGGGGAGTGTATATAGTGCACCTTCCAGCAAGCACTGTGATTGGCACCTTCAGAGAGCTGACACTCCACTTCACCATACTGGCCTCACCTCAGCCTAGGAATGGAGCTAAGCACACTGCTTATCCTTGCTCCAGCCCACAGGTAGAACTGTCCAGGTGCCTGGTGCTCTGCCTCAGGTCATGGTGCGGCTGGGCAGTTAAAAGGGCTCTGGAGCCTAAAGAGCCCAGGGCTTCAGTCTTATTTGTAACCTGGGCTTATATCCAGCTCAGTATTTAAATCTACAAAATGGAAATAAAATATCAGCTCTTCAAGGGGACAGGAAGGTCTGAGCCAGGTAGCATATTTTGGAGTCTTACCATCCAAAGTAGTCAATACCTTATTCTCATCTCGGCAACTTTACTAACTTGATGTAGCAGGCCTGTTTCCTATCTGTCTACTGGGCACACGGAACTGAGGGAGACTGAATAAAATAGCCACACAAAGGCTCTGAGAGTGGAGCTGGATGCTCATACCTGTAACCCCAGCTACTCAGGAGGCAGAGACTGTGGGGAGGGAGGCTCAGGTTCAGATCAGCCTAGGCAAAATGTAAGATTCCATCTTAACAAATAAGCTAGGTGAGGTAGTTCACTCCTATGATTCCAGCTATTGGGATGCAAAAGCAGGAGGATCAGAGTCTGAGGCTGACTCCGGAGAAAAACTTAAGCCTGTGTCTGAAAAATGCCTAAAGCAAAAAAGTGTGGCTCAAGTAGCAGAGAGCCTGCCTAGCAAGCATGAGGCTCAACTTGAGTTCAAACTCCTGCCAAAAATAAATACTTTGTGTGTGTGTGAGTCCGGTCATGGGGCCTGAACTCTGGGCCTGGGCACTGTCCCTCAGCTCTTCAGCTCAAGGCTAGCACTCTACCACTTGAGCCACAGTGCCACTTCCAGCTTTTTTTGCTTATGTGGTGCTGAGGAATCGAACCCAGGGCCTCATGCATGCAAGGCAAGCGCTCTACCACTGAGCCACCTTCCCAGCCCAATAAATACTTTTTTCCTGACAGCAGTTACTCTTCGAGTTTTTGTACAGTGCCTCCCTGCCCAAGCTCCTATACTCCTAACCTTCCCTTTCCCCACCCTCAGGTGTGGGCTTTGCTACTAGGCAGGTGGCATGTATGACCAAACCTACCACAATCATTGAGAAGAATGGAGACATTATCACCATAAAGACTCACAGCACCTTCAAGAACCTGGAGGTCAGCTTTCAGCTGGAGGTGGAGTTTGACGAGACCACAGCTGATGACAGGAAGGTCAAGGTGAGTGAGAGGAATGAGAGGGGAAGGGGAGGAAGAGGGTGCTGAGACCCTGAAGGGACTGACTGGCTGGCTGGCTGCTAGCTTCCTTGATGCTGAACACTGAGGGTTTAAGTAAAACAAGGTCACAAAGCTGCTCAGTGCTGGGGTGCCCCAGGGCCCAAGTTGGTGGTTCTCCTCCTCTCCCTTTTTGGGAAGCCCTGCTGGCTGCTGTGGAGTGGGCAGCACCTGGAGCCAGGATGTTCTTCTAACCTCAATGTCTCTGAGGCCCCAGCTGGGTGACCTTGTGCAAGGTATGCAGCCCTGGCTTGCTTCCCTCTTCCATAGATGGAGGAGTTATGTGGTCATGGCTGTGACCTCAAGTGCTTTAGGAACGATGCCCAGAAGCCAGGGCCCTTTCCTGAGAGAGGTCATCCAGGCCTCTGGCAACAAACATGGCACCGGGCAACAAGAGGCTGAGCCCTACTCAGGTGCTTCCTCTTCTGCAAGCTGAAGCTCCCAGGTTTTGCCAGTGGTGAAGATAGGCAGAGCTATGCCCTAGAATGGGTATTCATGTGGTCCTGGGTATCTGCTCCGTTTCCCAGGGGTGGCTGGGAGGCACATACCTCCAGTTTCAGCCGTCAGCCCATGGCGCCTGTCTTGGCAGCTTGCCTCAGGCATCCAGCACTGGGACTGGCGGGGAGAGAAAACCAGGAGCCTTGCTTTGACAGGGCAGCCCTACAGCAGCATCCTCTACCCCATGACCCTGAAATTCAGCTCCTCACTGTTTCCTCTTCCTCTCAGTTGCCTCCAGGAACAGGGCAGGGGCTGGTCTGCTTACAAAGGAAGAAGAGCTATAGCCCAGCCTGGGATCACACAGCAGGTTGGCAGTAGAGCTGAGATAGTGCCCAAAGATGGTAGCTTCCCTAGGATGAAGGTGGCTGCCAACCACAGAGGGCAAGAACCCCAATGAAAAACTATGGCCTTCTATTGGCCAATCTAATCTGAGTGGCAAAAACATAGGGGAATGAGAACCAGGAGTAACGTGGTATACAGATAGGACAGCAAGAAATGAGTGACCCCAACATATTTATAACCTTCACAGTCTCCTAGTGAACCCTGTTAAGTCAAGGCTCTTGAGACTGGCATATCCCCCCTAAATTCCTAGAGGAGACCTGGGAGAGCTGCCAATGGGAACCAGCTGATGCATGCTGGCAGCACCCAGAGGTCTAAGAGAGCTTTTGAGCCAGGGCTAAGGAACACTCCAAGGACAGTTCTGAGACCTTGCCCGCTGAAGGGAGTACATGACCAGAAGTGGAAGTCCTTTAGAAGAATCTTCTAAGGAATTTAGACATTTGGAAGTGGTGCTATGGCTCAAGTGGTAGAGCACTTGTCTTAAGCTGAAGAGCTGAGGGATAGCACCCAGGCCCAGAGTTCAAGTCCCACAACCGACCAAAAAAAAAAAAAGGAATTTAGACATTTGAGCAATGACAGACACAAGGCTGGAAATTCCCAGGACTCCTCCACAGTATCCTTCTCAGGGACAGGGACAGGTTCTTTATACGAGGGAACTGGGGCCATGGCACTTACACATAACAAGTGATCCTTATTTATTTTTATTGGTGCCAGGGTCTCACATATGCTACACCTTACCTCAGCACAAATGCCTCCATTTTGGAGGATCATGGTACTTCTAGGCGGGGCACTCTTCCTCTGCCATGTTTCTATGTATTCTCTATGTATTCCCTATCTTAGGCCCCTCCCCTCGTCAGTCAACTGTGGACCAGAGGCTGAGGGCAACCTGAACATCCGACTTTGGCTAGGATGGAGGCGGGCTGTCTGAGCTCTGCTCCTGGCACTGTCACTAGAGTTGGGGTCAGAGGTTGTCTTCTGTGGCCCTGAACCCATCCTGCCCCTCAATCCTGGCTTAAGATCACTGCTCACGCCTCAACCCTCTTTCCACAGTCCATTGTGAGGCTGGATGGAGGCAAACTTATCCATGTGCAGAAGTGGGATGGGCAAGAGACAACGCTTGTGCGGGAACTAAGTAACGGGAAACTCATCCTGGTAAGACGGGCAAGTTGGGAGCCTCTGCTGCTTAGTCTACACTGCCCCCTCAACAAAGCCTGTTCTACAAAGTCAAAGCCTCCCTGAAAGGCACCACAGATGGGATAGGAGAGGCAGGGTCATGACTTTGGCGTCACAATGGGCTAAGATTAAAGCTTCACTTTTTGTGAGAGTGTAAAATGAGCAATCAATCACCAAAGCAACCTTTGCAAGCTGCAGAGAACTCTGGAAGAGATCGTGTGTTCATAGCAGACAGCATCAGGGAGGTGGGAGGAACAGAGGTGACCCACAGCCTTAATTTCTCCCTCCTGTTGCTGCCTCACCCCCCTCCAGGCAGAAAGCAGGGCTCTCTAGAAGCAGCTCCCTCTTCCCATCCCAGCATCCCTGCATGATCACGTGCAGGGCAGGCTGGTGATCCAGGAAGGCACTGACTGGCAGGAGCCCCTCTATCCCAGGCCCACCTCTCAGTGTGTGGTTGATGTCGGGGATCACAAATCTGGGGACTGTACTTGGACCCAGGAGCAACCACTTGGTGGGCCTCTGCACTGCTGACATCCTTGGGTCAGCAGAATGTGCTGATTGCCTTCTGGCACTCATATGAAGCTGGGGTCCTCAAAGGGTTGGGAGTGAGGGGTCCAGCTTTGTGGGGATATAAAATACAAGACCAAATACTCGTTGGTCACTCTACAGTGAGATCATGCACTTGACTCTATATGCCAGACTGAAATGAGGCTCAGGGCCTGGGTCCTGATACTGCCCCGAGTTTGGGGGAAGGGAGAGTTGGCACCTTACTTAGCACAGTTGCTTCTCAAGTGTCTCTGACTCTTTTGTGAGGCTGAACCTGCTAGGAGGGTTCTCTACCATTGAGCCATGTCTCCAACCCTCTTTGGACACTTCCTTCATCTCTGTGTACTATGTGCCAGGCACTATCTTCCATGCTAAGCTTGAAGGAAGCTGAATGGTAGAAGAAGAGGAATGCCTCTTTCTAGGTTCATTTTCCACACCTCTAAAACAGGATTATGATGCATATTTTTAAAAGACTTACATCAGAACAAACACATGTCAGGTGCCCTGCACACAGCAAGACCTCAGGTGATGATCACTGGATAAGGGGAGAGGGGATGCGAGGCCCTCCTTGCTCCACCCCATCTGATTCTGTCTTTCCTTCCAGACACTCACCCATGGCAGTGCAGTGAGCGTTCGAACCTACGAGAAGGAGGCATGACCTGCCACACCATCATGGACTGCCCCTTTGCCAACTGGCTCAGCACCACATTGCCTCATATTTTTCCTCTGGCATTTTATATAAATCTACTTTGGTTGGGGAATTCCTTGGGGTCAAGTGGCACCAGTTTAGATCGAGTTCCTCCTCCCACTGTGTATGTGTTTTTTTTGTTTTCTAAATGATATCCAAAGTACCAAAGGGTACTCTGAGGTCAATAAAGCAGAACAAAGGCCACCCCAGCACCATTTGCTGTTCGTGACATGGCTCTGAGAATCATTTCCCCTGTGTGGCTGCCTGAAGGCTCTCTGGAAGAAGCCCTGGATGAGAAGCTGAAATGGACTAATGTCTCAGGGCCAGCAAGTCAGACTGTCTTACACATTCAATAATGGAATAGCTCCACCTAGATGTCATCTTAAATGAGCTAGTTCCCTCAGTGCTGCAGCTTCCCCAAGCTGCTCTTGTTCTAATGACCTTGGGTCTAGCTCTCTAGGGACACAGGATCCAGGCTTGTACCACTCTGGTGGGAGATCATTACTGCCTAAGAACCAATGCTCAGCTCCCACCTATGCCTCAGGCTAGTACCCGAGGTTCCAAACTCTTCCTTGTTCTCTAAAGGACTCTGGGGAAAAGGTCATCTGATTGGTAAAGAAGACTCTGGGGTAAAAGGTCATCTGATCAGTGCTGATGGAAGGGCTTAAAAGTGAGCTCCCAAGAAGGCAGTGACCTGCTAGCTCCTCTCCTCTGTACTTCAGCTGGGACCTTCTCCAAGGACTTAGGTAACATACCAAATGCTATTCTGTCAGCTAGTGCACATTCAATGACTTTTAAGTCTGTTAAGTTACTCAGGGACAAGGATAATAAGAATAAGGGCTTTTGGCAAATTTAAAACCAAACACTTCCATTTAGTGCCAGGAATTTAAGCAGAGGCCTGAAGTACAATTAGATTCAAATAGTAATAAATAGAAAATAGAGCAATGATCTTGACTTCTGATGTCTGGTTTAGTGGTCTGCTGGAATGTCATACACAAGATAAGTCACACTGCAAATGACTGTTTTCTGGTTGTCACTTCTAGCTCAGGGGAACCATGTTGAGGGAATGGAAAGAGTGAATGCCACTCCTTCCCATGTTCTCCCACCTGCTGCCGGCCTCCTGCCTCCTGCTCCCACCCTGGATGGGGCAGCAGAGACTACCTACGAACTGGCCAATACAGACCAACAGGAAGGGGTCCATCACATCCCCAGCAACAGCCAGGTTCACCTCTATAGCACTTCCTGTGGCTCAAGACTGGACTGCAAAGGAAGCCAGCTCTGGCAGTGGCAGCTGTATGAAAGAAGCTAGGTGAATGAGTGGGTGGGTTGCAGGGGTCACTTGCAAAGGAATCAGGAACAATAGAAAACTCAATTCAGGCAGCTGCTTTTGGCCTCTAGCTCCCAAATCTGCCTGCTGCATGAAGAAGCCATTTCTGGGAGAAAAGTCAATGGGGTGGGAGGCCACCTTCTCACTACTGAGTCTTTCCAGGAACCAGAGCATCAAGCACAGAGCTCCTGGCCCTCATTGCCCCTCACCCCCACTTGTTCTCTGCTCACTCCTTGTGCTTCTTCTTGTGCTTCTTCTTCTTCTTCTTCTTCCTTGATGCCTTGCTGTCTTTTGAGGCATGCCTTGCCCTCTTGCCAGTGTCACTGTCCGAGTCTGAGCTATCAGAGTCAGATGACTTCCTGTCTCGATGCTTCTTTTTCTTCTTTTCCTGAAAAGAAAGTTAAAAAATTCAACAGTGTGGGTAAGTACCTGCTTTAAAAAATACAGCAGGAAGGCCGGGCGCTAGTGGCTCACGCCTGTAATCCTAGCTACTCAGGAGGCTGAGATCTGAGGATCGTGGTTCAAAGCCAGCCCGGGCAGGAGAGACCGTGAGACTCCTATCTCCAATAAACCACCAGAAAACTGGAAGTGGCGCTGTAGCTCAAGTGGTAGAGCGTTCGCCTCGAGCTGAAGAGCTGAGGGACAGCACCCAGGCCCAGAGTTCAAGCCCCACGACCGGACCAAAAAAAAAAAAAAACTTTCAGAAAAGGTCCCTACAGGTTATCCAGTCTCTATCTAAAGACAGTGACTCACATATGCAGGGACACAGAACAGTTGGATGCTGGTGGGTCATACCTCTTATCCTAGCTATTCAAGAGGCTGTGATCTGAGGATTACAGTTCGATGCCATCCAGGGCAAGAAAATCTGTGAATCTTATCTCCAGTTAACCAGCAAAAAACAGCTGGAAGTGATAGAGCCCCAGCCTTGAGCAAAATAGTAAGATTGAGAGGCCCCAAGTTTGAGCATCAGAACACACACACACACACACACACACACACACACACACACACACACACACACACACACACACACACACACACACACACACACACACACACACACACACCACAAGATGAAAGCAGATTTCCACTGGAGCATGGCTCAATGGGTAGAGCACTTGCCTAGCAAGCTTGAGGCTACACACACACACACACACACACACACACACACACACACACACACACACACACACACACACACACACACACACACACACACACACACACACACACACACACACACACACACACACACACACCACAAGATGAAAGCAGATTTCCACTGGAGCATGGCTCAATGGGTAGAGCACTTGCCTAGCAAGCTTGAGGCTATGGGTCCAATCACCAATTCTTGGGGACAAAAGTATGCAAAAGATTTAGGATTTATAACTCCCAGTCTGGCAGTCATACCATCAACTACTCTTGAATATTTATCATCTCTAACATTCACAACATCACAAAAGTATACTGATAAAGAAAAAAGCTTGGAGCCAGGCGCTGGTGACTCGTATATACCTAGCTACTCAGGAGGATCATGGTTCCATGCCAGCCCGGACAGGAAAGGCTGTGAGACTCTTATCTCCAATTAACCACCAGAAAACTGGCAGTGGCACTATGGCTCAAATGGTAGAGTGCCCACCTTGAGCTGAAGAGCTCAGGGATAGCACTCAGGCCCTGAGTTCAAGCACCCCCCACCCCAAAAAAAAGAACAAAGCTTAGGCCAGGAGTGGTGACACACATGTATAATCTCAGCACTAGGGAGGCAGAGACAGAAAATCCCAAGCTTGAGGCCATTGAGGACTACATGGTGAGCTCCAAGTCAGTCAGTGCCACATAGTGACACCCTGTCTCAAACACAAAAACAAAACAAAAAGAACAAATTTAAGAACTTTCTAAAAACTAGATCCCCAAATACCATGCTGCCAGAGTAACAGTACAGCCTACAGAAACATAGGAGGCAGGTTCCTGTGACACTGTCAAGGCAGTTTTTAAGCACTTTCCTTGAATTTCAAATATCTGTATTGCCTCAGTAAGGTTTCTGAATGAGGAAGAATAGAGGGAGGAGAAAAGGAAAGAACAAAGCACAATGCTACTGCTCTTCCTATAGGCTTCCAACTGGGAGCTGGCTGTCAGAAGGCAGCAGTGACAGGGTAGAAAGAACAGCTGTTAGACAGACCTCCATCTGCTTGTTCTTATGACTGTAACCTTGGCCAACCACCCCACCCCACTGAGTCCCAGCCTCCTCAAATAAAAACCAGATAAAAATAGCACCTATGTCACATGGCTGTGATTTAATGACATAGTATTTATGGTCTGCAGAGGGTGAAGTTGCTTGCCCCAGATCTGCCTCTCTGATCTGGGGCAAGCTGCTTCCAACTGCTGCATGGGATTTAACATTTTTTGAAGCTCACTTTTCAGTAAAAGGGAAATTTTTACAAGAACATACTTCAGAGGGTATTGTGGGAATTCAGTGGGTCCTAACTGTAGTGGCTGATACTTTACAGACACTCAGTGGGAGATAGCTATGGTAGGTTTTGTGTGTTTTTCCTGGTGCCAGGGATTGAGCCCAGGGCTCTGAGCATGCTCAGCAAGCACTCTACCATGAAGCTACACCCTCAGCCCACAAGAAGTAATTTTCTCTTATTTCAGAGAACTCCCAGGATGCTCTTACAGTGTGGCTAAATAGCTACAGCAGATGAACCTAAATTTTAGGTTTAAAGCAAAATCCTTTCTTGGCATCTCCCATGGGACAGAGATCGAGTGGGAACAAAGTAACTATGGCCAGGAGCTGAGAGCAGGGAAACATGGCACAGTGCATCTCTCTACGGCAAGGCTATGGGATATATCCCCCATCAGGGGGTATTTTGGGCTTGGGAGCTTCACTAGGCTCTGCCCTTTTACATAGGACAGGGTCCTAGGAAAGTAAATAAGCACATGGATAGCCAGGTACTGATTCCCTCCAAGCCTAGCCTAGCCTGAGTAAGAAATAGGGAGAATAATGCTGCCTTACATCTAAGAAACACATCACAGTTTCTCAATAATTTGTTGGGGAAAGTAACAGGCTTGGATGGGGATTGCAGGGCACAGAGGGAGTATGTGAATGAGGATGAATATGGTTAGTAAGAGGGGAAATGAGATCGGAAGAGTGATGGAGGGAGTGAGGTTGATTAGGATACATTGTATACATGTATGGAAATATCACAATGAAACCCCTTTGCACAACTAATGAATACTAATTTAAAAAGATCATCTGTCAAAACCAAAATTCATTATTTTTGCTGAGATGGATTCTCACTAGATAGCCCAGGGTGACCCTAAAACTGGTAATTCTCCTGTCTCACACTCCCAAGTACCTGAGATTATAGATATGTACCACTGTACCAGCTAAAATTCACTGATTATTATTCCCAGATTTCACAGATGGAAGCCTGTAATTCAGAGAAGAAAAGCAAGTTGAGAAAGGCTAAGACAACAAGAATGCCATGTTTCCTAGTTTGGCACTTTTTCAACTTTGTTCTCAAACATGCTGGCTCAGGAGAAGAACAAAATGCTAGAGAATCCTGGTGCACTAGGGCATGCATGGACTCTGGCAATTGAGGACTGAAAAGAGGCTTTCTAACTAACACTCAGTTTGAATGCAAAAGTGCTCATGCAATCTGAAGGGACACAATTCACATTCCAGCAGGTGGCAGTATGTGTGCTGGGTCTAGCTCTGAGTTAGAACACATAAGAACAGTTACTTCAGAAAGTCAACAGGAAAGTTGGGAGTTGTGTAGGGAAGGCAGAGAGTCATTAGTTTCTGATCCCTAGACTGCATTCAAGTAGGAAAAGGAAAAAGATAAAGGGCAAAAAAAAAAAAAAAAAAAGAAAAAAAGAGCCAGGGTGTGAACCTAATATAAATGAAGGGAGGCACTGAAAAGAAGCTTGAATGTTTCTAAGACACTAGAGAAAGCAGATATTCTTTGCTAGAGCATGCTTTCCAGGGCTCTGAAACAGATTCTCAATAGCCAAATGCAAGGGAAAAACAAAAGTAAAAGCAAAACTTGAGACGAGAGAATTGCAGCGATATGCAACTAATTCAGTGTTTAATAATCCAGATGTGGGGCTGGGGCTGTGCACACGCATCTCACCTAACTTTCATCAATAAATGGGCAAACTTTTTAGGAAAGAGAATTGACTTCAAAGAGGGTGACTAAGATGAAGTGACTTGCCCATGTGGTAGGACCTAGTTCAACTCTCACTAGGACCCAAAGCAGATGTTCTTTTAGCCTGGCAATGCCATGTTAACACCTAAATCCTTTGGAACTGATTTAGAGAGAAGTCAAGCAAATGCTGGTTCTTAGGAAATGACTGTCAAGAGATGATTTGATTCTTAAACTGATTTTATAGAATAAACTTTTGGGAAGTAGTACAGAAGACAAATCCTGGCTAGAAATTGCCTATAAGGTACCAGTTTATTTCCTTGCAAAGGAAAAAGCAGAAGAAAAAGGTCTATCAATCAACGATTTAGAACCTAGGAAGCACATTAGAGAGCCACAGTTATATATAGTGTTGCTTAGGTCATCAGGAAAACAAATTTCTTTTTGTGCTAGTACTGGGGCTTTAACATAGGGCCCTGAGCTTTCTCTTGGATTTTTCTTCTCAAGATGGTGATCTATCACTTGAACCACGCCTGTACTTCTGGTATTTTGCTGCTTAATTGTAGATAAGAGTCTCATGGACTTTTCTGCTTAGGCAGGCTGTGAACCTCAATTCTCAGATCTCAGCTGCCTGAGTAGCTAGTAACAACATGTATGCTAACCATATCTCCAATGAGCTTCATCTTGAAGCCTACAACAATTGTAATCCAACTAGTAAGTTACAAGTTGATATACACAAAGATTTTTTTTTTTTTTTTTGGTTGGTTGTGGGGCTTGTACTCTGAGCTTGGACGTTTTCCCTGCACTCTTCAGCTAAAGGTAAGTGCTCTACCACTTGAGCCACAATGCCACTTCCGGTTTTCTAGAGGTTTATTGGAGATAAGAGTCTCACGGAGTTTCCTGCCCGGGCTGGCTTTGAACCATGATCCTCAGATCTCAGCCTCCTGAGTAGTTAGGATTATAGGTGTGAGCACCCGGCTAACACAAAGATACTTTAAAAATAAGGCATACGCTTCTGTAGCCCCCAACCAAAAGCCAGTAGCAGGCCAGTGCATCCCTTTCCCAGGGTTTGCTAGAACAGACATTTAGGCAACTTAGGTCCCTTGTAATGTTGGGCACAAACAAACCCTTCCCTATGTATGCATTTTATTTTTTTTTAATTTTTTAATTTTTTGGATCCGGTCGTGGGGCCTGAACTCTGGGCCTGGGCGCTGTCCCTCAGCTCTTCAGCTCAAGGCTAGCACTCTACCACTTGTCACAGCGCCACTTCCGGCTTTTTTCTTTTTGCTTATGTGGTGCTGAGGAATCGAACCCAGGGCCTCAGGCATGCAAGTTAAGCGCTCTACCACTGAGCTACCTTCCCAGCCCCTGCATTTTATTTTTTGCCTTTAGTATGCACTTTAGCCTATACAGCCAATTAATAAAAACAATGATTGAGGAAAATAAAAAGGCATAAAACCATTCATATACTAACAAAGGGCAATGGAGATTTGGATATGGGTTGACTAAGCAGACTATTAAAAGCCTCATACCTAGCAGATCTTTAACAACTGTTTTGGTGAAATGAAATACATGTGTCAAAGTGGCTCCAGTTAACCAGCTAAACAGCTGGACTGAAGATATAACTCAAGTGGTACAATAACTGCCTAGCAAGCACTGGGCCTGAGTTCAAAATCCCAGTAGCAAGACAGATGGAAGGGAGGGTGGGAGAGAAGGAGGGAGGGAAGGAGGGAGAAAGGAAGGAAGGGAGGAAGGGAAAAATCTGAAAAGGCATGGTGTAGAATGTATAATCCCAGTACTCAGAAAGTGGAGGCTGTAAGAGCCCCTATCTAGGAGCTACTACCTCTAGGAGAGTCAAAGTTCAAAGCCAGCATATATTTTGGCAGGGAAGCTGAGGCCCCAGGAAGGTCAGAAGGAGAGTTAGTTGGGCTATATAGTGAAACCTCATCTGAAAGTAAATAAATAAATGATGATTTTAAAAATATCTGAAAAAAGGGCTGTGAAGGTGGCTTAGTGGTAGAGCACTTGTCTTGCATGCTCGAGGCCCTGGGTTCGATCCCTCAGTACCACATAAGAAAAAAGCCGGAAGTGGCGCTGTGGCTCAAGTGGTAGAGTGCTAGCCGTGAGCTGAAGAGCTGAGGGACAGCGCCCAGGCCCAGAGTTCAAGCCCACGACCGGACCCCCCAAAAAAAAAAATCTGAAAAAAAAAAAAAGAACCGACTGTAGGGGTTAGAGGTGTGGCTCAGTTTGAAAGAACACTAGCCAATGAATGAAAGTGGTAGGTACTAATTTCTAGTCCTATAGACCTAAAAAAAGAAAAAAAGAGAAAAAAGAAAAAATATCTGATGTCCAGACTTAGGTTCTATAAGGAAATATGTATTTTTTTAAACTTCTAGGGCTAAGCCGGACGCCATGGCTCACACCTGTAATCCTAGATATTCAGGAGGCTGAGATCTGAGGATCACAGTTCAAAGCCAGTCCAGGCAGGAAAGTCCGTGAGACTCTTATCTCCAATAAACCACTAGAAAACCGGAAGTGGTGTTGTGGCTGAAGTGGTAGAGTGCTCGCCTTGAGCTGAAGAGCTGAGGGATAGTGACCAAGCCCCATGACCGACAAAAAAAAGAAAAAGAAAAAGTCCGTGAGACTCTTATCTCCAATTAACCACCAGAAAACTGGAAGTGGCACTGTGGTTCAAGTGACAGAGCACTAGCCTTGAGTTGAAAGAGCTGAGGGACAGCACCCAGGCCCAGAGTTCAAGCCCCACCATGACAAAAAACAAACAATGAAGCAAAAAACAGCTCCTAAGGCTAGCCAAGTGCTGGTAGTTCACACCTGTAATCCTAGCTAGTCAGGAAGCTGAGATCTGAAGATTGCAGTTCAAAGCCAGCCCAGGCAGGAAACTCCAAGAGACCCTTATCTCCAATAAACTACTCAGAAAAGGCCAGAAGTAGTGCTGTGGCTCAAGTGATAGATTGATAGCCTTGAGCACAGAGACTCAGGGACAGCCCCAGGCCCTGAGTTCAAGCCCCAGGGCTGGGAAGGTGGCTCAGTGATAAGAGTGCTTGCCTTGCACTCATGAGGTCCTGGGTTTCAGTCCTCAGAATCACATAAGCAGAAAAAGCCAGAACTGGCGCTGTGGCTTAAGTGGTAGAGCACTCGCCTTGAGCTGAAGAGCTGAGGGACAGTGCCCAGCCCCAGAGTTCAGGCCCCATGATTGACTAAAAAAAAAAAAAAACAGGGCTGGGAATGTAGCTTAGTGGTAGAGTGCTTGCCTAGCATGCATGAAGCCCTGGGTTTGATTCCTCAGTACCACATAAACACAAAAAGCCAGAAGTGGTGCTATGGCTCAAGTGGTAGAAGTGCTAGCCTTGAGCAAAAGAAGCTCAGGGACAGTGCTCAGGCTCTGAGTTCAAGCCCCAGGACTGGCACACACACACAAAGAAAAAAAAAATACCAACACCAAACAAAACAAAAAACTCCTAAGGTTAATTCAATAGTCTGAATTTAAGAGATGTGAGAAGACAAACTGTACAAATGTAGTGAGAGTAACAAAATTTAGAAATATGCTCCTTTCTGGACATGGTGGTACATGCAGGTTATTCTCCAGCACTCAGGATACTGATGTGGGAGGATCGAGAGTTTGAGGCCACCCTCAGACACTCTGTGAGTTTCAAGCCTGTCTAGTATACACACACAGGACCTGGTGGTTTAGTGAATGTGAAATGTAAAGAAGAGAAAAGTAAATAATGTATTAACTGCTTTCTTGGGCAATCAAAGATATAGTTGCCACTAAAACATATAATATAAAACAGAAGGGTAAAAACAAGAGTTGTGGTTGTGGTGATGATGATATGATGTGGTATGTGTATATTTGGGAGAAAAAAAGATTGTGATCATGACAGTATTTAATTAGGAACTTACTTATCAATTGTTCTCTACTTATTTTGGGGAGCTGAGCATCTGTCTGCAAGTCACTGTCATCAAAGAACAAGGCAAGGCAACAGTGGCTCATGTCTGTAACCCTAGCTACTCAGGAGGCTGAGATGTGACGATCCTGGTTCAAAGCCAGCTTGGGTAAGAAAGTTCACGAGACTCTTATCTCCAAATAACCACCAGAAATCTGGAAGTTGAGCTGTGGCTCAAAATGCTAGAGTGCTAGTCTTAAGTGAAAAAGCTCAGAGACAGCACTCAGGCCCTGAATTCAAGCCTTACAACCTACAAAAACAAGAACAACAAAACAAACAAATAAAAAACCCAATCCTACTTTGCAAACTAACAAACTGAAGTTAGCTTGAATTCACACACAAGAGCCTCAATTCTAGGTCTGCATGACTTGAATCAACTCTATGGGAACTAGGAGGCACTAGTTAGGGAGTGAAAGTTATCAGGCAGGTAAAATCCTAGGAGTGACATGACTACCCAGGAAGAGAATACATACATAAAAAAAGTCATCCAAGGGGCTGGGAAGGTGGCTCAGTGGTAAAGCGCTTGCCTTGCATGCATGAGGCCCTGGGTTTGATTCCTCAGCACCACATATGCAAAAAGAAAAAAGCCGGAAGTGGTGCTGTGGCTCAAGTGGTAGAGTGCTAGCCTTGAGCTGAAGAGCTGAGGGACAGTGCCCAGGCCCAGAGTTCAGGCCCCATGACCGGAGCCCCCCCAAAAAAGTCATCCAAATACTTGGCTAATTTTTATAATGGCATAATGGCTCTTTCCCTCTCCTACAAAATGAATTCTTCATTTATGGGGAAAGGATCTCAGCCTTGTATCCCTAGAGTTTGTAGTACCTGGCACAAATGACCAGTCAATGAAAGTTTGCCAAATATTTAAAAATAAAACAAAGCTGGGCTCACAACCGTAATCCTTGCCACTCAGGAAGCTGAGATCTGAGGATCGAAGTTCAAAGCCAGACTGGGCAGAAAAGTCCTTGAGACATATGCATAACCACCAGAAAACCAGAAGTGGTGATGTGCTCAAGGCACTAGCCTTGAGCAGAAGAGCTCAGGGACTGAGCCCAGGCCCCTACAACTGACAAAATAAATCAAAGGTTTTCTTTTTCCTTCTTTACAGGCAATCTATGGGCGCTGGGAAGGTGGCTCAGTGGTAGAGTGCTTGCCTTGCATGCATGAGGGGCCCTTGGTTCTATTCCTCAGCACCACATAAGCAGAAAAAGCTGGAAGTAGGGCTGAGGCTCAAGTGGCAGAGTGCTGGTCTACAGCTGAAGAGCTGGGGGACAGCGCTCAGGCCCAAAGTTCAGGCCCCACAACCAACAACAACAAAAAAAGAGACAATCTACGTAGCCCAGTCT
Organism: Dipodomys spectabilis; assembly: GCF_019054845.1. NCBI lineage: Eukaryota > Metazoa > Chordata > Mammalia > Rodentia > Heteromyidae > Dipodomys > Dipodomys spectabilis. Next base: position 40,351,960 of record NW_024870679.1, on the reverse strand, counting down.
AGCCTTCAGCTAGGATCCTATGATCCTCCTGCCTCTACCTTGCAGGTGGCTGGGATTACAAATGTGCACATCATACCTGGCTAGCAGCCTTAATAAAGGATTATTGTAGTAGTCTTTTTTTTTGGCCTGGGGCTTGAACTCAGGGCCTGGGCACTGTCCTTGAGCTTTTATGCTCAAGATTAGCATTCTATCACTTAAGCCACATCTCCACTTCTGTCTTTTTATTGGTTAGTTGGAGATAAGAATCTCATGAACTTTTACGCTTGGACTGGTTTCAAACCACAGTCCTCATATCTGAGTCTTCTGAGTAGCTAGGATTACAAACACAGTCTTATTTATCTAAAGAAAATAGTAATGAAATGGCCAAAAATGTAGGTTGAGCCAGGGTCCAGACATTGAAAAACAAAGAAGAAAATCAAGATCTCTTATAATCTTTTCACTAAGAGAGATTTTTTTTTTATCAGTATTCATATTCTAATCTTTTTCCTAGGTAATAATAAACAGACATCTACAGCTCTATATCTAAGATTATGGTCATTCTAGGTATGATATATTAATTTTTCTTATAGCCTTTTATGTTCTTCAAAAATTTTGATATTAAGGACAATGAAATATCTATGGCTAAAGGGTCATTAACGTACTTTCCTATTACTGAATATTATTATTATTATTATTATTATTTTGGTGAGCTAGTCCTGGGGCTTGAATGTAGGCCTGGGCACTATATGTGAGATTTTTTTTTGCTAAATGACAGCATTTCTGCAAAATGCCCATTTTCATTTTAAAACAAAAAAAATTTATTTTTATAATGGAACTTACCTTCTTTCTTTTTCTGGAGGAATTCTTTGTGGGATCAGGCTTCTCAAATTCTGCTGACTTTGCTTCTTCTTTCTCCTCTTCTTCATCGGGGATGAGAGCATATTTGGTCCCCCCTGGCTGCATGAAACAATCCTTTGCAAAGTGGCCTGCAGAAGAGAGACAGAAAGGGTAGGAAAGGAGTAAGCAGTCCCTCCTTTCAGCAGGCGGGTCTTCCTCAGAGGCTCCCGACATGGCCAAGTGGCTCAGAAAATATTACTAAGTCTATTCAGAACAGATTTTCTGCCACCTCAAGATGGCACTACTCACTCAGCAGAGGCCGGGGAGCAGATGGTCTTAGAGCTGGTGGAGATATTGGTATTGCTTTAGAAATGGCAGAGAAGGAGAATGCAGACTGTGTTGTCCTCCATTAGCAATGGGATTTATTAATTTTTCGAGGTCTATTCTGGAACTCATTTCTGACAGTGAAAAGCTGCTCCAGAGAGCAGAATGCTTAGGCAAGGGGAGCTGAGTGGCAGGCCAAGTCCTAAAGGAAGATAGCTGGCAGGAAGTAGGCACTCACAGCCAAGCCAACATAGAGAGACAGGCAGTCACTGAGGGGCAATGAACATTCACAGATTGTCAGGTTTGGCAAGAGCCTGAGGAATCATGAGATCCAATATCAAGCAATTGCAGAGGATTCAAAGGAAATACCTCAAAGTCATATACAGTAACAGAGCTACTCATGGCAGATTTCATGCCTCCCTGTTCTGGGCTTTTTAGCTGCACCAATACCTTTGGTTCAACCTTTGTTGACTGGAACAAATTATTACTTTCCTCATTATTATTTTCTATATTCTTCTCCATCTCATATAGTGCCATGGGAGGCCCCTTTAACAGATGGCATTCCCTACACAGCTTCCCACAGATCCCATCTCAAGAGCAGATATAACTACATAACTAGAGAGCTAAGTGCAAGCTACTTTGCACCTGAGTCTAGAAGCTGAATGGCTCCAGGAGGACACTTCAGAGTTCTCCAAATACCTGGTATGCACCCATTCTTCCAAGGAGATATTCTTTCTTTCAGTTTTACTTTTCCCTTCTCCCTCTATGTTAATAATAAATAGGTTCTTAAAATCCCATAACGTCAGCCAGGGCACAAATCTGCCACAAGTCACTGCAGAAAAATGAACAGAGCAGGACAGATGGAAGGCTAGGGGGAAAGAGGTGACAAATTGAGGTCACTCTGAAAATGAGAAGCTGTCAACTCCTCTTATGGCTCCAACAAGGGAAGTCAGGCTGACAGAGCTTTTTAATATTTGAAAGACTAGAAGAAACCTGAGGAAAACAAGCTACAAGGAAGTCACTAGCCTGTATTGTTGTTAGTAACAGGCTTTTGTGTACCCAGAGGTTTGAAGTTAGAAAAAGATGCGGAAGACAGAGCTCAACTTGGATCCTCAAGGAATATAAGTCCAAGTCACAATTTTTACAGAACAGTAATTGTCCCTTGCGATAAAATTTAGAGTGTAGGAAGTGGAGTTGTGACTTAAGTGAAAAAGCTCAGGGATGGTGTCCAGGCCATGAGTTCCAGCCCCACTACTGACCAAACATAAAAATAAAATTAGAGTGTAAATCATAATCTAACACTCTTCCCTCTGTGGCATAGGACACAGGAACCTTACCCAGTCAGGGTAAGTGCAGAAAGCAGGGTGCAGCGCATGTGGGGGAGACAATGACAGTTGCTCAGGAATCTTGCAGGGCCAGCATTCAGGAAAGAAAACAGAAAACAGCTTCATATCACTCTCTGATATATAACAGCACCAGCAGGCGCCACTGTCAATTGACTAAAGAGGGAGACAGCCTAACCCTGAGCTATCTCTTCCATGAGGCAGGGTCCATCTATGGGGAGGGAAACACAGAAATGGCAGGCTTGTCCTTACCTTTACAGCCACACTTCTTGCAGGTAGTGTTCAGGACAGCCTCGAGGGTGATCTTCTGCCCTGTGTAATCCTGGAAGGACCGCCTCCGCCTCTCTTCTTGCCTGTAATGAAGAAAACATGACTGCTGACCCTCTTAAGGGATGTGGCCAGATACTACAAGGTAATGCTGTATGCTGGATTTTTTTAGGTTTTCTGTCCTGCTCTGTTCATTTTTCTTCCTGCTCTGTTCAACGTATTGGGTAGAATGAGCGAGGCTGAAAAATCAGTTGAGTCTAAATGTTCCCCATGTCAAGAGATTTTATTTTTTTTACATTTACTATTGTAATAAAACACATAAAAAAAACACATAGTACCTGAACTAAGGTACTCAAGTAGTTAATATGAAGAACATCATCCTAGATTACTTCCTTTTTCTAAACTCTAACTTACACATACCTTAATCCTGGCACACTTTGTACTTTTTATTTACAGTTTCATATATTTATGTTTCTTCTTTGGATGATGTTTTTACTTATGTTTTTAAGATACCGTCTCAATGTATAGCCTAGGCTGGCTTTGAACTTGTCATCTGCTAGCCTCAGCTTTCCAAGTGTTATTATGCCTAGTTCTGAATGGTGAGCTGTTTGGGTTACAATATCTTAACTGTGTTCATTCCCCACCTTAACCCAAGGTTCAAAACATTTTTTTCTCCCTCATTCCATTGCGTTCCGTTGCATTCCCTTCCCTTCCTTCTCTCTCTCTATCTTTCTTTCTCTCTCTCTGGTGCTAAGAATCAAACCCAAACATGGTCGAACATCATGTTCTATATCTATAATTTATATCCATAGTCAAAAAATATTCCTGTGTGTGTGTCTGTGTTTGTGTGCATGACTAGGATTTAACTCAGGGCTTTCCTGCTTCCTAGGCAGGTACCCTTCCACTTGAGCCACTCTGCTGTCCTCCAGATATCTTTTTTCACATGAATATCTAATGTTGGACTCTAGCTTCACCTAAGATTTTCAAACCCTTTATTTACTAGGTCTTTTTTTTTTTGGATCGGTCATGGGGCTTGAATTCTGGGTCTGGGCACTGTCCCTCAGCTCTTCAGCTCAAGGCCAGAGCTCTACCACTTGAGCCACAGCACCACTTCTGGTCTTCTGGTGGTTTACTGGAGATAAGAGTCTCACAGACTTTCCTGTCCAGGCTGACTTCGAACTGTGATCCTCAAATTTCAGCCTCCTGAGTTGCTAGGATTATAGGCGTAAGCCACCATGCCTGGCCTTACTAGGTCTTTATAATTCAGTAAAAATAGAGAAACATTACCCAGAGAAATGCAAGACAGCTATATCAAAGGAGATCATAAGTAATTAGTTCACATATTTTGGGCAACAGTTTCAAGTGTTGTGGGCTCAAATGGAGAGGACAAAGATCTTCCACATTCTGCCCCAACCACTGATCTTGGAACTTCTTTAAAGTTCACCTCTAACACCTCTTCTAGGTCTTCCTCTTCTCCTTCTTTTCTACCTCCTCTTTTTCCTCTTTTTTATTCTCCATTTCTTCTTCCTCCTCCCTTTCTCCTTCCTTGCTTGCTTGCTTATGAACAGGGTCTCACTATGTAGCCCAGACTAGTATCTGCAGAAGCTGGGGTTCATGTACTAACTTGGAACAGAACTAGGATTCTTTGTAATTAAGTCTTACTCTAAAACCTGCATTCATTTCACTATGTTGCAATGCTTTCCTGAATGCACCTACTGCCACGGTTTATGACAAAAGTCACTGCTTCAGTCACATTGCTGTAACTAGAAGCAGCCCACATGCCTGGTCACTTCTCAAACCAGAAGCCTTTCCCTCTCCCTACCCTATTTCTGAAAAGCAATTAGTTCATTATCTTGTTTTATATTTTATCATTGTTAAGCATGGTTCTGGGAAATTTCACTGCTTTTTGAATTAGTCTAAAGCAAACAGAATTCTTTGGAACAAAAGTAATTTATTATAATGTCATCAGTTTAGTGTCAGACCTAAATAACCTCTCCGAATTATGAGTTGTAAAAGATTTCCACTATAACTGAAAGTGTTTTGATAACAATAGGCCCTACAAATGTCAATATTTAGAGACTAAGGTACTACAGAATATGAAAAACTTTAAGTCACATGCAATAGTTAGAGGCATTTAGTGACAATAACGGCTTAACTTTAACACTAGATTCCCTACATAAACACAGGCTAGTTACTTATCATCAAGCAATGCTAGAAAATAGAAATACAAAGTAAAATGAAAATCACACCCACCCATGAGAATTGCATTCATTAAGGTATGTGAATTACCTTGAATGATGCCAGGCACTGTACATTTTTTTGATAAATAACACATCTTTTTCTTTCAGAAAAAAAATTCTTCATATCCAAAGTGATTTTGCTCAGGAATATAAAAGATCTGAAACTTTTTGAGCTAGGTACCAGTGGCTCACACCTGTAATTCTAGCAACTCAGGAGGCTGACATCTGAGTATCGCAGTTCAAAATCAGCCTAGGCAGGAAAGTCCATGAGACTCTTACCTCCATACAACCACCAGAAAAACAGAAGTGGCATTGCAACCCAAAGTGGTAGAGAGCTAGCCTTGCAAAAAAGCTCAAGACAGTACCCATGCCCTGAGTTCAAGCCACATGACCTACCCCCCAAAAAAAACTTCTTCAAACATGATTTCACTCAAATGTCATTTATTACTTTTTTGTTTTCATGGTTGTTGCTTGTTTACGAGTCTGGGTCTCACTATGTAGCACAATATAGACTCAAACTCACCTACTACTTCAGCCTCCTAAATCCTGGGATTACAGGCATATGTCACCAGATCCAGCTTTTCAAAATTTTTTATTAATTGCCGGGCACTGGTAACTTGTGCCTGTAATCCTAGCTACTCAAGTGGCTGAGGTCTGAGGATCAAAGTTCAAAGCCAGCCCAGGCAGGAAAGTCTACAAGACTCTTATCTCCAAAATTAACCACCAGATGGCTGGGAAGGTGGCTCAGTGGTAGAGCGCTTGCCTTGCATGCCTGAGGCCCTGGGTTTGATTCCCCAGCACCACATAAGCAAAAAAGAAAAAAAGCCAGAAGAGGAGCTGTGGCTCAAGTGGTAGAGCTGAAGAGCTGAGGGACAGCGCCTAGGCCCAGAGTTCAGGCCCCACAACTGGACCCAAAAAAAAAAAAATTAACCACCAGAAAACCAGAAGTGGCACTGTGGCTCAAGTGGTAGAGTGGTTACCTTGAGCTGAAGAGCTGAGGGAGAGTGCCCAGGCCCAGAGTTCAAGCCCCACAGCCAACCAAAAAAAAAAAAAAAAAAAAAATTAATGACCTAACTTCCACAGAGAGCATCAATTAGCATAAAAGAATAATATATTTCACTATTTAAGGCAACGAATAACATCACGATTAACCTAAGAATTAGTGTATGATTTTTTTTTTATTGGCTTTCTGGGATTCTTTTTTTTTGCTGGTCCTGGGCACTATCCCTGAATCTCTTTGTGCTCAAGGCTAGTGCTGTACCACTTAGCCAAAGAGCAACTTGGCTTATTGAAATAACAGAAAACAATTATTAAGCCCCTCAAGTTTCCTCAATGGCTGCACGCAGGCTCACTAGGAGAACTCCTACCTAGCAAGCATAAAGTCCTACACTGCTAAAGATTTCTCAAAGGATCTCAGGGATTCAAGAACCACTGGTTAAAATTTTAGGAAGTATTTGAAACAGAACATTTTCTGTGCCATTGTCATAGTTCAAAGAAAAACCTTCAACTCTTTTCAAAAAAGCCAATGAAAGAAAGGTGGTGTATTCAGAAGATGTGAGAATCTAAACACCACTGGAATTGCTCCAAGACTACCCCATTCTCCGACACGCTCTTTATGAGGCTTCAGAAAACACTAGGATAGGGCAAGTAGTGGTATTTCATGAATGCTTGCTGGTTAACAGATTAAAGAATAAAAGCAGAAAAAGACAGAGAAGGAAATAAAACAGTAATAGAGCCCTACTATGCTAAGAGATTTTCATCTTAGTATTTCATCTTAGAACTTGGTAAGTCAGGCCTGGTGGCACATGCTCACAGCACTCAGAGACTGAGGCAGGAAGATGTGGACTGTATAGGGAGACACTACCAAAAAATAAATAAATAAATAAAAATTCAGGGGCTGGGAGTGTGGCTTAGTGGTAGAATGCTTGCCTAGCATGCATGAAGCCCTGGGTTCGAATCCTCAGTACCATATACACAGAAAAAAGCTGGCAGTGGTGCTGTGGCTCAAAGGGCAGAGGGCTAGCCTTGAGCAAAAAGAAGCTCAGGGACAGTGCCTAGGCCCTGAGTTCAAGCCCCAGGCCTGGCAAAACAAAACAAAAAATTCAACATCAAGAAACAACTAATCAGGAGCCAGTGGCTCATGCTTCCTATAAACCCAGTGACTCAGGAGGCTGAGATCTGAGGATCATAGTTGGTTTGAAACTAGCCTGGGTAGGAAAGTCCGTGAGACTCTTACCTCCAATTACCACCAGAAAACCAGAAGTGGAGATGTGGCTCAAGGACAGCACCCAGGATGTGAGTTCAAGCCCCATGACTGATAAAAGAAAAGAAAAGAGCCAAAAAGAAAAGAAAAAACTCTAAGCCAGAGACCAGTAGCTCATGTCTGTAATCATAGCTACTCAGAGGCTGAGATTTGAGGATCAAGGATCAAAGCCAGCCCGATCAGGATAGTCTGTGAGATTCTTGTCTCCAAAGTAAACATCAAAAAGCCAGAAGTGGAATTGTAGCTCAAGTGGTAAAGTATTAGCCTTGAGCAAAAAAGCTCAGAAACAGCACCTAGGCCCTGAGTTCAAGCCCCAGGACTGGCACACACACACAAAAAGAAATAACTCCATAGTCATGTTATATATACTTCATATCCATAAAAACTAAAGACCACAAAAGTTGCATAACTCATCAACAACTAAATCAACAAATGGTGGAAGTTCCAGGTCAGCCTGAGTGGGACTGAAGCCTTTCCAAACCCTTTACCTACTCAATGATAACGTTGTTGGGATCAAGGTCTTTCCCAGTTCCTTGGTTGACAACTTTCATGGAGAGGGATACTTTTATCCTATCATTTTTCATCTGGGGGAAAAAAAAAGCAGAGTCATCAAATATTATAAGTATATAATTGAGACTGCTAACATACAATTTTCTGACTAGGGATCGGATTTCTCATCATCCTACAACGCTGAGCTCTTGTACTGGACAAAGTGCTATGCTAGGAACCGTGGGAGTACAAAGAAACCTAACAGGCAGACCTAATGGCAGAAATGTAGGAAATGATCTGTATCTCATCCTTGTCCTCTGCTCAGAAATCCAAGGCCCACCAGGAGAATCAGGCAGAAAATAAAAAATTCAGAGATCATAAACCCTGAATAGATCTTCAAATACCCTGAAGAGTAGATCTCCTTCTTGACTTGGTCTAGAACATCTTTAAACAAGGTGACACTTGCTACTCACCTTGGTCTTCTTCTGCTTCCTGGGACATATGAAGCCCTTCTTCACTTCAGAGTCTGCATCAGCTGTTCTCTTGGCCTAGAACATTCTTATCCCAACTCTTCATATGACTAAGTACTTTTCCTTTGGGTCTCATCTCCTCTGAGAGCCCCCTGATGACTATCTAAATCTACAATAAAGTTTGAACAGACTGCAATTGTTTTACACACACACATACACACATTTACTTTCAAAAATAGTCTGTCTCCTCCACTTACATTATATCTACGCTCCATAGTGGCTGGAATCATACATACCTAGCTCATATTTTTTTTTTGTTGGTCGTGGGGCTTGAACTCTGGGCTTGGGCACTGTCCTTGTGCTCTTCAGCTCAAGGCAAGCACTCTACCGCTTGAGCCACAGCACCACTTCCGGTTTTCTAGTGCTTTATTGGAGATAAGAGTCTCACGGAGTTTCCTGCCCGGGCTGGCTTTGAACTGTGATCCTCAGATCTCAGCCTCCTGAGTAGCCAGGATTACAGGCATGAGTCACCAGTGCCTGGCTACATTTTTTGTTTTGTGAGACATCTTACTATGTAACTAGGCTAATCTGGCACTCAAGATCATACCTTGATCTCCCACGTGTTAGGATTACAGGTGTGTGCTCGGCCCCTGGTTCTTTCTTGGCTCCCCCAAACCAAGCATATACTATACACTCATTCTCCATTGAATAGCTTTCAGGTCCCTCCTTCCAGGTGGAAGAACAGGATGAATGCAGGCTTGCATGCCTCCTGTGGTCTGTACACTCACAGCCCTATAACCTTCATCTGAGTTGCAATTCATGTTGTTCTCACTTCTACCATAGTAGAAGTACATGATAGATATTAGGAAAAACCACTACAGATTCTCTGTGCTTTTTTTTGTTCTGGCCAAAAATGAAATATACCTGACAGGTACCCTTTAAAGTTTATGAGGCTGGGAAGGCAGCTCAATGGTAGAGCGCTTGCCTTGCATGCATGAAGCCCTAGGTTCGATTCCTCAGCACCACATAAGCAGAAAAAAAAAAAGCCGAAGTGGCACTGTGGCTCAAGTGGTAGAGTGCTAGCCTTGAGCTGAAGAGCTGAGGGACAGTGCCCAGGCCCAGAGTTCAGGCCCCTGACTGGACCCAATAAATAAATAAATACATACATACATATATAAATAAAGTTTATGATAAAAAGACTTATCCTACAGATTGTCCTTCTCTCATTCTGGTCATTTTTTTCCTTTTTCCTTTCTTTCTTTCGTCCTTTCTTTCTTTCTTTCTTTCTCTTTTCTTCTTTCTCTGTGTGTGTGTGTGTGTGTGCACGTGCGTGTGCACTGGTGTGGGATTTGAACTCATGTCTCAGATTTCTGAATAGCTAGGAGTATAGGTATGAGCCCTATAATCTTCTTGGTTATAACTCCTTTTGGTTGTTTTTTTTCTACTCTTCTTATTCAACTCATGAGATAAACTACAGGGAAGAGAGCTTTACAAACAAGCACTTACTGCACCACTTTCACAGTTCATGTCATTCCTTCTGACTGCATGACAACCAGAGATGTTTTTCTTGTTTTTCACTCATTCAGTTGCTCATTCATTCACTCATTCATGCTGGTCCTTAGGCTTAAATTCATGGCCTCACACTCTCACTTGGCCTTTTTACTCAGACTGATCCTTTTTTTTTGCCAGTCCTGGGGCTTGAACTCAGAGCCTGGGCACTGTCCCTGAGCCTCTTTCAGTCAAGGCTAGTATCTACCACTTGAGCCAAAGCACTACTTCTGGCCTTTTCTGTGTATGTGATACTGAGGGCTTCATGCATGCTAAGCAAGCACTCTACCACTCTCCGAGCCCTAGACTAGCGAGGATTACAACATAAGCCATCAGCCAGATGGCCAGATATTTTTTATTACTACTTTTTTATTTTTGGTGGTACTGCGCTTTGAACTCAGGGAATTGTACTTGCTAGGCAGATACCATTTGAGCCAAACCTTCAGCTATTTTTGAGTGTGTATGTGTGTTGGTGTGTGTGTGCTGGTGTGTGTGTGTGTGTGTGTGTGTGATTCCATTGTGCTTAAGTGTCACTTTTTTTTTAACCTACTCATCTATTGTTGAGTTATTGTGAATAGTGCAGCAAAAAACATGGATGCACAAGTGTCTTTACTGTATCCTGACTTGTAATGTTCTGGGTAGAATCCCAAGAGTGGGTCATAGGGGAGTAGAATAGAGTCACAGGGGAGATTTATCTTTAGTTTTTTGAGGAACCACCAGACCACCTTCGAGAGTGGTTATACTAGGTTCCTTTTTCCCTACATCCCTGCCAACATTTATTGTTGTTTGAATTCTTAATGCTGGTCAGTCTAACTGGGGTAAGATGGAATCTTAAAGTTGTTTTGATTTGCATTTCCTTTATGGCTAGGGATGTTGAACATTTCCTCATGTGTTTGCCATTCTTACTTCTTCTGAGAAGTCTCTCTTTAGCGCCTTTCTTGATTGGTTTATTAGTTTTGAGGAGGGGGTTAGTTTCTTGAGCTCCTTGTATATTTTGACTACTAGGCCTTTATTAGATGTATTGCTGGTAAAGATCTTCTCCCAGTCTGTTGGCCATCTTTCTAGTTTAGTAACTATATCCTTTACTGTGTTGTGCCCTGGGACTCTTTTCAAAAAATTCCTGTCTATGCCTATAAGTTCTAATGTTTCTCCTACTCCATCTTAACAATAGTTTCAAAAGTTCAGGTCTGCATTGAGGTCTCTAATCCACTTTGAGATAATATTGGTGCATGGTGACAAACAGGGATCCACTTTTAGTTTTCTACATATGGATATCCAGTTTGCCCAACACCGATTATTGAAGAAGCTATCTTTTTTCTACTGTACATTTTTGGCCCCCTTGTCAAATATCAGATAATTATATGTATATGGCTTTATTTCTGGGTTTTAGTCTATTCCATTGATCTGCAGGCCTGTTTTTGTACAAGTACCAAATTGTTTTTGTTACTATAGCTCTGTAGTAAAGCCTGAGGTCTAGGATTGTGATACTACCAGCACTGCTTTCTTTGTATGTGTGCCTAAAATTGCTTTGTATACCCAGCTTTTTAATTGGCTGAGTCTGGGTGACACAATTTTTTTGTCTGAACTTCTCTTGGACCATGATCCTTCTGATCTCCACTTCTTTACTATGTAGGATCACAATGTGAGCCATTGCACCTGACTAGAAGATTTAAATTTAAGACAGATGATTATGACGGATTTAAAAATAATCAGCTAGAATTAACAACATATCATAAAATTCCAAGAAAGGCTCATCTTTCCCTATCTTTTTTCCTGCCCCCAGCCAGTCCTGGGGCCTGAACTCAGGGCCTGGGTACTGTCCATGAGCTATTTTTGCTCAAGGCTAAAATTCTACCACTTAAGCTACAGCTCCACTTCCAGCCTTTTCTGTTTATGTGTACTGAGGAATCAAACCTGGGGCTTCATGCATGCTAGGCAGCACTCTACCTCTAATCCACATTCCTAGCCTCCTAATCTTTTCTAACCCTATGAAATTGTATAGAATTTTACCTCTCGGCCAATAAGCTTCACCCACACTTTATCTCCAACATCTACTATCTCAGAGGGCTTATCAACCCGACAGGATGACATGTGAGTTCGATGAACCAGACCTGAGCACAGAAAAAAACAATAAAACAGAGGTCATTTCTGGTATACGTACACTAAATGATTGGGCTAGCAAAAGACATGCAAGATAAAAGGAAAATTTTTCACTTAAAAATATAATTAATTTAAAACTACAAACAGAAGTTTTGGTGTTTTGTTTTTGTTTTTTGTTTTTGTTTTTGTCAGCTGTGGGGCTTAAACTCTGGGCCTGGGTGCTGTCCCTCAGCTGTTCAGCTCAAGGCAAGCACTCTACCACTTGAGCCACAGCACCACTTCCAGTTTTCAGATGGTTTATTGGAGATAAATCTTACAGACTTCCCTGCCCAGGTTGGCTTTGAACCGCAATCTGCAGATCTCAGCCTCCTGAGTAGCTAGGATTATAGGCATGAGCCACTGGTACCCAGCAATTTTTGTTTTCTTTTGGTGCTGGTACTGAGGCTTGAACTCAGGGCCTAGATACTGCTCCTTAACATTTTTGCTTATGGCTGGCACTCTACCACCTGAGCTATAGCTCCACTTCTAGGTTTTTGCTGGTTAACTGAAGAATCTCACAGACTTGTCCTGCTTAGCTTGGCTCCAAACTTCAATCCTCATATCTCAACGTCCTGAATAGCTATGATTACAGGCATGAACCACCAGCATCCTGCATGATGTACTATTTAAAATATACTAAATTAGTAAAATATGTAAAAATAACTAATTAATGCTGCAAAAGCACAGTAACATAATAAATAATAAATACTTCTAATAAATAATAAATACTTCTAATATTATCTAATATGACTTAGCAATGACTATCAAGAACGGCACGTCTAATTAGGTGTTGGTGGTTCACATCAATAATTTTAGCTACTTAGGAGGCTGAGAACAAGAACATCATAGTTTAAGGCCAGCTTGTGCAGAAAAGTCCATAAGATCCCTTCTCAATCCATTGCTGGGCACAGAAGTATGTGTCTGTCACTCTAGAGGACAAGAGAGGCTAAGAATAGCTTTCAGGCCATCCTAGGCAAGACTGTCTCAATCGAAGTAGCTAAGCATGGTGGTTCACAGTCTATAGTAGGTGGATGGAGGTTCGGACATACACCTACACAGAAAGCAAGACTCTACAAAATAATCAGTGCAAAAAAGGTTTGGAGGCATGATTCAGAAGTAGAGAAAGTGCTTAGCAAGTTCAAACCCCATACTGTGAAAAAGAAAAAGAAAAGGCTAGATTCAGAACTATAGCTTAGCAACAGAGCACTTTCAAGCATTTGTGTGAATTTCCACCACCAGAAAAATAAAATAAATCATGCTTAGCAAATAAATGAATCTAGTCTCAGACTTGACATTTAATATCTTGACTTGGACAAGTTACTTATTTGTTTTGTCAGTTTTGGGGCTTGAATTCAGGGCCTGGGCACTATCCTAAGCATTTTTGCTCAAGGCTAGTGCTCTACCAATTTGAGCCATTATGCCACTTTTGGTTTACTGGAGATTAGAGTCTCATAGACTTTCCTGCCCAGGCTGGCAATAAATCTTGGAGTCACCAGCTCCTTGCTTGACTTTTTATTTCTGAATTTCAATTTGAAAAGGAAACCAGAAGAAGGAGCTCAGTAATTATTTACTAAACTGAATTCACTACTAAATATGATCTTCCATCATAAGCAAGGAAGGCTAAATGCTACACTGAATAATATCTATCTGCTATTAAAACTTCATATTTAGCCTGGCGCTGGTGGCGCATGCCTGTAATCCAAGCTACTCAGGAGGCTGAGATCTGAGGATCATGGTTCAAAGGCAGCCTGGGCAGCAAAGTCTGTGAAACTCTTATCTCCAAAAAAAAAAAACACTAGAAAACCACAAAGTGGCACTGTGGCTCAAGTGGTTGAGCTGAAGAGCTGAGGGACAGCTCCCAGGCCCAGAATTCAAGGCCCATAACTGACAAAAAAAAAAATTCATATTTATACATACATGAAAATGAAACTAGGAAATGAGAAGACGGGTAAAGGGTGGGATATACTGGAGTGGTGACACTGATCAAGATGCCTGCACACATAAATGAACATGTTAAACCAAAACACTTTATACGACTATGTGAAGAAAATCATAAAGGAAGAGGGCTAGGCACCAGTACCAGTGGCCAGCCAATGCAAAACTCAATACCTTATCTCAAACATAACTAAAGAAAAAAGGGCTGGAGATGTGGTTGAAGCTGTAGAGTACCTGCCTAGCAAGGTGCTAAGTTCAAATCCCAGTACTGGCAGAAAGGAAGGGAGGGAGGGAGGGAGGGAGGGAGGATTGGCTAATGTCCGAAAATAAATCAGTCTTTATAGAACATGTAGATCATCACAGAAAATTCTGCATGAGAAGTATTTAATTTTTTTTTTGGTCAGTCATGGGGCTTGAACACAAGGCCTAGGCCTGTCCCTGAGCCTTTTTGCTCAAGGACAGCACTTTACTACTTTGAGCTCCACTTCCAATTTTGGGTTGGTTAATTGGAGATTATAGAGTTTTATGGACTTTTCCTGCCTGGTCTGGCTTTGAAGTACAATGCTCTGATCTCAGCCTCCCTAGTAGCTGAGATTATATGCATGAGTCACCAGTACCAAGGTATGAAAAATAATTCATATGCACCTATGGATATGTCAAAATGAAACCCCCTGTACAACCGAGGCTAATAAATGTGGAAGGAAACACTATGAGAAAGGAAAGAAAACCTAATTTAGATTTGAATACTAGTAAGGAGTCTTCAGCTCAGTAGTAGTTAAAAAATTATGATAATAGAAGTTTGGTTGGGGAGGGTGAGAGGAATACAGAAGTGGTAGAATGAAGAGTGAACTAATGCAGCAGTGATACTCACTAGACACTATGTTGAAAGTGAGCTATACAATTTGTGGAGGAAGGAGGTTGGAAGGGAAAAACCAGTCTGGCTTTGCTACTAGAACAGCTACTAGCTGAAATAAAATATGAGATAAGGAAGTATGTGGAATGAGGGAAGAGGTGACACTGTTCAAAAAGAAATGTACTCATTACCTGACTTATGTAACTATAACCACTCTATACATCACCTTTACAATAAAAATAAATTTTTAAAGAAAAAGAGGTTTGGGAAACTAATTCAAATTCAAATCTACCGTCCTGAATCAAAGATGTTATGTTCTGATCAGAGGACAGTTATTTTATTGCTCAATCCTTCCTACGTAAAAATATGATCTTTCCATTCAGAAAAGCTAAGATTCGCTGTAAGGAAATTCAAATTATTGTCCAAAAAAAACCTATGAAAGATGCCATGATTAGAATTCACATGTCCTACCTAACTACCTACATCCCTAAGCTCAACTCTCTCCCTTGAAGGCTTGTCTCAGCATAGCTGTCAGGCTGGCAGATTTACCTATAAGCTGTCAGCCACAATCAGAGGCATTATCAGATGGGTTTTTTAGATAGTTTTTTTTTTTTTTTGTCGGTCATGGGGCTTGAACTCTCCAAGCCAGAAAGCACCATCCTCTCCGGGAATGTAGCTCAGTAGTAGAGTACTTGCCTAGCATGTGCAAAGCCTTGGGATTTAATACTTAGCACTGCCAACAAAACAAAACAAACCAACAAAATAAGAGTGTCATTCTTCTGAGATAAGACCTGCTAAATGGGATAGGGATGTAGCTCAGCCACAGAGCATGGGCTGAGTATGCAAAAGCCCTGGGATCTACCCCAGCATACACATGTAAAGGGCCTACTAAAAATGAACTGTCTGGTTGCTGTTTTTGTTTTCTTTTCTTTTTGTCTTGTTTGTCTTATCTGTCTTTGGGAGGGTAAGCAGGGACACAGAAATAGAAGGACACACAGTGAACAAATGCAACAGTGGTACTCACTAGACACTATGCTGAAAATGAATTAAACAACTTGGAAAAACTGGGAGAGTACAAGGGAAGGGATGACATTGTCCAAAAAGAAATGTACTCATTACCTGACTTACGTAGCTGTAACCCTCCCATATATCACCTTTATAATAACAATAAAAAATAATTTAAAAAAAATGAACTGTTGACGCTTTTTTTGTATTTAAGCCACTACACTAAAAAACAAAACAGCAACTAGAAAATAAGACAAAACTGTATGAAAAGTATGGAGAGTAAAATGGGAGGGCTGAATTTCTACCTTGCTTCCGACATCCTGGGATTTTGATAAAGGCTCCATAGTCTGTCACCATAGCAACCTACAAAGATTGAAAAAAATCTATGTCATACAAATTAATATTTTTCTTCTAAACCATTTAAGCTAGTTTCTCTGAATTTCTATTTGGTTCTGACCACTGCTACAAAACTGCCTGAAAGTTATCTGTTAAACATTCTTTCTGTTCTTGTTAAATTTTAGACTGATAAGTATATGTGCATACACATTAAAAACACTGGAGGAATTAGGAAAGTTATCACAGAATAGGTATAATAGGAACCTAGGGTTGCCCAAATCTTATGTGTACTGAAATCACCAAGAGTCTCATAAACAAAAGGAGCAAACAACAAACACCAGGTTTAGATAAATTGACTTTATATCTACTGAGACTGAAGCCTCAAACCTCAATACAGAGAACTCTAACAGCCTGGGATGGACCAAGAAGGATAGCCATTTTTCTTAAACTTCACAGCTGTTGTACTTCAACCCAAATCTGAGCTGTGGGGTTTATCAGTATAATTAGAGAAGAAGTCAATACACAGACAATCTGGCAGAACTTAAAGAGATGTAATAAGAAAGAAAAGGAGTTGTCCTTAGGTCCTATGTGGAGCTGAGTGGATTTGTGTAATGAACAACCAATAAATGTTTGTAAGGAAAGGCGCAGAACCACTGATAGACAAATGATTATCCCAGGTTTTCTCTTTCTCCTCTCAATCTTCTAGTCCACTACCATGTGGATTGGATTCATTTTATCATTCCATACTGTATTTATCACTAAATTCATTATTACTTATAAAAATATTCAATACAGGGGCTGGGAAGATGGCTCAGAGGTAGAGCGCTTGTCTTGCATGCCTGAGGCCCTGGGTTCGATTCCTCAGCACCACATAAGCAAAGAGAAAAAAATACAAAATAAAGATGACATTATTAAAAAAAAAAAATTCAATACAGGGCTGGGAAGGTGGCTCAGTGGTAGAGCGCTTGCTTTGCATGCATGGGGCCCTGGGTTCGATTCCTCAGCACCACATAAGCAAAAAGAAAAAGCTGAAAGTGGCACTGTGGTTCAAGTAGTAGAGCACTAGCCTTGAGCTGAAGAGCTTAGGGACAGCGCCCAGGCCCAGAGTTCAGGCCCCAGACCCAGAGTTCAGGCCCCAGACCCTCCCCCCAAAAAAAAATAAAATAAAAAATATTCAATACAACCTATGCATTAAAACTTTATTCCTGCCGGGTGCCGGTGGCTCACACCTGTAATCTTAGCTACTCAGGAGGCTGAGATCTGAGAATCCAGGTTCAAAGCCAGCCTGGGCAGGAAACTCCATGAGACTCTTATCTCCAATAAACCACTAGAAAATGAAAAGTGGCGCTGTGGCTCAAGCGGTAGAGCGCTCGCCCTGAGCTGAAGAGCTGAGGAACAGCACCCAGGCCCAGAGTTCAAGTCCCACAACCGACCAAAAAAAAACAAACAAACAAAAAACTTTATTCCTGCTGGGTGCTGGTGGCTCATGCCTGTAATCCTAGCTACTCAGGAGGCTGAGATCTGAGGACCATGGTTCAAAGCCAGCCTGGGCAGGAAAGTCTTGGTGAGACTCATATCTTCAATTTAAGCACCAAAAAAAACAGAAGTGGAGCTATGGCTCAAAGTGGTAGAGTGCTAGCCTTGAGCAAAAGAGCTCAGGGACAGCACCTAGTTCCTGAGTTCAAGCCTCATGATCAACAACAACAACAACAAAAAAAAAAACCTTTATTCCTTTCAGTGCTTTTAGTTGCTTGATCTTGAGCAATTATTGTGTTAGCTTCACATAACTAAAACAATAACTGTATACAATAACACATAACTAAAACTAAGACAATCCCTGCTGTACAGCTAACATGTATCATAGTCACTATATAAAAAACACTATTTAAATCCTTATGATTGCATAAGTTGGAACTATGAATTGTACTCAACAGATAATAACTAATGGGTGGAGAAATGAAATAATTTTACTGAAAGCCAAAGCTAGTAGGTAACAGAACTAGAATTTGAATTACAAGTCCTATATTAGAGCCGTTCTTTGGGTTCCTTTTTTGTTGGTGGTGGTGGTGGTCATGGGGCTGTCCCTGAGCTTCTGCTCAAGGCTAGCACTCTACCACTTGAGCCACAGCACCACTTCCGGTTTTCTTTTTTTTTTTTGCGGTAAGAATCTCACAGACTTTCTTGCCCAGGCTGGCTTCGAACCATGACCCTAAGATCTCAACCTCCTGAGTAGCCATGATTACAGGCGTGAGCCACTGGCACCTGGCTTTGGATTCTCTTTAAAGACAAAATTCTAATGGCTGAAGCAATGTAGCATTTGATAACTGGTCTCCTCCTGACAACAATCTAGAACGAGGTCACAAAAATACATGACAGGACCGTGTGTGTTACAGATGAGGCAGAATAGTTTATGTGTAGAAAGAGCACAGGCTTTGGAGTGAAAGATGTGGCTCCTTGCTGTGCCATTTCCTACCTATGAGATATTGGACACAACTTGCCTTTCAAGGCCCAAGGTCCCATTTATGTTTATTTTGCTGCCACAGATAACAAAAGATACATACAAACTGATATATGGCACATGATATACATACATTTATTTATATCCACATAATAACTTACAGTCTAAAACACTAAATCACAAAAAGATTAGCAAGTGGTAGAAAAGGACACAACTTTAGATAAAAGTTAGGAACACAACCTGGGTCCTCGAAGTTCTCATTTCACCAAATATCAATAATATTCATTTCAGGAAAAGATGGAAACTAAATTAAAAAACAACAACAAAAACAAAAACAAAACCTTTCAGTGGGGTATCAGTGGCTCACACCTGTATTCCTAGCTACTCAGGAGCCTGAGATCTGAGGATCAGTTTGAAGCCACCCAGGCAAGAAAGTCCTTGAGACTTTTTTTTGTCAGTCATGGGGCTTGAACTTAGGTGCTCTGTCTTGAGCTTTTGTGCTCTACCACTCTGGGACACAGTTTTGGAGTGGTTAATTGTAGATAAGAATCTCAGACTGGGGAAGGGCATGCCCCAAGGTGACCTTTCTCATCCCATGTCCTAAACCCCAATAAAGACAAATTAACAACAACAACAAAAAAAGAATCTCAGACTTTTCTGCCTGGGCTGGCTTCAACCCAGGATCCTCAACCTCCTGAGTAGCTAGGATTACAGGTGTGAACCACTAGCATCCAGCTCTCTACAGACTCTTTTATTTCTAAATTAATCACCAAAAAAGCTAGAGTGGAGTTGTGGCTCAAGGGGTAGAGCCCTAGCCTTGAGCAAAAAAGCTCAGAGACAGCTCCTGAGTTCAAGCCCCAGAACCAGGAAAACAAATTTTAAAAAAACAACAAAAAACTTTCATTCTCTGAATTGGAAGTATGTCTCAAATGGCTCTCTGCCAAATGCATGGCCCTGAGTTCCAACCCCAGCTCCAAAACACAAAGAAAGCGCTTTCATTTTCCTCATTTTTATTTTGCTTGCTTGTTTTTGCCAGTATTAGGACTTGAACTCAAGACCTAGTGCTTATTCAGCTTTTTTAGCCAGGTGCCAGTGGCTCATGCCTGTAATCCTAGCTACACAGGAGGCTGAGACCTGAGGATTGTGGTTCTAAAGCCAGCCCAGGCAGGAAAGTCCGTGAGACTCTAATCTCCAATAAACCACTAGAAAACCAGAAGTGGTGCTGTGGCTCAAGTGGTAAGAGTGCTCACCTTGAACTGCAGAGCTGAGGGACAGCACCCAGGTCCAGAATTCAAGCCCCATGACCGACAAAAAACAAAACGAAACGGAAAGAAAAGAAAAAGACCTAGTGCTTATTCAGCTTTTTTGCTCATAGCTGGTTCTCTACTATTTGAGCTGCTCCCTAACCCCTATTTTAATGGAGATATTTGGTTAGAGAATACAAACTGATTCCAAGACACAGTATAAAGAACAAGTTATAACCCAAAAGCTCTAAACTCCTGTTTCCCACAAGAAACAAGCTGTGATGTAAGGACCAGATAGTGCAGAGGACACAACACAGCACAATTATGCTGATAGTTACTATGTAGGCAAGGGAGAGCCGGAGGAAGGACTTTAGAGATTAGCTCCTCCAATCCTGTCATTTTTCAAATGAGGAGTATACAAACACAAAGTGCTTACACAAGTTCACTGAACAATCTATTCTGTATGAAAATGGGCCCAAGGTGAAGAACTTAAAAGTCTTTCCATTTTTGAGAAAAATAAGAGCACATTCCAAAAAATAAGAGCACATGCCAAAGGCACTCTAACTGGTTTTGCTTCATTATTCTAGAAAAAAGGCTAAGAAGTCTCATGTTGTATAACATTATTAAGAAGTGTAATTATCTAACACACTTAACAGTAGCAGCTGGAAGTTAAAGAGCCCAAATCACCTTGCTGCTGTAAATTAAGACAACCTCACTTTTCAATCTTGAAGCTCCAGAGTCACATCTCAGTCTTTAGGGGTAATAACAGACCTTAATTTGGTCTCTCCCAAAAGGAAAGGTTAAGGTGCTTCAGAAGAGATGGGCTCCATTGCTCAGTTAGGAAGGCCTTCCTGCCTTCTCCCAGTACCAAGTATTTATTTCTATTGCTATGTCTCCCAGGGTGCAGTCAGAGTAAAACTAAAAAGATGGCATCTACCTTAGGTGCTCACACAGTCTGTCTGGAGTCCCAAGGGTAATTACTCAAATGGCTCAGGGAGGGGAAATTTAGTAATTATGTCAACTGAATTCAGGCCTCAGGTAAAATTAATTTCTTATCTTCAGATTAGAGTTGGCACTGGCCTTGAAACTTGTTCTCTCCATAATATAAAAGATGAATTTGAGGCTGAGAGTTATCTGTCACAAAGTTAGAAAGTAGCACAGCCAGAGACTGGACATAGTAGTACACATCTATAATCTCAGTACTAGGAGGCTGAGACAGAAGGATCACAAATTTAAGGCCAGATAGGACTACATAGTGAGACCCTACCTCATGAGATAGATAAGTAGATAGGCAGACAGACAGACAGAGAAAATAAAAAAGAAAGCGGTATAGCCAGGCATAGGGCAGAAAGTTTCTTTTTTACTGATGGTACTGGGGCCTGAACTCAGTATCTTATATTCTTGCTTGCTTTTTTCACTCATGGTTGACACACTACCACTTTTTGCTGGGTCAATCAGAGAGAAGAGACTCTTGGATTTATCTGCCCAGACTGGCTCCAGACCAAGATTTTCAGATCTCAAGCCTCCAGAACAGCTTGGATTATACGCATCAGCCACTAGAGCACCAACTGTAAATTCATATATTCACTCATATCTGAATGCAATCAACTTTTTTTTTTTTTTTTTTTTGGTTAGTCATGGCGCCTGAACTCTGGGCTTGGGTGCTGTCCCTGTGCTCTTCAGCTCAAGCACTCTACCACTTGAGCTACAGTGCCACTTCCAGTTTTCTAGTGGTTTATTGGAGATAAGAGTCTCACGGACTTTCCTGCCCAGGCTGGCTTTGACAGCAATCCTCAGATCTCAGCCTCCTGAGCAGCTAGGAGTATAGGAGTGAGCCACTGGCACCTGGCACCCGGCACAATCAACTTCTTTGACCCTCACTTTTTCATGTTTCTGGTCCTCACTTTCTGGTGACTAGAGGGAACAAGTGCCTTAGTTGATTCCTATCCCTATTAAAAAATAAAATCTAGATAGTGTATCATAGAAATTTATTTCTCACTGGATATGGTTGCTTACTCTGAAATCGTAGCTACTAACGAGGCAAGGATCAGGAGGATTGTGGTCCAAGGCCAGTCCAGGCAAAAAGTTCAAAAGATCTCATCTCAACCAATGAAAGTCTAGTACAGTGGTGTGTGCCTATTTTACCAACTATGTGGGAAAAAAATAAACAGGAGAATTGTGGTCCAGGCTACCCCATAAATAAATGTGACACAGTAGTAGAAAAACAAAAGTGACCTACCTAGCAAACATAAAAACATGAGTTCAAATCCCAGTACTAACCAAAAAGAGACAGAGACAGAGAGAGACAGAAAGGGACAAAAAAAGAGAGAGAAATATTTTTCTTCCATTTTTGGAGGCTAGGAAATTTCCAATCAAGTCTGATAAGGGTACCCACACTCTGCTTCCAAAATGGCTCCTTGTTGCTGCATCTTTCAGAATGAAGGAATGTCATATCCTCACTAGGTGAAAGGGAGAGATGGGCCAGGCAACTCCCTGATTCCCTTTTTAAGACAGTGATCTCATTTACAAGGTAGTTAGGATGGCTGTACTCCCAAATTTACACTGAAACTTGGTCCTTAATCAACAGATTTAAGAGGAAGGGCCTTTAGGAGATGTATTCAGTTAGCTTCCCACTGCCTGAACAAAACACCTGAGATAAGCAACTTAAAGGAAGAAAAAATTTCTTTTTCCTGTTTCCATGGTTATTTGGCCAGTTCACTTTGAACATTTGGCAGGGCCAGCATCTTGGCAGGAACATGTGGTAAAACATAGCTGTTTACCTCATAGAACTGGGAAGCAAAGTCAGAAAGAAAGGGGCCAGGGGCAATATATAGTTCTCAAGGGCACCCCTAAAGGAACCATTCCTTTCAGCTGGGTCCCACCTCCTAAGTTTCTAACTCATCAAATTATGAACCCATCACTTCCTAAAGCCCTGCCTTGAATATTGATGCCCTGGGAATCAAGCCTCAACACAGAAGCTTTTAGGGGACATTTCAGCTATTAACCACAATAGGAGGCTACAGGATCATGAGACTCTGCCCGTGTGAATTAATCAGTGCCTTATTAAGGGCTTGGGGAGGCAAATTAATCCCTCTGCCAAGTGAGGACCCAGTGTTTATCTTCTAGAAGATGCAGCAATAGGCAAGTCAGGGAAGCAGAGAGCAGCCCCTACCACATACCAAATCTGTTAGCATCTTGGTTCTGGACTTCCCAGCCTCCAAAGTATGAGACATAAGGTTTTGTTCTTATAATCTACCCAATCTAGAAATTTTGTTATATTGCATAAATGGACTAAGCCAAACAGAATATCCAAAGGTCCTAGGGGGGAAAAAAAAGCCAACCTGGAATGTGTAGAGTTCTAAAGAAGCTAGCATGTCTGGAGCATGAGCAAGGTAGAAAGACAACTGTA
This sequence comes from Dipodomys spectabilis, assembly GCF_019054845.1. Taxonomy (NCBI): domain Eukaryota; kingdom Metazoa; phylum Chordata; class Mammalia; order Rodentia; family Heteromyidae; genus Dipodomys; species Dipodomys spectabilis. The sequence continues at coordinate 40,328,821 of NW_024870679.1, read as the reverse complement.
AAAGTAAGTAGAGGCAAAGTAATGGAAGGCTCATGAAAATGAGTTTGTAAGCCAGGTGCCAATGGCTCATGTCTGTAATCCTAGCTATTCAGGAGGCTGAGATCTGAGGATTGTGGTTCAAAGCCAGCCCGGGCAGGAAAGTCCATGAGACTCTTATCCCCAATAAACCACTGAGAAAACCAGAAGTGGTACCGTGGCTCAAGTGGTAGAGCACTAGCCTTGAGCTGAAGAGCTGAGGGACAGCGTTCAGGCCCAGAGCTCAAGGCCCCATGACCGACCAAAAAAAAAAAAAAAAAAGAGTTTGTATTCAAGTAAAATGAGAGTATGAAGAGCTGAGACAAAGAGGGTGCCAATCAATTTTATGGACCGATGGATGCACTATAGTATTAAGAATCAAAACCATCAGAGCACCAGTGGCTCACATCTGTCATCCTAGCTATTCAGGAGGCTGAGATAAAAGCACTAGCTTTCAGCACAAAGCTCAAGGAAAATGCCCAGCCCAGGAACTGAGGTCAAGACTCAGGACTGGCAAAAAAAAAAAAAAGGCACAGATTTCTAGCTTGAGTACTTGAATCAAGGATAAAAGTTCCAATTGCTAAAATAGAAATGACTAGTGAAAACATTTAAGAAATCAGTTTCAAAGGTAAGTTAGAGATGCTATGAGACAGACAAATGAAGATGACAAGTATGCAGTTAGGTGTCTACAGCTTAGTGCATCATCAGATAGAGGCTCTGCTGGTCCATACAATTTACACTATAATGCTCAAGTCTCAGATTGGACAGCAGGATTAAACCCAGATGCTTTGTACTCTCAATCTATTCTTTTTTCTTTTCTTCTCTTTTTCTTTTCCTTTACCTTCTACCTATTCTTAATAGCCTATAAATAAGATGTTTTCAAAGACCAAAATAATATACCTCTCCTTGGAAAATCGTGTAGAGTGCAGGCAAGTTTTCCATGGTCTCAGGTCTCCCTGAATTCATCCTTAAGGTTCTATGGCTCCTCCATTTCTCTTCTGCAAAAGCTAATATTAGTGTCCTGCCACAAAAAACATAAGCAACAATTAGAGGGACATCTGTACTAGAGAAGAAATGAATGGGATTTTGGAAGTAGCTCAGAGACTGAGCCCTAGCCTAGCATGCTGCCTAAAGCCCTAAGGTAAGCCCCATAACCACAAAAAAAAAAAAAAAAAGGAAAACAGTCTACAGTTAAGTTCTACAAAATTATACCATTAGATTGACTATCTCATACTTTCATCAAAATCCCTTTTGTCATTCTAATCCTAGGGAGTTTTGGAAACTTGTTGTTACTGGAATATGAACTCAGGATGCTGTTATCACCTAAACATACTCCCAACCCAGTTTTAGATACCTTGATCTCATTTCTTTTCAATTTGTTACTGATCCAAAGCTATTAGACTATTGGGGTTTTTTGTGTTGTTGTTTTGTTATGTTTTGTTTTTTGAGATGGATCTAACTACACTGCCCTCGCTGGCCCTGCTCTTCCACTAATTAATGGGCTCAAACAATCCTTCTGCCTCAGCTTCCTGGGTAAATAGCTGGTACTACAAGCATGTGCTACCACTCCTGGCTAGTTTTTGGTTCTTTATATTGCTGCTGTTGCTACTCTTTTACCAGGGATACACTTCTGGAAGTGTGGGGAGTATGTGTGCCTGGATCTCAAACAATATTACTAAGAATTAACATTTACACTTACTATGTGTAGCTACTATGCTAAACAACAGACATTCAATAACTCATTTAATTATCAAAGTTGTCACGATGGGCTGGGAAGGTGGCTCAGTGGTAGAGTGCTTGCCTTGCATGCATGAGGCCCTGGGTTCGATTCCTCAACACCACATAAGCGGAAAAGGCCAGGAGTGGCGTAGTGGCTCAAGTGGTAGAGCGCTAGCCTTGAGCTGAAGAGCTGAGGGACAGCGCCCAGACCCATGACCAACCATGAATCCGCTGAGATGGAGGTAGGGGTTCCCAACAGGTCCCCTCTTCACTCTGCACAATAAATAGTAGGTGGAAGACTGGAAGAGTGAAGGCTTGGTACACAAGTATGAGCCTCCAATTTCTCAGCCAAACTATGCCCTGGATCAGCCAATCATTCTGCTCTATCACTGTTTCTCTGGGACGGTGGGGGAGCACAGATGAGGCCCTAATAAAAGATAGCAGAAAGCAGAATTAGGGGACAGAATCCGGCGGGCCTCTTCAACTAAACGCAGCACCTAAAGGGGCTGGCGGGGGGCTGGGGTGGGGGCAGGCTTGTCTCCCTGCGAACGCCAGGCACAGGACTGGGTATGGAGGGCGGCTGCTGAAGAGAGGCACCGGTCCCGCAAGGGCCAGCAGCCGCGGGGTCGGAGACCCCCGAAGCTCTTCCGGCCGGCGGGCCGAGCTGGAAGCGAAGGGGCCGGTCTCCCGCTCCTTGCTGTCCCGGCCTTCAGAACAGTGCCTGAGAAGAACTACAGGGCCTGAGAACGACAGGCTCGGGCTACACCACGGAGCCGTCGCAGCCACGTCCGAGCACCCACCTCCCCGCCGCGCTTTCCCCCTCACTCACTGACTCAGCGACCGCTCCAAGCCCTGGAGTCGTGAAGCCGCTCGGAACGCCAAGCCCACACGGCTCTTTCCCACCCACAAGACACAGCGCGCCTAGGAGGGACGCCAACTCCAGCCACCAATCGCGGAACCGCTCTCTCGTGACGTCAGAAATAACTAACCAATACTACGAGATTATCCAGATGGGCGTTACAGGGGGATTTTAAATAGCCCATTGGTTGGTTTGAGCCGGAACTTCTCTTGGAAGGATTGAGTTGTAGCCAATCGCGTGGAGCCGGTGGCCGTCGGCGCGGTCACTGGCGGCGTCGAGGAGACCTGGTTACCGCCATGATAGAACAGCAGAAGCGTAAAGGCCCGGAGTTGCCGCTGGTCCCGATCAAGCGGCCACGGCATGAGTTGCTTTTGGGAGCGGCGGGGTCGGTCCCCGGAGCCGGACAGCAGCAGGCGACGCCTGGGGCTTTGCTGCAAGCGGTGAGTAAAGAGGCCTGTGGCCCCCGCCCTCCGCGCGTGGGTCTGTTCTGAGCGCTGGTCGGAGGGGTCCCGATCCTGCACTGCGGAGACAGAACGGAAGGGTACCTAAAATTAAAACAGGTGCACTGTGAAAGTCTCCAGTGTCTATTGTTTCTTACGTGTCCTTGTTTAACGCCCATTTTCAGTCTTCGATCGCCCTGTGAGGTAGCATTAGAATTACTTTAAAATCTTGGGTTCAGTATCAGGACCTCGGGGAGAATGCACTCATAAGGTTCAATACATAGCCTGTGAAACCAAGAGAATTGAAGGGAGGGGTAGGCATAGGAGGGATGTTGCAGAATGATGGAAGAGCTGACATTGATCGAGAGGCCTTGTACTTAAAAACTGACATGGCGAATGGTAACTTTTTGTACCACTACTTACAGCTAGTAATGAAAAAAAAAAATCCTAAATTTTCATGGGATCCAGCGTAAAACAAATATTAACAATTTGAATGAATGAGGGAGAGAGGTGGCGAAGCAAGACCGGAAATGAATGATACTGGCTTACCTTGGGCATGTGGACAAGTTGCTTTTCCCGTTATTTCTCCCTACATTTATCTTAACAGCAACTAACCTTCATTGACTCTTGTGTATGTGAAATCTCCATGCATCTCCCTAACAGCCTAAGCAATCACACATCTTCTACTAAGGCTGTTAAGACTCAAAGAAGGAAATATGTGTGCTCTCTGTCTCAACTCCTTAATCTGCCTATCAGTGAGTCCTACTGGCATCCTCCTCAGTTACCTCTAGGCCTTGCTACTTAAGAGTCTAACGCAGAAGGTAGACTTGAGTTTGAGGCCATCCTGGTTAACATAGGGAGACTACTGACAAATTTCTAGTTATCAAGAGGGTGAGTACAGAACATTTTTTTAGGTCAGCCTGAATTGATGAGGAAAGTAAGAATATCAGTCCAGGTTTAGGTGAATTACCAAGCCTGGGTTTAGTATTTAAAACTATATGCTAAAATGAGCAGAGTGGTTCCTGCCTGTAATACCAATACTTAAGATGCTGAGGCAGGAGGATCACAAGGTTGAGGCCAACCAGACTTAGCAAGATGATGAAAGTGGCACTGTGGCTCAAGTGGTAGAGCACTAGCCTTGAGCTGAAGAGCTCAGGGACAGGGCCTAGGGCCAGAGTTCAAGCCCCACGACCAACCAAAACAAACAAAAAAAAACAGAGTTATCAAGATGAGATCCTGTCTTGAAAAAATAAACTGCTTTGCCAAATAATCGGTGTTCTACATAGTTGTTGGGAAGCCCGATTCATTCATTAAATGAACCAAAGACTAAGAAAAGTGAGAGTGAGGAATGGCACCGCAAGGTCCCTGCATTCAGAGACCTTCATTTCTCTGGAGGAGCAGACAAAATATATGAACAATTACACAGGAAGATAATTTCAGATAATGCTAAGTTCTGTGAAGAAATCCAGTGGAGGTAATAGTAAGAAGTTTCATATTACATGAAATTGAGTGCTTAAGACTCTCTGAAGAAGAAAGATCCAGAAGCAGAAATGAGCAGTGAAAAATTGGCTGTGGAACAAGAGCTGACTGAGAGGAAGGAGAAGTTAGCACAACTTGCAGATAATGGAACATCCAGGAGATGGTCATATGAAGGACTAGAGTATATGAGCAGAACTGCCCTGTAACTCACAGGACATTCACTCTGTCATCATTTGCCACATCTTTTCACTGTACTCCCCACCCTATCTTTTCAGTCTCCTTTACCTATATTCTACCTTGTATTTCTCTTCTGTTTAGGGCCCTCCAAGGTGTTCCTCCCTTCAGGCCCCTATCATGCTGCTCTCAGGACATGAAGGAGAAGTTTACTGTTGCAAGTTTCACCCCAATGGATCCACCTTAGCTTCTGCAGGATTTGACCGTCTTATATGTAAGACACAGTTTTTGAATGTGCATAATTGTTATCTGCCTAAATAATCACTTGGATATAGAACTTATATGGTAAATACAGAATTATTTTGCTACTTGGAAATTGCTATGTATGTGTTCTTCATGGAAGCAAATGTTGAGCTAATTTATAACAAGCAGTAAGTTTAACAGATTAATGGGAATCATGAGAACAAAGAGAACTTTTCCATTTCCAAAGATATGAGGCACTCTTCTTGATCCACACCTAGCACAAGTGAAGGGAGGAGAATCCTAAAGCAGCAACTCACTTTGATAACCTACCTGAACATCATTACCAGATTCTCAGCTAATTAGGAATACTGATATTTGGAAAATAAACTCAGTGAGGCCAATAGCTATGTTCACTCATTTACTCCAGTACTTCACATGTCAAAGGTACTTACAGGATGAGAACAAAATGACCACCATGTGACCTTTAAGGTGTGACCTCCTAGGTTTTCCATAAATCTATCATTTTGCAGTCTGCTTAGGAACTCAGGAAAGGACATATATAGTAGTAAACACCAGCATTTTTTTACAAGGTAAAAATTTAAATATCAGATTATATCCACCTTTTAAAAAATTACGAATTAGGTGCTGGGAAGGTGGCTCAGTGGTAGAGTGCTTGCCTTGCATGCATGAGGCCCTGGGTTCGATTCCTCAGCACCACATAAGCAGAAAAAACCAGAAGTGGCACTGTGGCTCAAGTGGTAGCCTTGAGCTGAATTGCTGAGGAACAGTGCTCAGGCCCAGAGTTCAGGCCCCATGACCGGCAAAAAAAAAGAATTCAAGCAACAATAAATGTTGGCAGGGATGTAGGGTAAGGAAAAAGGAACCTAGTGTAAGGAAAAAGGAACCTAGTATAACGTACATTCTGGAATGTAGTCTGGTGGTTCCTCAAAAAACTAAAGATATAGGGCTGGGAAGGTGGCTCAGTGGTAGAGTGCTTGCCTTGCATGCCTGAGGCCATGGGTTCGATTCCTCAGCACCACATAAGCAAAAAGAAAAAAGCCGGAAGTGGCACTGTGGCTCAAGTGGTAGAGTGCTATCCTTGAGCTAAAGAGCCAAGGGACAGCGCCCAGGCCCAGAGTTTAGGCCCCACAACCGGACCCCAAAAAAAAAAAAGAAAGAAAGGGGGAGCTGGGAAGAGAGCTCAGTGGTAGAGTGCGCTTGCCTTGCTGAGGCCCTGGGTTCAATTCCTCAGCACCACATAAGCAGAAAAAGCAGGAAGTGGCACTGTGGCTCAAGTGGTAAAGCGCTAGCCTTGAGCTGAAGAGCTGAGGGACAGCGCCCAGGCCCAGAGTTCAGACCCCATGACCAGACCCAAAAAAAACAAAAACAAAAAACAAAAAAACCTAAAGATAGATCTCCCCTATGACCCTACTATTCTGGTCATTTATAAGTAACCTTTCCATGGCCTGCGCTGTGCTTTTCTTTTCTAATAATGCTCAATCCTGTCTCCTGTTAACAGTGCTGTGGAATGTCTATGGTGACTGTGATAACTATGCCACATTAAAGGGCCACAGTGGAGCTGTGATGGAGCTACATTATAACACGGATGGCAGGTGAGCATTGTACATGACAATATTTACCATGCTAATTCTTTGCATTCTTTCTCTTTTTTTTTTTTTTTTTTTGGTCGGTCATGAGGCTTGAACTCTGGGCCTGGCCACTGTCCCTCAGCTCTTCAGCTCAAGGTGAGCACTATATAACTTGAGCCACAGCATCACTTCTGGTTTTCTGGTTAATTGGATATAAAGAGTCTCACAGCCTTTCCTGCCTGGGCTGGCTTTCATCCTCAGATCTCAGCCTCCTGGGTAGCTAGGATTACAGGTGTAAGCCACCGGTGCCCAGACTCAGCATTATTTCATTTCATCTTTCTGTGTTGTTGTATTCTTTTTGGCACTGAGATTTGAACTCAGAATCATGTTCTTTTTTTTTTTTTCAGAATCATGTTCTTGTTAGGCAGCTACTCCACCAAATAAGCCATTCCTCCAGCTCTTTTTTTTTTTTGGGTCCGGTCAGGGGGCCTGAACTCTGGGCCTGGGCGCTGTCCCTCAGCTCTTCAGCTCAAGGCTAGCGCTCTACCACTTGAGCCACAGCGCCACTTCCGGCTTTTTTCTTTTTGGTTATGTGGTGCTGAGGAATCGAACCCAGGGCCTCAGGCATACAAGGCAAGTGCTCTACCACTGAGCCACCTTCCCAGCCTCCCCAGCTCTTATATGCTTTGTTTTTCTGGTGGAGGGGTTACAGCTTTGCCCTGGGTCAGTCTTAGACCATGATCTTTCTACCTATAATCTCCCTCATAGCTGAGATCACATGCATATATTATGACTATGTCATAATATATTCAAGGCTGGCCTTGAATCAAGATTTTCTATTACCATCTCCCAAGTAGCTAGGATTACAAGTATGAGCCACCTCACCTGTTTTGTTTCACTTTGAATACTGGAGAAATACCGGGTATGTAATCTATCACTGAGCCAATCTTTTTTTTTTCCCCCGAAATGGCTTTTGAACTTAGAACCTTGACCTGTTTACTTGCTCTGCCGGTGCTCTATCATTTGAGCCACACCTCCCACCTGTTTTTTTGCTAGTTATTTTGAAGATGGAGTCTCATGGACTTTTCTGCTCAGATTGGCTTTAAACCTTGATTCTCTAGATCTCAGCCTCCTGAGTAGCTAAGATTATAGGCATAAGCCACCAATGCCTGACATTTTTTGATTTTTTTTGAAACAGGGGCTGGCTAAATTGCCCAAACTATCCTTGACTTTTCAGTCCTACTGCCTCAGCTCCTGGAGTGCTGGGATCACAGGTATGCATATCATGTCTGGTTTCAGATTTATATTTCTGACCTCTAAAATCTTATGGTGCTCCCTCAAAAGAAGATAGCATTATTTACATTTTAAGTAAAGAAAGCATTTAGGGCTGGGAATGTGGCTTAGTGTAGAGTGCTTACCTAGCATGCATGAAGCCCTGGGTTTGATTCCTCAGCACCACATACACAGATAAGGTCAGAAGTGGCACTGTGGCTCTAGTGGTAGAGTGCTAGTCTTGAGCAAAAGAAGTCAGGAACAGTGCCCAGGCCTTGAGTTCAAGCCCTGAGCTGGAAAAAAAGAAAGAGAGAGAGAGAGAGAGAGAAAGGAAGGAAGGAAGGGAAGGAAGGAAGGAAAGGAAAGGAAAAGGAAAGCTGGGTGCCAGTGGCTCATGCCTGTAATCCTAACTATTCAGGAGGCTGAGATCTGAGGATCACAGATCTAAGCCAGCCCAGGCAGGAAAGTTCGTAAAATTCTTACCTCCAATAAAACTACTCAGAAAAGGCTAGGAGTGGCGCTGTGGTTCAAGTGGTAGAAGCTCAGACCCTGAGTTCAAGCCCCAGGACTGTCACACAAAAAAAGAAAGCATGTATAGCTGGCATGGTCATACACACCTATATAATCCTAGCTCATGGGAGGATGATGGAGTAAGGTGAGAAGTTTGAGGCTATCCCTAATTACATAGTGAGACCCTGTGTCAAGGGGGAAAAAAGCATTATAAAATCAGTTGTAACTTAGAAGTTATTCTCAGAGGCTAGGAACAGTGGCTCACTCCTGTAATCTCAGCTTCTTGGAAGGAAAAGATTGGAAGAATCTGTTTGAGGTCAGCCCAGACCAAAGTTGACAAGATCCCCATCTCAAAAAAGATGGAACCAGGTGCCAGTGGCTCACACCTGTAATTCTAGCTACTCAGGAGGCTATGATTTGAGGATCGCAATTTGAAGCCAGATGGGGCAGAAAAGTTGGGAGACTCTTATCACCAATAAATTGCTCAGAAAAAGCTGCAAGTGGCTCTGTAGCTCAAGTGGTAGAGTGCTAGCCTTGACGCTCAGGGACAGTGTCCAGTCCCTGAATTCAAGCCCCAGGAACCGGGGGGGGGGGTGGGGGGGGGGGGTGGGTGGTGGTAAGCATGATAGAGGATGGAGTTCCAAACTGGCTTAAGCAAAACCAAGAGATCCTACCTGGGAACTTGGTTCAAGTGGTAGAGTACCTGGGAGCAAGTATAAAGCCCTGAGTTCAGACCTCTATACCTCAAAAAAAAAGAAAAACCATTCTTTGACATGAAGCAAAACTTTTGTGTTTAGACAAAGGATTGGAATTAGTGTACTAGATTAGTATATTGTATATTAGTTTATTAGTACTGGAGTTCGTTTATTAATCCATAATGGTCCCAGTCTTGTCTCACTTCTACCACAGCAGGGAGTGTTTAAACATTACCAAGTGAGAGGATGTACTTACATCAAGTGTTAGCTGTCACAGAGCAATAAAGGATTGAGAAAAAGTACTATATTAGATATGTGATGTGTCATGGAAATTGGGGTCACTCAATCTTACCCCCAGATTTAGAATGTGGGTAGGATTTCCATAGGCTGAGACATTCCAGCGCCAGGTGCCAAACTGGCAGAGCATAGTAATTGAGTGATCTGGAAGAACTTGGCACAGTGTGGCAAGTGGAAAAGATAGATTGGTTCCGTTGATATTCACTTATGTCTTTTGTGTTCTTCCTCTTACCTTCCAGTATGCTCTTCTCAGCATCCACAGATAAAACTGTGGCAGTGTGGGACAGTGAAACAGGCGAGAGGGTCAAAAGGCTGAAGGGACACACTTCCTTTGTGAACTCCTGTTACCCAGCCAGGAGGGGCCCCCAGCTTGTCTGCACTGGCAGTGACGATGGTACAGTGAAGGTAGGTGTCATCTGGGTTGCAGGTGGAGGTGACAGGATGGGACCCTGGCCTTGCCCTTCCACCTGTGCTGGTGGTACCTCCTCTTCTTACAGCTTAGTTTCAGTAGTTGTTTCCAAAACTTGAAGATTTTTCCCCACGTTAAATAATACTACCACTGTAGAATAAATTACTGCTTGGGATAAATAGGTTTAATTCTCAGTTTAGCTTTTAGCGGTATGGCCTTGAGCAGTTAATTTTTTTTTTTTGGTCGGTCATGGGGCTTGAACTCTGGGCCTGGATACTGTCCCTCAGCTCTTTCATCTCAAGGCTAGTACTCTACCACTTGAGCCACAGTGCCACTTCTGGTTTTCTGTGGTTAATTGGAGATAAAAGTCTCACAGACTTTCCTGCTCGGGCTGGCTTTGAACTGCGATCCTCAGATCTCACCCTGCTTAGTAGCTAGGATTACAGACATGAGCCACCATCGCCTGGCAGTTAACTTTTCTGACCTTTCATTTCTTTTTTTTTTTTTTTTTTGGTCCAGTCGTGGGGCCTGAACTCTGGGCCTGGGCACTGTCCCTCAGCTCTTCAGCTCAAGGCTAGCACTCTACCACTTGAGCCACAGCGCCACTTCCGGCTTTTTTCTTTTTGCTTATGTGGTGCTGAGGAATCGAACCCAGGGCCTCATGCATGCAAGGCAAGCGCTCTACCACTGAGCCACCTTCCCAGCCCTTACCTTTCATTTCTTAATCTTAGAACTGATATAAATGTCTCACAAGATAGAAAAATACTTAGTAAATGGGTTCAGTAACTCAAGATGGGAACATAAAAGAGCATTTAGACCTGCATTTTCCAACCTGTCTATATAGAGAACCACCTGAAAAACCTATTGAGAATACTGAAGTACAGATTGTAGTGACAAATGCCTATAATACCAGCCCTCAAACTTAAGAAACTGAAGTAGTAACATCCTACTACTGAGTTCAAGGGCAGCTGGTCTGCATAGCATTATGGTTTAAAAATGGGGGGTGGGGAGGGATGGGAATATGGCTTAGTTGTAGAGTACTTGCCTAGCATGCATGAAGCCCTGGGTTTGGTTCCTCATTACCACATAAACAGAAAAAAAGGGGGTTGGGGAAGCTGGAAATGGCACTGTGGCTCAAGTGGTAGAGTGTTAGCCTTGAGCAAAAGAAGCTGGGACAGTGCCAGGCCCTGAGTTCAAGTCCCAGGACTGGCAAAAAAAAAAAAAAAAGACTGGAGAATAAAATTGACTCTTGGAAGAAAGCATTAAGTGGGTGAATGAGGATGGATATGGTCAGATTTCTTAATATGTATGCATAAAAATAAAGAAATGAAGCCAGGTGCCTCTGGCTTATGCCTGTAGTCCTAGCTACTCAGGAGGCTGAGATTTAAGGATCAGGATTCAAAGCCAACTGAGGCAGAAAAGTTTCCATGAGACTGTTAGCTCTCAGTTAACCACTCAAAAACTGGAAGTGGTGCTGTGGCTCAAAGTGATAAAGCAGTAGCCTTGAGTGAAAGAGCTCAGGGACAGCACCCAGGCCTTGAGTTTAAGCCCCATGACTGACAAATTAAAAAAAAAAAAAGGTAAGCAATTCAGAAGAGCACCTGCCTAGCAAGCACAGAACCCTTAGTCAAATCCCAGTACTTTAAAAAAAAAAAGTGCTAAAATTACTTTTTTCACCAGCCTGCAAATACATTGACTGAGTTGTAGTCACCTCCTACCATGTTTTACTAGGATATCCAAAAAGTTTTGGATGTGTCCACAAAGTCCATAAATGTAGGGATATATTCTTAAAGTGATGCTACTGATAGATTACCTGTTCTTCTGTTTCAGCTTTGGGACATCCGGAAGAAAGCAGCTATCCAGACATTTCAGAACACATACCAGGTGTTAGCAGTGACCTTCAATGACACAAGTGATCAGATTATCTCTGGAGGAATAGACAATGATATTAAGGTATAGTTGGCATTTATATTGTATTCCCTTTCACCTGTGTATGTTCACAAAAGTGAATCTTTATGTGAGATGAGAGATGCCGGGAGGAGACGGCCACCACTACAAAAAAAAAAAAAAGGAAATGGCGCTGTGGCTCAAGTGGTAGAGTGCTAGACTTGAGCAAAAGAAGATCAGGGACAGTGCCCAGACCCTGAGTTCAAGCCTCATGACTAACAAAAAAAAAAGTTACAATGTTGGGGCTGGGAAGGTGGCTCAGTGGTAAAGTGCTTCCCTTGCATGCATGAGGCCCTGGATTCGATTCCTCAGCACCACATAAACAGGAAAGGCAAGAAGTGGCACTGTGGCTCAAGTGGTAGAACTCTAGCCTTGGGCTGAAGAGCTCAGGGACAGCGCCCAGGCCTAGAGTTCAGGCCCCAAGACCTACCAAAAAAAAAAAAATTAATCTTTAACGTAGTAGATTATAGTAACTTGAAACTTAACTTTCTTTTACTCCTGTTCCAATTGACTTCCTCATCCAAGGTTACATTGCAGCCCATATAAATGCCATCAAGGACTAACCAGTTTGTTTGAAGTATGTAGTGCCCGGACGACTAAATGGGAAAAGCAAGGTGCTTTTCATCCTCTGACAAAAGACATTTAAAAGCTTTTTTTAAAAAACTGTGTTAGTCTAATGAGATAGCAGTGAATCCATTTGTGACTGTCTACCCTCATATCTCAATGTATTTCTTTTTTATTTTTATTTTTTGGGTCCAGATGTAGGGCCTGAAATCTGGGCCTGGGCGCTGTCCCTCAGCTCTTCAGCTCAAGGCTAGCATTCTACCATGTGAGCCACAGCGCCACTTTTGACTTTTTTTTTTCTTTTTGCTTATGTGGTGCTGAGGAATCGAACCCAGGGCCTCAGGCATGCAAGGCAAGCGCTCTACCACTGAGCCACCTTCCCAGCCCACTTATTTTTTTTTGCCGGTCATGGGACCTGAACTCTGGGCCTGGGCGCTGTCCCTCAGCTCTCCAGCTCAAGGCTAGCACCCTACCACTTGAGCTACAGCGCCACTTCTGGCATTTTCTGCATATGGGGTGCTGAGGAATCAAACCCAGGGCCTCATGCATGCAAGGCAAGCACTCTACCACTGAGCCCAAGAATCACAGTTTAAACCCTTTAAATGCTAATTATTTTGTCTTTAGTGGCCTAATTAATGCATTTTGTTCTGACTTGAAATACTCTATAATTTTTTGTTATACTTTAATTAATATTTGATATTTATTGGTTTATATTGGTCTAATCAAACATGGTCATTTTGACAACCTTTTCAGAAAGCAAAGAACTTCATCCTTTTCACAGAAATCCTGCATTCTGTGGTAAAGTAATATTTGATCCAGGACTGGGACTGTGGCTTAGAGGTAGAATGCTTGCCTAGCATGCATGAAGCCCTGGGTTCAATTCCCCAGTACCACATACACTGAAAAGGCTGGAAGTGGCACTATAGCTCAAGTGGTAGAAGTGCTAGCTTTAAGCAAAAGAAGCTCAGGAACAGTGCCCAGGCCCTGAGTTCAAGTCCCAGGACTGGCACAAAAGGGGTGGGGGGGCTTCCAGTTTCTGCAGGCAACAGAGTGGAGAATTCTTTTTCTCTGTCCTCAATTTAATTTCTAAGCATACTTCTGTTTTACAGGTCTGGGACCTACGCCAGAACAAGCTAACCTACACCATGAGAGGCCATGCAGATTCAGTGACTGGCCTGAGTTTAAGTTCTGAAGGTTCTTACCTCTTGTCCAATGCCATGGACAATACAGGTAAACAGTGGAGAACACAGCTGTCCTGGTGCCCAGTCTCTGAGGAAAGTGGGCATTGGTTATTAAATATGTCTGCTGGGGACTGGAGGTATCCCAGTGTTAGATAATTTGCCCAGCATACAGGTTGCACTGGGTTCCATCTCCAGAAACACAAAAAGAAGAGGGGGAAATGTATTGGGATAAATGAAAGTCAAGGAAAGGGCCAGAGATGGCTCACAGCTTCTACCTGACAATTAGGACATGTAATGGTAAAAGGGCTGGACAAGATGATCTAGAATCTAGGACTCTAGTCCGAAAACTGGTATGTAGTCCTTGAACAACTGAACACACAGTATTTCTCTCTGGGCATCAGTTTCTGCGTGAATAAAATTATAGCAGACTGGACTTAACATTAAGGTCCATTTCAGCTCAGTGCATTTACTATTGACTAAGTCTAGCAGTCTTTCGTGAGAAACAATGAGACACCCTCAATAGCTATTAAAGTATAATAATAACTTATTATAGTTATATACTTTATTATCAAGGTTTTTTTGTTTGTTTGTTTTTAGTGCCACTACTGTGCTAGGGCTAGTTTAAGCTAGGGCTTAAACTCAGGACCTTATGCTGTTGCTTAACTTTTTTGCTCAAGGTGGATGCTCTACTATTTTGAGTCACTTCTTTGCATCCTCTAGTCATACTTTATTTTATTGTTGGTTGTGGGGCTTGAACTCTGGGCCTGGGTGATGTCCCTCAGCTCTTCAGCTCAAGGCTAGTGCTCTACCACTTGAGCCACAGCAGCACTTCCAGTTTTCTGAGTGGTTTATTGGAGATCAGAGTCTCACAGACTTTCCTGCCCGGGCTGGATTTGAACCGTGATCCTCAGATCTCAGCTTCCTGAGTAGCTAGAATTACAGGTATGAGCTACCACCTCCTAGCTCCTACAGTCATACTTTAAATAAGATTTTATTAAATATGATTTTTAACTTAATTTTACAGAGCCAGAAACCAAGATAAAAATCTCAATGTTTACCTGATATCTATATACAACAGAGCTAAAATTAGGTTCCAAGTTCATATTTTCTGGGGCTGAGGATATAGCTCAGTAGAAGAGCACTTGCCTATGGCTGGGAAGGTGGCTCAGTGGTAGAGTGCTTGCCTTGCATGCATGAGGCCCTGGGTTCGATTCCCAGCACCACATAAAAAAAAGCCGGAAGTAGCGCTGTGGCTCAAGTGGTAGAGCGCTAGCCTTGGGCTGAAGAGCTCAGGGACAGCACCCAGGCCCAGAGTTCAGGCCCCACGACCGGACCCAAAAAAAAAAAAAAGAGAGCACTTGCCTAGAAATGGATAAGGCCCTGAGTGCCCAACAGGTGATAATGAGGATGTCAGGACAGCAAAGTTTGTGTTTCCTGATTCTTGGTATAATAGTGTTTTGCTCTGTTTTACCTCATTCAAGTTTACGCTGTCCATATAAGGAATAGTCAGTATTACTTAATAGATTTCATCAGTCACTGGTAGTTAGATTATCATGTGGAAACTTTGCTAGATTTGACTGAGTTGGCAAGAGACATCATGCTTTTGGGGAGAAGTTGGATTTAGGAGTTTTGTTTGTGTTTTTTGGGCAGTACTGACACTGAAACTCAGGACGATGGGCTTTCTAGGTATATTTTCTTCCACTTGAACTGTGCTCCCGGTCCTTTTTGCTTTCATTATTTTTGAGTAGAGTCTTGCTTTTATGCCTGGACTGCTATCCTCCATTTGTTTCCAGAGTAAATGGGATCAGGTGCACACCACCATGCCCAGTGCTTTATTTGTTGGACTGAGATCTTGTTAACTCTTATCTCTTATCTCTGATTGACCTAGAACCATGATCCTTCCAATTCCCAGCCTCCCAAGTAGGTAGGATTACAGGAATAGGCCTGGCACTTTTTTTGTTGTTGTTGTTTTTTTTGGGGGGGGGGGGGGGGAGGTGGAGGTGGAGTGTCGATCCTGGGGCTCAAACTCAAGGCCTTATCCTTGAACTCTTTTGCTCAAGGATAGCTCTCCACCACTTTGAGCCACAGTACTACTTCCAGTTTTCTGGTGGTTAATTGGAGATAAGAATCTCACAATCTTTCCTGCCTGGGCTTGCTTCAAACCACAGTCCTCAGATCTCAGCCTCCTAAGTAGCTCAGATTACAGATGTGAGCCTATCATAAGCGCCTGGCCACTTTTTAAAAAATCAGTGTTACATCCATATTTATTGTGTTGGAAACTCACAATGATACATTTTTAATTTCTCCTTCCTACTCCCTCAGCTTTCCTTTGTTTTCTTAGCCCCAGTTAACAGGGCTTTACTACTAGAAAAAGTAAAGCTGGACCTCCTCTACACAAAAATTAGCATTTGTCATTGACATGATACTGTTTTTAGTTTTCAAGAGGCCTCTGCCTACTAAATATTTTGGTGAGTTGATTGTTATGGATTTGCTTTTCAGTGCGTGTCTGGGATGTGCGGCCCTTTGCCCCAAAAGAGAGGTGTGTGAAGATATTTCAAGGAAATGTACACAACTTTGAAAAGGTGAGTGCTGCATGACAAAGGAGGTTTGGGGGTTTTTTGTTTTGTTTTATACCAATAATGAGTCTTGAACTTGGGGTCTGGGCACTGTCTCTGAGCTTTTCTGCTCAAGGATATCATTGTACTATTTAAACGACAGCTTCATTTCCATCTTTTTTGGTGGTTAATTGGAGCTAAGAGTCTCATAGCCTTTACTGCCCGGGCTAACTGAACTGTGATCTTCAAATCTTAGCTTCCTGAGTCACTAGGATTACAGCACTCTGCTGCATAGCATAGATTTTACTGTCCATTTGATTCAGAGCAACATATAAGATAATGCTAATGACAGATAGTGGTTGCTCTGTTAAGAATAGGCTAGATTCTAGTAATTCTTCATCAAATCTACTCTTTCTCTGTTTTGAGACTTCTCCTATGTAGCCTAAAAATGGCATGGAACTGGCAATCTAATCTAATCTAGCCTAATCTAATCCAGTCTCTTATGTGCTGTGATTATAGGTATGTGCCAGCATGCATAGTTCAGAACTGTTCTTGCCAAAAATAAAGCTAATAGAGGCATATTAAAAAGGCAGTCACATAGCTAGCTAGCAGTGGAACCAGCACTCAGACTGAGGCCTGCTGACACTCCACAGAATACTCTTAGTCTTTTATTCCTAGTGAACCTCAACCATGTTAGATCTACATTCTGTATGAGATCCAGACTCACAGTGTTGTTAATCAAATGGTCTCCCTCTTTCTCCCAATAATCAGCAGTTAGAACCCTGAGAATACCTCCATCCCCTTAGTAATCACTCTGGACCCTAAGTTCTGAGAGACAGAAATGTGTCTCAGACCCTTAAGTTCCCATGTTAGCTGTGTTAAGAGAGGAGTATTTTTCTTTTGAGAGTTCATTGAGATTGTTTTACTTTATAAATCAAATTTTTTTGATGAGTTTGGTTTTATTTTTCTTAAACAGGAAAAATTTAAGCAAAACAATAAAAACAATTGAATGAGAATCAGGATAAATGGAGCAATAAATGCCGGGTCTAATCTTAATAACTGTAAATTAAGCATTTTCTTTTTCTTTTTTCTTTTCTTTCTTTTTTTTTTTTGTTGGTTGTAGTGCTTGAACTCTGGGCTTGGGCACTGTCCCTGCACTCTTCAGCTCAGCTCAAGTGAGTGATCTACCGCTTGAGCCACAGCACCACTTCAGGTTTTCTGGTGATTAATTGGAGATGAGTCTCACGAACTTTCTTGCCTGGGCTGGCTTTGAACCGTGATCTCAGATCTCAGCCTTCTGAGTAGCAAGGATTATAGGTGTGAGCCACCAGTGCCTGGCTACATTAAGCATTTTCTACAGTTTTTATGTGGTATAAAATAACAAAAGTGTTCTGTTTTGGGCTTCAAAATTGCTGATCATCTTTCTGGGGAGAATAATAAAAAGTCTAATTAGGAAATTTAAAGTTGGTGATATTGTAGTCTAGCAGGGAGGAGTTTGGTTCATTACTGTTCAATGGGTTCCTGCTTATTCATCATTATAGAATCTCCTGAGATGTTCTTGGTCACCTGATGGAAGCAAAATAGCAGCTGGCTCAGCAGACAGGTAAGGATTACTGATGTGAGATAAAGGATGATGGAGCTCTGCAGGTTTTCTCATGTTTAATACCTGAAACATCCATACAGACCAGAACAGACCTAGAGTTATAGCTGTATTCAGAGCTGAAGCCATGTGCAGCACAAAAGGTTTAAACACCATGTTGACCAGGCATATCATTTCAACTTCTGCCCTTCATATCAACTCGGCACTAGTTAATAGCTACCAGTACTGAGGGTCATTCAGAGGCAGATCTGTGTTCAGTAAGAATGCCGTGATATAGACCAAGGCTTCTTCAGTGTGAATTTAAACTGGTTAAAGACATTATGTGATAAAAAAGAAACCTAAGGGAGAGAATTTGTCCATCGTGTGCTGCTGTGTTAGGTGTATCTATGTCGATCTGTACTTGGCAGGAATTAGAGATTGAATCAAGATGTCCACATATGAAGGCTGATGGGTTACAAATGTGCAAGGAGACCTGATGGCAAGCTCTAGCTTCGGTGTCCATCAGAGATGTCTCGGCCTTTTTTGGTTTGATCCTGTCCTTGTCTCTACTGAAGTAATCACTGTCCAATAAGTGGGAAGCCTCCCCTAGCTTTCCAGGCATTCAGTAGATTCTAGGGTTTTCTTTTGGAGAGCCAGCACCAGATGGAAAAGTTTCACTGTGATCTGGAGGTTTGTCAACACCTAATTGTGCATATACATGGGAAAATCCCAGAGTCTGCTTTTTCTTCCTCTCTGACCTTCCTAACAGGTTTAATGCTAGGAAAAATGGACACTGGTGGGTTTTGTTTTGTGTGGTGTAAGCATGGGGTCTAGGTGAAACAGTGCCATGGTGATTATTTGAATTTGAGTCTGGGTGGGGTAGAGAGCTGCCTTAAGGGAATCTTAAGAGATTTTCAGTAGGTAACTAAAGAAGACCTGAAGAAACAAACCAGAGGGACTGAGAATGTGGCTTAGTGGTAGAGTGTGCATGAAGCCCTGGATTCGATTCCTCAGTACCACATAAACAGAATAAGTCGGAAGTAATGCTAGCCTTGAGCAAAAGAAGCTCAGGGACAGTTCCTAGGCCCTGAGTTCAAGCCCCAGGACTGGCAAAAAGAAAGAAAAGAAACAGACCAGAGCCATTCTAAATGTGTTTATACAATTTTTAGCGGGGATGGTATGTCTTTCCTATATGATTAAGCCCTTAATTTATCTTTGCATAAAGTTTTCCCAGATAAATAATTTGTGTTTTGCATTGGCCCCTTTTTTTTTTCTTCTTCTTTTTTTTTTTTTGGTCGGTCATAGGGTTTGAACTCTGGGCCTGGGCACTGTCCCTCAGCTCTTCAGCTCAAGGCGACTGCTCTACCACTTGAGCTACAGTGCCACTTCTGGTTTTCTAGTGGTTTATTGGAGATAGGAGTCTCATGGTCTTTCCTGCCCAGGCTGGCGATCCTCAGATCTCAGCCTCCTGATTAGCTAGGATTACAGGCGTGAGCCACCGGCACCCAGCTAACATTGGCCCTTTTTGACTGTCCTCTCTTCCTCTTAATATTGGCCCTTTTTGACTTGTCCTCTCTTCCTCTTTTTGTCTCCACTATTCCTTTACATGTGGAGGCATGGTTGCAGTCTAAGGAAAACCTGCCCTGTTCCTGCTGGTCTGGGCTAGATTTCACAGTCCCTTTACCAGTAGCCCCCAGTCAGCAAGCAGCTCTGTTACATAAGGAACCTAGTTTCTACTGACTGCTGCCATGCCAGAGTGAGGACGACAAGGAACTCCCCTAAATTTAGCATCTAACAGGCAGCCATCAGAAGTGAGGCCTTGAAGGAAACCCTTGGATGTCTGGGTTCTGCTTCCTGGGAAATATCTATCCTTCCTTCTCAGAAAATTGTGTTTCAGCTGAGCCTGGGTTTGACAAATCTCTCCTTTCTACATGCAGATCACCTGGTCATGTTCAAACTTAATACCCTCAACAGCTCTATTAGGATATAGGGAGACTGGTCAGTCTGAGCTACATGCAATTCTGGGTTCATAGTAAATATGCTTTTTTTTTTTTTTTTTTTTTGCCTAAGACCAAGACTCAAACTTGGTATCTGATGCTTTTGCTCATTGGCTAGTGCTCTATCAACTGAGCCACATCTCCAACCCCAGTAAATGTGTTCATAATTACTAGCATCATTCTGTGTGCCAGGCACTACGCTCAGAGAAATTGCATAATTAGTTGTGTTTACTTAAGTACTAGATAGTTACACTGAGACTTTTGAACATGGGTCTTTCAGACTTCTGTGCTTACATTTTTTCACTGTGCCACACTGCCCTTAGATTGGAGGGGACAGTTACTTGTGTGCCCTTCCTTTATATTGTCCTGGTGAGGGAGTTGCATCATTCTGATCTGGTGTGTTTGGCCATGAGCCTGGTTTCTCTGATGCAGTTTTGATACATATGCCTATGTGTCCTTTTCTTAGTGATTTAATTAGATAGGTGTGTAGGTGATAAAGAATTTTCCTGTCTATGCCTCATGGTTGTACATCTGCCTGCTTATAAGTTCTGTGTCCAACACCGGGCGCTTATCTTCTTGCTCAAACAGGTAACCACGCTATTCTGCCTTAGCACTGCACTCAGAATAAAGCATGCTGCTGCTTGATGTAATGGAGTCACCTGGGGTGCGGACTGTTTTAATCAGCACCCGTGGTATCATGCACGGTAAACATGTGCTCTGCACTAAGCCACATTCCCAGCCCCAGGAAGAGGTATCTGGTAATCAAATACTAGTGATTTTGATTTAACAAGTATGTTGTAAGTCCTACTAATACTTACTTAAAAACAATAGCCCCTTTGATTTGCCAGCAGATTGCTTTTGCATAATTTTATGAACATATACATATTTTGGCCTCAGCCAGGTTGAAGGTCGAAGGACCATTTGTTTTTCTCCACAAGAGAAAGAAAGTAAGAGAGGAGAACACTAGATTATATTAAGACTACTAGTTTTCTTTCTGTCACGAATGAACTGTGTCAACTTGGAAAAGTCACTTTACTGTAATTTTATATCTATAAACATGAGGGGCTTAGACTGGTTTCTGTTGGTCTCTTTCATTCTAGAATTTCAGTATTTTTTTTGGGGGGGGGGGACGGTCCGGTCGTGGGGCCTGAACTCTGGGCCTGGGTGCTGTCCCTCAGCTCTTCAGCTCAAGGCTAGCACTCTACCACTTGAGCCACAGCACCACTTCTGGCTTTTTTCTTTTTGCTTATGTAGTGCTGAGGAATCGAACCCAGGGCCTCATGTATGCAAGGCAAGCACTCTACAACTGAGCCACCTTCCCAGCCTGAATTTCAGTATTTTCTGTCCCTGAACTCTTTGTAAAGTTTAGTTTAAGTGAATATTTGTTATTTTGTCTGTTTGTTTTCAGTCCTGTAGCTTGAACTCTGGGCCTGGACACTGTCCCTGAGCTCTTCAACTCAAAGCAAGCACTCTACCACTTGAGCCACAGTGCCACTTCTAGTTCTCTGATGGTTAATTGGGGATAAGAGTCTCATGGACGCTGGGTGCCAGTGGCTCAAACCTGTAATCCTAGCTACTCAGGAGGCTGAGTGAGATCTGAGGATCAAGGTTCAAAGCTAGCCCGGACAAGAAAGTCTGTGAGACTCTAATCTCCAATAAACCACCAGAGAATGGGAAGTGGCTCTGTGGCGTAAGTGGTAGAGCACTAGCTTTGAGCTAAAGAGCTGAGGAGCAGTAGGCCCAGAGTTAAAGCCCCACCACCACCAACAACAAAAATAGTCTCACGGACTTTTCTGCCTGGGCTGGCTTTGAACTGGGATCCTCAGATCTTAGCCTTCTGAGTAGTGAGGGTTACAGGCCTGAGCCACTGGTGCCTGGCCTTAGGTTATGTTTTTATAACAAATTTCTTGACCTTTCTCGGGCTTTGCTAGAATACAATACTACAACTTGAGTAGAGCACTATCATGCAGTGTTTTACTCTGGGTTGTTTTTTGTTGTTGTTGGGGGACATAGGATGGCACTGGGGTTTAAAGTTGCACTTCAGTACAGTGGTTCGAATACAGTAGGAGCTCAGTTAGATCTAAACCTCTCCACCTCTGCAGTGGTTCAGTTACCTTTAAGACTTTCTAGTTAGTTATAATGTTGATTGTTGCTTAGTTATCCCTGGTGGTTTTTGAGGTGGTGTTTGTGTGGGGTTCCAGGGGAACTTGATTTTTTATCTTTTCAGTCTTTGCCATCCAGAAGCTGGGGTTTGAGAATGCCAGGAATGCTTCTATATGCAGCTATTCCTAGTTTTTCACTCAGTGTCCATGTCTTTACTCAAACTCTGTTCCTGGTTTCTAAAAAATCACTAAATATGTGTGCAGTTCAGTAAATATGGGGTAAACAAACAGCTACTTTTCATATCGGTTAGCAAGCCATCCCTCTGCCCTAACCCTACCCTTGGGGCCTTACCAGTGTTCTTATGGTACTTTGCAGGTTTGTGTATGTGTGGGACACTACCAGCAGGAGAATCCTGTATAAGCTGCCTGGCCATGCTGGCTCCATCAATGAAGTAGCCTTCCACCCGGATGAGCCCATCAGTAAGTCTGTCCTGTCTATTGGGAAAGAGGATCTGGGACAATCTCCATAGTGAGGCCTTGTGAATACTGAAATAGGAACAGGCATCTGTTTCTGTGAATTTCTATGCAAATAATCTTCGTAGGTAGCTATCATAGCCTTGCTGTTGGTGTCCTTACCAGTAAGGAAAGGAATAAAGGTTGGCTAGACCATGTCTCATCCTTTTGCTTCAAGTTTATGCTTCAATATTTAGATACATGGTTGTTTGGGGGTTGTTGTTGCTTTTTGTTTGCTTCTTGTCTGGTTTTGAACATGGTCTTTCTATGTGTCCCAGGCTTGCCATGAACTCTGGAGCTCAGGTGAACCTCCTGCCTCAGCCCCCAGAGTAGCTGGGACTACAGATAAAAACAATGTTTCATACAAATCATGGCTCACATTGTATTAGCTAGTGAAACCAAATAATGGGCCTTAAATTTAAAAAGAAAACATAACTTTCTCCACAGCTAAATATAACATATAACATTTATAAAGGTGACCGGCACTGACATCCATTCTTCTGGAGTGATTGGGAAGATTTCTTGGAAATTTGACTAACAAAGGACATCAGGAATTAGAGCCTGATAGATGTACATTGAAGACTTAGATTAAAAAGCCAGGCTAGTGTCCTATGGATGGTGTTTAGGGGGAAATCTAAGCTCAGCCCATTTGTTGTCAAACACCAAAATTGGCACTTGACACAAGAGCCCTTGCGCGCCCAGGCTCTCAGAGCCTTTATCGATCATTTCCAATCCTCTTCTCTACTCTTTCGCCTCAGTTCTCTCAGCATCCAGTGACAAGAGACTGTACATGGGAGAGATCCAGTGAAGGTGGATGGAAGACTGCTTGACCTGGAGGCCCCAGCTGCTTAATCGACGGGCGTCCAGTGGCACCCTGACTGAGCTCCTCCCTTCAGTGGTCGTTACCAGCAAGCAGCAGAAGTGCGGCTGAATTGCAGCAGTTGTTTGAGCAGGATGATTGAGACAACCCCAGGGACCTCTAGTGCCACCTGCCAGCTTTCAGGGACTGTTTTCTCCCTTTTTTAAAAAAAAATATATATATAATAATAAGTTTTTTTCAGAAGGACAAATGCAATTTGTTGGGTTTGGGGGTTCATTTTTCTTTTTGTTTGTTTTTAATTCAGTAACTGGCTTGTATGATATTTTCTTTCTATGTTTCTCTGAGTCATTTTGTACTAAGAGCCAAATAGATGCCTTTTTACAAGAGCCTTGTGAATTAGATTTATTGCTATCTTTTCTTTGAGGATTGGTAGTTACAAATCAGAGTAGGCATGATATGTCCAGGGGATACAATCCCTTTAACTCCCAAGAGGCTGTTTTCTGGGGATTCCCACACACATATTCTCTGGTGTTTTGTTTGAGTTTGATTTCTTATGTTTCCTTGCTCCTATGAAAATGGATTGTTTTGTAGTAGTAAATATTTTTCTCCTAGAAGCAGAGCACCAAGAGGAGATAAAGGTGATCTGAAAGAACCTGGCTCTGGGCTAGCAATGTGGCTTAGTGGTAGAGTACTTGCCTAACATCATGAAGTCCTGGGTTCAGTTCCTTAATACCACATAAACGAAAGCTAGAAGTGTTTCTGTGGCTTAAGTGGTAGAGTGCTAGCTCAGGGACAGTCTCCAGCCCTTGAGTTCAAGTGCCAGAACTGAAAAAAAAAAAAAAAAAGAACCCGGCTGTGATGTACTTGTCTCTAATGGACCGGCCTGTGTGAGCTCTGCCTTCTGCCCACCGCACTTTCCTGAGCAGCAGTCACTCTACCAGGAGCTCCTCTGGTGGAGAGAGTTGCCCTCATCCCAGCTGGCAGAAATGACACGCTCAGCTCCACACCACACTCAAATGGAGTATGAGGATATTTGGTGGAACTTGACCATGATGTGTTCTGAGGCTTTAGTCCACCCTTCCCTATGCAGACAAGGATGTTAAGAAAATGATTATTTGGAAGTGGCACTGTGGCTCAAAGTGATAAAGCATTAACCTTGAGTGAAAAAGCTCAAGGACAGTGCCCAGGCCATGAGTTCAAGCCTTCTATACTAAGGCAGGTAGTGAAAGTCTAGATCTTGGGTATCTGTGCCCACCATACAAGATAGGCCCTAAGGAATGTCTCTGGCACTGGATACTTTTCCTGAATCATCTCAGAGATTATCACATCTCTAGCCTATTCTAAGCTTTTACACTTTTATCTCACAACTTGAATCATATATATTTATCTTTTCGGAGGTTTTTTTTGGGGGGGGGGGGCGCTGGGTACTAATTGACTGATTTTAGGGCTTCACACTTGGTAGACAGACATTCTACCATTTGAACCACGCCTCCAGCCTCTCAGCTCTGATTAGTTTCAGATAGGGTCTTGCTTTTTGCTCAGCCTACCCTTCCTGGACTGCAATTCTGCACTGCTCACTCACAGCTGGGATGACAGTTGTATACCACCACACCCAGCTGTGTGTGAACTAAAAGAGAGTTTGGGCATAGTTGTTCAACAAACACTAACTCCTATTATGTGGCAGGCATGATAGCTATTGCTGAAAACAAGAGATACAGTCTGTCATCTTGAAATGCACAAACCAGTAGAAAAGATTGTTTAAATTACTTTTGTGTGTATACATAGCTGAGATTTAACCCCTTAAAAAAAGGAATCATCAGAATGAGAAAGCTCTCAAAACAATTGCTTTTAATAGAGTGAAGTTTTAATAAAGTGGACTGCAAACAGGAGGAAGTGATTTATTGTACTGGAAAGAGAGGAGAAAGTGTCACTGATGATGTGTTAATGCTTTGCTGGGGTGAAGGAGAATGAATAGGGCTTTCCAGGTGGACAAAAACTTGGGCACTCTAAGAAACAGCAGGTACAAGCTTTAAGGTGTGGCAAACTGCCTGAGCCGAACAGCTTGAATGTGATTAGAATTACAGAACAAGTAGTGCTGTGGCTCACGTGGTAGAGCGCTTGCCTTGAGCTGAAGAGCTGAGGGACAGCGCCCAGGCCCAGAATTCAAGCCCCATGACCGACAACAACAACAAAGAATAGGGAACAGCAGACACCAAAGTTGTAGGCTTTATTTATTTATTGTTGTGGGGCTTGACTCTGGGACTGGGCACTGTCAGCTCTTCAGCTCAAGGCAAGCACTCTATCATCTGAGCCACAGCACTACTCCCAAATTTGTAGGCTTAAGTGAAAACGTGGAGAGCTTTAGCTTTGGGTTTTTTTCTTCTTTTTCTTTTTGTGTGAGTCCTGGGTCTTGCCCTAGATCCTGGGCCTTGATCTCATGGCATGGGCACTGTCCCTGAGCTTTCTTCTCTCCCCTGCCCTTCCCCCCACCCCCCAACACACACACCTTTGCTTAAGGCTAGTGCTCTACCACAGCTCCACTTCTGGGGAGATTAGAGTCTCATGGGCTTTCCTGCCATGGCTGGCTTCAAAACAGCAATCCTTAAATCTCGCCCTTGTGAAGAGTGAGGATTATAGGCGTGAGCCACCCACACCTGACTGGCCCTACACTTTTAAGAAGCTCCCAATTGTTGGGACCAGTTTAGCCAAAGTAACTCCATTTTGTCCAGGCAGCCATTTGGTTTGTAAAGTATTATTAAGAGCTGACCTTGAGCCGGGCGCTGGTGGCTCACGCCTGTAATCCTAGCTACTCAGGAGGCTGAGATCTGAGGATCGCGGTTCAAAGCCAGCCTGGGCAGGAGAGACCATGAGACTCCTATCTCCAATAAACCACCAGAAAACTGGAAGTGGCGCTGTAGCTCAAGTGGTAGAGCACTCGCCTTGAGCTGAAGAGCTGAGGGACAGCACCCAGGCCCAGAGTTCAAGCCCCATGACCGACAAAAAAAAAAAAAACGAGCTGACCTTGCCTGCACCTGTTGTTTGTGCAGTAATGGCAAGGTGACCCTGTCTGTCTATAGGGAAACAAAGAAAAACAATTTCCAACATGGCCAGTTCCCAGAAACGAAGCCTGAAGAACAAGGTCGGGACAGGCCATGTGGAGGCGTACTATCAGTAAGAGCACATATGTAACCCTTCTGTTTCAACCAATGAGAGTAAATTAGCTACATGCTTACAGTTAGTGTGTGCTTTGGGGTTTTGCCCTATAAAAGCTAGCCTGTGAGACTTGGTGGAGTCACTCTCTCCATAGACACAGCTCTGACTAGTCAATTTGATTCTCTATGCTTGCCTCGAAATAAAGCTTTGCTTGACTTTCACTTTTTATCAGTCTAGTTCCTTTAATCAAGGACCCTTATCAGATGGGGCCTCATCCAGGATCAAATGAGGAGGACTGAGCCAGCATCAGAATTTCTGGGAAAAGCCTCCAGATGTAAGATCTTGAGGTTCTGTTCTGCCAGATCCTGCTGTTTCTGGGTTTGTGGAGCTCCAACCCCCTCCCTCCCCCACCAGGGGGAGAAATTGGATGCAGGAGAGGATGTGGGGACACCCCATTCCCTCAGTGTGTAGATTGCTAGGAGGGGGTTTGAGTCCCCCAAGGCGGTCAGGAGATCAGGGAGATCCCCACCAGCGGCAGCTTGCATTTTTTGGGGGGGGGGGGGGGGTGTGGTCGTGGGGCCTGAACTCCGGGCCTGGGCACTATCCCTCAGCTCTTCAGCTCAAGGCTAGCACTCTACCACTTGAGCCACAGTGCCACTTCCAGCTTTTTTCTTTTTGCTTATGTGGTGCTGAGGAATCGAACCCAGGGCCTCATGCATGCAAGGCAAGCGCTCTACCACTGAGCCACCTTCCCAGCCCTCAGCTTGCATTTTTTGAGTTGGGATTACATCCTGTCTGTCTTTAGATTTAACATCTTGTCTAGGAGGAGCCCCTGGGTCTGCCGTTGTCTTTGTCCTTTGTCTCTGTTTGTCTTTCTGTTGTCTGTCCTGTTGTTTGTTGTGTATGAAGAAATGGGACAAGCAGGGAGTGAGGAATCTGTGACACCCCTAAATCTTGTTCTCCAGCATTTCAAGGAAAAGCCACCCAGTCGGTTGACAGAGTATATCCAGAAAAACTAAAAACACTCTCCCAGTTGGAGTGGCCCACTTTACAGAATGGCCACTGGAAGGAACATTTGCCTTGGCCCAAATCTACTCTACCCAGAGTAAAGTTTTTTACTTCCATCGGGACCAGACACCATACATCGTGGCCTGGCAATACCTTGTGGAAGAACTGCCATCATGGTTAAAGCCTCACCTTCCCCCTGCTAGTAGAACTGTTTCTCTCCCTCTGAGGCAGGTCAGATCTCCAGAATCAGAAAAGGAAGAGGAGGAAAAATCTAAAATGACCATTCTGCCCCTTTGGACATGGAAGATCTAGACCCACACACACACACTTATTCTTCCTCTAGACCCCATACTCCTCTTACTAGCCCACCCAGTCAGGATCTGCATATGTGGCAGCTGATCTCAAGGATTCCCTTCATCCCAGCCCCTCATCCTCTCCTTTTCCTACACCACACCCAGGCCCTTCCCCTTCTCCCTCCCTCTTCTGCCACCCTTTCCCAATGCTGCCTCTTTGAGATGTTGCTCCACTGGACAGGAGAGGGCGCTCCCACCTAACCTATATTCCTTTCTCTTCTGACATCTATAATTGGAAAGCTCAGCCTAAGTCTTTCTCTGCCCACCCCCAGGACATGATTAGTCTCTTGGAAACTGTCTTCCTTACCCACCAGCCCACTTGGGTGGACATCTAACAGCTTCTTATGGCCCTCTTTAACGTGACGGAAAGGGATTGCATTATGAGGAAAACACATAAGGTGATAACTGAGAGGTTGGGACGAGTCCCCCAGCGAATGAAAGACTACTGCCCAAGAGAGCCCCCTGACTGGGACCCAAACACCAATGAAGGTAAGGAGAGCCTCCAAGTCTACCGCCAGACTCTGTTGGAGGGACTCGTGAGGCTGCATGGAGGCCCATAATTTACTAAGATTAGTGCGGTGATCAAGGTAAGAATGAGTCCCTGGGGGATTTTCTGAAAAGGCTCATGGAGGCCTATAAAATGTATAGCCCGGTGGACCCGAGGTGCCCGAAAATCTAAGAACAATTAACCTTGCCTTTGCTAGCCAGTCAGCCCCAGATATAAGGAAAAAAAAAACTCCAGAAGATTGAGGGGTTTGAAGGGAAAAACTTAACTGAGTTAATGGGCATAGCAGAAAATGTGTTCCACAACAGGGATGTACAAGAGGAAGAGAGGCAGACTAAAAGGATTGTTAAGGTTTTGGAATTACATGAGGCAGGAAAGAGACGGGAAAAGAGGCCAATTAAAAAGGAAAAGGCAAGTAGGAGATGGTCAGTGGAGAGAAAAGCCTAAGAGTGAGGAAAACAAGTGGGAGGACTTAGATTCAGATCAGTGTGCTTACCGCAAGAAAAAAGGATGCTAGGCCAGAGAGTGCTCTAAAGAGGGAAGACAGTGCTGGCCACCAAAGACTGGGGGCTGTGCTTCAGAGCCCCTCCCCAAACCTCGGGTTAAAATTGAGGTGGGGGGGAAATCAGTTGACTTTTTGGTGGACATAGGAGTCCAATTTTCATCGTTACTAAATCCTATGAAAAAACTATCTGGAAAAAAATCTGGGTACAAGGGACAAATGGCACAGAAAGACATTAGTCAAACATTGATTCCTGGTCCTCCCAAATGCTCTGTATAACCTGATGGGCAGAGATCTCCACAAGCTGAGGGCTGGCATTCAGTTCTCAGAAGGAGACATGACTGTAACTTTGGAACAACCCACTGTACAAATGCTTGTGGAAGCAATAGATAAACACCTCCTTTACGAGCCAGTCTCAAAGTCCGGAGACAGGGAAGGGAAGCCTTTTCCAAACCCTACAGGACAAGTTTCCCCAAGTCTGGGTAGAAGGGAAGCCTCCAGGCCTGTCCAAGGGATGTCCTCCATAGTGGTACAGCTAAAAGCAACAGCTTCGGCCTGTATTCCCTCCCCTGGGAAGCAAAGGAAGGGGTCAGAGAACATATTAACCACCTCCAAGGAGACGGGATCCTAGTTCCTTGCAAGTCCCCATGGAACACACCCTTGCTGCTTGTCCAAAAGGCCAAGGATGTCGCTGTGGCTTAAGTGGTAGAGCGCTCACCTTGAGCTGAATTGCTGAGGGACAGCGCCCAGGCCCAGAGTTCAAGCCCCAAGACAGACAAAAAAAAAAAAAGAATATTAGGGAGCTGGGAAAGTGGCTCAGTGGTAGAGTGCTTGCCTTGCATGCATGAGGCCCTGGGTTCGATTCCTCAGCACCACATAAGCAGAAAAAGCTGGAAGTGGCTCTGTGGCTCAAATGATAGAACGCTAGCCTTGAGCTGACAAGCTGAGGGACAGCGCCCAAGCCCAGAGTTCAGGCCCCATGACTGACTGTTCAGGACTTTCAGGAAGTTAACCAACAAGTTAAAGACATCCACCCATCGGTGCCTAACCCCTCTACCCTACTCTCCTCCCTGGGCCCCAAAAGAACTGTGTATACCCTCCTAGATCTCAGGGATGCATTTTTCTGCATTCCTTTGGCAAAGGAGTCTCAGCCCCTCATCTTCGACGAGGCTACATGAAGATGTGTGTGAGTACAGAACCTCCAACCCAGGAGTCACCCTGTTACAGTATGTTGATGACTTGTTTGTAGCAGCTGAAGACTATAGAAGTCATGCTTGGGGGAGGGGAGGACAAACGCTCTTTTACAGACCCTACAGAAAAAAGGGTATGGGATGTCAGCAAAGAAAGCACAGCTTTGTCCCAGCCACGCCACCACATATTTAGGCTTTGACCTCCACGAGGGAGTGCGCTCAGTCCCGATGCCCCCACCCCGCCACACCCCAATAAGTGAGGCAGTTTTTTGGGATGGTGGGCTACTGCAGTTGTGGATACCCCGGTTCGTGGAGATTGCCTGTCCCCTCTACAAACTGACTAGAGGGGGACTCACTACCATAGAGTGCACCATGAGGCAGAAGGGACATTTGGGGAATTACAAACAGCCTTACTGAGTGCTCCAGCATTAGCCGAACCAGATGTTACTAAGCCCTTCCACCTGTACGTGGATAAAAAGCCAGGGGTGGCTAAAGGAGTTTTAACTCAGACTCTGGGACCGTGACAAAGGCCAGTGGCCTATCTCAGCAAAAAGATCCGGTAGCAGCTGGGTTTCCCCCTTGCCTCCGCATAATTGCTGCTACAGCCCTCTTGGTCAAGGATACAAGTAAATTGACTCTGGGACAAAATCTCATCCCTGCCAGGCGCTGGTGGCTCACGCGTATAATCCTAACTACTTGGGAGGCTGAGATCTGAGGATCATGGTTCAAAGCCAGCCCAGGCAGGAAAGTCTGTGAGACTCTTATCTCCAATAAACCACTAGAAAACCAAAAGTGGTGCTGTGGCTCAAGCGGTAGAGCACTCGCCTTGAGCTGAAGAGCACCAGGACAGTGGCCAAGCCTAGAGTTCAAGCCCCACGACCCATCAAAAAAAAAAATCTCATCCTGACCACCACTCATGCTATCGAGGGCCTCCTCCAGACCCCACCAGACCTGTGGATGACAAACACCCGAGTAACAGGATACCAAGTCCTCCTCCTCAACAAACCCAAAGTGACTTTTCGGACCCCCAGCAGTGCTAAATCCAGCCATGCTGCTGCCAGAGGAGTTGACCAATGACCCATACGACTGCGGGGAGGTCCTGACTCAGATCACAGGAGTAAGGCCCGATCTCAGAGACTCTCACCTGTGGGATGTAGAAATGACTGTTCACGGATGGGAGTAGCTACATGGTCGAGTAAAAAAAAAAAAGGTATACAGGGCTGGGAAGTTGGCTCAGTGGTAGAGCGCTTGCCTTGCATACCTGAGGCCCTGGGTTCGGTTCCTCAGCACCACATAAGAAAAAAGCCGGAAGTGGCGCTGTGGCTCAAGTGGTAGAGCGCTAGCCTTGAGCTGAAGAGCTGAAGGACAGCATCCAGGCCCAGAGTTCAGGCCCCACAACAGGACCCCCCCCCCAAAAAAAAAAAAGAAACAAAAAAGGTATACAGGGGCTGAAGTGGTTTCTCCTGAGCAGAAACTCTGGAAGGTGGTCCTGCCACATGGAACCTCAGCACAAAAGGCAGAGCTGATTGCACTTACCAAGGTACTACAAGGGTAAGACTGTCAACATCTACACGGACAGCAGGTATGCCTTTGCTACCCTCCATATACATGGGGCTATCTATAAGGAGAAGGACCCGCTAACAGCAAAAGGAAAAGGAATTAAAAACAGAGAGGAAATATTGGCTCTCCTCCGGGCTATTTGGGACCCAAAAGAGGTGGCCATTATGCATTGCCCAGGATACCGACAGGGGATTGATCTGGTTTCAAAAAGAAACCAATTAGCAGACTGAGCCACAAAGCAAGCAGCCCAAGATGTAGTTGCATTCCGGGCTCCAGCCCTACCTAAAAGGCCAGACTATTCAGAAGAGGATTTAAGGTATTTACAAAAGTGGGGCAAACTAGAGTGGGAAGGGGAGTGGACCAAAATCAGGACAGGAAAGTTGGACCTTCCCCGAAGGCTAGGAAAAAAGTTTGTGGACCAGATACATTAGAGCACTCATCTAGACACACACAAGCTTAAAATAAACTTGTAGGTAGACAGTTTCATGTTTCTAAGCTAGGACATATGGCTCAGGATATGGTAGACAGATGTGCTCAATGTCAGGCGGTAAACGCAGGAGGACCAGGATGGGAAGAGGAAAGAGGGAGAGAGGTAGGGAACCAGGAATTTATTGGGAAGTAGGTTTCTCAGAGGTAAAACAAGAAAAGTATGGACACAAGTATATGTTAGTTTTTGTGGATACCTTTTCAGGCTAGGTAGAAGCTTTCCCCACCAAGCATGAGATGGCAGGGATTGTGGCCAAAAAGCTAGGTTTGGGTTGCCTCTTGTGATCAGGTCAGATAACAGCCCTGCATTTGTGAGTTCAGTCTCACAGGCATTGACCAAGACTGTGGACACTAATTGGAAACTACACCTGTGCCTACTGTCCCTAGAGCTCTGGACAAGTAGAGAGAATAAACCAGACTCTTAACGAGATCTTGACAAAGTTAATTCTGGAGACTGGGGGTGGATGGGTAAATCTTCCCTTCGCCCTCCTTAGGGCTCAATGCTCACCCTACTTAAACAAGGTTACCCCATTTGAGATCATGTTTGGGAGACCCCTTCCACTCTGCCCACAACTACAGGAGGTTGTGTTGGCAGAAATGTCTGACCAGTCGCTACAGGCACTACAATCTGTCTTAAGAAAAGCCCACACAGGGGCTACCCTGAGACAGAGAGAAAGCCACACACTGCCATCGACCCAGGGACTTGGTCTGGATATGCTGCCACCACCAGGCAGGAAATCCGGAGCCTCACTGGAAGGGACTTTTCACTGTCATCTTGACACCCCCACAGCAGTAAAAGTAAAAGACATCAGGACCTGGATCCACGCATGTCAAACAAGCCGAGGACAAAGATGCCTCCCAGAGATGAAAGCCACTGCCATTGGACCCCTACAACCGTGGGCTAAAGCTAAGACTCACAAGACAATGACTCTATTGCTGTTGTTACTGTTGCCTTTGTCTTTGCCTAATGGTATGGGAGCTTCTGAGTCACCTCAGGTGACAGAAAGATGCAGATGGGAGATTAGACAAACAGAATCAGGAAAGCTGATTCTGAAAAATGACACCAAACTGTACAGTTTAATGTGTCTCTGTGCCAGCTAGTCTCCATAGTCCCCTGTGTTAATTATAAGTCACCATGCCTCATCACTTTTATATGTGTCCAAGCATTGCAGCCCCGTCTTGTAATACTCCAGGTCAATTTTACTGTGCTCACTGGGGTTGTAAAACAATAGCCACTAGCTGGACCCCTGCGTTGAACCCCATATTAGGGTAACCAAAGGGCCACGCCAAACTTCTGCTTGGACGGTGAGGCCGGACACCTCTGTACTAAACTAACATTGTAATAACAAATCTCAGGGATCCGCTTTGGGAACATGGCAGAACCCGGGGTCTCAGATACTATAAAGATGGTGGAAACAGAGGTGGGAGTTCACAATCCAAAAGTCAAAATTAAAAGAAACGCCCATTGGGCTGGGAAGGTGGCTCAGTAGTACAGCGCTTGCCTTGCATGCATGAGGCCCTGGGTTCGATTCTTCAGCAGCACATAAGCAAAAAGAAAAAAGCCGGAAGTGGCGCTGTGGCTCAAGTGGTAGAGCACTAGCCTTGAGCTGAAGAGCTGAGGGATAGCACCCAGGCCCAGAGTTCAGGCCCCACGACCAGACCCAAAAGAAAAAACAAAATACAAAAACGCCCCAGCCTATAAGGCCAAATTCAGTCCTACGTTCCCCAAAGTCGCCAGAACCAACATGGGCTCCCACCACCTTTGCCCCAGATAAGTCCAGGATCGGCGATAATAATCACGCCACCAAAGTTCTACTTCCACTGGTAAAGTCAATGTTTAGCTTTTTAAATGTTTCAGACCATGGCATTACTTGAGACTGTTGGTTATGCTTAAATCCTCAGCTTCCATATTATATTAAAATAGGAGCTAACCTAACCATAGGAACTTAAAAAGGCCAAATTAAAAATGAGAGTTCTTATGAGTCATGTAAATAAAAAAAGGTGCCCAGGCTAATCTTAGGGGACCTGAAAGGAAAGGGACTCTGCCTGACAACACAGACGGAAAACGAGCTTCCCCATATTGATACCTGTGTCACACCATAATAGTTCCTACTGTTTCTACTAACTTCCTTAAGGCCCCCACAGGAACTTGGTTTGCTTGCAGCTTGGGAATTACACCATGCCTTAATCTTATTTTATTTAAAAACTCTTGTTAAAATAAACTCTGTATAACTGCCCACATTCTTCCCCAAGTAGATTACTATGGAGGACCCAAGGGATTCCAACATCTTACTGCAGGGATAGGATGGACAGAACAGGCGATTCCCATTCTAACTCCAGCATTAGCTGCAGCAGGGATAGCAGGGTCCACAGCAGTAGGAACTGCAGCCTTAATAAAGAAAAGGGGCGATTTTGAGGCCCTTGGATCCCAGGTAGATGCCGACCTGTGCCACATGCATAAAAATATAGACAAGCTAAATGATTTTTTGAGCTCATTAGCTGAAGTAGTACTACAATATAAAAGAGGGCTTGATATATTATATCTTAAAAGGGGGGCGGGGAACTCTGTGTAGCATTGGGAGAGGAATGTTGTTTTGGGGTAAATCATACAGGAGTCATCAAAAACAATCTGGTAGCCATCAAAAAGAGACTAGATAGGGGCTGGGAAGGTGGCTCAGTGATAGAGCGCTTGCCTTGCATGCTCAAGGCCCTGGGTTCGATTCCTCAGCACCACATAAGCAAAAAGAAAAAAGCCAGAAGTGGCGCTGTGGCTCTAGTGGTAGAGCGCTAGCCTTGAGCTGAAGAGCTGAGGGACAGTGCCTAGGCCCAGAGCTCAGGCCCTATGACCAGACCCAAATAAATAAATAAATAAAAGAGACTAGATAAACGCAAACAACTGCTCAAAAACTCTCAAGGATGGTATAAAAGCATATTCGGTTGGTCCCCATGGATGACACCCCTAATAGCAAAAATAGCAGGGCCCTTGGTCCTACTGTTACTAATGTTGCTTTTTGGCCCTTACATTATAAATGCCCTAATGTCATTCGTACAAAAAAGAATTGGAGCGGTAAAAATGTTAGTACTACAGGCTCAACATAACCCCTTACAACAGAAGGACATAGAATTGGCTAAAGAGTCAAGGAACTGACTCAGCTTCAAAGATAAGGGGGAAATGTTGGGACCGGTTTAGCCAAAGTAACTCCATTTTGTCCAGGCAGCCATTGGGTTTGTAAAGTATTATTAAGAGCTGAACTTGCCCGCACCAGTTTGTGCAGTAAGGGCAAGGTGACCCTGTCTGTCTGTAGGAGAACCCAAAAGAAAGAAAGAAAAACAATTTCCAAAACGGCCAGTTACCAGAAACAAAGCCTGAAAAACAAGGTCGGGACAGGCCATGTGGAGGCATCCAATCAGTAAAAGCACATATGTAACCCTTCTGTTTCAACCAATGAGAGTAAAATTAGCTTACATGCTTACAGTTAGTGTGTGCTTTGGGGTTTTGCCCTATAAAAGCTAGCCTGTGAGACTAGGTGGAGTCACTCTCTCCATAGAGACGGCCCTGACCCTGACCGGTCAGTTTGATTCTCCATGCTTGGCAGAAATAAAGCTTTGCTTGACTTTCACTTTGTATCAGTCTCATTCCTTTGATCAAGGACCCTTATCACCAATCCCTTGATAAGCAGATGAGGACTGGAAGGCCAGAAACCCTGCAGATGTCAGGGAGTTCCTCTAACCTCAGCCTCTTCAGGCATCCCAGGTGCCTTCTTCAATTTGATTTTGGTACCCTGAACCTTGTATATACATTTATCTAATTTGGGGAGGGGAAAGGGGAATAAATAACAAAATGCTGAAACAAGGACACAGGATGACCCATTGCAACAATGATACAAGACACTATGTTAGAAATGAACTTTATAGCTTTCAGAGGTGGGGGAAGAGTGATGGAGGTGGGGTAGGGAAGACATAGTAGGAGGGGAAAAAAGGAGGGGCTAACAATGCTGGACAAGAGATGTACTCATTACCTTACTCATGTAACTGTAACTCCTCTGTACAGCATCTTTACAATAAAAAAGAAGACGAAGCTAGGAGGGACTAGGAAGGTGACTCAGTGGTAGAGTGCTTGCCTTGCATGCACAAGGTCCTGAGTTCGATTCCTCAGCACCACATAAGCAGAAAAAAAGCCAGAAGTGGCACTGTGACTCAAGGGGTAGAGTGCCCAGGCCCATGGTTCAA
Source organism: Dipodomys spectabilis (assembly GCF_019054845.1). Taxonomy (NCBI): domain Eukaryota; kingdom Metazoa; phylum Chordata; class Mammalia; order Rodentia; family Heteromyidae; genus Dipodomys; species Dipodomys spectabilis. The sequence continues at coordinate 40,292,875 of NW_024870679.1, read as the reverse complement.
GCTCTATGACAGAAGAAGAAAAGAAGAAGAAGAACAAGAAAGAGAAGAAGGAGGAGGAGGAAGGAAGGAAGAAGAAGAAGAAGCAGCAGCAGCTGGGTAGGAGCCATTAGCAGGAAATGGCAAAGCCACTTAGGATTGGAAGAGAATAGAAACCTCAGCCTGGGGAGTAGAGATCTGAGCATAAAATGTCCCCTGAGGATATGCATTGCCTTCTCACCTTGGAAGAGACAGATTGCTCCTGGATGAGTAATGCCATCTTGGTTTTCAGTTAATTTCCCTTTATGACTTCTAGTCTCAAGCAATTAATATTCTTGGCACTGAAAGAGCAAATTTTCTTTCTCTCTCTCTTTCTTTTTGGAGGGAGGGTAATACTGGAGTTTGAACTCTACCACTTGAGCCATCCTTCTAGTCCGGTTTCTGTTTATTTTGTGTGCATGTGTGCCAGTCCTGGGGCTTGAACTCTGGGCCTGGACATTGTCACTGAGGTTTTTTGCTCAAGGTGCATGCCCTGCCACTTGAGCCACAGCTCTATTTCCAGCTTTTTGGTGGTTAATTGGACATCAGAAGTCTCATGGACTTTTCTGCTCAGGCTGGCTTTGAACCATGATCCTCATATCTCAGCCAATTGAGTAGTTAGGATTACAGGCATGAACCACCAGTGGTAGCTGGTAACTCAGGTTATTTTGAGACAAAGTCTCTGGCCTGGACTGAGATCCTTCTAATTATGCTTTCTTCCATAGATGGAGCAACATATGTGTACCATCAAGTAGCTATTGGTCAAGATGAGGTCTCCAGAACTTTCTTCCCTGAGCTAGCCTCAAACCATGATGCTTCTAATCTCTGTCTCCTGAGTAACTAAGATTATAGGCATGAGTCACTGACACCTGAACAAAGAACCAGATTTCTCATTTGCTAGATGGCTTTTTGTGGGTCAAACTGTCAAGCTTACAGGTCATTTTTCCCAATTTTTTTCTATTTATCTGGTGCAATTGTTTTGTTCCAACCAGTAGCGCCACTCCTAGTCCTAAATCTAAAATTGATTTTAAAACTGGCTCTTCAGAGCAAAGATTGATTCTGCCTTCGCTCACCTACTCATGCTTGTACAAGGACAACTGACCCCTTTCCAGGTAGGAGAAGAGACCCTGTGGAGACCTCAGTGGGCCTCATAGAAAAAGGCAAGGGTGAGTCCTGTAGAGGAAAAGCCACTTGTCCACTGTTCCAAGTGAGCAGACAACAGGCAGAACTGGTTCCCAGAGGCCTGGGCTAGCTAGAATAGGCCAGGGCACTTGTCAGAGTTTTTGCTTCTCACTGATGGACTTAGAGTCTCCTGCTTGATGAGTATCTACTCCAGGTAAGAGTAGGGAAACTGAGGTAGGAGATATCTGTGAGTAGTTGGATGCCTGTAATCCTAGCTACTCAGGTGTCTGAGACCTGGAGAATTGCAGTTACAAGCCAGCCCAGGCAGAAAAATCTATGAGACTACATCTCCAACATAACCAGCAAAATGCTGACTGGAGACATGGCTCAAGTGCTAGAGCAAGTGCAGGCCCTGAGTTCAAGTCCCAGTTACACACACACACACACACACACACACACACACACACACACTCACCCCACACACACAGTGATTTGGGGCTGTGGGCAGTTGAGCCCTAGTTGTCTGGCCATTTTCATTGCTTCTTTGAAGATTTTGGATGGGGCACTGGATCTGTAACTCGGTGGTAGTGTGCTTAACATGTACTAGACCCTGGATGCCATTTCCAACACCAAAACCAAATCAAGAGCTTTTGACCTTGACAGCTAATATCTCCGGCAAAGGGGAGGACTCCAGGTTAACATGGTAGCCCCAGTTCCTGTGGGACCCAGTGAAGCCTGGTGGGCTCCACTCACCTCCTCTAGTCAGCCATGTCTACCTAATACCTGTAAAGACTTCTCTGAAAGAATCCTGGGTCCCAGCTTCTCCATTAAGCCCTGTGCTACACGCGACTCCTAAGCTTCAAGCTTCTCTTTTGCATAACTCTACAACCCACCTAGAGTCCTGCATTTAATTTAGAGACAGTCCCCTAAGGATCATTTGACAATATTTGGAGATAGCTGGGGAGGGTTCTCTAATGGGTAGAGGTTAGAGCTAAAACAAAGAATTAGCTCTCCAAAAAGTCAAGGTCATGCTGTTAAAAACAAACAAAACAAAACAAAACAAGAAACCCTGGGGCTGGGAATGTGGCTTAGCGGTAGAGTGCTGGCCTCCATGCATGAAGCCCTGAGTTTGATTCCTCAGTATTACATAAACAGAAAAAGCCAGAAGTGGCGCTGTGGCTCAAGCCGTAGAGTGCTAGCCTTGAGCAAAAGAAGCTCAGGGTCGGCCGGGCACCGGTGTCTCATGCCTGTAATCATAACTACTCAGGAGGCTAAGACTTGAGGATTGGTTCAAAGCCAGCCCATGCAGGAAAGTCCAAGAAACTCTTATCTCCAATAAACCACCAAAAAACTGGAAGTGGCACTGTGGCTCAAGTGGTAGAGCATTTGCTTTGAGCTGAAGAGCTGAAGGACAGTGCCCAGGCCCAGAGTTCAAGCACCACAACCACCACCACACCAACAACAAACTTTCTTTTCTTGGGGGGGGGGGCGGTCCAGTCATGGGCCTGAACTCTGGGCCTGGGCACTGTCCCTCAGCTCTTCAGCTCAAGGCTAGCGCCACTTGAGCCACAGTACCACTTCCGGCTTTTTCTGCTTATGTGGTGCTGAGGAATCAAACCCAGGGCCTCATGCATGCAAGGCAAGTGCTCTACCACTGAGCCACCTTCCCAGCACAACAACAAACTTTCTTTTTTTTTTTTTTTGTTGGTCGTGGGGTTTGAACTCTGGGCTTGGGCGTTGTCCCTCAGCTCTTCAGCTCAAGGCAAGCACTCTACCACTTGAGCTACACCGTCACTTCTGGTTTTCTGGTGGTTTATTGGAGATAGGAGTCTCACAGTCTCTCCTGCCCGGGCTGGCTTTGAACCGCGATCCTCAGATCTCAGCCTCCTGAGTAGCTAGGATTACAGGCGTGAGCCACCAGCGCCTGGCCAAACTTTCTTTACAACAGTGGTTTCCTACCCCTGGTGCAGAGAATAAGACCCAAGACCTCATGCATGAGTGGCAAGTGCTTTAACGGCTGAGCTATACTCCCAGAACCACCAGCAGTGGTTCTCAGAGTGTGAACCCTCACCCAACAGCAGCAGTATTACCTGAGAACTTGTTATTACAAGTTCCAGAGCCCAGAGACCTACTAAATCAGACACTTGGCACAGGGAGTGAAGGCTGGAGCATAGTTCAACACAAGAGGTCTTACCTAATGTACAAGGCACTGGGTTTGATCTCCAGTACCACAAAAGGAGGAAAGAGGGGGTGGGGAGGAAGAAGAAGTGTGGGGACAAATTTGGGAGAAGATGTTTAGTACTTGGACAATTGTAGTTTGACAAGTCTTCCTGGTGAGTGTGATGAATGTTTGAGAACCCTCATTCTAAAGCTTAGAAAGCCTTAATCCAGGGCTGGGAAGGTGGCTCAGTGGTAGAGTGCTTGCTTGCCTTGCATGCCTGAGGCCCTGGGTTTGATTCCTCAGCACAGAAGCAGAAAAGGCTGGAAGTGTTGTTGTGGCTCAAGTGGTAGAGTGCTAGCCTTGAGCTGAAGAGCTGAGGGACAGCTCCCAGGCCCAGAGTTTAAGACCCACAACAGAAAGAAAGAAAAGAAAGAAAGAAAGAAAGAAAAAAAGAAAGGAAGGAAGGAAGAAAAGAAAGAGCCAAACACTAGTGGCTCATGCCTGTAATTCTAGCTACTCAGGAGGCTGAGATCTGAGGACTGCGGTTCAAAGCCAGCCTGGCAGGAGCACCTGTGAGACTCTTATCTCCAATAAACCACCAGAAAACTGGAAGTGGCGCTGTGGCTTAAGTGGTAGAGCGTTCCCCTTGAGGTGAAGAGCTGAGGGACAGCGCCCAGGCCTAGACAAGTGCCAAAACCCACAAGAAAAGAAAGGAAAGAAAGAAAGAGAGAGAGAGAGAAAGAAGGGAGGGAGGAAGGGAGGTAGGGAGGGAGGAAGGGGGGAAGGAAGGAAGGAAGGAAGGAAGGAAGGAAGGAAGGAAGGAAGGAAGGAAGGAAGGAAGGGAGAAAGAAAGAAAGAAAGAAAGAAAGAAAGAAAGAAAGAAAGAAAGAAAGAAAGAAAGAAAGAAAGAAAGAAAGAAAGAAAGAAAAAGAAAGAAAGAAAGAAAAAGAAAGAAAAGCAAGCAAGCAAGCAAACCAGCCTTAATCCTATACTGAAGTGCCCACTCCTCAAAGACCACCGGATTCCACCAGAGACAGACACCCGAACTGCAAAACGCAAGGTTTATTCAGAACAAGCCTAGGCTCAGGCCTCGTCCCACACACTCTGACACAGCAGAGGGAGGGAGGAGACCCCAGGGACATTCCAGCAGGGTTTATAAAGACAAAAACCACAAGGTGACAAAAAGATACATTATCCAGGTCTTCAAACAGAATTACATGTGAATTGGCTCAGGGTTAGGGGTAACAATCCAGGAGGATTAGCATCAGCAGTGGGTTACAGAACCGGATGGGTCATCTGAGTGGGGAGGTAGTTAGGGCCTGATGGTTTCAGTATAATCAACCTCTTTCCTCTTTCCGTAATCTGTGCAGGTTCTGGTCAATTTCAACATAATAATACCTCTCAATACAATTACACTTTTCAGAAACATCTTGGCCAGCAGGGCTTAGAACAAAGGCATAAAGTTAATCATGAAACGTTGCCTGAGCAAGATAGAGTTACTCTTGTTCTGTCATTCCCCCCTCTGTTTTGATCATATTCTCAATCTTGGGAATATCATACTCCTGAGTCAGAAACATGCACAGAAGGGCATTCGTAAGTACTGTGTACAATGAGTATGGCCCCAATCTAGTTTTATTAGGAAAACAAGGCCCAAAGGTACCACCTGCATTGATAACACACTCAGGCTATTACCATACCAGAGCCAAACTAGGCTGTGACTATAGAGTAGATTTCCAGTCACTATGCACTGAAGTGCATAAGGCGAGCAAGCCAGTGATATCCTTGCCCCCAATATCCACTGTGGGAATAGAGAGGGTTTTTGGGTATCTATATCGTCTGTGTGACGATATAGATTTCCTCCAGGTGACTGTCAGGCTGTCAGCGAACTTTACCCATTAAGGTGTGCAGCAGCAGCAGCAGCAGGGTCTCTCAGTGGCTCCAAGGGACTGTCACACCTAGTGCTGGGCTGCAAATTTCTACAAAGGCTGGTTAAGGATACATTACATAGGCTTGGCAGGCTGTGGCCCAGTTGATTTTTAAGACTGTTTAGACAATAGCCCAGGACAATTTACCAACATGACAACGTTTTTACTAACCAGGTATTTTTTTATTTTATTTTTTGCCGGTCATGGGGCCTGAACTCTGGGTCTGGGCATTGTCCCTCAGCTCTTCAGCTCAAGGCTAGTGCTCTACCACTGGAGCCACAGCGCCACTTCCGGCTTTTTCTGTTTATGTGGTGCTGAGGAATCAAACCCAGGGCCTCATGCTTGCAAGGCATGCACTCTACCGCTGAGCTACCTTCCCAGCCCCGACTAACCAGGTATTTTTATAAACAGACACAGAAGGCTTAGTCTTGTAACCATCTCCGACAGGTACAGTCTCCACACTTGCATACCTGTTATCATTATTCTTTATGCCTTTAAAAAATTATTATTTTTATCTATTTTGCCTCATTTTCCCAAAACTAACTCTGGACTCTTGATCTTAAAAGGGAGTTGATGGGCGAAGGCCCATCTTCTGTAATTTCTTCAAGCTGACTTTAGGGGCATTGATCCTACCTAGCCAGGAACCTATAACCTTAGCCTATTTTACAAAGAGGATATCAGGGTTAGATGTCATTAAGAACAATATTTTAACTTTTGACAACTGCACAAAACTTTTCTCTGGCTACAGCAGTGTAGCTTGTTTAGCACTCTGTTTTGTAAAAGCATCTTTCTGGATGGCTTAGGAATGTGATCTCTAGTGACCCTAACAATGCCTAAGTTACCTATGCAGGCCTTCAGATAGATGTTAATAGAAACACTCTCAGGTTTATTTTTATTTTATTTTATTTTTTTTGGGGGTCCGGTAGTGGGGCCTGAACTCTGGGCCTGGGCGCTGTCCTTCAGTTCTTCAGCTCAAGGCTAGCGCTCTACCACTTGAGCCACAGCGCCACCTCCGGCTTTTTTCTTTTTGCTTATGTGGTGCTGAGGAATCGAACCCAGGGCCTCGAGCATGCAAGGCAAGTGCTCTACCACTGAGCCACCTTCCCAGCCCTACTCTCAGGTTTATAAACTTTGTCCTGAGCAGACAAATTTCATGTAGCTGGTGTCCACTCAAAAGTTACTGCCAATTAGAGCTTTTGGCACATAAAGGGGTTGGGATTTAAACTATCCCTCACATTTTATAACATTAGCTTTTTACTACTATCACAGAGGACTGGCAAGTTCCTGTCCCTTACAAGGTAGGTAGTCATGGACATTAGGCATGCTTACAAACTATCTTCCCATGACCTCCTGGCTCTGATCAATTTTTGAAGGGCCACGCACAAATGACTCTAGGATCTGACATTTCTGCCATCCAAGCAGTGGCTTTACTGCCTCTGGATGCTCCTCCATTGCTCTTGTCCCAGGAGTGTCTTCTCTACACTGGGATAAATGCCTCATTTGCATTTCCCTTAGCTGGTTGCTGGACTTGAACTCGGGCCCTGAGTGCTGTCCCTCAGCTCTCCAGCTCAAGGCTAGCACTCTGCCACTTTGAGTCCCAAAGCAACTCTGCTTGCTCTTTCAGCACTCTGCTGGCTGATTAGAGGCGACAGTCTCACAGGGACCTTTTTCTGCCCGGGCTGGCTTCGAACCAGTTTGCAGATCAATGAGTCTTATAAAAAGGCCACTTTACTCCAATTAAAAGCAACAAGGTGGTCAACATAGAAGTAGCTTTTAAGCAGGCTCTTACTTGACGCTTATTAAAAGCCAAAGTTATATCTGACAAACTTGTAAGAATCCTCTGTGCTTTGCTCTGGGCTTGCTAGAAACTGTTAAAAAAAACCTATAAGAAACTGTTAAAAAAAACCTATAAGAGCAAACTGGAATAGCAATTATTTTGGTAGTCCTAATTTTTTCTTTGTGTACTTTGAGGCAAATGTTAAGAACAATTTTACTTTTAAACTTTATATCCAAAAATTCATTCCTAATTTTTTAAGCCTCCTATTATTAATCTCTTTTAATACTTCATACTTTAGTTTCATTTGTGTTTTAAAAATATTCCTTGAAATCTTGAGGCCAAGTGTCACTCATTACTTCTTGGCTGCTTGTTTTAAAACAAATACACATTAAAATTTTTAAATTCAAATGACAATTTTTCCTTAATGCAAAAATTACAATCACCATAACTGTACCAAAAAGCTAGACTTAACACCTTTATAACTTTTAAAAACATCCTAATTATAAAACATCATTAAAAGCAAGTCACATTATACAAATAAACTTTTTAACCCTCTTTTTAAGGCCTTCCTAATTTTAATGTTAACACATCCAAGGGGAAGTTTTAGCAATACTAATCAGATCATCACATCACTCATTTTAACTATCATGTTTCCAGTGTCTATCTGCAGGGAAAAGAGACAGAACAAAGATGGGCCACTCGGCCCCTCCTATGGAATGGGCACGCACCCAATCCGACACTTTAGGGTTAGATGAAGTGCGTTTGTGCCAGCTTGCCCTCTTTCACCATGCGTGGACTCCTCCCAGGACCTGTCCCACCATGCATAACCAGCTGAACTGCACTTCTGCTCGTTCACCCCTTACCCCTAAAGATAGGTCTTCTGTTGGCTTCTAAGTTTTTCCCTTTTCTTTTCTCTTGGTGCTTGAATTAAATACACAATTTTAAACAAACAAAACAGGTACGGTCTTTGACAGTGTTAAACTAACCTTTACATTTAAATTTCTAATATTTATCCCCAAATTTTAACCAATGGAACTAAATCCCAAACAGCCAATGCATTTTATAATATTAGATTTTAAAATACCAGATTTTCTAATTTTCAAATTAAAGAATCCTTAAAAAGCCATTTAAAATAATGTGAAAGTTCTTTAAAATTTTTGGTAACGTCCAAACCTCATAACCTTTTATATTTTAAATTTAAACTCACCCAATTGTTACAGCATACTTACAATCCTTATCTTGAACATGTTCACAAACACATACAAATCACTCATACAGATCTTAAAGCGTGCACAAATCAAAATCAGTTGTATGTACATTTTCTAAAGTTTTTAAACAAAAATTTAAGACAGTATTTCTTTTAAACTAAGTACCTTTGTTAAGCTTCATTTTTCCCAGAGCTTGCTTTTTTAGCAAGGCAATTCACCAATGGGTCTTTTAATCCCTTCTGTTGGAGGAAGGGGTCACCTGAAACTAAACTGGCCTGATTTTTTTAATCCAATTTTAGACAACAGCACTTTACAAATTGTTACATTGTCAAGACTAGCTGAAAAGTCCAAACCAAGCACACAGCCTCCTATACGCTCCCCACCGGCAGCCTCCACAAGGAGAAAATGCAGCCTGAGGCTTGAAGGGAACCAAACTAGTCCAGAAACCTTCCATGCCTCAAAGGGAGGAGCGTATAGCAGATCTGTGGCCGAGCCCAGCTGGAGGCTGGAACTTTTATTCCCCCAGAGATGTTCAAATAAATAACAAAATACAAGTAACACAAAACCAAGGATCCACACTTAAAACTGGTACCAATTCTAAAACAAAACTAGACAACAGCCAAAGGCTGAGTTGGAGACTAATGGACCCCCGGTTCATCCCTACCAGAACTCTGCACCATTCTCACTCAGCGAGCTGAATCCAGAGTCTGCTGAGTGAGCCTGCCACTGTCACCCAGAACTTCCCCATCTCAGAAAACAGAACAGAAAACACACCGAAGTAAACAAGACAGACAAGTGGCCACAAAGACAAAATCAGTGAATGGGGCGACATCTCAAATCCACTTACCAGGGGTTTCAAATCCCCTCTACTCATTCCAGAGAATTTTTCTTTTAGATTCTTGCAAACGTTGACCCAAGAGCTTTCCAAGGCGGAGGAGAATTCCCAGTCATCTTGGGGCAAGGGAAAGAAATCCCTCACGGCCATCCCCTCAGAATGACAGGTTCTCCCCTGTGCTCAGACCCCCTGAGCCAATGCCTGAGGCTAAGATCTTGTTGGTGCCACTTGTAGGTGGTCAGTGGCAGTTTCATTAAACAAAGAAAGAAACATAATTAAGACAGACACAAACAGCACAAAATGAACAGTGCTGCATGGAAAGTCAGGCAAATGCCAGAGAAAATTCCCAATAGACAACAATCCACTTTTCCTTCTTAATAGTCACACTCTGATTTTGAGCAATTTCCTTAACTTCTTTCCAGTAGGCAACAGCCAGGTCTAGAGGGCAGGAGGGAACATTTCCTCCCATTTTGAAAGCTTCAATAATTAAAATACAACAGTAAAAGACACACAAATAGACACCTTTTGGGAGTGAGACAAAATATCTGCTCTGACCTCTGGGCCCTATTGGCCTCTCTGCCTATCTCCACTCTCCCAAAAACAGTAAACATTTGTCGCGACAAAAACAATTCTTCCTGGCTTCCTTCTCTATCTCTGATAGTGGGGTATCAAAACACCTCTTTCCTTCCGGGGATGGAGCGTCCTCCTCATCCCTCGGGACTGTGGCATGGATACTCTGATCCAGTGCATCACAGTCCAGGACTGTGGTGTGGACACGTCTGTCCAATGCCTCACAGTCCTCCCCACTGTGGATACTCTGATCCAATGCTTCACAGTCCAGGACTGTGGCGTGGACACATCTGTCCAATGCCTCACAGTCCAGGACTATGGCGTTCCAGTTTTTTACGTAGTTTGCCTCTACGGCCAAAAACGAAAGTGACATAAGACAGGACACACACTGAACAAAGACACTAAGGCGCCTCTTACCTTCGAGGTCTGGGGTCTCAGGGGTCTCTCGGCTCATCCCGGATGAGCCCCCAACTGAAGTGCCCACTCCTCAAAGACCACCAGAGACCACCAGAGACTCAGACACCCGAACTGCAAAACGCAAGGTTTATTCAGAACAAGCCTACGCTCAGGCCTTGTCCCATACACTCTGACACAGCAGAGGGAGGGAGGAGACCCCGAGGGACATTCCAGCAGGGTTTATAAAGGCAAAAACCACAAGGTGACAAAAAGATACATTATCCAGGTGTTCAAACAGAATTACATGTGAATTGGCTCAGGGTTAGGGGTAACAATCCAGGAGGATTAGCATCAGCAGTGGGTTACAGAACCGGATGGGTCATCTGAGTGGGGAGGTAGTTAGGGTCTGATGGTTTCAGTATACCCAACCTCTTTCCGTAATCTGCGCAGGTTCTGGTCAATTTCAACATAATAATACCTCTCAATACAATTACACTTTTCAGAAACATCTTGGCCAGCAGGGCTTAGAACAAAGGCATAAAGTTAATCATGAAACGTTGCCTGAGCAAGATAGTTACTCTTGTTCTCTCAATACTGGGTGTGGTGGCAAATGCCTATAATCCCAACACTTCCAAGGCTGTGTTGGGAGGTTTTGAGTTCAAGACCAGCACTGGACTATATAACAAGACCCTGTCTCCAAAAGACACAGTAAAGGTTGGAAGTGTGACTCAAGTAGTAGAGTGCTTGTCCAACAATTGCCAAGCCCTGGGTTCGATCTCCAAGTACCACTAAAAAGCAGCAGCAACAGTTTTAATGCTTCCCAGGGAGCTGCAGTTACTCAGCAGTTGCCCTTCTCTATTAGCTGTTAGTTTTAGCTCATTGCCACACACGCACTTGTCCAATTTGAGCAACAGATTCAAAGAGAAGTAGCTTGCCCAATATCATCCAGCTGGCAAGTGCAAAGACTAGGATGGAATCCTAGCTAGATCTTCACCACTACCACCACCATCACCACCATCATCACCACAGTGTGGCCCTTCATGGCCTCTCACTTTAAATATACGTTAGGATCACCCAGGGAGCCTTTGCTATTAGCTAGACCAAGGCCCTGAGTTCAAATGCTAATACCACAAAAAATGGGGAGAGGGGAAGTAGGAAGGGAAATCCAGGCCCTTATGTTGTTGTCCAGACCAATTACACCATAATCTCAATTTCAGTATTTCATAGACACTCCCTTTAGATGGTTCCAAAGTACAACCCCAAACCACAGATCATCTCTCCTGGTAGACTCAAATTTTGTTTAGAAACAGGTTCCTCCAAACGTTTCTGTTAGCATTGTCCCCACGGGAGGTCCTCAGCTCCACCCAGACCTGAGCTCCTCCCTGCCCTAGAGTTCCGGCTATATAGCTGGCCACTCCCTTTCTTCCCCCATAGACCTACCTGCCCACACCACTTGCACCAGAGTTACCCACCTGGGTGGAAGCAGACGCGGTATTGCTCCCTTTCCCGGGGGATATATAGCCCCTCTAATAAACCTTATAATAATCTTTCTCTTGTGCCTGCCTGCCTCCATGTGGTCCCCTGGGATGGCCAAGATGGACCCTAACAGTTCCTAACAGCCAGGTACCAGCTCTGCCTGTGATCCTAGCTACTCAGAAGACTGAGATCCTAAGATTTCTGTTCAAAGCCACCTGAGGCAAGAGAGTCTGTGACACTCTCATCTCCAATTAACCACCAAAAAGTCAGAAGCAGAGCTGTGGCTCAAGTGGTAGAGTGCTAACCATGAGCTAGAAGAGCTCCAGAACAGTGCCCAGGGCCCTGAGTTCAAATGCCAGTACTAGCACAAAGACAAAAACATAGGCATTGGGGCTGGGAAGGTGGCTCAGTGGTAGAGCGCTTGTCTTGCATGCATGAGGCCTTGGGTTCGATTCCTCAGCTCCACATAAGCAAAAAGAAAAAAGCCGGAAGTGGCGCTGTGGCTCAAGTGGTAGAGCACTAGCCTTGAGCTGAAGAGCTGAGGGACAGCGCCCAGGCCCAGAGTTCAGGCCCCACGACTGGACCCCCCCCCAAAAAAAAAACAAAAAACAAAACCAACATAGGCATCATAGTGCTTTATTCTCAAATACTATTTTCTTTTTCTTTCTTTGTTTCTTTGTTTCTTTTTTTCTGTCAGTATTGGTGTTTGAACTCTGGGGCTGGGCACTGTCCTTCAGCTCTTCAGCTCAAGGCAAGCCCTCTACCACTTGAACCACAGCGTCACTTTTGGTTTTCTGGTGGTTTATTGGAAATAAGAGTCTCACAGATTTTAATGTCCTGGCCGGCTTTGAACTCAGATCTCAACCTCCTAAGTTGCTGGGATTACAGGTGTGAGCCACCAACACCTGGCTTTCTTTTTCTTTTTCGGAACAGTACTTTACTATATTTCTCAGCCAGGGCTAGAACTTCCTGTAGTTCAGACTGGCCTCAAACTCAAGATCCTCCTGCTTTGGCCCCCTAAAAACAGAGGTTGCAGGCAAACACCACCACCCACAAAAACTGAAAACATTCAGTGTTGATTTGTTTGATTTTTTTTTTTCTGGCACTTGAACTCTGGGCTTGGGCTCTGTCCCTGAGCTTCTTTCATACAAGGCTAGTGCTCTACCACTTGAGCCACAGCACCATTTCTGGCTTTTTCATTATTTATTTATTTTTTTTTTTTTTTTGGGTCCGGTTGTGGGGCCTGAACTCTGGGCCTGGGCGCTGTCCCTCAGCTCTTCAGCTCAAGGCTAGCACTCTACCACTTGAGCCATTGTGCCACTTCTGGCTTTTTTCTTTTTGCTTATGTGGTGCTGGGGAATTGAACCCAGGGCCTCAGGCATGCAAGGCAAGCGCTTTTAACCACTGAGCCACCTTCCCAGCCCCTCTGGCTTTTTCAGAGTGGTTTATTGGAGATAAGAGTCTCATGGATTTTCTCGCCCGGCCTGTCTTCGAACCCTGATCCTCAGGTCTCAGCCTCCTGAGTAGGATTACAGGCATAAGCCACTGGCACCTGGCTTGATTTTTTTTTTTTTTTTTTAATAGTGTTCTTTGTTTTGGAGATCAAACCCAGGACCTGGAGCATGCTGGGTAAAACAAACCCAGGATCCTCCTGGAGCATGCTGGGCAAAAACAGCTCTATCACTGATTACATCCTGAGCCTTATAGTATCTTAATCTACACCAGTCCTTCTACCTTTTTTCCCAGTAAAACTGACTACACATATATGTGAGTTTCTGTAGATGTGCTTGTAACACCAAGTAAAATTGTCACTCCTGAAAGATGTGCCACATTTATCCTGGGCTTCTGAGTCTCATTATTAATTTATCTGAGAAGCAAATACAAACAAGCAATTTAAATCCAATCGAATAGGTGCCAGATCAAAAGCAGGCCTTTAAGCCAGGGGCTATGCCTGGCAGGAGTCAGGGGAAAGCTTTAGTGAGGAAGTGACACTAGAGGTGAATCCTAGAGGACTGGAAGTCTAGGAGAAGGGAGGGAGCCCCACAGAGGTAAGGTCAATCTAGGAAGCAGAAAAAATATAGATGACAGTACAGGCCACCAACTCTCATGCTGTGTCCAAAAGTGACCCACAGTATGTGGCAGGTAGTAAGAGTTTGTGATCATGTTTGTGATTCTAACTACTCAGGAGGCTGAGATCTGAGGACTGTGGTTCAAAGCCAGACCAAGCATGAAAATTTTTTTTCTTTTTGGTTGGTCATGGGGCTTGAACTCTGGGCCTGGGTGCTGCCCCTTAGCTCTTCAGTTCAAGGCTGAGGTATAGCACCCAGACCCAGAGTTCAGGCCCCACAACCAACCAAAAACCAAAAACCAAAAAATAAAGAAATGTCTTCTGACCAAGACAAAAAGGTCAAACAGTAGAGAAAATGAGTTTGGGGCCTGTGGCTCCTTTTCAAAGGGTGGTTGGACTATCTGCAGGCTTTTACTTTTGCCCCCCCCCCCCACCTTTTTTGTATGTGCCATTCCTAGGGCTTAATCTTGAAGTCTGGACATTGTCACTGAGCTCTTTTGCTCAAGCTAGTGCTCTATCGCTGGATCCACAGCGTCACTTCCAGGTATTGGGTGATTAATTGGAGTTAAGTCTCTCAGAATTTCCTGTGCAGGCTGGCTTTGAATTGAAATACTCAGATCTCAGCTTCCAGACTAGCTAGGATTACAGGTGTGAGCTACCAGTTCCTTCTCCCCTCTTGTTCTTTCTATTTAAAAAAATTTTTTTTTTTTTGCTGGTCTGGGGCTTGAACTCTGGACCTGGGCACTGTCCCTAAGCTCTTCAGCTCAAGGCAAGCATTCTACCACTTGAGCCACAGCACCACTTCTGGTTTTTCTGGTAGTTAATTGGAGATGAGTCTCACAGACTTTCTTGCCTGGACTGGCTTTGAACTGGGATCCTCAGACCTCAACTTCCTGAGTAATTAGGATTACAGGCATGAGCCACCAGTATTGGCCTCTTTTTTTTTTTTTCCCCTTCTTCAGTATATTAAAAAGGGGAGATCTTTTTAAAGTGCTCAAGCAAACACTGGACATTGATCAAAATGAACTAAACAACTCAACGGCAGCGATGGGAGGGAGGGAACAAGTGGGAAAGAGGGAACAGCTGATGCTATGCAAAACAAAAGACATGTACACATCACCCAATGTGGAAGAAATAACTGTAGTGCAAAGCTCATAGAACTCATAAATGTTTTTTTTTGGGTCTGGTCGTGGGCCTGAACTCTGGGCCTGGGCACTGTCCCTCAGCTCTTCAGCTCAAGGCTAGTGCTCTACCAATTGAGCCACAGCGCCACTTCTGGCTTTTTCCCCCCCCTGCTTATGTGGTGCTGAGGAATCGAACCCAGGGCCTCATGCATGCAAGGCAAGCACTCTACCACTGAGGCACCTTCCCAGCCCAGAACTCATAAATGTTATAGATCATGATAGACAATTTGCCCCATGAAAGTTAGAATGTTTTTGACTTTAACTAAGCATCACTATCCCACAATGCTGTGAAATTTGGGAAATTATGTAACCACTTAATCCCAATACAAATTTTGGAAAAAAATAATAAAGTGCTCAAGCAAGCCCCTAACTCCTGGGCTTAAATGATTCTGCTCCCTCATTTTCGTGTTGTCTGGGATTATAGATGAGACCCCTATGTTTGATAGGCATTCACGGTGAAATCTGGGACCTGCAGATAGAAAGAAGCCAGCCTTGAAAGAATTAGAGAATAACTCACAGAGCACACAGTGAATGCAAAGGCCCTGGGGCAGAAGTGAGGCATCTTTTCTAAGGTCTGAGACAAGGTTGGGGGCTGGGGACAGGAGGTCAGGACAATATGTCAGCTACAAGGTGCTGTACCTCAGAGGAGGAGGTTTGGGAGAAGACACCCGGAGACAGGGTGTTTCAGTGATCTGGGTGACGGAGCCGGCGAGGACTGTGCTGGGGCTGTGCAGAGGGAGAGGAGAGGCAAAGGCAGTGGTTTGGGCGTGGATGGACTGTGGGGCTGAAGGCAAGGGGGCATCCAGGGGACACCCCGTTAGGAAGCTGAGTCACAAGGGAAGTAGAAAAAAAAGAGCACAAAACACCCTCAACAAACCAGATAAACTTCAGTGGAGAGTTAAGAGGGGCACCCTGGTGACCGGCGGAGCCAGGAGACGCGAGGCAGGGTGTAAAGGGGTGGGGTGAAGTCAGGGCTTTCGTAGGGCGTTAGGGGCAGGGGACAGAGTCCCAGGTAGCTGGGGGGGGGGGGGGGGAGGTGGTGTTTGAGCAAGTCTCCCGCCCCGAGAATTCCTGGGGGCCGGGGAGTCTCAGGCCAGGCCCGGGGAGCAGCACTGGGTCCCGGGAACAACTCGGACCCCCCTCCCCTCCCTGGCCCCCCAGTCCACCCGCAGGGGCCCCGCTGGGATCCCGGGAGGAGTCAGCACCGAGGGGGCAGACGTCCAGGCTCTGGTGAGGGTGGGAGGTCGGAGTCAGGTCCCAGGGAGGCGGGGAGGGGGAGGCTGGCAGGAAGAAGGGGCTGGGCGGGGGGGGGGGGGGGGGGGGGGGCTGGCAGGAGGGAGGGGCTGGGCGGGGAGGGGGAGGCTGGCAGGAGGGAGGGGCTGGGCGGGGGGGGGGGGGGCTGGCAGGAGGGAGGGGCTGGGCGGGGAGGGGGGGCTGGCAGGAGGGAGGGGCTGGGCGGGGAGGGGGAGGCTGGCAGGAGGGAGGGGCTGGGCGGGGAGGGGGAGGCTGGCAGGAGGGAGGGGCTGGGCGGGGAGGGGGAGGCTGGCAGGAGGGAGGGGCTGGGCGGGGAGGGGGAGGCTGGCAGGAGGGAGGGGCTGGGCGGGGAGGGGGGGCTGGCAGGAGGGAGGGGCTGGGCGGGGAGGGGGAGGCTGGCAGGAGGGAGGGGCTGGGCGGGGAGGGGGAGGCTGGCAGGAGGGAGGGGCTGGGCGGGGAGGGGGAGGCTGGCAGGAGGGAGGGGCTGGGCGGGGAGGGGGAGGCTGGCAGGAGGGAGGGGCTGGGCGGGGAGGGGGAGGCTGGCAGGAGGGAGGGGCTGGGCGGGGAGGGGGAGGCTGGCAGGAGGGAGGGGCTGGGCGGGGAGACCCCTAACCCCCTCGGGGGAGGGGCCGGCCGAAGCTCTTAAGGGGGGGAGGGCCGCTGTCCCGAGCCACTCCTCGTGTCCGGCCGCCTCCGCTCCCCGGTCCTGGCCAGGTAAGGCTGCTCAGGTGCGGTGGAGGCCGGGCCTCCGGACGCCGGCCTCCAGTGCCCTCCGTGGGGTGGGGGGCCGGGGCTTGCCCTGACTTTTCCTCCCCGGGGCTGCGATGCAGACTTGGACGGTCCCTGGCGTCTCCCCAGTTTGCTAGGGAGAGGGGTGTGTGGCTGGATCCGGAGACGAAGCTGCTCCCGTGTCCTCCAGGGGTCACGGCACCCAGCAGACAGCCAGGGGGTCCCTTCCGCGCCTGCGCTTCCCTCGCCTGGACCCTGGCTCCCAGGGGTGGCGCGGCCGCGCCGCGGACCGCGCCCGGCCTCGAGAGCGGGCTCCCCGGCTCGTGGGTCCGGGGCTGCAAGGCAGGGCGCGGAGGCCCCACGCGGGACGTGCGCCTGCGCGCGGTGAAGCCGGGCGCCTTCGAGGCGGCCACAGCCCGGTCCCAGGGCGACACCCTCAGGACGGGATCGGAATCGGGGGTTCTGCCCCGCGGTGAGCGAGGAAGGGGCTCCAAGGGGTTCCCACCCTTCACCCCACCCAAACCCTGGGGCGGGGGCTCAGGCTTCGGTCCTGGAGGCCCTTGCGGGCTGGGGTGGGTGGGGTGAGGATGGAGAGCTCTCCTTTGCATCTCCATGGCTGCGCTGCGCCGATCCTCCCTTCATATGCTTATGACTTGCATTTCCTGTTAGGTAAATGGCCCCTTCCTGAATGGGTGGTGGGTTCTGGTGTGGGGTTGGGTGGTTTCTTTATTTTCTCCCTTTCTGGAAAGTGCTGAAGTTAATTTTGGAAGGACTTCCCCCCTGCCCCTCTTTCCTCTCCCTTGGGCTGAGGTGTGACTTTGGGAGAAGCCTTGACTGGCTGCCTACTCTGTGCAGTGTCTCTGCCTCTGGAGACTGCTTTGCTGAGATGGGTTAAACCACCCCCTGGGGAGCAGAAGGAAATAGAAATGCAGATTCAACTTCTAGACTTGGGGTGGGGGTGGAGGTGTTACTAGACGTTGGCCTTGGTTTTTTGTTTTATTTTTATTTTTTTTGTCGTTCCTGGAGCTTGAACTCTGGGCCTGGGCGCTGTCCTTCAGCTCAAGGCTAGTGCTCTACCACTTGAGCCACAGCAGCACTTCAGATTTTCTGAGTGGTTTATTGGAGATAAAGAGCCTCTCACGACTTTCCTGCCCAGGCTGGCTTTGAACCACAAACCTCAGATCTCAGCCTCCTGAGTATTAGGATTACAGGCGTGAGCCAGCAGCACCCAGCTTGTTCTTACTTTTTGTTTTCAAGTACTAAGGATTGAACCCAGGGCTCTCCACCACTTGAGCTACGCCCTCAGCTCTTTTTAAAGGCTACCTTTGGGGGAAGTGGTGCTGTGGCTTCAAGTGGTAGAAAACTAGCCTTCAGCAAAAAGCTCAGTGACAGGACCTATGCTCTGAGTTCCAGCCTCATGACCAACCAAAAAACCACAACTGTGGATTAAGTAATGTGGAACACTGGGCTGGGAATGTGGCTCAGTGGTAGTGTTTGCCTAGCATACTTGAAGCCCTGGGTTTAATTCCTCAGTACAACATAGACAAAAAGGGCCAGAAGGGGCGATGTGGCTCAAGTGGTAGAGTACCAGTCTTGAGCAAAAGAAGCCCAGGGTCAGCACCCAGGCCTTGAGTTCAAGCCCAAGGCCTGGCCCCCAAAAGGCTGCCATTTCCCTTTTTTTTCTTCCATTTTTGGTTCCAGCAGTGGGGCTTGAACTCAGGGCCTTGTGCTCATTTGGCTTTTTTGCTTGAGGCTGCCTCTCTACCCCTTGAACCATGCCTCCAGCTCAAAAAGTTGTGTATTCCAATGATTTTTCTCTTTGTAACTTTTAAAGTCCTTTTATTATTTGTTGGTGGAGATGAGTCTCAACGGACTTTCCTGTCCTGGCTGGCTTTAAACTGCGATCAACGGATCTCAGCTTCCTGAGTTAGGATTACAGGTATGAGCCACCATGCCCAGCTCTCTAGGCCTTTTGTCTATTTTATTTTGGCACTTTAGAAGTAAGGTTCTCCCTTGGCCAGGCTAGTGCTTCACCACCTAAGCCACACCACACATTCTGCCCCTCACCTCAGCTTTGTCTTAGCGTGTCTTGGTTTGCATTTTGCTACATTTAGAATGAATGCATTTTATGAACCTGTTATCATGAATGGAAAGTTTTTTCTTGCATTGCCTTGTGCTTTAACTGTACAGCTTCATCCTGGTGAGTGGCTTTTGGTTTTTCTGGGTGGGGCAGTTGTGCTTTCTGGGGTTCAAAGCCTGGGCGTGGTCCTTTAGCTTTCTTTGCTCCAGGCTAGCACTCTTAACATTTGTACCACACCTCTACTTCTAGCTTTTGGGCGGTTAATTGAAGATAAAGAGTCTCAAGGACTTGCTTGCTCTGGTTGGCTTTTTGAACCTGGGTCCTCAGATCTCAGCCTTCTGAGTAGCTGGGATAATAGGCGTGAGCCAAAGGTGCTCGGCATCCCCTGGGCTTTTGATCAGTAGGAAATGGCAGCTTTAGTTGGCTTCCGCACGGCACACCTCCCAACACCCCCTTCCTGCTACTCAGGTTTGGAAGTTACTCTGTCATAGATGGGGTTGAATTTATCAAATTGAGTTTTTTCAACTGTGTGCCCTTGCGCGCATGTGTGTGTGCCTGTGCGTGTGCCCGTGCACGAGCATGTTACACGTGTGTGCTGGTCTTGGGGCTTGAAATCAGGGCCTCACACTCTGGCTCAAGGTTATCAATCTACCACTTGAGCAACAGTGCCTCTTCCAGCTTTTTGATGATTAGCTGGAGATAAAAAGTCTTAGACTTTGCCCAGGCTGGCTTTAAACCACAACTCTCAGACATCAGCCTCCTGAGTAACCGGGATTACAGGTGTGAGCTGGTACTTGTCTACGTCTACAATGATTAATATCCTTTAATTTGTCTAGTGAAATGAATGGTTTCTAGGTTATTTGCTTTTAAGTACTTAAGGAAGCTGAGATCTGAGATCACAATTAATTCAAAGTCAGCAGGGTAAGAAAGTCCATGAGACTCTGATGACAGGATTACTGGCTGTGCTTGCTTTATTTAGCACCTTTCTTCCAGGTATGTGTGAGTACTTCCTTGAATGGCTGAGTAATGGTCCTACAGGTCACGTCTGATCTTTCCATTTACCCTCGCCTAGACATTTGCATTGTCTGTTTGAATATCTGATTCCTATTTGGGCTTGCATTCATTTGGGCTGGATCATTAGCTATTGTGCTTTATTGGAGAGCCCCAGTGGGCCTCAGGCCTTGAATCACTAAGCCAAATCCCCAGCCCCTATTTTAATTTCTAAGACACAGCTGCTATCCAGGATGGCTCTCCTTGGCCTTTGTGAATAAACCCACCTTGACTTTGGTGTGAGTTTGTAACCTTACTGTTAGATTTGTTTTATGGTAGATTACTTGCCTTACTTGGCTAGCAGGAAGCTTGATCTCTAAACACACACACACACACACACACACACACACACACACACACACACACACACACACACACACACACACACACACACACACACACACACACACACACACACACGCTGTTGCATTCTGTTTGAGGAATCTACCTTCAATTTGTAACTTTGTCCTGAGATGTTTTTAAAACACTGGAGGATTTAGGTACAACTCAGATAAAAGTGAATACTATTAATAATAAGATTAGCCGGGCACTGGTGGCTCACATCTATAATCTTAGTATGCTGGAGACTGAGATCTGAGGATCACAGTTCAAAGCCAGCCTGGGCAGGAAAGTCTATGTATATGTATATATTTACACATATGTATATATTTACATATATATTTATATATATATAATTTGTATAAATGTGTAAATATATATCTATATAGATATATCTTTCCCTTCATAGACTATCTCTTACTTGGTTTCATTTCTGTGAATTGTGCTCCTCTTGTGTGTGTGTTCAAGTCAATTTTCCTCAGCACTACCTTACATCTTCTACGTATGTCTATGTCTTTGTGTGTGCTGATACTGGGCCTCTCATTCATTATTTCTTGGCTTTAACCGCCCAAGATTGGTACTCTACCATGAGCCATCCATCTCTGTGTTGTTGTTGGGGTGGAGTGGCAAGCTTGTTTCTGTTTTTGTTTTAGTTTGGTTTTTGGTTAATTGGGAGACAAGTCTCATATGTCTGCCTGGGCTGGTTTTGAATTGAACCTTCATCCTTGGATCTGTTTCCTGAGTAGCTAGGATCACAAGTGTCATCCACTAGCACCTGGCACATTTTTTCTTTTTTATTGTTTGTTTTTTTGCTGGTTGTGGGGCTTGAACTCTGCCTGGGCACTGTCCCTCAGCTCTTTAGCTCAAGGCTAGCACTCTACCACTTGAGCCACAGCGCCACTTCTGACTTTTTGTGCTTATGTGGTGCTTAGGAATAGAACCCAGGGCCTCATACATGCAAGGCAAGCACTCTACCACTAAGCTACCTTCCCAGCCCTCAATGTTTCTTTTTCACAGGATTGGGGGAGTTTGAATTCAGTCTGATACTAGCTAGGCAGGCACAGCACTGCTGAGCTAGTGCCAGCTTTGTATTTTTGTTTTTTATGTTTGAGTCTCACTCATATAGTCTGAAGGGTTCACCTCCTGTGCCCAGCTAGCTCTTGCGTAAGTAAAACCATAAGGAGGTTTTGGTTGTTAGTCTTATTTTTGTTTTATGTTTATGTGTGTGAGTGCACACAGCACACACATGTGCGTGCACGCTGAGCTATACCTAGGATGTTGGGCATGCTAAGCACAAAGTTTTCCATTGAGTTACAGCTCAGTTCTCCAAGATGTTTTATTAATTTCTGGTTTGGGTTGAGTATATAGTTGCTGCCTGTATTGTCCTTTTGTTATCTTTTGGTGCCAGTGCTTGGGCTGGGGTGCTGTCCCTGAGTGAGCTAACCTCAAGTTGATTTTTTTGTATGGAACAGAATCTAAATTTGAGTCACAGACCTATTTGTCTTATTCCTGAGTTAATTGCACATCAAACTTGCTTTTTATTCCTCTGAGGAAGGTCTCTACATTGTTCTCTATGTTGAGCTGGCTACATTCAAACTTCTGGGCTCAGACATTCCTCCCACTCAACCTTACTTCTTCTGTTCCACTCAGGACAGGCCCCATATTTACACTCTGAGAAACAATATTCGAGTTGATCTGACAGCTGGTTTGGAAGGGAAGTCTTAATCTGTGCAATCAAAAGGAGAATTTCCATCCAAATCATTTCAAGCATTCTTTCCTTTTCCCCCAGTCAGGGGCTTGAACTTAGGGCCTGTGCACTGTCCCTGAACCTCTGTGCTCAAGACTAATGCTCTACCACTTGAGTCACAGTGCCATTTCTGGCTTTTTTTTTTCTTTCTTTCTGTGTATGTGGTACTGAGGAATCCAACCCAGGGCTTCATGAATGCTAGGCAAGCACTCTACCACTAAGCTGCATTCCCAGCCTATCTCAAACTTTTATAATTTAGAATAGTGCACTTAATGCTTACTGTAATCCATATTTAATGCTTAATATACTGAACCTGAACAGCAAAGTTAACTAGGAAAATCACAAGTCTCTTTTTTCCAGGCTTCTTTTTTGCTGAAAGCTAGCACTCTACCACTTCTGGCTTTTTCTATTTATATGGTACTGAGGAATTGAACCCAGAGCTTCATTCAGTGTCTCGATATTCTACTTAATATCTCTCTTTCCTTTCTCTTTTTTTTTTTTTTTGTCGGTCGTGGGGCTTGAACTCTGGTCCTGAGTGCTGTCCCTCAGCTCTTCAGCTCAAGGCGAGCGCTCTACCACTTGAGCTACAGCACCACTTCCGGTTTTCTGGTGGTTTATTGGAGATAGGAGTCTCCTGGTCTTTTCTGCCTGGGCTGGCTTTGAACCGTGATCCTCAGATCTCAGCCTCCTGAGTAGCTAGGATTACAGGTGTGAGCCACCAGCACCCGGCTCTTTTTTTTTTGTCACGGGTTTGAACTCTGGACCTGGGTACTGTCCCTGAGCTCTTCGATTCAAGGCTAGGGTTCTACCACTTGAGCCACTGTGCCACTTCGGTTTTCTGGTGATTTATTGGAGATAGGAGTCTCGTGGGCTTTCCTGCCCAGGCTGGCTTTGAACTATGATCCTCAGATCTCAGCCTTCTTAGTGGCTACGATTATAAGCGTGAGCCACCAGCGCCCAGCTCTTTTTCTTTCTCTGTCTCCGCAGTATTAGGATTTGAACTCAGGACCATGCATTTGCTATGCAGGTATTCTACCACTTGAGTGATGCCCCAAGCCAATCACTTCCAGTTTAGATAGATGCATATGTGTGTGAATGTATAATATATTTTTCTTGAGGTAGGCTCTTATATTTCTCAAGCTGGATACAAACTACTAGACTCCACTCACCCTCTCAAATAGCTGAAAAATATTGTGATAGTTCTAGGGCTTGAACTCAAGTCCTCCGTGCTGTCCCTGAGCTGCTTTTTGCTCAAGGCTAATGCTCTTACACTTGAGCCACAGCACTTCTTCCAAGCTTTTTTGAAAAGCTTATTGAAATGATTGATTCTTTCTTTGCCCTCCCTCCCCTCCCCTCCCTCCCCTCCCTCCCCCTCCCCTTCCCCCCTCCCCTTCCTTCTTTCTCCTTATTTCTCTCTGTTTCTCTCTCTCTCTCTCTCTTCCTTCCTCCTTCCTTCCTTCCTTCCTTCCTTCCTTCCTTCCTTCCTTTCTTTCTTTCTTTCTTCCTTTCTTTCTTTCTTTCTTTCCTTCCTTTCTTCCCTTCCTTCCTTCATCGGTCATAGGCCTGAACTCTGGGCCTGGGCTCTGTCCCTCAGCTCTTCAGCTCAAGGCTAGCACTCTATCCCTAGAGCCACAGCGCCATTTCCTGCTTTTTCTGCTTATGTGGTGCTGAGGAATCAAAGCCAGGGCCTCATGTATTCAAGGCAAGCACTCTACCACTGAGTCACCTTCCCAGCCCCCACAGTTTTCTTAACTAAGCTTTTTTTTTTCTTCCAGAAACTTAAGCTCATTTTTAAGTTTGTCTAACAAAAAATTTTCAGAGCCTGGTGCCAGTGGCTCACACCTTAGCTAAGATCTGAGGATCCCAGTTAAAAGTCAGCTCGTGCAGGAAAGCCTGAGCCTGTTTATCTCGAATTAACCACCAGAAAACAGGAAGTGGTACTGTGGCTCAAGTGATAGAGTGCATGCCTTGAGATGAAGAGCTCAGTGACAGCACCTAAGCCCAGGGTTCAAGCCCCATGACCGGAAAACACAAAGTAGAGATGTGGCTCAAGTGGTAGAACACCAGCTTTGAGCAGGAAAAAAAAAAAAACAACCTAACAAACAAACCAAGAATGTGCTCTAGGGCCTAGTTCAATGTGGATCCTGTGTTCAATACACAGTGGGCATATACACACAAAAAATTCTCTTCAAGCCGGTATTGGTGGCTCATGCCTGTAATTCTAGCTACTTCAGGAGTCTGAGATATGACGATTATGGTTCAGAGCCAGCCCCAGCAGGAAAGCCCATGAGACTTCTATCTCCAATAAACCACCAGAAAATGGAAGTGGTGCTGTGGCTCAAATTGTTTGAGCATTAGCCTTAAGTGGAGAATAATACTTCAGTAATTAAGTGGTTAACTTTTTTCCCTTTAAATTTTAGATTTTGGATTTCTGGAGTTGAGCCAGTGTGCAAGAACAAAAATTACTCTTTGGGAAAAGAAAGTATCGTTGTGGCAACATACCCACAATATCTAGCACATAGTAAAAAAAATGGCTAGACTTGTGAAGAAACAGGGGAAAGCCACCTATATCCACCAAAAGCAGTTAGTAGGAACTGACAGGGAGATATCCCCAGTGCTAGATTCAAAATACAAAGCCACATCTGCAGCTGTTAGGAAAAAGTTTAAGGTCTTGGAAGAAATGAGAGATTTGATGATTGAAGACATAAGAAAAAGCCTTAAAAATGACCTAAGGGAAATGTTAGGTAATGAAGTACCTGATCACAAAAGTTCAAAGAATGCTACTAGCAGGACAGAGTATCAAGTAAAAGCTTTAACTTCACAGAAAAAAGAATTAGTGGAGGAAACAGAAGATGAAAACTCTGAAAGTGATGATGATACAGAAGACTTAACATTTCAAAGAAAGAAAGCTAATGTGTTGGACAGAGCTAAAAAGTACAATCGTGAACAAGGTGAGAAGCTATCACACCATCTCAAAGCCACTGAATGTGTGGAAGAAGTCTTATGTAGTAAGGATAAAGGGCATAGAAATCTCAGCATGTATACAGAAGTCACACCAGGAGGGAATAGGAAGAATGAAAAAGACAAAGTGGTCAAACAGTTGGAAGAAGACAAAAATCTTCAAAAGTTAGGGACTAAGGAGAAAGCGCTAATGGCCTCCGAAGAAGAAATGTTGACCCAGGAGGGCGCTGTGCTTACCCTGGCTGCTGACTTTTCATCTGCAACACTGGACATTAGTAAGCAATGGGCTCGCGTCTTTGACATCCTGAGAGAAAATGACTTTGAGCCCAAACTTGAGTGTAGGGTTGAACTGGCCTTTAAATGTGATGGTGAAATCCAGAGATTTTCAGACCTTCAGACCCTCAGGAAATTTGCCAGCCAGAATTTGTTCGTGAAGGGATTGCTGAAAGATGTACTGCCACAAAATCAAAAAGGGAAAAGAGAGGGGATTCAAGAAAAAATGGTAAGCTCATGAGTAAAATAGTTGGTATAGCTTAGTTTGAAGGTTAAATCTTTTTTTAAAATATTTGTGTATTTGTGATGATCCTGGGACTTGAACTATTTGTGATGATCCTGGGACTTGAACTCAAAGCCTAGGCACTATCCCTGGGCTTTTTAAAAATCAAGGCTGGTACTCTACCACTTGAGCCATGGGGTCCACTTCTGGCTTTGTTTGTGCTTAATTGGAGATAAGAGTTTCATGGACTTTCTTGCCTGGGCTAACCTCACATTGCAATCCTCAGGTCTTAGCCACCTGAATAACTTAGATTATATGCATGAGCCACCAATACCCAGCTAAGTCAATTTTTTAAAGTAAATAATCCTTAAAGTTATATATAACTTTATATATATATATAACTTAAAGTTATAACTCTTTTCTCCAATAACCACCAGAAAACCAGAAGTGGTGCTGTGGCTCAAGTGGTAGAGTACTAGCCTTGAGCTGAAGAGCTCAGGGACATGTCCAGGCCCAAGACCTTCCAAATAGAAATTTAATCCCTATGAGTGACAAAAGAAAAAAAAAGTAAACATGCCTTGTGTGTGCCCATAATCCCAGCTATGTAGGAGGCTTGGGTAGGAGGACTGCAGAATGAGTCTAGCCTAGGCAAAAGTAAGGTCCTACCAGAAAAAAGACCAATAGTAATAAAGGGCCAGGGGAGAGAGGGTTTAAGTATGGCAAGGTCCGAGTTCAAACCCAAAGGGGAATCAAGTAATTAATAATTTTCTAGAATTGACTGCATATTGTTAGATGTTAGCCACATTGAATTTATGAAGGGAAATGGAAGTTTTATTCATGTCAAAGATGAATGATTAAAATAATTTGCATAACAAATAATTTGAATAACTTTCAGGGTAAAACAGACTCAAAGCATGAGGCTGGAGGAACAGCAAGTGATGGCTTGAGCTTCCTGTTTGTCAAAGAGGTGAAAGTTGCTAGGTCAAAGGTGAAGAATGTAGGGACACAAAAGTCTTCACAAACCTCCAGGTTGGAGCAAGAGGAAGGAGAGGAAACCTCTGAGACAGAAGAGGAGGGAGAAGAGATTTCATGGACAGAGGAGGAGGAAGAATCCTCGGAGACAGAAGAGGAAGAAGCCTCAGAGATAGAGGAAGAAGAGTTCGGAGAAGAAACCTCAGGACAGGAGGAAAGAGAAGAGGCCTCAGAAATGGAGGAGGGGGAAGAGACAGAAGAGGCCTCTATATTAAGAGAGGAACAGGGTTCTACCTTTCAGAGTCTTTCTGTGGTAAACACAAAGCTTGGAACTGAGAAAATGGCCAGGGATGGCTTGGAGATTAGTCTTGTTGACTTGGTAATGGATCACCAGATGGAGGAGGAAGAGGAAGTAGGGAAAGTGAAAACTACCTCCTGGCCCAAGAAAAAAGAGAACTTTTATGGACTTAAAGAAATTGCTTTTAGTTATTTGGTTTGGGATGCAGAGAAGAAAAAGTTGGTGAAGTGCCGAGAGGTAAACAAAACCCAGGAAGGAGAGGAAAGAGCTACACCTTGCCTGACCTTATATCTGTCCCCTCCCCCACAGCCACTAGAAGTAAGTAGTGGTGATACTGAACAGCATTCACAGACAGACTTGAGTGCTGCACCAGGAATCCTTTCCTTTCCAAGGGAAACAAGGGAAGAGAGACACAAGACCTTCCAAATAGAACGCCTGGCATCTAGAGACGCCAACTTAATCCAGGAAACAGAAGAAAACTTCAGAAGAAGTGTCATCGGTATGTGTAGGGAGGTACAAGAGAAGGTTGAAAACATAAACAGTGGTCATCCAGATGTCTTGGAAATTAAAAACTCAATAGATGATCTCTATAACCTGTTCGGCTTGTTTGAAACTAAAATACACAATCTAGAAGATGAAGTGGAGGAGTTGTCCAAGAATGCAACGCAAATGGCTAAGCACATAATCAGCAAAGAAAGGGTAAGGGATAGAGAGGACAGATTCAGAAGTTCCAACATCCGGTTGATAGGAATCCCAGAAAAAGATACCCAGGAGAATGAAGCAGAAGACATAATAAAGGAAGTTATTGAAGAAAACTTTCCAGAAATGAAGGATTTCGGTCTTGAGATTGTCAGTGCTAACCGAGTACCGAGTTCAGTTGATGAAAGGAGACCTACTCCTAGGCACATCTTGGTGAAGCTGCAGAATTCCAATGATAAACATAGAATTATAAGGGCTTCCAGAGAGAGGAAAGAAGTAACCTATCGAGGAACAAGAATCCGGTTGACAGCAGACTTGTCTGTGGGTACCTTAGATGCTAGAAGTCAGTGGACCAATATCATTAAAGTTCTGCAAGAGGAAGGCTTTGAACCTAGAATTCGGTATCCAGCCAAATTGGTATTTGATTTTGAGGGTAAGACAAAAGTGTTTTTTGATACTGAAGAATTTAGGAGGTTTATTTCTTCTGTGCCCTCTTTGAAAGAATCATTGGAGGATATACTTTAGTCAATCTATGAGTCCTCTCCTCCCATCAAAACACATCCAAAAAAGTCAACAAATCTGGGAAATGAGACCTCAACATTGTGCCCAGAAGGATGGACAGCTAATAGCTTATTTTGGAGTAAGGGGAGGAAATGTTATTAGCTAGATGTTGGACAAGGTAAATGGTAAATGCTAGCCATTTATAAAATTTGATGGTAAAGATCCTAGCTTACACAGGGATAAGCTTTTCTGTTAAATAAAACTTTGTCATTATGTGACTATGAAAGCTGTTTTTGCTTGCTTATGCCTCATTTGCTTATATTAAAAGTTTCTTAACCTTTTCAAATTGCTTCTGTCATTGTTATTGCTTAGACACATCAAAGGATCAAAACTCTCCCCAAACATGTGACTTTTTATCATCAGTCTGTTAGGGCAAGAAATGGACTGAGTCATATAGCTTTTGCTATAAGGACAATTGATCTCTTCCCTGGCCAAATGTTTTTTTAAAAAGTCCTCTGTACATGGCTGAGGAGGTGGCTCAGTGGTAGAGCGCTTGCCTTGCATGCATGAGGCCCTGTGTTCGATTCCTCAGCACCACATAAGCAAAAAGAAAAAAGCCGGAAGTGGCGCTGTGGCTCAAGTGGTAGAGCGCTAGCCTTGAGCTGAAGAGCTGAGGGACAGCGCCCAGGCCCAGAGTTCAGGCCCCACAACCAACAAAAAAAAGTCCTTTGTCCAGTTTCTCCATCTGTCATTTCTGCTAACTCTGTCCTATCTTCCAATGAGCACCTGCCAAGTAATTACCTGCTTTGGCCTCAAAACACCTGGTTGTGAGTCCCAATTCTAGGCAAGTTCCCTATGTTCAGGTTCTGGTTCCTTAGCTTGCCAGTGTTTCTTTCCTGGTGGGCCTTTTTTTTTTTTTGGTCGGACTGGGTGCTGTCCCTAGGTTCTTCTGCTCAAGGCTAGTGCTCTACCACTTGAGAAACTGCCATTTATGGTTTTTGAGTGGTTAATTGGAAATTGGAGATAGTCGTCTTGTGGGTACTTTTCTGCCCTAGGCTGGCTGGCTTTGAACCTTGATCCTCAGATCTCAGTCTCCTGAGTAGCTAATGATTACGGGCTTGCAACAGCACCTGGCCTGGTGGGTTCTTCATGAAGACTGACAGCTGGTTTTTGCAGTATTAGAACAGTACTGGTGACCTATATGGTTTGAACTCAGGGCCTTTCACTGAACCGATAAGTCATTGAAGCTACACCTGAAGCCTGGCTTGAGTTACTTCGGGACTTGGTCAGACAGGCGCACCTGAAGCAAGTTCTACTTGTTATGCCAAGGTCGCAGGACCCCCACCAAGAAGAACACCCAGAGTCAGACTCTACAGCTGTTTTATTTAAACGGGCTGCAGCTCGGGCCTCGTCCTACACTCCGACACAGCGGAGCCTAGGAGGAGACCCCCGCCTAGGAGGAGAGCCCCGAGCTAAGGATTTGCAGGTCTTATATAGGCACACAATCAACCAGGTGTTTTGATTACCATGTGTTGCTTTGCTAGACAGAAACAAGCAACACGTGGTCACTGCCTTAAACTTTAACCTTTCACTACTCACTGTCAGGCTTTCTGCCATCACAGGCTTGGGTTATCCTATGAGAACCAGAGGTGGTCATGCTGTAGTGTGGGCTAAAATGCTCTTTGGGTCTTGTCCTGGCTGACCTTGAGCAAGCACCTTGAATTGGGGCTTAGTATCCCGCCTCAGCCTCTTAATTACTGGGATTATAGTCTTTTGCTGCCTCACCTAGCAACTTTTGCTTGGAGCTTGAACTCAGGGCCTGAGTGTTGTCCCTGACCTTATTGTTCTACCACTTGCCACAGATCCACTTCTGATTTTTGGTGGTTTATTGGAGATAGTTTCATGGGCTTTCCTGACAGGATAGACTTTGAACTGTGATCTTCAGATCTGTTTCTTGAGTAGCTAGGGTTACAGGCATGAACCACCAGCACCCTGTGCAGTTTTAAGCTAACTCTGAGGCTGGAACCCCGTCTGTTGGCTGTGAAGAATTATTGATGAGTTTATTGAGGTCAGGATATGCTGGTCACATGCCAGTAGCAGGGTGTGGGGTACAGTGGAGCGCAGGTACTTCCATGATAACAGGTTCTCAAGCTTAATGTACTGAAGTGGGGGGTTAGGAATGGAAATATTTACACCTTGAGGGTTCTAAGAAAAGGAAGGCTTAGCTAGTGCTCATGCCTGTAGTCAGCCTCTCAGGAGGCTAAGATCTGAGGATCATGGTTCAAAGCCAGCCCAGGCAGGATGCCCTGCAACTCTATTTCCAAAAAACCACCAGAGAAACAAGTGGCACTGTGGGCTCAAGTGTTAGAGCATTGGCCTTGAGCTGAAGAGCTCAGGGACAGGGTCCAGGCCCAGAGTTCAACCCCTACAGTTTACCAAAAAAATAGAAAGGAAGGCTATTAAAGGGGAGACAGACAGGCTTGGAGAGTGTGGGAGATTAGCAGGGCTGAGGGACAAAGCTGCACTAAGCTGGGAAGAAGGGCCAGTCAGAGGTATGTGGAGGAGGAGTCAGAGGTATGTGGAGGAGGAGAGAGGAACTGAACACTGAAGACCGCCTTCCAACACAAAATCACCACAGAAGCTGGGTGCTGGTGGCTCACACCTGTAATCCTAGCTACTCAGGAGGCTGAGATCTGAGGATCTCAGTTCAAAGCCAGTCCGGGCAGGAAAGTCTATGAAGTTCTTAGCTCCAATAAACCACCAGAAAATGGGAAGTGGTGCTGTAGCTCAAGTGGTAGAGTGCTAGCCTTGAGCTGAAGAGCTGAGGGACAGCGCTCAGGCCCAGAGTTCAGGCCCCATGACTGACCAAAAACAAACAAAATCACTAAGGATCTCTGTGCCAACCTTGAAAAATAAAGCTCAAGGAGTGACCAGGCCCTGAGTTGAATCCCCAGGACTGAGAGGAGGGGAAGGGAATGGGGAGGGGTAGGAGTGGCTTGTATCAGTAATCCTAACTATTCAAGCTGAGATCTAAAGGGTTAGTGTTCAAAGCCAGTATGTACATGTCCAATTAATCAGCAAAAAAGTGGACTAGCAGTGTACTTCAAATGGCAGAGGGCCTCAGTGTTACCAATCTGAAGGAATGCAAGTCATTTGTTCAAGCCCTAGTTTATGAATTTTTGTGTTTTTTTTGGTGGGGAAGGGAGAGAGTTGATATGCTGAACTTTTTCATGTAAAGTGCCTTTTAGACTCTTCAGACCACCTGCCTCCTCCCAATAGTTTACCTGGCAACTCAGCCCCTGCTTCCCAACAGAATTACCCTCCATATTGGAAATGCCATCAAGTTTTCTGACCTGGGCCAGACATGTCGGCACCTCTCCCAACTACAGGCTGTGTGTACCTGACCTTTCCAAGCACAGGGGCAATCCCTACCCCCCCCCCCCCCCCCCCCCGCTTAATCCTGCTCAGTTTTTATGCCTTAAGCATATCCCTAATTTTATTTGGATACATTATTATAATACAGTGTTAATATTTAACCACAAATGCTGTTAAACATCTTTCTTTTATACAATCTTCTTTGAGGGTAGATTTTCGTAGAGTTCATCATTCAATATTTATGGAGCACCTGTTACATAAGCCTGCTCATTTTCCAGATGTCTGCAGCAGGAAAACTGTCCTGTTGGGAGCTGTAGAGCAGGGTTCCTGTTTCCAGACTGTACATGGACCAGGAGAGGTACAGGAAAGGCCACCGCTGTCATCTGCTCTAGCACACCAGAAGTCCACCCCAGGTCATGGGCATTTCCCTCTGGCCCAGGTTGTAGTCAAGGCTGATGAAGGAGAGAAAAACAGCTTCCCATGTCATCAGTGATTAATAGTCAATGCCAAGGGCTAGAGGCTTGGCTCAAGTGATGGCCCATCAACTGTGAGCATGCAATTGGAGCTAGATCTCAAGGCTCTGAGTTCAAGTCCCAGAGAGCAGACAAACAGCTACACACGTTCAGAGCATATTCCCCAGAAATGCTGAATATGCAGGCATGCTGGCACCTTCAACTGTTCCGGTCTGTCCCCTCTGTCCTCAGTCTCCTGGATTTTCAGTCTTTCAAACTAAGCTAAATGAACCTGTTTTCCTTCATAAGTAGCCTTCCTCAGGTATTTTGGTATAGCAACAAGAAATGAACTAATACAGATGTGCGCTGCAAATTCCCGAGTCAAGAGCAGAGAAATGCAGACATTTCGATACAGAAGGTGAAGAGGCAGCGTTTTACTTTACAAATAATAAAGACAGGCCAGTGCCTTGCTAAAAAGAGAAGTGTGGTTGTGACCCAACTGCCTTCACCTCCTGGGGACTGGTCACAAGTACAGAACAGGCCTCATCCCAGACCTGACCTGCTGAATGCTGTGGAGACCCTAGGGCATTTGCACAAAGCACTGGGCTGGGACCTTCCTTAATGGAGGGTTTTGCTCGGGTGTGTTTTGAGGTTGAAAGTCCCTGGAAGCATTCTTTAGCTCATCATTTGCTCTTTTACCTCTGAGCAGCAGCAATGCATGTCAACGAGCCTGCTCCGGGACACTGGTTCTTTTAAATTCCAGTGGTGTAAAGACATTTGTTATGCCATTTCTCAAGACAGTCTTTATGCGTGGCAAACTGGATTTCCAAACTCCCATGGACAGTTTCTTGTGCAGCACCCCTGGGAGGTAGGTTGTGTGATCATTTCTGCTTTTAGAAACTATGAAGCTGACATCCAAGGTGTCTTTGTGACCTATCCAAGGGGAACCAGGCAGCGGGCATTGCAGCTCAAATAAGAACTGCTTTGTGTTTTCAGTGTGAGGCTTACCAACTTCCATGTCTTAACCTTTTAACACAAGGGGAATTTTATTCATTTTCATAAAAGACTTTCAAGAACACTTTCACACGCTGGGTGCTGGTGGCTCACACCTGTAATTTTACTTGAGGCTGGCATATCAGGTCCGCAATTTGAAGCCAGCCCAGGCAAGAAAAGTCTGTGAAACTCTTTGTTTCCAATTAGCCACCGAAAAGCTGGAAGTGGCTCAAGTGGTAGAACACCAGCCTTGAGCAAAAAAGGTAAGGGACAGCACCCAGCTTTAAGTGAGAGCCCCAATATCAGGAGAAAAAGGAGAGAAAAACCACATTTCTAGATTGCCATTAGCGAGTTATGAATATAAGCCATGCGTGTGTGAGCCTTAGCAACTATAGAATCTTACGAAAGAGTTGTCCAGTAGAGACATCTGTCAGCCTAGGAGGGCCTTGGCCAGCTCCAGTGCAGCCCAGCAGCTTGGAAGTCAGGAGCCTGGGACACATCAGAGTAGACACCTGCCCATACAGATACAGTACCATGGAGGGAAGGCAGAGGCTTCTTGAAGCCAAGAACTTTAGGAGAAAGCTCCCTCCAAATCATTTCGTTCACACGTGAAGAATAGCTGCAGTGATCAAATGCCGCCAAGATACATGTGCCGTTTGTCATGGGACTGGGTTTCCTGATCAATGCCAATACCCATGGAGTGAAGCAGAGCCAATGGATGGCTCAGAAGTGTTCAAGATTATGTCTGGCATTGACTTCAATACCTTCTTTCTACCGTGTCTGGATTGAAGATGTTTGTGTCAACTCCATCTAAACCAACTCCCCAAGAAGGACTTGGTCATTTCACCTGTCTTTGTGGTGTTTTATTTCCCTAGAGATTTCTTGACAATGATTGCCAGGGTGGCAACGTAAGTCCTCCCCGAATCCTCTCCAGACGTGCATATTCAATGGGACCTATGTGTATACTCTTGATTAAAAATAAAAAGACAGCGCACCTTAAAACTCCGTGTAAAAAGTATTGCTTATCTACTGTGCGCAGATGCGTGTGCTCCTTTCTGCCGGCTGGCTCCACAGCGCTGCAGGGGTAAGCGTCACGAAGAATTCCAGGCTGAGGATGTTTAGGAGTTTGGATGGCACCAGTGACCCAGTGCTCTCTCTCCTACCTTGGACCCTTTCCTGGAACCCATGTGGTTTGGGAACAAGGCCTAAGGCAACAACTACAAGCATCCTAAGGAGCAGAATTACATGACAGGAATGTATGTGCATATTTGACATAGTTTCTTCTGGTGAGGGGCTGCCCTGTGGTTATGACCCCTGCCCTCTCCAAGGCTGAAGGAGAGTCCAGAAAAGGAGACTTTTGTTTCTGGGTGCCAGTTCTTCTGTAGCTCCTACAGCCCCAGGGACCTGCCCCGTTCCGAGTGGGCCTGCAGAAGCTCAGCAATCTCCACATGGGCGGATGAGGTGGGTGATTTCATAGTGATGGACAAAGCTGTGTGGCCAGCCTGCAGAGGAGAAAGCAAAGGAGGAAGAAATCTCATTCTATGTGCCTTCTACCCCAAAGAGAAGAGAATGAGGGGGCATATCAGGGATAGGGGAGTATATTTCAAACATCTAGAGACCCCCAAGAACGGAGGTGATTAAAATGGCATCTGGATAATGAGATGAGGATCAGCTGGGTGCTGGTGGCTTACACCTGTAATTCTAGCTTCTCAGGAGGCTGAGATCTGAGGATGTGGTTTGAAACTAGCCTGGACAGAAAAGTCTGCAACAAGGACAGCTTCTAGGACCAGAGTTCAAGCCCCAGGACCAACAAAAAAAAAAAAAAAAAGAAGAAGAAGAAGAAAGAAGGAGGAGGAGTAGGAGGAGGAAGAGGAGGAAGAGAGGAGAAGGAGAAGGAGAGGAGAAGGAGGAGGAAAAGGAGAAGGAGAAGGAGAAGGAAATAGCACTCCTGGGTGTAGATAGGTGTGAATTCCATGTGGGTACCAGTCTCTTAGAGTGGGCAAATCCTGCATCTAGAATTGTGAAAGCTAAACACATTTCAAAACAAAACAAAACACTTTTTTTTGGTAATTTACTGGGACATAAAATCTGACCTGAGGCTACTTAAGATCATGACATGATTTCTTTTTATTTTTCGTTTAGCTGTATTTGTAGGAAGGGGTTTGCTGGGCAGGGAGGCACCTTGGCCCTACTGCTGCCCTCTACTCTATGTGTGCAGAATTACTTCCTGAAATGCGACATTTTCTTTTTTTTTGGGGGGGGGGGCGGGGGGTCCGGTCATGGGGCCTGATCTGGGCCTGGGCGCTGTCCCTCAGCTTTTCACCTCAAGGCTAGTGCTCTACCACTTGAGCCACAGAGCCACTTCCGGCTTTTTTCTTTTATCTTTTTTTTGTTTTTTTGTTTTTTTTGTCAGTTGTGGGGACTGAACTCTGGGCCTGGGCACTGTTCCTCAGCTCTTCAGCTCAAGGTTAGCACTCTACCACTTGAGCCACAGCGCCACTTCTGGCTTTTTCTGCTTATGTGGTGCTGAAGAATCAAACCCAGGGCCTCATGCATGCAAGGCAAGCACTGTACCACTAAGCCACCTTCCCAGCCCTGCGACAACATTTTCATAGGAGCAGGTAGGACATGTGAACCCCTAGCTTCAAACTCTTTCAGGCTTTTTCCTTGAAATCAGTGTAGAACCTCATTGTCATAGCTGCAGTACAGGGCAAAAAGCTGAGGAAGAGGAGGGGAGGATCAGGGAGGTCACTGGTAAGGGGAAAAAGGGACCAGAATTGGGGGACAGGAAGGAAGTAGAATTTCAGGGGGGACCCTGAAGATGGCACATGGGCTTCACTAAACATAAAGTTCCTTCTCGCTAAACTCCTCTGATTCTCTGGACCTTTCTTTTCTTTTTCTTTTCTCTCTTCTCCATTTTTTCAAAGGCAGGGTCTCACTGTATATTCCAAGCTGGCTTTGAATTACCTGTGTAGTCTTCCCTGGATCTTTCTCCTCCCACCCTTTCCACCTTGCAATTGGTGTGCTTATTGGATAGATTAAAGTCTCCCTCTCTCCCCCCACCCCCCCTCCTCCTCCCACACCTAGCCCCAGCCTGCTCAGGCTGCAGTTCAGATTCTGCGCCCAGGCCTCAGATTGCTCCACATTCAACCATCTATGTTGGAGAATGGGAACAATCGAATCCTAAAGAGAACTTCCCCAGACGGGTCAAGGGTTGCAACAAAGCAACCAGACATGCTGCTAGGCACCGTGTTGGGAGGAGGGGCTTGGACTATTTAAGCCTGTGTTCTTTGCCCTGTGATGGTCAGATGGGCCTTGTCAGCCTGGCGACTCTCCATAAACGCCATGTGCTTACTGTGAACATGAGAAAGAGCCTCAGGGCCAGTCCCAGAAGACATGCATACTCTCACAGAGTGCATCTGGAGATAACAGCCTCTATCTGCACACACAGGGAGCAGGAGAAGCAAGACCACCCAGGAAGGACAAGTGTCCCCCCTCAAATGCCTGTTAGGAAGGAGCCCATGCTGTGAGCAGCAGTGAACCAGGCATGGTAAACCTGCCCAGAAACGCTGTGGGCTAGAGCTGGACCTGAAGAGGTGGAATGAGAGGTTGGCGTGTGTGTGTGTGTGTGTGTGTGTGTGTGTGTGCATATGTACGTACACACACACACACACACACACACACACACACACACACACACACACACACACACACACACACACACACACACACACTGGGATGTAGGTGTCTTTCCATTTGATAAGAATTCATCACAAACCCACTATAGATCAGGCAGAGGTGAGCTAGGCATAATCTGCCTTCTGAAGTTTCCAATTTGAAGATGCTTTGAAGCAGCTGTCCAGAATGCCCTTTTCCCAGGCAAAATCTCAAGGCCAATTTTCAGGCCTCAGTGACATCCCTGTCTCTGTCCCATTGCAGGTCCCCAAAGATAGGGTAATGATTTTTCTGAATCGTCTTTGAAACCTAGCCAAAGGACCTGGAGTTTATGTTGAACTTAAATGGAAAGAGGAAGCAATTTTTGGACATGAACTCTGTTGCAGTCATCCAAGGCAATTCTGTGCTCACACAAGTCACCTCGGGGTCATGTGGCTGTGAACCTTAGTCACGTGTGACCCAGCAAGCAGCGTGTAAGTGGGCCCTGGGTGGGATCACTTTGCCGTGAGCATGCTCTGTGCACTGCTGGCATCATGCTACCCACCTTTCCTAATAATGCATCGTCTAGGCCTGGTTCCTGTCTTGTGTCTTCCTGGCCCTTCCTTTAGTTGAGAGCCTTACCTGCAGCTAGCCTGTGCCTCTGTGCTGCCCTGCCTTCCTCAGCCAGCACTAGACAACCGGCTCTCAGCTCACTTGGAGTTCAGTCCTCATTTTGAACTGGCTTCTCAACTAGGGCACTATTGGTATTTTAGATCAAAGAATACTTATTGTTCCTGTGCACTGTAGATGTTAGGCAGCATCTCTGGTTTCTACCCAGGAGTGACTGTCAAGAGCATCCTCTCCTTCAGTTATGACAAATAAAATGTCCCTAGGCTGGGGGATCATGTCTTAGGCTGGTGGATCATGCCCATAATTCTTGCTACTCAGGAGGCTGAGATCTGTAGATCATATTTCAAAGTCAGCCCAGGCAGAAAAGACCATGGGACTCTGATCTCCAATTAACCACCAAAAACCTGAAGGTAGAGGTGTGGCTCACATTGTACAGCATCATCTTCATCCTCATCAGCCAAGCAAGAGTACAAGGCTTTGAGTTCAAGTCCCAGTACCAGCACATACAAATAAGATAAAATTTAATTCTTTTGGTTGATGATGGGGCTTGAACTCTGGGCCTGGGTGCTGTCCCTCAGCTTTTCAGATCAAGGTGATCACTCTACCACTTGAGCCACAACGCCACTTCCGGCTTTTTTCTTTTTGCTTATGTGGTGCTGGGGAATCGAACCCAGGGCCTCAGGCATGCAAGGCAAGCGCTCTACCACTGAGCCACCTTCCCAGCCCGACTATGAGATTTTCATCTCCAACTAACCACTGGAAAACCTGAAGTGGAGCTGTGGCTCAAAGTGGTAGAGCATTAGCCTTGACTGC
The DNA here is from genome assembly GCF_019054845.1 of Dipodomys spectabilis. Taxonomy (NCBI): domain Eukaryota; kingdom Metazoa; phylum Chordata; class Mammalia; order Rodentia; family Heteromyidae; genus Dipodomys; species Dipodomys spectabilis. The sequence goes on along the minus strand of NW_024870679.1, from coordinate 40,255,095 downwards.
AAAAGCTCAGAGGTAGGGCTGGGAAGGTGGCTCAGTGGTAGAGCGCTTGCCTTGCATGCCTGAGGCCCTGAGTTTGATTCCCCAGCACCACATAAGCAAAAAGAAAAAAGCCAGAAGTGGCGCTGTGGCTCAAGTGGTAGAGTGCTAGCCTTGAGCTGAAGAGCTGAGGGACAGCGCCTAGGCCCAGAGTTCAGGCCCCACGACCGGACCCCCCCCAAAAAAAAGCTCAGAGATAGCACCCAAGTTCTGAGTTCAAGACCCAGGACCAAACACACACACACACACACACACACACACACACACACACACACACACACACACACACACACACACACACACACACACACACACACACACACACCAAAAAGTTCTAAGTGTGGGCTTAGGAGTTTGATGAAGCTGGGTTCCATACACTGATGTGGTCTTAGATATGAATCTTAACCATCAGTGACTGTTTCCTCCAGAAAATGGCAGTAGTAATAAAACAAACACCAGTTGTACTGGTGTTTAAAGGATTTGGTCAATGTAGCTGGCATTTGACTGTATTCTCAAAATATGCTAGATATGGGCCTGGGAAGGTGGCTCAGTGGTAGAGTGCTTGCCTTGAATGCATGAAGCCCTGGGTTCGATTCCTCAGCACCACATAAGAAGAAAAAGCTGGAAGTGGTGCTGTGGCTCAAGTGGTAGAGCGCTAGCCTTGAGCTGAAGAGCTGAGGGACAATGCCCAGGCCTAGAGATCAAGCCCCACAACCAACAAAAAAAAAAGAACTAGTTATCATCATCATCATCATCATCACCACCATCACCATCATCAACATTAGAATTATCAGCACCATTATCATCACAACCATCACTATCATCATTATCTTCATCTCCATCACCACCATCACCTTTACCATCAAATCATCACCATCATCATAATAGTCATCACATTATCATCATTACCAGCACCAGCATCACCACCATCATTATCTCGTTACCATCAGTGCCATCTCCATTATTACCATTGTTATCACCATCATCAGCAGGATCATCAACACTATCATCATCATCACCATCATCTTATAAAAATGCTTATTTAAGAGGCATGTGTTGGGGCTGGGAAGGTGGCTCAGTGGTAGAGTGCTTGCATCACATGCATGAGGCCCTGGGTTCGATTCCTCAGCACCATGTAAGCAGAAAAAGCTGGAAGTGGTGTTGTGGCTTAAGTGGTAGAGAGCTATCCTTGAGCTGAAGAGCTGAGGGACAGCACCCAGAGTTCAAGACCCACAATGGACCAAAAAAAAAAAAAAAGAGGCATGTATCTAGCAATATAACTTTAAGAGGCTGCTTTAAGTGGGATAAGCCATCAAGTGGCTCTTTAATCAGTTCAATAATCTGAAAGAATTCTGTACAGTTTTCTCCTTATTTTGGCTGCCCAGATTCTATACTGAGTTTCCCCTCAGAACTGCTACTTCATGCTGTTTTTGCTATGACGAGGTCAGACTCAGGGCCAAGCCAGTCCTAGCCACATTTTCTCTGGGTTTGTGTTATAAAAAGTTAGGGTAGTAGATTTCTCAGCTCTAATGCTCTAAGTGTTTTTACCACATATCACCCCCAATTGAATCCTACAATAGCCTTATGAAGTTGGTTTTTACTTCTTCAGCTATGTAGTTTCTTAAATTCCACAGGACACTTTTGACAACCAGAAGTTAAGCACCTACTTGTTAACTATAACTCTCACCTTGTCAGTTAGGCTGCTGTTGCAGGTTGGGTGTGCTAGCAGCAGTCTCACCAGGTCGGCATTACCGTGGTGACAGGCCACCATGAGGGCTGAGGATCCATCGTGGTCCTGCAGGTTGACATCTGCCTGACAGCTCAGGAGTGCTTGGACCATATCCTCCCGGTCATGGCTGACTCCCAACATCAGAGCAGTCTGGCCTCCCTACACAAAGGGCCACAGGGATTTGGTAAGGTTACTTGCAGCAAAGGATGTACAAGCACATCATTCTAGCAAACTTCTATTCTATCAAGACCCCAGTCAAATACTCTCTCTAAAGCTGTCTCTGAAGTCCAGGCATGGAATCTATCTTGTGACATTTAGTACTGGTATCGCAGCTCGTTAATCTTCCTGTTTCTCAGGAGCTGTGAAATACTGATCTTTTGACCCCAATGCCTAGCACCAAGTACATGTGCATAAATGTTGAGGAAGACAAAGATGGAGGGTTCAGAACCATGCCTTCCTACTGCTCGCCCAGGACAGCTTTTCCTAGCAAGCTTTGGTCTGTTCAGCCTCTGGTATGTTTCATTTAATGATATCTAGGACCCTTTGTGTCCTTATGGCCACTGACACTAATCTTTTATATGCTTGTGATTACAGGTGGATATACCACTGGATTAGAATCAGGAACCAAGTGTAAGTTCTAGTTCTGCTGGTTACCAATCAGTGGCCCTGATCACATCATTTGCCTTCCCTGAAGGCAAATTGCTTAAAAATCAATGTAAGGCTGGGAATGTGGCTTAGTGGTAGAGTGCTTGCCTAGCATGCATGAAGCCCTGGGTTCGATTCCTCAGTACTACATAAACAAAAAAAACCAGAAGTGGCACTGTGGCTCAAGTGATAGAGTGCTACCCTTGAGCCAAAAAGAAGCTCATGGACAGTGCCCAGGCCCTGAGTTCAAGCCCCATGACTAGCAAATATATATATACATATATATATATATATATATGTACATATATATATATATGTATGTATAATTGCCAAACATCAGTGGCTCATGCCTGTAATCCTAGCTATTCAGGAGACTGAGACCTAAGGATTGAGGTTCAAAGCCAGCTCAGGCAGTAAAGTCCACAAGACTTTCTTCAATTAACCACCACCACCACCACCAATAACAACAACAAAACCAGAAGTGAAGTTGTGCCTCAAGTGGTTGAGCGCTAGCCTTGAGTACAAAAGCTCGCGGACAGATTCCAGGCCTCAAGGTCCAGGATCAGCACACAGAAATATAGGACTTATAGAGAAGGTGAACGAGGATGAATATGGTTGAGGTAGTTTATATACATGCATGAAAACAGAACAGTGGAGTTGGAGGCATGGCTAGGTGGTAGAGCGCCAGCCAATGAGTGAAAGCGTCAGGTACCAAGTTCAATTCCGGCTTTTGGACAAAGAAGAAAACAGAAGAGGGAAGTTTGTTGAAAATGCATTAAGAAAGGAAGAGTGGGATAAGAGAGAGTGACCGGGGTGGGGGGGTTGGGGGGGGAAAGGGGAAGGGGGAGGGGGGAGGGGGAGGGGTAAGGTTGATCGGGATACATTGTGCACATGTATGGAAATGCCACAATGAAACTTCTCTTATATAACTAATATATGCTAATCAAGATACATTTAAAAACCTATGTACCTTATAAGACTTTTGTGGGGATCAAATGAAGGGGAAATGTGTAAATACAATCCTGTTTGGAGATAATTTTTCTGACTACAAAGTGACTATTATTTCTTATTTTTCATAGTTTTCTGATAGTATATAGTATATATATATAGTATATAGTATATATATACTATATATATATATATAGTCCTAAGTTTTTCCAATAGTTTTCTCATATGACTCCATCATATTTTACCCTTAGTCCTCTTGGGCTCCAGGCAAGTCTCTCTGATGTGATACCAGACTTCATGAGGTTATAAGTATATGCTTTCTCTTCTTTCAGATCCCCAAGACTCTAAAAAGGTGTCTTGTATGAAAAAGAACACTAAGGCCACGGCTGTCTGTGTGCTGGCTGGCTAAAACTCCCAACTGAATCGTTTCTGGACCACATTTTCCTGCCCAGAAATCTAGGTCTTAGAGAAAAGAAAGAAGGTTTAGAATCAGAAAAATCCTGGCTCTGCTGCTTGGTGCCTATGTGTATGTGTACAAGTGTCCCAGAATAATCAATGGTATTATCAGCTTCTTGGACTTGTGGTAAGACCTAAGTGTTGTGTTTCAAGTATCAGCAACTGTTAGTTGTCATCATCGATAGCAGGGTTATGACAGGTGTTCCGCTCATAAGCATGTCTTGGGTCTCTATTTCTCTGGAATCTAGATGAACCTTTCCAGAAATGTTAGGACATGTGGGTCCACTCAGTCACTGGATTGCCTGTGCCTCAAGGCCACGGCCCTGCTCCTGAGGACATGACATGATTTCTGTGCCCAGACCAATGTCACTGACACTAGTTTGTAGGGAAGTAAGAGAGATGGGTGTTTTTTTATTTGTTTTTTTCAGTTGGTTGTGGGTCTTGAACTCTGGGCCTTGGCGCTGCCCCTCAGCTTTTCAGCTTAAGGCTAGTGCTCTACCACTTGAGTCATAGTGCCACTTCTGGCTTTTTCTGCTTATGTGGTGCTGAGGAATTGAACCCAAGGCCTCATGCATGCAAGGCAAGCGCTCTACCACTGCGCCACTTTCTCAGCCAAATGGGTATGTGTTGAGATGTGGTTTTATTTGAATGACTAAGGAGACACACAAAGCACACTGATTAGTCACCAGAGTGCTGATGGCTCTTGGGCAACTCCCTACACTAAGGTGGGCCTAGGGAAATGGGGGGGGGGGTCCTCATATTCCTGCAGCTGATCAACAACAGCTGCTATCTGCCTGGGCTCTCCATGTTTTCTCTATCAGCTTGATGGACATACTCATGACCTTTTTTTCCTTTGTTTTCTTAATGCTCAAAGACAGAATGATTGCAGGTGAGAACTTCTTTAAAGAACTGGGTTTCTGGGCTGGGAAGGTGGCTCAGTGGAAGAGCGCTTGCCTTGCATGCTTGAGGCCCTGGGTTCGATTCCTCAGCACCACATAAGCAAAAAGAAAAAAGCCGGAAGTGGCTCTGTGGCTCAAGTGGTAGAGTGCTAGCCTTGAGCTGAAGAGCTGAGGGACAGCGCCCAGGTCCAGAGTTCAGGCCCCACAACCGGACCAAAAAAAAAAAGAACTGGGTTTCCTTAGAGTACCTTGCCTGGGTCAAAGTCAAGGATCACCCACGGGGGCTCAGAACTTACTTTGTGTGGGCTTTCTCAAAAGCTTGACTATGTTTGGGAAGATTTGGTTGGTAAAGTTAAGTCCAGTAAAAATGTGCCCAGTTTCAGACTGGGGCATAAATGAACAGTTCACTGGCCCCCATCCAAGGAATCTTTAAAGATGAAATACTCAGGCCTTGGATAAGTCTCATCTGAAGACCTCAGCAATCTGGAATAGAAACCTCTCTGTGCATCTGGCATAGAATTTCTTACTCATTGCAGAAAAATACTAGGGACACCTTCTATTTATCAAAGAAGAGAGAGATGGCATTCACACCACCTACCTGAGTAGCTTGGATATTCACATTTCCTTCTCTTAAGAGCTTCCAGACAACAGCCATGTCTTCATCCGTCTCTGCAGAAGCCAAGGGAGTGATCATCACTGCAGTATAGCCAGCTTTGTTCTGATGGTCCACATTGCAGACACCTGCATGTGAAGCAATGGATGCTGGGCAACTCGCAAGGCCAGCAACCAGACTCTGCTTATGCTTCAACAGGACAATGGGCCGCAGATCAAAGGCCACAGACAGGAGCATCCTTTCCTTAGGGAGTTGGATCACTTCTTCCCCCTTTCTTTCCTTCCTTTCTTCCTTCTTTTTTTTTTTTGGCCAGTCCTGGGGCTTAAACTCAGGGCCTGGGCACTGTCCCTGAACTTTTTTGCTTAAGGCTTCTGCTCTACCACTAGAACCACAGCTCCAATTCTGGCTTTTGTTGTTTTTGGTGGCTAAGCGGAGATAAGAGGCTCATGGACTTTCATTACTGGGCTGGATTTGAACTGCAATTCTCAGATCTCAGCCTCCTGAGTAGCTGAGATTATAGGCATGGACCACTGGCACCCAATTTTCTTTTTCTTTTTTTCTTTCTTTCTCTCTTTCTTTCTCTCTCTCTCTTTCCTTCCTCCTCCCCTCTCTCTCTCATACCATTTTTGGGGCTTGAACTCAGGGCCTAGGTGCTTTCTTTTAGCTTTTCCACTTAAAACTGGTGCTCTACTACTAGAACCTTAGCTCCACCACTGGCTTTTTGGTAGTTAATTGGAAATAAAAGTCTCATGGAGCTGGATGCCAGTGGCATATGCCAGTAATCCTAGCTACTCAGGAGGCTGAGACCTGAGGATCTTCCTGTGAAGCCAACCAAGGCAGAAAAGTCCCCATGAGACTATTTCCAATAAATCACTTAGAGACAGCCAGAAGTGGTGCTGTGGCTCAAGTGATAGAGCGCTAGCCTTGAGCACAAAGAGGTTCAGGGACAGCGCCCAGGTCCTGAGTTCAAGCTCCAGAACCAGGAGAAAAAAAAAAAAAAGGTCTCACGGACTTTCCTGCCTGGTCTGGCTTTGAACCAGGAACCTCAGATCTCAGCCTCTTGAGTAGCTAGGAATACAGGTGTGAGCCATAGGCACCCATCTCTCTCTTTTTTTTTTAAAGTAGCCCTTGAGAGAGGGATGCAGACTCTAGTGAACCACCTCTGACCTGTGTCCAGCAGCAGCTTCACTATAGCGAAGTTGGAGTGCGACACGCTGTAATGAAGGGCCGTGTTCCCGTTGCGATCAGCCAAGTTGACCAGCAGTTTCAGGAGATGTGGGGAGTGAGGCTGGATCCCAAGGAGGTAGGCAGCCACCACAGCAGGGCTAGATGACTTCCGGCTGGACACACGGAACCACTCCTGACTGATGGTGTTCAAGCTTTGCCTCTGAAACCCCCGAATATTCCGTTTCCAAGAGGTTCCCTGCCCTGGGCTGCCCTAGCTGGGGCTTGCACCTCACACCAGGACAGATCTGATTTTTATGTTTCTGCTTTTGTCCCTCCCCAGCCCTGGAGCTCTCTGTGTGATTTATCTGGGGACATGGAAAGGGTGGGAATAAGCAACATACTTCGTACCTGTGGTTACAAGGGAGAAAGGAGCACTAGGCTGGCAATGCCATAGCCAGGAGCAGAACATCACTTTGCCAGATGATAAATCATTATAAGCTTGCATCTTGTATGTACCCCATATCCTATATGTATGAGACCTCTCTCACAGACACAGCCAACCTGTATTGATCTGCTCTAGACACTAATAGAACCCTTGTCTGTTTTTAACTGGGTTTAGCTGAAAACCTGTATCTGCAGCAATAGGAAAGAAACTAAGACCACAGCACACCAGCTTATGCAAGAGTAAAAGCCACATAGGTATGTGTGCCCTACTTCCAGTCTTAAGCTTTGTTAGACTCTTCAGAGTAAAAGATCTAACAGCCTAATCGTAGAACCCAGGACCCTGATATCTGTAGGATTTGTCTCTTTTTGAATTATTTGTGAGAAGTGTGCCAGTACTGGTCATTTTGGTGTATGATGTGATCCAAGTGTAACAAATGATATGTGTTTAAAGATGAGGCTTTTAGGACTGGGAATGTGGCTCAGTGGTAGAGTGCTTGCCTCGCATGCATGAGGCCCTGAGTTCGATTCCTTAGCACCACATAAAAAAAAAAAAGCCAGAAGTGGAACTGTGGCTCAAGTGGTCAGTGCTAGCCTTGAGCTGAAGAACAGCACCCAGGCCTAGAGTTCAAGCCCCATTAAAAAAAAAAAAAAAAAAAAAAAAAGCTAAGGGACAGTGCCCAGGCCCTCAGTTCAAGCCTAGTTCCAGCACACACAAAAAAGATGACACATTTATGACACATTTAGATTATTTACCTTAAAAAGCTATGGCTTAGCCAGGTACTGGTGGCCCATGTCTGCAACCCTTGCCATTCAGGAGGCTGAGATCTGAGGATTGCAGTTCAAAGCCAGTCCGGGAAGAAAAGTCTTGCTGAAACTCTTATCTCCAATTAACCACTCAAAAATTGGCAGTGGAGCTGTGGCTCAAAGTGGTAGAATGCTAGCCTTGAGCAAAAGAATTAAGAGACAGTGCCCAAGGCCTAAGTTCAAGCCCCACAACCAACAACAACAACCAAAAAAGAAGACGAAAGGCATAGATAGCATGATCATGAGTTCAGGGCCAGCCTGCATTCCATAGTTAAGATTGTTTCAAAAAAAGAAAAGGGTGCTGGTGGCTCATGCCTGTAATCCTAGTTACTCAGGAGGTTAAGATCTGAGGATCACAGTCCAGAGCCAGCCTGGGCAGGCTCTTTTCTCCAAATAACCACCAGAAAACTGGAAGTGGCGCTGTGGCTCAAGTGGTAGAATGCTAGCCTTGAGCTGAAGAGCTGAGGGACAGAAAAGAAAGAAAAGAAAAGAAGAGAAGAGAAAAATGGGGGGTGGGAATGTGGCTGAGTGGAATGGTAGAGCACTTGTCTAACATAAGCCTCAGACCCTGGGTTTGATTGCAAACACTCCAGAAAGGGTATATGACTTCCAAAGCCACACAGCTCTGCCAGGGCTTCCACCTGGTCACATGGACTTAAGAGACTCCAAATCCAGTGCTCTTTCCACAACGAGCATGAAATCATTTATAATAACCACTCCAGGTAGCTTCTTTGGTCTGGGTAAATAACCTTGACATATCATCTTAGTGAACTACACAAATGACAGCCCCTCTGCGACCTTGGCCGCCTTCTCATGTACATTGTTCTCTCTCCTTGTTGAGTGCAGTCCTTCACCTAAGGTGGCAGTGTTTGGGGTGGTGACAGAATTCCCGGGGGACTCCTCAGCTAGTGTGGGCACTCCTATGCCTGCCACCGTCACTCTACCAGAGGTCTCTATAGGACAAGAAAAATGAGAATACCAAGAGCTGGTTGGGGGTGGTCCCAGTTTCTGGCAGATGTTGGCTCAATGTTCGACATGCATTAAGAAACTCTTCTGAGGGCTTACATCTAAAAGACAGAAAAACACAAGAGAGAATCACATCTCTGTAAAATGGACAAAATAACTCACTTCCCAGTAGCTCCTATACACAGACTAGATAGACTACCCCCTCCCCAGGGTCAGGAAGATTCCTCAGTAACAGAGGAGGGGGGATTGCTCACAGTTCCCTGGTCTCCTGAACTCTTCTGAAGAGCAAGTTCTCTCTTGCTGTCCCCTCTGCCAGTGACTGGAGCAGATGAACCAAGCACTCTCAGCCAAGAACCCAACAGAGGCCCCGACGCTCTCTCTGCCTTCTTGACTCTGGGTGCCTAGGTAACTAGAAAAATCCAAAGAACTCAACCTATACCAACAAATATCTGCAGGTTAACTGGGTGTTGGTGGCTCATACCTATAATCTGAGCTACTCAGAAGGGTTGAGATCTGAGGGTCAACATTCGAAGTCAGCCTGGGCAGAAAAGTCCATGAGACTCTTACCACAAAATTAGAAGAAGAGCTCTGGTTCAAAGTGGTAGAGCACTAGCTTTGAGGGTAAAAGCTCTGAGACAGCGACCAGGCCCTGAGTTCAAGCCCCACAACTACCCCCACCACCAACAAAATTCTTCGGGTTATTTACTCCTCCATGAAGGATCCCCTAAGTACTAATAGAACCCATCAAATGGGAAGCCTTGAGGCCAGGAGTCATGGGGCAAACACTCTTCCAGGTCCCCTTGAAGGCAGATGTTCAGCATCCAGAGGCCTCAGTAAGACTTAAATGACACTTGCTAATCACAGTCTGATCATGGACCTGCTTGACAGCTTGTGCACACGCCTGCTTGCCCCTCTTCCAGCCTAGCCCCCCAGATGGTGATGATGATGACAGTGGCCCTGACCACCTATGTCTACTTCTTTAGAGAGCCTACCCCCCCGGCAGACATGGTACCAAGCATACTACTGTTTGTTCTTACACCAACTTGAAATCAAAGCTGACAGGTTGCTACTGTCCACATTTTTCAGATGAGGAGCCTGAAGCAACATCAGCTTAAGGACTTGGTCAATGGAAGCATGTCCAACTGAAAAGGCAGTACTCTTTGTCATGTGTATGACTACCTATCACTTTAAAAGATGATGGCAGTGCGGCCAACTGAGGGGAGACAAGTTTCAGTCAGAAGATCCTGGGTCCTCTCTTTGCGGCTGCTGCTCTCTGCCTGCATCTACATCAGTGAAGTAGGGGGCAACAGTCATTGTTTCTTTGCAGGATTGTTAAAAAGATAATATAAATAATACTTTTGCAGCTATGCATGTAGTACATGCCTGTAATTCCAAATTCCAGCACTCAGAAGGTTGAGGAAGAATATCATTAGTTTGAGATCAGCTTCAGCTATATAGGGTCAGAGAGAGACTAGAAGGAAGGAAGAAGGACAGAGAGCGAAGTAAGGAAGGAGGGAGGGGGGAAAGAAAAGGAAGAAGGGAAGGAAGGAAAGAGGGAGAGAAAAAGCAAGCAAGCAAAAGGAAGAGGAACAGAGGGAAAGGAAGGGGAAGGGAGGAAGAAAGAGTCAATATTTAGAAAGTGCCTCACATTTCCAGTACTTTGTAAATACTGAGTTTATAAACAGAACTCTGGGCATGACTGTATTCCATTTAGCTTAACTATTCAGCATAGAACAGAAACTCACTGCTGAATGGAAACAAAACGAAGGACAACAGGACCAAGCAATTGGATAGAAGGATGACAATACATCTTTGCCCCTCGGCAGAAGAACAGGAGCCCACTGTATCCATCTGACTCACCTCTCAGTCTTGGGATGGGAGACTTCTTCTCCAGGCCCATCTTCCTGGGGTGTGCTGAGGATGCCTTGGGAGGCAGCCTGCCCAGGCTCACAGCTGGGGTGGGCATCCCTGCCCTGCCTGGGTTCTGGACCATCGCATTTCTTTTCCACCTCACTCTCAGACAAGTCTTCAGGGGAGCTGTCTTCACCGCTGGTGTCCTCGCTGGAGGTGGTCTCATAGCTAGGAGAGGACACGAAGGTCACTCAGTCTGTCCTTCCTGAGAGGACCCATGTCCACCCCGGTGAAATCAAGGTGAGCCTCAGATACCCCTCCCAGTGTGCTAACCACATTCTCTGTGACCTGCTTCTGTAGGTTGGGGTAAGGGATTCTGAAGAACTCCAGTGTCAGAGAAGCAGGGAGGTTCTGATGCTGGACGTTATTTGGGGAGAAAAAGATAATAAGCTGGCCCAGCGCTGGTGGCTCACGCCTTTAATCCTAACTACTCAGGAGGCTGAGATCTGAGAATCATAGTTCAAAGCTAGCTGGGGCAGGAAAGTCTGTGAGACTCTTATCTCTAATAAACCACTAGAAAACCAGAAGTGGCACTGTAGCTAAAGTGGTAGAGCGTGCTAGCCTTGGCTGAAGAGCTGAGGGATAGCGCCCAAGCCCAGAGTTCAAGCCCTAGGACTAGCAACACACCCATATCCACACCCACATAAAAGATAATAAACTGCACTCAGCTGCAAACACTGAGCAGCCTGCCTTTAATTGGCCATTGCATTCAGACAATCTAGAGAGTCCCAAATGGCCATGGAAGTTTTGCTTCTGGAATCCTAATGTTAGACCCAAATCCATGCAAACATCTCCCTATGTGCTCTGAGTGTCTTGAACTGCCAGATTAAGTCATGACACTGGGTGGTCAGGAGCCCTCCTTTAGTTCTCTTGCTGTGGCCCAGGGTACATTTGGCAAGGAGTGGGTTCTGTGTGGTACACACGTGTGAACACAGCATTGGCCTTTCTCAGATGCACCATTTGAACCTCTGCTTTCAGCGAAAGTGAGATCCTAGTCACTTGACTTGGAACGACCCCCTTCCCCCGAGCAGCGATCTTTACATTCAGCCTGAAGAAACTCCAGTGAGGAATCACACAAGAGGCCAGTGAAGTCCTAGGAGATTTACTGATTCTAATGCTGATGTTCAACAGAAGACCGGAATGGAGAAATGCAGTTCAGATCTGCGTTTGAAGGGCACTGGACACAGCCATGGGGCCCATGGCTTCCTTTCTCCACGTGGGCACCTTCACATAAGGCTTCTGTGCTCACTGGATTTGCACACCCAGCCTTCTCTCCAGTACACTCACATTCCCACCTGCTTCAACATCAGGTGTTTCTGCTTGGAAACTTTTAGAACTTTTGAGCTTGGAACCTTCTGTTTTTGTGATTAAGTAGGGGCATAGTATGTTTACCAAGCACAGCTTATCTTAAAATTGTTTCCATAAAAGCTACCTGGAAGTAAATACATTCATTCAGCAAAAATTTAGTAAGTACCTAGGTACTAGGGAGTGTTCTAAATGTTCTAACAAAGTCCTTGCCCTAAGGGAGCTAATATGCCAGTAGAAAGAGGCAGAAAAATAAACACAGGATCAACTATTATATTCATATAGTGATTAAAACAATGGATAAAATAAATAAGTCATAAGACAGAGTGAACAGTGTTGAGAGGCAGGGTTATTCTCATAAGAATATAGGTTATTTTCTTCTTTCCTTCCTTCCTTTTCTTTTTTTGTGTATGTGTGTATGATATAGGTTATTTTCTTCCCTCCCTTCTGCCTTCCTTCCCTCCCTTCCTTCCTTCCTTCCTTCCTTCCTTACTGTATGTGTGGTACTGGGATTGCACTTTGCTAGGTCAAGTGCTCCACTACTTGGGCCACTCCCAGTTCTTTTGCTTTCTGTTTTTCAGATAGCTTGCCCAGCTTGGACTGTAAACCTCCTATTTTCACCTTCCCAATAGCTGGGATTACAAGCATAAACCACCAAGCCCAGCCCATAACACAAATTCTTTTTTTCTTTTTCTTTTTTTTTTTTTTTGTCAGTTGTGGGGCTTGAACTCTGGGCCTGGGTGCTGTCTTTGAGCTCTTCAGTTCAAGGCAAGCACTCTACCACTTGAGCCACAGGCCACTTCTGATTTTCTGGTGGTTAACTGGAGATAAAGAGCTTCACAGACTTTCCTGCCCAGGCTGAACCTCAATCCTCAAATTCAGCCTCCCGAGTAGCTAAGATTACAGGCGTGAGCCACTGGAGCCCAGCAAAACACAATTAACCTTGACTTCCTATGGGAAGTGTTTGCAGGAGGTGAATCGCACTTGAGGTATACTATGTCAGAGTCTTCAGAGCTGAGAATAAGACTTCAATGCTCCCCTTGTGAGCATTTGAGTACTAGATACTGGCAATGCCCAGAAGAAGCACTAGGGGAAGGGGGGAAATGAATGAATATGAGCTCTGATGGGGGGGGGGCGGGGGCGAGGGGGGGTGGAGTGAGGGAAGGCACAAGCCAGAGGGTGGGTAGATAAGGCAGGCTGAGCAATGACTAGGGCCTTCCACGCCTGGGGACAGTGAACTACATTAGGCTGATTCTCCTCTTTAGAACACTAAGTGGCAAACGATCAAAACATATTACTTTCTTACCAGGCCACTGAAGTGTGAGTTGCCTGTGATACCCCATTTCATGATTTCTGATGCTTTCCTGAATAACCTCAGCAATGATGCCCTTTCAGTGTGACTTGAATTAGGAAGGACTCTCCTTCTTGGCAGCCTTCTGGACCCATTGCCTGCTAGGTTGGGGGAGCTTCCTTTAGGATCCCACAGCACCCTGTACATCCTTACCAGGGAACTTATTTTGGTGTATGAGCAGCTCTTTTTTGTTTCTTTTTTCTTTTTTTCCTTTTTGTTTCTTAACTCATTTGTGAGCTTTATAAAGTAGGGACCAGGATTTATTCCTTAAAAAAAAAAAAAGGTACCACCTAGCAGGTTGCTGGCACTTAATAAAGGTCTTTTGGGTTTTGAACTGAAGGCCCTACACTTGCTAGCCAGATACTCCACTATGTGAATCAGGCCTCTAGCCCTATCCCACTTTTTTGCTGATGTCCCAGGGCTTGAATTTAGGACTTTGCTCTAACTTGGCTTGCTGGGTGAAGGCTAGCTCTTGCTGCTTTAGCCAAGCCTCCAGGCAGTCTTTCACTGACTGTTGATGGAATCTTGCAGCGTTTTCTGCCCAGGCTCCAGATCTCAAATTCCTGAGTAATTAGGATTATAGGTATGAGCCACCAACACCCAGTATTTTAAATGTTAAATTTTAAACGATTAGAATTTACTTAACTTTTAGTATTCCCACAATCTAGCATACTATTGGCATTTAACTACTTTTAATGACAAGTTTAGGAAATATAGCCAGGTATCACTCAATAATGCATCAGTCAATGACAGATTACAATCTATATGTCACAGTGTTCCCATGGGATTATATTGTCCAGTTCCCATCATGGATATCTTAATCTGTGTACATACTATCATGTTCACACAGGGACAAAAATTACTTAATATGCTCTTCTCTTCATGACTATATTCCAGATTGCCTTTGTTTTTAGGGTATTGGGGCTTGAATTCAGGTCTCACTCTTACTTGGCTTCTTGATCAATTGGCGTCTTACCACTTGAGCCACTTCTAGCTCTCTACTACCTTCTAAACCAAATGTTCATTTGTCTCAAGTATGGAAGGTATGATTCATGCTCTACACCAATAGTCTAGTTCTCTGGGATGGGACTTAAGCTAAAGGAAGAAAAAATTAAATGGATTGGGCTGGGGTTCAGTTTAGTGGGAGAGCATTTACCTAGCTTGCTCAAAGCCTTGGGTTTGATACCTAAGATGATAAGTAAGTAAATAAATAAACTGATCCATTTTTTTTCCAGTCATGGGGCTTGAATCCAAGGCTGGTTTGGGGGTAGTTAATTGGAAATAAGAGTCTCATGGACTTTTCTGCCCAGGTTGTCTTCAAACTGCAATCCTTAGATCTCAGCCTCCAGAATAGTTAGGATTACAGGCCTGAGCCACCAGCACCCAACTTAACTGGTAAAACTTAAAGTTCATCTGAGCTTGGGCTAGCTTAAGTGCTGTGGTTCAAGTTAAAGGCCTTCCTCAAAGGGATCAGGTACTCAGGTAAGTTCCTAGAAGTCACTTGGAGTCCTGGCCCTGGGGAAACCATACCCTAGGTATATTAAAAACAGAAGCTCACAGCTGGTAATGAGCCAAACTCCATGTACACCTGACACGAAGTTTTAAATGACCCTGGAGATTAAATCCCTCGTAGAACACAAACCAGATGCTTCCCCCAGGAACAGAGCAGTAAGGACAACAGCAGGAGAGGAAGCAGCAGCAGGCGATGCTTACCCACCGTTAACCCCAACAAACTGAAGGTTCTTTTTGGTCCCATTACCTCCTGCACGGAAGCCATAGTCTTTCTTTTTCATTATGGATTTAAGGCTGGTCGACGGGGAGATCTCTAGGCAGATACAACATCACAGATTAGAATGATCTTGAGGTAGCAAAACGAGGATTCTAGCTGGGTATAGTGGGAGTTCATTCCAGTAATCCTAGCTACTCAAGAGGCTGAGAACTGAGGATCAAGGTTCAAAACCAGCTCTGGTGGGAAAGTCTGTGAGTCAATCTCCAATTAACCATCAAAAAGCTAGAAGTGGAGCTTTAGCTCAAGTGGTAGAGTGCACTAGCCTTGAGTACAAAAGCTCATAGTCACTCTTCAGGCCCTAAAGTCAAGCCCCAGGACCAGCACCAATACAGGGAATACAGGTTGAAGGTATGAAGAAGCAAAGAAGGACAGTGGACCAGATAATGCAAAGCAAAGGTCTTGAGGGCTTTCAAAGGAGGCGCGGCCTTCTGGTCAATGTCCTTAGAAGTATTTGGGTAAGTAATATCTCTCTCTATTGTGGATGATGGACTGCAGTTACTGGAACACTACTCTCTCAGAGAACCATGTGGTAGAGATGCCTCTGCCGTCCTTGTCCTATGGCTGAGAAATCTGAGGCCTAGACTTGCTCAGCAAATAGCAGAGCAGGACAACTCAGGTCTTGACTTGTAGTCCAGAATCCCCCAGGTCTGCTCAAGACCCCTCAGTGGTCCTTTCTGGATCACATGCAAGTCCTTACATGTGATGTGGAGACAGTGATGGCACTGGGCACACAGCGGACACACACAAGCCTCATGCTGTGCTCTGTGCAACAGGAAGCATTTCCCAATGGGCAAGACTAGAACTAGAATCAACACGAGGAAGCAGCCAACTTGTGCCTGTGGCAGGAAGCAGATCTACCCACTGAGCATAAGCACAATATGATTCCATTTTATTCAATAGTGAAGAGGGTGTGACCTGTTAGAAGAAGGGTGTGCGTGTGTGCGCACAAGAGTGTGTGTGTGTGAGAGAGAGACAGAAAGAGAGAGAGAAAGAGAGAAAGAGAGAGAGAGAGAGAGCTTGAGATTTTTTAAAAATACCAGTCCAGGGGCTTGAATTCAGAGCCCAGGCTCTGTCCCTTAGCTTTTTCACTCAAGGCTGGTGCTCTAACACTTGAGCCACAGCTCCACTTCTAGCTTTTTGGTGGTTAATTGGAGATAAGAGTCCTGCACTTGTCTGCCTGGTCTGGCTTCAAACCACAGTCCTCAGATCTCAGCTTTCTGAATAGTTAAGATTACAGGCGTGAGCCATTGGCCCCTGGCTTGTGGAGGATTTCTAATGTGGGAGAGCTGAAAAGGAAGGCAGGAATGCCAGAGCCCGGGAGACCAGGAAGAGACGCTGGCAGAGCACACAGCAGCACCACACTTAGCCCTAGCCCTAGACTTTATGCCATGCAAATGAGACTAAGCACCATCTCTACAGACCAAGAGCTGCAGCTGCACGGCCTGGCAGACAGACTGTGGGCTGAATTTCTACTCGGATCCTGCTAGCGCCTCCATGGCCTGCACTGTCTCATAGCTGTATGTGGTGGCCCTGCAATCAGAGCCTCCCCTACAACAAAGAGTAGAAGTACCAGCCCCCTCCCACTTTTATATAGATCAATTGTTTTCTATCAGATTCCTGGAGGTGATAAAATCATACACACACACACACACACACACACACACACACACACACACAAGTACATGCATATAAAAAAAAACCACACTAATGCAACTAAAACCCTTTCCCCTTCCAACTTGTGCTATAAAGGAGAGACAATTCCTGGTCTGGCACCCCAGTGTTTACCTATTGGCGAGGAGGAAGGAGCTGAGGGATCCTTCTGAGCAGGTTCCTGGGCAGAGTAGGCAGACAGCAGTAGATTGAGGGAGCTGAGCAGCTGGCTCTGGATGCTGCTGAGCTTGGAGGCAGGCTGCTTGATGGCGCTGGCCAGCTCTGGGTACCCATGCTCCAGGCAGTTCCACTGCTCCTGCAGGAGCTCCTGGATCTTCTTCACGTACTGGCCAATCGTGACATCCGTCGGGGAGCTTGCTGGTCGTTCTGGGTGCTCTTTTCCAGGGAGCTCTGCACTGGCCTCCTGCATTGCTGCTGGGGTGGCCTCTCTGTGGCTACTCCATGAAGAGCCGTCTACTGCCCTGGCCGGGCCTTCCACTGCTGCCTGTAGGGATCTATCTGGCTCAGAGACATCTTCTTCGATTCTGAGCTCAGTGGACAGGCAGCTACAAAAAGAAGAGGCAAGGCCCTTCTCTGGTCCCTTGGGCAGTGACAGATGGGGTGGCACACGTTCTTCAGGACTCTGCCCCCCTGCTGTGGGGCTGTTCTGCCCCCGTAAGAGGCCATAGTCCTGTGCCCTGGGTCCCCAGCTTTCAGAGTCTGCGATGCTCAGGTTGACCCCGATGCTCTTGTCACATGACTCCCAGGGGATGAGGCCAAGGATAGGATCTGTGTTAACCATGGCATCAATCTGAACCTGAGCAGCTCTGGCATTCTCTTGGCTAAGCTTTTCTTCTAACTGGGCTAGGGAGGACTCTAGCTCTTGAATTCTCTGCTCTCTGGCCTTGATTTCCTCTTTGTGTTGCTGGAGGGCAGCTCTGACCTGGGCCAGCTCCTCTGTGCTTCCGGATAACTCACCCTCGAGGGCGGAGATCTGCTGCTTTAGACTGGAGATGGCACTGGGATCGAGCCCCACCAGGCCTAGGCTTTCCTCAGTGACCCGGACACCAATGCTTCTCACATCCACCTCCACAGGGGGCGGGGGTGGGATCTCGCTGATGCTGAGCTCGATCTCCTCCAGCAGGAGCTCATTCTCCGGGATGGGTGATGGCAGAGGTGGAGGGCTGGGCGTGGAGGAGTCAGGTGTGAACACCACTTCTGCTCTGCTTCCGTGTTCTCCTTCCCTATCATCTGGAACAATCTTCTGGAATGAGGAAGGAGGGCCTGGGAGGCACAGGTGTTTTGGGGTCTCTACTTCACCCTCTGCAGACTCAGTCCCCTTCTGGACCAGCACTCCATCTTCCAGCTCCCTACTAGTCAGCTGGGCCGATGCTTGAGGGCTGGAGCTATGAAAACCTGCAAATCCTTCCGCGGGGCCAAAGGCACCATCGCAGGCACTGTCTTCTCCCAGAAGTGGAGGCAGGGCTGGAGGCACAGGGAGCCCCGGGCCCACGCTTGCCTCCTCTGAGGCCCTGTTTTGCAGCAGTGTGGTAGGCATGCTGGATGCTCTCAAAAGCTGAGGCCGACTGGTCCCAGAGGCCAGATCAGCATCCTCTGGACCAGGAGCCTCCAACTGTCTGGAGGCCTCTGCCAACAGGGCCTTCCTGTGGTAGCTGTGCTCGTTCCCACTGGCTGGGCCCTGGAGAGGATCACCCAGCCGCAGGGCCTGGCTTTGCTCCGGGGTCCCCAGGGACACCTTGCTCGGTACCACTGGAGACCAGTTTTGCTGAGGAAGAAGAACATGAGGACGAGCCACACTGTCCAGAAGACTGAAGTTTCGGGGGTAAGGTGCTGAACTTGGCCTGTTTGGCTCTTCTGTGGATAGGAATTCTTTTGAGGGTGTTTCCCTTTTCAATGTCATCCACATACTTGAGGAAGTCGAGGTCTAAGTGAAAGCCATATGGTGTCTCCACAGAATAAGGGTGACTCTTTGGAGGGTCTTTCTCTTCAATCCCCTGAGAGATCTGGTCTTTGGCTGGGAGACATAACACATAAAAAGAAAGAAGCCAAAGTTAATAAGAGACTAAGGCCAGGTGCTGATAGCTCATCCCTGTAATCCTAGCTGCTGGGGAAGATGATATCTGAGGATCATGGCTCAAAGCCAGCCTGAGCAGATAAACCTGAAAGACTATGTGGGGGCACCTGTGGCTCACACCTGTAATCCTAGCTACTCAGAAGGCTGAGATCTGAGGATCATGGTTCAAAGCCAGCCCGGGCAGTAAAGTCTATGAGACTCTTATCTCCAATTAACCACCAGAAAACCAGAAGTGGCACTGTGGCTCAAGTGGTAGAGTGCTCGCCTTGAGCTGAAGAGCTCAGAGCCACCAGCACCCAGGCCCAGAGTTCAAGCCCCATGACTGACCCCCCCAAAAAAAAAAAATTGGAGAGACTCTTATCTCCAGTTAACCAGCAAAAAAGCCAGAAGTAAGCTGGGCACAGATGACTCACGCCTATAATCCTAGATACTTAAAAAGTTTGAGATTTGAGGATGACAGTTCAAAGCTAGCCTGGTAGGAAAGTCTATGAGAATCTTATCTACAATTAGTCACAAGAAAAACTAGAAGTGGTCTCAAAGTGGTAGAGCACTAACTTTGAGCAAAAAGAGCTCAGGAACAGCACCCAGGCCTTGAGTTCAAGCTCCATGACGAACAAAAGATAAAGAAGTTTAAAAAGCCAGAGTGGAGGTATGAAATCAAGTGGTAGCAGGACAGCCTTGAGCACAAAAGCTAAGTAAGATCTTGAGACTCAGAGTTCAAGCCCCAGTATCAGCCCAAGAAGGAAAGATAGAGAAAGAGAAGAGAGAGAGAGAGAGAGACAGAGACAGAGACAGACAGACAGAGTCTAATTTAGATTTTAACACTTCCATGTAAGACTTCTAAGTGTTCTGACCTCTAAATTATGCTCTAAGATGCTCACAACCATTTGTGGCTATGTTGGGAAAACAACTTACTAAAGCAATGTGTATTTAGCCAATATCTGAAGGCCATAGAGTGAGAGAATACTTTCTAATTTGCACTGTCATCTTAGTTAGTAATGTGGAATCTTTCTTTAAGCCAGCAAGCCAGAATTGTCTCATGCTGGTTTTCTAGGTTTGAGACATACAACTGCTGAATTAAAGTGGACCAAACTTTACTACATCAGGGGACTCATTGACAATTTAGATACAGAAGGTTTTGAAGAATATGATACAGGATTCTTATTAGCATTAAAAAAAAAAGCCAGCTGGATGCTGATGGCTCATGCCTATAATCCTAGCTACTCAAGAGACTGAGATCTGAGGATTGCTTTGGGAAGCCAGACTCTTATCTCAAATAAAATACCAAAAAGGCAGAAAGTAGAACTGTGGCTCAAGTGGTAGAATGCTAGCTTTGAACAAAAGAAGCTCAAAGACAGCTGCCCAAGGCCTGAGTTCAAAATCCCAGGATTGCACACCCCTCTGCCAAATAAATAAATGAAAAATAAAAGCCAGGCACAGGTGGCTCATGCCTGTAATCATAGTTACTCAGGAGGCTGAGATCTGAGGATCATGGTTCAAAGCCAAGCCCAGGCAAGAAAGTCCATGAGACTCTTTTTTTTTTTGGTCCAGTCGTGGGGCCTGAACTCTGGGCCTGGGCACTGTCCTTCAGCTCTTCAGCTCAAGGCTAGCACTCTACCACTTGAGCTACGGCGCCACTTCTGGTTTTTTTCTTTTTGCATATGTGGTGCTGAGGAATCGAACCCAGGGCCTCATACATGCAAGGCAAGCGCTCTACCACTGAGCCACCTTCCCAGCCCTCCATGAGACTCTTATCTCCAATTACCCACCAGAAAAGCTGGAAGTAACACTGTGACTCAAGTAATAAAGTGCTAACCTTAAGCAAAAAGATTCAGAGACAGTGCCAAGGCCCTGAGTTCAAACCCCAGTACTGACAAAATAAATAAATAACAACTTTCATTCCTCAAGTAGGTAATAGTAAATTGCAAAAGCCAGAGGTATTAATGAATTGTGGCTTCCACATTAGCTAAGCTTCTCAGCTGTCCCAGCCTCCAGGTACATGAAGATATGGAAGGACTGGCACAGATGATCAAGCATAGCCAGCATTCTTTCCTTCTGAAAACTTGCCTAACAAACATGAATTCCACTTTCAAAATCCCATGGCAAGCTGTGGTTCAAGTGGTAGAGCGCTCGCCTTGAGCTGAAGAGCGCAGGGGGTGGGTACCCAGGCCCAGAGTTCAAGCCCAAGACTGACAAAAAAACAAAAAACATGCCAAGTAAGGAAATACCACATTTCATGTACTGGAAAAAAGGTCATAATGGAGAAGGGCCAATGAATAGCAAAAGGACCACAGGCAGTCAGGCCCCAGTGGCTCACTATAATCCTAGCTATAATCCTAGCTACTCAGGAGGCTAAGATTTGAGTATCTCTGTTCGAAGACAGCCTGGGCAGGAAAGTCTGTGAGACTCTTATTTCCAATTAAACACTAGAAAACTGGAAGTGGCGCTGTGGCTCTAATGGTAGAGTGCTCACCCTGAACTGAAGAGCTAGGGGACAGCGTCCAGGCCCAGAGTTAAAGCCCTAGGACCGACCAAAAAAAAAAAAAGGGCCACCACAGTTATACACCTTTTGAGGGGCATGGACCCCATGACTTTCCAGGGCACCCTGAAGTATGAGGGGACATGGTGGTAAGATCAGTCTCCAGTGCATTGTTACTATGGATGTCCTCACAGTGTCCACCTGCTGATCCCACACAAGACACTGAGGACACAGTAGACCTTTTTCTTCCAGCATTCCTGTGTGACACCCTCATTACCTCTGTGATACTCTGCTGACCTGCTCTGAAAAAGCTGTGTTCGGGATAAGATTTAAATACAGATTATAATCCATACTGGTAGTGCATACTTCTAATACCAACTCTTGGGAAACTGAGGCAGGAGGCTCATGAGTTCAAGTGAGACCCTGTTTCCAAAAATAATAATAATAAAGGGCACTGTGGATCACACCTATAACTCACTACTCAAGAGGCTGAGATCTAAAGAGCACAGTTCAAAACCTGCTAGGCAGGAATGTCTAGGAATCGCTTATCTCCAAAAAGCCAAAAATAGAGACATGGCTCAAATGGTAGAGTGAAGGCCTTGAGAAAAAAAAGCTAAGTGACAGTGCCCAGGCTCTGAGTCCAAGCCCAGTACCAATGCAAAAGTAAATATATAAATAGTACAGATTCTAAACATGAGTCTATAGCACTGTTATGTGGCCTTGAGGAGCTTACTTAGTCTTTCAACATCTTTAATACATAAGATCATCGTGGGGCCTAATTAATTAAATAATGAATACAAGGTGCTTGGTACAGTGCTACTTCATAATGAACATTTTTATTTGCTACATGCTCAATATTTTGGTTATTATCTTTGTAGAAGCCTGAAAATACAGACAAAAGGTTTTAGAATGAAAATCAACTTCTAAGATTTACTTCCAGATGCTCCAGAAGTTCTTTGATTGACTGATAGCTTGAGTCTAAGGGATTGGCTCTATCTTGCCAAATTATAAAATAGCAGTAATTCAGCAATTAATCATAGCTACTCAGGAGGCTGAGATTTAAGGATCCAAGTTCAAAGCCATCCCAGGCAAGAAAGTCTTTGAGGTTCTTATCTCCAATTAATCACAAAAAACCTGAACTACAGCTGTGGCTCAAGTGGGAAACCACTAGCCTTGAGCAAAAAAGAAGCTCAGGGACAGTACCCAGGCCCCCAGAGTTCAAGCCCCAGGACTGGCTAAAGAAGAAGGGGAAGAAGAAGGAGGAGGAGGAGGAGGAGGAGAAGGAGGAGGAGGAGGAGAAGAAGAAGAAGGAGGAGGAGGAGGAGGAGGAGGAGGAGAGGAGAGAAGAGGAGGTGGTGGTGGTGGAAAAGGAAGAGGTGGAGGAGGAAGAGAGGAGGAGGAGGAGGAGGAAGAAGAAGAAGAAGAAGAAAAGAAGAAGAAGAAGAAGAAGAAGAAGAAGAAGAAGAAGAAGAAGAAGAAGAAGAAGAAGAAGAAGAAGAAGAGGAGAGAGGAGGAGGAGGAGGAGGAGGAGGGAGGAGGAGGAGGAGAGAGGAGGAGGAGGAGGAGGAGGAGGAGAAGGAGGAGGAAGAGAAGAAGAAGAAGGAAGAAGAAGAAGAAGAAGAGAAGGAGAGAGGAGGAGGAGGAGGAGGAGGAGGAGGAGGAGGGAGGAGGAGGAGGAGGAGGAGGAGTGGAGGAGGAGGAGGAGGAGGGGAGGAGGAGGAGGAGGAGGAGGAGGAGGAGGAGGAGGAGGAGGAGAAGAAGAAGAAGAAGAAGAAGAAGAAGAAGAAGAAGAGAAGGAAGAAGAAAGAAGAAGAGGAGGAGGAGGAGGAGGAGGAGGGAGGCACATACCAGTGGGAGCGACCTGCCAGTATAAATCCAACTTCCTTGAGACTACCACACTGACAACAGCCCCAAGACAGGAGGTATAGAGAAAGGGAGAAAGATGCTTAGCCAGGCTCCAGCTTTCTGGCCATCTTACCCAAGATGCATGTGTGAATATAAGTCACCAGCCAGTATCTGACTGCAACTACAAGAGACACCCCACCCCCATGTAGGCTACTCCAATGGATCTGCATCCATAATTTTTGTGGTAGGCCACAAAGTTTCAAGGTGGGATATTACACAAATAACCAGAACAGATACTGTAGATGATGTTAGAGAAATGTGCAGACTCCGAGGTATAAAATTGATAGGATTCCAGGATTCTATAAATACGGTTGATCAGACAGAAATTAAAGTGTGATACACAAGGGTGAAGAGTAGAGAATGATAAAATTGGGAAGGTTAGGACCGGGAATGTGGCTTAGTTGTAGAGTGCTTGCCTAGCATGCATGACGCCCTGGGTTCGATTCCACAGTACCATATAACCAGAAAAAGCTAGAAGTAGCTGGGTGCCGGTGGCTCACACCTGTAATACTAGCTACTCAGGAGGCTGAGATCTGAGGATTATGATTCAAAGCCAGCCCGGGCAGAAAAGTCCATGAGACTCTGATCTCCAATAAACCACTAGAAAACCAGAAGTGGTGCTGTGGCTCAAGAGGTAGAGCTCTCGCCTTTTGCTGAAGAGAGCAGGGACAGCACCCAGGCCCAGAGTTCAAGCCCCGCGACCGACCAAAAGAAAAAAAAAAAAAGAAAAGAAAAAGCCAGAAGTGGTGCTATGGCTCCAGTGGTAGGTAGAGGGCTAGCCTTGAGCAAAAAGCTCAGGGACAGTACCCAGGCCCTGAATCCAAGCCCATGACTGGCAAAAAAGGAGGAAAAGTTAACCTGCATCAAATCCAGAAGTCATTTATATGCATCTTAAAGAGAGCTTTAACTTTATTCTCTAGGTAGTAGGAGCCATGGAAAGGTTTTAAACAAGGGTGTGTCTTGATTAAATGGGATCTCAAATTGAGCATTCTTTTGTTGCTGTTCTGTTTTGAGACAGGATCTCACTAAGTCCCTCATGCCAGCCCTAAACTTGAGATCCTTCTGCTCTGTCTCCTGAGTTCTGAGATTATAGGGATATGACACCATATCCAGTTCAAAAAGAACATTCTTGCAAAGGATTAGAAGAATAAACCAGAGGCAGGGTACCAGTTGGGAGACTGCTGACTTGGCTAGGTGAGAGAAACTAAAGGCAATGAAGGGAACAGGATCAGTTTTATGTATGTATGTATGTATGTATGTATGAATGTTATCTATCTACCTACCTATCTCCCTCTCTCCCTCCCTCTCTCTCTCTGTCTCTCTGTACACACACACACACACACACACACACACACACACACACATAAAATCATACTGGGGCTTCAACTCAGGGCCTGTGTGCACTGTTCCTCAAGCTGGTACTCTACCATGACCACAGCTTCCCTTCTGGTTTTTTGGTAGTCAACTGGACAGTCTCAAAGACATTTCTACTTGTGCTGGTTTTAAACCTCCATTCTCAAATCTCAGCCTCCTGAGTAGCTAGGATTGCAAGTGTGTGCCACACGCATAAGCCTATGGGCTCACTAAGAAGCCTCCTGCATCAAAGGACAGGCAAACTGAGAGAGAGGGGGAGGAGGGAGAAAGAGAGAGAGAGAGAACTGTTTATTAAATAGAGAGATTTATATATGACTCACAAGGCAAGGACAAGGCTACATTATTTATCTGCTTACTGCTCTGTTCAGGAGAAATACACCAATTTGCCTGGTTGCTTCTGGGAGAAAGTCTAGAGCACAAACACAATAATAGTTTCAAATAAGAGAGGGCAGATTTAGAGCTAGATGTGGTGTTTCACGCCTGCCATTCCAGCTACTGGGGGGAGGTAGGATAACTGTCTTTGTTGGAAATGAAATTCCAATAAGATAAGCCAACACACACTTGGTCAGGCTGGCTAGATTTGATTCCTACCTGTCATCTTCTACTTGTGTGCCTTGGTTTCTCCTTCTGTAAGGTGGCGATAATAACAAGCTAACTCACAGAGTGACTGTTACTGTCAGGGAACAGGGCATGGAGTAGATGCATGCTACACCTTGGCAGGTTGATTCTGCATGGGGCAGGCGAGGACTCACTCAGGACTTTCTCCTTGAAACACCAAATCTATGAAGACCACAGTCTCCAGGGGGAATGAGAGCCCAAGAAATAACAGGAGAGACAGAGAAGAAAAAAGTAAGGTAGCTCATAGCTACTAGAAACTTCTTGAAGGCACAGCTGATCTGTGGGCCTTTGAGAAAGACCTACAAACACAGAGATCAGCCTAAATACTACTCACAGCCCCTAAGAAGGAAGAAGGCTAGTCATCCTGAAGGGCAAAAATGAAGTGCAGCAGGTGAAAACATCCATTAGGGACATTTCTAGAGAGAAAGAGAATTGCAGCTATTTACATTCAAGTTTCCGAAGGAGATGGGAAACACGGAATAAGAGAAAAAAATGACCCCACAAAAGCCAGGAAGAATAGGAATTAGATGAACGCCTTCAAAAAGCCAAAATGTGAAAAAAAGCATTGCCTTTTCTTCTCTATCTCAGTCTGCAAACCGCCTGGCTGAAGGGTGTCTTTTTCCAGCTATTGTAGGTAGCCACTCGGACGGCAGCAATCTTGAGGATGCTGAGTGAGGACTAGTGAAGGGAGATGGCAGAATGACAGCCCCTCCCTCTCCTCCCCACCCCCAGGGCACTGGTGCTCTGTGGGAACTTCCAGAAATGCACCGCAAAGGCAGCTCTCTAGGGAGAAAGGCAGGCTCTTGAAATATGTGGCAATACATTTGGAAAAAAGCAAGAGGCAGAGCTGTAGCCGGTGTCTGCTCCCTGGGTCCTGTGCCAGTCAGGGCCATATAACACAAGAGGGATAAGGGGCTCTCCTGATTCCTGACCATGGGTGATCCTGAACAAGCATTGATCAGACGTCAAGAAATCGGGGTCTGACCTTCAGCAGATTTCCTGGAATGGATGAGGGAAGATTCACGGAGACATGTGCTAAACTAAACAGTTATTACTTGATAAATTTATGTGCAATGTCTTCTTAGTTCTGTTTTTTTTTTTTTGGGGGGGGGGCTGGTCATAGGGCTTGAACTCTGGGCCTGGCACTGTCCCTGAGCTTCTTTTGCTCAAGGCTAGCGCTCTACCACTTGAGCCACAGCACCACTTTTGGCTTTTTTTTTTTAATCTTTCTGGAAAATGTGGGTCATCCTTAAGGACAGTACTTAACAAATGGCTTTCTTTCTTTCTTTCTTTCTTTCTTTCTTTCTTTCTTTCTTCCTTTCTTTCTTTCTTTCTTTCTTTCTTTCATCCCTGAGAGAATGAGGAGGCAGGGGAAACAACCACTGAATATTTAGTGAACATTAAGGGGACTTTAGGCCTATAGAGGAATTTGAGTCAGATAATCTAGAGACTTATCTCTGTGGTAATGAATAAATGACTGGCTGTCCTTAGAGGAGTAAGAGGAGTTAGAACTGAAGACTAAGGGCTCTCATGGTACTGGGATTCATCTCCTGTTATTCTTCCCTTATGATGCCCAGGGACCAAGATGGAGACCAGGCCTGGAGCCTACAACTGTGGGGCCACATTCCATCACAGAACCCATGGCAGGGTGTGATTGGGGATAGCCAACAGACGTAACCTTGGCTCAGGGGTGGGATACTCAAGGGCTCTTTAGCAATGACAAAAATGTGTCCAGAGCCAAAGTTCCATCACATGTATGTGTGTGGAGGGGATAAGGGTTAGCTGGAGCTTGAACACAGGACTTTGCATTCTTGCTCAGTGTTTTCCTGTTCATGGCTGGCACTCTTAGCACTTGAGCCACACTTCCCCTTCCATTCATCACTTGTCTTCATAAGTTATCCTTGAGAATCTTTCAATACTTCCATTCTTTTATATCCTATGGGCTGGTATAAGCCCACACTGTTAGATTGGCCATTCTTCAAGGATACGCATGTTGGTCTTAATTCTGTGACAGGTAAGAAACAGTGTTTGGCTTGATATTTGTTGAAGGGGTGGCTCATGAAAAGATGAGTGGGTCTGCGAGCTCTAGTTTGTTGGGGGCTGAGTCTCAATGCTGTGGTATCTGTGATGGTTATGTTAGTCATGCTAAACCATGCAAAGTTGTCATTCCTCTCAGTGGGGCCTTGGCCCAGCCCCTCTCTGAAACAAACAAGGGTGAATGACTTCCAGCACTTAGTAATGTAAAATAATAAGGGAACATCCTTGGATATTATTGCTTTTTTAATCTATAATGGATGAAGCAAGGACTCTGCGGAAATGGTTGATTTGTGTAGGACAGGAGTTGTGAGCTTGCTTGGATGACTTCACCCAGTTTACCCTTTAACAGGTAGGAGGGCTGATGACCAGATGATAGCCCACATCCCACCTTGTGAATCCTCCTCCACCCTTCTCCATCTTCCTCCTTTTCCTCTACTTCTTTTTTGTTTTGTTTGGCTTTTTTGTTTTTCTGTGCTGGCACTAGGGCTTGGACGTAAGGGTGTGGTCACTGTCCCTTAGCTTTGTCACTCAAGGCTAGTGCTCTACCACTTGCGCCTCAGCTCTATTTCTGGCTTTTTTTTTGGGGGGGGGGGATAATTCATAAATGGAGATAAGAGTCTCATGGACTTTCTTGCCCAGGCTGGCTTTCCAAACCAAGTGCTCCTTTAGACCTTGATCCTGAGATCTGAGTAGCTATATTACAGGCATGAGCAACCAATGCCTGGCTCCTTAGTTCTTTTTTAATTTTTCTATTGTTATTGTAAAGGTATAATTATGTAAGTCAGGTACAGAGTACAATGTCACTCCTTCCCTCTGGTATTCCTATACTACCTTATCCATGGGACTGGCCTTGTGATCAGCTTTGCCCAGAGGGGAACAGCAAATGTGGCACATGCAGGCATTTGAACACTGGTTGCCCAATGAGATTGTTTCTGCGGTGCCTGAATCCTTCTGCCACCATGGGTGAACAAGCCCCTGGATGAAAGGTGCCATTTAGCCAAGCCTGACACTGCTGGGCCAGTTAGCATAGGAGTGAGGCCATTCCAAACCATTCAGCCCTAGCCAAGCCACCCAGAAGATCATAGGAATAGACCCAAAACAGAACAGCCGAGCTAGCCTAAGCTAGAATACTGACCCTGCCACTCCACATAACCCTTTAAGAAATAATAAACGGGAAATGGTGCTGTGGCTCAAGTGGTAGAGCACTTGTCTTGAACTGAAGAGCTCAGGGACAGTGCCCAGGCCCGGAGTTCAAGGAAAGAGCACCCTGTTCCTTTCTTGCTGCTTGGATGAAATGAGAAAAACAAAATGTCTGAAGACTACACAAGTCCAGGATTTTGTATTTCATAAAATATAAAAATATTTTATAATGTAGGGTTTGGGCCTCCTGGCATTGCCGCCATGGAGAAAGCCCCCTCCCCCACCCACAGCCCTTTCCATGGCTATTTCAATGGTTTGCAGTAACCCTCCCTTTCCAAAGTGCCCCGTCAAACCAGGGCATAGAAAGCAGCCTGCCTGCCAGGCGCTGGTGGTTCACACCTGTAATCCTAGCTACTCAAGAGGCTGAGATCTGAGGATTACAGTTCAAAGCCAGCCTGGGTAGGAAAGTCTCTGAGAATCTTACCTCCAATAAACCATTCAAAAAACGGGAAGTGGCGTTATGGCTCAAGTGTCTAGTAGAGCGCTAGCCTTGAGCTAAAGAGCTCAGGGACAGCACCCAGGCCCCGAGTTCAAGTCCCACAACTGACAAAAAGAAAAAAGAAAAGAAAAGAAAGCAGCCTGCCTACCATCTGTCTTCTCCATCTTTAAGAACACAACTTCAGTTTCTCAGGCAGTCTTCATCCACAAAGTCTGGAAAAATATTTGGAGAGTTCTGAAAGAAAGAAGAGAGAAACAGAGAGACTCATGAGAACTAGAGTAAGTCAGCCTTGAGGAAACAACACTGAAGAAAGTGACATCCGCCCCTGCTTCTCACCCATGGGCTCCTGAGCTCTCCAAGGAAGGAGATGAACAGCATGACCTTAGAGCCCACCTCTGGGTATGTCTTTAGGAGATGTTGAATGAAAAGAAGGCACCTGGAGCTGGGTGCCTGTGGCTCATGCCTGTAATCTTAGCTACTCAAGAAGCTGAGATAAGCAGCAGCCTAGACAGGGAAAGTCCACGGACTCTTCTCCAATTAACCACCAAAGAGCCGGGTGCTAGTGGCTCACTCGTGTAATCCTAGCTATGCAGGAGGCTGACATCTGAGGATTATGGTTTCAAGCCAGCCCAAGCAGGAAAGCCTAGAGATTCTTATCTTTTTTTTTTTTTTTTTGGTCAGTTGTAGGGCTTGAACTCTGGGCTTGGGCACTATCCCTCAGCTCTTCAGCTCAAGGCAAGCCCTCTACCACTTGACCCACAGTGCCACTTTTGATTTTCTAGTGGTTTTATTGGAGGTAAGAGTCTCTGGGGCTGGGAAGATGGCTCAGTGGTAGAGCGCTTGCCTTGCATGCATGAGGCCCTGGGTTCAATTCCTCAGCACCACATAAGCAAAAAAAGAAAAAAGCCAGAAGTGGCTCTGTGGCTTAAGTGGTAGAGTGCTAGCCTTGAGCTGAAGAGCTGAGGGACAACACCCAGGCCCAGAGTTCAGGCCCCATGACCGGACTCCCCCGACCCCCCAATAAAAAGCTGGAAGTGGAGCTGTGGCTCAAGTGGTAGGGCACTAGCCTTGAGCCAAAAGGTTCAGGGATAGAACCCAGAGCCCACCCTGAGTTCAAGCTCCAGGATCAGCACTACCGCCACCCCCATCCCCCCCACCAAAAAAGGGCCAGAAGTGGAGCTGTGCCTCAAGGGTCAGAGCGCTAGCCTTGAGCCAAAATGCTAAAGGACCGAAGCCCCCAGTTGAAGCCCCAATACTAACAGAGAGGAAGGAAAGCAAAGGCAGGGGAAGGGAAAAGGGAAGGGGAAGGTATCTCATCCAACTTCCTCACTTGGAGATGAGGCAACTGAGGCTGTAAAGTACTCTGCCCAAGGTCTCATTACATTAGTGATGGGGCTAGAATCAGACCCAGGGTTTCTGACAACCAGCACCAGCTCTTTCACATCATTCACTCCATCCCCACCCCAAAACCTGGTAGGTAATTATAATCCCATGTATGTAAAAGCTAGAATAGAGTAGCCATTGGTGATCTGTAGCTTCCTGATCAAACACCAGGCACAAGCTACTGCAAGGACTGACAAGGCCCTGTTATTTATTTATTTTTGTCAGTTGTGGGGCTTGAACTCTAGGGTGCTGTCCCTGAGCTCTTCAGCTCAATGGCCCTGTTATTTACTGGTGACTTCAGATCGTTATTTTGTAGCACTGGCGTCTGAACTCAGGGCCTTGCACTTGCAAGGCCATTCTTCCAGCCCATTACTGAAAGGAAGTGCAGGTGGCCAGACGGTAGCAGTGTCCATCCATACAGGAGGCTGCCTCCACTCCAAGTTAGTAGATCTTAAGGTGTGACCAAACATTCTCCCCAAATTTTAACCCATTCTTGAGACTCCCTTCAAATGGCAAACCACCTAGCTCCTGCCGCCATTCAGTACCCCACCCACATCAGAATAATGAATCCTATGCGGCCACCCCAGCAGCAGAAGCAGGGTCACCTCAGGAATCCCAACATGCTGGACACTGAATTCCAAACCAGAGACGTAGACCAGGCATGAGGGATGGATTGAGAAAATAGGGAAGGAAGGTGAGGAGTGACCCTTGCAATTTTGAGTAGGGAGCAGGGGGGCAAAGCAAGTAACCAGAGAAGAAAACTATTAAGCCTGCCAAGTGAGAGAGAGACATTCTAAGGTTCCCTCAACAGAAAGTTGGGTCTAAGCTGGGTCTGCCTCCAGAGCTGAAGCCCTTCTCCCCGCCTTGGCCTCTCCAAATCCTTTCCCCACACAGTGGCCATAGAGCCTATCCCTGTGAAGACCTAATGGAGGCCCAGAAAGAGAGGCACATCTGCAACACGAATGCCAACATCGAGGATCTCACTTAGGTAGCAACAAGTACTTAACCACCAAGTACTCAAGTTTGTCGGGCACAGAGCTGAAGCAGAGAGGACACTGGGAGATGAAGATGCAAGTGTTGGTGGGTGGCCTTGGTATTGAGTATGGCCACAAAGTCAGCAGATGTGGGAGAAGCATGGGGTGAGGGAGGATGGCTCTGTGGTAAACAGGGGTCTCTCCGAAGCAGGGGATTTGGCAGTCTCTCTCCAGGCTCCCACATCTGCAGCTGTGATGGGTGACTCTGGTAGACAGGGCAAGGTTGACAGCCTCAAGCAAGCCTTAGAAAAGGGTGCACTGAAGCCTGGCACTGGTGGCTCATGTCTGTAATCCTAGCTGCTCAGGAGGCTGAGATCTGAGGATCACAGTTCAAAGCCAGCCCCGGCAGGAAAGTCCATGAAACTGATCTCCAATAAAGCACTAGAAAACCAGAAGTGGTGCTGTGGCTCAAGTGGTAGGGTGATTGCCTTGAGCTGAAGAGCTGAGGGACAGTGCCCAGACCCAGAGTTCAAGCCCCACGACTGACAAAAAAAAGAAAAGAAAGAAAGAAAGGAAAAAGAAAAGAGTGAACTGTGAAATAAGCCAGACCTAAAGAAACAAATGTCCCATGGTTTCCCTTATTTGCAATAACTAGTATATGTCCAGGATAATTTTACCAGACAAGCAGAAAAAGTCAAAATCCATGGATATATGACCATATAAGATGATGCTAAGCAAAATGAACCCCAAGATAGGGACACAAGAGGTTTTTTCTTTGTTGTTGTTGTTTTTAATGTACTATGTGTTTGTTTTGTTCCTTTTTTTAGTATTTTACTACTAATTTAATTTAAGGAAAAGAAAATAGGAAAATAGTTTATTATAACATTTTCTTCCTTTTTTCCCCCCCTTCTATCCCTTACGTACTTCCCCATATGGTATAACCCCTGTTTTCACTGTATTTGATTCCGGTGCCCTGCATCTTGTATATATATTTTTCTAATTTGGGGAGGAGAAGGAAAATAACAAAATACTGATACGGGTTGACCTATTGTAGCAATGAGACTTACAAGAACACTATCTTGAAAGCCAACTTTACAACTTGGGGGGGGAGGAGTTGGGGAGTTGGGGAGGGAAGGGATATCAGGGGAAAAAACAAAGGAGGGGGTAACAATGCTCAATAGGAAATATACTTATTACCTTACTCATGTAACTATAACCCCTCTGTACAGTATCTTTATTAAAAAAAAAAAAAGAAAAGAAAAGGGTGCACTGGGCACTAGTGACTCATGCCCGTAATCCTGTAACTCATTTCTGTAAGCTCAGGAGGCTGAGATCCCTCAGTTTGAAGCCAGCTGGGGCAGGAAAGTCCATAAAGAGACTCATTTCCAGTTAGCCACTAGGAAACCAGAAAGGATACTGTGGCCCTGAGTTTAAGCCCCCAAACCAAAAACAGCTAAGTAAGAGCATGAAGTCCTGAGTTTAAGACCCACTACCAACACTCCAAATAATAAAATAAAATTAAACATGTTAGACATGCAGTTCATGGGGGTTTTGTTGTTGTTGTTTTTACCTGTCCTAGGGCTTGAACTCATCGCTTGGGTGTTGTCCCTGAGCTTTTTGCTCAAGGATAGTGCCCTACCACTTCCAGCTTTTTTTTTTTTTGTAGTAGTCTCACAGACTTTCCTGTCCAGGTTGGCTTTGAACTGTGACCCTCAGATCTCAGCCTCCAGAGTAGCTAGGTTTACAGGTCAGAGCCACTAGCACCTAACTCAGTTTATGATTCTTAAATGAAGAAAGGAAGAAAAGAAAATGGTCCATCTTTAGATGGTGCTCCTAACTTACTCTGGGAACCACGTACTGGATATCACTTCGCTCTCACTTAAAGAAACTTGGACAAGTCACAAATGAGAAAACTAAGGCACAAAGAGATTATGCAGTCAATCCAAAGTTTCCTAGTTAATAAGGGGCAGGATGCTTGCATTTCCCAAGTTCTTTCCAACGGTAGGGCCCCAGGTGCCCATCAAATCCCCCAAGGCAATGAATTCGTATGTGTTGGCAGCGGAGTGTCTGTATGGAATTACCACATCCAGGAGCACGGATTTCCCCAGGTCAGCCCACACACTCCCGCTCTCCACGCTTACTCCCTTTGTAATGCTATTTTCAACCTCATCTAACCTCAAATTCAAGTATAAAGAAGTATACTTTCCTTCCTTTATCCTGAAACTAAAACCTGGTTCTGCATTTTTGTTCTCTTCAAACCCTTCTTTATTCTGCAATAATAAAATGCCATATTTCATCTCAGAACAGGCTGCATGCCAAAATAAATAGCACCTTGGATTTCCTTGAAAAAAGAGAGCTTGGCTCAATGCACCGTTTCATTGCCATGAGCATTCTTAGAGAATTCAACCTCACAAAGTCAAATATTTAGCCAGGTAGCATACCAAACAGCAGCCCTTGCCAATACCTGCAGGATCCCTTGCTGAGACAAAGCGCTCTTTCCTAAAGAGAGAGAGAGAAAAAAAAATCACCCATACCTGGGACGGATCCTGATGAGATGAGGAGAGCTTCCGTTCCCATCCCAGGACCTCAAGCTTCCAAGTGGAAATGTTTTCCCTGCTAAGCAGCAGAAGGCATCTGACAGCCACTGCTTAGCAGGGGGAGGGAGGGAGCTGGAGCTCAGCCACCAGAGGAGAGATGAACTCCTAACTGGGTTCTGTCAAGGATTTCTCCAGTGGGCTCACCTCCAGCTCAAGAGCTAGCTCCATAAAGAATGCACTCGCACAGTCTCCTCAACTCCACTGCCATGTTTCCCTGCAAGTGTCGCTGGTGTTGGCCTGCATTAGAGCAGCTGGATCAGAGCTTCAGGAGACAGCAGCTGGCAAACAAGCTGGGTGCTCGGTACCTTCCTAGGCATCCTTCTGGGCCCAGCTCCCTCCACAAAGCCAGCTTTGGGCTGCTGGAATGGAGCTGATTCCTGTGAATTCAGTACAGCCTTGTCAGCTTTCCAGCTGTTAGAGGACTTGGTCAGGTGATCTGTGACCTTGCTGGAAAAGCAAACACTCACTTCCTTTTTGCCCTGGGAAATAGGAGGTGAGTGGAGTCAGAAAGGAATTTAGTACTTATAGAAAGAGGGGAGAAGGCTGAGATCCTTTCACTGGAAAGCTAGTTCCCAGAGCTGCCATTGTTTTAAAGGGACACATCTAGAGACAACAAAACAACACCCCAACACGCAGCACTACTTCCTGATGCTTCCCAATCTGGGAGCTCACCTAGGGGTTGTATTTAAGCAAGCTTCCCCTCCTTCTCCCTGCAGCTGAGGTGGCACATTAATGAAATTGATCCTAATGAGCATGCAGCCCTTTTAGTTGGAGTTGAAACCCTTCAGGGGTGCATGGTTTTTTCCAAGCTCTGCTTTACAAACAGCCTTCCTCTCCCATCTGCCTGGAGTCCCAGAACTATACAAAGCCTCTGATCTTTAAGTGAATGGAAGGCTGACTGGCAGGGCTAAGTGGAGACAGGAACAATGACCAGTGAATTCCCCGGGCCAGACTGGCAGCTCCTGGCTTCCTGCTACCACGGATCGGATCGCCAAAACGCACCAGATTCTAACAGGAAGAGAAAAGCAAGAAAGTGCCAACTGTGCCCATCAAACTACTGACCAGTGGTTCCAGCACCAGGCAGGGTTTCTCACTGTAGCTAGGACCAGGGACTTGTGGGGGAGGTGGGGAGACAAGCAGAAGGCAGTTGCAGGTGGAAGGCATCAGAATGTTCCAGAAACACAGTGCGGAGTCAGCCCAAAGATGCCCAGCTCTCTAGAGCAGGAGCAGACTTAAGGCCCTAGCCTCACCAAACCTTGCATGGCTCCTGGACCTAAAGGAGAAAGATGAGAAATCTCGCCCTAACAGGGACCCAGAGAGTCTTGGGGTCCTTTCCACAAGTTCAGTCACAGCACTGGAGGGCTCTGACCCCTGCTATAGGCTGACTTGGCTGATGTAAAACATGTCAGAGGCAGATCTGCCCATGGGAGACATTGTCCACTGGGGGTTGTCTTTCCAAGGGCAGGATCCTGTCTATAACCTATGTTGAAACTGATGCTGCCACCCTGTCACCTAGAGAGCTCCCCAGACTACACCCAGAACCACTGGAAAGCAACTGCCTTCCACTTTTTGTTGGCAATCAGGGGATTGAACCCAAAGTCTTAATTAGGATTCTCAGACCCCTTGAGTCAAACCCCCATCCATTTTCACTTTTGCTATTTTTTTTCTAATAGGGCTCCTCTTTTTGCTCGAGCCAGCCTGGAATTAAATCCCTGAGTTTAACATTCCTACGTAGCTGGGATGATGAGCAGGCCACCACCAGACCCTGCTTTTTATTGGCTGAGATGGAATCTCACAAACTTTTTCTCTCATACTGGCCTCTAACAGTCATCTCTCAAGTTCGGCCTTCCAAGTGGCTAGGATTACAGAAGAGAGCCACCATACCAGCTCCATGTCCTGTCTGTTTTGCCAGTACCGGGGTTTGAACTCAGGGCCTTCCACTTACTTGGCTGATGTTCTACCACTTTTTTTTTTCTGGTTTCTACCTACTTTTTGCTGGTTATTTTGGAGAAGGAGTCTAGTAAATTTTCTGCCTGGGCTGATTTTGATTCATGGTCCCAAAGATTTCAGCCTTATTTTAAGCAGCTAGGATTACAGGCATGTGCCACTGGCTCCCAGCTTTCCATGTCCATTTTACCACCAGGAACAAGTATCCCCATTGTCTAGGTAAAGAAAATACAACAGTCTAAATCCCCCTAGGATTCACCATCACTAAAGACTCTTATGTTCTTCTTACTTTCTTTGGAAGACTTAGAGCATTTTGCTTCATTTAAAGATGATATTTTCCAAAGACAGGATATTATTATGGACCCATCATACCCTAATACTTTTTCTATTCTTTTCTTTTTGTTGGTTGTGGGGTTTGAGCTCTGGTCTTGGGCACTGTCCCTCAGCTCTTCAGCTCAAGGTGAGCACTCTACCACTTGAGCCACCGCGCCACTTCTGTTTTTCTGGTGGTTAATTGGAGATAAGTCTCATAGACTTTCTTGCCTGGGCTGGCTTTGACTTAGGATCCTCAGATCTCAGCCTCCTGAGTAGCTAGGATTACAGGCATGAGCCACAGGCACCCAGCTCCTAATATTTTTTCTCAACTGTTAAAGGTATCTCTATCTGTTAACTAAGTCTGTAGGCAAAGCCATAAGAATTAAAAAAAAAAAAAAAAAAAAAAAGAATCAGCAACTTAGCTTGAACGCTAAGGTCATATGAAAAATATCCTGAGGGCAAACTGCCTCTATGATATGTTTAAAATGACCACCAAGCATCCACTCTACATTAGCTACAGAATAGCTAGAGACATAAGAGATTTCTCAGGGGACTGGGAAGGTGGCTCAGTGGTAGAGCGCTTGCCTTGCATGCATGAGGCTCTGGGTTCGATTCCTCAGTACCACATAAGCAAAAAGAAAAAAGCTGGAAGTGGCACTGTGGCTCAAGTGGTAGAGTGCTAGCCTTGAGCTGAAGAGCTGAGGGACAGCGCCCAGGCCCAGAGTTCAGGCCCCACGACCAGACCCCCCCCCCCCCAAAAAAAAAAAAAAAAAGATTTCTCAGAAGCCAGGTGCCTGTGGTTCATGTCTATAATCCTAGCTGCCCAGGAGGCTGAGATCTGAGGATCACAGTGTAAAGCCAGCAGGGGCAGAAAAATATGAGGACTCTTTATTTCCAATTAACCACCAAAAAGTCAGAAGTGGAGCAGTGGCTCAAGTAGTAGAGGGCCAGCCTTGAGCAAAAATAAGTCCAAGGACAGTTGCCCACGCCCTGAGTCCAAGCCCTAGATCTGGCACACACACAATTTTTTTTCTCTCAAAAACAGAGAATTTTTAACCATTTTACCAGTCCCAAGCTTCCCAGCTACTATCTTCCTCACTGCTCTATCTGTGTGACTAAGACAGGCACCATTCTGCCCTCTCCAAGACAGATTCTTCCTTATCAAGACAAGAGCAGCAGGGGTCTACTCCTAAAGCTACTCCTGTCCTGCAGACCCAACCATCTACCCAGGCTGCTGTTCCTCTTGGTCACTTGGGCTGTTCCTGCCTGTGTCACTCTCTAAGAGGCCCTTCCATCTTTCACCCTTTTTCACAGGAGGACCAACTATCTGATGAGCTGGGCAGTAACACAGGACTGAGGAGAGGTACATGTATCATGCAGACCTGTCACAGCCACGGTCCCTTCTCACAGAAAGCAACTATACTGGCAGAGAAAGATAGCTTCAGTTTGAAGTTAGTTAGCTATCCAGGGGGAGCCAGCTCTTCTAAAACCTGCCATCTTAAAGCAGATGAGATTTTCTTAAGGCAATGAAGAAGATGGGGGAAAATGGAAGTCCACACTGACCAGAGGCAACTACTCCTTGCACAAGAAGAAAAGCACCATCAGAGTCACAGGGAAAAAGTCTCCACTCTGCAGTTCCCCTTCATTGAGACCCTTCCAAAACATTCTTAGCCTTTGGCTATAACATGCTGTAAAATCAAGATGGCCAATAAAGAAATGAGGAAAGGACATGAACAGGCATTTCATCCAAGAAATAATAACAAAGCAGCCAGGTAAACATAGAAATGTTACACTCTTTATTTACCCGACAATGTGACAGGTACTCCAGAGTCAATCCAAACACTGTCTGACATTTCCTACAATGATTTTCTCCAGTGGTGCTGTTACTGCTATTATTCAAGGTCAAAGCTGAGGCTCGGAGTAGTTATCTGTGTCAAAGTGTGGATTCCCATTTGTCTTATGCTAATATTAAACTATTCTTAATAACATTTCAACAAGCTGTCTCATACACTAAACTTGTTCATTTTTTTCCTGGGCATAGTGGTTTGCACTATATAATCTCAGCACGTGGGAGGCTGGGATAGGAGGACTGCCAGGTCAAGGCAAGCGTGGGATACATAGTACCTTCCAGGGGTCAGGGCTACTCCTGTGTGCTCAATGGCACCGTTTAACCAATGCAAGTGCATTGAGGACACAGGGAAATTCCAAATCAAATATAGCAAAACAAAATTATGGTAAGTTAGGAAGGCAGGATCACAGTCAAGTGTGATTTTCTTTGCTTGCTTTCAAATTAATCACTATTAAAATGTATTCCTAGAAAATAACAAGTCATTATTTGGGAATAAAAGGAATGGGAAGTTGTCATAATCCTATCATCTGGATACAACTATTTTCCTGTCCACTTATTTTACATACTGAAGGGCAAGTTCTAAAGCAGTTAAGAACCTGGGCTCCAAGTCAAATGGTTGTGGCTGAAATCCTAACTCTGTCACTAACTGAATAACTTTGGACAACTTACTTAACCTCTCCCAGTCTTGGCTGTCCTGCTTACAGAATAGGCCTTCATAATATTTCCTGCTCTAGGAACTGGGCTTTCTCGAAGATTAGATAAGAAGGCAATTCATGTATATAGTGAGAAATAAGTCTGGCATATGGCTTGTGATCGAGAAGTACATATCCAAGCTATTAGGGTAATAATAACATAAATTCAAGTAAGAATTCAATTCTGTGGGACTGGGAAGGTGGCTCAGTGGTAGAGTGCTTGCCTTGCATGCATGAGGCCCTGGCTTTGATTCCTCAGTACCACATAAGCAGAAAAAGCCTGAAGTGGTGCTGTGGCTCAAGTGGTAGAGCGCTAGCCTTGAGCTGAAGGACAGCGCCCAGGCCCAGAGTTCAGACCCCATGACTAACAAAAAAAAAAAAAAAGAAAAGAAAAAATTCAATTTTGTATTTGCAATTCTATCACATAACCAATTCAAGAATAATGATGATGCTTTCTTCCTAGTAATTACTGTCAGTGATTACACAACATTCCACCAATTAATCTGTGTTTGTTTTCCAAAAACACCTCAAATTTTACTCTCCCTTCAATACTATCACATCAGCCAGCTCCATGGGCAATCATCGGAACTGGTATCCAAGGAAGACCCCAATTTCAGGGGCGGCAATCCAACTTCATGGGCTTTGAAAGAAACAGATGAGGCCCCAATCCTGACTGTGCGAACTTGTTTGAAAGAAGTTCCAACATCAAGCCTGTTAGACTCTTATTTCCAATTTACCACCAGAGAGCTGAAAGTGGAGCTGGGGCTCAAGTGGTAGAGTGTGAATCTTGAGCAAAAAAGCTAAGGGATAATGCTTAGGCCTTTAGTTCAAGTCCTAGTACTAATACACACACAGACACACAGACACACAGATACACACACACACACACACACACACACTACAAATCTTAAATCTCAAACCAGAGGTAACACCTTGGAAAGACTCTAGAAATTTTCAGTTTATTTGACATATCTGGATACATTTTGCATCATTGCTTATATACAAGGAAGCTAATTGATCAAAGACTTCTCAGCTTTCTGGACAGAGGAGTAGCAAAAAGTCAGCTTTGGAATTTAACAGCCATGGTTCAAATGTTGCCTTTCTTACTTTTTGAGACCTTGAACAAGTTAGTTAACCTGCTTCATGGTATCTGTGTTAGTTGCTTTTTGTCACTCTAACAACATCTGAGATAATTAGCCTATAAAAAGAAAAGGGTTGCTGGGCACTGGTTGCTCACATGTGTAATCCTAGCTACTCAGGAGGCTGAGATCTGAGGATCACGGTTCAAAGCTAGCCCAGGCAGAGAAGTTCCCATCAGACTCTTGTCGCCAATTAACCACCCGAAAACCCAAAGTGGAGCTGTGGCTCAAAGTGGGAGAGTTCTAGCTTTGAGCTGAAGAGCTCAGGGACAGCACCCAGGCCCTGAGTTCAAGCCCCATGACCAACAAAAAAAGAGTGAGAGAAAAGGGTCATTTGCCTATTGCTTTTAGAGGTTCCAGTCTATGATCTAGTGGATTCACTACTTTTAAACCTCTGGTAGAGGTTCAGATAACCACCCACCTCATAGCCAGGAAGCAGAAGAAAGAAACCAAGATCCCTTAAAAAGTACAACTCTAGTGACCTAACTTCCTCCTGCCAGGCTCCATCTCCTAAGGGTTCGGGTTCTACCACTTCCCAATGACTCGGTCCTAGGAGCCAAGCCTTTAACATAAGGGTCTCTGGGGGAATGTAAGATCCACACTAAAGCTCTGCCTTGG
Organism: Dipodomys spectabilis; assembly: GCF_019054845.1. Taxonomy (NCBI): domain Eukaryota; kingdom Metazoa; phylum Chordata; class Mammalia; order Rodentia; family Heteromyidae; genus Dipodomys; species Dipodomys spectabilis. Next base: position 40,214,721 of record NW_024870679.1, on the reverse strand, counting down.
CTCACATCTTTCCTTGTTACTGACTGTATAGTTACCTAATGTCTCTTGCTGGGCCAGGGCCTCCTGACTTTCGAGTCCTTAGATGTCCACAGGTCTCTCAACAGTACCCTGGAAATGTCCCTACTTTTATTTGCTCAGTTCTTTTTTTTTTTGGTCGGTCGTGGGGCTTGAACTCTGGGCCTGGGCGTTGTCCCTCAGCTCTTCAGCTCAAGGCGAGTGCTCTACCACTTGAGCTACAGCGCCACTTCCGTTTTTTTTGGTGGTTTATTGGAGATAGGAGTCTCACAGTCTCTCCTGCCCGGGCTGGCTTTGAACCGCGATCCTCAGATCTCAGCCTCCTGAGTAGCTAAGATTACAGGTGTGAGCCACCAGCGCCTGGCTTTGCTCAGTTCTTTAAATCTGTATTTCTCACAGAAAAGTCTCTGTCCCAGTGGAAGAGGGGAAGAATTTCCAAACGTGCCATAAATGGATGCCAAATACACGTTTTCTTTGGTTTTGATAATTGCGTAAGATTTCATTTTTCCAAAAAACAAGGAATAAAGTTAGTTATTTGGGGCTAATACATTTGGCACTGATAAGCAAAAAATGGTCTTGTACAAGAGTCCATTGAAAATGTTAATTCTCTATTCTGCACAGAAGGGTGATGGCTATCATCACTAAACAATACTGCAAAAGTCCCCGGTATGTGCCAGGCCAAGATCTGGAATTCCTGCAATTCTCAGGAAGGGCGTTTTTCTGTTAGCACTGAAGATATTTGTTGTGCTTTTCTGAGCACCCTGTGAACACCCTTCCTATACTGGGTTTCTTTCCACCTAAGGAGTCCCACCTTCCCAATACAGAAACTGGATTCCCCGTGCTGGTCCTCCTCACAGCTAGGACCCGGTCACAGGTCAGCAGGCAGAGACACTCAAGCCAGACTCCAAACTGGAAGAAAATGCTCTGCACAAGGGAAGGCTGCAGGCAAGCAGTTCTGGAGAGGGCAGTGAGTGACATCCTGTTACTTGATATCTTTTCATAAATTCCTCTTGTGTAAGCTTGCTAGAAGCCAGTTCTGTTGTTTGCAACAGAGACTCCTGCAAGCTACGTGCAGCAGTAGTGCTTTAAAAAAAAAAAACATTATTATTGTTATCTTTAAATAGTTGTACTCTGAACATCAGCTTCCTGATATTCATTTTGCTAAACTATGGGCTAGCTGTTTAAAAGAGTTACACCATTGGAATCATCCCCTGCGTATACCATACTTTAGTCAGTGCTTGTGTATATCTGCGTATGACCATGTAAATGTATTATAGATCTATAATTTAGATCTAACTTCTACACAAGAGAGATATCCTGTTCTTAATTGCTTCTATGTTGCTAACTTACTTATAAAATTACTTTTAGGAGTTGTTTTTTTTTTTTGGTCCAGTTGTGGGGCCTGAACTCTGGGCCTGGGCGCTGTCCCTCAGCTCTTCAGCTCAAGGCTAGCGCTCTACCACTTGAGCCACAGTGCCACTTCCAGCTTTTTTCTTTTTGCTTATGTGGTGCTGAGGAATTGAACCCAGGGCCTCATTCATACAAGGCAAGCGCTCTACCACTAAGCCACCTTCCCAGCCCCTTTTAGGAGTTTTTATTTGCTTTTCAGAAGCTTTTGCTCATGGTTGGCCTGTGTATTTGCTGCATTACAACTTTATCATTCTCTGCCTCTTTAGCCCTTTATTATCACTGGAGGTGGGCATGGTGGACTCTGCAGACCACATGGTGTTGCCAAAGCAGGCCACAGTCAAGACAGCCTGAGAATCACAACTTGAACTAAGCGCTCCCCAGGAATTCAGCTGACTCCTCCCTCCAGGTCACGCAGGGAAAGCATCTCAAGGGCAGGGACAAATACCCTCTGCGATGGGCCTCCCTGCACCTCTTTGGGCAGCTTCAGTCCCCATCATGAACCCTGGTCAGGATCCAGCAGAAGCCTTCTCAGGCCTCAGTGTAGATGCCTCACCCCAGTCGCAGGTGCAGATGGTTTAGAGCTTGCGTGGGGGCCGTGGCATCTGCCTCTAGGTTGGGAGAAAGGTTTTTCTTGGCTCAACTACACACAGCCTGCACATTCAGGAAAGACAGTTTATACCAAACCAGGCCTGAGAAATGATCCCCAGATACCTGGGTTGAGCCAGGGATGGTGCCAGATTGTTTTCAGGCTAGTTGGAAGATTTGTATCATTCTTTCACAACTCCCCACTTCAACCTCTACAAATTCCGTCTGCAGAGGTGTAGGCGTAGGGGATATGGATGCTCAGCTTCACTGTGAAGGCCAGTGACAGCAGAGACAAAGCAGATAGGCAGCAAGAGAGCAAAGCTCACTCTAGAAAGATACAGTTTTCCTGGGTGGGGATGGAATCATTTCAGTGTGGCATCGGGCAATATAGAAGGTTATATTCGGGCTGGGAAGGTGGCTCAGTGGTAGAGTGGCCTTGCATGCATGAGGCCCTGGGTTTAATTGCTCAGCACCACATAAGCAGAAAAAGCTAGAAGTGTGCTGTGGCTCAAATGGTAGAGCAATAGCTTTGAGCTGAAGAGCTCAGGGATAAAGCCCAGGCCCAGAGTTCAGGCCCCATAACTGCCAAAAAAAAGATAAATAAATAAAAATAAATAAAAGGTTATATGCTTCTGTGATCTAGTTTTGTTTTGTTTTTCCAATCAGTCGTGGGGCTTTAACTAGGGGCCTGACGCTGTCCCGCAGCTCTTCAACTCAAGGTGAGCACTCTACCACTTGAGCCATAGGGCCACTTCTGGTTTTCTGGTGGTTTATTGGAGATAAGAGTCTCATAGACTTTCCTGCCTAGGCTTGGTTTTGACTTGCGATCTTCAGATCTCAGCCTCCTGAGTAGCTAGGATTACAGGTATAGGTCACCAATGCTTGGCTGTGATCTGGTTTTTGTTTCCGTGTAGGTGGATACTTGAATGTATTTTTCAGTTTATGTGTTAGAAACTTAATCACATGTGCAACAGTGTTGGGAGGTCGGATCCTACTAAGAGGTCATGAGGTCACAAGGGCTCTGCCCTCATGGATGGATAAATGTCATAATCACAGGAGTGAGTTATCAAGGGAGGGAGTTGTTGCAAAAATACTGTCCAGAGAGTTAACAGTTACATGAGTAGGGTAATGAGTACATTTCCTATCCAGCACTGTTACTTCCTCCCATCCCCAGCTCCCCAACTTCTCCCTCCCCCCACACCTCCAAATTGTAAAGTTCGTTTTCAACATAGTGTCTTGTACATCTCATTGTTACAATAGGTCAACCTATATCCTTATTTAGGTATTTTGTTATATCCCTTCCACTCCCCAAATTATAAAAATGTATATACAAGATGCAGGACACAGGAATCAGATACAGTGAAAACTGGGGTTATACCATGGGGAAGAACATACAAAAGAAACAAGAGAATCACATAGTGCATTATAAGTACATTAAAAACAATAGCAAGAAAGAAAAAGACACTTCTGTCCCTGTCTTGGGGTTCATTTCACTTAACATCATCTTATCTGGTCATATGTACATAGCTTTTGACTTTTTTGCTTGTCCTAGACATGTACTAGTTATTGCAAATAAGGGAAACCATGGGACCTATGTTTCTTTGGGCCTGGCTTACTTCACTTAGTATATAATTTTTTGCAAGTCTTTCCATTTTCTAATAATGGGGTGATGCCATTCTTTCTGATGGAAGCATAGAATTCCATTGTACATATAGGGAGTGAGTTGTTATAAAATTCAGCCTGAGTAGGGCACTGGAGGCTCACACCTGTAATCCTAGCTACTAAGGAGGCTGAGATCTGAGGATCACGGTTTGCAGCCAGCCCAGGCAGAAAAGTCCCCGTTAAGACTCTTCTCTCCAGGGGGCTGGTAAGGTGGCTCAGTGGTAGAGCACTTGCCTTGCATGCCTAAGGCCCTGGGTTTGATTCCTCAGCACCACATAAGCAAAAAGAAAAAAGCCAGAAGTGGTGCTATGGCTCAAGTGGTAGAGCGCTAGCCTTGAGCTGAAGAGGTGAGGGACAGTGCCCAGGCCCAGAGTTCAGGCCCCATGACCGGACCCAAAAAAAAAAAAAGACTCTTCTCTCCAATTAATCACTCAAAAACTAGAAGTGGTGCTGTGGTACAAGTGGGGGAGTGCTAACCTGGAGCACAAAGAGGCTGAGGGACAGTGCCCATGCCCTGAGTTCGAGCCCTGAAAAAGAAAACAGAAACCCTGAGTCGAGCTCTCTCTTGCCCTTCTGCCATGGAACAAGGGCAGCACAAAGGCTCACATCTAGTGCCAGCACCACATTTAGTCTTTCCAGCCTTCAGAACTATGTGTCAAATGAATTATCAACTACCCAGACTCAGATATTCTGTAATCTAGGAATAACTTTAAAAATGACTCACACTTGTCATTCTAGCCACACAAGGCTGAGATCCAGAGATCTCTTTTCAAAGTCAGCCTGAGCAGAAAAGTCTGAGACTCCATCTCCAAAATAACCAATAACCTAGGCTCATAACTAGAATTTCAGCTATACAAAAGGCTGAGATCTGAGGATTGCACTTCAAAGCCAGCCCGGGCAGGAAAGTCCATGAGACTCTTACCTCCAGTTAACCACAAAAATCCAGAAGTAGGACTGTGGCTCAAGTGGTAGAGGACTGGCCTTGAGCAAAAACACTCAGAAACAGTGTCCAGGTCTTGCATTCAAGCCCCAAGATCACCACACACATTAATAATAGTAGTAGTAGTAGTAGCAGCAGTAATAATAATAATAATCTGAGTTCCGTAGCTCACTCCTGTAAGCCTAACTCCTCAGGAGACTGAAGTCTGAGGATCACGATTTGAAGTCAGGCTGGATAGGAAAGCCTATTAAGCTCTCATCTCCCATTAACCACCAAAAGACCCACAAGTAGAGCTATGGCCCAAGTGGTAAGGTGTTAGCCTTGAGCATAAAAGCTCAGGGATAATGCCCAGATCCTGATTTCAAGCCCCAGGACTGGCCCCAAGATAATAATAATGATAATATCTAGCAAAAATGGAGCTGGAAACATGGTTAAGGTGGTAGAGTACTATGCCCAGCAAGCAAGTTGAGCAAGCATAAGGTCCTGAGTTCAAACCTTGATACCAGCACAAATAAATAAATGAATGAATAAACAAATGCAAAACAGCAGATAAAGCCACAAAGAATAAGTGATATTGGAATTTATGCCTTAGGTTGACATCATCCACAGTGATTCAGGTGTCCCACAACTGGGGCGCCTGGAACCCAGATACAGGCACTTTTATGAGGCAATTGCTCACATCCCCTCTTTTAGCAGACTAGAGGCTCTTTCAACTCAAGGCCTCTGCAAGGCTTTTCAGGTCTTCTACAGCAGAAACCCTGGGCTGGGAGCAAGCACGCAGGGCCCAGTTCTGCTCATCCTACTATTGGGAGGAGAGAATGTGCAGCAGGACCTTGGACATCCATCATTTTCTTTTGATAAGAGGGATACTGAGGTCCCCGGCTTAGCCACACCATGTATCACAGCCATGGTCAGACTCTGCCTTCTAGACTCCTGACCTAAAACTTTGCTTTATGAGCCTCATGCTGAAGGCACTTATCTACAGACTGATAACGAAGGACACATAATTGATAGTTTCTTTAAAAACAAAAACCAAACCAAACAAAAAACAGGCTGTGTGTCCCCAGTGCAAATAGAGAATAATGGAGTTTTTATTGTGGTGACTTGTGCCAGAGAACCACTCATTACTCCTACTGGTGAACTTTGCTTGAAGCCTCTGGCTACAGAGAAAGCACCACACAACAATAAAAGTGGTTGCCAACATCAATTAAGCACTCTCTCTGTACTTAGTCCCTTTAAATCATCCCTACTCAGAACACAGGTTGTGCTGTTGGGACTCCTCTGGAGACAAGGTAAAGATGGCTACCTCTTCTGCCCAGTTTGAGTTCAGTGTTGTGTTCAAAGAAATAGCAGTTAAGCAGAAAAAAAAAAAAAATAATTGAGAGCGATCCAAGCCTTTACTGCAGTCTCTAGAGACAATACCAGAAGAAGTTCATTCTTAACACAAAGCACATTTTTCTTTCCTCTTTCTGCTATTCTCAGTATTTGGTTCCAGCAGAAAACTTCCAGAGCATCCACTGTGCAGACTCCTTCACCTCCCTCACATACCTGCTCACCGGGCTTCCCCCGCACCCTCCTTCTGCCAGGCTCTGTGGTCTTCCCTGGGAATCTAGCACAGACAGACATCATTTATCCAGTCTTTTCTCCAAGCTGGGAAGCTCCAATCTACATAATGATGGAGAAGCAGCAAAGAGGCTATGCTAGAAGAAGAAATGACTTAGAAAGTTCTACAAAGTTATGTGCCGGTGCCTCATGCCTGTAATCCTATCTACTCAGGAGGCTGAGCTCTGAAGACTGTGGTTCAAAGCCAGCTTGGGCAGGAAAGTCCATGAGACTCTTATCTCCAATTAACTACCAGAAAACCGGAAGTGATGCTGTGGCTCAAGCAGTAGCATGCTAGCCTTGAGATGTAGAGCTGTGGAACAGCGCATCCAGACCCAGAGTTCAAGCCCCACAACTAGAAAGAAAGAAAGAAAGAAAGTTCTACAGATGAAGTTTTGAATATTCAATGTTAAAGTTCTTATTCTGTCACACCCATTTTGTGAATAAGAAAACCCAAGGCTTAAAAAATAACAATCATCCCAGCTAGGCAGTAGTAGCTCATGCCAATAATCCTAACTACTCAGAAGGATGAGATCTGAAGATCTCAGTTTGAACCATGAACCTCCATTTCTAATTAATCAGCAAAAAGTTGGAGTTGGAAGCATGGTGGCAGAGCATCAGCCTTGAGCAAAAAAGCCAAGCAAGAGTGTGAGGCCCTAAGTTTAAGCCTCAGTAGTGACATAAATAAAAAGAAGAATAAAAATGATAGTCCCACCAAGATTCAGCCTGGCAGCACAGAAGCCTGCACATGTGCCCCAGCAGAGGTCCAACCAGAAGATTCAGGAAAGCCTCCCAGGCCTCCCTAGGGCTGCTAGTGATCAAGAGGACTAGATCTTCAGGTTCCAGCCCCTGTCCACTTCTCCTGCACTTCCTTCCACAACATCTATAAGATCCTAAATCAGAGGCAGATTGTGAACCACAAGCAAAGTTCAGAGAGCAGGAGGAAGACATGGTTAATCTGGAAGCAAAAGAACTCCAACATCCCACTAATAGCTACAAGATCATGTTAGGAAAACAGCCCCTATTTGTGGAATGGTATATTTGCTGAGGAATAGTTTTTGGATATCCTGGGATATAGGCCAGGCCTTTCTACTCCTATTCAGTGGTATCAGGAGTATAAATATAAAGTGTGCAGCCACAGGCATCAGATAGCATCCCTAAATTCTTCAACTGGTTTACTAATCAAAATGTTACAGGCTCCAGAAGTATTTCTGAGTTCCTCAGTAAAGAGTTGTGGCTCCATCCTTGGTACTGCAGGAGGGTGAAGCTCCCTGAAGAGGGAACAGAGGACAGATGAACAGACACATTGCTGGTGACAAGCAAGCTGACACCCTGCCTATATGCGAATCTGCATGCTACAAATCTTAGAGGAGAGCTCCTTCAATGCCACCTGGATTAATACTCAGAGAAATGATGTCCAGTATATGAATGATATTAAAGGGGGAAAACTGCCCCTTTACATCAACAATAATCTGTGGATTCCTGTGTTTAGCTGGGAAAGGGACAAACTTGGGATAAAAATCTAGTGCAGTGGAGCTCCTTAGGAAAGTAATAATAGCAGCCATGTGCTGGTTGCTCACATCTGTAATCCCAGCTACTCAGGAGGCTAATATCTGAGGATTGAGGTTTGAAGCTAACTTGGGCAGAAGGTGCAGAGATTCTTTTTTTTTTTTTTTTTTGTCGGTCGTGGGGCTTGAACTCTGGGCCTGGGCGCTGTCCCTCAGCTCTTCAGCTCAAGGCGAGTGCTCTACCATTTAAGCTACAGCGCCACTTCCGGTTTTCTGGTGGTTTATTGGAGATAGGAGTCTCACGGTCTTTCCTGCCCGGGCTGGCTTTGAACCACAATCCTCAGATCTCAGCCTCCTGAGTAGCTAGGATTACAGGCAAGAGCCACCAGCGCCCGGCTTGGTGCAGAGATTCTTATCTTCAACTAAAAGCCAGAAGTGAAGCTGTGGCTTAGGTGGTAGAGCACCAACCTTGAGCAAAAAAGCTAAGGGAAAGTGCCCAGGCCTTAAGGTTGAGCCCTAGTGTACACACACACACACACACACACACACACACAGTAATAATATCAAATGCTTCCATTGTTGTACTAGTATTCTTTTTACCTATAGCTGTTCTATATTAATCACTCTAATTTCACAGTGATCATATCAGGGAGGGCTATCATATCCTTTTTATAGATGACAGGTTTGTTGACAACAACAGTAGGAGAGAAGGCTTATCCCATTGGAGAACCCAAGCTCTTCATCACAGTGTTCTCTACCTGTCAGTCCTATTTCTTTTCTTTTCTTTTTTGTTTTGTTTTGTTTTGTTTGTTTTGTAGGTCATGGAGCTTGAACTCTGGGCCTGGGCACTGTCCCTGAGCTCTTCAGATCAAGATAAGTGCTCTACCACTTGAGCCACAGCGCCACTTTTGGTTTTCTGGTGGTTAACTGGAGATAAGAGTCTCAGGGACTTTTCTTGCCCAGGCTGGCTTTGAACCTCAATTCTCGTATCTTAGCCTCCTGAGTAACTAGGATTACAGGCTTGAGCCATCGGTGCCCCACTGTTGGTCCTATTTCTGCCACTGTCCGTAAAGCAAGTTGCCAGTATTCTCTCAGTTGAAAAAGGAGGAGCCAGGTTGCAAGCTTTAACAAGGAAAGGAGTCTACACTCACCTTCCAGTACTGGCCCTTCTCCATAAATAGCAGATGATGATTAAAAGATCAATGCACATTTTCAAAGGGATGTGCTAGGCGTAAAAGTTAGATAAACTCATTTGACAAAAAATTGACTGAAAAATACCTTCTAATTAACTAAAACACTATTGTATCAATATATTCCAAGAAGGAGGCTGAGATCTGAGGACTGCAGTTCTACGTGAGCCCAGGTAGGAAAGTCTCTGAGACCCTTTTTGTTTATGTGGTGCTGAGGAATCGAACCCAGGGCCTCATGCGTGCAAGGCAAGTGCTCTACCACTGAGCCACCTTCCCAGCCCCAAGTCTCTGAGACTCTTATCTCCAATTAATCACCAGAAAATGGGAAGTGGTACGGTGGCTCACAGTGGTAGAGTGATCGCCTTGAGCAAAAGAGCTCAGACACAGCACCAGGGCCTGAGTTTAAGCCCCACAACAAACAAAAAAGTCTTGAGGTGTTTAATTGCTTTTTAACCAGAGAGCGGCTTTAGGAGTTGCATAGATATCAATTTTATATAGAATTAGCTCTCTGGTCAAAATTTCCATTTCAAAGACACAGTTTCAAGCCAGATCCAGGGCCTTAGGTTGCAAAGTAATTTCCTGTCGTTCTTGGGAGGAATGGTATATGAGGCCTCCCTGGCTCTTACCTGGTATAATTCAGGAGAGAAATGTACTTCCCTGCCAATGGAAGCTGCCCTCCAAACAGCAGGATATACTGCTGCAATGGGCCTGTGGAAGGCCCCAGTCTGGTCCAGATCTTCTCTTAGGGCAGATATAAGCCATGAGCTATCCTGAACTCATACCTGGGCCAGCAGTTTGTCTGAGTTCCACTCTCTGTCTCTATGCCTACTTAAGAAGCCATGACAGAAGAAAGGGTTGTGATAGGAAAAAGCAATAGTTACAGGCAAGAATTTCCAGGCAAGAACCTGTGTTTTATCCAGCCTTTGAGGAGTATTTATGCTCACTCTACCCCGCTTTGTTTGAGGTAGGGTCATGCAACGTAGCCCAGGCTAGCTTCAAACTTGCTATCCTCCAGCCTCAGCTTCTAAATGCTGGGGTCACAAGCATCCACCACCATGCCCAATTCTACCCTACTTTTTCTTTTTTCCTTTTTTGGTGGTTCTGTGTGTTGAGCCTGCCAGGCCAGTGCTCTGCCACCTGAGGCCCACCTCCCCGCAGCCCTTTTTGCTTTAGTTTTCTTTATCTTTCAGATAGGGCTTTGCTTTTTCTCATGATCAATCTTAGATCATGATCCTCTATCACAGTCCTCTTGTGGTCTGTATTACAGGTATGTGCCACTATTCCCAGACTGCTTTTGGTCATACTAAGATTATTGCCAAGGCTGGTCTTGAACTGTGACTCTGCCATCTCTGCCTCCTGCATCTGGCTCAGCTTACTATTAAAAATATTTTGTAAACTACAATTAGCATCTCTCAAACCATAAGATGCATTAATTTTCCTGAAGATCTTGTTAAGATGTATGTGCTAGCCAAGTGCTGGTGGCTCATGCCTATAATCTTAGCTACTAAGGAGGCTGAGATATGGGGATTGCAATTCAAAGCTAACATGGGCAGGAAAGTTCATAAGACTCTTATCTTATCTCCCACTAACCAACAAAAAGCCAGAAATGAAGCTGTGCTAAGCTAAGGGACGCTGGGAGGCCAGTGGCTCACACTTGTTACCCTAGCAACTTAAGAGGCTGAGATCTGAGGATTGGAGCCAGCTGGGTCAGGAAAATCCATGAGACTCTTATCTTCAATTAATCAGAGAAAAAGCTGGAAGTGGTGCTAACGCTCAAGTGATACATCACTAGCTTTGAGCAGGAGTTCAGAGTCAGCTCCCAGGCCCAGAATTCAAGAACCAGGATCAAAAAAAAAAGCTAAGGGATGATGCTCAGGTCCTGAATTCAATCCCCAGTTTGGCACACACACACACACACACACACACGTGTGTGTGTGTGTGTGTGTGTGTGTGTGTGTGTGTGTGTGTGCTGATCCCATTGGGTAGTCTGGAGTAGTGCCTAAGAATCTGTATTTTCAACAAGCTGCAGGAGATGCTGGTGTTGCTGGTCCCAACACTCAGTAACACAGCATGTGATTAGGATGTCTAAAGGTGAAGGAGAGAAGTCTGACAGGTAGACATAGTCCAGAGCTTTTGAACAATGTGACTGTGGGTAGCAAGCTAGCTTCCCCAACTCAGAGAACATAACAGCACAACCAATTCTTTTGTTAGTAGTACTGAGACTGGAACTCAGGGCCTCACACTTGCAAGGTAAGTGCTCTACCACTAAAGTCACACTCCCAGCCCTTTGTACACTACTTATTTTTGCAAACAGGTTCTCAGGCTCTTTCCTAGGGCTAGCCTCGGATTGAAGTCCTCCTACTTACGCTTCCCACATAGTTGGAATTACAGCTGTGTATTGCTCTAATTGGATTGTTCTTTGAGATAGAGTCTGGTTCACTTTTTCACTGGGTCTGGCCTTGAATTGGAACTCTCCTGTCTCCATCGTCCAAGCAGCTGAAAATACAGGTGTTAGCTTCCATACCTGGCAGTGATACCCACTTTCCATCTAAGACTGTGCAGATGGTGCCATGCCTGTTCTTAACATAGCACTTGGCATCACTCAGCCAGAAGTTGTGCTTGCTGTTGTTTCTGAGGGAAGGAAGAAGCCAGTGTGCGCTCACTAATTGTTCGCTGCTTTGTTATTATCTATTGAGAGCTGCGTATGGTATGTGAGGCACTGTGCCAGGTAGCACTTCACCACTGCCTCTTGCCTAGCAGCCACTTCTGTGCTAGGTAGGATTTTTTTTTTCTGCTTGGAAGATGAGAAAGCCAGAGTTCAGATGGCTTTAGTAGCTTGATCAGAGTCTTTATAAAGGTAGTCAAAAACAGAGCTGGAGTTGAATTCAGGTGCTCCTGACTGAGTTTTTAGCAGGCTTGGGTGGGTCTGCCTGCACCTGTCTGAAAGTCTGTGTCTAGCCAGGCTGGAAAGTAACAGTTCAAAACCCAGGACAATCCAATATCATCAGGACCAGGGTGTGTGGGAAAAGAAAGGGCAGGGCAGAGGCCTGGAGGCCAGAATGCTAAGAAATAAAAGTCAGACCAAGAGAGGGAGCGGAGCCAGGCTCCACAGGATCTGGAGCCCTGGCAATCAAAGGTGACACAAACTGGGTTTTCTCAGTTTTTGTGCCTATTAGAGCACTGACCCATAGTTGTGCTTCTCAAAGATATGGACCGACTGACAGACAGACAGACACACACACACACACACACACACAGACAGGTAGTTGAGCTGGGTGCCAGTTGCTCACATGGTAAGCCTAGCTCAGGAGGCTGAGATCTTAGAATCATGGTTCAAAGCCAACCCAGGCAGGAAAGTCCATGTGACTCTTATCTCCAGTTAACCAGCAGAAAGTTAGAAGTGGAGCTGTGGTTCAAGCAGAAGAGCACCAGCCTTGAGTGAAAAAGCTAAGAAATAGTACCCAGGTCCTGAACTCAGATGTACGCACATGCACACGCATGCACATACGTGCGCATGCGCACACACCCACATTTGGAATCATGAATTACTTAATAGACTCAGTAACATTTGAAAGCAGTCACTGATTTGCAATTGCTGGGCAGGATCATTTGGAGCTGGGGAGAGATCTTCACTTCTTAAGAAGAAAGAAGGAGTTGTGGAGCATAGAAGAACACTGGAATATTTCCTTTGGAGCACGGCCAGCACACACAATACCTCCTTTTCTTCACAGGTCAGCAGGCGTTTGGGACCCAGCCCCTCGGCATGTGTGTGCAGCCCAAAGCCTGCCTGGCATACTTACCCACTTGTGTGCTGGAGCCCAGAGCCCTCAGCCTGCCAAGCCCAACACAAAGGCCTCCTTCACCACAGCCCTGGGGTACCAGCGGTGCTTTCAGCAGCCACTGCTTCTGCAGGTTCCCCTCCTGGGCTAGCACAGCTCACAGAGCTGAGTCTCCCCACACCTGCTCAGAGACAGTGACAGCGATGCTTTCCCAACCATCCAGAGGCCATAAGCATGAAGTTCAACAATCCAGCAGCTTGAGGGAAGAGGGTATGTCTTCTGTTCCCTGGCCAGTCTCTCCAGATACCTACCCACCCGAAATTACTGCTTAGGCACCAGGTCAGGTTCCCTGGACTCATAGATTAAAGAAGTCCAAACTGGAAGGAAGGAACCTGAGTAAGAACACGAGGTGTTAGAGGGATGTGGCTAAAACTTTAGAGAGGGCTAGGAAAGCATCACCAATGTGGTACACGGGCTGGGCTTTGAAGGGTGAGTAGAGTTCACTAAGCAGATGGGGTAGAGTTGAAAAACCTGGATTGCAGCTTGAGGAATGATCAGCACACGTGGCCAGAGTCAAGGGCAGTGAAGGAAGGAGAAAGTAAGAACTGGAAGCCAATTGTTTTATTTACAGGTTGTTAATGCAGAAAAGGAACAAGAAGAAAGCTGGGAGGGGGAATGTCTCCTGACACTGGCCATTAGTAGATGCTCAGTAAGTGTTTATAGAATGAACCACTGGTTTCAAGGGAGAGAGAAGAGCAAGTCTGGTGTTTTCACCAGTCTGGCCAAACTTAGTGCTTTTCACTAACTGCTGCTTTGATTTGTTTTGTTCTTTCAGAGAACAGCAGCTTTTTTTCCTCCTTTATTGAACTATCACAATGTATGTAATCTGAAATTGCAGACATAATTACATAATGACTTACATGGTTGGCAATTTCCTGAAAGTCAGCTTTGTCTTCCTGAATAATTTGCAGCTCTCTGATAGCTGGAGGATGGTTTTGTGCTCTCTCTGCATGGCGCAGCAGCCTCCCCCATAGACTGAGCACACAGTAGGCGCCAAGTAAGGTAGACACATAAATCAGATTGGTGGAGCACAGAACCTCATCAGCTCTTGCAGCTGAGGCCCAACCCCTGCTTGACAGATGGGAGCCAGAGACAGAAGGAGAGAAGCTGTGCCTGTCTGCATCTCTCCTGCTAGGCTCTTGGATTTCACAGCTGGGAAGTACAAGATCAAGGGTCCAAGCAGACCCTGAAAGCATCAGGGAGAAGTCTAGAGATCTGCAGGGCACCTAGAACATGGACAGGAAGCCAGCGTAGGCTCAGACAATGGTGATGTGCATACAAGGGACTCAGCTCAGCATCCAGAGCTTGCTCAATGCTCCAGTTGCACGGCTCAGGAGCAGACCTTCCAGAGAGCAGGAGAGCAAGAGAGCTTAAAGAGTGAGGGACAGGCAGGTCCAAGTTTGAATCTCAGCTCTTGACACTTACCAGTGAGAATGATCAAATTCCCTCAGCTTCCCTAGCCCATGTCCACATAGGTAAAACAGGTAAAATGCATTTCCTCCTCGCACAAAGAGAGGGCTCATCCCAGAGCCTGAGGTGGAAGCTGAAAGGTGATCCACTGGGGAGAAAGAAAGAAGAAAAGAAGACTGGGTGCCCAATGGGAGTCACACAAGTCACCCAGCCTCAGTTTACCACACACATCTTAGTTCAAGCAATGGATAAAGGAGGAGAATACGGCTTTGACGGCTCCAGGGGTTCCCACGGGGGTGACTAGACAGGTAGAGACATCACTCGAGTTAGAGGATTCAAGGGAAAGAGGCTTGGGAGTCAGGAGAGAGGACCATGGGCATGCTGAGGATGCCTGACTTCGCTCGTGCAGGGAAGAAGCTCATTCTGAGTGGCCCAGAAGACAGCTGACAAGCTTTGTGATGCACATTCTGGAATTCTCCATGCCAGTGGGATCGCCATAAGGGGCAAGAGGGCAGAGAAGGGGTCTGAGTTACAGCAGATGAAGAAAGGTGTCCAGCCCAGGTTCAAGAAGGGAGAAGTTTCTAGAACGCTCTTCTATGATGTGGGGGCTGCAGGATCTGAGCACCGCAAGGTGAGGGCTCAGTTCAAGAAAGTAGGGGCAGATGCCTAAGGTGGATGAAGTACTGAAGGCAGCAGGCAGAGGTCAGCTCACAGGAGGGACTATCTGTCTATCTATTTAAATTTTATTGTCAAGGTGATGTACAGAGGGGTTGTAGTTACATAAGTAAGGTAGTGATTTCATTTTTTTTCTTTCTTTTTTTAAAATTTTTTTATCAGTTGTGGGGCTTAAACTCTGGGCCTGGGCACGGTCCCTGAGCTCTTCAGCTCAAGGCAAGCACTCTACCACTTGAGCCACAGTGCCACTTCCTGTTTTCTGGTGATTAATTGGAGATTAGGAGTCTCACGGGCTTTCTTGCCCAGGCTGGCTTTGAACCTTGATCCTCAGATCTCAGCCTTCTGAGTAGCTAGGATTACAGGTGTGAGCCACTGATGTCCAGCTGTGATTACATTTCTTGTCTAACTTGTTACCTCCTTCCTTCATTTTTCTCCCTCTTCTCCCCATCTCCCTCCCCCCCCCCCCCGCCAAGTTGTACAGATCATTTCCAACATATTGTCTTGTGAGCATCACTGTTGCATAGCTTCCCCCTTTGTCCTTTGTCTCACTATTTTGTTGTTCCCCTTCTCTTCCCTAGTTCAGATAAATGTATATACAATACCTAGGGTACCAAAATTGAACGGGGTAACAACAGAGATAAACCATAGGGGAAAAACACAAAAGAAAAAAGAAATCATGTAGTACAATGAGAACAACAACAACAAAAACCCCTCTTGTGTCCATGTCTTGGGAGTTCATTTCACTTAGCATCATCTTATATGGTCATACATATGTACGCAGCTATTCTTATAAGCCGTCCAGTCTACAGCAATTTGTTATAGCAGCCCAGATAGACTATGGTAGAGGTTAAATGACTTAGCCAACTAACAGCTGGAGGAGTTATTTGAAACCAGAAGCTCTGGCATCAATGATTTCCCCCAAAATATCAGTTTAATGGAAGGAGGGCCTTCTTCTTCATTTTCATTTCTTTGTGCCGGTCCGGGGCTTGAACTCAGGTCCTGGGTGCTATCCTTGAGCTTTTTCTGCTCAAGGCTATTGCTCTACCACTTGAGCCACAGCTCCACTTCCAGCTTTTTTGGGTAAAGTCTCAAACCACAATACTCAGACCTCAGTCTCTTGAGTAGGATTACAGGCATGAGCCACAAGGGCCTGGCTAAACCACCTTCTCAATAGGGTGGAAGAGGACATGCTCTGAGTGAGGGATGTGTGCTGAGTTGCCAAACTCATGGGGGACCCGCTGAGGCTGCACAGGTCACTGAGGAGACTGATATAAGAGAGACCTCTGAGAGATAGAGAGACCACTGAGAGAGATTTGAAGGAACGGCTCAGGTCAAAGCAGTCCCACTGCAAGGGAAAGTGGAATCTAGCATTGGCGCTTACAAACTCAAAGGAGTTAAGGGGGAGACTGCAGAATACACAGATGGCACCATAGTGGGAGGGGAATATAGTCCACGTCATGTCATACATGCCAGCAAGCAGAGCGGTGAGGACAGAGCTGTGACATGTTGTACTTGAGGTTCTACTCACCAGCCATCCCCCACGCTGAATGACACCCTGGTTACAAAGGGCCCCAAAGTTCTCCATGCCCCTAAGTCTTCCTGGTTTGACAATGAAGGTCTGTGACTCTGTGTCACTAACTTCCTGTGGTTATTGGCACTCCAAATGGGGCTCATGTGAATTGAAATGTGACATGCCATAAGTGTGACAGACACCTGGGTTTTGAAGATTTAGTATAGAAAAAAATAATGTAAAATTTCCTTTGTTGTGTATTGATTACGTGTTGAAGTGAAAATATTTAGATATATTGGGCTAAGTAAAATAGAACTCATTTCACTTGTTTTTATGCTCTACTAGAATACTTAAATTGTGACTCAAACTGTAATTCTATTGGTAAGAACTGGTCTATCAGGCAACTTGATATTAAATCTGAGCTAAATAGAGTTCCTAAGCCGGTAGACTCCATCCAAGTAAAAGGAGTATATCTAGTATATATGAACAGACTCCTCCGCTAGTCTGAGACAGGGAAACAGAACTGATAAGCTTGTATTTGCTGGACCTGGGAAGGGTGACCACAGAGACAGACTTGGATTAGGAATGGGGTCCTCTTTGGTGCATTGGGAGATTTACGGTATGCTACTGATTAGAGCAAGAGGAAGACCAATCATCCAAAACCAGATGAAATGACTAAAAAATCCACCGAGTCTCCAGAGATGATGATAACTGAATCTAGATCCACTTCTAATCCAGGATCCTCCCCACCCATCCAGTGCTCTCTCAGCCCTATACCCGGCCATTCTCAACCTTCCCAGCTCCCTCCTGCCACCTCCATTAATACCAGTCGCTGACGCCTGAACTTAACTCCTTCACTTGCTGCACTGTTTTCTCCCAGAGCCCTAAGCCCAACAATCTCACACTTTCCCAAAAGCCTTGCCCTCCCTACTCAGAACTGGGGCCCATCTATCTCTCCCTGCCCCTTCCTCCTCCCCACCCCCCATCCACACCCCCACAGTCTTCCTTTCCTGGCACTGCCAGCCAACCATTAGGAATGACGATGACACAATACAGCATGATCAGCAGGGCGCAGAAATCCAGATTCTTACCCAGATCTATCCTTTTTTTTTTTTTTTAACTGTGTGAGTTTAAGACAAGTCACAGCTTCTCAGCTCCTTGATGTGTAACTTAACAATACTGACCTCAGTTTACAGTCTTGTGAGGTGGGGGTTGCTGACAGAATAAGCATAAGCATGCTTTGTTAAAGGTGGGCTTCACAAAGGGGGGGAAGGCTATAATCTGGGATGCAGTGGAAAGGAGGAGGTAGGTGAGGAAGAGCATGCCACAGCCAAAATAGGGATGAGGTACAAGTGTCCTATTGTGCTAAGTGGCTGAACCGCCTCCAGCAGACCGGTACCCCACCCCCAACGTCACTCCCTCTCTTCACACTGGTCCCAGCCTTCCACTGAGAACATACACCTGGCTTCAGCAGTTTTCCTTCAGCTGAATAAATAAAAGTGATCCCAGAGAAAATATCCTAAACAAAACCCAAAGGCACCTTGTTCATGAGCTGCAGGAAATCTTCATGTTATCCAGCACTGGAAAAAAGGGTTTTAAACTCCATTGTGAAAAGTCACAATTCATCCCCGACTCACAGCCTCCAAACCCTCTCCCCACTGTGTGAAGGGTGAAGAAAGAGAAATCCAACGAATGGGAGACACAAGCTGTATCGCTCCTTCCCAATGGTGCAGAGGTTCTGATCACCAGGTCCCCCCAGAGCAGAGCTGAACTCATTCACATTCTAGTTAGCGCTCAGTCAACTCTTTGAAGAAGGAAATTACTATTCTCTTTATAGAGCAGGGAATGGAGGCTCCACGGGATGCAGCAGGATTCAACACTAGCTCTTTCCAGCTTCCCACCTTAGGTCACTTTCTAGGCTTTCCACCCAAGCCAGGCAGCATCAGACATTCGCCTACTTTTCTGTTTCTATGCACTATTTCATCCCATCCTAGGGTGGCTGTACAATGTAATCTCTGAGCAATCTCATTTTACAGACAAGAAACTGAGGGTTAGGAAAATGACTTAGCAGCCTAAGGAAGGCCAGGACACCCACACTCCCACAGAACCACCCACAATGGAGTGTGGAAATCTATCTTCATTGGAACAATAGCTCTATGGAGATGAAGCAGCCCACAGGAATGCTGCGGGGGGGAATGTCAAGCCTTGACCTGCCAGTGGGCAGAGCTCTCAGGACAGGGGCTGTCTGGCACCACCTTCAGCAGCTGCATTCAGAGATGCGGAGAGGCAGGAGACAGACAGTTGGATGAGCTAGCCCCAGGCCAAGAGCAAGAGAGAAGCAAAAGAAAGTGTTCTTTCCATTCCCCCCGCCGCCCTGCCCCAACACTATTGGCCCACTTAATAATGTGGAAGAGACACTGCTGTGGTTATGGCAGGCAGGACAGGGAACCAGCTGCAGCAAGAGACCTGGGGTTCCTTCTCAACCAGCCACTCACTGTGCAACCCAGGCCGGCACCGGCACTGGCAGGCAGGTGCTCCTATGGGAATCTGTAAGATAAGGGGTGTGGCCTAGGGAACTGGTGAGGTTTCCTTCACCTTCAATTCACAATTGCAGGGACATTGTGAGCCTAGCACAATGAGTGGCAGCTCTCCAGAACTGCAGGACTAGGAAGAGAAGCAAGGGCTAAATAGACTAGAGGTGTCAAGAATGGGAGAAAAGGGTCTCAAAAGACCCCTGTTATCGGCTGATGTCAGAGTTCCACTAAGTACTCAAGGCCATACACTGCACTGAGCATGGAGGGAGAGGGGACAGATACACAGAGCTGAGGACAGAGGCCTTCTGCACACAGGCCAGCCTGGACAGATTCAAGACCTTCTAACAGAGCCCGTGTGTGAAGGAAACAGTTTCACCCAGTCCAAGAGGAAAATGGAGAAGTCCTCAAATGGGCAAGGCAACCCAAAATGGCTCATGGGCAGTAAGGAGAGAATATATACATTTAGGAAGGAGTTCTGATCCTATAAAATAATATTTATAGAAATGAACTCCAGGGCTGGGAAGGTGGCTCAGTGGTAGAGTGCTCGCCTTGTATGCACAAGGCCCTGGGTTCAATTCCTCAGCACCACATAAGCAGAAAAAGGCATAAGTGGCGCTGTGGCTCAAGTGGTAGAGCGCTAGCTCTGAGCTGAAGAGCTGAGGGACAGTGCCCAGACCCAGAGTTCAGGCCCCACGACCAACGACAAAAATAAAAATAAATAAAAAAATGAACTCCAGGAAATGGAAGCAAGAAGGCTGTCTTTTTCCTTTGCTGTTGTTTTTGTTTTCTTTGCTTTTTGTCTTGTTTGTTCATTAGTCTGTCTTTGGGAGGATAAAGGGGAACACAGAAATGGAGGGACAAAGGGTGAACAAATGCAGCACTGGTACTTACTAAGTTGAAAATGAACTACACAACTTGTTGGTAGGAATGGGAGGGAAAAACTGGGAGAGAGAAGGGATGGAGTGACATTGTCCAAAAAGAAACATACTCTTGCCAGGCGCTGGTGGCTCACACCTATAATCCTAGCTACTCAGGAGGCTGAGATCTAAGGATCCCAGTTGGAAGCCAGCCCAGGCAGAAAAGTCCCTGTGCGACTCTTATCTCCATTTAAGCATTCCAAAACCATAGGTGGAGCTGTGGCTAAAAGTGGTAGAGCGTTAGCCTTTAGCAAAAGAGCTCAGGGAGAGAGCCTGGGCTCGGAGTTCAAGACCTTCAACTGCCAAAAAAGAAATATGCTATTTACCTGACTTACATAACTGTAACCTATCTGTACATCACCTTTATAATAAGAATTTTAAAAATTCACTCCAAAAAAAATTCAAGATAGAGGCATGGTATTATTGTCTCCATTTCATAGATATGATGAAAAAGACAGGTTCAGCACAGTCAGTCACGTGGCTGAGCTGGAATTAGAGCCCAGACTTCTCTATCTCTGTGGCTTTCATTAATAATTTTTATCCTACCTTACTCCTGTGGAATATGTGGCCTCTGCCAATTCAGGCTTGGGAGGGAATGGAGTAAAAGCCTGCAGAGATGAGCTGGAGACACAATAAGTACTTTTCTACCCAAACACAAATGGCAGCCAGATTTTTCCAAACACATTTTTTCGGTGGTTGCCTGGTGAGATTTTTTTTTTTTTTAAGAACTTAACAGTTCTAAAATTAGCCAGATCTGAGCTGAGCTCCTGGCTTCCTATTATCTACTTCTGTGACCTACCGCAAATGTTTAATCGCTTAGGGGTTCATTTTGCTCATAAATACAAAGGGTCTCATAAGACATACCTTATCAGACCATTGGTAGGCATTAATGACTATTACATTTAAGGGCTTGGCACAATGTCTGACACATCTTAAGTATCCAATAAAAGGTAGCAAAAAGTTATACGTGGTGGTACATGCCTGTAATCCCAGCACCAGGGAGACTGAAGCAGGAGGATCTTGAGTTTGAGACCAAACTGGCCCACAACAAGACGCTGCCTCAAAACAAACTGGTAGCTAGCCAGGCACAGGCAGCTCACCTGTAATCCTAGCTATTCAGGAGGCTGAGACCTGCGGATTGCAGTTTGAAGCCAGCCTGGATAGGAAAGTCCATGAGACTCTTATCTCCTAAAAAGGTGGAAGTGGAGCTGTGGCTCAAGTGGTAGTGCACTAACTGAGCACAAAAAGTCCAGGGACAGTGCCAGGCTCTGAGTTCAAGCTCCAGGACCAGCACACACAAGAAAAGTAGCAACCACTAATACCTCTCCAATGTTGCTTCAGCAGACTCCTCTCCTCTGGCCTCCTCCTTAAAATCAACATCTGGCCAGTCTCCCCACTCCCTCCTCCCTTCCTCCTCTGGGTTCACTTCATTTCAGAAGCTACTTCAAAACAACTCTTCCCTGCAGCAGCCTCTGCATCCTAGGATTTGAATTTGCATTTGGTCCAATGACTCACTAACTCATCTATACAAACCCCTTAACTTCTCAGGAATGGAGTTCACTGTTAGGTGATTGTCTGGTGGGCCAGCTTAGGTGCGGCTGACCAATGATGAGCCTGATGGACTTGCGGGACAGTGGGAATTGTATAACATGTCTGCCTGTGCTTTGTAAATAGATGATAGGTCCTACAAATTCTGTGACTATACAAATTTTCCAATTATCTTTAAATTATTTATTGCTATTATAAAAGTAATGTACAGAGGGATTTCAATTACATGAATCTGGTAATGAGAGCATTTCTTTTCTTTTTCTTTTCTTTTTTTTTTTTTTTTTTTTTGTCGGTTATGGGGCTTGAACTCTGGGCTTGGGCGCTGTCCTTGTGCTCTTCAGCTCAAGGCAAGCACTCTACCACTTGAGCCACAGCACCACTTCCGGTTTTCCAGCAGTTTATTGGAGATAAGAGTCTCACGAACTTTCCTGCCTGGGCTGGCTTTGAACCTCGATCCTCAGATCTCAGCCTCCTGAGTAGCTAGAATTACAGGCATGAGCCACTGGCGCCCAGCTAGAGCATTTCCTTTCATACACTGTCTACTGTTGTTGTTTTTTTGTTGGTCGTGGGGCTTGAACTCTGGGCCTGGGCACTGTCCCTCAGCTCTTCAGCTCAAGGCTATCGCTCTACCACTTGAGCCACAGTGCCACTTCTGGTTTTCTGAGTGGTTTATTGGAGATAAGAGTCTCAAGGATTTCCTGGCAGGGCTGGCTTTGAACTGTGATCCTCAGATCTCAGCCTCCTGAGTAGCTAGGATTACAGGCGTGAGCCACCGACGCCCGGCTTTGTCTTCTGTTGCCTTATTCTCTTCCAGTCCTGCCTTCCCAACTCCACTCAGGAGTTGTATGGGCCACTTTCATCTGTGTAAATTTGCCAGTTATTAAGTGGAATTTATTACCGTTCAAGGCTGTCTTCCACTAATTAGAACGATAGATAGACATGCAGAAGGTTAGGGTGAGAGAGCAGGAGAAAGTAGGAATCAAGCATATTGACTTTTTGTCAGAGGTCTTTTGTGCTTTCCCTGGTAAGGCATCCTTGCTCTGGAAAGTCTAAAATGCGTAAAATAAGATGCATAGCTTTGCTACCAAGATAACCAATAACTTTGAAATATAGTTATTAAATTTAAAAAACAAGTACATAATCTAGCAATATATGTTCTTCTTTATTAACACATTAAATATCTAGCTCTAGCAGCCAGTGCAATAACTACTGTAATTTCAAAGCCACAATTGACACAGTATTTCAAAATATCTGTAATAGCTCCAAAGCAATATGAAAATCCTGTGATTTCTATCCATGACAATGTCACAGGCAGACAAATGCTCTGTAGTCTGTTGCCTACATTGATCATAGAAAATATAAAATGCCAAATAAAAATATTTTTCCCACCTAGGTTCATAGGCTCCTCTGAATTCTGTGCAAGGGACTCTTACGAGTGTTAACCTACAGTTAAAAGTCCTTTGCTAGGTCTTTTACAGACCAGTAAGTATCTAACCTGGGACCATCTCAGCCTCCTCTCCTTCTTGAAAATTTCCACCCTAAAGGCCAAGTTCTGCGAATGTGACCTCCTCTGTCCACCCTACCCATCAGAGTGGTTCAGGAAGATGATTGGCTCAGCCACATCCTATGCCAAGATGCCTGATTCTAAGACTAGGTCTTGAGAAGCAAGCTCAGGCAGTGAATGCTCTCTGAACTTCGCCCAAAGAGAGGTCCACTGTGGCTACAGGACATTGGGTGACATTTGCAGTGATAAGCTGATGGTAAGACCCTCTCCAGGACGTCTTTGCCTTAGGAAGGCCTGCCCTTCCACCACGCCTTGCTTTGCTATGATTACTATGTTTTATGGTTTCTCTCTTCCTGTCTTTAGAGACAGCTTAAAGGAGTCTCACTGTCAGTAAACTGCAGTAATTTTCCCAGGCACAAAAGTGTTGGTAGGTAGTAAAACGGTTTGCTCTTTTTTTTCCCCCTTACACCTGCTCCTTTATGCAGAGGTAAGTGGGCAATGCCCTGGGTATTTATTTATTTACTTATTTAAAAGCACGGACAGGTGACTCACACCAGTAATCCTACTTACTTGGGAGGTTGAGATCTGAGGATCACAGTTCAGGGCCGGCTTCCGAACACATCTGGGAGACTCTTCTCTCCAATTAACTAGCAAAAAAAAAAAAATAAGCCAGGAGTAGAGATGTGGCTCAAGTGGTAGAGTACCAGCCTTGAGCAAAAAAGCCAAGAGAGAGCACAGGCCCTATGTTTATGCCCCGTTGCTAGCACATACAAAAGAAAAATAATAAATCACATGATATTTGAAAAGAAAAAACTTTTTTTTTCCTATCAGTCCTGGGGCTTGAACTCAGGACCTGGGATCTTTTGCTCAAGGCTAGTGCTCCACCCACTTTGAGCCACAGTGCCATTTCCAGTTTTTGGGTGATTAATAGGAAGTAAGAGTCTCATGGGGACTTTTCTACCGAGGCTAGCTTTGCATCACCATCCTCAGATCTCAGCCTCTTGAGTAGCTAGGATTTCAGGGGTGAGCCACCGATACCCAGCTGAAAAGAAAAATTCTAACATTCCTGATGCCCTCCTCCCACATTTTCAACAAAAACCTAGTTAATAAATACATAATAAATAGTATATATTCAGACACCACCCAACTTTACTTTCTGGCTTTTTGTTTATCTATTTTTAAAAAACACCTTTTCCCAAGAGTAAGACAGCTACACTTTCCCAAGTGGAAGGGAGTGGAGGCCAAGGAACAGCTGGTTAGCACAGCACTTGGAAATGCTCAGCCCTCAGCCTGTTGCCCTGGGAGGAAACCTAAATCTCAACTGATGTCACTCAGCACTGGCGTGGCTGGGCAGAAACCAGGCTGTGGAAATGAAATCAGCACCAGAGGCTGCTCTTCCTTCTTTGCAGGAAGCAAATTCTCCCCATACCATAGTGTGCTGGCACCATCACAACGTCAGAGCCCCAAACCAGAAATATCATACCACACCCAAGGAAGCTCAGGAGACACTCTTCTAACAGAGGGGGAAAGCCACAGCTACAGTAAACACACACACACACACACACACACACACACACACACACACACACATTTTATATATACATGCCACCAATTACTTTTGGGAAAAAAATGGGATGAAGAGGGAGTTAGAAATTGAGATTTGTTGCCCACGTAATTGTAACCCCTCTGTACGGTATTTTCACAATAAAAAAAGAAAGAAAGAAAGAAATTGAGATTTGTGTTTTATCCCACAATGTCTGTGTCCCCAGAAAGCTCGTGTGGACGGGGCCTTGGTAAGAGGGCAGTACTGTAGACTCCTTTCCTAGGAATAGGAACCCACAGCCAGCTTCTTTAGATACCAGCCACCTCTAACTGCCAGAGCATCACATTAGTCATCAACTCAAAATCTTGGGACACACTTAACTTCATACTGGAAGGTGCAACAGGCCTATTTTTAGCAAGAGGGCCCTCTTCTTTCTTTTCATCCTACTTGAAATACTATCTGAAACCAGAAGCTGTCTGCAGACGTGCCTATGAGGAGCCTCTTAGTCCAATCTCTAACTGGGAGATTTGCTTTCTAAGGCGCAGAGAGGGTGGGTTCCAGCTGCAAAGCACAGAGTGGACTAGCAGCAGACCTAAGCTCTCAGCCCCAATTCCCTGACTTCTGCCCACCTATTTTACTACAGGGAGAGCACAAAATGATTCACTAGCAGAGATGGAGACAGCTTGGTCAATTCCAGTTTTACGGTTTTTTTTCTGCTCCATGACCCTGGGCAAACCATTCAACCTCAACCTCTCTGCACCCGCCCACCCCCTAGCCACCTTTGCTCATCCACGCACTGGGGAAAGGTGACTATGATAATTGGACATCTCAGGACCTGACCCATGCTTCCGTTATTCTTACATCGTCTGTCTCCTGCTTTGAGCACAACCCTATCTGCAGGAACTGCCTGCACCACCAACAGAGCCAGGAAAGAAAGGATTTATTGTCAGATAGGTTCATAAATAAGAAAATGGACAGATCACACTGTTAAAGAGGGGTTTGGATTTTTGTTGTTGTTGTTTGTTTGTTTTGGCAATGCTGGGGGTTGAATCCATGGCCTGGCATAGGCTAATAGTAATAGTAGTAGAAGTTCTACTAGTATGATCAGCATTGTAAAAGGGACCCTATTCTTGACTTCAGAGGTCCTAAACATCTAACTTTCTACCCCTCCCTAGGTATGGACTGGATTAGGAGTAGTGACTTCTTCCCTGCACCTTGCAGGGAAGGACAGGTATAGACTGGTTCTTACATCCTCCCGGAAACCCTTAGAAACTGAGTCCAGCACGAAGTAGTAGCACATGGAGTTCAGATGAATGAATGAATGGCCAAATGAAGGAAAATCCTAATCTATAGATGCAAATGGTGACGCTGGAAGCTGGTGTCTTGTTCCAAAAATGTAGGGGCAAGCAGGTCCAGTGACAGCAAGCAAGAACCCCATCTTCTCCTTAGCTTGCTGCCAGGAAGAAGACTCTGACAAGGTCAGTGACTGAGCCTTGGTCTCAATGGTCTGTTCAGAACTGCTTTCTGCCTGGCCCACCAGATCCAATCCAGGGCTCAAAAGACAATTGTAAAGCACACGTGACCCTCTGCCAGCTAAAACAGATGTAATAACATAGCAGGGCAGAGGAGGCAAAGAGACCAGGGAGATGGCCCATCTGTCTTCCTAATTGTCAACTTTGCTCATAATAAGATTTTTCTCCCTGTCACACCTTAGGCTGCTACTGAACTGAAGCAAAACCAAGATATCCATCTTGTAGCCAAGAACAGCAGCCTTCACAAAGTGCCAGGGACGAAAAAGATGCTGCTTAGCTCAGAGAAGGGGAGAGAGAGAGACAGAGAGACAGACATAGATACAGAGACACAAAAACAGAGACAGAGAAACAGAGACAGTCACAGAAAGACAGAGATAGACAGAATGGAAGGAGCTTTGGGCTGAGACTAAGAAGCTTGAGGTCCCTGTTTTTTTTTTTTTTTTTTTTACCATCTGTGGGTGTTTGGCCAATCACCGTACCCTATTGACTCTGCTTCTTGAAAACCTACAATACAAAGTGGGGGAGGGGCTGTAAGCCATATGACATTGAATGCAACACAGTTTAAGTCATATGCATTTGAGAATTTTCTATCAGAGTCAAAAGATGTTTGCAACCTCCTTCCCGTTACAAAGTTAAGAAATACTACTCCGGGTAGTCTTCATCCAATAGCATTTACCAAGTAGTTTTTGTGTGCCTCATGCCTTTTGCATTTGAAACACAAATATAAGAGAGTTCTGCTTGTTGGGCATTCAATGTAGCTGACACTCATGAAGGATGACTGAAGCCAGAAATAGATGGAAAGGTAGACAGACCCAGGTTAGGTCTCTGAATGCCAGGAACCCCTCCCTGAGGAATTCCACATTGCTGGCAATGAGCTATTTCTAGCTGTAAAAGTCGGAGATGAACCATTCTTTCAAGCATGAATCTCTCTCCTTGAATACTGAACAGCAGCTTGGGCAGGCTGTGAGCTGAATGGGGCATCAGGGGCAACTGAGGAAAGACTCGTCACCCTTTCCTTTTTTTTGCCAGTCCTGGGGCTTGAACTCAGGGCCTGGATACTGTCCCTGAGCTTCTTTTGCTCAAAGCTAGCACTCTACCACTTGAGCCACAGTGCCGCTTCTGGCTTTTTTGATGTGGTACTGAGGAATCAAACTCAGGGCATGCTAGGTAAGCACTCTACCACTAAGCCACCTTCCCAGCCCCAAGACTCACCACTCAACACCAAGAGGCAGGTAATCAATGCACAGAGGCAGAGTGAGTCCAGCAAGTTACTGATAGCCTCTCCCTCTCTCTACTTGCACTTACCCCTGGCTAAGGGGCCTCCAGCCACCCAATCAATATTTTGGCTAAGAAAGGAAGTTTGCGATTGGCCCTGACACTAGGATGCAGGGTTAAGGAATTCCAACTTGGACCTCTGGTTCTCATTTGACAAGTTTTCCATTTCCCCCACTGGACTCTGCTGCTGGTCCCAGCGTCATCTTGCTACCTCTTTCAGTCTACACATCTTTCCACCCTCTATGACTAGTTTAACTGCTTTCCATCTTCAGACTGAGTGGCACCAAATGGTTTCTGTTCACAGGGCTCAGCCCTGAAGAATTTTATACTTACTTGATTGCGTAATCTTGGTCACTGGACTGGAAGCCCGCTGAGTGCCACTTCTGCCTACTTTTGTATCTTTCTCCCTCACTGTGTGCCTGGCACAGAGTGTTAGTTGACCAGATAATGAAATTAATGTCCAGACACTGTCCATGGGCCACTGAGGCGGGCGGGGGGGGGGGGGGGGGGGGGGGGGGGGGGGGGGGGGGAAGGGGGGGGCTGGACTTAGGAAGGCCATGTCAGAGCAGACTGCTTCTTTTACAAGTGGAGCTCTGGGTCTGGATTTGATTTATTCTGGTACCTAGGGACTCACATTCAATTCCAGGTTACCCCCCACCTCCTCACTGTCCCCAGGGACTAACGTCTTCACTGGCTGCACGTGCCCCTCCCCCAATCTTGCTTGGTACGTGGAACTTAGCCCAGGTCTCTGGAGGACATCATGGGGAAGGGGAGACCTCCATCTTCCTCTTGGGAAAAAAACAAAAAACAAAACAAACAAACAAACAAAAAAACCTCCTCTCCTACAAGCCTGCATCCCAGCCACGCTTGGGATGTAAGGTTGCTGGCTTTTGCTGCCATGGCAGATTCCTAGTCAAGAGTAGGTTCCAATCCAACGAATCCACTTTCCAATTCCCACGGAGGTGCCGTGTGCACGCTGCAGGGGCCAAGCACCTGGGGTCAGACGTCTGACCTGAAGGGAAGTGGGCGCGGGCTTGGCACCGTCCATGGCGGGCGTCTAGCACACCCAACCCTGAGTCGCCCATCCCGGGCAGCCAAGGTCGCTGTCGCCCGGGAGCGGAGCGCCCGCAAACTTCAGCCTGGAGCTGGGAGGTGCGGGACGAAGAACTAGGGTCGTCTTTTAGGCAAGGAGGGAGTCGGGGCGATCTGGGGGCAGTCCCGGGAGCCCTGGGGGAGGGGGGCGCCCCACTTTCTACAAGCTGCATCTCGGATCGCAGGGTCACGGTGGGAAATGGTAGGCAGGGTCTGCACCACCTGAGCCGCAAGGACGACGCAGTGCCCCGCACCCTCCCTCGCGCGCTGTGGGACCCCAGGCTGCAGACGCGGACGCCCGCGCTCAGCCCCGGCTGTCGCAGCCGCTGCGGGGGGCGCGGCGGCGGCGCGATCGGAGTGGCCGGCGCCAGGGCCAATCCCCACCCCCACCCCACGCGCGCGCAGGACGGGGTGCTGGATGCCCCCCGCCCGGAGCCCCTTACCTCGGCGAGAGCCGCGGGAGTCCGGCGGGAGGCGCCCACCCGGGCTCCGGAGCGCACGCAGCCTGCGGGCGCACGGTGGGGCCGCGTCCCGGGCGCGCTCCCCGCGCTGGCGCACCCTCGCCCGCCGCGGCGCGCACACCCTCCAGGCGCCCTCTGGCCCGCGGGCTCGGCCTGGACTGGGGCGCACACTCTGCGGGCACACCCACCGCCGGATGCGGGGCCGCGACGCGCGCCCCAAGTCCCCGCCTTCCGAAAGGGAAATAAAGATCGTGGCGGGCGCGGCGCGGGCTTTTGGGGGTGGAAGGGGCCGCCTAGCGAACCCCGAGGGGAGGGGAAGGGGAGGTTCTTAGCCTTTGCAAGGAGTTCAGGAGAAGTAGGAGGAGGAGGAAAAATGAAAACTTGGGAAAGAACCCAAAGCCTGCGGACCGGGGTCTAGCGCTCCAGAAGGGGCCCAGAGCACTTTCCCCGCGCCTTTCCTTCACCTCGATATCTCCATCCTCGCGGTCACTTGCCCAAGTCACGATTCGAACCCAGGTCTGGGAGCTGAGCGCTAATGCGTAAGCGGTCCTCCTTGCCAGGAGATATCGGGGTGTGGGCTGGGGGCGGGCGCGGGGACCACTTTTGCAACCCCGCCCAGAATCCTAAATCTTCCTGCGCCCAGCTGCTAGCTTTCATCTGCACAAAATATCCGCATGTCTATCACCAACCTCGAATGAGCAGCTCACGAAGGGGGTGATGTCCCGCACACAAACCCTCGGAGAAAGGAGTGGTTTCCACTGTCCCCTTACAGGGAAAGACAAACAGACGTGGGGGAGTAGGCAGGGCAGCCTGGGGGACCCAGACCCCTCTCTGACCTGCCATGCAGGTCTCTCGCGCACTTCCAAACTTAGGGCAAAACTTAGCCGAATGGGTTTCATTTGTCACTGGGTGACCCAGATGAGAGAATCCCCATGCAAGCTACATTTCTGGGACTCGGACGCACGACTTCGCTGCCACCAGGGTGTCACTAAAAGCAATAGTCACAGAGCAGTATGAAGTAGGAATAGTGATGGGGAGTGTGGCAAGCTGGACAGAAGTTCCAGAGTCCTAGCCCAGGGAAGGAGGTGCTACTACCTGGATTTTTTGCCATCCAGGGATAGGAGTTAACATGGTTACATTCACTGTCTCTCTGTCTCTGTCTCTGTCTCTCTCTGTCTCTCTGTCTCTCTGTCTCTGTCCTGTCTGTCTCTCTCTGTCTGTCTCTTTGTCTCTCTCTGTCTCTTTCTCTGTCTCTCTCTCTCTCCATAACTCTAGATATCTAAGCAAGATCTCCTAAAATGTGTTGACAACTCATTTTCAAAATGCTAACCACATTATATGGGTCCACATCGTTTAAGCCAAAGGAAATGCAAGTGCGCATCAGATCCAGCCTTCAGACAAGGGCTCTGTGCTGTCTTGGTCAGAGTACTCTCAGTGTCTTATTTGGACACCCAACATCCCTAAGAGGTAGATCCAGTTTAGGCCACTTTTCACCATAGGGACCACCATGTGGATTCAGGCGGCCTCCGGGACTAGCCCAGGCTCCCAGACAGACAGACAGACAGACAGACACACACACACACACACACACACACACACACACACACACATGCAAGCATATGCACACAAAGTGCTATGGAACTAGAATTGAAATGTACATTCTGTGCCCTTGGAACCCTCCCCTCTACACTCTCTGATTCCAGGAAGAATTTGTTTTCTTGGTTTCTGGGCATTGTGAGCCAGTTTAGGGATGGGTGGCACTGGGCTGTGAAGACACAACACCTTTCCTGGGAAGAGGAGCAGCAGCAGCGCCAGCCTGCTGTCCTCGAAAGCAGTGTGGCTGATGACTCACCCGGAACTGTGTCATTTATGGAGCTGAGTCAGGAGAGGTGAAGTCTGAAACTGACCAGTGGGGCTTCTGCAGTCCAGATCAGGATATCAGGAAAAAGGCAGCTGAATCAAGTACCCCACCCCAAGTCTCACTATAGCCCAAACCAGAGGCCACAGAGACACCAGCTAGAACATTGCCTAGTTTTTCTGTCATGACAGGAAAGCAACAGAGCTACAGTGGAAAAGGGCCATCTCCCCCCCCTCCCCCTACACACACACTTTGTGTGATCCAGGAAAGAGGGCAGCAGAGATTTGGGTACTTCCACTGCAGGACCCAGCTGGGGCCTCTCAGACAGTGAGTATTCGTGCTGAAAGCTGATTTAGAATGACTGGGCACAACACTGCTGCAGCCAGAGACAGAGCAGCAGTCAAAGCAGAGAGCCCGCTGCAGGCAGATGGGAGAGAGAGCCTGGCTGCCCCGCCCTTTGCTGGAGCAGAGTGTCAGGCAGATTAACACACAACCCGGGACCAGGTTCCTGGCTTTGATCTTAGCTCCTCACAAGCATGATCCAGCCCACCGAGAGTCACCCCACAAAATGCACTAAGCACAATATCACAGTCCAGTAAATTGGGAGAAAGGATTCACACTGGGGTCTTGGTGATTGGAAGACTGACCTTCTCTGATAGAAGGTCTTGGAATTCGGGCCCACATGTAGACACATGATTCAGATCTCTCTCCAAGACAGGACTGTCCAGCTGTCCTGGAGCATGGTTAGGGACAGGCCCCAAAGCGCTCTGGTTCCCTGCAGGGTGGGCCTCAGTCAGTGAGTATAGGCAAATTCTTAACAGCTGGTTCTTGGTGGGGGAGAGCGTGTGCAGCTAGACCATCCGATCTCATTCCTGTGCCTCCTGTTAGTCTATAAAGTAGCTTCACTGAAATTGTGAATACTGAATCATTGACCCTAAAAGAAATGGAGTTGGGTTACTCAGGTGCTACAAGTCCATCAGGCCATCAGAATATACAATACCCTCCCTTACCCAAAGAGGATCCATTCCAGGACCCTCTAGTGAGGACCTGAAACTTTGGACAGCACAGAACCCTACAGACAGTAATATTTTTTTTCTGATGTGTACAGATCAATGATACTTACAAATTAAGCATGAAAATGTACAGATCAATGATACTTACAAATTAAGCATGATCTCAGCTAGGCTGAGATCTGAGAATCATGGTTCTAGGCCAGCCCAGGCAGGAAAGTGGCACTGTGGTTCAAGTGGTAGAGTGCCAGCCTTGAGCACAAAAGCTCAGGGACAATGCCCAGGCCCAGAGTTCAAGTCTCAGGATTGGCAAACTAATAACAATAATAATAATAATAATTAAGCATGGTAAGAGATTAATAACAATAATAAAATAGAGCAATTATAACTATGAAGTTATGAGTAGTTTGTTCTCTCACAATATCTTATTGTGCTGTGTTCAGAAAGGAAATCAGGCAAAGAATATAGGCATTGTGACATAACATAGTAGTTTTAGGCTACAAAGATGACTAGAACACAAACACTAATACCATGATAATTGGTGGAATAACCAAAATGGCTTCTAAGCTAAGTGACCATGGTTGGATAGTGCATACAAGGTAGATCCATTGGACAATGAGATAATTCACAGCCCGTCCGGTGTGGGATGGAATGAACAACACCAGATTCATCATGGTATTCAGAATAGTACTTGATTTAAACTTTATGAATTGCTTATTTCTGAAACTTTCCATTTAATATTTTTGTACTAGTTGACCATGGGTAGCAGGAGCTTCAGCAAAAACTACCAGGCACTGGTGGCTCATGCTTGTAATCTCAATTACTCAGGAGGCTGGGATCTGAGGTTCATGCTTTGAAGCCAGCCCAGTCAGGAAAGTCCATGAAACTCCCTCCCCCCACCCCTCTCTTTTGGTCTGAGATTGGGACTCGAACTTGGTACCTAATGCTTTCATTCATTGGCTAGTGCTCTACCAACTGAGCCATACTTCTAACCCCTCTGTGATACCCTTATCTCCAATTAACCACCACCAAAAAGCTAGAAGTAGAACTGTGTTTCAAATGGTAGAGTACTAGCCTTCAGCTAAAACTAGTGACCAGGCCCTGAGTTCAAGCCCCAGGACAAGCATTAAAAAAGAAAGAAAGAAAAGAAAAAGGCAACCCAGCAGAAAAGTTTACAAGGAGCTGGGAATGTGGCTTAGTGGTAGAGTGCTTGCCTAGCATGCATGAAGTCCTGGGTTCGATTCCTCAGCACCACATAAACAGAAAAGGCTGGAAGTGAAACTGTGCTAGCCTTGAGCAAATGAAGCTCAGGGACAGTGCCCAGGGCCCCCTGAGTTCAAGCCCCAGAACTGGCCAAAAAAAGGAAAAAGAAAAGCTTACAATACTCCTTCTCAAAAAAGAACTGGATACGGTCGTACAGTATGCACATGTTCTAGCTGTAACAGGAAACCTAACATAAGTGGATCACAAGCCAGGCAGAAAGTGAGACCTCATCTCAAAAATAACTGGCAAAGCTGGGCACTGGTGGCTCTCATCTGTAATCCTAGCTACTCAGGAGGCTGAGATCTGAGGATCTTGGTTAAAGCCAGCCCCAGCATGAACTTCTGTGAGTTGTTTTTTTTTTTTTTTTCCTGTGAGATCTTTACCTCCAATTAACCACCAGAAAACTGGAAGTGGAGCTGTGGCTCAAAGTAGAGCACTAGCCTTGAACAAAAGAAAACAGGGACAGTGCCCAGGCCCTGAGTTCAAGCCCCACAACTGGAAACAAACAAACAAAAAATTCTGTCATTTTGATTAAGCAATTTTTATTCACCATTTCTTTTGTTTACTTTCTTTGTAGTGACATGCTGGGAGCCCAGGAGCTCTGGCATAGAACCCCTTCTCATCTGGAGGGGAGCTAGTTGAGTGGGTGTGGAGTGTGACTTAGAAAACCCACATCTAAAATCTCACCGTTCTGGTGCTATGAAAAGAGGGGGTGAAGGGACAGAAAATGAAGGAGGGGGTAACACTGTTCAAAAAGAAATGTACTACCCAGTGCCAGTGGCTCATGCCTGCAATCCTAGCTACTCAGGAGGCTGAGATCTGAGGATCACAGTTCAAAGCCAGCCCCAGCAGGAAAGTCCTTGAAACTCTCATCTCCAGTTAACTACCGGAAAACCAGAAGTGGTGCTCTGGCTCAAATGGTAGAGTGCTAGCTTTGAACTGAATAGCTGAGGGGCAGTGCCTAGGCCCAGAGTTCAAGCCCCACGACAAAAAAAAAAAAAAACTGGCAAAAATCAGAGTGAAGGCATAGCTCAGCAAGCTGAAGGACACAGAGGCTAAGATCTGAGGATCAAGGTTCAAAGGCAATCTGGAAAAATTCAAAAGACTCTTGTCTCTAAGTAACCAGCAATAATCCAGAAGTAGTAACATGTTTCAAATGGTGAAATACCAGCCTTGAGCAAAATAGCTAAGGAGAACATCCAGGTCCTGAGTTGAAGTCCTAGCAGCAGTGTGGACACACACACACACACACACACACACACACACACACACACACACACACACACGAGAATGTTGGTTTAATATATCTATTTACATTAGAAATTAATGTAAAACTAAAATAGCAAAGATTGGGCTGAGAAGGTGGCTCAGTGGTAGAGTGCCTGCCTTGCATTCATGAGGCCCTGGGTTCGATTCCTCAGCACCACATAAGCAGAAAAAGCTGGAAGAGGCGCTGTGGCTCAAGTGGTAGCCTTGAGCTGTATAGCTGAGGGATAGCACCCAGGCCCAGAGTTCAAGACCCATGGCCAACAAAACAAACAAATATACACAAACAATAAAATAGCAAAGATGGAGGCTAGCTTGAATGATGGTTTTGCAAATCAGAAAACAGTTTTCAAGCACTAGAACTTTCCTTTTCCTTGTGCTATTTGCAATGTATCAGCTACAACCATAACTCACTTTTAAGTTCAATGTCTAGTATTAGGCTCTTCCCCTTTGCATTGTTATGTCTAGAAGGCTGTACCCCTTTGTGTGAACACAAATGTTCATTTCCTTAACATAAATATGTTGGAAGGAGCCTGCTGGGTCATATGACAAGCACATGTTTAAGTTCATCAGAAACATCCACTGTTCTCCAGAGCAGCTAAACACTACACCACAGCAGTGCATGGGAGATCTGCCTACTTTTTATCTCCTTAGCATTTGTTACAATCAATATCATTTTTTCAAAATTTAGCCATAAAGGTGCCGAGGTATGTCATCCTACCTTTCTTATTTATTTCCCTTTTATCTAAATC
Source organism: Dipodomys spectabilis (assembly GCF_019054845.1). Taxonomy (NCBI): domain Eukaryota; kingdom Metazoa; phylum Chordata; class Mammalia; order Rodentia; family Heteromyidae; genus Dipodomys; species Dipodomys spectabilis. The sequence continues at coordinate 40,179,820 of NW_024870679.1, read as the reverse complement.
TCTTTATTTATGAGCTCATCTGCTATCTATATTATATTTCCTTTTTTTTTTTTTGGTTGGTCGTGGAGCTTGAATTCTGGGCCTGGGCCTTTGTCCCTGGGCTCTTCAGCTCAAGGTGAGCTCACTACCGCTTGAGCCACAGTGCCACTTCCGGTTTTCTGGTGGTTAATTGGAGATAGAGTCTCTCGGACTTTCCTGCCTGGGCTGGCTTTGAACTGCGATCCTCAGATCTCAGCCTCCTGAGTAGCTAGGATTACAGGCATGAGCCACCGGCGCCTGGCTTATATTTCTTTTTAACATACTTTATTTAGTTGGAAGTTTATATATTTAATTGTGTGTGTGTGTGTGTGTGTGTGTGTGTGCGCGCGCGCGCGCTGCTTATGCTGCTTGAGCTCATGGTCTAGGTGGTGTCCCTAAGTTGTTTTGCTTAATATTTATGTTCTATCACTTGAGCCACAACTCTACTTCTGACTTTTTGGTGGTTGTTGGAGATCAGAGTCTCATGGACTTTCCTACCCAGGCTGACTTTGAACGGTGATCCTCAGATCTCAGCCTCCTAAGTAACTAGGATTACAGGCATGAGCCACCAGCACCCAGCTAGGTCTGTCTGTCTGTCATGACACTCAGTATAATAGAAATCAAAGCCGGGCACCGGTGGCTCATGCCTGTAATCCTAGCTATTCAGGAGGCTGAGATCTGAGGATCACAGTTCAAAGCCAGGCCGGGCAGGAAAGTCTATGAGACTCTTATTTCCAATAACCACTAGAAAACTGGAAGTGGCATTGTAGCTCAATCAGTAGAGCATTCGCCTTGAGCTGAAGAGCTCAGGGACAGTGCCCAAGCCCAGAGTTCAAGCCCCAGGACCGACAAAAAAAAAAAAGAAAAAAGAAATCAAGGCTTGTTCTCAGTTTCTTCCAAAAGAGTGTATTAGGTGACAGAAGGGTCTCTACCTCATCTGCTACATTGCAAAGTAAGTTCAACTCTTGGCACATATCAACAGAAATCCTGGCTCTCAATGTTTTCTGAATGAATAAATGATTAAGTCTCCATTGCCTTGAGACCTGGTGAGGAATAAGGCAATCTCAGGTAAAAATAAATTAATTAAAAATAAAAAATTGCCAGTTCTGGGGCTTGAACCCAGGACCTGGACACTGTCCCTGAGCTTCTTTTGCGCAAGGCCAGCACTCTACCACTTGAGCCACAGTGCCACTTCCAGCCTTTTCTGTTTATGTGGTACTGAGGAATCAAACCCAGGGCTTCATGCATGCTAGGCAAGCACTCTACTGCTAAGCCACATTCCCAGCCTCAGGTAAAATTTTTAAGAGAGCTCCAAGTTGTCTTTTACTTGTCTGTAATATTAAATTGCTACTATATTGATGTTTTACACTGCACACTGAATCTAAATTTAAAAAAGTATTATCATTGTAATTAAATCCAAAAGGGATATGCACCCTTACATTTTACCATATGTAAACATCCTATTAAATATCAAATATAGCAATCAGTTAATGTAGATTTACATATAAAAGATCATCAATAAAGTTTATAATGCAAAACTATTCTATGATGTTAGCCCTAAAGATTGTAGTTATGTTTGTCATAGGAAGACTTGGAGTGACAATGTTCTATTTTTAAAATCTGGATAATATGTACAAGACCATGTTACTTTGTGAAAATTCATTCAGCTATACCTTTTATTTTTTTGGTGGGGCAGGTCCTGGGGCTTGAACTCAGGGTCTGGGCACTAACCATTTGAGCCACAGAGCCACTTCCAGCTTTATTGTGATTAATTGGTGATACCTGGGCTGACTTGGAACCATGAGCCTCAGATCTCAGCTTCCTGAGTAGCTAGGATTATAAGCGTGAGCCATCAGTGCCTAGCTTTACTATTTGTGCATTTTCTTTGTGTTACAGTTCAAGGTACTATTTTACTGAAAAATGAAAAAAACACATTCCAAAGTATAAGAGAATCCCCACCCTCTGATAGCTGAAATTCTAGTCATACTTTTCAAATTTACAATGGTTTATGAATGTGCTCTTCTGGAAAGTATTCTTGGCCATTTTGTTAAATCAGTTGTAAATTTATCTTCTTATATAAAGAATCTTTGCTATGTACCTAAAATATTCTGCTTAGGGACAGCACCCAGGCCCTGAGTTCAAGCTGTAGGACTGGCACCAAAAGAAAACAAATTCATTCAGCAAGGAATTTGGCATGAAGTTGGGAAGCCTAGTTTATCTACTGGATGACAAAATTAGTTGCCAAGGTCACTTTGGTCCCTAACGCCACATAGATGGCAGCCTAGGTTCCACTTTATGAGCATGCAACCACGCCAGCAGCAGAAGTTTCTTGTTCCCATGTAATTTCTGAAACCATTCTTGGCCCAAGACAGTCATCTGTAGATCTTCAGAATGGGCTTCAAGTGTCATCACCCAGTGATCTCCTCCTCCTGGTGTTCATGCTTTGTAGATCTACACTTCTTGTGTATGGGCCACACCTGGTGACCCGCTCTTAACAAATACAGCAAAACCTATGGACTGTATCTTATAAGAAACTTTACAAAAAGCCTGCCTTCCATCTTGGGCTCCCTCTCTTCTTCCGTCTCATGCTCAGTCCCAGAACTCCTGCTCTGGGGAAAGCCAGCTGCTTGACTGGCAATATCCCTGTCTTGGACCAACAGCTTATGAGAATCCCACTCCTGCTAGGAAAGTGAGTATGCTTCATAGTGAAGCCTGATGCCTGCTGATGCCTGCGGTCCCAGCTCATCCTGACTGCAGCCTTGTGGAATCTGGCACCATGGGCACTCAGCTGCTCCATATCCAGATTCGTTGTCCTACAGAAACTGTGAATTAATACAAGTGTTTTGTGTGAAGCAGCTCAAGTTTGGAGTAATTTGTTACACAGCAGTAGATGACTAAGGCAGCCCTACCCACCTTTCCCCTTCCCACCCCAAGTTTCATCTCTTCTCCGGCAGTACCCTACACCTCCCACCACCATGACACTTATCACACCTGCCTAGTTCTGCCATGAAAGGGATGAGAGACCATGTCTTATAAGCTTTTCCATGTGTTTGATAACACATGAAAGAATAAAGGATGGCTGGGTATTTTTATTTTGTTTGGTTTGTTTTTTTGCCATTCCTGGGGCTTGAACTCAGGACCTGGGTAGTTCCCTGAGCTCTTTTGCTCAAGGCCAACACACTACCACTGGGGCCATAGTACCACTTCTGACTTTTTGGTGGCTCATTAGAGATGAGAGTTACAAGGACTTTCCTGCCTGGCCTGGCTTTGAGCACAATCCTCAGATCTCAACCTCCTGAGTAGCTAGGATTACAGTAGCTGGAATTATGGTGTAAATCATCAGCACCTGGCACAAGGGTAGCTGTTTAATCTTGAAAAAATAGCAACCTTTCTGATTCCAAATCTTTTCTAATTTTAAAATGAGAACAAAATTATGGAAATATTTAAGAGGTAAAATGAGTATCAGTTGGAAACTAATTAGATGGAGAGGTACTAAAAAATGAGGAGTAAAAATTTGACCAACAAACTTTTTTTCTATTCCCCCCATGCACACCAAAAGGAAAAAAAAAAAAAAGAAAGCAAGAATTCCACAGGAACAACCAGCTCATAGCGGAATTTATTGAGTTTAACTTTGAGGTGTCTTGGGCGTGGCCCACCAGGCTTATTGATGTACAAGTCTGGCATATTGGAAGACTTTTGTGGCAGACAGATAAAACTCTCTGCCCAGGTCACTGAGGGGTGAGCAGAGGATGAGGGAGGCCCTGGACTCTTGAACTCTTCAGACAGCCTGAGCATCTAAACTTGGGAAAGTTACACAGAGCAATGGATCTTCCTGTTATGACTGTTTTTCTATAAATGAAATAGGAAAAATATGAGCAAGTTCTTGAACTCTCTTGAGAGGAAGTCAATAAAAAGTAATATGACCACCCAACTGGAAGCTCATTTGGGCTATTTTAAGGCAGAAACAGACACACTCCTATTAATAAGCCTTAAGTAAGGCTTGTCTGTAGCCAGTGACAGTGAAAGCCTCCTCCACAGGCCCTGAGAGTGACAGAGAGAAGAGTGAAGACTTGTTACTGACAAGTCCGCACCAGTCATGACCCATAGAACATTCCCACAGCAAGATATTCCATTCTTCTTTAGTCCACCTCTGGCCTTCTATGGAGGAGTTTCCATCCATCATGATGTTAGCTAGAGAAGCAGATGTTCCTGAGTCCTGGCCTAGCCTTCCAGCTTCCCCCCATCCCAGCCTCCTGAGGGAGGAGGGAAAATTTTCATTGATTTCCACCTTCATTTTGGAGATGTGGAAGAGCACACCTTTCCCCAAATCCTCACAATTGGTAAGAGAAGCTAGGATTTGAGACAGTCTAGCTCCCAATTCCACATAAATGACCACTCCAATGTCACCTCCCTTCTTTAGGCGCCATGTGGATAGGTGGAGGCCTTCAAAGTCCTCTGTGTGGCCTCTGCGTGGGGTGAGGAGCCGAGCCATCTCTCTGGATTCTTTCTGTCTTTGCTCACACAGCTCTTCAATGTCCTTGCAATCTACAAAGTGTCCAAGGAGTGGGATTAAGTCTTCTGCCCATCTGGAGTAGCAGTCAAGGCACCAGCCCCCTCCCATTCTGGCAGAAGTTCCAGAGAAAGGGAGTGAAGTAGACATGAGCTGGGGCGGGGAACTGAGGGAGGGGAACCTTATGTCTCTGATACTGTGTTCTTTCTCTCTGTCTTTCCCACAAAGTCTTGACTTCTTGCTGTAAATCTTCTGCTAACCAATTCTCTGTGGACTCCAAGTCTCTCTCCTCCTCCTATGACCCCCTGGTTCAAATTCCACCTATAGAATCTTCCACCACATTCTTGTGGTCTCCTGCCCCCACTGCTACCCGCCTCAGCACTTCTTGGTTTAAATTCCTGAGGCAGGAATCTGATTAACCCCTGCTCCCTTTCTGCTCTGGGTCATAGGTCATAGGTCACCAGCTAGCTTGAGTGGGCCAGCCACTGAATCTGTCTTCTGCTGTACTGGGACAGCCCAGATTGGAATGGAATAAAACAGGGCTGAGGAATGTGCCCCCACCCCCCACTTCAGCCAAGGCTGTTTGTTGAATTGTTCCTTTTAAGAAGGACAATGCCAACATTTGTACTGTACTAAAACCTCCACTGGCCCTGAGGCGGGAACTGGAGCCTTTATAAATAAGGGTTTCAACTGCTACAAACGATAACTTACAGTATGCCAGTTCCTGCTCCAACTCTCACTTGCATAGCTGGGTTTCCTCTCAGCCTCCTCCCATCACCCAACTCTCTTTCTACCTCTGGGCCTCTTGTCTAGTGGCTGCCAGGTGACTTCCAGGTGCTGCCCTCTGCTGGCCACCACCCATCATCTGCACTTGTACAGCTGGTTCTGGGTCTGTGGCCTTCTGTTACTGACAGTCTACTCCCACCTAAGCACACAATCCTGTTCTGCTACCCACTGGAAAAGCAGATTTCAATGCTCAGACTCCCATTAGCTTGCGGGGGTTTGAGTGACTCTGCTCTTTCCATTTGTACTCACAGTCTCCTTTTCCAGGAATCCATGTCCAGGAACAAAGGCTGGGGCAAAGTGAAGGACAGTAGTCTCCCTGGTATGGGCCTCTTCAATTCCTCTGGGACAAGTATTTCCCAGGAGATGCCTTCATTCCCCGGCTAATAAACCTATGCCTATATCACCCCCATGGTGGAGGTGGCTTAGAATGGATCTTAACAATCTCATACTTGACAGTGGAAATAGTCAGAACAACTCCCCTGCTCCCCTTAGGCCCTTATGTGAAGAGGAAAAGTGTGTGGCAGTGTATCCAGGAGTCTGGGCCTTGGGGTCAGACTAGATTGTCCTCTTGCCTTGGTGTCACAAACTTTAGCTGGCTATTCAGCTTCTCTGGGCCTTGATTCTCTCCTCTCCTCCTCTCTCCTGTACTGCCCTCCTTTCCTCTCCCCTCTCCTTTTTTTTTTTTTTTTTGTCGGCCCTGGGGCTTGAACTCTGGGCCTGGGCGCTGTCCCTCCGCTCTTCAGCTCAAGGCAAGCACTCTACCACTTGAGCCACAGCGCCACTTCCAGTTTACTGGTGTTTTATTGGAGATAAGAGTCTCTTGGCCCTTCCTGCCCGGGCTGGCTTTGAACTGTGATCCTCAGATCTCAGTCTCCTGAGTAGCTAGGATTACAGGCATGAGCCACTGGCTCCTGGCTCCCCTCTCCTTTCTTCTCCTTCCTCCTTCCTTTTCTTTTTCGTGGCAGTCCTGGAGCTTGAACTTAGGGCCTGGGCACTGTCCCTGAGCTTTTTGCTTAAGGCTAGTGCTCTACCATTTAAGCCATAGCTCCACTTACAGCTTTTTTTTGGTGATTAATTGAAGATCCTCAGATCTCAGCCTCCTGAGTTTCTAGGATTACAGGTCTGAGCCATAAACGCCTGGCTTGGGCTTCGGTTTTCTTACATATAAATGGGGCAAATAGATGTTACATTGCCTTCTAGGGTTGTAGATATTAAGCCACAGAAGATAATGTACCAAGGCATGTGCATCTATTCTGTTCCCCAGTAAGAGCATGGTTAATGGACTTGTTGTTATAACTTGAAGCCTACAATTAGACTCATTCTATATCTGAGGCCCAGCAACCCATAGCAGTGGCTGCCATGGGCATTGCCTCCCCAGATGGGCAGGAGGAAGATTTTGAGGTGAAGAACACAACATGTCCAGTGGTCCAGCCCCAGGACTGGTAGGAAGGTGCCCGTCAAAGAAATTGCTACCAGTCTTCTTCTTGTACACCTTTTTGCCACATGTTGGGGTAACATGAGAAGTAAAAGCAGACTAGATGTGGGGAGAGGAATGGTGGCAAAGACCTAGCCTGGAGATAAGAGGAGCCAGAACAAAGGGTTGGCCTACAAGTGCTGGGTTACAGGCATCTTGCTGGAGGGGGGCTCCTGGGTCACCTGGCTGCATTTTGCCCATCCCTGTGTGCCAGCTGGGAGCAGGTAGCGCAGACTTGAAACACTCCACAGCTCATTTTCAGGAGCAGACTGACCTGTGTTGGAATTCCAGCTCCATTACACAAAGGCTGGGTGTCCTGGGGTGAGCTACTCCAAGCCTCCTCTGGGAAATAGGAGTCACAATCGTCTCCATCAAGTTGCTGTGAGCTGTCACAAACAGTATACAACGTGACAAAGTGCTCAGAGCACTCACCGCCCAGCAGACCCTTTCCTTGTTATGGAATCTTGTGTGCCTTGCCTTCTCCAACTCAAATTTGAAGTCCTCAAGTGACGAATTTTTTTTTCTTTTGCTATTTTCATTGTAGGCCAGCATTGATGATGGAAACATGAGTGAGAAGAAAACACATTTATTTATGTTTCCAGGACCAAGGAGAGTTTCCTGAACAGTGGTCAGACAAATAGAGTCTTGTGTTTAGAGAAGCCGTCCTCTCAGGGTGACAGGGTGACGCAGGCCACAGCCACAGCTTCTTATCTGCTCCTCGCCACCTCCCACCTCCACAATCCCCCCTGAACCGACAAGGGAGCTCAGTTGTCCTTTTCCTGGCTTCCTGGGGAAAGTCAGGAAAAAGAAGAGCTGCCCTGCTATTTCAAGTCCATTACTACGCTCTCCTCACTCCCTAGCCTTCTTCCCTCCCAGCAGAAAAAGAAAGAGCCCAGGAGTCCTGGACTCTTTCTGAGTTCTCCAGATACCATTGTGATGAAGACACAGTTCAGAGGTCACCAAGAATAGAGGTTACCTTTAATGTCCTCATGACAGGAAAAACCCATTTCCTCGGGGGCTATGTGGACAGAAATGACTCTTTTCTCAATCCCAGAGAAACACAGTGAAGTCCAAGGGCCCCTCTGGAATTCTCCCTGCTGGGGAGAGTCTGGCCACTTCTAGGCTCCTCTCTCTTGTCTTGGTTTTTGCATTGCTTAGTGGACTGAGAAGGAGATGTAGGCTCATATTTAACATATTCTACATGAGCAGCAACAGTTAAAGTCGACCACTTTAAGTTGGGTGGTTCTCCATTTGACTGAGGAATCTGAGCAACGTGTCCCTGGTCACGTAGTAAGTCAAAGGCACAACTAAGACATGGTCCTCTGGCACCAAAGGTGCAATTTTTAAAAAGTGAAATACTTCTCTGTAATCTTAGACCAAAAACAAGTGACTATGCTGATCCAGAGAATAGCTTTGTCAGAGTATAGCCTCGTCTTGCACTTGCCTGTGACAGACAGAGCCCTTTTCTTGTGAGGGACTGCAAAATGAGACCAACAGTCACATGGCAAGCTCTGATTTTCTGGGGAGTTGCATTCATTTCCTCTCCCATCACTTTCCCAAGAACCTTTTTTTCTGACCACCCAACCATCCAACCATATGTCCATCCATCCATCCATCCATCCATCCCTTCACCAAGCCATTCATAATCTATCATTTATGACCCAACCATCCATCATATATTCACCCATATATCACTTGATCCACCCAATTGTTCATCTATCTGCCCACCTACCCCATCCATAATCCATCCACACATCCATCTATCTACCCATCCATCTATCCTTTCATCCATATCTCATCCATCCACTCATCCATCCACTCATCCACCCACCCACCCATTCATCATGCACACATCATCTATCCATCTACCCATACATCCATCTAGCCAGCATTCACCCATCCATCCATCTGTTCATCCACACATCCATCTATCCATATATCATCCATCCATCCACCTATCCATCATCTATTCATTCATCTATCCTCCATTGATCTCACCCATGTATGTATTTATCTATCCATCCACACATCCATCTATCCATCCAACTTCTGAGCCTCCTTGTGCTCACCTTCAAAATGGAGACAGCAATGTAAAGTTTAAGTGAGGTCCAACATGTTAAGTATCTCCCATATCACAGCGTATTCATTCCATGGATTAGAGAATCAGGAGGATTTTTAATTCTTTGGGATGCCCAATTTCTGTGAATGGGCCATGGTTAATGTGCTTATCCCTTAATTTAATGCTCTGGGCCCCAGGGTTATACACTAGATGCTTTTCATTAACAGAGGACTCTCTGCTCCCACAGAGATAGTAAGGAAATCCCAAAAAGAAAGTGAAGGTAAAGGCCTGGTGAATGACCGAAATACAAGTCAGGAGCAGCTGCACTTGTAAAGGAGCCAACCAAGCATGGGGACTGGAGCTGCAGCAAGAAGTTAAGATCAGCTTCCTCACCTCACAAAGAAGCTTGTCCAGTGTTGTGCTACACAAAAGCTTGAACATCTTCTCTATAAAGAGCCATGCCTGACTTCAAGGGGAAAAGGAGATGAGAAGCTGAAGGGCTGGGTTTTGGCTGCTACTGCAGAAGCTGGCAAGGATGCAGCCTGGCTTGCCTCCTGAAACAGTAACAGTGAAAGTCACTGTGCTTGACATTTGCACAGCACTTTACAGTTTGCACAGGGTTAGTACGTGTGTCACCCTGATGGGATGTCTGGTAGACAGGTATTAACACCCAGTTTAGAGATGGAGAAACAAATATAGCATAGAGTGGCTGCCTGCCAGATGGCACAGGCTCCAATCTCTGACTCCATTTCCCCCATTTCTGTGGTCCACTTTTTTTTTTTTTTTGCCAGTCCTGGGGCTTGAAATCAGGGCCTGAGCACTGTTCCTGAGCTTCTTTTGCTCAAGGCTAGCACTCTACCGCTTGAGCCACAGCACCACTCCCAGCTTTTGCTTTGTATGTGGTACTGAGGACTCGAACCCAGGACCCAGGATTTTATGCACGCTAGGCAAGCACTCTACCACTAAGCCACATTCCCAGCCCTGTGGTCCACTTTTGACATGGTCCCTGGACACTGGGACAAAGTTACTTCATCACATCTCAGGCAGCCATGACTTTCAAAACCACTTGGAAAGGCCTCTCTTACTTGTTGCTCAGGAAATAACGAATTTATGTTTATTTTCCAGACTCTTTTCCACATGCTGGGCGCTTGACATCTAGTGGATAGGCTGACCAAATGCAGGTGGCTACAACCAAGTGCATGCATGAGGCCAGCACAAGAACCTGGCTGCCATGGGACCACCAGCACTGAGTCTCACTGTCAATAACTTCCCAGAGGCAGAGACTGAAAAGGTAAGTAGGAGGGACTTCCTGCAAAAGGAGGAAGGGGGGAGGGGCTTGGGTAGAGGATTCTTCACAAACCAGGACTCAACAACTGGTGTGTGTGTGTGTGTGTGTGTGTGTGTGTGTGTGTGTGTGTGTGTGTGAAGTAGATGTAGTAACTGAAGGGAAGAGGACAAGGAGCTAAGAAGTAGGGGAGTGGGGCACCCCAAGGCGGGAGAGGAGGCAGGAGACATTTGCTAGAGAATCCTAGAAAAGCATGCCATGAAGAGCAGATGGACCTGGCTTCAAGTCAGAACTGGCTACTTCAGCTGATGAAGTGAGTCACTTTGACTTCTTCAGCCCTCAGTTTCCACATCTATATAACAAGGCCATAGCAGCCCTGCACTGTAGCTTTGATGAGAAGATTCCTGCAGTTGAAGCTGTGGTGTCCTGCACTCTGTGATGCTGGCTCTGTGCCTGTGCAAGCTGCTTGGCCAGCTGCTTCCCTCAAGTTCTGTGTATGTGGCAGGGGTGGAGGATGGGGTCTGCAGGGAGCCCCACAAACAAACTTGATCCTTTCTATCTGCTTTCCTTAAGCTTCCTGTGCTTTTTAAGTCTGGCAGCTACAAGGCTTCCCGAGGCAGAGCTGCGTTTCTTTGCAGTCATCCCAACAAGAGCAGACTCAGCTCATGGCATCCAATTCAAGGTCGGACACGGGCCCTGCGGGTCCCCCCTCAGCAGGCCTGGCGGAGCACACAGCTCCTAGGCTCCCTCCTCTACACCTCTAAATTTTAATAATTCAGAAGTCCTTCCTGCGGTTGCTCACCTCCAGGGTGGGAACTGTGCCCTGCACTTGCTTTTTTTTTTTTCTGTTCTGTCTATGGAGGAAATATTTTTGTCCCTCAAAGATTCCTAAGGTGAAATCCTAACCCTCAAGGTCATGATATTAACAGATAGGGCCTTCAGGAGGTGATTAGTTCAGGAACAGGGCCCTCATGAACAGAACTAATGCCCTTATAAAAGAGGACTCAGCTGGGTGCCAGTGGCTCACGCCTGTAATCCTAGCTACTCAGGAGGCTGAGATCTGAGGATCGAGGTTCAAAGCCAGCCAGGGCAGGAAAGTCCTTGAGATTCTTATCTCCAATAAACCACTAGAAAACCGGAAGTGGCGCTGTGGCTTAAGCGGTAGAGTACTAGCCTTGAGCTGAAGAGAGCAGGGACAGCACTCAAGCCCAGAGTTCAAGCACCACAACCAACCAAAAAAAAAAAAAAAAAAAACACACAAAAACAAAACAGTCCACACAGGAAAGTACATGAGACTCCTATTAATCAATCAACCATCAAAAAGGCAGAAGTGAAGCTGTGGCTCAAGTAATAGAGTGCTAGCTTTGAGCAAAATAGGCTCAAGGACAGTACTCAGGCCCTGAGTTTAAGCCCTAGGACTGGAGGGGGCGGGGGGGGGGGGGGGGGAGCCTTAGATTGCTGCTTAGTCATGGGAAGATAAACGTATTCACGGCGGAGTGAGGCCTTACCTGACACTCTCAACACATAGGACCTGACAGAAGATTCTGCTTATAAGCACCAAGTTTTTGGCCTTTATAAGGCAGTTCTTGTTTTTACCCCTTTAGTTACCTAGTTAGCAACTCAAGAGCTAGTTATACAACCTTTACATTAAGTCCTCATTATTCGTGACTAATTAAGAAGATGCAAGCTGGGCCCCAGTGGCTCACACACATAATCCTAGCTACTCAGGAGGCTGAGATCCTAGGATCAGGGTTTGGAAGCCAATTGGGCCAGGAAAGTCTGTGAGACTATTATCTCCAATTAATCACCAAAAAGCCAGAAGTAGAGCTATGGCTCAAGTGGTAGAGCACTAGCCTTGAGCGCAAAACTCAGATACAGTGCCCAGGCCCTGAGTTCAAGCCCCAGGACTGGCACAAAAGAGAAAAAGAAGAAGCACATAAATATTTGATGTGTGCCAAACTCTCACAAATGCTTGCCCTTGTGAATGTCTGACACTCTTTAATGTATCTGATATCACAAGTTTTCCATCTGGCATGTTTCCAAACTCCTGTGCTGACAAACATCTACAAGGAATAGTTACAGTAAGATTAGCTTGATACTGCTCCATTTATTTTAGTTATTTGTACCTCTTACCACTCTTCTTAGATGGTAAATTACTCAGGATTGATTTCCCAAGTGATTCATTTCTATATCAATTTGAAGCCTAGAACTGTTACAGGGACTTTAGAAGATGTCCCAGATAAAATGGTGAATAAGTGAATTCCTCCATTCAGGAAATGGTCCCTGAGCTCAGACTGTGAAGTAGGTACTGGGTAAGGACAAGGGATATAAGACAAGGAAACCGGGCTGGGAAGGTGGCTCAATGGTAGAGCACTTGCCTTGCATGCCTGAGGCCCTGGGTTCAATTCCCCAGCACCACATAAGAAAAAAAGCTGGAAGTGGCGCTGTGGCTCAGTGGTAGGGAGCTAGCCTTGAGCTGAAGAGCTGAGGGACAGCACCCAGGCCCAGAGTTCAGGCCCACGACCGGACCCCCCCCCCCCCAAAAAAAAAAAAAAAAAAACAAGACAAGGAAACCAGCAGGATCTCTGCCCTGAATGATTTCATGTCTGATTTATTGACTGAAATTGGACAGCCTCTGAAGACCCCGCCCTTCATGTGCCTGGGAGAGGGATCATCTCCTTGTGTGATGCAGATTTTTCTAGCTGTCCTCTGCCACCTCCCTGCTGAGTCTGGCCAAGCCCTGGGTGAAGATGGCTGCCCATTGTGGTTTACCTTGTCCTGAACACTCTGAACTGGTGGCCAAGGACTGTATTTAAATAGCAAACATTTGCATTTTTAATGTTGACTGGAATTGGAGAAGCAGTGATAACCTTTCCAAACCAATATTGGTTTTTATGTGATTGGAAGAGACTGGGCCTCAGGCATTGCTTAAATGGACATTTTAAAGTATTTTCAATGCTAAGGAGAGTGCAGACTCATCCTAGGGCACTGGGCATGCGCAGAAAGCACCACCTCCCCTTTACCTGCACACTCAGCACCTTGGCCTGACCACACTGCAGTCTCGCTTCACAGATCCCCTCAACCTTCTTAGAGGAGAGACGGCATGAGGACTAGCTACCTTAGGTCCTGGGTTTGAACGCTGAGGCTCAGTGTATGTGCTCAGATTGAAGCAAAGAAGCTCAGCGTGGGCCTCAGAACCTGCTCCAAATGCCTTCTTGCAACCCCCAACTCTGACCCCCCCCCCCCCACACCTCCCCCTGGACTCAAACTACTCACCTCGCTCACCGCCCTTTTCCTCAGTCCAGGAAGAATGTCCACTGCACAGGTTTGCTGAGATGTTGCAATGTGATTGTCTAAAAATGCCCAACCACCCAAAGCTAATGATTGCAAGCAGGGCAAGGAAGAGAGAAAGGGTGGCCTGTGACTTTCCTGCAGCTGATGTCACTAACTCAGGGGCTGGAAACGTAACACATTTAGTCTCCCATAGCTCTATTTTGTTGTTCTTGTTGGTGGTGGTGGTGGTGGTCATCGTGGGGCTTGAACTCAGGGCTTGGGTGCTGTCCCTCAGCTCTTCAGCTCAAGGCGAGCGCTCTACTGCTTGAGCCACAGCACCACTTCTGGTTTTCTAGTGGTTTATTGGAGATAAGAGTCTCATGGACTTTCCTGCCTGGGCTGGCTTTGAACCGTGATGCTCAGATCTCAGCCTCCTGAGTAGCTAGGATTACAGGCGTGAGCCATCGGTGCCCGGCTCCTATAGCTCTAAATGTCCCAACTTCTAAACTCAGCTGTACTGGGTTGGTACTATATGGTTTGTTCCTTCCAGAGGCTCAGAGGGTCTTGAAATAGATATTGGGTCTATTCACATAATCCAGAATACTCTCCACCTCAGGGTCCCTAGTTGAATCATGGGTGCAGAATCTCTTTTGCCATGGAAGGTAACATTCACAGGCTCCAGGGAATAGAATGTGACTCAAGCCTTTAATCCTAGCTACTCCAGAGATGGAGATGGAGAGGATGGAAGGATGGAGGCCAGATCAGACAAAAAGTTGGAGAGAATTCTTCCACTCAGTATGACATACATGAACCTTTCTTTCATGTTCCAAAGCTAACACAGTGTGGAAGTAAAAATAGACCTTATATCTTGGAAGTTCAAACAAAACTATTCCTTAATAGCCCCAGGCCTGCACAGAAGTGCTCATTGAAGGCAGACAGGGTTGAGGTTGAAGGTCTACCTCCGGAGGATTGAATGGATGCTGTCTTACCAACTCAATTTATAGGGTTTTTTGTTGTTTTGTTTTGTTTGGGGTTTGCAAACATAAGTGTTATTCGTCCTGGCCTGAAGACCAGCTGAAAAGCACTGGCGCTCTACTTCTGCATGTCAGGCATTTCTCCCTGAGGTCTGCACCTTGCCAAGAGCCCACAAAGGGTTCTGGTTACTGGACTCAAAGCATTCCTGAAAAAACTGTCATTACTGTCTTCCAACCACGGTCACACATCCCCACCCCACCCTGGAGCACTCTTTCTTGAGTTCCTTGTTTCCACCCTTTTCATGTTCTTCCCTGGGCTTATACGAGGCCCACAGAGAAAGGTGGCAAATGCAGTAGAAAACTTGGAAAACTATTCATGAGTGTGTATTTCACTGCATCAGTTACAATGTCTGTAATCATTCCAAATACCTATTTTCTCAAATTTCTCACATAAATAAAAATTCTGTACCCATTAAGCAGTAAACTCTCATTGACAAGGGATTGTCATTCTCTCACTTTTTGTTGTTGTTGTTGGTGGTGGTGGTGGTGGTGGTTTTGGGGCTCAAACTCAGGGCCTGGGCACTGTCCCTGAGCTCTTTAGCTCAAGACTAGCACTCTTCCACTTTTAGCCATAGCACCACTTCAGGTTTTCTGGTGGTTAATTGGACTTTCTTGCCCAGGCTGGCTTTGAACTGCAATCTTTTGATCTCAGCCTCCTGCGTAGCTAGGATTACAGGTGTGAGCCATATGCTCACCACTTTATTTTTATTTTTTTATTTTTTATTTTTGTTGGTGGTGGGGCCTGAACTCTGGACCGGGGTGCTGTCCCTCAGCTCTTCAGCTGTAGACTAGCACTCTACCACTTGAGCCTCAGCCCCACTTCTGGCTTTTTCTGCTTATATGGTGCTGAGGAATCAAACCGAGGGCCTCATGCATGCAAGGCAAGCATTCTACCACTGAGTCACCTTCCCATCCCACCCCCCCCCCCCCCCCCGGGCTTTTTTTTCTGCTTATGTGGTGCTGAGGAATTGAACCCAGGGCCTCAAGCATGCAAGGCAAGTGCTCTACCACTGAGCCACCTTCCAAGCCCCCCCACTTTATTTTTTTTATTTTTATTTTTGTGGGGACTGGGGTTTAAGCTTAAGGCCTCTGGCTCTTGCCTGACTTTTTTACTCAAGGCTGGCACTCTACAACTTTAGACACATCTTCACGCCTGGCATTTTGCTAGTTAAATGGAGACAAGAGCCTCAGATTTCTCTGCTCAGGGTGACTTCAAACCTTCATCCTCAGATCTCAGCTTCTAAGTATCTAGGATTACAGGGGTGAGCCACCAGTACCTGACTCTGTGGTCTTCTTACTGCCCTCTGAAGCCTCTGTCTGAGATCTTTATTAAAGGTATACTATAATAACAGAATAACCGATAATACCATATTATCATCTTGATGCAAAAGAATCTGATAAAATTCAACCTTCCTTCATGGTAAAAACATTGAATAAATTAGATATGGAAACAAGATGCCTCAACATGGTATCCAAAGCCACATAGCAAGCCAAACAGCTATCATCCTATTGAATGAGTAAAAGTGAAAAGCTTGGGGCTGGGAAGGTGGCTCGGTGGTAGAGTGCTTGCCTTGCATGCATGAGGCCCTGGGTTCAATTCCTCAGCACCATAAAAGCAGAATAAGCCAAAGTGGCGCTGTGGCTCAAGTGGTAGAGCACTAACTTTGAGCTGAAAAGCTGAGGGACAGCGCCCAGGCCCAGAGTTCAAGCCCCACAACCAACAACAACAACAAAAAAAAGTAGAAAGCTTTCTTTATAAATCTGGAACAAGGAAGTAGCGCTGTAGCTCAAGTGCTAGAGCACTTGCCTTGAGCTGAAGAGCTGAGGGACAGCACTCAAGCCCAGAGTTCAAGCCCCACGACTGACAAAAACAAAAACAACAACAAATAAATCTGGAACAAAACGATGCCCTCTTTCATTTATTCAATATGGTATTGAAAGCCACTAGTCATAGCAATCATGCAATTAATTAAGGACATCTAAATAAGAAAAGAGGTAAATTGTCACTGTATTTTGATGACATGGTCATAAATACAGAAAACCCCAAAAAAGCTACCAAAAATGTTCTAGATGGAGCCATCCTGGATAAAAAGTTAATAAGACCCCATCTTGACAATCCGGGTATGGTGACCACTTCCATAATCTCAGCTATACAGGTTAACTAAAAGGAACACAGGGCTGGGAAGGTGGCTTAGTGGTAGAGTGCTTGCCTAGCATGCATGAAGCCTAGGTTCGAGTACTCATATAAACAAAAAAACCTGGAAGTGGTGCTATGGCTCAAGAGGTAGAGCAGTAAGTAGCCTTGAGCAAAAGAAGCTAAGGGACAGCTCCCAGTCCCTGAGTTCAAGCAAACAACAACAAAAAAAAAGTAAGAGGAACACAGTCTTAGGCCACTCCAGACAGAGTGTGAGACTGTAAAAGTAACTACAACAAGAAAAGGCTAGGGAATGGTTCAACTGGTAGAGCAACCTACCTAGCAAGTTCCAGGCCCTGAGTTCAAACTGCAGCACCAACCAAAACCAAACAATTAGAACTAATATAGCAAGTCAGTAGAGGATAGAAAACCAAGCCCCAAATTAATAGTCTTGACATCTGCCAATAGTGAATTACCTGAAATAGGAATCTAGAAAGAAAACAATTCCAGCACAATAAATACTCAACAAGACTGATGAAGGGAGTCCTGCTTCAGATTCAGTTTCCTCATCTGTAGTGACCTCAGCAACTTATGTTGGGATGTAGAAGACCATGTCTGTGGGGCATCTAGGCCTCAGCCCCCCATTACTGTGGCTGGCCTTCAGGCAGGCCTTCATCTTTATCCCTGGGAAGCCATTTGAAATTGTTTGCTTTCACAGGACGGCACAGATGTGGGCTGTGGGATCTGAGCCCCCTTAACTTGTCTTTGTTAGGAATTTAACTTAGTGACCTTGACCATGACCTCCAGGGACCAAGAATCCAAATAAAGCTTCATGTGTTTATTTCTCCAAGAGACAGCTAATGTGTAAACACTTGGGCCCTGTGGCTTTCACAATGGGGATTCTGGCCTATGGTCTGCATGAGGTCCACACAGGGCCAGCCACGGAAGGGGTAGGAGGAGATGAGCAGAGGATACCTCCTAGTTTTTCCTTTAGGGCTTAATCTAATCCTATTTTTCCTCTGGCAAATAAAGAGCAGAAGTTTCCTGAGAGGATCTGACTCCAGACACCTGGCACACAGCTGGCTTAGATTAAGGATACTGTATAAATATCCTGGGTGGGGGAGGCAGGGCGGATTCTGGGGTTCTCTGTCAGCCCACACCAAGGTGACCAGCTGGATAGGGCCAAAAAAATTTCCCATGGATTATTTTGTCTTTTTTTTTTTCACTACTCACGGTTACATAGAAGCCAGAAAACTGACTTTTAGAATCCAAGCCATGGTGCTTACTGATGGTGAGAATCAAGCGATGAAGTGAAGCCTAGAGTATCTGAAAATTCCCACCTTCCCATGTGGGGTCTTTGCAAAGACTCCAAGGGACCCAATCAAAGGCTTGAGAATTTTCCTGGGCTCAGGGTAAGCCCTCAGAACTGCACTACTGTTACGTAATTCCTAAGAAGAATTGGAGTTCGACAAGAAATAGACTTACTACCTTACCCTTCTGCATATCATCTTGACAATAAAAAATAAATAAATAAAATAAAAAGAAGAAGAATTGGAGCCAGTCAGGATTTCCAATGACTGGGTCCCTGACTCCTAGAGTCACTAGGGCAGCAAGAAGGAAATGATCCCACTAGAAAGAGAGACTCCTAAGGAGGAAAACCATTGAAGGCAAAGTAAACCACTCTGCCAAGCAGTTTGTTGTGGTTGTTGTTGTTGTTGTTTTTGTCGGTCATGGAGTCTGAATTCTGGGCCTGGGCACTGTCCCTCAGCTCTTCAGCTCAAGGCTAGTGCTCTACCACTTGAGCCACAACACCACTTCTGGCTTTTTCTGCTTATGTGGTGCTGAGGAATCAAACTGAGGGCCTCATGCATGCAAGGCAAGTGCTCCACCACTGAGCCACCTTCCCAGCCCAACAGTTTGGTTTTTGTCTTTGTTTTCCCTGTATTTCCAAAGCCTAAAGCAAACAGGGCCTGGCATAAAGGAGAAACTCACTACACACTACTTTGTACAATTATATCAGGATTCAGGTGTGCAAAGGAGGAATGCCACAAGAATTAATCAGTGAGACAGGTAAGGCATTCAGATTCATGCAGAGTATGGACTTCTCTCAGGTAGTAGAGAATTGTGAAAGAATTACCATAGAGGTTTTAAAATTTGACCAAGATTACTGATTTCTTTTTATAACTCATAATCTAATTCATAAGAAAATTAGGGCTTGCCAGGTGCCAGTGGCTCACACCTATAATCCTAGCTCCTCAGGAGGCTGAGATCTGACTATAGCAGTTCGAAACCAGCCTGGGCAGAAAAGTCCATGAGACTTTTTTTTTTTTTTTTGCTAGTCCTGGGACTTAAACTCAGGGCAGGCATTGTCCCTGATCCTCTCTGTGCTCAAGGACAGTGCTTTACCACTTGAGCCATAATGCTTGGCTTTTTCTGTTTATGTGTTACTAAGGAATCGAACCCAGGGCTTCACGCATACTAGGCAAGCACTCTACCACTAATCCACATTCTCAGCCCTATAACACTCCTATCTCCAATTAACTACTCAAAAAGCCAAAAGTGGGCTGGGAAGGTGTCTCAGTGGTAGAGCACTTGCCTTGCATGCATGAGGCCCTGGGTTCAATTCTTAGCACCACATAAGCAAAAAGAAAAAAAGCCGGAAGTGGTGCTGTGGCTCAAGTGGTAGAGCACTAGCCTTGAGCTGAAGAGCTGAGGGACAGCGCCCAGGCCCAGAGTTCAGGCCCCACGATTGGACCAAAAAAAAAAAGAAAAAGAAAAAGAAAAAGCCAGAAGTGGAGCTGTGGCTCAAGTGGTAGAGCTCTAGCCTTGAACACAAAGAGGCTCAGGGACAGTGCCCAGGCCCCGAGTTTAAACCCCAGAACTGGGAAAAAGAAAAAAGAAGAAAATAATGAATAGAGATGATAAAGTAAATTTAATCCATAGCAATCATACTTTCTTTTCGTTTTTTTTTTGGTCGGTCGTGGGGCCTGAACTCAGAGCCTGGGCGCTGTCCCCCAGCTCTCCAGCTTAAGGCTAGTTCTCCACCACTTGAGCCACAGCACCACTTTGGCCTTTTCTGCTTTTGTGGTGCTGAGGAAGGAACCCAGGGCCTCATGCATGCAAGGCAAGAGCTCTACCACTGGGCCACCTTCTCATACTTTCATATAATGTTTAGAACTAAGTTCTGAATTCATTGTGAAAAAAATATGCAATTGTTATTTAAATTTTAGGAAAATCTAACAGCAATTGTACAGTTTTAATTTGAAATGTCTGTTTACTTAGAATTTTGCTTTTAAACATAAAGATTTGTTTAACTTTGTAAACAGGTTTTTTGGGGGTGCAGAAATGGAGTTTTGAGGGTTTCTTTTTTTTTTCTCACATTCTTATTAATGCCCATTAGTTTTTTTTTTTTTTTTTTTAATTTTATTTTATTTTACTTGAGAACATACTGTACAGAGGGGTTACAATTACATGGGCAGGATAATGCATACATTTCTTACCAAGCATTGCAGCCTCCTCCTTTGTTTACCCTTCACCTCCCTTCCCAGCCTCCCCCCTCCCTCCCACCCAATCATACCCCCCCCCCCACCGACATTGTAAAGCTGGTTTTGACATGACATTTTGTACTTCTCATTGTTGCAACAGGTCCACCTGAATCCTTAAACGACTTGTTTGTCCCCATCTCCTCCACATGTTATACTGACATCAAATATAGTGAAAGCGGGGGTTACACTGTGGGGGAGGGACATACAAAGCAACAAAGAAATAATCTTATAAATGCGTTAGAAACACATGCATGAAAGAAACAAAAACATTAAAATACATATTTGAGGTTTCGTTTTCCTAACATCACATTATCTGACTTTTTCCGCTTGACTCATACCTATACTAGATATTGCAAATAAGGGAAACCATGGGCCCTATGTTTCTTTGGGCCTGGCTTACTTCACTTAATATAATTTTTTCCAAGCCTTTCCATTTCCTAACAAATGGGGAAATGTCATTCTTTCTGATGGAGGCATAGAATTCCATTGTGTATATATACCACATCTTCTTGATCCATTCATCTACTGAGGGGCATCTGGGTTGGTTCCATGTCTTAGCTATGGTAAATAATGCTGCAATAAACATAGTTGTGCTGGTAGCTTTAGTGTGGCCTTGTTTGTGATCATTTGGGTAAATGCCCAAAAGTGGGATTGCTGGGTCATTGGGGAGCTCTATGTGGAGACTTTTGAGGAACCTCCATACTGCTTTCCAAAGTGGTTGAACAAGTTTACATTCCCACCAACAATGAAGTAAGGTTCCTTTCTGTCCACATCCCCTCCAGCATCTGTTGTTGTTAGAGTTCTTGATTTTTGCTGTTCTAACTGGAGTGAGGTGATATCTCAATGTTGTTTTGATTTGCATTTCTTTTATGGCTAGGGATGTTGAACATTTCTTCATGTGTCTATTGGCCATCCTTCTTTCTTCTTCAGAGAAGCTTCTCTTTAAGTCTTTCGCCCACTTACTTATTGGGCAGTTGTTTCTTTGAGGATTTGTTGTTGGGTGGTTTAATTTTTTGAGTTCCAAGTATATTTTAGATATGAGACCCTTGTCCGTTGTATGGCTAGTAAAGATATTCTCCCAGTCCGTGGGCTTTCTATTGATCTTGCTAGCTATGTCCTTTGCCCTGCAGAAGCTCTGCAACCTTATACAATCCCATTTGTCCAGCCTTTCTTTGATTTGTTGTGTTTCCGGGTCTCTATTCAGAAAATTTCGGCCTGAGCCAAGGAGACCCAGGGTTTCTCCTATTCCAACCTGTAATGTTTTCAGAGTGTCTGCTTTGAGTTCAAGGTCTTTGATCCATTTGGAGTTGATTCTGGTGCAGGGTGATATATAAGGATCTAGCTTTAGTTTTCTACATGTAGTTAACCAGTTTTGCCAGCACCATTTACTGAAGAGGCTGTCTGTCTTCCATTCTATTGTTTTAGCTCCCTTATCGAAGATTAGATGGCTATAGGTCTGTAGGTTCATTTCTGGGTTTTCAATTCTATTCCATTGGTCCTGAGGTCTGTTCTTATGCCAATACCAAGCTGTTTTGATTACTATGGCTTTATAGTAGAGTTTGAAATTTGGTATTGATATTCCTCCAGCCGTGTTCTTTCCGTTGAGGAGCGTTTTTGCTATTCGGGGTCTTTTATTGTTCCATATGAATTTTTGGATTGCCTCTTCTATTTCCTTGAAGAACGAGGGAGGAATTTTGATAGGTATTGCGTTGAATTTGTAGATAGCCTTGGGAAGTATTGCCATTTTCACGATGTTAATCTTTCCAATCCAGGAGCATGGGAGGTTTTGCCATTTTTTAAGTTCTGTGTTGATTTCCTTTTTCAAGATTTTAAAGTTTTCATCATAGAGGTCCTTCACTTCTTTAGTTAATTCCTAGGTATTTTATTTTTTGTGGGGCTATTACAAATGGAGTTGCTTTCCTAACTTCAGCCATACTTTTCTCATTGTTGGCATACAGAAAAGCCATTGATTTTTGGGGGTTAATTTTATAACCTGCTACTTTGCCAAAGTTTTGAATCAGCTTGAGTAATTTGGGAGTGGAGTCTATGGGATTCTTTAAATACAAGATCATGTCATCTGCAAAGAGGGAGAGTTTTATTTCTTCTTTCCCTATTTGGATCCCCTTTATGTCTGCATCTTGTCTTATTGCTGTAGCTAGGCATTCTAATACTAGATTGAAGAGAAGTGGAGAGAGTGGGCATCCTTGTCTTGTCCCTGAGTTAAGAGGAAATGGCTTTAGTTTTTCACCATTGAGTATAATGCTGGCTGTAGGTTTGTCATATACAGCCTTTATTGTATTGAGGAATGTTCCATGGATTCCTAATTTTTCCAAAACCTTCATCATAAAGGGGTGTTGGATCTTGTCGAATGCTTTTTCTGCGTCTATTGAGATAACCATGTGGTTCTTATTCTTGCTCCTGTTGATGTGATGAATAATATTAATTGATTTGCGTATATTGAACCAGCTTTGCATCCCTGAAATGAATCCTGTTTGATCGTGGTGTATGATTTTTTGGATGAATTGTTGAAGTCGGTTGGCCAAAATTTTGTTGAGAAGTTTTGCATCAATGTTCATCAAAGAAATGGGTCTATAGTTCTCTTTCTTTGATGAGTCCCTGCCTGGTTTTGGGATGAGGGTTATGATGGCTTCATAGAATGTGTTCGGTAGTGAGCTTTCTCTTTCAATTTCATTGAAGAGTTGGAGGAGAATTGGTGTGAGCTCTGCTTTGAAGGCCTTGTAAAATTCCGCTGTGAAACCATCTGGTCCTGGACTTTTCTTAGCTGGGAGGTCTCTTATTGCTGTTTCTATTTCAATGCTTGATATGGGCCTGTTAAGATAGTTTGCCTCATCTTGGTTTAGTTTTGGCATGTCAATATTTGCTAGAAAGAGGTCCATTTCTGTCAAGTTCTCAAACTTATTAGCATAAAGTTTTGAGAAGTATTCCCTTATAATGTTCTGAATCTTGCTTGTTTCCGTGGTGATGTTTCCATTCTCATCTCTGAGTTTATTAATTTGGGTGTGTTCTCTTCTTTTTCTGATAAGATTTGCTAAGGGTCTGTCAATTTTGTTAAGTTTTTCGAAGAACCAACTCTTTGTTTTGTTGATTCTTTCTATAGTTTTTTTGGATTCTAATTCATTTAATTCTGATTTAATTTTTATTATTTCTTTCCGTCTACTGGATTGGGGTTTATCTTGCTGCTCTTTTTCAAGGAGGTTTAGATGTGTCATTAAATTGTTAGTTTCAGATCTCTCCAATTTGTTGATGTAGGAGCTCAGAGCTATAAACTTGCCTCTGAGTACTGCCTTTGCTGTGTCCCAGAGGAGCTGGTATTTTGTGTGTTCATTTTTGTTGAATAGCATGAACATTTGAATTTCCTTTCTAATCTCTTCGATGACCCACTCATGATTCAGCAGTGTGTTGTTCAGCCTCCATGTGATACCGGACTTTCTTTGGTGGCTTTTGGTGTTGAGTTCTAACTTTATTCCCTTGTGGTCAGAGAGAATGCAAGGTATAACTTCAATGTTTCTGAATTTAGACAAGTTTGCTTTGTGGCCTAAAATGTGGTCTATTTTAGAAAACGTTCCATGTGCTGCTGAGAAAAACGTGTATTCTGATGCTGCTGGGTGAAATGTTCGGTAAATGTCTGTTAAGTCTAGTTGATCTATGCAGCTGTTTAGATCTGCGGTTTCTCTGTTGAGTTTTTGCCGAGTTGATCTATCTAGTGGGGAGAGTGGTGTGTTAAAATCCCCAACAATTAATGTCTTTGGATCTATATGGGATTTGAGGGAAAGTAGTGTTTCTTTGATAAATTTGGGTGCTCCATTGTTTGGCGAATAGATATTTAGAATTGTAATATCCTCCTGAATAATACCCATTAGTTTTATGAGAAGGTTTCGCCCATTAGTTTTATTAGGTTTCATTTGGTATGTCTGCATATGCACCCCCTCTCTCATTATAGGGGTTTTGAACTTGTACTACCCTCTACTACTTGAGTTATACCCCTAGCCTTTTTTGCTTTAGAATTTTTTTCAGGGGAGGGGTCCAGTCATGGGGCCTGTACTCTGGGCCTGGGCGCTGTCCCTCAGCTCTTCAGCTCAAGGCTAGCGCTCTACCACTTGAGCCATAGCGCCATTTCCGGCTTTTTTCTTTTGCTTATGTGGTGCTGAGGAATCGAACTCAGGGCCTCATGCATGCAAGGCAAGCGCTCTACCACTGAGCCACCTTCTCAGCCTCCTGCTTTAGAATTTTAAAAATAGAACCTTGCATTTTTTCGCCTGGGCTGAACTGGACAGACAGCAATCTTCCTATTTATACCTCTTGTCTAGTTGGGGTGATGGTGCAAACCACCATGCTCAGTTTAGGCAAGCACTCTACCACTAAGCCACATTCCCAGCCCTAACGGTTTACTTTAGAATGTGACATCTATTATTTTGGGTCCTCAGAGAAGACCTAAGAGGAGACCGATTTTAATATCCTGTTACAGCTTTATCTAGCACAATACCTTAAAACCCAACTCTCACAATGGAACTACTAGAAAATGATACAGCCTAGGAAAACCAGTATTTTAATGTTCATCAACACTTGTATCATTCTTTTTTTTTTTTTTGAAGTATTTAGTTAGTTAGTGCCTGTCCTTGGACTTGAACTCAAGGCCTGTGTGCTGTCCCTGAACTTTTTTGTTCAAGGCTAGTGTTTTACTACTTGAGCCACAGTCCCGCTTCATGCTTTTTTGGTGGTTAATTGGAGATAAGGGTCCAAAGAACGTTCCTGCCCAGGCTAGCTTTGAACTGTGATTCTTAGATTCTCCTCCTCGTGAGTAGCTAGATTACTGTTGGCCTGCCTATATCATCATGTGCAGTGCTCTTTACCCGATTCTTTCTTCATACTGTCAGATCAGGCTGGGCCTGAGCTGGGCTCGGGCAGCCTCACAGAGGCATTATATGGAAATGCCTTTATTTTACTTTTTTTCTTTTTTCTTTTTTAGTATGTCATGGGGCTTGAACACAGGGCTTGGGCACTTTCCCTGAGCTCTTTTGCTCAAGGCTAGCACTCTACCAATTTGATCCAGCTCCATTACCAGTTTTCTGGTGGCTAATTGGAGATAAGAAGCTCACAGGGTTGGGAAGGTAGCTCAGTGGTAGAGCGCTTGCCTTGTATGCATGAGGCCCTGGGTTCGATTCCCCAGTACCACATAAGCAAAAAGAAAAAAAAAGCCAGAAGTGGCACTGTGGCTCAAGTGGTAGAACGCTAGCCTTGAGCTGAAGAGCTGAGGGACAGCGCCCAGGCCCAGAGTTCAGGCCCCACGACCAGACCCCCAAAAAGAAACAAACAAAAAGAAATCTCACAGACTTTCCTGCTTGAGCTGGCTTTGAACCACAAGCTTCAGATCTCAGCCTCTTGAATAGTTAGGATTATAGTCATGAGCCACCAGTGACCAGTGACATTCTTTTCTTTTTTTGAAGAATAGGGTTTTTTAGGGAGTTCTTTTGCTTTTTGTTCTGCTGGTCTTGGGGCTTGAACTCAGGGCCTGGGCGCTGTCCCTGAGCCTCTTTTGTGCTCAGGGCTAGCGCTCTACCATTTGAGCCATAGAGCTACTACTGCCTTTTTCTGAATAGTTTATTGGAGATAAAAGTCTCACAGACTTTCCTGCCCTGGGTGGCTTTGAGCCATGATCCTCAGATCTCGGCCTCCTGAGTAGCAAGGATCATAGGCGTGAGCCATCAATACTCTGCTTCAAGGATAGTTTTGTGGGTATAGATTTTGAGTGAGTGAGAGTGTGGCGGGGGGGGGGGGGGGGGGGGGAGGGGAGGTACTGGGGCTTGAACTAAGGGCCTTGAGCTCTTGCTCAGCTTTTTCTTATTTGTTTGTTTTGTTTTGTTTTTGTCGGTCATGGGCTTGAATTCAAGGCCTGGGTGTGTCCCTCAGCTCTTCAGCTCAAGGTGAGCACTGTACTACTTGAGCCATAGCTCCACTTATGGTTTTCTGGTGGTTTATAGGAGGTAAGAGTTTCACGACTTTTCCTGCCCGGGCTGATTATGAACTGCAATCCTCACATCTCAGCCTCCTGAGTAGCTAGGATTATAGGCATCAGCCACTGGCACCTGGCTTCTTGCTCAGCTTTTTCTATTAAGGCTAGTCCTCTACCATAGGAACCACTCTGTCAGTTGTTGTTGCTTTTTTAATTGGTTGGAGATAAGAGTCTAACTTTTTCTGCCCAAGTTAGTTGTTTTTTTTTTGTCGGTCATGGGGCTTGAACTCGGCCTGGGAGCTGTCCCTCAGCTCTTCAGCTCAAGGCGAGTGCTCTACCACTTGAGCCATAGTGCCACTTCCAGTTTTCTGGTGGTTTATTGGAGGTAAGAGTCTCACGGACTCTGCCGTGAGACTGCCCAGGCTGGCTTTGAACCATGATCTTCAGATCTCACCCTCCTGAGTAGCTAGGATTATAGGTGAGAGCCACCGGCGCCTGGCCCAAGTTAGCTTTGAACCTCAATCTTCAGATCTCAGCCTCCTGAGTAGCAAGGTTTATAGAAGTGAACAACGTAATGGGATAAAAATCTTTGCCAGCCATTTGTCTGATCAAGGTTTAATAACAACTATACAGAGAACTCAAATAATTAATAACCCAGTTAATAAATGGGCAAATGAATGAGATAGACAATTCTAGAAAGTAGTCCAAATGGCCAATAAGTACATGTGAAGTTTATAGTCTAGTGGACAAACACCTAGCAGACAAAAATTACATACAAGGAGTCACTACAGATTTCTTCTCCCAGCATGCACCAAAAAGGGTCACTTAGTGGAAGAAAATACAAACACCACCTTGCTGGTTCTTTCTGAATTGCTTTCTTCCCACAGCAGACCATCAACCACAGGGAGCCACTTAAGGAGGAAACTGGTAGTGGCTGTTTTTCTGATAGCTGACACATTTTCCATCTTAAAATGCAATAAAGCCAGCTGGAGAAACAGGGAGCATTTTCAAACCTCCTGTTCATTACAGAGATAGGCATCTAAGGAACTCTGGGCCATGTTCTGGGGCAACTCTTTGGAAATTCAAACACAAAAGAGGCTGTGACAGAGAACCCACAGGCAGTTCAGAAAGCTCCATTAATTTTAATAATAATTTCCAATTAATTCATTCGTCATTTCCTGATTTTCCCAAATCAGTACTTTTCAAATCAGCCTTTAACATTAGGTCAGATTAAAAATGCTGACATTTTAACTGATTCAGTCTAAGCTAAACTTGTAGCCACTGGTAAAAATTCAAAGCAATAGTACTCTTGCTGTATTCGTACAATCTTTGGGAGGAGGGAAGAACCATAGCAATCGTAAGGGATGGTAAGGACATGGATAAATAGAATTAATGCCAGCGCTTTTCCTGGCTGGAGGCCCCAAGGCTAATAACAGAGGAGCATCAGCAAGGCCATAGTGGGAACACACTCAGAATTCTCCAGCTCAGCTGGTCCAGAGTAAATAAATCTGGAGGGTGAGTGGGGATGGGGAAGAGGATTTATGGTATGAGGGTGTTCAGGAACCTTCCTTCCTGCCATCCTTGACCTTGTTAACTATGACCTCATTCATCACTAGTGGCTCATCATCCCCTCTCTGGGGTAGGGGGTGCTCCTATTCCTTAGGGTGCTGCCTCCCTGCCCACACTTGTCATGGCTCTAGCATCCTCCAGGGTATTCTGGAAGCAGCTGTGCCCTCACCTCAGGGCCCATCAGCTGTCTGCTCTTTAATACAGGTGACTGTCTGCTTTTAGAGGACGTAGGAATACCTCAACCCACTGACTAATAAAATGAGACAGAAGGCTCTGTACTATTAAAGGATTTCCCAGAATATTCCCCTCAGGCACACTGAACTCTCCTGAGAAATAGAGGCAGATTTATCATGAAGCCAACAAAGCTTCAACTACAAGGTCCCTTCCTTTGCCAAAGACCTTCTAAAGGTAGAGGGAAGATTACTTGCAATGTGTCAATGTCTTAACAATTTGTAAAACTAATTTGTGTGTGTGTGTGTGTGTGTGTGTGTGTGTTAGCAGGGTTTGAACTCCAGGCCTCCTGCTTACTAGGTAGGTATTCTACCACCTCAGCCACATGGGTACTGTCTCTTTCCATTGTGGCCTTCCCTCAAGGTTTACCTTCATATCTATGTTTTGGGGGTATCTGGGGAGGGAGGAATTTCAGGATCCCTGAGTCAGATGGAAAGCCACTGTCCTGGCTTCATGGGACGTTGTTTTGGTGTAGTTCAAATTCCCTTTACTGCATCATTTGCCAACGTTAGCCACTCTGGTGCAGAAAAGGCTTTTAAGAAAATTCCTAACCAACAGCACAGTGACCTTGTCCCCTTCATGACAGGAAGGGACTCTGATTAAAAACCTGAGTGGGGCTGGGAATGTGGCTCAGTGGTAGAGAGCTTGCCTATCATGCATGAGGCCCTGGGATCTATTCCTTAGCACCACGTAAACAGAAAAAGCTGGAAGTGGCGCTGTGGCTCAAGTGGTAGAGCACTAGCCTTGAGCTGAAGAGCTCAGGGACAGCACCCAGGCCTAGAGTTCAAAGCCCCAAGACCAACCAAAACACAAACAAAGTTATACTGTAGGTATAACTTTTATACTCCAGGTGAGATTGTGCACATTTGCAGTCCCAGCACTTGGGAAGCTGAGGTGAGAGGTTTCCTTGAGCCCAGAAGTTCAAGGCCAGCCAGAGCAACATAGGGAGAACTTGTCAGGAAAAGTAAAAGGCAAAAAGAGTTGATGGGAAGTTTCCTCTTCCTAGAAATACTTCAGCTTATATGACAAGGAATAAGAATTAGAGGGTTACTACTTTTCAACCTCTACACTACACTCTAGACAAAGATCATCAAGTCTCATCAAAAAGGAGACATATCAACCTCAAAGGAAGTAAACACTACTGCCTATTTTCTTTTTTTTCTTTTTTTTTTTTTTTTGTCGGTCGTGGGGCTTGAACTCTGGGCCTGGGTGCTGTCCCTACACTCTTCAGCTCAAGGCAAGCGCTCTACCACTTGAGCCACAGCACCACTTCCGGTTTTCTGGTCGTTTATTGGAGACAAGAGTCTCATGGACTTTCCTGCCCAGGCCGGCTTTGAACCGAGATCCTCAGATCTCTCATCCTCCTGAGTAGCTAGGATTACAGGCGTGAGCCACTGGCACCCAGCTTACTGCCTATTTTCTTGCCAACAAAATAAATCCTGATTCCCCTTAAGCAGTTCTACTTAACTGTTATTTATAGAAACTGCAAGAGAAAGAGAACATATTAAGCAACAAGCAAACTCCAAACTGTAGATAAAAACAACTTCAAAGCATGGTACTATTGGCTCATATTTGTAATCCTAGCTACTCAGGAGGCTGAGGTCCCAGGGTAAGTTTGAAGCCAGCTCAGGCAGACGAATTCATGAGGCTCTTATCTCTAATCAGCAAAACTGGAATGTGGCTCAAGTGTTAAGGTTACCAGCCATTAATGTAAAAGCCAATCTAGAGCATGAGGTCATGAGTTCAAGTCCCAGTGTGCGTACACACACATGCACTCCCCCCCCATTACTTTGACAAATAACTTGCAAGGAAGAAACAATAGAAGTGAAAGAGGGAAGCAGTAAATCAAAGGAAATTTAAGAGACATAATCACTTTTTTTAGTTGTTGGTGGTGGTTGGACTTGAACTCAGGACCTGGGCACTGTCTCTGAGCTCTTTTTTGCTCAAGACTAGTGCTCTACCACTTTGAAACACAGCTCTAATTTTGGTTTTTGTGTGGTTAAAGATGAGTCTCACAGGAACTTTTCTGCCTGGGCTGGCTTCAAACAATAATCCTCAGATCTCCACCTCCTGAATAGCTAGGATTGTAGGCATGAGCCACTGGCGCCCAGCAACATAATCACTTGTTTGAGTTCTGATTCTAATAAGTACCCAAAAGATATTTCAAGAGTATAGGAAACGCAAAGCAATTACTGAATGGATATTTGATAAAAGAAGTTGTTTATTTTTTTAATAGTAAGTTAATGTTATTGTGGGGGTTTTATTCTTTATACTTTAGACACACATACTGAAACATTTAACAATAAAATCTGATGTCTAGGATGGGTTCCAAAATAATTCAGTGGGGGAGGAAGTGATCAGTGCTTGTGGTGATCATGATCAGCACAGAGTATGGATACATAGGAATCCATTACATTATGTCTCCCAGTTTTGTTTTGTTTGTTTGTTTCCAGGTTTTTTTGTTTTTTTTTTTGTTTCGTTTTGTTTTGTCATTTGTGGGGCTTGAACTCTGGTCCTAGGCGTTGTCCCTGAGCTCTTCAGTTCAAGGGGAGCATTCTACCACTTGAGCCACAGCACCACTTCCGGTTTTTCTAGTGGTTTATTGGAGGTAAGAGTTTCACGGACTTGATCTCAGCCTCCTGAGTAGCTAGGATTATAGGCGTGAGCCACCAGTGTCGGGCTTCCCAGTTTTTTATATGTTTGAAAATTTCCATCCATCTTACCACCCATACATCTATCAATCAACCTACAAATATAAAAGTTATCGGGAAAAGAATATCCACATTAAATGATGCATTCAAATTATTTTTCCTATATCATAACCATGTTCTTCCTCTTGTCCCTGCTCAACGAATATGATTTGCCTTCATTCCAGTTAAAGTATTCCCTAATTTCTCTATTAAGCCAGCCAATAGAATAGAAAGATTCATCTGGAAATGTGGCTCAGTGGTAGAGTGCTTGCCTAGCATGTATGAAGCACCAGGTTAGATACCTCAGTACCACATAAACAGAAAAAGTCACAAGTAGTGCTGTGGCTCAAGTGGTAGAGTGCTAGCCTTGAGCAAAAAAGCAGCCTAGGCCCTGAGTTCAAGCCCCAGGACTGGCAAAAAAGAAAGAAAGAAAGCAAGAAAGGAAGGAAGGAAGGAAGAAAGAGAGAGAGAGAGAGAGAGAGAAAGAAAGAAAGAAAGAAAGAAAGAAAGAAAGAAAGAAAGAAAGAAAGAAAGAAAGAAAGAAAGAAAGAAAGAAAGAAAGAAAGAAAGAAGAAATAGAGAGTTTCCCAAACAGATTTTTAACTCCTGGATCTTGGAAATGTGCTGCTAAGCTAAAGGAGTTGGTGGTAATAAATCCCAGAAGTTTCCTGGTGGAGTTGGGCCATGAGGAACTTGAGTGGGTGTGGAGATGTGCCATCCAGATTCTCTTCTTGAAAATACTTGTTGCCTCTGTGGAAGTTGAAAGAATGGAGAAAAGCCTCCTCCTAGGTCATGCGCTATCAGGGACAGCCCCTTTCCCATAGAGAAGGGCCTGGCCTTTGTGATCCACTGCAGGATAACTCTGATAGGCCATTTCAGCCTGTGCTCCCTGTGGGGGTCAGTGGAGGATGCTGGCCCTGGGCTACCACTTGATTTCATCTCCTTCCATCCACCCCTAGTTCCTTCCATTCCCTTCCACAGTTGGTGTTTCCATGGGTATGCTCCATACATCTGCATACTACACCTTGTCTATCTGCTTCCTAAGAAATGTAATTGCAGTCTGGTTACCTTGGCACACTTAGCTTTGCCAGCAACAGAGCCACTTAGGAGTGAAGGCCTTAATCATTCATGGCTTTGATGAATTGCTCAAACCATTGGGATTATCTGGAGAAATTTCTGAGTGACCTATAATTGAGAGGAGTTGAGCTCTGATTGTTTTGTGGTCTGTGGATACTAGCAAAAGTCTCTCTTGAATACATAGGATCCACTGGGTCATGTCATACCACTCTCGTGTGAAAGGTGCCGCTAGAATAGGGTCGTTCTTTCCTGTTGCTGTTTCCTGCAACTCCTTTCCTATCCGGAAGACGATAGCAATGCTGACAAGTGCTTCAGTCACCAGGCCCTGCAGGTGAGTCCAGCACTCCACGGATGAGCCAATGCCTCTATAGATCAGGTTCGTCACTCAAGAAATACACTTCACATTGCATGATCTTGAAACCGTTCTAAGTCCTGTCATGGCCACCATGTTTTCCCTCCAACTGGGGCTAGGAGACTCAGAGGGATGTGACTTGTTGGCAGAAATGCCATTGGTGGCCTTTTAGTGGACTTACTGGTTTAATGAGTCAAGATGAGTATGTATAAGGGCTTTGTGGCTTTCTTAGTTACTTTGGTCCCTTTTTACACAAGATCTTTTGTTCTTCAATCATGAATTCTATTAATAAAGAATTTCCACAGGACGTACCATCATGGCTGGGGAGAGAATAATGCATATTTAAACTCAGGTCCTTGCACTTGCTCACTTAAGCCATGTCCCAAGGTCTTCTCTCTTTCCTTATTCTTTTTTCCAATAGGAATCTCTCATACCCCCTACCTCCACCCCCTGCCCCCCAGGAAGGCTGAGACAATGATCCCCCTAGTTATGCTTTCTATGTTATTAGGATGACAGATGACACTGTACCCAGCTTTAAAAAATTTTTCATAGTATTGTGAGATAGTGATACTTAGTTAAAGTCATAAACACATTCTAACCTTCATGAAGCAAATTGTCATTATCATGGTCAATAAAGTTTGTGAATCCTATGAACTTTGACAATACAGTAATTTCTTCCACATCGGGTGACATGTACATTTCTTTCCTTTTGCTTAGTGTTAGCTGTTCCTGCTTTCTCTCTCATTCTCTCCCTCCCATCGCTGCCCTTGAGTTGCTTAGTTTGTTTTCTTCCATGTCCAGTGCAGCTGATGGGTCCCGCTGTTGTATGTTTTCCCATATCCCTCTGTTTCTGTGTACTCCTCCTAGCTTCCCTCAGATTTGTGCATATATACCATATATGTGGTCAGTAGCATGGGCTCATTTAGTAATGATACAAGAAGATGAGTGGCAGTCCTTTGTTTCTCGAGTCTGTGATGATGTGAATAGACAATGCTACAGGATTTACAGAAAGACAAATGAGTTTAGTGAGCGCTTACCATGACACCTGAGGGCTTTGGTAGGTACACAAACCTAGGCTACTGCCTCCTTTGCCATTTAGTAGCTATGTGAACTTGGGAACATAAACTAGCCCCATGGCTCACTGGGAAAAAAAGGCGCCAACTTGCATGATTGGGGGCAATTAGTGGCCTTGTCTTCCAGCCTGGCCCTAAGTGTTCAGAACTGTGTCTAGGATAAGGAAGCAGGGAACATAATGATGAGCTAATCTGGAGGGTGACTGCAAAGGGCAAATCCCTATCTCCCACACCCCATCTTCCTGACTTGGGACCAGTCACATGACCTCTGTGCACCTCAGGTCTCCTCTGTGAGACAGAGTCCAACTCTGAGGGCACAAAGTCTAGGACTTTCCATCAAAGAGCATGTGTTTATAAAAGTGAGGGCTGGGGCTGGGAAGGTGGCTCAATGGTAGAGTGCTTGCCTTGTATGCCAGAGGCCCTGGGTTCGATTCCTCAGCGCCACAAAAGCAAAAAGAAAAAAGCCGGAAGTGGCGCTGTGGCTCAAGTGGTAGAGCACTAGCCTTGAGCTGAAGAGCTGAGGGACAGCGCCCAGGCCCAGAGTTCAGGCCCCATGACTGGACCCAAAAAAAAAAAAAAAAAAAAAAGCATAAAAGTGAGGGCTGAGATACTCAAAACCCTACTAAAGCTGGTGTTGCTAAGCTGAGAATTGAGGTTCAAAGCTAGCCTAAGCAGAAAAGTCCATGAGATTCTTATCTCCAAATAACCACCAAAAAGCTGCAAGTAGAGCTCTGGCTTAAGTAGGTAGAATGCTAGCCTGGAGCAAAAAAAACTTAAGGCCAGTGTCCAGTCCCTGAGTCCAAGCCCCAAGACTGGCATGAAACAATGTTTTTAAAAGATACTAAGTAAGCATCATTTAAATATTAAATTTATGCTTAGGAACAATTCTGGAATAATAGATTGAAATGATAAAATGAATTTATCACACGAGGCATGGTAGTTCAAGCCTGTAATGCTAGAATTGAGGTTCAAAGTCAGCTCAGGCAGGAAAGTCCCTAAGACTCTTAACTCCAGTTAACTACCAGGAAACCAGAAGTGTTGCTGTGGCTTAAAGTGGTAGAGTGCTAGCCTTGAGCAAAAAGAGCTCAGGGACAGTGCCCAGGCCTTGAGTTCAAGCCCCACAGCTGACAAAAAAAAAAAAAATTGATCACAATTTTTTGCAACATGTCTCATGCACTGCCTCATTTGGGGGAGGGGTGCTGTGCTGGGACTTGAACTCAGGGCCTGGGCACCATCTGGTAGCTTTTTTGCTCAAGGCAAAATGCTCTACCACTTGAGCACAGCTCCACTTCCCCACTTCCACTTTGGGTGATTAATTAGAGATAAAGGTTTCATAGACTTTTCTGCCTAGGCTGGCTTTGTTCATAGACTTTTCTACCTAGGCTGGCTTTGAATTTTGAGTCTCAAATCTCAGCCTCCTGAGTAACTAGTAGATTACAGGTGTGAGCCACCAGCGCCAGTTACTGCCTCATATTTACTGCTGTTAGGTATGTATAATTGACTACTATCCAGGCTCTTGTGACATCCCTCCTGAAAAGACACAACAGATGGATACTTACTCCAGGAATAGCCAGCCTAACTTACCATGTGTCTTGCTCCAGAGATCTTAGAATTCCTCCATTCTACCTTTTACCATAGTCCAGAGCTATTGCTAATGAAAATGCATGTACAACAGACCATTCAAAATGAGCAAGTGAAGCCTTCAGGAAGAAGGCCAATAGTTGAGATTGGAACCTGGGATAAAATACTTATTGCATTAAGCATTTATTTTGAGAAAAGCCTCCCAGCAACCAACACAGAACGGAAAACACATTGTGTTGTGTGTATGATATCTGAGCTTAAAAAGAAACTTTGAAGCTGGGCGCCGGTGGCTCACCCTGTAATCCTAGCTACTCAGGAGGCTGAGATCTGAGGATTGTAGTTCAAAGCCAGCCCGGGCAGGAAAGTCTGTGAAACTTATCTCCAATAAACCACCAGAAAACCAGAAGTGGCATTGTAGCTCAAGTGGTAGAGTGTTCTCCCTAAGCCAAGAGCTGAGGGACAGCACTCAGGCCCAGAGTTCAAGCCCCATGACCGACCAAAAAAAGAAAAGAAAAGAAACTTTGATTCTCCATCCTTCACCCAGACCCTGGCAAGCTCCTACTCATTTATTCATCATGAAAATACAGAAACATCTACAGGTACTTTTCTATCTTTCAAAAGACAACTTGAGAGCTGGGTGCTGTTGGCTCATCCCTGTAATCCTAGTTACTCAGGAGGATGAGTTATGAGAATTGGGGCTCAAAGCAGCCTGGACAGGAAAGTCTATTAGACTCTTTTTTTTCTTTTTTTTTTTTTTGCGTCCAGTCGCAGGGCCTGAACTCTGGGCCTGGGCGCTGTCTCTCAGCTCTTCAGCTCAAGGCTAGTGCTCTACCACTTGAGCCACAGCACCACTTCCGGCTTTTTTCTTTTTGCTTATGTGGTGCTGAGGAATCGAACCCAGGGCCTCAGGCATGCAAGGCAAGTGCTTTACCACTGAGCCAACTTCCCAGCCCCGTCTATTAGACTCTTAACTGCAATTAACAACCAAAAAAGCCAGAAATGGAGTTGTGGCTCAATTGGTAGACTACAAGCCTTGAGAGGGAAAAAAAAAGCTCAGAGAAGCTAGACGCTGGTGACTCATGCCTGTAATCCTAACTACTCTGGAGACTGAGATCTGAAGATCATGATTTGAAGCCAGTCTGGGCAGAAAAGTCCGTGAGACTCTTATCTCCAATTAAATAACAGAAAAAGCTGGTAAAGCACTAGCCTTGAGCAGAAGAAATGCAGGGACAGCACCCAGTCCCTGAGTTCAAGCACCAAGACCAATTAAAAAAAAAAACAAACACTGCCGGGCGCTGGTGGCTCATGCCTGTAATCCTAGCTACTCAGGAGGCTGAGATCTGAGGATCGCAGTTCAAAGCCAGCCTGGGCAGGAGAGACCGTGAGACTCCTATCTCCAATAAACCACCAGAAAACCGGAAGTGGCGCTGTAGCTCAAGTGGTAGAGCGCTCGCCTTGAGCTGAAGAGCTGAGGGACAGCGCCCAGGCCCAGAGTTCAAGCCCCACGGCCGACCAAAAAAAAAAAAAAAGAATCTCATAGACTTTCCTGCCTGGGCTGGCTTTGAACCACAATCCTCAGATCTCAGCTTCCTGAGTAGCTAGGATTACAGGCAAGAACCATTGGTGCTCAGCTATTCCTCCTAGTTTTTGTTTTGTTTTGTTGTTTTTTGTTTTGTTTTAATCAGAGCTCTCTTTCCTTGTCCTTAGGAAAAAAGTGGATAAAACTTAGAGGACTGAAGAGCCTTTCTTCCTTCTGGAAAGTCCTATACCTTGTTTCTCTGGATTGTTATTTCACTGGACCCCTGGCTAGAAGCTACTACATAGTTAGGAACTTGAGAAAGTTCTCTTGTAGGTTCTCCCCATGCTGGGATAGCATCTAGACAAGTTTGGAAAAGACATCTTCACATAGGTCAATAGCACAATCACCTTTGAGAGAACCAACTGACCTGGTTATGCTGTGTTGGTTAGAACTATGAACCTCCTCTTCCTTAGCTCTTACAATAAGTCCTAGATAGGATTCCCTCTCAGGATCTCAGTGACCCACTTACTTGTCAAATCTCAGACTTACAACTTTCAATACCTAAAAGTAGTTTTAGAGACTAGTAATGGTACCACAAGGGTTGTGGGCGAACCTTAAACTGCTTTAAGCATCAAAGCTGGTCACCTCTGCTCCTTCCTTTGAAAGCCAGTGGTTCCTCTGAGATTGATCACTCATTGCTAGGAGCTAGTTGGAAGAAGGCTGAAGGCTGGTTTTCCAGCCAGTCTTTTGAGAGAATCCGAAGACAGGACTACGTGTCCTTGTGAGTTAAGCACCTCTCAGACAAAACCAAGAGGACAAGCTCAAACACAGGTATTCAGTTTCACTGTTTTAAGAATTTTATATTGAATGTACTTCCCCACATCTATGATTAATGAGACAAATAGCATAGTATCCTGCTCACTGAAGACTTTGGAATCTTCCTCTAGGACCATCTTTAAGAATATATAAGCAGGGCTGGGAAGGTGGCTCAGTGGTAGAGCGCTTGCC
The DNA here is from genome assembly GCF_019054845.1 of Dipodomys spectabilis. NCBI lineage: Eukaryota > Metazoa > Chordata > Mammalia > Rodentia > Heteromyidae > Dipodomys > Dipodomys spectabilis. The sequence continues at coordinate 40,142,631 of NW_024870679.1, read as the reverse complement.
TTGCATGCATGAGGCCCTGGGTTCGATTCCTCAGCACCACATAAGCAAAAAGAAAAAAGCCGGAAGTGGCGCTGTGGCTCAAGTGGTAGAGCGCTAGCCTTGAGCTGAAGAGCTGAGGGACAGCACCCAGGCCCAGAGTTCAGGCCCCACGACTGGACCCCCCCCCCCCCAAAAAAAAAAAAAGAATATATAAGCATGGGCTGGGAAGGTGGCTCAGTGGTAGAGTGCTTGCCTTGTATGCATGAGGCCCTGGGTTAAATTCCAGCACCACATAAGCAGAAAAAGCCAGAAGTAGGGCTGAGGCTCAAGTGGTAGAGTGTTAGTCTACAGCTGAAGCTGAGGGACAGCGCCCAGGCCCAGAGTTCAGGCCCCACAATCTGCAAACACACACACACACACACACACACACACACACACACACACACACACACACACACACACACATAAAAGAGCTGACCCTGGAGGAAGGAAATGTGCATATAAAATAGATGAGATTAAGAAAAATCCTTAGCAGGGGCTGGGAAGTTGGCTCAGTGGTAGAGTGCTTGCCTTGCATGCCTGAAGCCCTGGGTTTGATTCCTTAGCACCACATAAGCAAAAAGAAAAAAAGCCGGAAGTGGCGCTGTGGCTCAAGTGGTAGAGCACTAGCCTTGAGCTGAAGAGCTGAGGGACAGCGCTCAGGCCCAGAGTTCAGGCCCCACAACCGGACCCCCCCCCCAAAAAAAAAAAAAAAAAAATCCTTAGCAGAGTATCCCTGGCTCATGCATGTAATTGTACCTATTCAGGAAGTTGAAATCTGACATTTGAAGCAAGCCCTGGTAGGCTTATCTCCACTTAAGTACCAAAACAACAGCAAAAAAGTCAGAAGTAGAGCTGTGGCTCAAGTGGTAGAGCACTATTAAGCAAAAAAGCTTGTGGACCCATGACTCAAGAGGTAGATCATTAGCTTTGAGCAAAAAGGAGCTCAGGGACAATGCCCAAGCCCAGAATTTGAGCCCAGGAGGAAAGAAAGAAAGAGGAAGGAAGGAAGAAAGAAAGAAAAAAAGGAGGGGCTGGGAAGGTGGCTCAGTGGTAGAGCACTTGCCTTGCATGCATGAGGCCCTGGGTTCGATTCCTCAGCACCACATAACAAAAAGAAAAAAGCCGGAAGTGGCGCTGTGGCTCAAGTGGTAGAGGGCTAGCCTTGAGCTGAAGAGCTGAGGGACAGCACCCAGGCCCAGAGTTCAGGCCCCACAACTGGACCCCCCCAAAAAAAAGAAAAAGAAAAAAAGGAAGAAAGAAAGAAAGCCTCTTTTGCTAGGCACTAGTGGCTCATGCCTATAATCCTAGCTATTCAGGAGGCTGAGATCTAAGGATCATGGTTCAAAGACAGCCCAGGCAAGAAAGTCTATGAGAATCTTTTCTCTAATAAACTACTCAGAAAAAGCTGGAAGTGGTGCTGTGGTTCTGTGGCTTAATTGGTAGAGCACTATCCTTGAGCATAAAGAGGCTCAGTGCCCAGGCCTTGCATTCAAGCTCCAAGAAAGAAAAAAAAAAGAACAAGAAGAAGGAAAGAAAAACAAAAGCTCATGAACAATGCTAGCCCCTGAGTTCAAGCCTTAGGATCAGCACAAAAACAAAGAAGGAAGGCAGGAAGGCAGGAAGGCAGGCAGGCAGGCAGGAAGGAAGGAAGGAAGGAAGGAAGGAAGGGAAGGAGGGAGGGAGGGAAAAAAAAATCTCTGAAATCCTGAATTTGAAATGGAAGTATCTATATAAACATACAACATTTTATCTTAAAGGAAAAGTAGTTTTTTAACTCTGTGTACTGAATAGGCCTATAAGCAAATATCCAACTCAGCACAAAGAATACAACTAGCAGTTAGCAGTGAGTCATGTGCTCACATCATTGGATTAAATCAAATTTGGACAGAAAAGAAAATGCTCCTGTACTGAACATGTACAGACTATTTTTTTGGTCTGTCATGAGGCTTGAACTCAGGGCCTGGGCACTGCCCCTGAGCTCTTTTGCCCAAGGCTAGTAGTGCTCTACCACTTTGAGCCATAACATCACTTCTGGTTTTCTGGTGATTAACTGCAGATAAGAGTCTCACAGACTTTTTTTACCTGGACTGCCTTCAAACCATGATCCTCAGATCTCAGCCTCCTTCATAGCTGGGAATACATACTTGAGCCATTGGCACCTGGCTGGACTTTTTCTGTCAGAATCCCTAAATAATACACATAGCATTTATATTATATTAGATATTAAGAGTAGGGTTGCCAGGTGCTGGTGGCTCATGACTGTAATTCTAGCTACTCAGGAGGCTGAGATCTGAGGATCATAGTTCAAAGCCAGCCAGGGCAGGAAAAGTTCATGATACTCACCTCCAATAAATGACCAGAAAACCAGAAGTGGCACTGTGGCTCAAGTGGTAGAGTGCTTGCCTTGAGCTGAAGAGCTCAGGGACAGCGCCCAGGCAGAGAGTTCAAGCCCCACGATTGATCAAAAAGAAAAAAAAGAAAAAAGCATAGTGCAGAAGTGACTATATTAGAGGATATATATATATTAATGCAAATATTGGATCACTTTATATAAGCAACTTGAGCACCTGCACATTTGGGTATCTACGGGAGAGGGAGAGGTTAGGGTCAGTGCCCCACAGACAGAGGGAAGACTATACTGACATTGGGATCACTATAGCCTGCTTTCCACTGGGGGCCAGGCTCCATGGATAAATGGGTATTCCATTATCTCAGGCAGATAATTGTAAAAGAACCAGGATCGTGCTGTCCTACAGAACACAAGCAAGCTACAGAGGTCACTAGGGATGTCAGAATGGAGTAGATACTTAAAGGGGTTCTCACTAGACAAAGATGGAGAAATTCGAACTTCACTAAGAATAAGTACTTTAGTATATTGAACCATCAAATGTGTTTTAAAGAATCTATTTACTTTGCTATATTAATAATTTCACTGGCTAAAAATGTACCATTCATATCTGGAGGTTTATGAGAAACCACCTTGTTATTTTGGATCCTGTTAAATAAAAGAAGAGAATCAAGCACTCAGCCTCTTACCTTTATATTTGCGTTTCTGACAAATAGTTGATAAAAAGTTTATAAAGTACCTCAGCTCCACTCTAGACTAATGGCCTAATTTCACTGCTAGTCTGCATTTCTTTTTTCTTTTCTTCTTCCTTCCTTCCTTCCTTCCTGGTCTGCACAGGGATACCTCCCTCCCTTTTGGCTAAGTTTCTGCCCAGTATCCGTTACCTAGACAACTGGCACACCTGGAAGAGATCTCATCTGCATCTACTGATGATACATCTGAATTTGATGTGGCCACACCTTTCTCCGCCCATACCCTAGATAAGGCCTAACCCAGGCCCAGTTTTTCCCAGGCCTTTCCCAACTGCGTGGAGGCCAAGATGGCCTGGTGCCAGCCAGAACGATGAATAAACCTACCCCTTACCTGAATACCACGTGCTTGGTGCTGTTCTTACTCCGCTACCTCTTTTTTAAAACCTAACATAAATGGTGCCACAACCTGGGAAGGGCTTAAAGTCAGGATAGGTGGGATGGATTCCTCTACATTTTTTTCTTTTCTTTTCTTTTTCTTTTTTGTTTGTTTGTTTTGCCCTTTTTTGCTCTGAGGAATACCCACAGTTCTGACGGCCTTTTGTGAACCTATCTGTCTGCTGTGGACACAGCGCATCGATACCATTGCTGCCTTCACATCCACGTCCACACCACTTCTCTACTCTGGTGAGTGAAACTACTCTCGACTGTTCTCTGTAGCTCAGTCTCTGTCCAGCTGTGGCGCCAGGCTAGAGAGCTCCTACGGTCTTTAGCTGAAAGGCTGGTCACCTCTGAAGCCGAGGACGCTTGGCTTTGGGGGCTTGGCCATTTCTCTCTAGAGGGCTCTGGGGGAAGTCGGGATGCTGCTTCTGCCTGGTCAGCTCTCTTTCACTCACCAGACTGACTCTCCTACACATTTAAATGCCTTCTGCGCTCCCTGGAAAGCCAGAGCGCCTCATTTTTATGCCATTCTCAGATGTAGACAGTTTTTGCCTCTTCAACGGTAAATGGTCGGAAGTCTGTTTACTTTCAGGCTCTCTTTGCTCTCTCTCTCTGCCAATCATATCTAACTTTCCCTATCTCTCCCTTTCTCTTTTCTACAACATTTTGGATTGTGCCCTGAAGAGTGCTGGCTGGGTCCCAGGGACCCCCCTTTAGGTTCCCTCTCAAAAGCTAGCCATTCTAGGTTTGAAAATTGTCAGAGTTGCCATTTATTTAGGTTTTCTTTGCATTTTTTCAGAAATTCACCATCTTGAATTCACCATCTTGGCTATATGGTGGGTTAAGGATTGGGTCTCATTTGACTCTTAACCTTCCACTAAGCTTACTATTCCATCCATCTATTCTAAGGTGCCTTGCTAACAAGTTGCTCTTTTCACAGGCCCTGGTAACCGTCAATGCCTCATCAGACTTCTCCAGACTTCGGCCAAGAGACTTGCCTCTTCCTGACTTCACCTAAGGATTCACGCCTACCAAATGACTGCTGCTGCCTGCTGCCTTCTCCCAGAGGGGACCACAACTCAGCCTGTTACCCCTACTGTTGACACCCCTTGACAGCAGGAAGTAGCCAGAGAGAATCTTCACCCTTTTTCATAATTATCAAAAGGCTGGAATGTAAGGTCTGCCAGGGACACCTCCCTTTTGGCTAAGTTTCCACCCAGTATCCGTTACCTAGGCAACTGGGACACCTGGAAGAGATCACATCTGCATCTGCTGAGGCCACATCTGAATTTGATGTGACCACACCTTTCTCCGCCCATACCCTAGATAAGGCCTAACCCAGACCCAGTTTTTCCCAGGCCTTTCCCAACTGCGTGGAGGCCAAGATGGCCCGGTGCCAGCCAGAACGACGAATAAACCTACCCCTTACCTGAATACCACATGCTTGGTGCTGGTCTTACTTGGCTACCTCTTTTTAAAAACCTAACCCTTCCTTCCTTCCTTCCTTCCTTCCTTCCTTGCTTCCTTCCTTCCTCCCTTCCTTTATCTCTTTCTGCCTGTCCTGGAGCTTGAACTCAGGACCTTAATATCATGTCCCCCCCCCCCCCCTCAAGGTTAGCACTCTTCCATTTGAGCCACAGCTCTACTTCCAGCTTTTTGGTAGTTAATTGGAGATAAAGGCATCACAAACTTTCTTATCTACAGTTAATCACAGGAGAAATCAGAAGTGAATCTGTGGCTCAAGTTGTAGAGTGCTAGCCCTGAGAGCAAAAGGGCTCAGAGACAGTGCCCAGATCCAGAGTTCAAGCCCCAGGACTGGCAAAAAGTAAAAGGAGACAAATCAAAACAGACTTAATCATATGAACTATAAAATACATATATTTTGTTTGGATTCTGATTCTGACTACAAATAATGACACAATTATGAGATTACTGGAAAATTTTAGTATATAACAATGCGAAGGATGGTTGGTTTCATTTTGGGGGCTGAGTGATGATGACACAGGGTTTTCCTGTGTAACTCAGGCTGGCCTAGAACATTCCATCTTCCCTGTGCCTCCTGAGTGCTGGGATTACAAGAATGTATTAGCACACCTAGCCTACTGTTTTTTGTTTTTTTTCAAATTCTTTATTGTGATTAAGTGGTTACATAATTTCCCCAATTTCACAGTAGTGTGGGATAATAATGCTTAGTTCAAGTCACACATTCTAACTTTCCTGGAGCAAATTGTCTATCATGATCTATAACATGTATGAGTTCTATGAGCTTTGCAATGCAGTTATTTCTTCCATGTTGGGTGATATGCACATTTCTTTTGTTTTGCATAGCATCAGCTGTTCCCTCTTTCCCACTTGTTCCCTCCCTCCCATCGCTGCCATTGAGTTGCTTAGTTCATTTTGATCAATGTTCGGTACAGCTGATGGGTCCCGCTGTTGTATATTTTTCCCTGATTCCCTTTAGTACTGTCTTGTCCTCCTGGTTTCCCTCTGGTGTACACATATATACTATACATGTGATCAGCAGCATGGGGTTATTTAGTAGTGATTTGACCAGATGAAGCCTGTTTAAGTCACTACTGGGTTAAAAAGAGTACATGTATTTGAAAGATTTATACATATACATGGGGAGATGATACAGTGCCTGGGATTTGCTTCAAAATCATTTAGTGGGAAGGAGAAGGGAAGGCACAGAGGCAGGGAGAGCACCTTGAGTTGGTCATTGTTAGAAGATGGTTATGTGGATGTTCACTATGCTGTTGTATTCTAGTCTTTTCTTTCTTTTTCTTTTTTTTTTTAGGACCAAGACAGGAACTTGAACTCAGTACCTGTCATTTTTGCTCATTGGTTAGCAGTCTACCAACTGAACCACACCTCCAACCCCTATTCTATTATTGTATATAGTAAAGAATTTCTATAAAACATTTTGTAAAGTAGGATCAATCATTCCTTCTCTTGAAGACTCACCTTCCTCTTTGAAAGATTATTAGACATTTCCAGAGAAACACTCAGACATCCAGGTTCAGAGACCAAAGAAAGGTTTATTGCCAGGGAAAGGGGGCCGGCAAGACTTCTTCTCACAAGAGAGGAATGAGAAGAAGCACCTGCTATTGTCTGGGGTGACCTATATAACCTAAGGGGTTTCGGAGGGGCTAGGAGGTGGAGACCCTGGTGTGAACTTGCTGGCTAGGGGTTTCATCATGTCGGATTAGGATTTATGGCTGCTATCCAAATGGTAGATAAGGGTCCTGCAACTGCCCAGACCTGAAGGTCCCTCTAAGGGGCTCTTGTTGCCTTATAGGGCTATACCAAGGTAAAGGGGGTTGGAAGTTGATTCTTCACTGCCTTTACTACTTGGACCTAGTGTTGCCTAGGAAGGGAGCCTGCTAAGTTTAGGGACTAAGCTATGGGAAGGGAGCTCATTTTGCTAACATTCCTCCCCCTCCTCCTCTGGGCTTGAACTCAGGGCCCCACACTCTCACCATTTCCACTCATGGCTCATAATATGTCCCTTGAGCCACACCTATACTTCCAGCTTTTCTCTGGTTAGCAGGATATTAGAGTCTCATGGACTTTCCTGCCTAGGCTGGCTTAGAACCATGGTCCTCAGATCTCAGCCTTCTGAGTAGCTAGGTTTACAGGCATGCTCCACTAATGCCCAACTACCCTTACACATTCTCAAGAAGAATCCAAAGAATCCCCCCTTGTTCCCGTTTCTGTGGGGTGCAGCCGGCCAGGCATGGAGCTGGCAGGCAGAAGCCACGCTGCTCCTCACCCACACATACTGAACTCTTCAAAACAAGCCAAGCCAGGTGCCCGCGAACGTCTCACGCCTGTAATCCTAACTATTCAGAAGGCTGAGATCTGAGGATCACGGTTCAAACACAGCCTGGTCAGGAAAGTCCTTGAGATTCTTATTTCCAATCAACTACTCAAAATAGCTAGAAGTGGAGTGCTGGCTCAAGTTGTAGAGCAGTAACCTTGAGCAAGAGCAGCTCAGGGATAGCACCTAGGTGCAGAGTTCAATCCCAAGGACAAACCAAACAAAAAACAAAACATCCCAAAACCAAGGAAGCTAAATAAAGGTCATAAACAATGTCTGCCATTGTCAGGTTACTGTTTGAGGTTTGGCAGGATGGGGATGGGGGACAGAGATCAAGAAGTCAGACTCCAGACTACAGAGGCTTTCCTTCTTGTTTCCTTCTAAACCTCAGATCGTCTTCATATTTGTATCTGGAATCAGTAGATTCTCAGCTCTTGGCCAGCACCTCCCTCTTGGTGGGGGATAGGCCTCTTTCTTCCTGTTTCTTTAAAGCATCCAGAGAAGGGGGGAGGGGGAGGGGGGAACCTGGAAAACATTATATACCTTTGACAGAAATAAAATACAAACATGCTGTGTTGATTTCCTACAGGAACTGTAGCCAAACACTCATTTTGCTTTCATGTAAAAAAAAAAAAAAATAGGAGGGGAAATCTGTGAGATGCCCAGCCCAGCACAACTGGGAGAAAACAGGACACAGTGTAACTAATTGTATATGTACTGGATCCCTTGGGTCCCCAGCCTTTAATTCCCCATGCCCGCCTCACCATGGAATTCCAGGATTATATCCCACATCTCAGAAGGTGTTCCCATCACTACACAGCCCTGGAATTCCTCACATATAATGAGTTTTTTGTTTTGTTTTGTTTTGTTTTAAGTCACGAAAAACTTGAAAAAAAAAGAAAGAAACTTGGGGGTAAAATAAGCATTTATCTGGACAGGAAGCATAGCAGACCCAAACAAAGCTACCTAAACAGTTTTCTTGCTAGTTGAGGTGCTTATCTTTGTTTAGTAAATGGATCTTGATTCCCAAGGGCACCTTTTTTTCATTAATTTGTTAGTGGATTTGAAGGGAATTGTACTTTTTTGGGGGGGGGGAGGGGTCCGGTCTTGGGGCCTGGGCGGAGTCCCTCAGCTCTTCAGCTCAAGGCTAGTGCTCTACCACTTGAGCCACAGCACCACTTCCGGCTCTTTTTCTTATGTGGTGCGGAGGAATCGAACCCAGGGCCTCGAGCATGCAAGGCAAGTGCTCTACCACTGAGCCACCTTCCCAGCCCGGGAATTGTGTTCTTATCTTTTCCATAAAAATAAAAACAAAAACAAACTTTCAGTGTTGGAGCCTAGCTTGGGAAGTCTGTTTCAAACACAAATAAGTTAACAGCAGGCACAAAGGATTATGTAAAACATGCTCTCCTGTTTCCCCCTACTTTATCTAATAGCCTGGAGGCTGCTCTTCCCCACCCCCATTTCTTAAGAGATGAAGAAGCTGTGATTAAAGCTCCCTACTACGATTGGAGGCTCAGGAAGATGCTCTATACATTACAATTAGAACAACTTACTGGCACTGAGGCCAGGCAGCCTAATATGCAAAAAAGGCTGTGTGTGTTTGTGCACGCATTGTACTACTCAGCCCAGAGAGGGCAGCTCATTCTACAGCTTCTGGGAATAGCATCCTTGGAGCTGTGCTGAGCACTGGCTTCTGGGCCACCTCCCAGGTGTAGGCTTAGACCTTTCAAGGAGCTCCTGTGACTGTGGACCTTGATTAAGTAGCTATGGTGGCCAGGGAACCCGGAACAGGCAATTCTGCTGGGTTAATTCCACCTCCATGGCTACTATGGTTAGGTCCCCCCAGGAAAAATGGCTCCTTCTCTTGGTTTGCCCTCCAAGCACTTGTGGCCCCTTCCCCAGAAGCCCCCATCCAGCATCTACAACTGCTAACTTAGAACTGGTGCACCTGGAGGCAGTGGGAGGTCCCCAGGCTCTGAGGTCACTTCCTCTTCCTCTGAGGTCACATCCTCGCCCTGCCCTCTCCCCTAAGCAATCTTCATGATTAGTTTCTCCTATTCCCTTCTCTGTACAGTTCGATTTCTCTCTCCTCTCCCCCTCCTTCCCTTCCTTTTACATGCCCCCATCTCAAGTGGCTGGGTTGCTAGTTCGGTTACCCCAAATAAACTCTTTGGCCTGAAGAACTGCATGGCAGTCTCTTTTGGTGAAATATATATGTATATATATGCGCACCATGGGGCTTGAATTCAGGGACTGGGCACTGGGCACTGTTCTTGAGCTCTTTTGCTCAAGGTTAGCACTCCACCACTTAGAGCCATAGCTCCACTTCTGGTTTTCTGGTGGTTAATTGGAGATAAAGAGTCTTGTTACATGGGAATTTGATCGCAAGATACATAAAAGCCACATTTTGAGAGGTTGAATCAGGAGTCTTTATTATAAAGCAGCTCCTACTCACCAGGCGCCGGTGGCTCACGCCTGTAATCCTAGCTACTCGGAAGGCTAAAATCTGAGGTTCAAGGCCAGCCCAGGGCAGGAAAGTCTATGAGATGCTCATCTGCAAATTAAACACCAGAAAACTGGAAGTGGTGCTTGGGGTTCAAAGTGGCAGAGCACTAGCCTTGAGCAAAAGAGCCCAGGAACAGCCCTCGGGCCCTGAGTTCAAGCCCTCGGGCCTTGACCACTACCACCACCACCAACAAAAGGGAGATAGTAACACTCACCTCCCAGGATAGTTGAGAAAAGTGAGATCACAGGAGTGGGAAAGCAGCCAGCACAGTGCCTGGTACCCAGGAGTGCTGGCAGAATGATACACACTATCCAGCTCTGTCCTCCTGTTCTCAGGAACCTTCCAGATCCTCTGTCAGTCACTCAGGTGGACAGAGGGGGAAGAATGTCAGTTCCAGTCTGCAGAGACAAATGTGCCCAGGGACACAGACACTGATGTCTAGCCACAGAACAGGGCTGACCTGCAGCTCCTACTATAGGAATAGGATGTCACAGGAAGTAGAGCAGCGAGTCAGGGCCTCTGTGCGCTCCGCATTCTCTTGGAAGAAAGCTGCCTCTGTGCTGAGTCCAACCACTGGGGCCCCACACTGGCCAACTGTTTCCCAAGGATCCTTTCTACTGCAGTTCTACTTCTTGTCTCTCCCATTATCAAACTCATCAAGTGGCTGGGATGGAGAGCAATGTTTTTTGAAAGGGAGGTCACTTGAATTAGGCTTCTAGTACATTGCCCAACAGGCATAAATTGGGATGTTTTAGAAGAGTGTTCATAGAAATGATGTGTTAGCTGGGTGCTGGTGGCTTATGCTTGTTGTCCTAGCTACTCAGAAGAGACTGAGATCTAAGGATCATGGTTCAAAGCCAGCCTTTGAGACTCTTATCTCCAACGAATCACCAGAAAACCAAATTGGCACTGGGGCTCAAAGTGGTAGGGCAGTAGCATTGAGCCAAAAAACTTAGGGACAGTGCTCAGGTCCTGAGTTTAAGACCTGACTGACAAAAAAAAAATCATGTGGACTCTCCTCCTGAGTAGCTAGGATTACAGGTGTGAGCCACAAGTACCTGGCTTCTTTTCTTTCCTCTTCCTTCCTTCCTTCCTTCCTTCCTCCCTCCCTCCCTCCCTCCCTTTATTTCTTTTCTTTTCTTTTTTTGTCAGTTGTGGTGCCTGAACTCTGGGCCTGGGCACTGTCTCTCAGCTCTTTAGCTCAAGGCTAGTACTCTACCACTTGAGCCACAGCACCACTTCCGGCTTTTTCTGCTTATGTGGTACTGAGGAATCGAACCCAGGGCCTCATACATGCTAGGCAAGCATTCTACCACTGAGCCACCTCCTCAGCCCCCTCCCTTTATTTCTTAGATGGAGTCTCACTGGGTAGGATCAACTGGCCTTGAACTTGAGATCTTTCTGAGGGCTGAGTTTACAGGCATGTGCACCTACAAGGTCCGGGGTTCAATCCCCAGCACAGAGTTTATGACTAAACTTCGAAAAGCCCATGTTAGCCAAGAAGAAAAGCAAACAAATTATAACAATGAAACCAAAAATTGAAGAAATGCTGCCCAGTACCTCTTGTCCAGCAAGCAAGGCATATCAGGTAAGAGCAAGATTATAATAAAGAAAACATGGGCTGGGAAGGTGGCTCAGTGGTAGAGCGCTTGCCTTGCATTCCTGAGGCCCTGGGTTCGATTCCTCAGCACCACATAAGCAAAGAGAAAAAAGCCAGAAGTGGCGCTGTGGCTCAAGTGGTAGAGCGCTAGCCTTGAGCTGAAGAGCTGAGGGACAGCGCCCAGGCCCAGAGTTCAGGTCCCATGACCGGACCCCCCCCCCCCCAAAAAAAAAAAAAAAAGCAATAGTCTCACCATGGAGACTATTTTGATGGAATACTCGGGGTAGAGGCTGCTGTGAAGAGTAGAAACGTGGATGGAAGGTGAGGAAGATAAGTACCGCATATACTGGCAAGGAAGGACATCTTCTAGAGGAGGATGTAGGGCTTTGAGGGAGACTTCATTGGCCAGCTCCTGCCTCACAGCATGGTTATGATTGATACATCAGGAAATCCACACACATGGCTCGCCCAGTGCCTGCCACATAGTATATGCTCAACAAACATATGCTTTAAAAATGAAGCCAAAGAGGACATTGTTCAAAAAGAAATGTACTCATTATCTGACATATGTAACTGTAACCCCTCTGAATATCACTTTTTTCTTTAGAGTTTGTTGACCCAGACTTATCTTTATCTTTAGAGCTTGCAAAAACAAGTTACAGAAGCGAAGTCAGCAGTTAGTGACTGCAACATGGTGAATATAATTGTCAGTTCTTCAGTACATGTTCAACAAACAGAGGCTTTAAAAATGAAGCCAAAGAGGACATTGTCCAAAAAGAAATGTACTCATTATCTGACATATGTAACTGTAACCGCTCTGAATATCACTTTTAAAAATAACAATAAAAAGTCCATTGCCGGTGGCTCATGCTTGTAATCCTAGCTACTCAGAAGGCTGAGAGCTGAGGATCACAGTTCAAAGCCAGCCCAGGAAGGAAAAGCCGTGAGACTCTTTTTTTTTTTTTGGGTCCGGTCGTGGGACTGAACTCTGGGCCTGGGCGCTGTCCCTCAGCTCTTCAGCTCAAGGCTAGCACTCTACCACTTGAGCCACAGCGCCACTTCCGGCTTTTTTCTTATGTGGTGCTGAGGAATCGATCCCAGGGCCTCCAGCATGCAAAGCAAGTGCTCTACCACTGAGCCACCTTCCCAGCCCCAGCCGTGAGACTCTTATCTCCAATTAACCATCAGAAAGCTGGAAGTGGCGCTGTGGCAAGTGGTAGAGCGCTAGCCTTGAGCTAAAATGCTGAGGGACAGCACCCAGGCCCAGAATCAAGCCCCACGACTGACAATAAATAAATAATAAAAAATGAAGCAAAGAGATTATTCATATCCCACTTTATTTTATATAACTAGTTCCAAAGTCTATATGTTTACTACCAACACCCTACCAAGGACCTTCACATTTATGTAAGATGTTGCCTCATGCCTGTAATTCTAGTTACATAGGAGACTGAGATCTGAGTATTGCAATTTGAACTGGCCCAGGCAGAAACTGTGTGTGTGCATATGTGTGTGTGTGTATGTGTGTGTGTGTGTGTAATAGTCCTGTAACCTGAAGTCAGGGCGAGGGTGCTGTCCCTGAGCTTTTTTGCACAAGGCTAATACTCTACAACTTGAACCATCTCTCCTTTCCTGGCTGTTTGCTGGTTAATTGGAGATAAGATTCTCATGAAATTTCCTGCCCAAGCTGGCTTTGAACCATGATCTTCATATCTCATATTCCTTGAGCAGCTAGGATTACAGGCATGAGCCACTGGCACCCAGCTCATAAGACTCTTATCTTTAATTAACCACCAAAAAATCAGAAGTCAATCTGTGACTCAACTGGTAGAGTGCCAGCCTTAAGTGATAAAACTAAGGACCAGTGCCTAGGCCCTGAGTTCAAGCTCCTGTACTGGCACAAAACTAATCAACCAAAAGTCTTCACATTCTGCCAAGTTCTCACTTCCTGCTTAGCTAGAAGTATATATACACCAAGATATATAACCAAGTGCTTTGGGTATAAAACAACAGAACTGGATAATTTTTTTTTTTTTTTTCAGTCCTAAAGCTTGAACTCAGGGCTAAAGGTGCTGTCTCTGAGCTTTTTTTTTCTCTGAGGTATTTTTCTCAAGGCTAGAGAGTGCTCTACTATTTGAGCCACAACTTCACCTCTGACTTTTGATGGTCAGTTGGAGAGAAGAGTCTCTCAGACTTTCCTGCCTGGGTTGGCTTTGAACCACAGTCCTCAGATCTCAGCCTCCAGAGTAGCTAGGATTTCAGGCATGAGCCACCAGCGCTGGGTGCAAAAACACTTTTTAACTTCCCTCCCCTCCTCTTTTATCCTCTCTCTTCCCCTCCCCTCCCTTCCCTTCCCGTCTCATAATGTTTCACACTCTAGGTTCAGTCTATTTCATGAATTCAAGGAGCTTTTCTTCAAGTCCTCTTATAAATCTGTTGAAGAGTAGTCAATGATATGGTGTGAGCGCCACCTATTGATGAGAATCTTAAAAGCATATTTCATAGTCCCAATGCTATTAATGCATCACTTTTCCAAAAGTCTTCCCAACAGATAAAAGTTAGATATTTACTCTCAGCTAATTAAAAGGCCAAAACTCAAATCATTTCCTTAATTTTTCCCTTTAAACTTTATATTTTTGCTTAATTAGCCAAATATCAGTGCATATTCTTTGGGCTAGAAAACATGGTCTTTAGCGCCTTGTTTTTACTCTTACAAATTATTTAACATGTAACTTATAGAATCTTAATATATCTTAGATGTGTTTTTTGGGCTGACACATTCATGAGCTGGAACAGAAAGCTTCTGTTAGACTTTCATTGATCACTTTCCTGGTGCAAAGAACTCCATATTAGGCAGTTTAAAAATTATCTCATAATGGAGCAGACAATGTAAAAATAATTAGCGGGCACCAGTGGCTCATGCTTGTAATCCTAGCTACTCAGGAAGCTGAGATCTGAGGATGATGGTTCAAAGCCAGCCCAGGCAGGAAAGTCCGTGAGACTCTTATCTCCAATAAACCACCAGAAAACTGGAAGTAGAGCTGTGGCTCAAGTGGTAGAGAGCTAGCCTTGAGCTGAAGAGCTGAGGGACAATGTCCAGGCATTGTTAACAAAAAAACAAAAAAACAAAAACCATCTACACAAAGAACTCAACATCTGGTGTAGAACTTTTTTTTTTTTTTTGGTTGGTTGTGGGGCCTGAGCTCTGGGCCTGGGCACTGTCCCTGAGCTGCTTTTGCTCAAGGCTAGTGCTCTACCAGTTGAGCCAAGCACCACTTCTGGCTTTTTCTGTTTATGTGGTGCTGAGGAATTGAACCCAGGGCCTCATGCATGCAGGGCAAGCACTACCACTGAGCCACTTTCCCAACCCTGGTGTAGAACTTTATAATAAGAGTAAGTAACATGTGAACTGGTTGCAGAACATGGCATGATTAACCATATTCTCAGTGAAGTCATCTACTAAGAATATTAGTTTCTTCAGGATGAAATCACACTTACTAATTTTTCAGTTCCTAGATAGCACAGGGGCTCCAACAAGGGGCTAATAACAGCCCAGTAAAGTCACAGGAGGAAACAAGACAATGACACTTCATCACAAAGCTTGAGCTAGGTATTTAAATTACAGAGTTTTTAAGGTTAACATTGGAGATAGACTGGGAGAAAAGAGGCCAGAAAAGAATATTCTGGGGTTGGGAAGCTGGCTCAGTGGTAGAGTGCTTGCCTTGCATGCATGAGGCCCTGGGTTCTATTCCTCAGCACCACATAAGCAGAAAAATCTGGAAGTGGCTCTGTGGCTCAAATGGTAGAGGGCTTGCCTTGAGCTGAAGAGCTGAGGGACAGCGCCCAGGCCCAGAGTTCAGGTCCCAGAACCAAAAATAAAAAGATCCCACTCTCTCTGTCTCTTCAAGTCACTCACCCAGTGTTTCCCTAATTGTAATTCCTAAGGTTCCCAAATAAAGTTCTTTTTTTAAAAAAAAGAATTTTCTGAGCAAAGGAATGAGTATGGAAAAGCTTCACAAGTGTGTGAAACAATACAGGTCATTAGGGAAATTACATGGTTTCGTAGATTTGAAGTGTAAACTGGGGAAATAGGAGCAAACCTCCAAGGTTTACATGAGAGTGAGGATGTTAAGTGGCGGGGATGTGTATCTTACAAAAACCACAGGCATGGCAATCAAAAGGCTGGAGCAGAGTGGGAAAAGCTAGATACAAACCTGGCAGGAAGGGCTGGGAAGGTGGCTCAGTGGTAGAGCGCTTGCCTTGCATGCATGAGGCCCTGGGTTCGATTCCTCAGCACCACATAAGCAGAAAAAAGCCAGAAGTGGCGCTGTGGCTCAAGTGGTAGGGCGCTAGCCTTGAGCTGAAGAGCTGAGGGGCAGCTCCCAGGCTCAGAGTTCAGGCCCCACAATCAACAAAAAGAAAAAAAGAAGAAAGAAAGAAAGAAACCTGGCAGGAAGGTGCAAATAGAGAGCTGAGACTGAGCTAAAGGCCTGGAGGAGGATGGGAACAGAGAGATTCAAATATTATTACAGACATTGGGCACTATTGCCTCATGCCTGTAATCTTAGCTGAGATCTGAGGATTGTGGTTTGAAGCCAGCCTGGGCAGGAAAGTCCATGATACTCATCTACAATTAGCTATCAGAAAACCAGAAGTGGCTCTGTGGCTCAAAGAGGCAGAGCTCTAGCCTTCAGTGTTAAAGCTCAGTGACAACACTCAGCCTTTGAGTTCAAGTCCTCTGACCGATACACACATACACAAAAAGTAAATATTTGGATGTCAGTTTTCTAACATAAAACACTAGAGATTCTGAAATTATTTTGCTGGATGTCAGCTAAAAAATATTCACAGGATCTCCCTCTCCCTGTCTTCTTTCTCTCTCTGTCGATTGTGAGGCTTGAACTCAGGGCCTGGGCACTCTCTGAGCTCTTTTGCTCAAGGCTAATGCTCTACCACATAAAGCCACAAGGCCAGTTTTGTTTTTTTGATGGTTAATTGAAATTAAGAGCCTCACGGACTTTCCTCTCTGGGCTGGCTTTGAACAACAATCCTCAGAGCTCAGTCTCCTGAGTAGTTAGGATTTCAGGTGTGAGCCGCTAGCTCCCACTGAGGTTTTCTTTTTTGTTTTGTCAGTCGTGGGGCTTGAACTCTGGGCCTGGGCACTGTCGCTCAGCTCTCCAGCTCAAGGCGAGAGCTCTACTGCTTAAGCCACAGCACCACTTCCGGTTTTCTAGTAGTTTATTGGAGATAAGAGTCTCAGGGACTTTCCTGCCTAGGCTGGCTTTGAACCTCGACCCTCAGATCTCAGCCTCCTGAGTAGCTAGGATTACAAGTGTGAGCCACCAGTGCCCGGCGAGGTTTTCCATTTTTTAAGGACTTAATATGATAGATTACACTGGGCTCACTGCAAAATAATCTCATCTCAGGATCTTCAACCTAGTCATACCTTCAAAGTTGCTTTCAGTTTATGAGGCTACATACTTCTAGGCTCCAGGTGTTACAACACAGAGGTCATTCTCCTACCAAAAGGTCCTTCAATCCTTGTTTAAAATTTTACAGCTGGGTGCCGATGGCTCACACCTGTAATCCTAGCGTTCAGAGGCTGAGATCTGAGGATTCCTGGTCAAAGCCAACCTGGGCAGGGAAGTCCTTGAGACTCTGATCTCCAATTAACCACCAGAAAACCAGAAGTGGCACTGTGGCTCAAGTGGTAGAGTGCCAGCTTTGAGCTGAAGAGCTGAGGGACAGTGCCCAGGTCCCATGACTGACAAAAATAAATAAATAAAATTTTAAATTAAGCAAAATTAAATGAAATGCAAGCTTACAATTAAATAAAAGCTTACAATTTAAACAGGAAAAGGTTGGGCATGGTAGTACATGCCTATAATTAGTACTTTGGAGGTTGAGACAGGAGGATTATGAGTTTTAGAGCAGGATAGGCTGTATAGTGAATTCCAGACCAGCCTCAGCCACCAAAGAAGACTCTGTTTCAAAGAGAGAGAGAGATGTGTATGGAATTGGTTTCAAAGAGAGAGAGAGATGTGTATGGAATTGGTTTTAAAAAATGCAATATAAACTGGAAGACATTCTCCAGAATGCAAGTCAAGTACAAGAAAAAAAAATTGGGGCTGGGAAGGTGCCTCAGTGATAGAGTGTTTGCCCCGCATGCATGAGGCTCTGGGTTCAATTCCGCGGTACCACATAAGCAGAAAAAGCCAGAAGTGGCACTGTGGTTCAAGTGGTAGAGCGCTAGCCTTGAGATGAAGAGCTGAGGGACAGCGCCCAGGCCCAGAGTTCAGGCCCCATGACCAAAAAAAAAAAAAAAAAATCAGCAATGTAGTATGTCCCAGGCAATGTTGTATGGCCGGTCAACCTATACTTGCTGCTCTTTAGAAAAAGAAGAAAAAAAAAAGAAAGAAAACAAATTTTTTGTTTTCTGTCATAGGGCTTGAACTCAGGGCCTGGCACTGTCCCAGAACTTTTCGGATCAAGACTAGTGTTCTACCACTTTGAACTATAGTTCCACTTCTGGTTTTCTGGTGGTTAATTCAAGATGAGAATCTCTCAGACTTTCCTGCCCAAGTTAGCTTTGAACTGCAATCCCAGCCCACCTTATAAAATTTAATTAAAACAAGATTGTAAAAAATTGTCTTAAAAAAATTATGTCTTGGGCTGGGAAGGTGGCTCAGTGGTAGAGCGCTTGCCTTGCATGCATGAGGCCCTGGGTTCGATTCCTCAGCACCACATAAGCAAAAAGAAAAAAGCCAGAAGTGGCGCTGTGGCTCAAGTGGTAGAGCGCTAGCCTTGAGCTGAAGAGCTGAGGGACAGCGCCCAGGCCCAGAGTTCAGGCCCCACGACCGGACCAAAAAAAAAAAAAAATTATGTCTTGTAGTAGGAAGACCCCTACTCAGACAGGCAAGCTCACCTAGTCGTCCGGAGTGACAGAACCCACCACAACGAAGTTGTTAACAAAGAAGCAACTTTACTGAGAAGGTTCCTACACTGACCGGGCAGGGCTGCAGCATAGGCTCCGGAGCTGATACTGGGAACCCGAGTGGCCCACATACTTTGGTTTTTAAAGGCAAAATTCATGAGGTTGATCCCGGTCACACGCAGGTGACCAATGGGATCGTGACACACACAAAGGATTGTACAGTCATACCAGACCACACACAGGTGGCCAATGAGGTTACAGTTTGTAATGGCTGTTTAAACCAGCCTATCACCCAGGTTTAAATGGCACGCAAATTTAGTAAGGTAAGGTCTACCTTTTTTGGTGGGCAAAAGGTGGAGTTTACTGTAAGCCTGTGCAAAAGGCAGGGTTTACCATAAGCAAGTGGTGTCGCCAGTTGGAGCCAGATTACAACCTATCTGTTTTATGGGTCAGTCTTTAACTCAGCACTCTAGGGTGGCTTAGGTTGTTTAGGGGAGGGGGACCAGATGCATTTTTTTCATTCTGGGAACTAGGCCCATCAAGTCTAAAAATCCCTAAAACAAAGGCAAAGCTCAAAATGGAATCATACCAGTTTGGGCCCCATCTCAGGGTCCACTTCAGTCTATAAGGATATTCTAATGAAAATAAAAATCTAATTTATCAAAAAAAATCTAATTTATCTTCAAACACCTAGTACTTTTTTTTTTTTTTTTCCGGTCAGTTGTGGGGTTTGAACTTAGGGCCAGGGCACTGTCCCTGAGCCTTTTTGTGCTCAAGGCTAGTGCTCTACCACTTAAGCCACAGCACCACTTGCAGTTTTTTAGAGGTTAAATGTGTTAGGTTTTTAAAAAGAGGTAGCTGAGGGCTGGGAAGGTGGCTCAGTGGTAGAGCGCTTACCTTGCAAGCATGAGGCCCTGGGTTCAATTCCTCAGCACCACATAAGCAAAAAGAAAAAAAGCCGGAAGTAGCGCTGTGGCTCAAGTGGTAGAGCGCTAGCCTTGAGCTGAAGAGCTGCGGGACAGCGCCCAGGCCCAGAGTTCAGGCCCCATGACCGGACCCAAAAATAAATAAAAAAATAAAAAATATAAAGAGGTAGCCAAGTAAGAACAGCACCACCTACCCGGTATTCAGGTAAGGGGTAGGTTTATTTAGTAGACCTACGCTGCTGACAAAAGAGTGTCTGGCCCTGGGTTAGGCCTTATATAGGGTAAGGGCGGGGGGGGGGGGGGGGGGGGGGAGGGGGGGGGCAGGGGGGGCGGGGAAAGTGTCCAGGTAAAGGGAAGTGGGACCAGGTAAGAGCTGGGACCAGGTGGGAGAAAGGTGTGGCCACATCAGATTCAGATGTGACCTCTTCCAGGTGTCCCAGTTGCCTAGGTAACGCAGGTACTGGGCAGGGTCTGCTTGCCATCCAGGAATGGACCTTACAAAATGGAGATAGAGTCTCAGGAGAACTTTTCTGCCTGGGCTGCCTTGGAATAATGATCCTCAGATTTTAGCCTCTTGAGTAGCTTACACACCTAAGTCCCGGGTGCCCAGCTTACCACATACTTTTATAAAATTATTTGTGTGTGTGTGTGTGTGTGTGTGTGTGTGTGTGTGTGTGTGTTGAACTCTGGGGCCTGGGAGCTGTTTCTGAGCTCTTCAGCTCAAGGTTAGCACTCTTCCACTTTGAGTCATAGTACCACTTCAGGTTTTTTGGTGGTTACTTGGAGATGAGTCTCATAGACTTTCCTGCCCGAGCTGGCTTTGAACTGTGATCCTCAGATCTCAGCCTCCTGGGTAGCTAGGATTACAGGTGTGAGTCACTGGCACCAGGAGTAAATTTTATTCAGAAAAAAAAATACTGTGGTTGCAGTTTAATTGTAGTCTCTTTTCAGGATGGGTTAAATATACAAAGGATTAAACAATTCTATGGCATTTGAAACACAAAACTCTTTCCCCATGAAATATATAAATAGCCTCTCCCTGTACTCACCCACTTACCGGACATTCATCTACTAAACTTATCAAACATTAAAATGGGGTAGGGCATTCCTTTCTTAGGCATGATAGGTCCTCCCACTTGACACTAAAAGAGAACTAGAATTCTTTTTTTTTTTTTTTTTTTTTTGCTGGTCATGGGGCCTGAACTCTGGGCCTGGGCGGAGTCCCTCAGCTCTTCAGCTCAAGGCTAGGGCTCTACCACTGGAGCCACAGCGCCACTTCTGGCTTTTTCTGCTTATGTGGTGCTGAGGAATCAAACCCAGGGCCTCATGCATGTGAGGAAAGCCCCACTGAACCACCTTCCCAGCCCGAGAGCTAGAATTCTGAAGCCAGGGGGTATTTACATTTTAAACAACTTAATTGTTGAAAGTTATTTCTTTTAGATTTAATTATGGTGTGATAGTTTGATCTGCTGTTTTATTGTTGCTGGCTTTACTAAAATATCAGATGAAGGTTAAAGGCTCAGATACTGAGTCTTCTTTTTTTTTTTTTTGTCAGTTGTGGGGCTTGAACTCTGGGCCTGGGCGCTGTCCCTCAGCTTTTCAGCCTAAGGCTAGCACTCTAGCCCTTGAGCTACAGTGCCACTTCCAGTTTTTTTGAGTGGTTTATTGGAGATCAGAGTGTTATGGACTTTCCTGCCTAGGCTTGATTTGAACCAGTATCCTCAGATCTCAGCCTCCTGAGTAGCTAGGATTACAGGTGGGAGCCACCAGTACCCGGCTTCTTTTTTTTTTTGTCAGTCGTGGGGCTTGAACTCTGGGCCTGGGCGCTGTCCCTCAGCTCTTCAGCTCAAGGCGAGCGCTCTACCACTTGAGCTACAGCGCCACTTACGGTTTTCTGGTGGTTTTTATTGGAGATAGGAGTCTCATGGGTCTCTCCTGCCCGGGCTGGCTTTGAACCGCGATCCTCAGATCTCAGCCTCCTGAGTAGCTAGGATTACAGGCGTGAGCCACCAGCGCCCGGCTCCCGGCTTCTTTTTTAATGTCAGTCATGGGGCTTGAACTCCAGGCCTGGGAGTTGTCCCTGAGCTCTTCAGCTTGAGGCTAGTGCTCTACCACTTGAGCCACAGAACCACTTCTGGTTTTCTGTTGGTTAATTGGAGATAAGAGTCTCCCAGACTTTCCTGCCCAGGCTGGCTTTGAACTGTGATCCTCAGATCTCAGCCTCCTGAGTAGCTAGGATCACAGGTGTGAGTCACCAGTGTCCTGCTTATTTTCTTTTTCTTTACCTTCATAAAGATGTTGCTAGTCACTATCATTCCCTTCTGAAATACATTATGTGATTTATTGTGTGGTAGGAACTGAATGGTTGTCTTTGGTTCTGTTCATATGTTGTAACCCTAATACTCAACAAGATTATATATTGTGAGGTCCACTCTGGGAAGGCGGGCCAGACTCCTCCATCTTCTTGTCTCTGTCTCCGCCCAGTACCTGTGTCACCTAGGTAACCTGCACACCTGGAGGCAGTCACCTCCCCTTCCTCCAAGGTCACATTGTCAGCTTCCTGTCACAACTCCCATCAGGTCCCAAGACCTGAAGTCATACCAGCATCCAGTGTGGCCACACCTTCCTCCACCTGGCCACACCTTCTCCCCACCCTCTTCTCTGCTTAAACCCAGGTGGGAGTTCAGCTTGCCCCTTTTTCAGCCTTGTGCAGTTCCACCATGCTCGTTGGAGCAGCAGTTTGGTGGTAGAATAAACTTCTCTTCTTGCCTAAGTACACCAGCTACCTACAATAACCTGAGCTAAAACACTATACTGTTTGGCTTGGGTAGAGAAGTAATTTCAAAGATTTCCTCTTAGTCTACTCCACTATGATAGAGTTTTCCTCCACAAGCAGAGGACCAGATGGGTGTGCACCATCTGTCTTAACTCCATCATACACTTAGAGAGTAGGAAAATCACAACTGGATGGTGTACAGATCTGGGTTTCCCCAATTCCATTTTGTAATGGGCCTCCACAACTCATTCTAGCAGAATCTGGATGTCAAGTCAGACTCTGCATCTTCCACTGTTGGAAATGTCTGGGTAGGGCTGGGGGACATGGCTCAAGTGGTAGAGAACCTGTTTAGCAAGCACATAGCCCCAAGTTTTATCAGTAGCAGTGTCAAAATAAACACATACGTACATACATAAAGTCTAAGTAGGTTTATTTCCTCAAGATAGCGATGTATATAAATGGCAAACTATGCCTTTGGGTAAGGACTGGGGACATCATTACCATTTATAAATGTTGAGATATAGGCAAGGGTCTTTCTTCTGGGGATATGTTCAGCAAGTATATTCCAGGTTTACAAAACTGACTCAGGTGCCAAAACTAAAGAATCATGGGGATTAAGTAACAGTCCTTAGCATCTCCCCCTGCCCAACTCCCTTCTCTCTCTCTCTTTTTATTTTGGGGCTCAGAATTTGCTGGTTGTCATTTCAGACCTAAGGACACCACGTTCTAGAAGCCTTTTCAGTAATCCCCTGGGGGCCAGGCCTCCTTAGTAGATTATAATTGTTACTCCCTGGCTTCTGGTAATTAAGCACTGTCATCTGGCCTCTATTGTTTTGGGGCTATTATTCTCATTGCTATCACTTAATCAAGGGATGTCCATTGCTGTGCTTACTAAGGAAAATGTCTGGATTTTTTTTTTGTAATCTCATATTTGTACCAGAGCTCTTATGGCCTTGGTAAATATGTAACCTCTGTGCCTGCCCTCAAAACACAGTACATAATATACTCCCTCTATCATGCCCACTTCTCTGAGCCTCTCTTTTCTGTCCCACCTACCTGCTCTATTTTCACCAACCAGCTGACTGTGACCCTTCTGCTCAACTCAGATGGAAATCATAAATAGGTGAGAAAAAACTCTTCAGAAACTCTGATCTGTTGTGGCATTTGCAGGAAGCATTGTAGATGACACTGGGCAATAGCAGTCAGCCTGGACTTTTACAGTTAGGGTAGTGATACACCATGGTTTGGGTCTCAGGGTTCCAGCTGAGGCTGCAGACGAGGATAGCAGCATGGGTTCAAGGCCCCAAGTTATCGCTCTTTATACCACAGGTGACTTGAAGCCTTAGATGTTACAGCTGTCTGTTGCCTACAGATACTCTTTGCTTTCAGCCACTCCTTGCCCCCAACACTTCTGTAAGTTTTGCTCAGGATGCTCAGCTTGCTAGTCTTACTGTTGCCCGGCTGCTAGGGCAACTTTCTGCCACTGCTACTGCTCCTTTTTGTTTGCCTTGCAAGCTCAGTAAAGATAGGCAAAACCACAGCAGAAAAACGCCTTTGTTGAGAGCTGATGCTGTAACACCAGTGAAGCAGCAAAGTAGCAGCTCAGCAAAGCAGAAAAAAAAAATGTGTCCAGCAGTCTGCTTATATAGCAAGAAGGAGTGGAGGGACAAGGGTGTCTGCACCAATCACAACAGTCTTCTCAGGTTGCACTAATCATGATATACTCCATTATGCAAATAAAGGATTGTGTTTGCACCAATCAGTAGTTAGGCTGTAATACTTCCTCTTTCTGGCTTAGGTGTAAGTGGCAGTTTGTGGCAGTTGATCTTCTGTTGAGCCAAAGCCTCTTTCAAAAGGATGTTTACCAAAAGCTAATCAATAACAATACTTTGTATATGTGTGTGCAAGTCCTGGGGCTTGAACTCAGGGGTTGGTTAGGTGCTGTCCTTAGTATTTTTGCTCAAGGCTAGTACTCTGCCACTTCTGGCTTTCTGGTGGTTAATTGGAGATAGTCCTAGGACTAAAGGCATGAGCCACCAGCACCAGACAGTACTTATAACACAGTGATATAACAATTTCTGTCCATAGTCCTAGGGAGAGG
Source organism: Dipodomys spectabilis (assembly GCF_019054845.1). Taxonomy (NCBI): domain Eukaryota; kingdom Metazoa; phylum Chordata; class Mammalia; order Rodentia; family Heteromyidae; genus Dipodomys; species Dipodomys spectabilis. Next base: position 40,118,467 of record NW_024870679.1, on the reverse strand, counting down.
TGAGTTCTTACCGTCTACCCCTTTGGGTATTTGTTTTATTCATTGCCTTTTTGACACTTTTTTTTTTTTTGGGTCCGGTCGTGGGGCCTGAACTCTGGGCCTGGGTGCTGTCCCTCAGATCTTCCGCTGAAGGCTAGAGCTCTACCACTTGAGCCACAGCGCCACTTCCGGCTTTTTTCTTTTTGCTTATGTGGTGCTGAGGAATTGAACCCAGGGCCTCATGCATGCAAGGCAAGCGCTCTAGCACTAAGCCACCTTCCCAGCCCTCCTTTTTGACACGTTTTAAGCAGCTTACGCCAGTTGCTGGGAATCCTCGCTGGATGTTAAGTCCTATATTTCAGGGAAATGCTCCCAATGCAATATAATTTTCTGGCCCCCTGAAATGTCCTCTGAATTCAGTTCTATGCATGCATACTCACCATCATCTCAATCACTAGGTACAGCACCTTTGCAAAGTAGGTGGTAATTGAAGGCTTACTTGGGAAAAGGCTGCTAGGTATGAGGGAAGAGGTACTGAGGCAAGAAGAAACTTGTCCAATATCTTCTGGCATGGCAAAGTGATAGCTTTTAGTAGGGAAGAGTGAGCTGCAGTTCAGGCACTTAGAGCCTGGAGAATTAACAATTTCAACAGCATCATCTCCAAAGATCATTGTAATAGGTTTTTCAACAAGGGTCCTGACTTTGGTACAGGAGACCTGATATTTGGGGTATATAGCCACTTGTTATTTATTGTTTGCCAATCCTGGTGCTTGAACTCAGGGCCCAAGTGCTGTACTTGTGCTTTTTGCTCAAGGATAGTGCACTACCAGTTGAGCCACACATCCATTTCAGGCTAGTTAATTGGAGATTAGTTATTGGAGGTAATTATTTGGAGATAAGAGTCTTACAAACTTTCTTACCCTGGCTGGCTTCAAACTGTGATCCTTAGATTTCAGCCTCCTACATAGTACAGCTCAGCCACTCAAATTCTAGTCTGGTGCTCAGCTTTCTCCTTGCAGATGCCAGCAATGTTGTGTGCATTAAAAAACACACTGTGGCTTTCTCACTTGATTTTCAGTTCCCATTACCCACTCTCAGCTGCTCATTATTTTCTTTTGTCTCTTCTGGGATAGCCTTTTGTTACAGCTCTTACTTCTATACAGGTCTCAAAGTCAGATACCTCACTTTTTCTAGTGTATGTGCTGTTAGAGAAGGCATCATCATATTGTTGTAAATCAGTCACGAGAAAACAGAGAAGCCACATTTTGAGAAGTTGAATTGGGAGTTTTTATTGGAGAGCTGGTGTCTGTAGGTGAACTCCTGTCTCAAAGACCTGCAACACAGAACAGAGCTGGCACAAAGCTTTAAAGACAAAAACCATATGGTGGGGTGGTGCAACTAGGTTCAACAAAAGCAGACCTTATCTGGGAAGTAGCCCAGGTACCACAGAACTTTCCATCTAGGCTGATGATCAGAGGCAAGCAAATCAGACCATTTTGGGGAAACTGAAGGTCAGCATAGCAAAAGCTCTCTTAGCATGACATCTGCAATGTAATGAATGGCTTTCTCACCTCTAGGCTTTTCAGAGTTGGGTAGAAAGCCCCTTCTACCCAGCAAGGCAACAGGATGGCCATGAGAAGTTACTCAGCCTCCTCACTTCAACATCTGGTAGCACATTCCCTTCTACATTACCCTGATTAGAAATCAACTTGTGTCAGGAGCTTGCTGTGCTTCAGGTCCCCATAATTCTGCTTCCCAACTCCATCTTTTAGGCCTCTTTCCACATCCTATTTTAGTACTAACTCTTGCAAGCAGAGATCTTGGTAAACAGATGTTAAGACACAACTTAGGTACAAGATTCAGAGGAAGCAAAACTAACAAGAGGAAGAAGTCAAATTTAAATACAGATCCAAAGATTTTGGTTAATGTGGCTAGGAACTCTGGAGTGAATAATACCTACAGTGTCCCATGGTGGGCTGTAATGGCTAAGCCCTACATTCTTAGCCAGTGCAGCGGCCTTAGAGAGGTTTAATCTTGGCTGCTGATGAAATCAACCTGATGAAACTGACCAGAGGAACTCTTCCCTGTAGATAGGGAGTTAAAAGTTCTTCCTCAAAGAGTCATCTCTACATCTGCCATTGCAGCAAATAGGCATTAGCATACCTTATCCATGTCTCCATTTTTGACTTTTTGAGGACAATTTTACCAGCTGAGGAATTCCCACCCTTCCCTCCTCCAATCCAAGAAAAGGAAGGTTATTTGTCTTTTAATATCCATTCTATTCCCCCGCCCCCTCCCTTCTTTTTTTTTGTCAGTCATGGGGCTTGAACTCAGGGTCTGGAAGCTGTTGCTGAACTCTTTTTGCTTAAGGCTTGAGCTCTACCACAGTGCCCCTTGTGGTTTCCTGGTGGTTAATTGGAGATAAGTCTCACAGACTTTCTTGCCCAGGCTTTGAATCATGATCCTCAGATCTCAGCCTCCTGAGTAGCTAAGATTACAGGTGTGAGCCACCAGTGCCTGGTTCCTCTTTCTTATTATTATGGCTTTGGGATTTTAGTTCAGCATATGCTCCTCCTCCCCCCCCCCCCCAGCCTAAAGTTGCCAGCTGAACTTTGATTTTGTAAATTGGGCAACTAATTCCAAACTTATTCTCTAGCCTATGAACCAGACTAGTGAACCTTCCTCTTCAACTCTTTTTATCCGCCCCCCCCCCCCCCGCCCCCCACGTCATGGGGCTTGAACTCTGGGCCTGGGCGCTGTCCCTCAGCTCTTCAGCTCAAGGCTAGCGCTCTACCACTTGAGCCACAGCGCCACTTCCGGCTTTTTTCTTTTTGCTTATGTGGTGCTGAGGAATCGAACCCAGGGCCTCAGGCATGCAAGGCAAGCGCTCTACCACTGAGCCACCTTCCCCAGCCCCTCTTCTTCAACTCTTGAGGGTCACAGCTAGCCATTACCCAAATCCTACTATTCACCTAGCTCAGAACCATCCAAAGACTGGTCTCTATCAGAGCCTTGCAAGCTTCTCATCCAGGCTCACTCTGCCCTTAAGTGTCCTATCCTTTCCAAGCTCTAGCACTTGCATTATAACTTGCTTTAGCACTTTTGTAACTTTCTATTCTTCTAAGACTTGGGACATTCTTCCTAAGGCTTGTTCCATCGAGCTCTTTGGTCAAATATCACCTTATTGTATCTAAAACACCATGCCATGCCGTTATTTCCTTTCTGCATCATTTATATTATTTCACATCCCATCTGCCTCCCTCTGGAACCTGTAACTCCTTTACAGCACCGAGTGCATTTGAAAATGCCGTGGCACAGGCGCCCCCAAATACCTTCCAAATGTATTTGGGTTAATGTGTATGTATATCGGTGCTGATCCTAGGGCTTGCACTCAGGGCCTGGGCACTCACTGTTCCTTCACTGGTTTTACTCAACGCTAGTCCTCTACCACTTGAGCCACAGTTCCACTTTCAGCTTTTTGTTGGAGATGAGAGTCCCACGGACTTTTCTGCCTGGGCTGGCTTCGAACCACGCTTCTCAGATCCCAGCCTCCTGAGTGGCTCGTAGGCCGGGCGTGAGCGGCCGGCGCCCGGCCTGGACTAAGATCCTGCTAACTGCAGCCCCGCCGCCGCGCAGGCTCACAGGCGGCGTAAACACAAAACAAGCCGCGAAGGCGCTCCGGCGCTTCGAGTGCTTTGATTCAGGGGCTCCATACAGTCGGAGATGGGGAGAATAAACGGGCGGCGCCGAGCAAGAAGCCTCAGCTACCCGTTTGGGGGTCGGGAGCCAGTGTTATCTAAGGGAGCGCTCGGTTTTCTCCGACAGCCCTAGCACTGGAAATCGGGTTTCCCATTCCATTCCAAACGGAAGGCGCATGCGCGTTAGCAAGCCGGTCACTTTTCGAAACTCGTCTCCCTGGTAACCCCGCCCCGCCCGAGTGCGCACGCAAGAAAGGGAGGCGGGACCTGCAGTGGGGACCTCACTCCGGAAGCCGCACCCTCCGCGACGTCCCGCCCTCCAGGACGCAAAGCCGGACTTATTTAACTGTCCGAAGCTAAAGCGCGCTCTCGGGCGCCAATGAGAATGAAAGGAGAAGCGCCGCTCTGGAGAAACACTCTGTATGTTCCACCGTGATTGGCTAGACTCTCCTTCCCCCCCCTCTCTATTTTTTTCTATTGGCTGCGACTTCTTTCTCCGCCCATCCAATTGGTATTTTTTGTCTAGATACTTCTGATTGGCTCATACTGGGCGGCAGGAGAGGGCGGGGCCGTGGATTGTGTATCTGGGATTGGCGCGTTTGAGCACCTGGGGGCTCCTTTTTTGAGGAAGGGCGGGGGAGTAGGTCCCATATTCTCTCTGAGTGGCCTCCCGACTCGCCCGCTTTCCCCTCGACGGGAGAGCACGAATGGTTAAAGAGAAAGGAAAAAAGAGGGCGTGAGGCTCGAGCGCGCCCGCCAGGCCTCCGGCGCGTCGCGCGCGCCGCCTGCGAGGACCCGCGCGAGCTGCCCGTGACTGTGCCTGTGCTGTTTGAAAGTGCAGAACCCGTTAGGATCTTGGGAGGAACTACCGTTCCAGCGGGTTCCGGAGCCCGTGCGGCCGGCTGCAAGGCGCGTTCGCGCGGCGGCTCTGGCCTCTCGACCCTCTTCACGGTGGAGACGGGAACCGGCGTTTTCGAAGGACGCCCCCTTCTCTCGCGGCGCTGGCGCGGGCGGAGGCTAACACACGGGGGTCCTGAGGCTGAGGAAAACGCGCCAAGTTCCCCTCGGTGGAGGAGCGGGGAGACCCTAGCGGCTCCGGCGCCCCGTGAGCGCGACCGCGGCGTGTGGCGCTCCTGGCCTTCCCGGGCGGGCGGGCGCCGCCGCGGGGATGTAGTGGGCGCCGGCCCCGGCAGGACCGAGCGGCGGCGGCCCGGTTCCCGCTCCGCGAGCGAACGGATGGTCACTCCCCCGCGGGGTGGACGAGCCCTGCAGCTTTTCCTGGAGTCGGGGCCCGACGGCTCGGGCCGGGACTCACCTGTCGCTGCCACACGCTTCCCCGGCTGCCCTCGCCGGCGTCGCCGCCGCGGACCTCGCTTGAGGGCCATGGCCGGGTAAGGAGGGCCTGGGGAGGAGGGGCCCGTGCCCGGCCGTCGTGCCCAGCGCTTGGTGGGACGGCGCCCCGAGTGCGGCTGCCAGCGGGGCCCCCGGGCCGTTTGGGTCGGGCGTCCGGGCCGGCGCTGGGCTGACTGGCGGGCGCTCTGCGGCCCGGGGTGCGGGCGGGGGCGCCGCCCCGGGGACTGGGAGGCAGGTGCGGGCTGGGCGTAAATAGACCCAGTGACGGGCCGGGGGTGCCCGGGTCGCCCCCCGGGGCAGCTCCCGCCGTGCGCCGTGCCTGCCGTCTGCAGTCCCCCCGCCATCCCGGGCAGCGGTGCCGGCTCGGGGAGGAGGAGGAGGGATGTTTGCGCTCGCCGGGCGCCGTCGCTCATTGCGAAATTTTACCGCGCATTTTCTCCCACTTAGATGCCCTAGAAGTAGGCTGCACGCCACGTGTCTCAGCCCCCCGGCGAAGATGGGGTCCTGAGTTGCCTTACTTTTTTCTCTTCTCGTCTCGAAGAAATAGGGAATGAGTCCTGTTATCTTTAAAGGAAATAACTGAAAACTAATGGGGACTGAGAGTTGACGCTGTCATTTGGTCAAGAACTTAAATGCGGGAGTCACTACTGTGTCTGGTGCGAAGCTTGATTGATAAGTTAGAGGAGGAATATTGTGGACCTACCAATCCCCCGCTTATAGATGTGTACTCTTGGTAAAGTTAAATATTGGCTCGTGCACTCGTGTGCGTGTGTCGGTTCCTCGACTTGGTCTCAGGGCTTGAGTGCTGTTCCTGAGCTTTTGACCCGCGGCCCCCCCCCCCCCCCCCCCCTCAAGTCTAGCGCTCTTTCACTTAAGTTAGAGCTCCACTTCCAGCTTTTTGGTGGTTAATTGGAGATAGTTTCATGAACTGGCTGGCTTTGAACCACAATCCTCATATCTCTTGAACTGTAAGCTGAAGTAAAAGCTAGGCTTACAAGTGTGGGACATCAGCTTCTGGCTTTTGATGGTTACTTTTGAGGAGGTCAGAAAGGTTTGATTTTTAGACAGCTTGCGATGTAGCTGCTTGATCATTTGTTCCTTCCGGTTAATCTGTCACTTAGAAAATTTAGTCTTATTTATTAGATTTTGTCACTCAAGAGAAACCTTTTCCAACAGTCATTAATGCTGAGTGATCTCTTGACAACTTAGCACAGGCCAGTTTATTATTTATTGTAACAGTGTTTCGTCAGACATTAGGAGGCCAGGAGAGTAAATTGAGTAGGAGACAGGAAGGGGGGAATAGTTGTCAGCTTAACACTTCTTCCGCAGTTGCATATCAAAAATGACTTCACTGTCATTCCTAGATCATACCAGAGTGATATGCTTAAGGATGGAATTTGAGCGAATTTTGGATAGTTCATTTTATTACTCTACCTATATCTGAAATTTACTCAGATTCTTGGATTTTCAATAACTGTGGAATATTCCTGTCAGATAATTTTTCATGAAAAATAGGACTGATAGGTAAAACAACTGCCACAGATATTACCATGTTTTCATCTCAAACTTTTATCTTCAAGCATGGTAAAGGCTGAAAAAGGCAAACCATATCATATTGACCTATTCAAATGCAGTTTAAAAAAATACATCGTTTTTTAAAAAGTAGTTCATCAGAGTTTGATACACAGTGCAGCAAACAAGGTTTTACACTCTCCTAGCTTTGCATGTGTTTTTAAGTATAACAATTGCAGATCTATGCCTGTGTTTGTATGTGAATTATACTTCTAGCTTTATAGAGACTTTATATGTCCAGATTCATTAGAAAGGACTTTGGAAGGAGTACTCCTTAATGTCCAGCCTAGTTTGCTTTTCTATTCATTCTTATGGTTCCTACAACCTCTTTTAGAATTATTCAATACTTTTTGAATGGACTAATACATTATAATGACTACTTGGGTTTTTAGTCTTTTTAATACTACAAACTTTATAGGTCTGCTAAGTGTGGTATTTTGTAATGTGGCCCTTAAATTTACAACAGTGTAATAAAAGCTTAGTGTCATTTTTTAAAAAGCTAATGACAATGCAGCTTAAATTTTAAAAAATTAGCTGGGTGCTGGTGGCTCACACCTGTAATCCTAGCTACTTAGGAGGCAGAATTCTGAGGATCTTGGTTCAAAGCCAGCCCAGGCAGGAAAGTCCGTGAGACTCTTGTCTCCAATAAAAACCACTAGAAAACCGGAAGTGGCGCTGTGGCTCAAGAGGTAGAGAGCTCGCCTTGAGCTGAAGAGCCCTTGGACAACGCCTAAGCCCAGAGTTCAAGCCCCATGACCGGGGGAAAAAAAAAAAAAGCCAGATAGCTATTAGTACTTTACAGATTTTAAGTTAGAGTTTATACCATTCCCTTGGTTAATTTATTTTTACATTTGATGATTTTGTTGCCTACACTTGATAATTGAGGATTAATAAAACCTTTTCTTTGCGATTAACAGATATAATTGGTGATTACAGCTGCCCTCTATAAGTTAATTCTTGTCAACTCCTTGGGATTTGAAAAGAAAATGCCTGGTGTCATACCTAATGAAAGCAGTGGGCTTTCCAGAGGTAGTCCATCCAAGAAAAACAGACTTTCTCTGAAGTTTTTTCAGAAAAAGGAAACTAAGAGAGCCTTAGATTTCACAGATTCTCAAGAAAATGAAGAAAAAGCTTCTGAATATAGAGGATCTGAAATGTATGTATCTTATTTTTTAGTTTATCTGTGGTTTTTAAACTATGTATTGATGAATAAATATTGAACCTTGGGTTTTGTTATCTCCAGACTGACTTGATAATCCAGAGTTAGAAAAGAAGAAAGCAAGTATTGTCATACTTTCTGCATGACAAATCCAGCAGTATAAAGGTTCCCCACAGAAATCATATTGATATGTTAGTTGATTTAACATTAATGTGGGGCTGGGAAGGTGGCTCAGTGGTAGAGCACTTGTCTTGCATGCTCAAGGCCCTGGGTTCGATTCCTCAGCACATATAAGAAAAAAGCCGGAAGTGGCACTGTGGCTCAAGTGGTAGAGTGCTAGCCTTGAGCTGAAGAGCTGAGGGACAGCGCCCAGGCCCAGAGTTCAGGCCCCATGACTGGACCCCCCCCAAAAAAAAAAAAACCCCAAAAAATTAATGTGGACCATAGGCCTTTACATTAGCTGAGAGGAATGGTTATTCATCTTTCAAGGTTTGTTTTACATTTGATTATTTCTAGTGCAGCATGTTGTGTAATGGTAAAGATTTTTCTTTTTTGTTCAGAAGACTTGACATGTTGTTATCTGATCTGTTCAAACTTTGTAGTTATAATTACTCATACCTGCTGAAAATTTAAAGTGAACTTAAATTCTTTTTTTTTTTTTTGGTCGGTCATGGGGCTTGAACTCTAGGCCTGAGCGCTGTCCCTCAGCTCTTCAGCTCAGGGCTAGTGCTCTACCACTTGAGCACCAGCCCCACTTCTGGCTTTGAACTGTGATCCTCAGATAACAGCCTCATGAGTAGCTAGGATTATAGACCTGAACCACTGGCACCAGGCAGCACCTGACTTGGACAGTTTATTTTTGAAGGATAGCTGTATATTCATAGACTTTTTTCTTAATCTTTGTAAACAATCTGATTTAGTCCAGCTTGTCATATTATTATAAACAGGTTAATTGCCGGTTTTTAAAGTCAGAACTGGACTACTTGATTAAAATATTGCAGCAGAAGCTAAGAAATTATAGTACTAGATTATCTTTTTTTTTTTTTTTTTTTTTAATCTAAAGTGGGATTAACATTCTGTTAACAGAATTACTTTGGCAATACTGGGATTTGAATTTAGGGTCCTAACTTAGGTTCTCTGCTGCTGAGCCACCTCCTGTCCTGTTTTGCACTGATTGTGAGATAGGGTCTCAGTCTTGCAAACATGTATTTGGAACCTCAATCCTCTTCTTTTTTCATTTGCAATAGTTGGAATCACAGCCACTACACCCAATTTCTGTTGAGATGGAGACTATGCATCTTTTTATCCTGGGCTGGTCTGGATTCATAGTCTTCCTGATTGATAATCTGTCTCCTACATAGCTAGGATGAGGGGCTTGCATCACTTCATCCAGCCATTGGTTGAAAAGGATCTCAGAGTGTGTCCCCTGGTTGGCCTCAAACTGCAAAGCTGAGTTCAGCTTCCTAAGTAGCTAGGATTATAGGTGTGAACTACTGGAGCCTGGCTTAACAGAATTATTTTGAGGCTTGCCGAGTACAATAATGCTTTAAAATCTCTATCCTGGGTATATACCAATTTTGAGCCTATAAAGAGATCTTTTAAAATGTCATCTGAGTGAAATTATTACATTTTTTTGGATTATAATCACCACTTTTAGGAAAAGATTAAATCTAGGGAAGTAATATTTCCACTTTTATTTAAGATGCTACTTCATCATGCCCATTTCTCCTTTATATTTACCAGTGATCAAGTTGTTCCTGCAGCACAGTCCTCACCTATAAACTGTGAGAAGAGAGAAAACTTGTTACCATTTGTGGGACTGAATAATCTTGGAAATACTTGTTATCTTAATAGTATACTTCAGGTAAATTGACAATTTTGAATTCTGCTATGTAGTGAAGTGTTAGGAGGCAAAGAATTATATAATGTTTAATGTTGCTGAAAAGTTTAGGCTATTGGATGACTTTAATTGTCCATACTATCTTTGCATTTGATTGTAAATAACCCAGGTTAAAATAATGATTTTAAGTTGGGCACTGGTGGCTCACACCTGTAATCCTTGCTACTCAGGAAGCTAAGATCTGAGGATTGCTGTTTGAAGCCTGCCCTGGCATAAAAGGCCCTGTGAGACTTTATTTCCAATTAACCACTCAAAAACCAGAAATAGAGCTGTGGCTCAAACTAGTAGAGCACTAGCCTTGAGCGAAAGAGCTCAGGGATGGCATTCAGGCCTTGAGTTCAAGTCCCACAACTGACAAAAAGATAATTCTTTTTGCATGCTACTCAAGTTCATTGGAATAAGAGAAAACGATACATTAAATAAAGGGGAGGTAACAAAATTGAGACCTTGGTAGACAGGGCAAACCTTTAACTTCTCCTGATTCCTTGTATATTTACCCCTGAAACTAATGGCGTTAGGTTTTATGCCTTGGAACCTTAAATCTTAGCAGTATTGGCCTGGGCACAGTATTTGTGAGGGAAGTGTTTACTACTGAAGAAGCAGACACAAGTTTTCACAGGAAGCTTAATCTCAGAGTCTAGGTAATATACATCAAAACTGCTCTACAGAAAGCATGATAGTATTTTAATGATTTCTGTTGTAGTATGGTTAAATAAACAATCTCACTTTTTATAGGTATTATATTTTTGTCCTGGTTTTAAATCTGGAGTAAAGCACTTATTTAATATTATTTCAAGGAAGAAAGAAGCTCTAAAGGATGAGTCCAATCAGAAAGATAAGGTAAAAAAAAGAACTTAAAATATCAAATCAGTTGAAATTCACTTGCTTGTATGTAAAAATACGTAATAGATACTCAAAAAAATTTAAGGGGAAGGTGACAGATCATTCCTATTAATGAGGTAGAATTTCTCAGAATTGTAAGGAAGGCAGTTTTTAACACCTGTAAGGCAACTTACTTACATTATCAATAACGTTGAATATAGCATTTTTTTCTGTTTCGTGTTGTCAAATTTATTTGTATACCACAATCATAATTTGTCATATTCATGTACCAGTTATTTTCCATTTTGTTTTCAAATTGATACCTTTTTTGGTGCTAGAGTTCAAACCTAACACCTTTTATAAGTAAGCACATATTCTACCACTGAACTATATTCCTAGAAACCTCTGTCTCCCATAATTAGGAAAGTGTTAATAGCCACATAGAAAATAATGAGAAAAAAATCTTGTTTATTCCTGTATCTTATAAAATTGTGGGATAATGAAATTAGATTGAGAAAAAGTAGGTTGTTTAGTGAGACGAATCAAGGGTGAAGATACTTAATTTGTTCACAAATTAATGTGCTTTTTTTCTTTGTTGACAGGAAAATTGCAAAGAAGATCCTTTGGCGAGTTACGAACTTATATGTAGTTTACAGTCTTTAATCATTTCTGTTGAACAGCTTCAAGCTAGTTTTCTCTTAAATCCAGACAAATATACTGATGAACTTGCCACTCAGCCAAGGCGACTGCTTAACACACTCAGGTATATCATATAATGTAATTTTATCATTCTTTTTCTTTTCGGGTCATAGGGCCAACTTGAACTCAGAGCCTGAATGCTGCCCCTGAGCTCTTTTTTCAAGGTTAGCACATTACCACTTTGAGCCACAGTACCACGTCTGGTTTTCTGATGGTTAATTAGAGATAAGAGTCTCATAGACTTTCCTGCTCAGGTTGTCTTCAAACCACGATCCTCAGATCTTAGCCTCCTGAGTAGTTAGGATTACGGGTGTGAGCCACTGGTGCCCAGCTAATTTTGTCATTCTTATGTAGTGTTTTTTTGTGTTTTTTTTTTTGGGTCTGGTCCTGGGGCCTGAACTCTGGGCCTGGGTGCTGTCCCTCAGCTCTTCAGCTCAAGGCTAGCGCTCTACCACTTGAGCCACAGCACCACTTCTGGCTTTTTTTTCTTTTTGCTTATGTGGTGCTGAGGAATCGAACCCAGGGCCTCAGGCATACAAGGCTAGCGCTCTACCACTGAGCCACCTTCCCAGCCCGTAGTTATTTTTTTGGTTGTTGTTGGTTGTGGGGCTTCAATGTCAATGTCCCTGAGCTCTTCTGCTCAAGGGTACCACTCTACTACTTTGAGCCATAGCACCACTTCCAGTTTTTGAGTGGTTAATTGGAAGTCAGAGTCTCACAGGCTGCCATTGAACTGTGATCCTTAGATTTCAGCCTCTTGAATAGCTAGGATTACATGTGTGAGCCACCAGTGCCCAGCTCTTATGTAATTATTCTTTGTGTTTAGAGGAGATTGGTAATATAAATTAGGAATAAAGGGCAAAGAACATTAAAACGCCTCCTGGTCCATTGTCTTTGATTTCCCAGAATCTCTGCAAACTGGATTTTTTTGGGTATATTTGGTATTCATTAGGTTTGGACTTGCAAGAGGCTGTTTATAGTCTATTTATATTTACTACCAATATTCTGTAGAAGAATTAATATACTTAATTAAGGGTACAGCTACCTCATATCATGTAGTCTGTCTGTGAAAGTATAAATCAGTCTCACATATGACCAAATCTTGGTTTTGTGTTGTGTGGAGCTCAGTATTCTCCATTTAAAAAAAACAACAATACCCTATAGTATTTTTTTTTTTAAGTAGTACTGGGGTTTGAATTCAAAGTGTTACACTTGCTAGGCAAATGCTCTACTACTTGGGCCACACCTCTAGCTCTTTTGCCTTCGAAATAATTTTCTTTGAATGGATCTTGGGTTTTTACTTGAAGCTTGCTCTAGAATACAATTTCTCCATCTGGGCTTACACACATATCATCGACTCTTAAAAAACTTTTTTTTTTTTTTTTTTTTTTGTTGGTCATGGAACTTGAACTCTGGGCCTAGGTGCTGTCCCTCAGCTCTTCAGCTCAAGGCTAGCGCTCTACCACTTGAGCCACAGCGCCACTTCTGGTTTTCTGAGTCTCATGGACTTTCCTGCCTGGGCTGGCTTTGAACCGCGATCCTCAGATCTCAGCCTCCTGAGTAGCTAGGATTTACAGGCATTAGCCACCACCACCTAGTGTTAAAAAAACTTCCTTTGGCAGTACTAGGATCCATCCTAAGCCCTGTCCCATTCTACCAAGTAAGTGTTCTACCACATGTCCAACATCATATTGTCTTGTTTATAGAAATCTGAGGATTGTGGTTCAAAGCCAGTCCAGGCAGGAAAGTCCAAGAGACTCTTTATCTCTGGAAGTGGTGCTGTGGCTCAAGTGTTAGAGCACCAGCCTTGAACACAAAGCGGCTCAGGGACAATGTCCAGGCCCTGAATTCAAGCCCCATAACTGGAAAAAAAAAATCTGAAAAATTCTGAATTCTCAAGTACATGTGATCTTAAGGATTTCAGATTAGAAACTGTAAGTTCTAAATGCTTTTTTATGTGTTGAGAAGGAACCTATTAACTAGATTAGATTGTTTTGGAATATTGTTTTAATAAATGAAATTTACTCTATACATAATTAGCATCATTAAAAAAATTAAACTATGTTGGGCTGGGAAGGTGGCAGAGCGCTTGCCTTGCATGCTCAAGGCCCTGGGTTTGATTCCTCAGCACCACATAAGCAAAAAGAAAAAAAAAGCCGGAAGTGGCGCTGTGGCTCAAGTGGTAGAGTGCTAGCCTTGAGCTGAAGAGCTGAGGGACAGTGCCCAGGCCCAGAGTTCAGGCCCCATGACCGGACCCAAAAAAAAAAAAAAAAATTAAACTATGTCTCTTATTTAAAAAAAATCATGGGCTGGGAAGGTGGCTCAGTGGTAGAGCACTTGCCTTGCATGCCTGAGGCCCTGGGTTTGATTCCTCAGCACCACATAAGCAAAAAGAAAAAAGCCGGAAGTGGTGCTGTGGCTCAAGTGGTAGAGTGCTAGCCTTGAGCTGAAGAGCTGAGGGACAGCGCCCAGAGTTCAGGCCTCACAAACAGACCTCCCCAAGAAAAAAAGAAAAAAAAATCATATAATCATCCAGTTTGAAATAGACTTAAGTACAGTATACAGCTTTCCTTTGTGAAGTGACAGCATGGTGGCCAAGAGCTAGTTTCAGATCCTAGATTTGCATCTTCTTTTGGTACTAGGATTTGAACTCAGGACATTGCATTTGCTCACAGGTGCTCTACCAGTTAAGTCAGACCTAAATCCAGGCTTTGCATCTTAAATAGCTCTGTTACCACAGGCAAGTTTAACTTCTTGGTACCTTAGTTTCAGTGTCTTAATAATGAGAATAATGGTTCCTGCCTCTTGGTTATTGTGAGGATTATGTATACATATAATACAAAAGGCATTTTGCATAAAATGTGGCATGTCAGCATTAGTTATTCTTACATTTAGAAAAGGATCAAAGTCTTATGATGTTTGTATCTAAGAGGTAAGAATAATGGATCTTTATTTTTATTTTTTAATTTTAATTTTTTGCCAGTCCTGGAGCTTGAACTCAGGGCCTGGGCACTGTCCCTGAGCTTCTTTTGGCTCAAGGTTAGCACTCAACCACTTGAGCCACAGTGCCATTTCTGGATTTTTCTGTTTATGTGGTACTGGGGAATCAAACCCAGGGCTTCATGCATGCTAGACAAGCAGTCTACCACTAAGTCACATTCCCAGCCCCCAAAAGTGGGTTTTTAAGCTAAAGTAATTTTTAGGGAGATTTTTCTTTCATGTTTTATTTATAGGGAACTCAACCCTATGTATGAAGGATATCTACAGCATGATGCTCAGGAAGTGTTACAGTGTATTTTGGGAAACATTCAAGAAACATGCCAATTTCTAAAAAAAGAAGAAGTAAACAATGTGTCAGAGTCTACTAAGGTAGAAGAAAATTCTCATCAGAAAGAGGAAATGTGTGGAATTAACAACATAGAGACTGACAGCATGAGGAATTCTGAGGACTATAATGAAAAAATCCCAAAAGGAAATGGGAAAAGAAAAAGTGACAGTGAATTTGGTAACATGAAGAAAAAAGTCAAAATATCCAAGGAATGCCAGTCATTGGAAGAGAACCAGAGACAAACTAGATCAAAGAGAAAAGCTACTGGTGATACATTAGAGATTCCTCCTAAAATAATCCCCAAGTGCGTTTCTGAAAATGAGAGTACAAGACCCTCACAAAAGAAATCAAGAGTTAAAATAAATTGGTTAAAGTCTGAAACTAAGCAACCCAGCATTCTTTCTAAATTCTGTAGTCTGGGAAAAATAACAAACCAAGGACCAAAAGTACAATCTAAAGAAAATGAGTATGATCTTGAAGAGGACTTGGGAAAGTATGAAAGTGATAACACAACTCATGGTTATGGACCTGAACCTTCTGGAAATGTTACATCTGTAAATGTCAATGAAGTTAAGCCCATAAACAAAGGTCAGTATAATAATTGTTAAGACTGACAGTATTAACACTTGCAAAATAGAATTTTTCTCTTAGATATGTATGCAATATAATCTTTACAACTGGTTTTATTTAGAGAAGAATCTAACACCAAATGGGAACAGTAGCATTTTAAGTATTGTGTGCATGCCTACATTTGTGTCCTATGGTAGGTAGTGTCTATAAACCATCAGTTATTTTAATGAAGACTTTTTAATCTGCAGCAGTAGACATAGGCTCATCAGGGAAATTGGATTTAGTGAAGTTTTTAAACTTATGTCTTGATTTGTCTATTTCTACGTATCTCTGAGAATATTATAGAATTGATGTTAATATTTTTGTAGGACGGTGCCATCTTTGGACACTGGCTCACGCCTGTCTGGTTACTGAGGAGGCTGAGATCTGAGATTGTGGTTCGAAGCCAGCCAGACAGCCCTGTGAGACTCTTACCTCTAATTAACCACTCAAAAACCAGAACTGGAGACTGGTAGAATGCTTCAAGAGGCCCTGGGCTCAATTCCTCAGCACCACATAAGCAGAAAAAGCCGGAAGTGGTGCTGTGGCTCAAGTGGTAGAGCGCTAGCCTTGAGCTGAAGAGCTGAGGGACAGCACCCAGGCCGAGTTCATGCCCCATGACTGACCAAAGTTGTGAAGATAACTCACTTTGTGTGTGTGTGTGTGTGAGAGAGAGACAGAGAGAGGAGAGAGACTGACGTTTGACCTAAGTACTTCAAGTGGCTCTATCACTTGAGCCACTTACCCATCCCATGACTTTTTTTTGTACTGGTCCAGAGCACTATCCCTGAGCTTTAGTGCTTAATGCTAGCACTCTACCACTTGAGCCACACTCACTTCTTTTTGATGACTCTTGCCTACTCTGGCTTTGAACTGTGATCCTTGTATCTCAGCCTCCTGAGAGTGGCTCCAGCAACTTTAAAATAATTACTAATTCACAACTGTCTTTACAAAGACTACCTCTTAATGCCAGTAAGCTAAAACAAAAAAAATGAGCCTTTTATTGAGGATACACTTTATTTTAATTGAAAGTTGGTTATTTGTGATAATGCTGGAAAACTAATCTGTATATTGACTTAGATTTTCCTGTTTTCAGGTACAGAACAAATTGGCTTTGAGCTTGTGGAGAAATTATTTCAAGGTCAGTTGGTATTAAGGACTCGCTGTTTGGAATGTGAAAGTTTAACAGAAAGAAGAGAAGATTTCCAGGACATCAGTGTGCCAGTACAAGAAGATGAACTTTCCAAAGTAGAGGAGAGTTCTGAAAGTAAGCAAAATGGAGTCTTGTGTGGAATAAGGAAGGTTTCTTCAGCAATTCACAATATCACCATGTCTGATGATCTAATAAAGAGCCTTCCTGCTTATTTAACGTCATTTGTTAATAACATTTGGAAACTTGTTACCATCTCTATATAGTGTGTTAGAATTGAAAAAATGGTTTAGTAAGTTAATCTCTCAGAGCTAATGAGGTTATATTTAACACAATTATTGAGCCATTAACTCAAAACTATAAAATTTTTACTTGTTAGATGTTGAAAATTGACTATTAAAATGGCCCATCTTAAACTGAAGTAGACTAGGCTAATTTTGGTTTTGCTTTTCCTGTCATGTAAGTATTTTGGGTTTGATTAATTTTAAGTATTTTAAAGATCTATAATGCTGCTGGGCTGGGGATGTGGTTCAAGTGGTAGAGTACTTTAGCAGATGCAGAACCTTGAATTCACATCCCAGTATCAAGAATGAATGAATGGTATGTGCTGCTAAACAACTTGTATAGGGAAAAGAAATCTCTTAAGTGACTCGTAAATGAGTTAGCCAACTGAAATTGAATGCTAATCTTGTATATGGAACTTGAGGTTTAATTTTTGATGAGACTTGTTGTTTGTGAGTGAAAGGATTCTCTTTTATAGTTTCTCCAGAGCCAAAAACAGAAATGAAGACCTTGAGATGGGCAATTTCACAATTTGCTTCAGTGGAGAGGATTGTAGGAGAAGATAAATATTTCTGTGAAAATTGCCATCATTATACTGAAGCAGAGCGAAGTCTTCTGTTTGATAAAATGCCTGAAGTTATAACTATTCATCTGAAGTGCTTTGCTGCTAGTGGCTTAGAGTGAGTATTGTAAATAAAAGTTATGTGAATAAAATTATATGCTATAGAAGTTTATTCAAAATATTGAAAAACTATGAATATTAGTACTGACTGAAATGAAGCAAATAATCTCCTAAGAAAGAGTCTTATTCTCCTGTTAAGGTTCTTACAAAATACATCTACTTGATTCTTTTGGTATGAATACATTATTAAATATGGTTTCTTAAGAGGTGTAGGTTTATCTATTTTGGATAGTCTTGACCTTTTCTGATACAGAGTCCTTATAGATTTCATTGCTTTCCACATTAATGACTTGAAATTACAATGAGAGCTTCCCAGTAGCTCTCAGACATGACATGGTGCCAGAAATATGATTTACAGTTCTTTGTGAGTACTGTAAATATAAAATGAAAAGGATTTTGCTTTCAAAAGTTGAGTCTTTTGTTGTGCGTGTATGGGCTTAAATTCAGGGGCCTGAGTACTGTCTCTTGAGTGTTTTGCTCAAGGCCAGTGCTCTACTGCTTGAGTCACAGCTCTAATTTGGCTTCTTGGTACTTAACTAGAGGTGGGAATCTGATAGACTTTTCTGCCCAGGCTGGCTTCCAACTGTAATCCTCCAATCTCATTTTCCTATGAGTAGTTAGGTTTAGATGTGGGAGCCACCAGCACCTGGCTCCAAAAGTTGAATCTTTTTTTGTTTTGTTCTGCTGAGCCTGCTCAAGTCTAATGCTCTACTACTTGAGCCACAGCACTACTTGGGCTTCTTCTGAGTAGTTGAGAGAATAAAGAGTCTTACAGACTTTCCTACCTGGGTTGACTTTGAACCTCCACCCTTAGATTTTCAACCTTCTGAGTAGCTAGGATTACAGGTGTGAGCCACTGGTGCCTCAGCAAAAGTTGAGTCTTTTAATAATGCCACCATCAACAGTTGCTGGGTACAGTGCCTTAACCTGTAATCCCTGCTACTTTGGAAGATGTTTGGGAAGATGGCAGTTTGAAGCTAGCCTGAGCAAAAACAGCTCTTCATTTGAACAAACAAGCTAGGTATGGGGAGGAGTCTGCACCTGTAATTCAAGCTACATGGGAAGCTTCGGTATGAGGAAAAATAGAATTTAATCCAGAGAAACGCCTGAACATTAGCAGTTTTTTTTTTTTTTTGGGTCCGGTTGTGGGGCCTGAATTCTGGGCCTGGGCACTGTCCCTCAGCTCTTCAGCTCAAGGCTAGTGCTCTACCACTTGAGCCACAGCGCCACTTCTGGCTTTTTTCTTTTTGCTTATGTGGTGCTGAGGAATCAAATCCAGGGCCTCATGAATGTAAGGCAAGCGCTCTACCACTGAGCCACCTTCCCAGCCCTAGCAGTTATTTTTAACATAGCATGGTTTTTACTTCAAATGAGCACTAAATATAGGACTTGGTTTCACACTGGGTACTAAGTTTTGAATTCTTTTTCTTCCAAAGGTTTGACTGTTATGGTGGTGGACTTTCCAAGATCAACACTCCTTTATTGACACCTCTGAAATTGTCACTGGAAGAATGGAGCACAAAGCCAACTAATGACAGCTATGGATTATTTGCGGTGGTGATGCATAGTGGCATTACAATTAGTAGTGGGCATTACACTGCTTCTGTTAAAGTCACTGACCTTAACAGTCTAGAACTAGATAAGGGGAATTTTGTGGTTGACCAGATGTGTGAAATAGGTAAGCCAGAACCACTGAATGAGGAGGAAGCAAGGGGTATGGCTGAAAATTATGATGATGAAGTGTCGATTAGAGTCGGTGGAAATACACAGCCAAGTAAAGTTTTGAACAAAAAAAATGTGGAAGCTGTTGGACTTCTTGGAGGACAAAAGAGCAAAACAGATTATGAGCTATACAACAAAGCATCTAATCCTGATAAGGTTGCTGGTGCAGCATTTGCTGAAAATAAAAATTCTGAGACTAACAATACTAATACTAATGGGACCCATGAATCTGATAGAAACAAGGAATCCAATGACCAAACAGATGTTAATATTAGTGGATTTGAGAACAAAATTTCGTATATAGTGCAAAGCTTGAAGGAGTATGAGGGGAAGTGGTTGCTTTTTGATGATTCTGAAGTGAAAGTTACAGAAGAGAAGGACTTCCTGAATTCTCTTTCTCCATCTACATCTCCTACATCTACTCCTTACTTGCTATTTTATAAGAAATTATAGAGTGTATTTTCCTTGTGTATAAAACAGACCTGGACAAACATTGGTAAAGTTGATTACATCAAAGTCTTTAGCTATCTTTTGAAGCTATTGAATATTGTTGGTCTCTCTAGGTTTTTATATAGTGAAATTTGAAATACTGAAAACCATGTTAATTTTTAGAATTCATTTTCCTTAGTAGAGACTAGTGATGCATTAGCTTCAGGGAACAGACTTGTATAGATTCTTAATTATCCAAAATGGAAGCATTTGAACACTTTGGGATTTACACCGTTCTTTTGTGTTTGCTTTTTAAAAGTGCTGTATTTGTATTCTCCATATTTTGGAGCAGTTACCTACATGATGTTTATAGGTCTGTGGTTTTTCACTCAAACAGAATCTCATTCAGTACATTTAGTTTTATAAGTCATGAAGCCAGATCTTTGATGGGCTGTATCAGAGGCACAAAGTCTAGAACATGTATATTCCCCATAATGTACATTTTGTGCCTTGAATCAAAATTTTGGAAAGTGTCTTGGAAAACCTGGACAGTCCCTCTATCTTCATAAGAATTTATATATGTATTTATGAAGATGATTCTGTACTCTAATAAACTTTTTTGGGCATGGACTAATTTGTATCTCTTCATACTCATAACTCTGCACGATCTGTATATAGTACATCAAACTTAGAGGTGTGACCTTAAATTTAACTTTTTTTTAAAAACTGGGAGGTCAATAAAATTTAAACTGCTAACAACTATGTGTACAATGCTTGATTTTATAAAGTCCTCAAGGAATAAAATCCATGTGAATATACAGGAAGAGTTAGACATACAGTAATTGCATTTAGTAATACTTGATTATTTCTGACTGTCCATCCCAAGCTGACATAATTGAAAGAAGTTGCAATTTCACATTCCAATTATTCTTTAAAGTAGACATAATGGAACTGAAAGCTGGAGATGCTACGGCATAAAGACTTGAGTTTTAATATTAAGATGGTAAGTAGCCAGCTGTCTTACTGATTGAACATTCTTGGCATTAAAGGTTTTCTGTAAAATTTGATTTTAAGGAATTCATTTCAATTAAAAGAATACCTGGTTAAATAGGTTTTTTTCCACAGTGGTAATAATGGAAATAAAGTTATAGTTTACCTCCTCACCTACATTCAGAATTGCTAATGAAAATTTTGTTTCACTGCGTTCGTGATTTTGATGGGATAGGTTGAGGATAATGCCTGGTCTCACTAAAAGCTTGTATTAAGAACTAGTTTAGGGCTGGGAAGGTGGCTCAGTGGTAGAATGCTTGCCTTGCATGTATGAGGCCCTGGGTTCGATTCCTCAGTACCACATAAGCAGAAAAAGCTGGAAGTGACTGGTTCAAGTGGTAGAGCGCTAGCCTTGAGCTGAAGAGCTTAGGGATAAGGGCCACGATAAACAAAAAATAGAAAGTGGGTATAGGTGGCTTATACCGTAATTCTTAGCTACTCAGAGGCTGAGATCTAAGGATTGTGGCTTAAAGCCAGCCTGGGAAGAAAAAACCTGAGACTTGCCTCCAAAAAACCACCAAAAAGATGGAAGTGGAGGGGCTGGGAAGATAGCTCAGCGGTAGAGTGCATGCCTTGCAAGCATGATGCCCTGGGTTCGATTCTCAGCACCACATAAACAGAAAAAGCCGGAAGTGGCGCTGTGGCTCCAGTGGTAGAGCGCTAGCCTTGAGCTGAAGAGCTGAGGGACAGCGCCCATGCCCACAGTTCAAGCCTCATGGCGGGCAAAAAAAAAAAAAGCAAGTGGAATTGTGGCTCAAGTGGTAGAATACTACCCTTGATCACAAAAGCTCAAGACAGTACCCAGGCCCTCAGTTGAAGGCCTATGACCAATGCACACACAAACCTATAAAACTAAGAAGGAAACAGTATATGTCATATCAAAAAGTATAGACTGAAAAAGTGAAACATCAAATTTACCAGGAAATAGTGGGTACTGCATGATACTTAAGTTCTAATTTTCTGAAATTTTAAAGTTCCTGATACCACACATTTCTATGAAGTTCAACACAAGTGTAATCTGAGAAGTGAACTAGAAGGAATTAGTATTTTATGTCTGCCTTTAATCCCCTAAAAGGGAAAAATATACCACTTTCCTGTGTTGTTGGTATTGGGACTTCAGCTTGGCCTGGGCACTGTCTCTGAGCTCCTTTTGCTAAAGGCTAGCACTCTACCACTTTTGAGTCAGGGTTCTACTTCCAGTTTTCTGGGGGTTAATTGGAAATGAGAGTCTCATGGGCTTCTTTCTAGGCTAGAATCCATGATCCTCAGATCTCAGCCTCCTGAGTAGGATTACAGGTTTGAAACACCAGCACTTGGCAACCTGCTTTCCCCCTTCTTCTCCCCCTCCCTCCCCCCCCCCCCCCCCCAATCCTGGGGCTTACACTCGGCCTGAACGCTGTTCCTGAGCCTCTGCTCAAGGCTAGCATTCTACCACAGCCCCACTTTTGCTTTTTTTTGAGTTGTACATTGGAGATAGTCACAAGAACTTTCCTGTCCCAGCTGGCTTCAAACCACAATCCTCAGATCTCAGCTTCCTGAGTAGCTAGGATTACAAGCATGAGCCACTGTGCCTGGCAAGTTGCCATTCTTGACCCCTTTCCTTACTCTCCAAGGAAGTTTTCAATGCTAGGTATTAAATCCAGGGCCTTGTGCTACTGAACTCTTAAACAGCTATCCTGAGCTCAGATAGCTCCTATTTAAACAATATAGGCTCATTTGGTATTTGAATTGATGAGATAGCAGGAATTTGAGATACTTGCCCATCACTGAAGTAAGCTTGAAGGGGAAATTGTCAACCGTCATCTGTGCTCTTGAGAAGTAGACATTTTTAAACTCTTGTTTTCTACATCAACTGTAGAACAAAAGCATGGTATTAAATGCTATTGTACATTAAAAATTGTTCAAAACACTTCCAGAAATTGGCAACAAAAGCTCTTAGCACTCAGGAGGCTGCGAGCTGAGAAACTAGTTTGAAGCAAGCTCTGGCATAAAAATCCTCAGACTCCCATTTCTAAAATAACCAGCAAAAGGCAACACTGGAGGAGTGGCTCAGGTGGTAGAACACCAGCTGAGCAAGCTTGAAACCCTAAGTTAAAAACCTCAGGAGGTGGGCACTGGTGGCTCACATCTGTAATCCTAGCTACTCAGGAGGCTGAGATCTGAGGAACACAGTTCAAAGCCAGCCTGGGCAGGAAAGTCATGAGACATCTCCAATTAACCACCAAAAAACTGGAAGTGGTGCTGTGGCTCAAGTGGTAGAGCACTAGTCTTGAGCTAAGGGACAGCACCTAGGCCCTGATTTCAGGCCCCACGACCAGCAAATAAAACCCCCACAGTACATGGGGGAAAAATAAGTGTACTGTTTTGGAAAAATGTACCAAGTAAGATGTTACTCTTTTTACACACAGTTGTAAGTGTGGCTGAGGTTGAAAGAAATAGGGGAGAACAATGGATTAGGATGCATTGTATTTATAAACAAAGTCATTTTGTACAAAAGATTAAAAATCCATAGTTACAATGCAAAGCTAATGTTAATTTTACTCTTATTCTTTATTCTGTAAAATCTGTACAAGTGTCAAAAGTGACTTTTTCATTGAATTGAGACTAAAATCAATAAACTTTAGTTCTGTGTTACCTTCACTGTAAAATAGCTCTCCCTTCCCTGACACCTTTTGGTCATGGGGCTTGAACTCAGGGCCTGGGCACTGTCTGTGAGCTTTTTCACTCAAAGCTAGCATTCTACCACTCTGAGCCACAGTGCCACTTCTGGTTTTCTGGTGGTTACCTGGAGATGAAAGGTCTCAGACTTTCTTGTCAGGGCTGGCTTTGAACTGCGATCCTTAGATCTTAGCCTCCTGAGTAGCTAAGGTTACACATGTGAGTCACTGAACTTTTTTTTGGGTCTGGTCATGGGGCCTGAACTCTAGGCCTGGGCACTGTCCCTCAGCTCTTCAGCTCAAGGCTAGCACTCCACCACTTGAGCCACAGCGCCACTTCTGGCTTTTTTTTTTTCTTTTTGCTTATGTGGTGCTAAGGAATTGAACCCAGGGCCTCATGCATGCAAGGCGAGCACTCTACCACTGAACCACCTTTCCAGCCCCACCACTGAACTTTTTAACAGATTGCTAATGTACTTTTTTTTTTGTTGTGGTTGTATATTTTTGGGGAGGGGAGGGCTATACTGGGGTTTGAACTCAGGACTTTGTACTCTTTAATTTTTTTGCTCAAAGCTAGTGTTCTATCCTTTGAGAGACAGTTCCACTTCTGGCTTTTTCTTGGTTAACTGGAGATAAAGAATCACATGGGCTTTTCTGCCTGGACTGACTTAGCATGATCCTCAGAGCTCAGCCCACTGAGTAGCTAGGATTATACTAGTGAAATGAGAACTAGTCATGCTGAGAGCACGAAGTTCACATTAAGGCCAGTTCATAAAAATCAACTTCTGTCACTAGTATTGGCTATTTTATAGGCAAATATTTTATCAGTTATTTATACAATTATAAATTTTTTGGCATATAAATAGCAAATCAGCTTTAATATTTTAGTTATCTGTCTGGCCATTAACATCTGAGACACTTCTTTAGGATCTATAAGATGACTTGGTCATTTTACTAGTTTTGAAACATTCTTATTCTCTATCTTTTACAATAAAAAATATTAAAGTACCACTCATAATTAGTGTAAACATTCACATTTAATAGTACCTTTAAAATAAACATAACTACATTTAAAATGGTTCCAAAATGAATCTATAAATGATAATATAAATTAAGAAATATGAACGTAAAAGTAAATAAATTTAACATTAGCTGTGGTATAAATAATGGTAAATGTATAGTGTACCTTTGAGTCATTAAAATGTCTTTAAAAAACATAGCATGTTACCAGAATGTTAAAAACCATAGCCATGGTTCTCAAACTTTAACAATCTACATTTGAAATTATTTTGGCATTTTTCAATGAGAAATTAATGCTATTTCCAGAATTGAGATCCAAGTCCGATGTTTCAATAGATCTTATTTTTATACTCAAATGTTGAATACATGGCTCTTTTCAAATGGATAAAACAAGTGCATTTAGAGATCCATTTTTCGAAGGCTCATTCGGCTGAAGGAGTCTCTGAGGAAAAATAAGAGATAGTTATGAGAAAACATTTTTTTTTTTGTCGGTCGTGGGGCTTGAACTCTGGGCCTGGGCACTGTCCCTCAGCTCTTCAGCTCAAGGCAAGCGCTCTACCATTTGACCCACAGCGCCACTTCCAGTTTTCTAGTGGTTTATTGGAGATAAGAGTCTCACGGTCTCTCCTGCCCGGGCTGGCTTTGAACCGAGATCCTCAGATTTCAGCCTCCTGAGTAGCTAGGATTACAGACGTGAGCCACCGGCGCCCAGTGAGAAAACAATTTTTAAAATGTGAAAAACAATTTTTTTACATACACCTTGTTTTGCTTTATATATTTTTTTCTACCAGATACATCTCTAACTTGTTACCAGTTTTTAACTTTCAAGTTGGCTGTTCATCACAATACTCAGCCTTACATACTCCTAACATAAATTTCTTTTCTTTTCTTTTTTTTTTTTTTTTGGGTCCAGTCGTGGGGCCTGAAATCTGGGCCTGGGTGCTGTCCCTCAGCTCTTCAGCTCAAGGCTAGCGCTCTACCACTTGAGCCATAGCGCCACTTCCAGCTTTTTTCTTTTTGCTTATGTGGTGCTGGGGAATCGAACCCAGGGCCTTAGGCATGCAAGGCAAGCGCTCTACCACTGAGCTACCTTCCCAGCCCCCCCCCCCTTTTTTTTTTTGCCGGTTGTGAGGCCTGAACTCTGGGCCTGGGAGCTTCCCCTCAACTTTTTTTTTTTTTTAATTTTTTTTTTTTTGGGTCCAGTCGTGGGGCCTGAAATCTGGGCCTGGGCGATGTCCCTCAGCTCTTCAGCTCAAGGCTAGCGCTCTACCACTTGAGCCATAGCGCCACTTCCGGCTTTTTTCTTTTTGCTTATGTGGTGCTGGGGAATCGAACCCAGGGCCTCAGGCATGCAAGGCAAGCGCTCTACCACTGAGCCACCTTCCCAGCCCCTCCCCTCAACTCTTAAGCTCAAGGCAAGCACTCTACCACTTGAACCACAGCACCACTTCCAGCTTTTTCTGTTTATATGGTGCTGAGGAATCGAACCCAGGGCCTCATGCATGCAAGGCAAGCACTCTGCCACTGAGCCGCCTTCCCAGCCCATAAATTTCTTTCTTTATATATAATATATTGTAGTAACTACTTTGTGTGTGTATATATATGTATATATACATATATATCTCTATATATGTATGTACACATAAGAATATAATAGCAACGTTTTGCCAAAATCCTTCATTTGCTCTAGAGGTGCTGCAGATATAAGAAAAGATAAGGACTTAAGGTATAATAAAGGGGAGATCTGGGGCATTAAAAGGCAGATGTTTGAGGATTCAAATTCAAAGCCAGCTTGGACAGGAAATTTCTAAGACATTGCCAATTAATCACCAAAAAGCCAGAAGTGGGGCCTGGAAGGTGGGTCAGTGGTGGTGTGCTTGCCTTGCATGCATGAAGCCCTGGGTTTGATTCCTCAGCACCACATAAGCAGAAAAAGTCGGAAGTGGCACTGTGGCTCAAGTGGTAGAGTTCTAGCCTTGAGCTGAAGAGCTGAGGGACAGCACCCAGGCCCAGAATTCAGGCCCCAGGACTGACAACAACAAAAAAAAGCCAGAAGTGGAGCTGTGGCTCAAGTGGTAGAGTGCTAGACTTGAGCAAGAATGCTCAGACACAGCACCCAGGTCCTGAGTTCAAGCCCCAGAACTAGTATTAAAAAAAATAATAAACTTTTAAGTCTTAAACTAGTGAGTCTCAGACTTTATCTCTGATCTTTTTTTATATTCTTAGAAATTACTGAGGACGGGCTGGGAAGGTAGCTCAGTGGTAGAGCACTTGCCTTGCATGCATGAGGCCCTGGGTTCGGTTCCTCAGCACCACATAAGCAAAAAGAAAAAAAAAAGCCAGAAGTGGCACTGTGGCTCAAGTGGTAGAGTGCTAGCCTTGAGCTGAAGAGCTGAGGTACAGTGCCCAGGCCCAGAGTTCAGGCCCCACGACTGGACCCCCCAAAAAAAAAATTACTGAGGACAGCTGGGCACTGGTGGCTCATGCTTATAATACTAGCTACTCAGGAGGTTGAGATCTGAGGATTGTAGTTTAAAGCCAGCTCAGCCAGAAAGTCCATGAGGGCTGGGATGTAGCTCAGTGGCAAAGCGCTTGCCTAGCAAGTGCAACGTCCTGGGTTCGATCCCCAGTACCAAAAAAGAAAAGACAAAAAAAAAGAAAGTCCATGAGACTCTTAGCTCTAACCCCCAGAAAACCAGAAGTGGCACTGTGGCTCAAGTGGTAGAGCGTTCACCTTGAGCTGAAGAGCACCTAGGCCCAGAGTTCAAGCCCTACTACTGACATAAAAAAAAAAAAAAAAAAAGAAAAAAGTAAAGAAAAAAGAAATTACTAAGGACTCCAGTATCTTTTTTTTTTTTTTTTTGTCAGTCGTGGGCCTGAACTCTGGGCCTGGGCGCTGTCCCTCAGCTCTTCAGCTCAAGGCTAGCACTCTACCACTTGAGCCACAGTGCCACTTCTGGCTTTTTTTGCTTATGTGGTGCTACGGAATCGAACCCAGGGCCTCATGCATGCGAGGTAAGCACTCTACCATTGAGCCACCTTCCCAGACCTATTATGTGTATAGGTTTTTTTTTTGTTTTTTGTTTTTTTGTTGGCCCCGGGGCCTGAACTATGGGCTTGGGTGCTGTCCCTCAGCTCTTCAGCTCAATGCTAGTGCTCTACCACTTGAGCCATAGTACCACTTCCAGCGTTTTTCTGCTTATGTGGTGCTGAGGAATGGAACCCAGGGCCTCATGCATGCAAGGCAAGCGCTCTACCACTGAGCCACCTTCCCAGCCCGACTCCAGTATCTTTTATGTGGGTTATACACTGGCATTTACCATATTAGAAATTAAAATGGAAAATTTTTTTTTTTTGTTTGTTTTTTTTTTGTCGGTTGTGGGGCTTGAACTCTGGGCCTGGGCGTTGTCCCTCAGCTCTTCAACTCAAGGCGAGCGCTCTACCACTTGAGCTACAGCGCCACTTCCAAAATGGAAAATTTTAAGTTACTATTTTAGAAAATAACCAGTGACATATTATTAAGCACTTTCTTCCCCCTCCCACCCCCCTTGCCAATCCTTGGGCTTGAATTCAGGGCCTGAGTGCTATCCCTGAGCTTTTTTGTTCAAGGTTGGCATTCTACCACTTAAGCCATAGTTCTACTTCTGTCTTTTTGTGGTTAACAGGACCCAAGAGTCTCTCATACTTTCCTGGCTTAGGACTGATATCCTCAGATCTCAGTCTCTTGAGCAGCTATGATTACAGGATCACTTATGCCAGGCAGTATAAGCACTTAAGTCTACTACAAAGTAATATTCCAGATTTTGTAAATCCTCAAAAATTCAAATATAAGAAATTTTTATTTTCAAAATGCTGAAGCAAAGCTGGGAGCTGGTAATCCTAGCTATTTAGGAGACTGAGATCTAAGGATTGGGTTCAAAGCCAGTCTGGGCGAGAAAGTCTATGAGACTCATTTCCAAATGAACCATCAGAAAACTGTGGCTCAAAGTGGTAGAGCATTAGCCTTGAGCAAAAGGGCTTAGGAGACAGCACCCAGGCCCTGAATTTTCAAGCCCCACACTGACCAAAAAACAAAACAAAAGGGGCTGGGAAGGTGGCTCAGTGGTAGAGCGCTTGCCTTGCATGCCTAAGGCCCTGGGTTCGATTCCTCAGCACCACATATGCAAAAAGAAAAAAGCTGGAAGTGGTGCTGTGGCTGAAGTGGTAGAGCGCTAGTCTTGAGCTGAAGAGCTGAGGGACAGTGCCCAGGCCCAGAGTTCAGGCCCACGACCGGATCCCCCCAAAAAACAAAACAAAACTTCTGAAGTAAAAACTGAAGGGGTAATAATCTTGAAATACCTCTAATTAAATATGTAGGTGATAAAAGGATTAATGTAATTGAACTTACTAGGTTTTCAAGAGGCACAAAAAATATGAAACTATATAAGAAAATACTGATTTTCTGGGATGGGAAGGGGAAACAAAGGAGGAGGCTACAATGCTTGATAAGAAATGTACTCATGGGCTGGGAAGGTGGCTCAGTGGTAGAGCGTTTGCCTTGCATGCCTGAGGCCCTGGGTTCGATTCCTCAGCACCACATAAGAAAAAAGCCGGAAGTGGCACTGTGGCTCAAGTGGTAGAGCGCTAGCCTTGAGCCTTGAGCTGAGGGACAGCGCCCAGGCCCAGAGTTCAGACTCCATGACCGGACCCAAAAAAAAAAAAAAAAAAAAAGAAATGTACTCATTATCTTGCCCATGTAATTGTAACTCCTCTGTACAGTATTTTCACAATTAAAAAATAAATTAATTAATTAAAAAAAAAAGAAAATACCGATTTTCTTTTCCTTTTTCTATTTTGGCAGAACTTAAATCCTTTAGCTTTTAGTTTGTTTTTCAGATAGGGTTTCACACTTTCTGAGCTTGCCTTGGACTTCAATCATCCTATTTCTGCCTCCTGAGTAACTCGATCACAGCAGACATGCCCCACCACACTCAGCTTGTTTATTGAGATAGGATCATATGAATAACTTTTTGCCTGGGCTGACCTCAAACTGTCTTTGCCTTGAATGGCTCAGATAAAAAGCATGTGTCACATCACCCTGCCCAGATTTCACTTTTCTGAAGAACCCCAAAGTAAGAAAACAAGCATACCTGTGACAAGTGACAGGCAAGACTGCCTTGTACAACTGAGGGATCTTTCTGTTTATCAATGGCTGTAGAGCCTCTTTGAGGCGATGATAGTTTCTCTCTAGTTCCCTTTGATACTCCTTTTGATCTTGTCCAATTAAGCTCTTATTTTTCCTTAAGGCATCCTCACACCTAGGGGGAAAAAGTATGTTCAAGTTTTTTTTCTGGCATAAGTTTGTGACTTAGTGGATGGCACGTGTACACACAAATACACATATACAAACATGCAAAGATGAGCACATTCAGTCTTCGAGCTGGAAGTTACATATAATATTCATTTGTCTTAGGTTTACACAGTATTATGGTTTGGACATAAAAATGGTCCCAAAAACTTAGGTGTTGAGGGGCTGGGAAGGTGGCTCAGTGGTAGAGTGCTTGCCTCGAATGCATGAGGCCCTGGGTTTGATTTCCTCAGCACCACATGGGCAGAAAAAGCTGGAAGTGGATGTGAGGGCGATCTGGCTGCAACATGTCATCCCATTGATCGCCAGGGTTGATTCGGCTGATCTGGCTGGCTAGGCGGGTGTCCCCTTCCTCCTGCACCGCTCCATGTGCGTCGCTCCATGTGCGTCCCTCCCGAAGCTGCGCGCTCGGTCGAAGAGGACGACCATCCCCGATAGAGGAGGACCAGTCTTCAGTCAAGGGTATACGAGTAGCTGTGCTCCCCTGCTAGAACCTCCAAACAAGCTCTCAAGAAAAAGCCAGAAGTGGCACTATGCTTAAGTGGTAGAGCACTAGCCTTGAGCTGAAGAGCTGAGAGACAGCGCCCAGGCCCAGAGTTCAGACCCCCACGACTGGAAAAACAAAAAACAAAAAACTTAGGTGTTGAAAGCCTGCTCCCCAGCAAGTGTCTCTGCTGAAAGGTGACTGATTTTAAAGGTGCTAATAATCTCATCAATAGATTAATCCACTGTTTATTACCTGGTTCCTGCTTTTTTTTTTTTTTCCCCTGGTTCTGGGGCTTGAACTCTGGGCCTAGTTGTTGTCCCTGACCTTTTTTTTCTCAAGGCTAGCACTACCACTTTGAGCTACAGTGCCACTTCCATTTTTCTGGTGATTAATTGGAGGTAAGAGTCTCATGGACTTTCTTTGCAAAACCAAAACCAAACAAACCTCCCCCCCAAAACCAACTTGCATAACCTATCTATGAGAAGTTATGTTATAGTTTAAAAAACAACTGTGGCGGGGGGAGGGGGGTGTGGGGGGGGCGGCGGGGGAGTGTAGTGGAGGTGGGAAGGAAGGGATGGTAGGGGAAAAACAAAGGAGGAGGCAACAATGCTTGATAAGAAATGTACTCATTACCATGCTCATGTAACTGTAATCCCTCTGTACAGTATTTTCATAGTAAAAAACATTAAAAAATAAAACAAACAAAAAAACCCAAACAACTGAAGGTCACTGAAGTGACATATATGAATAAGGTCAGGATCTAACATTTCTCGCTTCCAAGTTCCTGCTTATAAGTTTTTTAAGGGAAGGGAATCAGAAATTCACATTTTGAAAATTCTTTAAAAGTAGTAGCTTTTATATTAAAGTCTAATAGTAGTTTCAAGTAAAAAAAAATAAAAAATAAAAAAGCTTTCCCAAGCGGAGGACTAGTAGCTTATACGTTTGTAGTCTTAGCATCTTAGGACGCTGCGGTCTAGAGGATCATGGTTTGAAGTCACCCAGGCAGAAAATTTCATTAGACTCCATCTCCAAATAACCAGCAAAAATGAGGGCTAATTGGTAGGCACCAGCTGAGCAAGCAAACAGAGTAAGCTCAAAAATGTGAGTTTAAGTGTCAGTAGTAGAACTTGAACTCAGGGCCTCATGCTTTTGCTTTGTTTTTCCTTATTTTTTCCCCCCTTTTGTTTCTGCGTGCCAGCCCTTGGGCTTGAACTCAGGGCCTGGCCATTGTCTCTGAGCTTTTTGCTGAAGGTTAGTGCTCTACCACCACATGAGCCACAGGTCTACTTTGGGCTTTTGGTGGTTAACTGGAGAGAAGAGTCTTATGGATTTCCCGGGATGGCTTTGAACCTTAATCCTCAGTTCATAGCTTCCTGAGTAGCAAGGATTACAGGGGTGAGCCACTGGTGCCTTGCTTATTTTTTTGATAATAGCTCACTCTTCCACCTGAGCCATACCTCCATTCAGTGGAGAAAAGTGGAGAAAAGTCTCACACTTTTTGCCCAGGTGGCTATGAATCTTTGTCTTCAGACCTCAGCCTGTTGAGCAATTAGGATTACAGGAAACAGGTGTGAGCTACTGGTGTCCGGCAAGAACTGTCAATTACACATAGCTCATTTCTCGTGATTCACCACTCACGTTCTTTTTTTTTTTTTTTTTTGGGTCCGGTCATGGGCCCGAACTCTGGGCCTAGGCGCTGTCCCTCAGCTTTTCAGCTCAAGGCTAGCTCTCTACCACTTGAGCCACAGCACCACTTCCAGCTTTTTTTTTCCTGCTTATGTGGTGCTGAGGAATCGAACCTAGGGCCTCATGTATGCAAGGCAAGTGCTCTACCACTGAGCCACCTTCCCAGCCTGACGACTCATGTTCTTATATTTTCTCTATTCAATAGTTCCTTAAAACCCTTATACAGTGGTAGTAGTTGTTCTAAATTTGATGAGCTCTATTCAGGAGATCTTGATTACCTTTTAGTGAAGTCTTTAAAACAGAGTCTCAGCTTATTATGGTGTCTGAAGAGCTTCGGGTCACTGGGTATTTCCGAGAGGAAAACTTGGGCAACTTCCAGAGGTCCCTAAAAACATAATAAAAACAAGTGTATTTTTGCTTCTGTAAAGTCACACAGACAATTTATCCAGTGATTGTAGTACTAAGATGCCCTCATTTAAGCTGCCTATATGTCTATGCCAACATCTCTTCAGAGATAAGACTCTGTTTCAGGTTTTCCCAATCATACAGCTACATTTTTGCCTGCTACAATTAGACTTGCTTTTTTTTTTTTTTTTTTTTTTTTTTGCCATTTCTGGGGCTTGAACTCAGTGCCTGGGCACTATCCCTGAGCTTCTTTTGCTCAAGGCTAGCACTCTACCACTTGAGCCACAGTACCACTTCTGGCTTTTCTGTTTATGTGGTACTGAGGAATTAAACCTAGGGCTTCATGCATGCTAGGTAAGCACTCTGCCACTAAGCCACATTCCCAGCCCTAGGCTTGCCTTTTTTTTTTTTTTTTTTGTAGGTCATGAGTCTTGAACTCAGGGACTGGGTGTTGTTCCCGGGCTCTTTTTGTTCAAAGCTGATGATCCACCACTTTGAGCCATAGCTTTACTTCCAGCTTTTTAATGGTTAATTGAAGTCTCATAGACTTTCCTGTATGAGCTGGCATTGAACCATGATCCTTAGAGCTAGGATTACAAGCATGAGCAACTGACAACCAGCAAGATGATAATCTTTTTTTTTTTTTTTTTTTGCTAGTCCTGAGGCTTGAACTCAGCTTCTTTTGCTCAAAGCTAGCACTCTACCACTTGAGCCACAGCACCATTGCCAGCCTTTTGTTTATGTGGTACTAAGGAATAGAATCCAGGGCTTCATGCATGCTAGACAAGCACTCTACCACTAAGCCACATTCCTAGCCCCAGAAATCTTTTATGAGTTATATTATTGGGAAGTAAAACTACAAAACCATGTACATTTTGTGAAGATTAAAGTATAATAAGCTACCAGAAGCTGGTGGTTCATTTCTGCAATCCAAGTTATTGAGGAGGCTGAGCTCTGAGGACTGCAGTTCAAAGACAGCCTGGGCAGGAAAGTCCATGAGACTCTTATGTGGTACAGCTAGTGGTACAGCACTAGCCTTGAGGAAAAACACTAAGGATAGCACCCAAGCCCTGAGTTCAAGCCCTAGTATCAGCACAAAAAAAAAAAAAAGTCCCCAAACCTAAAAAAACAGTAAGATCATAGTTCAGACATGTAAGGAGGCAGGACCCTATCTCAAAAATAACTAGTGAATAGGGGGGCTGGAGGTATGGCTCAGTAGTAGACTATGAGGCCCTGAGTTTAAACCCCAATATTGCAAAAGAAAAAAAAGGAAGAAAGAAGAAAAAGAGAGAAAGAGAAAAAAGAAAAAGGAGAAAGAGAAAGGAAGAAAGAGCGAAGGAAGTAATAGGTTCACATGTAATAAACCCACAGCTCTGAAAATCAATCTTCCTATTTTTTTTTTTTTTAAGTTGTGGGGTGCTAGCTGAGGGCTTGGGTATTGTCCCTGAAGCTTCTGTGCTCAAAGTTAGTCCTCTACCACTTTCTGAGCCACAGCTCCACTTCTGGTTTTTAGATGGTTAATTGGAGATGAAAGTCTCACAGATTTTCCTGCCCAAACTAGCTTCACACTGCAATCCCCAGATCTCAGCTTCCTGAGTAGCTAGGATTACAGGTGTGAACCACCAACACCTGGCTTTTTCCAGCAAAAAACTGGAAGTGGCTAAGTAGTGGAATGCTAATCTACCACTAGATAAGGAAGAGAGCCTTGACTCTCAGTTAAGTCCCAGTACTAACAACCTCCTTTATGCTTGTGTGCATGCACACATACACACACATGTATACACACACACACAAACACACACACATACACATGGCCATTTTAAATTACATAATTCTTCATCTAAGAATAGGTAGATAGGTAGAAAAATACAGACAACAGAGAAGCAGATGTGAAAATCTTAACTGAGATTATACGAAATCATTTTTAATTTTCCCTGTTTTAAGCTTCAATGTCCACTAGATTCAATGTTGAAAATGAAATGTACAACTTGTGAATAAGGACTGGAGTAGAAAAACTGGGAGAGAGGAAGGGAAAGGATGACACTGCCCAAAAAGAAATGTACTCTTTACCTGATTTATGTAATTGTAACCTCTTTGTACATCACCTTTATGATAACAATTAAAAACAAATTCAGTGTCTTTGTTACTTTTTTTTTTTTTTTAAAATCTGTTGTGGGGCTTCAACTCTGGGCTTGGGCACTGTCCCTGCGCTCTTCATCTTAAGGCAAGCACTCTACCACTTGAGCCACAGCGCCACTTCTGGTTTTCTAGTAGTTTATTGGAGATCAGAGTCTCATGGACTTTCCTGCCTGGGCTGGCTTTGAACTGTGATCCTCAGATCTCAGCTTCCTGAGTAGCTAGGATTACAGGCGTGAGCCACTGGCACCCGGCTCTTTGTTACCATTTTTTTTTAAAATATATTTTTAAATTATAAAGATACTGTATAGAGGGGTTATGGTTACATGAGCAAGGAAATGAGTCCATTTCCTATGGAGCATTGTTACCTCCTCCTTTAGTTTTCCCCAACCATCCCTTTCCACCTCACAAAAATTTTTAACTTTTTTTTTTGTTGGTCGTGGGGCTTGAACTCTAGGTCTGGGCACTGTCCCTCAGCTTCTTTTGTTCAAAGGTAGCACTCTACTACTTGAGCCACAGCACCACTTCTGGCCTTTTCTGTGCATGTGGTACTGAGGATTCGAACCCAGGGCTTCATGAATGCTAGGCAAGCACTCTATCCCTAAGCCACATTCCCAGCCCTGTTACCACTTCTAATACATGCCCTTTACACTTGATATAGCAAGAATCTGTCATTTTGTAAAAAACAGTATTAAAATTATTCCAAGTACAATTTGTAATTAAAACTACACAATGCTAACAAAAGTACTAACCTGGTTTACAGTGGTACCAACAGATCCCTGAAGTACCATCTGAAGCATCTTGGGGTCAGCTGGATCCTGATGTGTTGCGAATGCCAACTCCTGTGTCTTTTTCTGCATATCCTCAATAGCAACTTCAATTGGTGTTAAGATTATCTGAGTAAAACATCAACTATTAGGTCAGTATACTGTTTGAAACCTATTTAATGAACTTTAAATAATAAAACCAGCAAACTGAAAGCTTTAATACAACAATAAAATTCCAAACTCTATCCCTGAATTAATAAAAAACAAAAACCAATAAACACCTTTTAAAGCATGAACTGAAATTGTGTGCCAGTGGCACATGCTTATAAGCCTTGGCTACTCAGGATTCAGAGGTTCCAGGTTCAAAGCCAGCCCAGAAAGAAAAGTCTGTGAACTCTTGTCCAATTAACCAGCAAAATGTCATGCTGGAGGCATGGCTCAAGTGGTAGTAAGCCAGGCAAACAAGCCATCTAGGCAAATGAGAGGTTCTGAGTTAAAATCTGGGTCCAGCAAAAACAATAAGGACAACAACAAAATAACCAACAACAAAAAAGAAAATAAGCCAGCTATCAGTGGCTCACACTTATAGTATTAGCTACTCAGGAGACTGAGATCTGAGGGTCATGGTTCAAGCTGAGCCCAGGTAGGAAAGTCCATGAGACTCTTATTTCTAATTAACTATTATGAAAGCCAGATGTGAAGGTGGGGCTCAAGTAGTAAAATGCTAGCCTTGGGGCTGGGAAGGTAGCTCAGTGGTAGAGTGCTTGCCTTGCATGCATGAGGCCCTGGGTTCAATTCCTCAGCACCACATAAGCAGAAAAAAAAAAAGCCGGAAGTGGCTCTGTGGCTCAAGTAGTAGAGCGCTAGCCTTGGATTGGAGAGCGAGGGACAGTGCCCAGGCCCAAAGTTCAGGCCCCATGACTGGACCCCCCCAAAAAAAATGCCAGCCTTGAGTGAAAAAATTAAGGGACAGTGCCAAGGTCCTGAGTTCAAGTCCTAGTACAGGTAAAACAACCATCTCCAAAAAAGAAAGCAGATGCTGCTGGATACTGGTGGTTCACACCTGTAATCCTAACTGCTCAGGGAGGCTGAGATCTGAGAATCTTGGTGCAAACCAGTTGAGGCAGCAAAGTCTGTGAGACTTTTATCTCCAATTAGACCACCAAAAGCCAGAAGTAGAGCTGTGGCTCAAGTGTTATAACACTAGCCTTGAACAAAAAAAAAAACCCTCAGGGACAACACCCACGTTCTCAATTCAAGTTCCAAGACTGTCACAAAAGAAAGCAGAAGCTAAGAATGAGTCAGAGACTTAGAAATAAAGCAATAACTGATTGGCTGAAGGAAATGGGTGACATTCTAGTATGTTACGATGTGAAGTATTATACATATCTTCTATTAATCCAGATTGTAGTTAGATGGCTTGAATGTGTTTGCTCCATGAACTGTTTTCTCCTCTTAGGGACTCACCTCTTCTTTGTGGGTGACATTGACCCTTGTTTTAATGTAAGGAAAGGCATGAGAAGTAGTCAGAATGGTCTTCCGTTTGAACTGTTCATGAAGTTCACCATGGGCACGTCCATCTAAAGTAAAGGGTGTACAGTACATAAAACGGCGAAGATTATAATTTTTGTCAAAATATGTGATTCTGTCCTTCATCTCGTATGTATCAAAGTATGGCTCCACGTAGGTAATCTGAATGTATGCCTGGAAAAGGAAAAATCCTTCATTTCTTCATTGTTAAGTCATCAATGTTAGTCAAACATAATTACAGAGAGGGTCTCTGAGATATGACTGTGTCATTACAGTCTAATTGGCTTACCTTGTTAGGATCTAATTTACACTTGTCTACAGGATTAGAGTCCTTGATTACTTCAACCACATCCTCTCCAAATCTTTCTCCATAAAATCCCTACAATGAAGAAAAGGAAATCTTGCACATAAAGTTAACAGGATTAATGAGCACAGTGGCCTCTGAGGGAGTATGCTGAGCAAGATAAACGATGTAGTAGGTCTGTTTCAATTACATCAGTTAGTATAAAATAATAATTCCCTAAGTCTTTGTTGAGTATAATTTCCGTCCATGCAGTTAAAAAACACAAAATAAAAGAAAATAATTTTCTCCAGTAAAAATACAGGATTCCACAATGGGTCAAGAGAAACCAAAAGGGGAGGAATGTAGCAACCAAAGGAAGGCATTATTTTATAGGATCCTCTTCTCAGTTCTGATGTGGCCTGATTTCTTACAGACCACGGGTCATGAATAAGTGTTCATTTTTATGACTAATTTAAAGAAACATTCCCAAATAAAAACGGACATGTTGAAGTTCTGTCCAGCATTAGACTTTGAATAGCAGCATGGGCAAGGTTAAAACTATACAATGGGGAAAAAAACTAAACTGGGTGTAGTAGCATACATCTTTAACGTTTTTAACCCCAGCAATCTGGAAGAGCACACAGGAGAGTGAGAAATGAGGCCAGCCGGGAGTACAGCCTGGAGTACAAATTGAGACCCTGTCACTAACAAAAAAAAAACAACAACAACAACAAAAAAACTAAATCTTAATTGCCAAAGGACAAACTCTTACACTTAAAGATAATGCGTGCGTGCGTGCGTGCGTGCGTGCGTGCGTGCGTGTGTGTGTGTGTGTGTGTGTGTGTGTGTGTACATGCCGATCCTGGGGTTTAAACTCAAGGCCTAGGCACTGTTCTTGAGCTTTTGTGCTCAAGACTACCAGTTAAGCCACAGCACCACTTCCAGCCTTTTTGGTAGTTAACTATAGTTAAAAATCTCACAGACTTTCCTGCTCAGGCTAGCTTTGAACCATGATCCTCAAATCTGATTCTTGAGTAGATAAAATTACAGGTGTGAACCACTGGTGTCCTCTCAACTGATGCCAATGAATCTAGTCCTAGTGCCAGACTTTGAATAATAATAGAGACAATGAATAACTAACAGAAAAGACTGGCTAACTCAATAAATATGAAAGTTAATTACTGATGCCATCTCATGGGAACCCAGATTTGAAGCCAGCAAGACCTCATGACAAACAATAAACCTGGAGTGGCAGTACATGCCTGTAGTCTCAAGTACTTGGGAGGCAGTAGATGAGAGGAGTGCTGAGCTTGTTCCAGACAAAACAAAACAACAACAAAAACCTCCACAAGACTGTACCTGAAGAATAACTAAAGAGAAATGTGCTGGGGGTCGGCACTAAAGCCCTAAGTACAAACTGCTGGAAAGAGAAAGAGAAAGGGAAAGAAAGAAAAAAGAGAGAAAGAAAGGAGGGAGGGAGGAAGAAAGGAAAGAAGGAAGGCAGGCAGGCAGGCAAGCCAATTATTATAGTAACAAGTAGTCCAGTCATAAATGTGAACAGACTCTAAGAAATGTTTGTAAGCAGTGATGTCAGGCATTTAAGTTCTAAAGTTATCTTCACAGGGAACCAGTTAAACCAAAGAACTTGGTTCAGCAATTTCCTAGGAGTCTACTTTCAGTTTCATTATTTGCTCCTACTTAATCGCTTATGTCTTTTAAACCTACAAAATGTGGATAATTTCTGCAAATCAAAGAAATTCTGAAGGATATAGGATTCTAAAATATGTGTGGAAAAAATCCATTGGTAATATTATCTTACTATTCCATAAGATATATGAAGGGTTTGCAAGAGTACCTATCAAAAATCCCTATGTGTTGGGCTGGGAATGTGGTTTAGTGGTAGAGCGCTTGCCTAGCATGCATGAAGCCCTGGGTTTGATTTCTCCAACCACATACACAGAAAAAGCCGGAAGTGGTGCTGTGTCTCAAGTGGTAGAGTGCTAGCCTTGAGCAAAAGAAGTTCAGGGCAGTGCCCAGGCCTTGAGTTCAAGCCCCAGGACTGGCCAAAAAAAATAAAATAAAATAAAAATAAAAATTAAAAAAATCCCTATGTGGGTGAGGTGATTCACATACGTAACCTCAGGTATTCAAGAGGCACTGGTTTGAAGCCAGCTGCAGAAAAAAATTCATAAAATCAATTAAAGCTGGGGGATGAAGGGCTAGGGTGGATGTTTGTTATCCCAGCAAAATAATAAGTATATATAGGAAGATCATGTTCCAGGGCTGGTAGAGGGGCCTCTATTTGAATAATAAAAGCAAAGCATACACCACCTTAAAAGCATGGGGTTCCAAGTTCAAATCCCAGTACCACCAAGAAAAAAGGAAAAAACAAAACAAAAACAAAAGAGTAGTTAAAAAAAAATAGTAGTTTACTTTGGGAATCTGGCTGATTAAATGACTAGATCTGGATCTGAAAGTTTATTCATTACCAAAGATATAAACTACAGATGATATTTTATAAAGCACCACAGGATTCACCTCCAATCTGTGAGATATCTCTGCAAGTTTGGTTATGGCAGGCTCCTTGTAAACAAACTCTTGTTCATCCAAATCCCCGAACTTGGTTCCATAAAAACCGACACGGAAATAGGTGCCAAACATCCGCTTACCATCCTAGGTTTAGGAAAATGAGAAACTTTAATATAAAGATGTTTTGTGTCTTATATTATGCTTACATTGCAATAGTGCACAATTCTAAAATATGGCAAAAATTTAATTTCAATATAATATTTTTATGAATTTTCAAGTGACCTTTTATTAAAAACAAGTCTTTTTCATTATTTCTAACAAATATCCAATTATAGCTTTTAGTAAGGGACTAAATCACATGTATTTTTTTAGAGTTAGTACCAAGTATCACAACTGTCTTTTTTTTTTTTTTTTTAAATTGTGAAAACACCGTACAGAGGGGTTACAATTACATGGGCCAAAGTAATGAGTGCATTTCTTATCAAGCATTGTTGTCTCCTCCTTTGTTTCCCCTTCCCATTCCTTCCCATCTGCCTCTCCCCCTCCCCAGCCCCTGTCTTTGTTTTTTAAATCAATACAATTGAGATATATTGACTTATTTTCCTTTTTGTAAGGAAAGATGCTTGCTATACATGAATTGTGTCCTACCTATCCTAACATGAAGCATATTAAAATTAAATTTGAAAATGAGATAATAAAACTTAGGAACCAAGATAGCATCTGGTATAGATCAGATAATCAGTAAAATGACAAGACCCTGAAGAAATACTAGTGCAAAAAATACGTAATTAGTGTCTCTCTTTTGGTAAAAATTGTATATGGAGGAATGATTAAATATGGAATGGAAGGAAAAAACTTGGTAAATTCAAGGAAAAAATATACTTATACATGCATATGTTTGTGATGGGCCCCTAGCGAACACACTCGTTGCCACACATTAACCACACATTAGCATCACGTACAAAGTACACCAAGTTGATCATAACTCTCACACAGACAGGTGAAAACAAATTCTTTCAATGAAGGTAACTGAGAACTTTTTCATGAAATATTTACAATTGGGACACAAGCTGTTTCAGAGGGCTCTGAGTGGCTCCTATATACATAATCACACATAAGTTTTTCAATTCCCGTGAAACTTTTTTTTTTAATGGTATTTTTTTAATCTTTTCTTTTTTGATGTCCCGGGAATCAAACCCAGGACACTGCACTTGCTAGGCAAGCTCTTTGCCACTGAGCTACATCCCAGCCCAAAACTCTTTTTAAGAAAATTTAATTGTAAAGGTGATGTACAGAGGGGTTCCAGTTACATAACTAATGAGTACATTTCTTGTTGAATATTGTTACCTCATTCTGTGAAACTCTTTAAGGATTATTTGCTTTATATTTAAGTCTTTTCCTATACAAGAAAGACTAGAAGGTATATGAACATATATATTAAATGTTACTGGTAATTAAGCAAAATGAGATGCTGATCCTTAATGATTAGTGTTTTAATACCAAAGGGAGAAAAAATACAATGACTGAAAATATATTCTTATTTTCGTCCAATGTAAGTAAATCTTTAAAGAAAAATGTTTTGGGGCTGGGAAGGTGGCTCAATGGTAGAGTGCTTGCCTTGCATGCATGAGGCCCTGGGTTCGATTCCTCAGCACCACATAAGCAGAAAAAGCCAGAAGTGGCGCTGTGGCTCAAGTAGTAGAGTGCTAGCCTTGAGCTGAAGAGCTGAGGGACAGCACCCAGGACCAGAGTTCAGGCCCCAGAACCAACAAAAAAAAAAAAAAGAAAAAAAAAGAAAAATGTTTTGGTATTAAAAACCACCTGACATTTCCAATTTGAAAACATTTCTTCAGTACTTCATTTCAAAATTATATATATATTATATATATATTAACTTTTATAGCAAATGAGATGTCTAGGTAGATTAAGCCAATAGAAGAATACATCAACAGTAAATCTTGACATAATCAAGAAAAGAAGGTACTGCACAGAAAATGAAAAATGCACTTATGAAAATTACTTTAAAAATTGTAACTGTTGAATTGGAGGCATGGCTTAAGTGGTAGAGCACCAGTGGTACACAAAAAAAGATGAGCAAGGGCATGAGGTCCTGAGTTCAAACCTCAGTACCAACATAATTTAAAAATGGCGACTGATATTTTTTAAGGCATGTAACATACACATTCATAAAAAACTTTAAGTATCAAAACCTTTTTTCTCTAAAAGAACTATTTAGAAGTTCTGGCTTATAAGATTTAAAACTTATTTTAAACTTCAAGACTGATTTGTCAAATATTTGACAATAGTAATTAGGACTTGTTTCCCTTAGCTAAAATTTTCAGCTC
Organism: Dipodomys spectabilis; assembly: GCF_019054845.1. Taxonomy (NCBI): domain Eukaryota; kingdom Metazoa; phylum Chordata; class Mammalia; order Rodentia; family Heteromyidae; genus Dipodomys; species Dipodomys spectabilis. Next base: position 40,076,841 of record NW_024870679.1, on the reverse strand, counting down.
TCAGTCAGATTTTCCTATGGCAAGAAGTACTGTCCTGCTTGCGTCTATTCGTTTTCAGTGCTTTTCTTTAATATGTGAAGCCACAGAAATAGACACAATACTATGTCTGTGTGATCTACTGTCAGTGAGTTAACAGTGCACAACTGCCTCTCCTTGAATCTAGACATTGAATTTTTATTAATAAAGCTTAAAACTGATATGTGTGTGTGTGTGTGTGTGTGTGTGTGTGTGTGTGTGTGTGTGTGTGTGTGTGTGTGTAAATACTGGGGCTTGGACTCAGGGCTGTGAGCTCTTGCTTGGTTTCTTTGCTTCTGGCTGGTGCTTTATGCCTCCACAAGCTATCCCTTCAGTCTAGCCATTTGCTAGTTAATTGAGGATGGAGTCTTGTGGATGTTCCTGCCTGGGCTTCCTTTGAACCATAATGTTCAGGTCTTAGCCTGAGTAGCTAGAATTATAGGAATGAGCTACTGGTGCCTAGCAAACTAATTTTTTTTTTTTTTGTCCGGTCGTGGGGCCTGAACTCTGGGCCTGGGCGCTGTCCCTCAGCTTTTCAGCTCAAGGCTAGCACTCTACCACTTGAGCCACAGCGCCACTTCCGGCTTTTTACTTTTTGTTTATGTGGTGCTGAGGAATCGAACCCAGGGCCTCGAGCATGCAAGGCAAGCGCTCTACCACTGAGCTACCTTCCCAGCCCTAGCAAACTAATTTTTATATACTTCATTATACTAACATTCAGTTGAAGGGGGAAAAAAGTATTGAGCCTTTCTTGTGTTAGCTACTGCTCATCCTTATTAACTATATAAATAGACTAGTTCTCATGAGAATAAAAATGTATTCAAATAACTACAATACAAAGCAATATATGGTATTGTAAAAATTATCAAGAAAGCAAAGATTAATCTTGTTGGACACAAATCACAATTGAGATGCTGGTCATAGATAAGATTCATCAGTGAAAAGAAATGGTCAAGTAGATGGAGGGAGGGAAGTAGAGGGATATTCCAGCAAAGAGGTAGGGGAAAGGAAGATAGAAAGTTATAAAATAGCTGGGCGCTGGTGGCTCATGCCTGTAATCCTAGCTACTCAGGAGGCTGAGATCTTAGGATCGCAATTCAAAGCCAGCCCAGGCAAGAAAGTCCATGAGACTCTTATCTCCAATAAACCATTAGTAAACCAGAAGTGGCTCAAGTGGTAGAGTGCTAGCCTTGAACTGAAGAGCTGAGGGACAGTGCCCAGGCAGAGTTCAGCCCCAGTGGGGACTGAAAAAAAAATAAAGTCATAAAATATATGAAGGAAATTATTCTTCCATTTAAACATTTAGAGTACATACTAGGTACCAGTAAAATGTTCTATTTACGATAAATCAGTGAACAAAGAATAGCCTCTTTTATTGAGGTATCAGAGGGAAGTGGGGGCAGGGCTAATGAAGGGGATGAACAAGGCTGAAGCTGCTTATTTGCATGTATGAAAACAGAACAGTGAAACCTACTGGAAATTATTATTTTTAATTATTATTTTTTGGTCCATCGTGGGGCTTGAACTCTGGGCTTGGGCGCTGTCCCTGCGCTCTTCAGCTCAAGGTGAGTGCTCTACTGCTTGAGCTACAGTGCCACTTCAGGCTTTCTACTGTTTTTTTGCAGATAAGAGTCTCACAGACTTTTGCCCAGGCTGGCTTTGAACCGCAATCCTCAGATCTCAGCCTCCTGAGTACCTAGGATTACAGGCGTGAACCACTGACGCCCGGCTGGAAATTATTTTAAGAAGTGGGAGTAGGATAAGGGAGAGCGATGAGGAGTGAGGCTGATTGAGATATACTGTACTGTGTGTGGAAAATACAACGACCCTCCCCCTTTCACGAATAATCTAAGCTAATTAGCAGAAGAGTCAGAAGACAAAGGACGCAGATCAGATCTCATCAATAAAGTGATATCTGAATAAAGATGTGAAGAAGACACGAGAGTTGATCACTTGGATTTCTGGAAGAAGCACATTCCAGCCAGAGGAAAGTCCAGTACAAGGGGCCCATGGCAAAAGCCCACTTAGAGTCTAAGGAACAGGAAATTGCAGAGTGTGGCTGCAGCAGAAGAAATTAGGGGGAGAGAGCTGGGAAGGTGGCTCAGTGGTAGGGTGCTTGCCTTGCATGCATGAGGCCCTGGGTTCCATTCCTCAACACCACATAAGCAGAAAAAGCCAAAGTGGTTCTGTGGCTCAAGTGCTAGAGCGCTAGCCTTGAGCTGAAGAGCTGAGGGACAGTGCCCAGGCCCAGAGGTCAGGCCCCACAACCGCAAAAAAAAAAAAAAAGAAAGAAAGAAAGAAAGAAAGGGAGAAAGAACGGGGAGAGCAAGAGGTCAGAAAAGTAACTATAAGGAATTACTGAAATTTCAAGTGAGTGTGTGTATGCCTGCACCAGAGAGGGATGAAGGTAGAGAAGAAGAATGCCGAGTTTGAGCAATTTTATTTCTAGTGTAGAAAGGATTCTGTTATCAAGCCACTGGCCCTAGTCTATTACTGAGCCCATAATCACATAGTTTCATGGTGAGGAAAATCATTACTCAATCTTTACTTTCTCTTCAGAGCTTTGGACAACATGGTTTATGTTTTTTTCTTAGAATTCTTCTAACATTGTCTTCTTTTACTATTGACAATTCTTTCTCAACAGGGCTCACACCTGAAATCCTAGCTACTCAGGAGGCTGAAATATGAGATCACAGTTTTAATATCTCCAATTAACTGGAAAACTGGAAGTGGCCCTGTAGCTCAAGTGGTAGAAGTCTAGCCTTGAGCAAAAGAGCTCAGGGACAGTGTCCAGGACTGAACTTCAAAGTCCCATGACCAACCAAAAAAAAAAAAAAATTCTTGGGCTGGGAAGGTGGCTCAGTGGTAGAGCGCTTGCCTTGCATGCATGAGGCCCTGGGTTCAATTCCTCAGCACCACATAAGCAGAAAAAAAAAGCCAGAAGTGGAGCTGTGGCTCAAGTGGTAGAGCGCTAGCCTTGAAGTGAAGAGCTGAAGGACAGCACCCAGCCCAGAGTTCAGGCTCTATGACGGGACCCAAAAAAAAAAATAAAAAAAATCTTTTTCTCCCATATTGCAACTTACTCTCAAAGCTTAGCCCTTCTACTGACCACTTTTTCTTCAGACTGGATGTAGAAACTGTGTCTCAAAGAAGTCCATCTTCCTTGTCTCTAAATGGCTGAAGTCTCTTTATGATAAGCATATTTTAAATCTGTTCTTGTTTTCTCTGTTTATGAAGAAACATTCTGTGGGGATAATTGTATATTTCCACAATAACATCACTTTCTAGTGTCTACTATCCTCATAAATTTGTTTTCTACTATATTTCCTTTAAGTTAATAAATTTCCAAATAGTGGTAATCTCTCTCCCTTCTATGAGATATATGCCTCTTCAAAAGTATATATTGCTTTTCAAAGCTGGGAGTCTAGCTACTTAGGAGACTGAGATCTGAGGAATCAAGGCTCAACACCAGTCCTTGCAGGAAGCCCATGAGACTCTTATCTCCAATTAACCAACAAATTAACCACCAAAGTCACAGAAGTGGAGCTGTGACTCAAGTGGTAGAACGTTAGCCTTGATCAAAAAAGGTCTGAGACAGCACCTGGACCCTGAGTTCAAGCCTGAGGAATTGCACCAGAAAAAAAAAAAAAAAAAAAAGCAGCTCTTACCTGTTTGTAACCTATCGTGGATTCTATTAACCCAAATCTCCTTTCATTCTCTCTTCCTCCTATCCCCTCCCCCTGCCCCAACTTATTTTCTTTTTTTTTTGTGTGTGTGTGTGTGTACTATGGATTGAACCTAGGGCCTTATACACACTTAGGTAAGTGCTTTATCAGCTATATCCCAGCCCTTTTAAATTTCATATTGGGACCAGGAGTTGGTAGCTCATGTCTGTAATCCCAGCTACTTAACAGGATAAGATTTGAGGGTCCCAGATGGAAGCCAGCTTGGATAGGAAAGAGTCTGTGAGACAATTATCTCCAATTAACCACCAAAAAGCCAGAAGTGGAATTGGCCTTGAGGGAAAAAAAAAAAAAAAGCTTTGAGTTTAAGCCCTAGGACCCACAAAAATAAATAGATAATTTCATTCTGGGTTAGTGTCTCACTAAATTATGGAGTCTGGCCTTGAAGTAGGAAACCTCCCATCTCCTCTTCCACAGTAGCATGGATTATAGGCAAGCATCAATACATCTGGCCTGTTAATGTATATCTTCTGTTAAGATAATAGGGTTTGGGGGTATACTGAGTGGTACAGTACTTGCCTAGCATGCATGAATCCCTGAGTTTGATCCCTACAAACCTCTTTACCCCCAGAGATTTCAAATAATAGTAGTGGTAATGATGATTTGAAAAATCATAGTAGCAACAAAAATGATCTCCAACAGTAAAAATTTCTAAACACTAGCTAACCACTTAATACTACACGAATTCTTAGAACAATTTAGTAAGACTGTACCACTATTTTGTCATATAAATATGAAAAAAATAACTTGCTCATGACCAGTAAATAATGTAAGAGCTGAAGTTAAACACTAGTGTATTTGACACCTGAATTTGAAGCTCTTAATTGGTCATAAGTGTGACCCTTGACCTCTCTTCCACATCTTTAATAATTTTCTTGAGAATCTTGTGATTTTTCCCTGAGTAATTCATTTTAGAAATCTGTATTTTTCTCTACATTATAGCACCATCCTCCACTATAATTGTACATGCCTGCATGCTTTCTTTGTATTCTCCATATAAAAAATGAAGTTGGCCTGGTGCCTGTGGCTCACGCCTGTAATCCTAGCTACTCAGGAGGCTGAGATCTGAGGATCATGGTTCAAAGCCATCCTTGGCAGAAAAATCCGTGAGACTCTGATCTCCAATAAACCACTAGAAAACCAGAAGTGGGGCTGTGGCTCAAGTGTAGAGTGCTCACCTTGAGCTGAAAAGCTGAGGGTCAGCACCAAGGCCCAGAGTTCAACCCCCTCGACCGACAGACACAGACAGACACAGACAGACATAGACATAGACATAGACATAGACACAGACACACACACACACACACACACACACACACACACACACACACACACACACACACACACACACACACACAAAGTTGATGGTTTATGTAGCAAACATACTATAAGATATACCCCATGCCAATCAGAATCTCAATCTGAACCATAATATGTTCTACTCCAGGAAAAAGAAGGCTTACTTGGGCTGGGAAGGTGGCTCAGTGGTAGAGCACTTGCCTTGCATGCAAGAGGCCCTGGGTTCGATTCCTCAGCACCACATAAGCAAAAAGAAAAAAGCCGGAAGTGGCGCTGTGGCTCAAGTGCTAGAGTGCTAGCCTTGAGCTGAAGAGCTGAAGGACAGCGTCCAGGCCCAGAGTTCAGGCCCCACAACCGGACCGCCCCCCCCCAAAAAAAAAAAAAAAAAAAGAAGGCTTACTTAATATCATTTATGCTTTAATTTGCTGACCTCATCTTTCTTTTGCTCCTCAAAGTAGCATAAGGGACAGAACAGAAATCAGTGGCATATCTCATCTGGTGCTCAGTTTCAGTCTATGCCAATCACCAGGAAGGTAATCAATTTCTCACAGTAATAACAAGATTCTTCCATGTACTGTGTTTTCCTTAACTCTCTTTATGTTCCTGATTCATGGACTTTTAAAATAACTATCTAAATTCTTCTTATGGAGTGTCGTTTTCCTAATCAGCTATCTAAAAGTACTTGTTTTATGTTTTACTTTCTTTAATTTTTTTTACTTCCTTCTTTCACTTTTTTTTTGTTGTCAGTCATGGGGCTTGAACTCTGGGTCTGGGTGCTGTCCCTAAGCTCAAGGTGAGTGCTTTACCACTTGAGCCACAGCGCCACTTCCAGTTTTCTGGTGGTTAATTGGAGATAAGAGTCTCATGAACTTTCCTGCCCAGGCTGGCTTTGAACCAGGATCCTCAGATCTCAGCTTCCTGAGTAGCTAGGATTACAGACGTTAGTCACTAGTGTCAGGCTGGGACTGATTTTTTTAAATGATAACTTGTTCTGATGTATTTTGAATACAAATCATTACTAAATGTACAAAAATACGAAATGACAGTTTTTCACATAGAAATTACACAATTTTCTTTTATCTAAAAATAAACTAAAATGCATGATAAAAAATACAATTTTCAGCTGGGTGCCGGTGGCTCACGCCTGTAATCCTAGCTACTCAGGATGTTGAGATCTGAGGATCTTGGTTCGGTTGGAAGCCAGCCCAGGCAGGAAAGTCCATGAGACTCTTATCTCCAGTAAACCACTAGAAAAAAACCAGAAGTGGCGCTGTGGCTCAAGTGGTAGAGCGCTCGCCTTGAGCTTGGACAGCGCCCAAGCCCAGAGTCCAAGCCCCACGACCGGCCAAAAAAAAAAAAAAAAAAAATTATATATATATAATTTTCACTTTGGGAAAAAGAAAAAATAGAAATAAACAGAAAACACCTGGGAAGGAACAGCAAATGGCACAGTAGATAACAGCTACTGATTCTGTAAGGTCTGTAATTTATTATTTGCATGGTAAATACTATAGCAAATTACTAAATACCAAGATGCAATTATCTTTTGCACACATACAAACATTACCAAGTGAAATATTTGTACTAAAGCAAAAGCAAAATGCAAAAATGAAACACATTGTTAATACATAAACCCAGAAGGACTTTCCTGTAAACAAAAGGGTGAACTATCAATTTAAAGAGCCTTTCTACAATGTCTAAATTACCCTTACTGGATATCAAGCCAATGAAAAGTTCTATAAGAATATCAAGAAATTAGCTATAGGAAACAGTTTTAAGAAAAAATGAAATTACTGGAGTTTTCAGAGTCAAAAAGAAAAATATTCACAAGATAGGAACTTACCACAATAGACAATAGTAAAAGTAGGGAGGAGGGTCAGCAACCAGGGGCAAGAGAGAAGAGAAAACAGAAAGCATTTTAATTAAGAAAATTTCAAAAACAATTAAGCAGCAAATGGCAGCAAACACATTTTATAAAATGCAAGCATCCATTTAAGTTTTACAGGGAACAGCAAAAAACAAACGTGCAATAAATTTAGAAGCTACAAAGCTAAAGATCCAGTAAAAGGAAGTGACAAGAATATTAACAAGGAAATAAGGTTTTGTGCAACTTTTACCATGCAATAAACATGATGAACGAATGGTATTAATGTCATAACCAGTGAAAATTATACCTTTCAGGGGTCGATTTAGCATCAAGCAGACTAGTAGCAAACTGCTCAGAGGTTTCACTCTATTCTTAATTTTCATATAATTCTATTTCCTATTAGAACATTCATAAGGAACTTATCTTTCAAAGATTATGACAGCAAGTCTCTTTAGAGATGTTTTACTTGAGCTGCAGAAGTGAAGGATTGTATTTTTGGTATTAATAAGATGACACATTTATTCTGAAGAATTAAGATAGGTGCAAAGCAAAAGTGCTGCCTTCATCTAAAGAAAAGCAATAAACTCAGTTGTTTATTCCTATTTGGGTCCTAAAACCAAGATTTTAATGCAAAGCCAGAGAGTGTAGACTAATCAACATAAATCTGATTACAAAGTAATAGGAAAAGAGATGTTAAATACCTAACTCAAAATAAATGTGATATATTACTACCTAGCTTTATATCATCAATGTGAGTTAGGACATAATTTATAGAATTCTTTTTATTTTTTGTCGGTAGTGGGGCTTGAACTCTGGGCCTGGGCGCTGTCCCTCAGCTCTTCAGCTCAAGGTGAGCGCTCTACCACTTGAGCTACAGCGCCACTTCCGGTTTTCTGGTGGTTTATTGGAGATAGGAGTCTCACGGTCTCTCCTGCCCGGGCTGGCTTTGAACCGCGATCCTCAGATCTCAGCCTCCTGAGTAGCTAGGATTACAGGCGTGAGCCACCAGCACCCGGCCCTCTTTTTTTTTTTTTTGGTTGTGGGGCTTGAACTCTGGGCTTGGGTGCTGTCCTTTCGCTCTTCAGCTCAAGGTGAGCGCTCTATCGCTTGATCCACAGCGCCACTTCTGGTTTTCTAGTGGATTATTGGAGATAAGAGTCTCATGGACTTTCCTGTCCAGGCTGGTTTTGAACTGCAAACCTTAGATCTCAGCCTCCTGAGTAACTAGGATTACAGGTGTGAGCCATCCGTGCCCGGCTAGAATTCTTTCCTTTACAGAAAGACTAGAAAACAATTCTGGTATTTTTGGGTCATATTTGATTTATATTTTTCACAAGCCTAAGTGCTAAACAGAGGCCTATACAGTCTTCATTAAATACTGATAAATCAAGCACATAGAGTATCAGGTGAAATTCAATTTAAAATTCTCTCAATGTCTTTATTTGTCCTTCCCAACAAAATTGAACAAAACTGAATTTCTTTCCCTTTATAGGACTTATACTCAACGTGAAGTAACTAACAATCAAATTAATATAGTATTTCATCAACTATAGGATGCTTACATTCTGCCCACACTTTAGTATCTCTGTAGCTTTCAACTGACAGGATGCCATGGCTTAATACAAAAGTAATTTTCTTTCTTAAAATCAGATGAAACATTAGTATACCTAAGATTGATGACATCTTAGATTGGGTGAAATATAGTATTTTCTATTAATACCTCTGAGCAATAACACATAAATCGACCTCTGTAAAATGAGGTGAAACAACATGGTTAAAAAAAAGAAATCTGTGTGTAAATGTTGATGAGAGAAATGTTTCAAACAAACTAAAGTGATGACAAAGTGGCTCATTTACCAAAGAATCTCATTAGTGTTAACACTGGATTTACATGCACTACCTACAACCTCTTGATAATGAATTTCATAAAATATACTGCAGTATTATAACAAAATTTCTTTGGTTAATGAATTCAGTTGGTAGCAGATAGCAACAGAATGCCCACAGCTAGCACATGTGGGCAAAGCATTGGCATAAGAAATCTGATCAAATCAATCTATTAGTGTCTTTAACTAACTAAAACATTACCTACCTCCCAGCCAGTACTCTGTATAATAAAAAGTAAAAAAAGGGCAAGTCATAAAAAAAAACTGTTTAAAGGGAACAAAAAAGGCCAAAGGTAGTGCAATAGTATAAGGCACATATACTCTAAATTTTTCTCCATGAATTTAACAATGTATTTTTAAACAGCATATTTGTCACTTAAGAACTACAATAGGTTTATAAACTGCTTTTCAGAATCTATACCTAACCATTTGCCTTTTAAAAGCTAAGTTTTTAAAATACAAACATGAAGTACTTTTAAAATAAAAGTACAAATCACTGGGGAAAGAAAACCAGCTGTTTGCTCCATATGTGCATCCTAATTAAGTTTCTAAGGTGAGCTGCAGTTCAATGAAATATTCTGGTTAAGATGGAATGAAAATAGCAATTTTGCTCTAATAACACTGATGTAAATGCATGCAGAGTTTTGGAAACTACCAGCTTTAGATATTCCATACCTGGCATGTATAATTTGTAATTCAGAGCTTTAGCAGTGAGCATGAGATTATTTTCACAGAATATGGACAAACTGATTATACAAAGACCCACCTGTTCTAATCATAAAATCTAATCCATCTTTGGAAGCTTCAATATTTTAGTAGATGACAAAAGATTCCTTGCATAACAGAAGCAGGAACAACCCTAGCTTATTTATAGAATGTATTAATTCATTTATAAACAGCTTAGCTGATGGCAAGAAAGAGGTCAAGCTGATAAGACAAAAAGTAGGACTCCTAATAAATACAAAAGCATAATCACTAACTCCTTTTTAGAGATAGCAGGAGTAAATGGGTAGAGGGTACAGGAAAGGGAACAGAAAAGTGAAGGAAGAGAGTCAACAGAACATTTCAGAGTGTTTCAATGGAGCCAAGAATTTAGTTTCAAGGACGTCAATTGCTAGTAGTTCAATTGACTTTTTTTTTTCTTCTTCTTCTGAGTTTGCCTGTCCTGGGAGTTGAACTCAAAGCCTGGGCTCTGTCCCTTAGCCTTTTTGGTCAAAGTTAAGACTTGAGCCTCAACTCTATTTTTGGCTTTTTGGTGGTGAACTGGAGATAAGAGTCTCATAACCTATAAAGTACTAAAATCATATTATTAAAAGTAATGTACTTATTTTATTCATTAAAGAAATGAAATATAAAATAAAAAGAAATATAAAAACTGAGTGTAAGATGTAGAAAAAATAAAGTTCAGTTGTATTAATTAAAAATACAAAGATATTACTAAAGTTGCACATCATTTAATAGGAAATTTACTTAAATATAAAAACTTTAACAGTAAATGACCTGATACTAACTTAAAAATCAAATTCATAATTATAAACTATGATGAAAACAAAATAACTCATAATGTGGCTAAATAATAACAATGTAAAACATACGAATAAAAAGTAAAGCCATGTGGAAAGTTTATAGTGATCATCATCTATTTTAAGTGAATCTGTTATTTAATGAGTCCTGTTTTAGCCACAAAACACCATCATTTTGACTATTCAAAAATTTGCAACCTATTTAAAATGGTCAATTACGGAATTTAGTTTGACATTAGTACAAAGCAACACAAAGTTTCTTCCACTTATAAAAATGAGAAATTGGAATTATTACCTGATGAACAATTTTGCTGAATGCTTCTTGAAGTTTTCCATGAATGGTGGATAGTTTTTTTGCATCCCGATTAGCTTCATGAATAGGAATAAGTACTTTATAAACCTCATTGACTGCTTCATACATGCCAGCCTATAAAAATAACATTTAAAGCATTGCTTTCTTTTATATCAATAAGAAAGTACAACAATTTATATACAATAAATTGTATACATAATTGATAAATTCACAATATTTCTATTAAGACAATACCACAATTGAAGCTGGGCACTGGTGGCTCATGCTGCCTGTAATCCTAGCTACTAAGGAGGCTGAGATCTGAGGATCATGGTTCCAAGCCAGCCTGAGCAGGAAGTCTGTGAGACTCTTATTTCCAACAAACCACTCAGAAAACCAGAAGTGGAGTTGTGGCTCATGTGGTACAGTGCTAGTCTTGAGCTGAAGAGCTGAAGGACAGCACCCAGGCCCAGAGTTCAAGTCCCATGACCAACAACAAGAAAAAAACACAAAAAAACCCCACCAAAATGTGACAATTGGAGGTTTTCCAATAGGACATAAAAATAGCAGTATAAATTTTCAACTGTTGCCAGGCGCTGGTGGCTCACGCCTGTAATCCTAGCTATTCAGGAGGCTGAGATCTGAGGATCGCGGTTCAAAGCCAGCTCGGGCAGGAGAGACCGTGAGACTCCTATCTCCAATAAACCACCAGAAAACCGGAAATGGCGCTGTAGCTCAAGTGGTACAGCGCTGGCCTTGAGCTGAAGAGCTGAGGGACAGCGCCCAGGCCCAGAGTTCAAGCCCCACGACCGACAAAAAAAATAATAAATAAATAAATAAATAAAATAAAATTTTCAACTGTTATGTCTTTTAACAAAAAATTTTTAGATAATGTATCATCTCTAGCTTTGTATATATGCAAGTAGTATGTAATATTACATACACATATATATATAAATACATATACATATATGTCTATTTCTATAGAATACACAGAAATATATATTTATATATAATGGGAAGAGGATATTCTGCTTCTTTCCTTTTGATGATTGTGGGGTTGAACTCTGGGCCTGGGTGCTGTCCCTCAGCTCTTCAGCTCAAGGCTAGCGCTCTACCACTTGAGCCACAGCGCCACTTCCGGCTTTTTTTTTCATTTTGCTTATGTGGTGCTGAGGGATCGAACCCAGGGCCTCATGCATGCAAGGCAAACGCTCTACCACTGAGCCACCTTCCCAGCCCCATGTGTCTCTTAAATCTTGATACTGGAATACTAAACAGTAAGTAGAAAAATCAGAGAATGTTGGTGAAGCTATCCACATAATCCACAGAATTTCAGCTATCTTTTCCTTCTAAAATAAACATCCTCGTCTATTCTACTTGATTGTCTCACAGACAGGTGGGAAGGAATAAAGATTAGGGTTATATAATGGTAGGGCAGTCAGACAAGGGATCCAGAAAAGTCCCTGAGACTCTATCTCCAATAGTGGCTCTGTGTTCAAGTGGTAGAGCACTAGCTTTGAGCTGAAGAGCTCAGGGACAGCTCCTAGGACAAGTTCATAAAGTTCCTGACAGATAAGACCCAGGATATAGGGGAGCTCTATGTGGAGTCTTTTGAGGAACCTCCATACTACTTTCCAAAGTGGTTGAACAAGTTTACGTTCCCACCAACAATGCAGTAGGGTTCCCTTCTGCCACATCCCCTCCAGCATCTGTTGTTATTAGGGTCTTGATTATAGCCATTCTAACTGGGGTGAGGTGGTATCTCAGTGTTGTTTTGATTTGCATTTCTTTTATGGCTAGGAAGGTTCAGCACTTCTTCATGTGTCTATTGGCCATCCTTTCCTCTTCAGAGAAGTTTCTCTGTAAGTCTTTAGCCCACTTATATATTGGGCAGTTGTTTCTTTGAGGATTTGTTGTTGGGAGATTTGATTTTTTGAGTTCCAGGTATATTTTAGATATGAGATCCTTGTCCATTGTATGGCTAGTGAAGATCTTCTCCCAATCCGTGGACTTTCTATTGATCTTGCTAGCTATGTCCTTTGCCAGCAATCCCAGTTGTCCAACCTTTCTTTGATTTGTTGTGTTTCTGGGTCTCTATTAAGAAAATTTCAGCCTGTGCCAAGTCGAGTCCTAGGGTTTCTCCTATTCTGTCTTGAAATGTTTTCAGTGTGTCTGCTTTGACTCCGAGGTCTTTGATCCATTTGGAGTTGATTCTGGTGCAGGGTGATATATAAGGATCTAGCTTTAGTTTTCTACAAATGATTAACCAATTTTTCCAGCACCATTTACTGAAGAGGCTGTCTTTCTTCCATTCTATTTTTTTTAGCTCCCTTATCGAAGATTAGATGGCTATATGTCTGTGGGTTCATTTCTGGGTTTTCAATTCTATTCCATTGGTCCTGAGGTCTGTTCTTGTGCCAGTACCAAGCTGTTTTGATTACTATGGCTTTGTAGTAGAGTTTGAAATTTGGTATTGATATTCCTCCAGCACTGTTCTTTCTGCTAAGGATTGTTTTTGCTATTTGGGGACTTGCTTTTTTTTTTTTGTTTTGGTCAGTCGTGGGGCCTGAACTCTGGGCCTGGGCGCTGTCCCTTAGCTCTTCAACTCCAGACTAGCGCTCTACCCCTTGAGCCACAGTGCCACTGCCGGCTTTTTCTGCTTATGTGGTGCTGAGGAATCGAACCCAGGGCCTCATGTATGCAAAGCAAGCCCTCTACCACCGAGTCACCTTCCCGGACCCTATTTTGGGTCTTTTATTGTTCCATATGAATTTGTGGATTGCCTCTTCTACTTCCTTGAAGAATGAGGTTAGAATATTGATAGGTATTACATTGAATTTGTAGATAGCCTTGGGAAGTATTGCCATTTTCACGATGTTGATCCTTCCAATCCAGGAGCATGGGAGGTTTTTCCACTTTCTAAGGTTTGTTTTGATTTCCTTTTTCAGGTTTTTAAAGTTTTCATCATAGAGGTCCTTCACTTCTTTGGTTACCTTAATTCCTAGGTATTTTATTTTTTTGTGGAGCTATTACAAATGGAGTTGCTTTCCTGATTTCAGTCACGCTTTTCTCATTGTTAGCATACAGAAAAGCCATTGACTTTTTTTTTTGTCAGTCATGGGGCTTGAACTCTGAGCCTGGGCGCTGTCCTTCAGCTCTTAGCTCAAAGCAAGCACTCTACCGCTTGAGTCACAGCGGCACTTCCGGTTTTCTAGTGGTTTATTGGAGATAAGAGTCTCACAAACTTTCCTGCCCAGGCTGGCTTTGAACCGAGATCCTCAGATCTCAGCCTCTTGAGTAGCTAGGATTACAGGTGTGAGCCACCGGTGCCTGGCAGCCATTGATTTTGGAGGGTTAATTTTATACCCTGCTACTTTGCCAAAGTTTTGAATCAGCTCGAGTAACTTGGGAGTGGAGCGTGTGGGATGCTTTAAATACAAGATCATGTCATCTGCAAAGAGGGAGAGTTTTACTTCATCTTTCCCTATTTGGATCCCTTTTATGTTTGCATCTTATCTTACTGTTATAGCTAGGTATTCTAATACTAAATTGAAGAGAAGTGGAGAGAGTGGACATCCTTGTCTTGTTCCTGAGTTAAGAGGAAATAGCTTTAGTTTTTCACCATTAAGTATAATGCTGGCTGTGCTGGGCATTTACCCGAATGATCACAAACAAGACCATACTAAAGCTACCAGCACAATTATGTTTATTACAGCATTATTTACCATAGCTAAGATATGGAACCAACCCAGATGACCCTCAGTAGATGAATGGATCAAGAAAATGTGGTATATATACACAATGGAATTCTATACCTCCATCAGAAAGAATGACATTGCCCTGTTTGCTAGGAAATGGAAAGACTTGGAAAAAATTATATTAAGTGAAGTAAATCAGGCCCAAAGAAACATAGGTCCTATGTTTTCCATTATTTGCAATAACTAGTATATGTCTGAGACAAGCAGAAACAGTCAGATGAGTTGATGTTAGGTGAAATGAACCCCCAAATAAAGACTCAAATGTTTTTTTCTTCTTGCTATTGTTTCTAACATATTTATAAGATGATTTCTTTGTTGCTTTGTATGTCCCTCCCCCATGGTATAACTCCTGTTTTCACTGTATTTGATGTTGGTATAATTTGTGGAGGGGAAGGGAAAAAATAAAATTTTTAAATAGGGATACAGGTGGACTCATTGCAACAATGAGATGTACAAATCCTTATGTTGAAAAACGAACTTTACAACTTTGGCGTGGGCGGCAGTGGGAGGGGGATGGGAAAGGATGGTAAGGGAAAACAAAGGAGGAAGCAACAATGCTTGATAAGAAATGTACTCATTACCTTGCTCATGTAATTGTAACCCCTCTGTAGGTATTTTCACAATAAAAAAAAAAATCATGAGGAGAAGAAGAAGAAGAAAAAAAAAAGATCCAGGATATTAAGATGTGGTGGCCATCACTTTGTGGGCCTCAGAACAATGCATCTACCCTACTGGAAAGAAGAATTTCCATTTCATCCAGTAGAAAAAAGCTATGCTTATGGGGGCCAAGTCATTCTCCTCAAACACAACTTAAATTGATTAATTTTATTTATTTATTTATTTTTATTAACTGTATTTTTTTGTCTTTCCTTTTTTGGTACTGGGAATTGAACCCAGGAAGTTGCACTTGCTAGTTAAGCACTTTGCCACTAAGCTACAACTCAGCCTTATTTTGTTCTTTTTAAAATTTAAAATACAAGGCTCCTGCCTATAATCCTAGTTAATCAGTAGGCTCAGATCTGAGGTTTGAAGCCAGCCCTGGCAAGGATGTCTGGAATATCCTCATCTCTAATTAACTACCAAAAAGCTGGAAGGGGAACTTCAGCTCAAGTGGTAGAGATATAGCCTGGAGCAAAAAGCTCAGAACAGCACCCAGGCCCTGAGTTCAAACCCAAACTGGCACAAAAACAAAGAAGCACCAGGAAAACAACAAACAAACAAAATATGACGCCGGGCGCTGGTAGCTCATGCCTGTAATCCTAGCTACTCAGGAGGCTGAGATCTGAGGATCGCGGTTCAAAGCCAGCCCGGGCAGGAGAGACCGTGAGACTCCTATCTCCAATAAACCACCAGAAAACCAGAAGTGGCGCTGTAGCTCAAGTGGTAGAGCGCTCGCCTTGAGCTGAAGAGCTGAAGGACAGCGCCCAGGCCCAGAGTTCAAGCCCCATGGCCGACCAAAACAAAACGAAACAAAAAAACAAAATATGTATCTGTGTTTATATGTATGTACCGGGACATATGTACAGGGCTTTACGCTTTTAATTGGTTTTTACAACTCAAGGCTGGCACTCTACCACTTGAGCCATACCCCCACATTTTTTTGGTCGGTTGTGGGTCTTAAACGCTGGGCCTAGGCGCTGTTCCTGAGTTCTTCAACTCAAGGTTAGCACTCTACCATTTGAGCCCCACAGCCACTTCCCTCCCACTTTTTTTTGGCTGTCTAGCTAGGAATAGTCTCTGGACTTTTCTGCTTGGCTGGCTTTGACTGGGATCCATAGATCTCAACCTCCTGAGAAGCTAGGATTATAGGTATGAGCCATCAGAGATTGACCTTTTTGTGGTACGTTTTGTGAACCAAAAAAAATCTACATAAACAAGGGGAAGTAATGAATTATTAACATAAAAGAGTGAGCAGACATGCATATATAGAGAAAAATATTTTCCTAGGTAGCTCTAGAAATATTTAAAGGAAAAGCATGGTCATAAGGCAGAAAACACAGATATACATGCTAATGATAATTCAGAGGTATAAAACTTAAGGAAGAGAATGAAAAAAAGTCATCTACCATTGAGAAAGAAGCAGCTGCTTGCTCCAGTAATCCCACAAGTCCTGATTCAGTAAAGTACTTTCCAGAGCAGATACCTTCTTCATCTGGAGATACCACATCATCTGAGACTGCAGATTCTTCTAAAACATTAGATGAAATATTCTAGGGAAAACAAATTGAAAAGGCTTGTGAAGTAGAATTTCCAATCATGAAAAATGTATAGGAAAAGTTAACTGAAAATCAAATATAGCTCTTAGCTTAGCCTGGCATGGTAGGGTATAGCTGCAATCCTAGCATTTGGAAGGTGGTAACAGGGAGATCATAATTTTCAGGGCAGCCTAGGCTATAAAGTAACTTCTGGGCCAGCTTTGACAACATGAGAAGATCCTGTCAAAAACAATCACCAAAACATCAATAATAAAAAGACCCTCATACCACACACTAAAAAAACAAACGCTGGGTGCTGGTGGCTCATGCCTTTAATCCTAGCTATTAAGGTGGCTGAGCTCTGAGGATTGTGGTTCAAAGTCAGTTCCCACAGGAAAGTCCGTGAGACTCCTATCTCCAATTAACCACCAGAAAACCGGAAGTGGCACTGTGGCTCAAGTGGGAGAGCACTAACCTTGAGCTGAAGAGCTGAGGGATAGCGCCCAGGCGCAGAGTTCAAGCCCACAGACCACCACCACCAACAAAACAACAAACAAACAAACAACACCCCCCCCCCCCAAAAAAAACCTATTAGATGACCTTAAGCAAGGGAAGTAGCTCTGCAGTAGAATGCATGCTTATTTATGTGTGAGCTCCTAAATTTGATCACTACTGTAACAGATAAAACTCCAAAACCATTTTTCCTTGTGCTGGTAGTCAGGCGTGAAGTTAAGGTCTGGTTGCTGTGTCCCTTATCTTTTTTGTTCAAGTGGCATTCTACCACTTGAACCACAGCTCCACTTCTGGCTTTTGGTGGCTAATTGCAGGAACAAGTTGCACCGACTTTCCTGCCCAGTTCCTGACTGCACACCCATCTATTAAATGGATTGATTGATTGTCTTTTCTGTTTTGGTATTGATAATTAAATCCAGGATCTTGTGCTTGCTGGGAAAGTGCTTTTGCACTGAGCTACATCCCAGCTCTCATTTACCAACTTCAGAAGTAGGTCTAACATTTTTGTGTGTGTGTATTGGTATCTAGATCAGAGTTGTAAGTATTTTCTTTTGAGTAATTACCCATGATGCAACCTGTTTTCAGACTTTAAGTTTTAATTTCTTTAAAGGAGAACACAAGTGGGCATAGTGGCACACACTTGTAATTCTAGTACTCAGGGGGAAGAGGCTCAAGAACCAGGAGTTTGAGGCCAGCCTGGGTGAGATAGCAAGTCCCAGGCCAATCTAAGCTACTTAGTAAGACCCTATTAAAAAAAAAAAAAGAAAGCAAAACAAAAAAGTAAATAAAAACTTGAACTTAGAAAATAACCAAATTATTCTAGATTTACCCTTCAATTTTTGTTTTTAGTTTTGTCCAAAACTAATCAGTATTAATTAGGAATTTGTATTAGCTGAGTCTATAAAAAACATTTAGTTTTTAGATAACTGATAACTTGCTTTCTACATTGATATAATCAGAATATATTACATTCATCCAAATTTGTAATACCTCAAACTTCCATGAAAAAGTTTGGAGAGAAACAAAGAATTTAACTAGCAAGCCAAAGATATATATTCCTACCAGATAGTAAACTATCATCTTAGTCATGGTATTAATATAGTTTATATAAAAGAATGTTAAATAAAAGCAAATTAAGAGTTTTACGTGGAATTTTTATTAACATGTAGCTATGGGCAGGAAGGGAGAATTGGTACATATGTTAATTTGTTGAAGTATGCTATTCATTTTACTATACACGTACCTTATGTTGTATACTTAAATATACACAAGAAAATTAATAAAAAATAGTTTTAAATGCTGGGTGCTGGTGACTGTAATATTAGCTACTAAGGAGGCTGAGATGTGAGGATCTTGGTTCAATGGCATCTTAGATGGGAAACTGTGAGATTCTTTTTTTTTTTTTTTGGTCGGTTGTGGGCCTTGAACTCTGGGCCTGGGCGCTGTCCCTCAGCTCTTCAGCTCAAGGCGAGCGCTCTACCACTTGAGCTACAGCGCCACTTCCGGTTTTCTAGTGGTTTATTGGAGATAGGAGTCTCATGGTCTTTCCTGCCCGGGCTGGCTTTGAACGCAATCCTCAGATCTCAGCCTCCTGAGTAGCTAGGATTACAGGCGTGAGCCACCAGCGCCCGGCTAACTGTGAGATTCTTATCTCCAGTTAACCACCAAGAAAGCCAGAAGTGGAGCCTTGGCTCAAGGGGTAGAGTGTTAGTCTTGAGCATAAAAGCTCAGGGACAGTGTCCAGGCCCTGAGTTCAAACCCCAGGATTGGCAAAAAACAAAACAAAACAAAAGTTTTGACTATAAATTCTACTTTGTGTGTCCTGTAGTTTTTAAGTCTATGACTGATTACAAAGTAATAAAAAGGTAAATAGAAAAATTACACATAGCATTGATAGATAACACAGAGGTAAATAACTATGGAGAGAAAATCAAGAAGAAATAACTTAAAAAATGTATTGATGAAGAAACTGGTATTCTAAGAAGAGTTCATTCAACTGTTATCAGGAAAGCTAGGCTGGAAGGCTCTCTAGCTTTGTCAGTGAGGAAGGCTTAAGTCAGAGTGGGTAAGATAAATACCCAGAAAGAAAGCAACCTTAAAGTGGTTTCCTATACATATCGGCTAATAGATTTGCAAGCTAAAAGCAGAATCCCATGGGAATGATAAATAAAAAAAATAAAAATAAAATATTGAAATTAAAAAAAAATGTACTGATGACCCAAGCATGGTGAAGGTTGGAAGGATCACAGTTTGAGAACAATCTGAGGAAAAGTTTGGCACATTCTCAATTCAAACAATAAAAAGCTGAACATGGAGGTGTGTACCTGTCATTCTAGCTATGTAGGAGAACTGTAGTCCACACATAAATAAGTGACTTTATCTCAAAAATACCCAAAGCAAAAAGGGCTGGGACATGGCTCAAAGGTGGAACACCTGCTGAGCAAGCAATAAGACCTTGAGTACAAACCTTAGTACCACACCTCAAATTGCACTGATGGATTAAAAAAAAAACTTTAATGATTAAGACAATATAAATATTGTTAATTTACCTCAAAAAATACTGGCCTGGCTGGGAAGGTGGTAGAGTGCTTGCCTTGAATGCATGAGGTCTTGGGTTTGATTCCTCAGCACCACATAAGCAGAAAAAGCCGGAGTGGTGCCGTGGCTCAAGTGGTAGAATGCAAGCCTTGAGCTGCAGTGCTAAGGGACAGTGCCCAGGCCCAGAGGTCAGGCCCCATGACCAATCAAAGAAAAAGAAAAACATTGGCCTAAGTTTCTATACTTTCTTTATAAAAACAGAACTCTAAACACCAGTGGATAAAAGTTAAAATCAAAAATGGACATATCTTGATTTTATGTAGCATCTGGCAGATTCCTACCTGAAATGTTACACATCCCACAGGAAGGTATTTTCGGTCCTCCAGCATGCTCAAATACTCCGCAACAAGTGCTGCTGAGTGGACAAGGCACTGAGCAGCTTCAGCATGATTGCTTCGCTCTGAGTGCTTGCCAGCCATGTTCTGCAACCACGTTAATCGTAGATCTGGAGAGGTCTGGTATCCTTTGGCAATTCTAATTGGAACACAAATTGTTGCAATTAGCATATATTTTTTAAGCTTGTTCAAAGGTTATCTAGGCAAGTTTCTGCTATTGCATACAAGCTATTATGACAAGTTTTTGAGGGGCATGAGTGTTACTGTGAGCCGGTATTGGTGGCTCACACCTGTAATCCTAGCTACTCAGGAGACTGATATTTGAGGATCAAGTTCAAAGCCAGCCTGGGCAGAAAAGTCCTTGAGACTCTTTTTTTTTTTTTTTTTTGCCAGTCATGGACCTGAACTCTGGGCCTGGGCGCTGTCCCTCAGCTCTTCAGCTCAAGGCTAGCACTCTACCGCTTGAGCCACAGCACCACTTCCGGCTTTTTCTGTTTATGTGGTGCTGAGGAACCGAACCCAGGGCCTCAGGCATGCAAGGCAAGCACTCTACCACTGAGCCACCTTCCCAGCCCCTCCCTGAGACTCTTATCTCCAATTAGCCACCAGAAAACCAGAAGTGGCACTATGGCTCAAGTAGTAGAGTGCTCACTTTGAGCTGAAGAACTGAGAGACAGCGCTCAGGCCCAGAGTTCAAGCTCTAAGACCGACCAAAAATAAAAAGGAAAAAAAGAAGAGTCATTGTATATGTTTGAAAAGTAATTGTGGCCCATGAAATGGATAATACCATTTTTTTGTTGAGTGAGGGAAAAAAGAGACATGCTGTATTAAAATATTGTCACTAAGGAAACTACTAGTAAAGGAAAAAGATATGAGAATTTATGAAAACAGAGAGGTTTTATACTCAAAGAAGAAAAGACATATAAAAGTTTCATTATAGCACCTTCCTTTTAAAGAGAATGAAGTTTTTTTGTCTGTCTTTAACATATATGACAAAAATTATGAAGTCTTACTATTGTATTTATCAAGATTCAATAGGAATACACATTTCTCAAAATTTGTTCCTAGAAATACTATCTTTAATCATTAACTGTATTTGATATCAGAATAATGGTAAAATAATCACATACTATATTTTTTCCTCCTCCTCCTCTTTTTTTTTTTGTTTTTGTTTGTGTGTGTGTGTGTGTGTGTGTGTGTGTGTGCAAGCACTAGGGCTTGAACCCAGTTCAGCTTTTTTGTTCATGGCTGGTGCTCTAAGCCATGCCTCTACTTCAAACTTTTGAGCTAGGATTACAGGCATCAGCCACTGTTGACTGACTATACTTCTTTCTCCTCCTCCTCCTTTTTCTCCTTCTTTCTCCTCCTCCTCCTTCTCTTCCTTTTTCTTTTTTTTTTTTTGTCAGTCATGGGGCTTGAATTCTGGGCCTGAATGCTGTACCTCAGCTCTTCAGCTCAAGGCTAGTGCTCTACCACTTGGGCCACTGTGCTACTCCCAGTTTCCTGAGTGGTTTATTGGAGATAAGAGTCTCACAGACTTTCCTGCCTGGGCTGGCTCTTGACTCTCCGATCTCAGCCTCCTGAGTAGCTAGGATTACAGGCATGAGCCACTGGAACCCTGCTTATATTTTCTTCTTAAATAACTGCTTTTTACATTTAAATTATATGTTTGAGGCCTTCATAGAAGTTCAGGACCCAGACCACCAAGATGTTAAATATGTGTTAGGGTTTTTAAAGAAATTTTCTTGCTTTTGTTATTTAAATATACTGCATACTTGAGGTACTAGATTCAATTCCTAGTATCGCAGGAAAAAAAAAAAAGTATGAAAAAGTTATTCATGATTCCTAAAGAGGTGACAAAGAGGATCTAAATAATGTACCTAAGAAAGGCACATTTTCAGCTAGGCACTGGAGACTCGTGCCCATAATTCTAGCTACTAAGGAGGTTGAGATTTGGATGTTCAAGTTTGATATGAACCTGTTCAAAAGAGCTTGTGAAATTCCATCTCCCAAATAACCCGCCCCCTCCCCACAGGAAACAGGGCTAGAGAAGTAGCTCAAGCAGTAGAGAGCCAGCTGACAAGCAAACTGAGCAACCAGGAGGTCCTGACTCAAAATCCTGTTATCAGCAACAACAACAAAAAGTGCATTTTTCCTTTCAACTTACCATTTAAAAAATAGCTTAATTAATCTGTATAATTTTTTTCATCTAATGCCAGCTATGTGACTTATTAAGCCATTATACAAAATAATGGTGGATCAAACAATACCTGTACATTAGATCAATTAACATTTCAGGATCCTCCTGGTGTTCTTTCATTTTAACAGTATCAGAAAGAATCATATGCAGATTGAAAACCAGATCTTGAACCTGTAGAAGAAAATTATATAAAAAATTTTATATTTCATTCATCATAAGAACTAAATTAGGGGCTGGGAAGGTGGCTCAGTGGTAGAGCGCTTGCCTTGCATGCCAGAGGCCCTGGGTTCGATTCCTCAGCACCACATAAGCAAGAAGAAAAAAGCCGGAAGTGGTGCTGGGGTTCAAGTGGTAGAGTGCTAGCCTTGAGCTGAAGAGCTGAGGGACAGCGCCCAGGCCCAGAGTTCAGGCCCCACGACCGGACCCAAAAAACAAAAAAAACAAAAAAGAACTAAATTAGTTTGGGAGATATTCAGATAAACACCAAAAGATTTCAAAACTATATAATACCGATATAATTCTAAAGGGGTATGTTAAGGCATGGTAAGAGTCATAAAATAAATTACTTCCTCAGTAGACTACACTGTACATTTCTTTTTCTTTTTTTTTGTCGTCATGGGGCTTTATCTCTGAGTCTGGGTGCTGACCCTCAGCTCTTCAGCTCAAGGCTAGTGCTCTACTCCTTGAACCGCACCATTTCCAGGTTCTTAATGGTTTACTGAAGATGTGTCTCATGTACTTTCCTGCCAGATTGAACTCTGAACTGCCATCCTCAGATCTCAGCTAGGATTACAGGAGTGAGCCACCTACGCCTGTCTTATTCCATTTCTTTTGTCTGGAAACAAGTAGAGCTATAAGTAGAAAGAAACTATAGGAATGGAGGAAATATAAGAACACAAGTAGAAAATTTCCTCCTAACATTCTTTACTAAAAGGTAGCTTATAGTGCTGGGCGCTGGTGGCTAACGTCTATAATCCTAGCTACTCAGGAGGCTGAGATCTGAGGATTGTGGTTCAAAGCCAGCCTGGGCAGGAAAGTCCATTAGAGTCTTATCTCCAATTAAAGATCAGAAAACCGGAAGTGGTACTGTGGCTCAAGTGTTAGAGGGCTTGCCTTGAGCTGAAAAGCTCAGGGACAGTGGCCAAGCCCAGAGCTCAAGCCCGCAATAACATAAAAAATAAAATAAAAGGTAGCTAATAGAAACTTTAGTTTTAGTTTTTGTTTTTTGTCAGTCATGGGCCTTGAACTCTGGGCCTGGATGCTGTTCCTCAGCTCTTCAGCTCAAGGCTACAGCCCTACCACTTGAGCTACAATGCCACTTCTGGCTTTTTCTGCTTATGTGGTGCTGAGGAATCGAACCCAGGGCCTCATGCATGCAAGGCAAGCACTCTACCACCCACCTTCCCAGTCCCAGAAACTTTAGTTTGTTAAGGTAAATTGCTTAGCTGGGTGCCAGTGGCTCACACCTGTAATCCTAGCTACTCAGGAGGCTGAGATCTGAGGATTGCAGTTCAAACCAGCCCAGGCAGGAAAGTCCGTAAGACTCTTATCTCCAATAAGCCAACAGAAAACTGGAAGTGGCGCTCTGGCTCAGGTGGTAGAGCATATGCCTTGCTGAAGAGCTGAGAGACAGTGCCCAGGCCCAGAGTTCAAGCCCCACGAGTGACGTGAGCACGCGTGCGTGTGTGTGCGCACACGCGCGCGCGCACACACACACACAAAGGTAAATTGCTTGAGTAATAAGTGGGAATGTTTCATAATAAAACTGTGTACTGTCTATTGTTTTATTTAGCAGAATGTACAGAAAAAAAGTACCGAAGCTATAATTTTAAAAAGAAAGAGTAAGGCAGGTGCTGGTGGCTCAATGCCAGTAATCCTAGGAAGCTGAGATCTGAGAAATTATGGTTCAAAGCCAGCATGGGCAAGCAAGTCTTAGAGACTCTCATCTCTAATTAACCACCAGAAAACAAGGAAGTGGTGCTGTGGCTCAAAATGTTAGAGCACTAGCCTTGAGCACAAAAGTGCTCAGGGTCAGCTCCCAGGCCCTGAGTTCAAGCCTAATGGCCAACAACAATAAAAAGAGTAGTTTAATAACAGTAATAATTTAAAAAAAAGGAAACAGTCTTCTTTGAGGCATATGACATGTGGATTCAAAAAAATACAAGGAATTAAGCCAGACACTGGTAGCTCCTGCCTATAATCCTAGGTAATTAAGGCGGCTGAGATCAGAGGATTATGGTTCAAAACCAGCCTGGGGAGGAAGGTCAGTGAGCTTCTCATCTCCAATTAATCACCAGAAGGGGTGCTGTGGCTCAAAGGCTCAAAGTGGTAAGAGTGCTAGTCTTGAGTGAAAGCGCTCAGGGATAGCTCCCAGCATCCCAGTTCAAGCCTCTTAACTGACAAAAAAAAAGAAAAAGAAAAAGAAAAGAAATACTCCAGCAAATTCAACAATAATCATCATCATCATCATCATCATCATTATCTGTAAAGTGCCTATTTAACAAAATAGAATTTTGAAAGTAGCATTAGAAAGTAGCAATTAAGAAAGTACCATTTCTGGGCTGGGAAGGTGGCTCAGTGGTAGAGTGCTTGCCTTGCATGCATGAGGCCCTGGGTTCGATTCCTCAGCACCACATAAACAGAAAAAAAAGCCGGAAGTGGCGCTGTGGCTCAAGTGGTAGAGTGCTAGCCTTGAGCCTTGAGCCTTGAGCTGAAGGACAGCACCCAGGCCCAGAGTTCAGGCCCACGACCGGACCCAAAAAAAAAAAAAAAAAAAAGAAAGTACCATTTCTGACCTGATCAGGAAATGTTGTTTCCCTCAATTCCAGATCTTCTTCAGCATATGTCAATATAGTCTTTAGAGAACGTCTTAAAAATTCTTCATTAAAATTCTGAGAGGTGCCCACCAAAGAGGAGAGTGACATTGTTACCTGCATCTTAACCCTGGCAAAGTTCTGCAACAGAGAAAATAACATGTCAATTTTTAACACAGGAAAATTTAAAGCAAAAGTCAACTAGGATGGGGGTGGGGAATTTGTGGCTCATTGGTATACTGCTAAAACATACTTTTTGTTTTTTTTTTTCTTTTTGCTAGTCTTAGGGCCTGAACTTAGGGCTTGGGCGCTATCTCTGAGCCTCTCTGTGCTCAAGGCTGCCGAGAGCTCTACCACTTAGCCACAGTGCCACTTTCAAGCTTTTTCTGAGTAATTTATTGGAGATAAGAGTCTCAGGGACTTTCCTGCCCAAGCTGACTTCAAACTGCAATCCTCAGATATGAGTCTCTTGAGTAGCTAGCATTATTAGGCATGAGCCACTGGTACCCAGCTTAACATGTACTTTTGAACGTAATGAAATATAAATGTAAATCTTATCTTAGGAAGGAAATAAAACAACAATTTTGCTGAGTAATATGCTACTCAGGGATTGAATAAATACTATGTGTTGAAGCTGAACCAGAAACTGTGCCTAGATCATTACGCTTATTTAGGGTATAGTATTATAAATAATGATATATCATTTTATAGATGAGGTAAAGGAGTTGACATCACTACTTTTTTTTTTGTCAGTGTGAGGCCTGAACTCTGGGCACTGTCCATCAGCTCTTCAGCTCAAGGCTCTACCACTTGAGCCATAGCCCGCTTGCGGCTTTTTCTGCTTATGTGGTGCTGAGGAATCGAATCCAGGGCCTCATGTCTGCAAGGTAAGTACTCTACCACTAAGCCATGGTCCCAGTCCCAATAAGGACTTTTTGAACGAAATATCAAGACAGTCTAAAAAGGGATGGAGTTCAGAAGCAGAATACTTGTGCAAGAGCCCTGGGTTCTATCCCCAACACTGGAAAAAAAAATTTAAGACTAGATTTAAATATAAAAAAGCCTACATATTGCTCCAAATACATATATATTGCTCCATATATGTATGGTCCTGGAGTTTGAACTCAGGCCTGGGCACTATCCGTGAGCTTCTTTGCTCAAGGCTAGCACTCTTATCACTTGAGCCACAGAGATCTTTTTGTTTTTTTCTGCTTATGTGGTACTAAGGAATCAAACCCAGGGGTTCATGCATCCTAGGCAAGTGCTCTACCACTAAGCCACATTTTCAGTCCTAAGTGTTATACTTACATTCCCAATCTCAAAGTTTTGTCTCATAAGTAGGTACAGGGAGGCACTAGCATGAGACCTTATTGTACTAATGCTGCTGCTACAGTGTCGGAGAAGCCGGAGACATAAATCAGCACATTGCTCTGTCTCTTCTTCAAACAAGAGTTCAGGGAACTATAAAAACAAAACAAAACTGAATTTACATGATAAAAGTTTCAGAGATATGCTAATAACCTGAATTTAAAATCTGGTAGGTTAGTCCAGAAATTAAAATGGCTAAGAAATAATGTTAACTAATGGTTAAAAGACAGATTCAAATACTTGTGGGTTCAAATACTGAAGACATCATTTAAATGTTAACAATGTGATCTTGGACGCATTTTCTTATCTATAAAATAGGCTTGATAATATTATACACATGGGATAATTATATGGCTTCCATCAGATAATGTATAAAACCACAAGACAGTAACTAACATATAAGAATTCTAGCACGGGAAGTGGCACTGTGGTCAAGTAGTAGAGTGCTTGCCTAGAGCTGAAGAGCTGAGGGACAGCGCCCAGGCCCAGAGTTCAAGCCCCACAACTGACAAAAAAAAGAATTGTAGCACGGTACTGGCGGCTTACGCCTGTAATCCTAGCTATTCAGGAGACCTGTGAAATGAGGTTTGAAACTAGCCCACCAGAAAAGTCTGAGAGACTACGTCTGTAATAAGTCAGCAAAAGCCTATCTGGAGACAGGATTCAAGTGGTAAAGTGCCAGCAGTGTGAGAGAGAAAAAAAAAAACCAAGAGTGTAAGGCACCAAACTCAAACTCCAATAATAGTGCACACACAATTTTATTTTTTTATATTTTTTTGTCGGTTGTGGGGCTTGGATTCTGGGCCTGGGCTCTTCAGCTCAAGGCTAGCGCTCTACCACTACGTCTGGCTGTTTCTGTTTATGTGGTTCTGAGGAATCGAACCCAGGGCCTCATACATGAGAGGCAAGCTCTCTACCACTGAGCAACCTTCCCAGCCTAACACACTTTTTTTTTTTTTTGGTCGATCGTAGGGCTTGAACTCTGGACTTGGTTGCTGTCCATGAGCTCTTCAGCTCAAGGCAATCTCTCTACCTCTTGAGCCACTGTGCCACTTTGGGGTTTCTGGTGATTAATTGGAGAGAAGAGTCTCATGAAGGATTAGGAAGGTGGCTCAGAGCCACCAGTGCCCAGCCACAAAATTTTTTTTTAATCAATATTTTTATTAAAGAATAGTAAAGCTGGACACAGGTGGCCCACGCCTGTAATCTTAGCTACTCAGGAGGCTGAGATCTGAGGATCACTGTTCATACACAGCCGCGGCAAAGAAAGTCCATGACATTCTTTATCTCCAATTAACCACTAGAAAACTGGAAGTAGCACTGTGGCTCAAGTGGTAGAGTGCTTACCCTGAGCTGATGAAGAGCTCAGGGATAGTGCCCAGGCCCAGAGTTCAAGCCGCAGGACTGACAAAAAAAAAAGGAAGTATTTTCACTGGTTAAATTTCATCACCATTTCTGCGATCCATCTTGTAGAATGACTAAGATAAACTAGTTACCCCAAAATTCAAAACTAAAATATCCATAAGAACACAAACATAGGAATTAAAATACTTAAGTAGTTGAACAAACAAATACCTTTATTTTGTTCACCATAGAGTAAGTTAATTTCAGTGAGTTGAATTTTTTTTTTTTGGTGCCAATCCTGGGACTTAGACTCAGGGCCTGGGTGCTGTCCCTGAGCTTTTATGCTCAAGGATAGTGTTCTACCTCTCAAGCCACAGCTCCACTTCTAGCTTTTTGGGAGTTAATTGAAAATGAGAGTCTCACAGACTTTCCTGTCTAGGCTGGCTCTGAACCAAGACCCTCAGCCTTCAGCCTCCTGAGTAGGTAGGATTATAGGTGTGAGCTACCAGCACCTGGTTACATACTAAATTAATAATTAATTGAGTTAACAAGGAATAGACAAACTGGGTTTAGCCTCTAAACTCATAATACCTATGATCTCAACAGTCAGGAAACAAAGGAAACAGACAGGACAAGATTAAAAATCCTACACACTATTAAGCTCAGCTATTAATTTCCAGTCCTTTTCCATGTCAAAATGATTAATTTTTCTCCGACCAGAAACTAGTTTAAAATGATTCTTAAAATTGGGAAATCCCTGGAGGGAGGCAGAAGGCAGTGGGGAATCAAGGGTCTTAAGGTCATTGTTAGAATTTTAAATACATATATGGTAACTAATGAATGTGTCAAATGAACTTAGACAATGTTAAAAGGAAAGCATAGCAAGACAAGATTAGTTACAAAAGGACCTACCTTTGAAACCAGGGCTCTCTGTGTGGCAAAACAGTGTTGTAGATAAACAGCACTTTGATTACAGGCCATACTGTGGAGTAGCACTTTGAGCACCCCACCAAGAATGCTCTCTTTGGATTCTGTTACAGAAACAGTCTAAAATTGAAAAATAAATACATAAAACAGACATATACCTGTAAGTTGGCTGGGAAAGTATAAAATATGTATAAAAAAGCGAATTTTAATAGGTATGGAAAAATAACACTAGAACTAAGAAGACTTTAAGAACAGGCTGAACAGGATTTGGATAAAAGAGGAAAAAAGTGGGTTGGGAATGTGGCTTAGTGGTAGAGTGTTTGCCTAGCATGCATGGAGCCCTGGGTTTGATTCTTCAGTACCACATAAACAGAAAAACTCGGAAGTAGCACTGTGGCTTAAGTGAAGGAGGAGGAGGAGGAGGAGGAGGAGAAGGAGGAGAAGAAGGGGGGAGGGGGAAGGGGAGGAGGAGGAGGAGGGAGGGGGAAAGGGAGGAAGAGGAGAAGGGAGGGGGAAGGGGAGGAAGAGGAGGAGGGAGGGGGAAGGGGATGAAGAGAAAGAAGAGGAGGAGGGGGAGGAGGAGGAGAAAAAAGTGGATAGAATTTAAGAGAAAATAGAGATGCAAGAAAGCATAAGGTAGGGCTGGGAAGGTGGCTCAGTGGTAGGGCGCTTGCCTTGCATGCCTGAGGCCCTGGGTTCGATTCCTCAGCACCATATAAGCAAAAAAAGAAAAAGCCAGAAGTGGTGCTGTGGCTTAGGTGGTAGAGCACTAGCCTTGAGCTGAAGAGCTGAGGGACAGCGCCCAGGCCCAGAGTTCAGGCCCCACGACCGGACCCAAAAAAAAAAAAAAAGAAAGCATAAGGTATGTTCTAGTAAAAATGGTAAATAAACAGAAGTAACTTGAGAGTCATATAGAAAGCAACTAGAGATAAGGTTGAAAAACTAGAGTGATGCCTTACAGAGAATGTTAGCATATCAATAACAATTCTTTTCTTCTTTCTGTAACAGAAATCTTAGATTTTAGCTGGAGACTTTGAACCTAGCAATAGACATACGTGAGCAAAAGATTATTTTATTCCTCTGACATATGTCCATAGAAAGGCAAGTGCACTGGGCTTCTGCTCCTTTCTGCTGTCTGAAATGCAAATGTCAGGGCTGGAGCTTTGAGCAAGCATCTCAGATTAGGTGGTTTAAGTTATTTAATCCTTTTTCTTCTCATGGATTTAGACCTACTTCAACTAATAGAGTACAAAATCATAAAGAGTTTTCTAAGTTTCCTACTTTTTTTCACTTAAGCAGTCAAGAAATTCAGATATTTATGTTTTGAAATTTTCAGTTAGGGTAGTGAAAAGTTGAAAAAAAAAAAAAGCTCATGGAACTGTAGGGGATGCACTGAAAAAGGAAGAGTATCATGAAGCAAGCAGCCATTGTAATAGATTTGAAATAAGAACCTAACAGTAATGGTAGTAGAAAAGGAAATGGGATGAATTAATAAGAGATACATTTATTCAAACAACTGAGAGATTTAGTTATTGGGCTTAAATTCCAGTTCTTCAATTTTCATCATAGGCAATTAATAACATCTCTGAGGCCAACAGATTTTCAGGACAAAAGGGGACAAAAGGAATTATGATTTGTAAAGTTCTAAGTATAGTGCCCTGAAACAGTAAAAACTAAACAAAAATAATACTAAATATTACTATTATTACTAAAAAAGTAAGACAATTTAGAGGCTAATAATAAGAAAATTATAAACAAGCCTAAAGCACTGCAAAAGTAGAATAAACCCATCACATCTCTATGTACTGATAGACATGTCCATGTATACTGAAAATATTATAAATAGTGGCCACTGGAAATGCAAGTCTATAGCTTAAAAGGGAATGGTAGTGAGTCATACAGTTTATAAGTATCCTCAAAGAAAAAAACAGTTGAAGCAATAGGAAAAGAAACATTTTATAATTAGACAACTGTTTATAATTAGAGACTGCTGAGAACTAAACTTTTAGAAACTACTGATTTTTTTTTTTTTTGTCGGTCATGGGGCTTGAACTCTGGGCCTGGGTGCTGTCCCTCAGCTCTTCAGCTCAAGGCGAGCGCTCTACCACTTGAGCTACAGCGCCACTTCTGGTTTTCTGGTGGTTTATTGGAGATAGGAGTCTCTCCTGCCCGGGCTGGCTTTGAACCACGATCCTCAGATCTTAGCCTCCTGAGTAGCTAGGATTACAGGCGTGAGCCACCAGCGCCCGGCGAAACTACTGATTTTTAAATGTAATTATTTGCTTCAATAAATAATTTCCTCCCCATCCGAGTTCACCAAATCTGTACTTTAAATTTCTCTGCTTTGTGTTCTTACCTGGACAACAACCTCTAATGTATCTAAAATGATCAAATTCGCTTCAGTAGCAAGGTTTCCATCAATTAGTGCTTCATGTTCAATTTCGGCTCTTGACCTAATAAAATATATTGTAAGAAACTGTATTTATATTTTTTAAAGCCATAAGGAAAACTACAACTTAAAAATGCATAGAAATGAAGATCCTGAATCTATTTCAATATTTGACTAAACAACTGCAAGAGAATAAGAAAGTACTTCATATATTAAAAATGTTTTGAGCTGGCTACTGGTGGCTCACACCAATAATCCTAGCTACTCAGGAGAATGGGATCTGAGGATACCAGTTCAAAGACAGCCTGAGTAGAAAAAATAAAAGTCATGAGACGTTTATTTGCAGTTAACAGCAAAAAGTCAGAAGTGGGGCTGTGGCTCAAGTGGTAGGATACCAGCTTTGAGCAAAAGAGCTGAGACTCGGGCTGGGAAGGTGGCTCAGTGGTAGAGTGCTTGTCTTGCGTGCATGAGGCTCTGAGTTTGATTCCTCAGCACCACATAAGCAAAAAGAAAAAAGCTGGAAGTGGCACTGTGGCTCAAGTGGTAGAGTTCTAGCCTTAAGCTGAATAGCTGAGGGACAGCACCCAGGCCCAGGGTTCAGGCCCCACGACTGGACCAAAAAAAACAAAAACAAAAAAAACAAAAAAGCTGAGACTCATAAGAGTCAGGCCCTGGGTTCAAGCCCTAGAAATAGCGTATGAACACACACACACACACACAGTGCGTGTGCACACACACACACACACACAGTGCGTGTGCACACACACACACACACACACACACACACACACAGTGCGTGTGCATTGTTTCACACTGTATTTTGTTGTCTTTGACATAGCACATTTTCTCACCTGACTATAGAAGGAACATAATAGTGTAAAAGTTTATGCTTTAGCTTTCAGACATTCAGCAAACATACTGCTTTATTCTGAATGGCACAGACACTAGGTGGTGCTATGTAGGCTTACATTTAGGACAATTTCATATAAAGGAACATTCAAAATGTTCCAAATTCATCTAAATATTTCAAACTTTCAAAGTTTGTTTTGCCAATCCTGGGGTTTGAATTCTGGGCCTGAGGGCCATCCCTGAGCACCTTAAGCTCTATCACTTGAGTCATGATTCCACTTCTGGCCTTTTCTGTAATTAATTGGAGGTAAGAGTCTCACAGACTTCCTGCCTGGGCTGGCTTTGAATTGCAATTCTCAGATCTCAGCCTCATGAGTAGCTAGCAGTACAGGTGTGAATTACTGGCACCTCACTTCAATGTTTTTATCCAGGATAAAAGCACTTAATATTTCTGAGATTTCACCTCATTTCCCTTTCATTTTTTGATATGCTCATCATATAACTACAGCAAGAAGAGATGAAATCACATATTAGAAAAAATGTTGGGGAAAAAACTGAGGTGAGAGTTATGTTAACTAGGTTGATAGCAGTAACCATTTCACAACTACAAACATAAAAATCACATGACTATTGTAAATATTCACCTTTTTTGTCAATTATAACTTAATAAGAAGGGTGGGGTGACAAAGAAAACAAAACAATCTGATATAGGAAACAGTTGTTGAAAGCATTTTCCAAGAAGATTTATTGAAGAAACTGGGCTTTTACATATATAAAACATTTTTCTTCCCTATAACACATGAAAAATTCTTTCCCCATATATTCTTTTTTTTTTTGTCGGTCGTGGGGATGGTCACTGTCCCTTAGCTCTTCAGCTCAAGGCTAGTGCTCTAACACTTGAGCCACAGCACCCCTTCTGGTTTTCTGGTGGTTTAATGGAGATAAGAATCTCATGGAGGGGCTGGGAAGGTGGCTAAGTGGTAGAGCGCTTGCCTTGCATGCCTGAGGCCCTGGGTTCGATTCCTCAGCACCACATAAGCAAAAAGAAAAAAGCTGGAAGTGGCGCTGTGGCTCAAATGGTAGAGTGCTAGCCTTGAGCTGAAGTACAGAGCCCAGATAGAGTTCAGGCCCCACGACCAGACCCCCCCCCCCCAAAAAAAATAGAAATATCAAATATAAGGTTATCTTACTTGTCAAGCTTCTCTGTATTCTGACGCCAGTGGGTCATATCCTTTCTCCACCTCAGGTTTTCTTGACTTCCAAAAGCACTTCCAGATGGGCTTCTCTCTGTCAAGTAAATTTCAAATGATTTTTAAAATGTTATTTCAGTTGGACCATGTATGTTTATATTTGCAAATATACAAGAAATACTCCATATCATTAATTTTGCATACAATCATTCTACTGTCAGTACAAGTGGAAGAACATGGCAATGGTGCTTCTTATTTTAAAAAAAGATTCAGAGTATAGAGGATTTAAAGAAGCATAGGTTCTAATACTGATTTTCTTTTCAGGGTCTGAAGGATATGATCATTTTTTTTTCTACTACTTTCTTGCTTATTTCATTAGCCATGACACTCTCCTTGATATTACCTATGAGCCTAAAGACTTTCTGTATATGCTACTGATTTAGGACATGTACAATTGCTATGTTCCTTTTACTTCATAGTTCTGGTACTAATTTCCACTGATTAACCTTTTATCACTTCATTAGAAAGCCTTTTCCAACTTTCCAAAAATGCCTCTCCTCTGAGTTTGTTTTTTCCTGTCAACAGCACTTGGGGCCACAAGAACACAAGTTACTTTGGGAGAGAAATGGTGTGTTTTGTCCAGAATTTTATGTCCAGGCTGCTAAAGTGTCTGGCACATGTCAAGAGATCAATAAGCTTCTGTTCAACAAGTAAACAAAATGGAATGAATTCTGCAAGTAATTGCTTCTTGCTAGGTGTCAATGGTTCATGCTTGTATTCCTAGCTATTTTGGAGGTGAAGATTGGGAAGATCATGGTTTCAGAGTATGGATCTCAAATCTCGTGAGACAACTCATTTAATCAATAGCTGGGTATTATGGTGTACTTCTATCATTCCAGCTATCACAGGAAGCATAAATAAAGGATTGCAGCCCAGGCGAGCCAGGATAAAAAGCAAGACTCTATAAAGGCAGCCCTGGCATAGAAGTCCACAAATCTCCATCTTCAAAATAAGCAAGAAGGGGCTGGGAAGGTGGCTCAGTGGTAGAGCACTTGCCTTGCATGCATGAGGCCCTAGGTTCGATTCCTCAGTACCACATAAGCAAAAAGAAAAAAAGCTGGAAGTGGCTCTGTGGCTCAAGTGGTAGAGCGCTAGCCTTGAGCTGAAGAGCTGAAGGACAGCGCCCAGGCCCAGAGTTCAGCCCCACGACCGGACTCCCCCCCCCCCCCCCAAAAAAAGAAAAAAAACCAAACAAACAAAATAAGCAAGAAGCCTGACTGGAAGCATAGCTCAAGTGACAGAGTACCAGCTGAGCAAGCAAGTTAAGCAAGTATGTTCTGGGTTCAACTCCCAGTACTAGCAAAACAAACAAAACAACAAAAAGAACTGGAGATATGGGGCTCATGGGGTAGAGAACCTGAGTAGCAAGTATGAAGTCTTATATTCAAAACTCCACTACCACAAAATAATAATAATGACAATAACTGCTTGCTTTGATCTATTCTATATGGGGCAAGGAAAGAGGAAGGTAGGATTTCTCTCAGGTGGTCTAGTCTAGATTTGAATGTTAAGGGTCTTTTTATTGGGCTAGTTCTGAGGCTTGAGTTCAGGGCCTGGGTACTATCCCTTAGTTTTTCTTTTTTACTCAAGACTAGTACTCTATTACTTGAGCCACAGTTCTATTTCCAGCTTCTTGGTGGTTAACTGTAGACAAGTGCCTCACAGACTTTCCTACAGGGCTGGCTTACAACCATGATCCTCAGATCTCAGTTTTCTGAGTAGCTATGATTATAGGCATGAACCACTTTGCCCAGTGCCATGGGTCTTTTAAGGGGCAAGAAATGATTCATACAAATACATTATAAGGGAAGAAGGCACTAAGCATTGTGGAGAAATGTATAAGCCAACAACAGAAATCAATCAGATTTCAAGCACTCAACCAAAAAAAAAACGAATAGTCCTTTTTGAAAAAGATGAGATTTTAAATTGATTGGGAGCAAAAAAAAAATGAAAGTTCAACTAAGAATTAAAATAATGACTAACCCCTCTGTATATTACCTCCCCCCTCTTTTTTTCCCCCATGCCAGTTCTGGGGCTTGAACTCAGAGCCTGGACACTGTCCCTGAGCTTCTTTTGCTCAAGGCTAGCTTCTCCCCACTTGAGCCACAGTAACAGCCAGATTTGTGTTTTTTCTACTTTCCTTTGTCTCTTTCCTTCCCTCACTCCCTTTTTTACTTTTAAATCTTAGTGTTGATTAATTTTATGAAAGTAAGAAAAATGTACATATTAAGATACTTAGCAGGGTATCTTTAATCTATTTCATTTCAATATTAACATCTATTTTGTTTTAGTAAAGAATATCTATGATTATGTGACCTAGCTTAAATGTCTAAATGTAAATAATTATTATAGAGGCTTAACTTTGCAAAGACAAGTTTAAGTGTTATATTCAAATGGCCATAAATGTTCCTAAGGTCTACAAGTTTAAAATGTAAAAACATTTAACAAACAAACAAAAACATTTAACAAGTTTAAAATAGAACAAACATATAATAGCTTATAACTGTTAATAGATTCATTCTAAATATAAGCCTTTGAAAGAAATGTAGAATACAAAGAATATTAAATTGGAAATACAAAAATTTTGTTCCTATCACTTAGCTTATGATCTTTGGCAAGTTCTTTATCTTTTAATTTCTTATGTAAAACATAATTATTCTTTAGGCTATGAAAATAATTGAATATTCTAAGTAAAAATATATTTTTATATTTCACAGACAGTTGTACATAGTTAACAAAAAATTACATTGTAAACTACATATAACTAAAGTTAAAAATAGTGCCATAGTAAGTTAAAAGAACACAAAAAATTACAC
Source organism: Dipodomys spectabilis (assembly GCF_019054845.1). Taxonomy (NCBI): domain Eukaryota; kingdom Metazoa; phylum Chordata; class Mammalia; order Rodentia; family Heteromyidae; genus Dipodomys; species Dipodomys spectabilis. Next base: position 40,040,858 of record NW_024870679.1, on the reverse strand, counting down.
TGTAAATGATAGGTAACTAAAGTTAAAAATAGTGCCAAATTAATTCTTTCACAGGCAAATTCTTACTCATTATAAAATTCCAAACATATATAGCATATAAAAAGCTACTTAAGTAAATGACCACTATGTTAATGAACTATCAGAAAACTATAATGAGAAAATACTAAATCACATTAACACATATTTTTGTTAATAAATATACAGTGCTGTTAGCACGTACTATATGTTCAGATGATTTAAAAACTCATCAATAGCCAAGCACTGGTGGCTCACGCCTGTAATTCTAGCTACTCAGGAGGCTGAGATATGAGGATTGTGGTTCAAAGCCAGCCCACCAGAAAACCTGAAGTGGTACTGTGGCTCAAAAGTGGTAGAGCACTAGCCTTGAGCTGAAGAGCTCAGGGGCAGCGCCCAGACCTAGAGTTCAAACCCCATGACTGACCAAACAAAACAAAACGAAACAAAAACTCATCAATAATATTATTTGTATATAACTTTGGAAATTCCCAATGTTTACAAAGGCAATAAGATCAGTTGTTACACTATCTTCTTTTTGCTGGTCCTGGGGCTTGAACTCAGGGCCTAAGCTCTATTCCCAAGCCTCTCTGTGCTCAAGGATAGTACTCTACAACTTGAGCCACAGTGCTACTTCCTGTTTTCTGGTGGTTTATTGGAGGTAAGAGTCTCATGGACTTTTCTGCCTGGGCTGGCTTTGAACTGCAATCCTCAGGTCTCAGCCTCCTGAGTAGCTAGGATTACAGGCTTCCCTGAGTTTTTCAGTTCAATGCTAGCACTTTATTAGTTGAACTCTACTCTCGCTATTTGGTAGTGAAGTCAAGATAAGAGTCTCATGGACTTTCCTGCTCAGGCAGGCTATGAATTGCAATCCTCAGATCTCAGCCTCTTGAATAGTTTGAAGCCACTGGCACCATATCTTCGAAGTTCTTGAACAGTCACAAGTAGATGATGGAAAGGAAGGTGGGAGGATTAAGGGACAAGGCCAACCAATATGTCAGACCTGGGATTAGAAACAGAGTTCAGGGGCTGGGAATGTGGCTCAGTGGTAGAGTGCTTGCCTTGCATGCATGAGGCCCTGAGTTTGATTCCTCAACACCATATAGGCAAAAAGAAAAAAAGCCGGAAGTGGCACTGTGGCTCAAGTGGTAGAGTGCTAGCCTTGAACTGAAGAGCTGAGGGACAGCGCCCAGGCCCTGAGTTCAGGATCCTGAGTTCAGGATCCACGACTGGACCCCCCCCCAAAAAAAAAAAAAAAAAAAAGAAATAGAGTTCAAGTGCTACTGCTATTTTTCCTAATATTTGTGTTTGGTGGCCAAAATTTTTGATAAAGGGCATATTAATTTATTATACAAAGAAAAATACTTGGGGCTGGGAAGGTGGCTCAGTGGTAGAGCACTTGCCTTGCATGCATGAGGCCCTGGGCTCGATTCCTCAGCACCACATAAGCAAAAAGAAAAAAGCCGGAAGTGGCGCTGTGGCTCAAGTGGTAGAGTGCTAGCCTTGAGCTGAAGAGCTGAGGGACAGCGCCCGGGCCCAGAGTTCAGGCCCTACAACTGGACCCCCCCCCCCAAAACAAAACAAAACAAAGAAAAATACTTTTAGTAGTAAAAAGCCTGCTCAATAGAATGAACACTATGGAAACTATGTCCTCTATGTGTTGATGGAGACAACTATAATAAATATGCCACTCTATAGGGAGTTGACAATGGAAGAAGATACACATATGTCTGGGCAGGTAAATCTCTGGATCTTATACTCAGTTTTAGTGTCAGACTAAATCTGTTAGAAGGAAAAATCTGAAATCTGCTTTAAAAGAGGGAAAAGCCAGCTTCCTGTGACTCAGACCTATCATGACAGCTATTCAGGAGGCAAGGATCTGGATCAAAACCAACCTAGGTATATGTCTTCAAGATCCTTATTTCCAATTAACCATCTGGAACTGGGCATACCTTTAAGAGGTACAGTACCAACAGTGATAGAAAAAAAAAAAAAACGTGTTGGGCCACTGATGGCTCATACTTACAATCCTAGCTACTCAGGAAGCTGAGATCTGAGGATCGTGGTCCAAAGCCAGCACAGGCAGGAAAGTGGGTGACACTTATCTCCATTAATCACCAGCAAACTGAAAGTAGTGCTGTGGCTCAAAGTGATAAGAGGACTAGCCTTGAGCAAAAGAGCTCAGGGACAGTGCCCAGGCAGTGAATTCAAGCACCACAACAGCGCCCCCGCCCCCCCAAAAAAGTGAGTGAGAGTTTAAGGCCTTGAGTTCAAACCCTAGTACCAGAAAACAAACAAACATGACTGGGGAGCTTCAAGTGTAGTGTACATGCAAGAGTACTTGCCTAGTAAGTACAAGGCCAAGATTTCAAACCTCAGTAATGCAATAAATGGGAATGGCAAATCAGGCTATTACTAATTACACAGGGAAGCCGGGTGCTGGTGGCTCATGCCTGTAATCCTAGCTACTCAGGAGGCTGAGATCTAAGGATCTTGATTCAAAGTTAGCCCGGACAGGAAAGTCCGTGAGGCTCTTATCTCCAATTAACCAACAGAAAACCAGAAGTGGCTCAAGTGGTAGAGTGCTAGCCTTGAGCTGAAGAGCTCAGGGACAGAGCCCAGGCCCAGAGTTCAAGCCCCATGACCGACCAAAAAAAAAATTACACAGGGTACCACTTACTAAATGAGACTATCCAAAGCAAACTGGGACGTACTTTCACCCTTTTAAAGTCAGAATTCTAACTTGCATGCTGCAGAGAAATAATTACTAAAGTTAACTCAGAAAACAATTAAAAAAACAGACTGCCACTGAAAACCTGTAACAATGATATCTATAATATATAATTCAAGAAAATGAAAAGAATCCTCACCAGGAGAAGATATTGTGTACATACCGAGCTGTCCTCGGCTTCGGCGCACCATTTCTTGCCTAGCACCTATGCTTCCAAGAATAGCTTCTTCAAGCTTTGCTCTCATGTCTTTTGATTTCTTAAAGGTCAAACTATTCATTCTTTCAAATACTTTTTTTCCCTAAAATTTACAGATTAAAAAACAAACAAACAGGCATTGAGAAAATCTTCTTCCTGCTTTTCAACATTATTTTTCCTTTCTTGTTACAATGGCTACTTACTTTGTACTCAAAGCAAGATACACAAAGATAAAGTAGGTCTAACAGACGATTTAGTTGTAGAACTGAGAGATCTGTAAACCATTTTTGTAGAACTGTTTCATCTGCATTCTTGAGAACCCAAAGTAGACAGATCAAAAGACTCCGACTTGATTCTGCTGAAAATGTTGTATGCTGCCTGCCACTCTGAAAAGAAAGAGCAATAGAATGAGACCTACTAATCAGTGATTGGTTCTTATTTATTGGTTGCCAATAGACAAGATAGATTGGATGTTTTCTCTCTAAAAGTAACAAACTAGGCATACTGGTGCATGTCTATAATTCCAGCACATGAAAGCTAAGGTAGAAGGATCATGAGTTTAATGCCAGCCTGAGCCACATTAACAAATATGGTGCCAACCTGGAGTACATAGTGTCTCAAAAATCAGAAAATAAATATTAAATTGATACATAAAAGAAAAATAAAATGAAAGTTGTTTAAAAATTAGATAATTAAAAGAACCATTTAGACCAGGTACTGGTAGCTCATGCCTATAATTCTAGCTACTCAGGAGGCTGAGATCTGAGAACTGTGGCTTAAAGCCAGCTTAAGCAGGAAGTTTGTGAGACTCTTATCTCCAAAAAGCCAGAAGAAGAGCTGTGGCTCAAGTGGTAGAGTGCTAGCCTTGTGTAAAAAAGCTCATGAACAGCGCCTTGGCATTTAGTTCAATCCCCAGGACTCTCACCAAAAAACAAAAACAAAGCCCAGCACCAGTTGCTGTAATCCTAGCAACTGAGGAGGCTGAGAATTGTGGATGGAGGTTCAAGCCAGCCCAGGCAGGAATGTCTGTGAGACTCTTATCTCCAATTAACCATCAGAAAAAGGTAGAAAAGGAGCTGTGGCTCAAGTGCTGGAGTGCTAGCCTTGAACAAAAAGGCTCAGGGACAGCAAGCCCTGAGTTCAAGCTCTAGGGCTAGGGCAAGTGCACACATGTGCACACACGTGTACGCACACACACACACATCACTTGATTTAGATAACACTTGTATAAAACAGTAGTATAAAGCCTTACAATTAATGCCTGAAGTTTAATATTTTCTTAGTAACAGAAGTCTGTTTTGGTCTATAGCAGGACATTTTGAATACAAAGCAGAACTGGCATTTCTATAATGCCAGCATTAAAATGGCTGAGGCAAAAAGACTGCAAGATAAAGTCTAACCTGGGCTACACAGAGATCAGGTCTCCTAAAACTAAAAAAAGCTGTGTAGAGACAGGTGACAGAGGTTTAGGCCTGTAATCCTAACTACTCAGGAGGCTGAAATCTGAGGATCACAGTTTGAAACCAGCCTGGTGCACAAAAGTCTGTGAGACTTTTTTTTTTTTGGGTCCGGTTGTGGGGCCTGAACTCTGGGCCTGGGCGCTGTCCCTCAGCTCTTCAGCTCAAGGCTAGCGCTCTACCACTTGAGCCACAGCACCACTTCCGGCTTTTTTCTTTTTGCTTATGTGGTGCTGAGGAATCGAACCCAAGGCCTCAGGCATGCAAGGCAAATGCTCTACCACTGAACCACCTTCCCAGCCCAGCCTGTGAGACTTTTATCTCCAATTAACCATCAAAAGCTGGGAGTGGAGCTGTAACTCAAGTGGTAGAACACTGACTGGCCTTTAACACAAAAGTTTAGGTATAGTGTACAGGTTCTGAGTCCAAGACCCAGTATCAACACACACGCATCGCGCGCGCGCGCACACACACACACACACACACACACACACACACACACACACACACACACACACACACACACACACACACACACACACACACACACACACACACACACACACACACACACACACACACACACACACGGCGCGCGCCATGGTGGAAATTTTCAAAATTCTGAATGCCATAACATAGGGTTTTTATCTCATCAACTATGACATAATAGTTTTAAAACAATTTGGTACAAAGCAGACAATATTCTAAAAACTTTAATGTTTTCATGTAATAAATACAATTTAAGAGTACTCTTGCTTCAGCTAATACAATAGTCTCAGTTATTTAAGTATGTGTCTTTCATTTCTGCAAGAGGAATGTTTTACCGTTGATGTGAGTAGGAAACTGCCAGGTCTAGTTAGTTGAGGGACTGATGTTCCTGCAATTGCCATGGCAACAGTCTGGCTTATCATACTTCCATTTTCACTTTCATAATCATCAGGAGCCATATAAATTGGTCTTCCTCGCTGATTGTGAGTTTCTGACAGAAAACCAAAATCAGTTAGCTCAACCAACAGTTAATAAAGCACACAATTATTTTCCTCTTTTCCCCATTATTCTTCAGAAGAAAACCCTATAAACATCTAATAGACAGTGTGAACAATGTAGAATCTAGAAGTACTTAGTTAAAAAAACAAATGTAAAGCCAGGTGGTAGCTAAAAGCTTACAACTGTCATGTTGGCTATTCAGGAGGTTTAGATCTGAGCACTGAAGTTCAAAGCCAGCTCAGGCAGGAAAGTCCATCAGACTCCCATCTACAATTAGCTACTAAAAAGCCAGAAGTTGAGCTGTAGCTCAAATGGCAGAGAACTAGCCTTGAACAAAAATGCTTAAGGAAGCCAGACACCGATGGCTCACGTCTGTAATCCTAGCTATTCAGGAGGCTGAGATCTGAGGATCACGATTCCAGTCAGCCTGGTCAGGAAAGCCTGTGAGACTCTTATCTCCAATAAACCACTTCAAAACCTGAAGGGGCGCTGTGGCTCAAGCGGTAGAGCGCTTGCCTTGAGCTGAAAAGGGCACGGACAGCGCCCAGGCCCAGAGTTCAGGCCCCACAATCGGGGAGGAAAAAAAAAGAAAAAAAAGGAAAAAGCTTAGGGACAGCACCTATTCCCTGAGTTCAAGCTCTAGAAACAGCAAACACAAACAAAATCAGTAACAACGACAAAAAAACCCTATGTGTAACTTTTAACTCTTCAAAAACTTAACCAACTACAGCTTGTTGATTAAGCCTTAACATTACCATAAAGTTGATGAATACCTACTTTTTAAGTTTTCTGTATTAAATGCTGTGAAAAATAGGTAAGAACCAACGATTGTTCACTTTTTATTGTGATACACAATTTACTGGCTGGATGAACTGATCATATAGAGATGATTAGGGTCACACAGCATTTTAAGCAAAACTTAAATCCAGAATAGCAACAGGAGGTGGGCACAAAATTATTAGAGAGGACAGTACACACTACATACTCTACAACTTGAGCTCAGAGCCACTTCTGGCTTTTTCTGCTTGTGTGGTGCTGAGGAATTAAACCCAGGGCTTCATGCATACAAGGCAAGCACTCTACTACTGAGCCACCTTCCCAGCCCCTCTTAAGTGTATTTTTATGTTGCTTCTACTTCTCTAAGCTGTACTAGTCTGAATTTCAGAATATCTTAATAGTTTTTAACTTTTTATAATACATTTGGTATTCACTTAGTAATTTTTATATTTTTATTTTTTATTTTTTTTTTGCCCGACCTGAGGCTTGAACTCAGGGCCTGGGCACTGTCTCTGAGCTTCTTTTGCTCAAGAGTAGCCCTTTCCCACTTGAGCCACAGTGCCACTTCCGGAGCTTTTCTGTTTATGTGGTACTGAGGAATTGAACCCAGGGCTTCATGCATCCTAGGTAAACATTCTATCACTAAGCCACATTTCCAGCACTAGATGGTAAATTTTTGAAAAAAGAGATTAATTACCTATGTAGTCTTTACATATTCATGACATATCTGACTTTATTTTAATTATTTTGGCACTCCTAGGCTATATAATTTGTGAATTTTAAAAAAATGCTTGTAATTTCATTTCTCCTCTGCCAAAAGGCCTATAAATAGACCCACACAGTTCAAACCCATGTTGTACAAGGATTATCTGTCATTAGTTACTTCTTCCAAGTATTTTAAACATTAACTCATTTCTACAATAGTAATTTGTAGTTTGCAGAGAACTTTAACCTAATAGTTAATAATATATTTCTGCTTTCAAGGGAGGAATTTTGTTTTAGTAGACAAAATACTGAGAAGAAAACCCCCATCACTCACACACAAAAAGTTGGTTATCATTGAATTACCAGTACTATTAAAGCTCCTAATATATATCAACATTCCAGAAATGTTTTTATCTTTCTTAAGCTGGAAATATTCTAATAAAATCAATTGCTACCTTAAATTGCACGTATCTGAACAAAAACAGAGTCTAAATATAACATCTAAGTTAACTTTAAATATTAAGAGCAAGAGGAATAAAACCTTGTGGAATGCAGATTTGTGTATGTGTGCATGTGTGCTAATCCTGGGGCTTGAACTCAGGGCCTGGGTGTTGTTCCTAAGCTTTTTGCTCAAGGCTAGCACTCTATACTTGAGTCACAGCTCTACTTCCAGTTAATTTTCTTTTGGGCAGCTAATTGTAGATAATGGTCTTGCAGACTTTCCTGCCTGGGCTGGCTATGAACTGTAATCCTCCTGAGTAGCTAGGATTACAGGTGTAAAACACCAGCATCCAGAGAGTTCTAGTTTTTAGGAAGCAATATAATTTCAACTTACTAACCAAATGTTAGAGAAAAATAGAAACATAATTCTTATTTGGGTAAATATTAATTATATACATTTACGAATAAACTATGTACAAAGTTGATACTAAAGTACTAGTCAGCTGTAATGTTTTACTGTAGTCATTTAAGATGGGCGCATGCACGTGCGCACACGCGCACACACACATACCACACACGTATTTTCTAAAAGGTGGTCATTAAATTGTTATAAACTCATAATTTGAAAACTTTTATTTTTGCCAGTCCTGGGGCTTGAACTCTGAGCCTGGGCATTATTCCTGAGCTGCTTTTGCTAAAGGCGAGTGCTCTACCACTTGAGATACAGACAGTGCCACTTCTGGCTTTTTCCACATAGTTTATTGGCGATAAATCTCATAGATTTTCATGCCTAGGCTGGCTTCGAACCATGATCCTCAGATCTCAGCCTCCTGAGTGGCTAAGATTACAGGTGTGAGCCACCAGCACCTAGCACTTGAAACTGTTTAAAAATTCATCATAAGAATTATCTGAAGCTGAGTATGATGGCTGATGCCTATAATCCTAGGGATGAGATGATCATAGAGAAAAATAAGTTCATAGAGCCTCACTTCAACAAAAGCTGGGTGTGGTGGTTCATGCCTATCATCCCAGCTACTAGGAAAGTATAAGGAGGATCACAGCCTAGGTTGAGCCAGGCATAATTTGAGACTCTATATTAAAAATACCTAAAACAAAAAGGACCTGGAGGTATGCGTCAAGTTGTATAGCATCTACCTAACAATTATGAAGTCCTAATTATGATCTCAAACATGCCAAAAATAAAAAACAACAATAAAAATACTATATCTGCTTGGTGCCGGTGGTTCACACCTGCAATCCTAGCTACTTAGGAGACTGACCTCTGAGGATTGCGGTTCAAAGTCAGCATGGGCAGAAAAGATTGGGAAATGGAACTCATGGCAGAGCATAAACTTTGAGCACAAAAGGTCAGGGGCAGTGCCCAGGTTCTGAGTTCAAGCTCCAGGACTGACATAAAACAAAACAAAAACTCCAGTACATAGAATTTTGTCCTGAATTTTCTCACGTAGTCAAAAATTTTAATCAATATGGCTAAATATTTAGTTAGCATAATTTCCATTTACTTATTTTCTGAAGATCTTTATCATGGAGATATTTTCTAATTTTTTTAGATACCAAGTTTTAAGACTTCTCTTAATTATACAAAGTACCTGTAAAATCATACAGCTGAGGTACAGTTTCCATGATAATACCAATCAGAGGAAGATACAGCATGGCCACCCGAGCCTTTATCTGAGGGTCAGAGTACCGTGGGTCAGAGTCATGACTGGATAGTAAATTGTGTACCATATTGATGACTTTCTTATGCAATCCAAACAGTCTATTTAAAAAGAAGACGTGAAGAAGTAGTAAGGTCACAGTGATTAGTTAATATCTTTAAAACAAACAGCACATCAGGTTGATCAACCAATGTGGTTTAATTTCTTAACTTTAGAATTTATATTTGCATGTATTTCTATAAAACACTAGTAATCTGAAAGTAAGTAAAATACATTAAAGTATAAAATTTATAAAGTAAGAACTGAGCCAAAAGGAAAGATATAAAATAACTTGTGAATAAAACATCATTTTGACATTAACTTCTTAATTATGCTTTTGAATTTAAAAAACTTAATAGGAATTAGACTTTTTTTTTTTTTTTTTTTTTTTTTGGTCCGGTCGTGGGCCTGAACTCTGGGCCTGGGCGCTGTCCCTCAGCTCTTCAGCTCAAGGCTAGCACTCTACCACTTGAGCCACAGCGTCACTTCCAGCTTTTTTCTTTTTGCTTATGTGATGCTGAGGAATCGAACCCAGGGCCTCATGCATGCAAGGCAAGTGCTCTACCACTGAGCCACTTCCTAGCCTAGGCTAATAATTTTTAAATGTAATTTTACAGCTGGCACCAAAGGCTTATCCTGTCATCCGAGCTACTACATCCTAGTCATACTCGGGCTAAGTCTGAGGATCACAGTTCAAAGCCAGCCTAGGCAGGAAAGTCTGTGAGACTCTTTAACCACCAAAAAAAAAGCCCAGAAAAGTGTAGAGTGATAGTCTTGAATGAAAAAGCTCAGGGAAAGCACCCAAGTCTTGAGTTCAAGTTTCAGGACTGGCATAAAAAAAAGGTAAATTTCAGGCATTTTATATTTTATTTTTATAACATTAGGTAATTTTTTAAATTTTTTTTCCTTTTGGGTCTGGTCGTGGGGTCTGAACTCTGGGCCTGGGCGCTGTCCCTCAGCTCTTCAGCTCAAGGCTAGCGCTCTACTACTGAGCCACCTTCCCAGCCCCACAATATGGAATTTTCTATTTATGTGTGTGTGTGTGTGTGTGTGTGTGTGTTTTTGGTTGTTGTTTTTGCTGGTCCTGGGCTTGAAGTCAGGTCTGGGCACTGTCTCTGAGCCTCTTTGTGCTTACCACTTGAGCCACAGCACCACTTCTGGCCTTTTCTGGGTAGTTTATTGGAGATAAGAGTCTCACAGACTTTTCTGCCCAGGCTAGCTTCTGTGATCCTCAGATCTCAGCCTCCTGAGAAGCTAGGATTACAGCATGAGCCACTAGTGCCTGGCTCATTTCGTATTTCTAAAAATGAATTGTTACCTTTTTCTGAAAGAAAAATTTATCCATAGGATTATGCAGTCTACTGGCTTGGGTTCCCTTTTGACATCTATCTCTAAATGAACTTCCTTTCTCACAGAGCTCATTTAGTTCCTTATAGTTTTTCCTTGGTTTCAAGAGATTAGGCTAATACTCCAGTAAGGCATACTTTCACCTCACATATTCTTTTTTTTAAAATTTTATTGTAAAGATTATGTTCAGAGGGGTTATAGGTAAGTAATGAGTACATTTCTTTTTCCACAGTGTTACTCCCTCCCCCGAGACAACCTCACATATTCTTCTTTCTCTTTTTAGACTGAAGGCATTTTAACCATGCAAATCAGTAAAGTTAAAAATTCACTTCAACTTAGCCCTTAATACTGCATCCAGTAGCAATTTCAATAGTAGTTTCAGATCTCATGGTCTCTCCTTAAGCCTCAATCCTTGATCTCAAGGGAAGACCTTGACTGCCACCTCCATCTTTTATTGTTTTTGTTTTTTTGGTCAGTCGTGGTGTTTGAACTTCGGGCCTCAGAACTGTCCCTTCAGCTCTTTAGCGCAAGGCTAATGCTCTACCACTTGAGCCACAGTGCCACTTCTGGCTTTTTCTGTTTATGTGATGCTGAGGAATCGAATCCCAGGGCCTCATACATGCAAGGCAAGCACTCTACTACCCCAGCCTCTGCCACCTCTGTCTTAAGAAAGGCCAATTTGAGTTTGCTATGGAAGATCTTTTAGCGTATGTTTAGCTTCATAACTGCTGAAGCATCTTTTCTTTTTGTACCTTCTCCAAATGGTCACAGAACCCTGTCTTTTTTCAACAGTGGCTTCATTTACTAAGTTCTTTCTTCCTTTTTTTAAATCCATGATCCTCCTATCTCAGTCTCCCAAATAGCCATGTCTAGATGAACACAGTGCCAGGTAGGCTCCCTACAGCTTCAGGGTTTTTTTTCTGTTTGTTCATTTTGGTTTTTTGGTCTCAGTTCTGGGGCTTCAAATCAGGATCTGGGTACTGTCCCTAAAGCTTTTTTTGCTCAAGGCTAGCAGTGGACCACTTGATCTCAGTCTCCAAAGTAGCTAGGATTATAGGTATGAGCCACTGGGACCCAGATACCCAAACAGAATTTTCAAAGTAACAATTACTGTGGACATTAAGGAGTGCTACATTACAACACACAAAGCTGTTTCTACAAATTGAAATCATCAAACTGAAATACTTTTTTGTATATAACACTGCAAGGATTTTTTTTTTCCTGTCAGTTGTGGGGCTTGGGTGCTGTCCCTCAGCTCTTCAGCTCAAGGTGAACACTCTACCGTTCCAGCTACAGCACCACTTCCGGTTTTCTGGTGGTTTATTGGAGATAAGAGTCTTACAGATTTTTCTGCCGAGACTGGCTTTGAACCACGATCCTCACATCTCAGCCTCCTGAGTAGCTAGGATTACAGGCATGAGCTACCGGTGCCCGGCCACTGCAAGGTTGTTTTTGGTTGCTGTTGTTTTGTTTTTTGCCAGTCCTGGGGCTTGAACTCAGGACCTAGGCACTGTGCTCAAGGCTAGCACTCTACCACTTGAGCAACAGTGCACTTTCAGCTTTTTTTTTTTTTTGTCGGTTATGGGGCTTGAACTCTGGGCCTGAGTGCTGTCCTTCAGCTCTTCAGCACAAGGCGAGCACTCTACCACTTGAGCTACAGCGCCACTTCCAGTTTTCTGAGTATTTATTGGAGATAAGACTTTCCTGCCCAGGCTGGCTTTGAATCATGATCCTCAGATCTCAGCCTCCTGAGTAGCTAGGATTACAGCCACCAGCACCTGGCTTTCAGCATTTTTTGTTTGTGTGGTACTGAGGAATTTGAACCCAGGGATTCATGCATGCTAGGTAAGCACTCTACCACTAAGCCACATTCCCAGACCCATTGAAAGGTTTTTTTAACCTAAGGGGGAATATATACATACATATATATGTATGTATGTATGTATGTATTTAAATTTATTTATTTATTTTTAGTAGTGGGGCTTGAACTCTGGGCCTGGGCACTATCTCCGAGCTCCTTTTGCTCAAGGCTAGTACTCTACCATTTGAGCCAGTATGCCACTTCTGCCTTTTTCTGTGCTTAATTGCAGGTAAGAGTCTTATGGACTTTCTTGCCCAGGCTAGCTTCAAACCATGATCCTCAGATCTCAACCCCCTGAGTAGTTGGGATTCCAAGCATGAGCCACCAGCACCAGGTTCAAGAATATTTATTTGTTAAAGGGCAGTCTTTTAAATAAAATGTTACATAGTTGGATGGCAAAAGATAAATTTTCTATATAATGATTGAAATAAAAAACAAGCCAATTTTTAGCATCTCCAATAGTTCAATAAGTCTAAAAGTCCACTTTAGACTAATATGAATTTATATTATAATTACAACTGATTATATGCATTAAGAAAAATGCTACCAATTAAGCCACTGTACAAAGGTTTCAAAATAAATTGTAATTACATAGATAATAAAATATGCAAAAGTTATTAATATTGATGAAATAAATATCATATATGGAACACAGCAAATTAAGAAGCAGAAAGAGTGGGAAATATTATTTATTTATTTATTTTGGTTCTGGTCATGGGGCCTGAACTCTGGGCCTGGGCGCTATCCCTCAGCTCTTCAGCTCAAGGCTAGCGCTCTACCACTTGAGCCACAGAGCCACTTCTGGCTTTTTTCTTTTTGCTTATGTGTTGCTGAGGAATCGAACCCAGGGCCTCATGCATGCAAGGCAAACGCTCTACCACTGAGCCACCTTCCCAGCCCTTATTTTGATTTTTAAGAAGTCTAAGTGGCATACTTCTGTCCCATTGTCCGAAATCAAATTGATAATTTACAAGGTGAAAACTGATCTACTCACCCTTCAGCATCAGGGTCTAAAATGACAGCCAGCTCTGTTAACACAAGGCCTGCTAAATAATGCTGCTGGCGGAAAGGCAAGGACAATTCAAACATATTTGCAGTCTTCTGGTCTTGCACATTTGTGGAAAATCCAGAACTCTGTTAGAGAATAAGTTACAACAGCTTACAATAGCTATGCAACAAAGCAGCCTACAGGCAGGGCATTACAACAAATGAAATGTGAGCATTATTAAAAGTAAAAGAAACATTACCTACTGTAGTTTATTTTATATTACCATTACAGGAAGCAAACTCTTACTTTTGGTATAGGAAACTAGGGTAAAATTATTATTGTCAATTTAATTATTTTTCATTGAAATTAATAAAAGTTTAATTTCATTTTCTTCATTTGGGACACTTCCTTTCTTTTTCTCTTCTATTTTCTTACCATCTAGCATTTCAACAGCATTCTTTAAGGGTAAAAGGTAGCTAAATCCAAATGTTATAATATTCAGTCACCTGAAACCACACACAAAAAATTATAGTCAAAGTTATTGGTTTCCAGATTTGGTTAAATTATTTTTCAGAGAACCTACTCTCTGAAGTACTATCATTTTGTGGTCTAATCACTGGATTTTTTTTGATTTTTAAATTTTTTTCTGGGGCTTGAACTCAGTCTAAGCAGTGTCTTAGATTTTATGCTCAAGGCTAGTGCTCTAGTACTTGAACCACAGCTCTTCTTCAACTTTTTGGTTGTTAATTGAAGATCAGCATCTTACAGACTCTCCTGATCAGGCTGGCTTTGGGCCACAATCCTCTAATTTCAGATTCCTGAGTAGGTAGGATTACAGGTGTGCAATAGTAGTGTTTGGCTGGATTTCTTTTTTTTAAGTTTTTCTCTGCAAAACAGCATCCCCCCAGATAGTCATGTTTGGAACTACCCATGTGGAATTCAAAGAGGAAAAATAGATCTCAACTTGTATGGAAAAACTCTGACTAGTCAGTATATAAATTTTTTCTGTTCCTCTCAAAAGAAGATGTTTCTGTTATCTATTTTTAAAATTATTATTATTATTGTTGTTGTTGTTGGTTGTGGGGCCTGAACTCTGGGCCTGGGCACTGTCCCTCAGCTCTTCAGCTAAAGGCTAGCATTCTACCACTTGAGCGACAGCACCATTTCCAGCTTTTTCTGCTTATGTAGTGCTGAGGAATTGAACCCAGGGCCTCATGCGAGGCAACTGCTCTATCACTGAGTACTTTCCCAGCCCCTCTGTTAGCTATTAAAATATGAAAAGTATGTAGTTAGATGAGACAGTGAACAATAGAAGAGATTCCATGAAAATTTCCTGGATGAAGGAGATTTTTCAGTGTGGAGTTAGATGTAAACAAGTATGTCCCATTAAAGCTCTAGAAACAGTATCTATAATTAATTTGTCTCGGTATAGCTACATCTTTGGTAAGATAAAGAAAGCAAAATACTAGTATAGTTTAGTTATAGGAAGTGAGTACTAGCCAGCTTGGAAATATTGGAAATAGGCTGATCCAGAAGATATCCTGCAAAGATAAAACAAAAAGTGTATAGGTATTCTCTGATGTTATCTAATATCTTTCAAGTAAAGTTTACTCTTTTCTTTTGTCAACCATGTAAGAGATCTTAGCCTAGGAAATCCTATTTGGAATTAAAAACCTTAAAAACAGAATTAAGAAGTGCTTATTAGATGGATGCTGGTGGCTCACACCTGTAATCCTAGCTACTAAGGAGGCTGAGATCTGAGGATCACAGTTCAAAGTCAAAGTCAGCCCAGGCAGGAAAGTCTGTGAGACCTTTATCTCCAATAAACCACCAGAAAAACAGAAGTAGCACTGAGGCTTAAGTGGTAGAGCGCTAGCCTTGAGCTGAAGAGCTGAGGGACAGTGCCCAGGCCCAGAGTTCAAGCCCCATGACTGACCAAAAAAAAAAAAAAAGTGCTTATCATTTTATTTATGTGTCAGTCATGGGCTTGAACTGGGGACTTGAGTGTTGTTCCTCAGCACTTCTGCTCAAGGCCATCACTCTACTTCTTCTTTTTGGGTCTGGTCGTGGGGTCTGAACTCTGGGCCTGGGCACTGTCCCTCAGCTCTTCAGCTCAAGGTCAGTGCTCTACCACTTGAGCCACAGCGGCACTTCCGGCTTTTTTTTTTGCTTATGTGGTGCTGAGGAATCGAACCCAGGGCCTCATGCATGCAAGGCAAGCGCTCTACCACTGAGCCACCTTCTCAGCCCTCACTCTACTTCTTGAGCCATAGCACCACTTTCAATTTTCTGGTAGTAAATTAGAGATAAGAGCTTTATAGACTTTCTTGGCTGGGATAGCTTTCAACAACGATCCTCAGATCTCAGCCTCCTAATCCCTAGGGATTTCAAGCATGAGCCACTGGTGCCTGGCTAAAGTGTTTAAGATTTTAGACACTAAGAATTTATGAAAGTATGTTTAACAGAAATAATATATAGCACACAGACTATTGCACTAGAAGAGTAAAACTATTGCTTCTTTGCTACTAAAACTACAAAACTCTTTCATCTCAATCAATGAGAACAGATGTATATATTAATTATTAGAGTAACTCTTTTTCATATTTAGAAAATCTACTAGCTGTTTGAGTCAAGTGGTTATTCCCCTGAAAACTGTAATTGGTCAGGGGGGACCAAGATGGCGACGGGGCAGTAGGGAAACGCCACAGCTCTCTCCAACCAAAAAGAGAGTTCGAGTTCCAACGTTTAATCTCCCCAAGAGACCGACAACAACAAAAAGACGAACACTCAGAGAAAAACCAGAGGTGGAAAATAACAAAAAAAAAGAAAGAGAGGAAAAGAAGAATTTCAGAACAGAGAAGAGCGAAGACCCCTCCCCCAACCTTTACTGGCCGCATGGCAGTGCGCCAAGCCGCCTGCCAGCCGGCCCGGCGGGGGCTGCCGGAGCCACAGAGACACAGGGGGCTGCTTGCAGATCACCAGGTACCGGATTGCAGAACAGCGGATCGCCAGGAACAGAGAAACCTACCAGCCGGGAGTCTCCACGAGGATCCCACCCCCACCCCTCACTCTCCACCGGAGCGGAGAGGCTCCATCCCGCCAAAGCCGCCCCGGCACCAGCAGAGCGACAAAGGGACCTGTCCGCAGACCACCCGCCCAATCGCCATCGCAACGACCCGGCAGGGGGCTGCCCAACCCAGCCCGCAACCACCCCAACTGAACTCGGACTGCAACAACAACTGACGGACTGCAACAACAACTGACGACCTACAGGGTGAGTACCCATCAGGGGACAGGGAATCCATCAAGGGAGACCAGAGCTGGAGGGAATCCCCAGACCCTGACCTAGACTCCCTACCGCAACACCCGGACCACAGGACTCACTAAAACTGGGAACTGTTCGAGAGCTCCACCAGCCGGTGGAGCACACTCTGCTGGCCAGGCCAGAGCAAGAGCGCCCCTGGAAGGGAGCTTAAATGCTCAAGCCAGGAACAGCGCCCCTGGGTCAAGACTACCAACAGTAGAAGAAATTTGAACTGTGTCCTCCAGGCTGCATAACCTAGGTGGTATACACATTAGCACAGTCCTAACAAGCGCGCTCCAGGCTGGGGCCGGAACCAGGCCAGGGGACCGGCGCCTGAACAAAGCAAAAAGGGTCAGAAGTGGGGCTGTGGCTCAAATGGTAGGGTGCCAGCCCTGAGCTGAAGAGCTGAGGGACAGCACCCAAACCTAGAGTTCAAGCCCACAACCAGCCCAAAACAAACAAACAAAAACACATCAGGAGCCCATAGCAGACTCCAGTATTTGGGAGAGTGCATCCAGAGCATCTGATCTTCCCAAGAGCACCCGCAGGAGCAAACACAAGCAGTCTAGGCTGCTCAACCCTTCCAAAGGCGGGAATTGCTACAGCAGAGAGCTGAGAATCCTAAGAAAGTCAGAATAGCAGCTGGAAATAGGCTCCCAACAGAATCCAGATCAGGCACAGACTCTCTCTACCAATACAGAATCAGCAACCAAGCAAAGACAGACACACCAAAACAAGATTGAAGAGCAGTCTCCTGAACCCCCATGCGAAAATCACAGAGAAAAATCACAAGGTTTACCACTACCCAGGACAGCAAGCTCACCTCAAAAGCCAGCAGCCACGCAGGGGAGAGCCCCAGTGGGAGCAAAGCAGGAATGGAAGACAAAAACTACATCCAAGGGTTGCTGGAGGCAATGACTCAAGAAATAAAGCGAGAAATGGATCAGAAATTGAAAGAGCACAAGGATGAACTATCAAAAGATATACAGGATATCAAACAAAAATTGGATGCAAAAATAGAAGCTGCACAAACCTCAGTAAGAAGTGAGATAAACGCCAAATTAGAGGTAATGCATACTGATCTCACCTCATTGAGAGGTGAGATCAGTACTCTGAGAACCAACATTGAATCCATAAAGGGATCCATTTCCACCATGCAAACCACAATAGAAGCCACGGTCAACAGAGTGAATGAAATGGAAGGTAGAGTGTCAGATACAGAAGACAGAATACACCAACTGGACCAAAAAGTGACAGATATGGAAAAATCACTCAAATTAAACCAAAGGGAAATTCAAGAGCAAGCAGATAATGCTAAAAAATTTAACCTTCGCATAATCGGAGTGGACGAAGGTGAGGAATTCCAGAGCAAGGGAATGCAACACCTATTTAACAAGATAGTCAATGAAAATTTTCCCCACCTCAAAAACGACCATCTTAACTACATCACAAAAGCTTATCGAACACCCAACAAGCAAGATCCCAGGAGAAACACTTCTAGGCACATAATAGTAAAAATGATGGATCTGAATAATAAGGAAACAATCCTGCATGCAGCAAAAATGAAGAAGGAGCTATACTACAACGGGAAAAAAATTAGAATCACTGCAGATCTCTCCACACAAACAATGAATGCAAGAAAAGCCTGGGAAAGCACCATACGAGCCCTGAGAGCCAATAACTGCCAACCCAGACTGATATACCCGGCAAAGCTAGCATTCACATTCGATGGAGAACTGAAAACTTTTAATAGCAAAGAAAAACTAAATGAATACATAAACATTAAGCCAGCATTACAAAGAATTCTAAGAGGGGGGACACAACCTGAAGAAAGCAACCAGGAACTGGGACCTGCCCCAAACAGGCATTACTCAAAGTCTAACTGAGCAAGCACAGGAGGAAAGGAAAGAAGAAAAACTTAGGAAAACGGAATGGCAGGGACAACAATGCATCTCTCTATACTTTCTCTTAATATAAATGGGCTGAATTCGCCAATTAAAAGAAAACAAACTGAGGACTGGATCAGAAAACAAGACCCATCCATCTGTTGCCTTCAGGAGACCCACCTCTCAGCCAAACATACAAACAAACTCAGAGTGAAGGGGTGGAAAAGGATCTACCAATCAAATTCCCCCAATAAGAAAGCAGGTGTAGCTATCCTGATATCTGACAAAATAAACTTTTCATTAAAATCAGTACAGAAAGACAAGGACGGACACTACATATTAATAAAGGGAACAATCCAAGAGGAGGATATAACCATCATCAACTTATATGCCCCAAATATCGGTGCACCCAGATATGTTAAACAAATGCTCTCAAACTTACAGAATAAAATAGATCCCAATACGATAATACTAGGAGACTTTAACACGCCACTCTCACCAAAGGACAGGTCTACCAACCAGAGGATTGGCAAAGAAGCTACCGAATTAAGTGAGGCCATACTTCAAGCGGAATTAACTGACATCTACCGAGTATTTCACCATAAAACAACACAGTACACATTCTTCTCAGCAGCTCATGGAACTTTCTCCAAAATAGACCATATCATAGTTCATTCAAGGAACTTAAGCAAATACAAAGGGATCGACATAATCCCCTGTATCCTATCTGACCACAGTGGAATCAAGCTAGCTCTCAACAACAAAGCATACCGCAGAAATTTCTCTAATACATGGAAATTGAACAGCACACTCCTTAACAAGGCCTGGGTAACAGAAGAGATCAGAGAAGAAATAAAGCATTTCCTACAACTCAATGAAAATGAAAACACCTCACAAAGAAACTTGTGGGACACAGCAAAAGCAGTCCTGAGGGGCAAATTTATTGCCCTCAGTGCCCACATCAAGAGAATGGAGACAGACCAAGTAAATAATCTCATGTTGCAACTAAAACAGCTAGAAAAACAAGAAAAAATGGGACCTAAAGCTACTAGACGAAGCCAGATAACCAAATTGAGAGCAGAGATTAACCAATTAGAAAATCAGAAAACCATAACCAAAATAAACCAAACAAAAAGCTGGTTCTTTGAAAAAATAAACAAAACTGATGGCCCGTTGGCAAGATTAATTAAAAAAAGAAGAGAGGAAACCCATATTAATAGGATTAGGGATGCCAAGGGAAACATCACAACACGTACCCAAGATATCCAAACAATTCTAACAGACTACTTTCAAAAGCTATACTCTCTAAAGGAAGAAAATCTGGCGGAAATGGATGCATTTTTAGAGAAATACAAGTTACCCAAACTGAGCAAAGAAGAAGTTAACCAATTAAATAAGCCAATATCCTATAATGAGATACAGGAAGCTATCAAAAGTCTTCCAACAAAAAAAAGCCCAGGACCAGATGGATTCACAGCAGAATTCTATAAGACCTTTAAAGAAGAACTAATACCCATACTCCTCAAGCTCTTCAGAGAAACAGAGAAGGAGGGAGCTATCCCAAACTCATTCTACGAAGCCAATATCACACTCATCCCCAAACCAGGCAAAGACCCAACCAAAAAGGAGAATTACAGGCCAATCTCCTTGATGAACACAGATGCAAAGATCCTTAACAAGATTCTAGCTAACAGAATCCAGAAACACATTAAAAAAATAATACACTATGATCAGGTAGGCTTCATCCCAGAGACACAGGGATGGTTTAACATACGTAAGTCAATAAATGTAATCCAGCATATCAACAGAGCCAAGGTCAAGAATCACATGATTATCGCCACAGATGCAGAAAAGGCCTTTGATAAAATTCAACATTCATTCATGCTAAAAGCTCTGGAGAAAATAGGAATAGAAGGAACATTTCTAAAAACAATAAAAGCCATTTATGACAGACCAATAGCCAATATTATACTTAATGGGGAAAAGCTACAACCAATCCTCCTAAAAACAGGAACAAGGCAAGGATGTCCACTGTCTCCACTCCTCTTCAACATAGTCCTAGAACCCTTAGCCAGGGCAATAAGGCAAGAAAAAGACATTAAAGGGATCCGCATAGGGAAAGAAGAAGTGAAACTATCCCTTTTTGCAGACGACATGATACTATACCTCCACGATCCCAAAAACTCCATCCCCAAACTTTTAGAAATCATAAGTCACTTCGGCAAAATAGCAGGATACAAAATAAACCCACAAAAATCAGTTGCCTTCCTATACACTGATAACGCACAGGAAGAGAGGGAAATAAAGGGAGCAACCCCATTCACAATAACCTCCCAAAAAATAAAATATTTAGGAATTAACCTAACCAAAGATGTAAAAGAACTATTTAATGAGAACTATAAAAAGTTAAAGAAAGAAATTGCAGAAGACACTAGGAAATGGAAAGACCTCCCATGCTCCTGGATAGGCCGACTTAATATAGTAAAGATGGTGATACTTCCAAAACTAATATACAAATTCAATGCAATTCCTATTAAAATCCCAATGACGTACATCACTGAAATACAGAAAACAGTCCAAAAATTTATATGGAACAACAAAAGACCTAGAATAGCCAAAACAATTCTAGGGGATAAAGACAATATGGGAGGGCTATCCATGCCGAACTTCAAACTCTACTACAGAGCTATAATCACAAAGACAGCATGGTACTGGCACAAAAACAGACCCGAAGACCAATGGAACAGAATAGAAGATCCAGATATAAATCCACAGGCCTACAGCCAGCTGATATTCGACAAAGGAGCCAAAGACATACAATGGAAGAAACACAGCCTCTTCAACCGCTGGTGCTGGGAAAACTGGGCAGCCACATGCAGAAAACTAAAAGTGGACCCCAGCCTATCACCATGCACCAACATCAACTCAAAATGGATTAAAGACCTTAACATTAAACCTGAATCTCTGAAACTACTGCAGGACAGAGTAGGAGAGACACTTGAACTAATAGGCACAGGAAGGAACTTCCTGAACAGAGTCCCAGGGTCACAACAAGTTGGAGAGAGACTCGACAAATGGGACTACCTTAAAATAAAAAGCTTCTGCACAGCTAAATCTATCGCAACTAAGCTAGAAAGACAACCAACTAATTGGGAAAAAATATTTACCAGCAATATATCAGACAAGGGGTTAACATCCTGTATATACAGGGAACTCAAGAAACTAATCCCTCCCAAACCTAACAAACCAATTACTAAATGGGCAAGGGAACTAAAGAGGGACTTCTCAAATGAAGAAATAAAAATGGCAAAGAAACACATGAGGAAATGTTCATCATCCCTGGTGGTGAAGGAAATGCAAATAAAGACAACCCTGAGATACCACCTTACCCCAGTCAGAATGTCCCACATCCACAAATCAGCCAACGACAAATGCTGGAGGGGATGTGGAGAAAGAGGAACCCTATTACACTGCTGGTGGGAATGTACACTTATACAACCACTTTGGAAAGCAGTCTGGAGGGTCCTTAGAAAGCTAAAGATTGACCTCCCTTACGACCCAGTCATACCACTTCTAGGCATCTACCCTGAACAACAGGAACCGATATACAAGGACACGTGCACCTCCATGTTTATTGCAGCACTGTTCGCAATAGCTAGGATATGGAAACAACCTAGGTGCCCCAGCACAGATGAATGGATCCAAAAATTGTGGTATCTATACACAATGGAATATTATGCAGCCATTAGAAATGACAAAATAATGGCATTTGCAGGGAAATGGATGGAGCTAGAAGGAATCATGTTGAGCGAGGTAAGCCAAGAACGAAGAGACAAACGGTACATGGTCTCCCTCATAAGTGGATGCTAAATCCAAAAGGTTAGGTGATACGACAAAACTAACAGGACTTAAGAAACAAAGAACTCCCGCTCATCTGGTTGAACCACTACTAAATATCCTCATGCTGTTGATCACAAATATGGTATATAACATGTGAACACTGTTATATATTACAGACTGTGGTAGACAATTTGCTCCAGGGAAGTTAGAATGAACTTGTGACTTTGAAATTATGTAATCATTTAATCACAATCAAAAAAAAAAAAAAAAAAAAGAACCTCGGGAAAGGGAGGGAAGGAGGGGATGGTAGGGGGAAAACAATGGAGAGGGTAACAATGTTCAAGAGGAAGTGTACTCATAACCTCACTCATGTAACTGTAACCCTCTGTATAGTAGCTTTACAAAAAAAAAAAAAAAAACAAAACAAAACTGTAATTGTTCATCTACTTTGCTTCGGTTTACTGGACAAAAGAATTATACAGAGCTTGGCAGGCCGGCACTTTGACATCTTTCTCTACTCAAATATCCTGCATTCTCCTTTTCTTAGCTATCAATCCCTAATAATCATCATATAATCCAAATTTAGTCTTAGTGTCTGTTTCAAGAGAACTCAAATTGTGGGAACATCTAAATAATTAAATATATTTGGGTGAATTCACTGACACATACATTTACTCTGTGAAAGGAGTAAAACACAGTAGCTAAGAATTTGGGCTTTAAAAAAAGCAGTGGGTGAGGCGGCTGGGAATGTGGCTCAGTGGTAGAGTGCTTGCCTAGCATCATCAAGCCGTGGGTTTAATTCCTCAGTACCACCACATAATTAGAAAAATCCAGAAGTGGCACTGAGGCTCAAGTAGTAGAGCACTTGCCTTGAGCACAGAGAGGCTCAAGGACAGTGCCCCGGCCCTTAGTTCAAGCCCCAGGACCGGAAAAAACAAAAAAGAACAAAAAAAGCATTGGGTCAGATCTTAGGTTTGCTACTTAGTAATCTTTCTTTCTGTTGTTTTGATTGTACAGTGTGGATAACGACTGAACTTACCTTCTAGAGAGTTGTTCTAATGTCTAAATGAACCTATCAAGAACTTGGAGTTGAACTTATAACTACTTTTCAATAAACCTGAGTTATCACTTTTCCATTCACTGTTCAGAATCTTTAAAAATTCACATATTCATATACTTTACGTACCTGAGATGTTGCAGAAGAAACAGAAGGTGATGGAGATGCAGGTGGAGTAAGCAAACTGCAGGGTAAATTCAGTGTAACATAGTGCTCATGGCTGCAAATTATTCGCAGAAAATCCAACCTCAAGGATACCAGAACACTTGGATTTGGCAGTGAATAAAGCTTTGCAGATACCTTGCAAGTATTGCATAAATAAGAGAAGATATTAATTGAATATACTATTATTCTAATGCTGATATCAGAGTAAAAGTAAAGAATTAAAGATTAATATTCAGTGGGTAGTTTTGGGATTTGAATTTGAATAACAGTATCCTTTTCCTAGAAAAATAAAATTGGAAACTCTAAGATTTACTGTATAAATACATCTGACTAACATAAAGATGCATTTTTACATTTCCAGTATAGCATATTTTTATTTCTTAAAAATGCAATGGGGCTGGGCGCTGGTGGCTCACGCCTGTAATCCTAGCTACTCAGGAGGCTGAGATCTGAGGATCGCGGTTCAAAGCCAGCCCGGGCAGGAGAGACCGTGAGACTCCTATCTCCAATAAACCACCAGAAAACCGGAAGTGGCGCTGTAGCTCAAGTGGCAGAGCGCTCGCCTTGAGCTGAAGAGCTGAGGGACAACGCCCAGGCCCAGAGTTCAAGCCCCACGACCGACAAAAAAAAAAAAAAATGCAATGGGGGGCTGGGAAGGTGGCTTAGTGGTAGAGTGCTTGCCTTACATGCATGAAGTCCTGGGTTTGATTCCTCAGCACCACATAAGCAGAAAAAGCCGGAAGTGGCACTATGTCTCAGGTGGTAGAGTGCTAGTCTTGAGCTGAAGAGCTAAGGGACAGTGCACAGGCCCAGAGTTTAGGACCCATGACTGACCAAAAAAATTGCAATGGGAAAAGTACACCACCAAAATTTTTCCAATCATTTCGTTTTTTTTTTCTTTTTTTTTGGGTCCGATTGTGGGGCCTGAACTCTGGGCCTGGGCACTGTCCCTCAGCTCTTCAACTCAAGGCTAGCACTCTACCACTTGAGGCACAGTGCCAGTTCCGGCTTTTTTCTTTTTGCTTATGTGGTGCTGAGGAATCGAACTCAGGGCCTCAGGCATGCAAGGCAAGCACTCTACCACTGAGCCACCTTCCCAGCCCTCCTACCATTTCTTTGGGTCCAGTCGTGGGCCTGAACTCTGGGCCTGGGCACTGTCCCTCAGCTCTGTAGCTCAAGGCTAGTGCTCTACCACTTGAGCCACAACACCACTTCTGGCCTTTTCTGCTTATGTGGTGCTGAGGCATTGAACCCAGGGCCTCAGGCATGCAAGGCAAGCTCTATACCACTGAGCCATCTTCCCAACCCCTCTCCTATCATTTCTTAAAAGAAATTCTCCATCCTTTTCTATAGCATATTATATTTGCCTGTATTTATAATTGTCCATTTTTTCCCAGCTACATCATATGCTACTTGACTGAGGAGACATACTATAAACTTTGATTTAAGATCTACAATGTTCTTAATGTAAACATCACTGTTTGGCAAGTACGGGATATCAATACTTCTAAAAATGAGACAGGGCATGTTTTGGTAACAATAGGCCATAAATTTGTAGAGAAAAATATATTTACAATGTATTTACATATGACTCTGAATAGTTAACTTATTAAGACAAACAATAAAGGCACCCAATAGAACAATATTTTAAATTTTTAACTATTACACTATCAAACAGAATTCTTGACCAGTTGTTTTCAAAAATGAAATCTGTAGACCAGCTGGGAAGATTTCCTTAAGAAGTAATTCCTAAAGTACCTTGCCCAATCTCACCCCATCCTCAGACATGATTCAAACTACTCAATAATTCTAGAATGGAACCTAGAATATTTGTATATATATTTAAAGCTCTTTAAAGGGCAATTCTGGAATAATTTTATTACATACTACTCAAGTATTCCAGGAGAGCCAATAACTAATGTTTTCCAACAGTAAGGCTTATTCATCAGTGAATAAAAAATTAAAACAAAATCAGCTGCTTGTGGAAAAGATCTAGAATGCTTCTACTTTAGTAAAGGCAAGAAAATGAATGACATATTGGACTTCAGTAAACATCTGACCATTATTTCGAACTGCAATATCTGTGTTACATTAGGAGAAATATACAACAAAAGGCAGTTAAACTACCCAAGATACACAAAATTCAGTGACCTATTCATTTAGGTGCCACATTTGCATGGTACCTTGAGGCTGCTTTATATTACTACTATGACTTTCTGCTCCAGAATGGAAATGAAAGAGTCATGAGTTTGATACTATTACCTCAAGAAGACCTGGTTAAATATAACCAATAGGTATCAGCTTGCCATAGTCCTGTGTCCAGATACAACAAATGAAATGAAGTTTTTTTTTTGTTGTTTTTTGTTTTTGGGTCCGGTTGTGGGGCCTGAACTCTGGGCCTGGGCCCTGTCCCTCAGCTCTTCAGCTCAAGGCTAGTGCTCCACCACTTGAGCCACAGCACCACTTCTGGCTTTTTTCTTTTTGCTTATGTGGTGCTGAGGAATCGAACCCAGGGCCTCAGGCATGCAAGGCAAGCTCTCTACCACTGAGCTACCTCCCCAGCCCCTGAAATGAATTTTTTTTGTCTTACTAATATCAATACACTATCTTGTGTTAATTTCTTGTGTGAGCATGAGTATATGAATGTGCTCTTAAAAGCTCTAGCCCTGAAAAATGTTAACCTGGATTTTAAATTATTTGAGTACAGTTACTAATTATGTATTACCTGTTTATAGTAGGACTTTATAAGGTTAAAGACAAATCCTCTGTCCATAACAGACAACAAATCATTAAGAAAGAATGCAAGGCTTGTATTGAGTCTCTCAACCATTTCTGTGTCCTAGGAGATAATATAAAACAAAATTAAAATGATAGTTTAATTTCAGCTCAAAAGAAGAAGTAAGAAAAAGAGTTACCAATACCTTCTGAAATCGTGAGACTACATCACTGGCAATTGTGCTAACAAGAGCAGCAATGTCATCCATGAAACGTTCTGGAAAACGACTTTTCCTTGGAGCATCAAGTTTATCATTAAAGTATAAATGGTGCACCATGCTCTTTACCTGAATAAAGATATAAACCATTAATTTTTCTTTTTTTTTTTGAGACAGTCTTGAACTTGATACATTACCTTAGAAACCCATAATATATATATACATATATATACACACACACATATATCTATGTATATACATGTATATATTTATTTATTTAATGGGGGATACTTGAGGCTCAACTCCAGGCTTCTTGCTAGCTAGGCAGGTGTGCTAATACTTCGGTCATATCTCAAAAGTCTTTTTTTTTTTTTTTGCCAGTCCTGGGGCTTGAACTCTGGGCCCGGCATCTTTTTGTTCAGAGCTAGCACTCTCCCACTTGAGCTACAGTGCCACTTCCAGCTTTTTCTGGTAGTTAACTGGAAATGAGAGTCTCACTGCCTTTCCTGCCCTGCTGGCTTTGAGCTCCAATCATCAGATCTCAGCTTCCCAAGTAGCTAGGATTACAGACATGAACCACCAGAGCCCAGCTCAAAATCTTTTTGCTTTAGTTAGTTTTAGGATAGTGTCTCAAGTTAATGCCCTGGATGGTCTGGCTCATAATCTTGCTACTTATGCATCCCATACAACTGGGATGACAAGCATGTTCTACCACTTCCAGCTATTTTAAGATAGCGTTTTGTTAAGTTTTTTTTTTTTGGGGGGGGGGGGAAGGGGAGGGGACAGAGCTGGCCTCAAACTGTAATCCTCTCAATCTACATTTCCGGAATAGCTGAGATTACAAGTGTGAGTTATTGTGCCTGGCTCCTTAAAATATTTTGTAGTAGAATATGAAACACAGCTAAACTCTATTATCACTTAGAACCCTCCAGTCTTTAGCCTTCCAAATAGCTGAGATTATATGTATAAGCCAACACATTTTTTTTTTAATTTTAATTTTTTTTTTAATTTAATTTTATTTTATTTGAGAACATACTGTACAGAGGGGTTACAATTACATGGGCAGGATAATGCATACATTTCTTACCAAGCATTGCAGCCTCCTCCTTTGTTTACCCTTCACCTCCCTTCCCAGCCTCCCCCCTCCCAAGCCAACACATTTTTAATTAAAATCCATAGAGCAGCCAGGCACAGGTGTATACCTGTAATCCTAGTTACTTGAGAGGCCGAGATCTGAGGATCTCAATTCAAAGCTACTCAGGTCAGGAAAGTCCGTGAGATTCTTATCTCCAATTAACCACCAGAAAACTGAAAGTGGCACTGAGGTTCAAAGTGGTAGAACACCAGCTTTGAGCAGAAATCAGGCCCTGATTTCAAGCC
Source organism: Dipodomys spectabilis (assembly GCF_019054845.1). NCBI lineage: Eukaryota > Metazoa > Chordata > Mammalia > Rodentia > Heteromyidae > Dipodomys > Dipodomys spectabilis. The sequence continues at coordinate 40,013,070 of NW_024870679.1, read as the reverse complement.
CCATGACCAGAAAAAAAAAAGTCATAGAGCATTTAATACTTTGAATTTTTAATAAAATATTGTTTGTAGAAGATATAATGAAAATTACGTTTCTTATGTTATATGAGAAAAGAAATTGATTTATATCCATATATGTATAAAATTAAACATGGTTTTTAAATGAATAAAACAACTTCTTGATGACAGCATACATCTATTACTTAAGTATTAAAATAAATGAAAACACTTAACAAGCAATTGAATAGAGGTGACAGGAAATATAAGACATTTTAGGCTAAAGCAAAGAAATCTAACAACTCCTTATCTGTACAGGAATAAAACAGTTTAATATGCTAGGCACAGTGGTACATGTCTATTATCCCAGAATTCCAGAGGGGCAGACAGGATATTGTAGCTAAGTCTTAAGCTGCAATTTTTTTTTCAAATTCTTTATTGTGATTAAGTGATTACATAATTTCCCAAATTTCACAGTATTGTGGGATAGTGATGCTTAGTTAAAGTCACAAACATTCTAACTTTCATGGACCAAATTGTCTATTGTGGTCTATAACATTTATGAGTTCTATGAGCTTTGCAATACAGTTATTTCTTCCACATTGGGTGATATGTACATTTGTTTTGTTTTGCATAACAGCAGCTGTTCCCTCTTTCCCACTTGTTCCCTCCCTCCCATCGCTGAGTTGCTTAGTTCATTTTAATCAATGTCCAGTGATTAAGCTGCAATTTTTAAATTTATAATTAGGACCTCTAAACATACGTGTGAAACTCAAAATAAAAACAACACCAACAGGGGCTGGAAAGGTGGCTCAGTGGTAAAGTGCTTGTCTTATATGCATGAGGCCCTGTGTTCAATTCCTCAGCACCATATAAGCAAAAAGAAAAAAAGCCGGAAGTGGCGCTGTGGCTCAAGTGGTAGAGCGCTAGCCTTGAGCTGAAGAGCTGAGGGACAGCACCCAGGCCTAGAGTTCAGGCCCCACGACCAGACCCCCCCCCCCAAAAAAAAAAAAACCAACACCAACAGCCAAAATTGCAACTTCACCTTACAATAAAAGCATATGAATTACAAATGTGTTATTTACATTTTAGGAAAAAAAGAGGTTTCTATATTGCGACTGGCTTACTTTTTCTTTTTCTTTTTATAGCCAGGTCTGGGGCTTGAACTCAGGGCCTGGGCACTGTCCCTGAGCTTCTTTTGCTCAAGGCCAGCACTCTACCACTTGAGCCCCAGTACCACTTCTGGACTTTTCTGTTTATGTGGTACTGAGGAATGGAAACCAGGGCTTGATGCATGCTAGGCAAGCACTCTACCACTAAGCCATATTCCCAGACCCCCCCTTTTTTTTTGTCGGTCATGGGGCTTGAACTCTGGGCCTGGGTGCTGTTCCTCAGCTCTTCAGCTCAAGGCTAGCGCTCTACCACTTGAGCCACAGCGCTACTTCCAATTTTCTGGTGGTTTACTGGAGATAAAGAGTCTCATGGACTTCCCTGCCTGGGCTGGCTTTGAACTCAGCCTCCTAAGTAGCTAAGATAACAGGTGTGAGCTTGGCTGGCTTACTTTTTTTATACAGAAGAATTTTTTTTTTAACAGGGTGCTGGTGGTTCACACCTGTAATTCTTGCTACTCAGGAGGCTGAGATCTGAGGACTAAGGGTCAAAGCAGCCCAGACAGGAAAGTCCACAAGGCTCTTTCCAATTTCCAATTAATCATAGAAAAACCTGGAAGTGCTATGGCTTAAGTGGTAGAGCACTAGCCTTGATCAAAAGGGGCCCAGGGTGGCATATTCTCAAACTTACCTTTATCTCCTACTCTGCCTCCCTCTTTTCTTTGTGTATCTCTCTCTCTCTCTCTCTTTCTATGTTTTTTTACTTAGTTTTTACATACTACTTATTTAGAAAAAAAATTTTTCTTGATTTCGACTATCGAGAGCTAAGGAGAGAATTAAAGAGACAGGTCTTTAGTGCCAGAACCCCAGATTCTGCTACTACCCGCTATGTATACTACTAAGTATACACTACCTGCTGTGTATATTACCAAGCCTGTGACTTGGTTAATAGTCTAGAATATTCTTGCTATGCACTTACTGCCTTTTTTCATGCAAATGTATACATATATGATGTTTTTATGCACATGTGCATGTATATATGTATACATGTTCCTATGTAAAACAGATTAGTTCATTCATTGCTTTTAAATAGAATTTGCTGAATTAAGCAAAAAAACTATTTTTGTTTTTTTGATTGGCTATAACTGACATTTTCCTATAAGCTTTCTACCCATAATAACAGTAATATCTATAATGTTTTTTAAAAAATATTGTTATTATAAAGATGATGTACAGAAGGGTTATAGTTACACAAGTCAGGTAAAGAGTACAGTTCTTTTTGGACAATGTCACTCCTTACAAAGCTTTTTTAAATATTTGCAATGCAATCTATAGTATTGCTTCTGTTCATTTGCATGTTTAGATTAGGAAAGACTGAGTCACAAGTTCTCTTGTGAAAAACAATTTAACCTCTGCAACTATCTCATGGGTGAGGTGGATTAATATGAACATCACGATTTACAATTCCACCTAAACTGTGTTAAGTGTTACATGTAATTTTGTCATGGAGGTACACATAAAATCATAAAATATGAAACAGAAAAAATATTTCTAGAATAAAAATGACTAACCTAAAATAGTTTACCAAATAAAAAAGTATTAAAGATATGTTTAGTTTGCTTACCATTAACTCAAAGAAGAACCAGGCTTGTTGCAAAGCTGATTCCCGAACACTACCACTGCAAACAACCCACTGCAAAGCCAGCTCCTCATGAAACAGCTATCCAGAAATAAATTCAAAGTTACTGCATGTCAAATCTGTTGGCAACACAAACCAAGTAATAATAATGGAAAGTACAAATGAAGAAACAATGAAAATAAGGCATGTGAACTATTCAATGATGCAGTGAAGACACCCATTAACGAAACGACTTATGCATGTAAGACACTGGTATGTTGAAGAGCTGAAAAAATTACATGTTATCTAAAGGTAAAATGTAATTTTAAAAGTACAGGTAGAAGTAGCTTCCTAAATTATACCTACAAACAGAAATTAGACCAAAAACTCACAAGTACAAATAAGATCTTGTTTGTACTTTAAATACATATTTTAACAGACACAAATACACTCATGAACTTTGTTGGTACAATTTAGGAAACACCTTTACAAATGTAAACTTTGCTATAAGCCAAGTTTGATTTTCAAACTTTCAAATATTTAAAATCTTTTTAAAAAATAGCAATAAATTCTTGCCTTAATAATGGTTATGTATACAAAGCATTTGCAAAGTAGTGCATATTAATATGAAAAAGGACTAACAAAACTGTGCATAAGGGAAGCAAATCAACATATCTTACTAAGAGTGATAATTTTTCTAACTCATCTTCCTTTCCCTGGAGATTTAAAACACAAAACAAGAAGCAGTTACAGAAACATAATTAAGAGTTGATACTAAAATTTGATGATCAAATTTGATTTATTAAACTCTACAGTCAACCCCACAGCTACAAACACTATCTTCAGGTTAAAAGGCCTACACTGGAAAGGTATACCCAAAAAACACCAAATAAGCAGTGTTTGCTTACGTGTGTTTCAAAACACAATGTATTTTAAAATCGCATATTGGTTATGAAAAAAGCCTTATATCTGTTTAATTGTTGGAATTATTTTCTTCTTATATGAATTGTCTTAACATGAATCTACCTTTTTAGTTGGTAAGCGTCCCGTTAATGTTTGTAAGAAACTTGACGTCTCTGTGTGCGAAGACATACGATTACAACTTCGATCCATAGCCTATGGAGTGAAGATGAATGAAATGACGAGATAACATTAACATAGTTGTGGATGACTTTGCAGCTCCAGGATTATGTACAAATTTAAAAGTTTTACTGTGGTTTCAACAACCATCTATTTTACTGCTCATCTCATTTACACTATTTCAAGCTGCTTTAATACCAGTGACTTAGAAATCAAATGGCTTCTATGTATTTTTAGTCTTTAAGAAGATGAGTATTTCAATGATTGTAATATTTAAGAGTGCTGCAAAGAATGAAACTTTTATCTACGTGTTCCACACGCATGCATATAACTAGTAAGAACATTCAAATTTAAAAACATACTTCTCAACTGATACCTGACCAAAAAGGAAACAAAATTTATATTCAAAGAAGGTAAAAAGATTAGAATGACATCTTTTACTTTTTTACTATTACCAAAAACTACCATTCAAGTTTGTTATATACTATATACTATATCAAATATAAATCATTTATAATTGTAAACAGAGAATTAAAATTTTCTTTAAGAACAAGAGAATTTTCCTTCAGAGTCAATACACAGGTGAGAAGCATATTTAAGTCATCATGCAATATCAGCTACCAAGCAACTAGTCTTCAATAAACAAAACCCAACTCAAGTTTTATAATTTCATACTTTGCAACACAGTACAAATAAAAGTGGATTTTGCTTCTGGCATTTAATCTTACACACAATTTGTATTTAATTTCAACTTACTATTTTTCTACAGAATGATTATGAACAGAACAAAAAGATAAGATAGCAAAAGATAAATTAAAATGATATAATAACTACACATTAAAGCAAAAAACAAAATGGAAAAATGTTGCTTTTATTCCACATAAAAATTTTAAATCCTACTAAAGATGTGCAAGCCCTAAAGCAGAAACTGTTACAAAAGGCATCAAATGCATAAGCAGCAGGCATTGAAATACTGGTAAGGTGTTTAAGAAGGGAGGAAAAAAAGGAAGTGGGAGAAAACAGGAAAGGAGAGTGTTACTGGTGAACTGGTCTCATTCATGCATAGTAGTTGGAAAATGTGCTAAGTAAACAAAAATATACACTTTTTAATGATTAAAAAATGCAAGCCACTGAAATCATAGTATGTACTAAAAAGTAATGTTCTAAAGGGAAACATCAGCAGCCAACAAAGAAACCTCTAATTATAAACACCACCTGTGTTGATTCTGCACTTGGACTGGGGTTGGATCCCCATGGGGCAGCTTTTGGACCACCAGTGTTAACCCAGGAATTGGAGCGATCTAAACCCTAAGCATATAATAGAAAGCAGTTGGAAAGGAAAGAAATATTACATGTTGCATGCTATAAATTATTCTAAAGAAACCCAGACCTTCTAATGCAAACACGTTTTTAATTAGTACTGTTAAAGCAACCAAAAATTTTAGGTACTTATGAAATATTAGTTCACCCAAATCATCTTACGATACATAATAACAATTTATAAAAATAACCAAGAACATTAAGTTGAGCATTTAAATATAATTTCTCTATTTGTAAAAAGATCACCTTGAAGCACCAACAGCTAAAGTTCTTACATCATCATCCTTCCAAGTGCTAATTAAACAGTCTAAATCAGTAATTCTGATAATTTCTTTTGAATTGAACTGGGATTTAAAAGAAAAGAGTGGAAGAAATATATTCAATTCTTTGTTGGAAACAAAAATTTCATCTTTCATCAGTTGAAAACTATACAGTGAGCTGGGCGCCGGTGGCTCACACTGTAATCCGAGCTACTCAGGAGGCTGAGATCTGAGGACCACGGTTCAAAGCCAACCCAGGCAGGAAAGTCCATGAGACTCTTATCTCCAATAAAAACCACTACAATACCGGAAGTGGCACTGTGGCTCAAGGGTAGAGCACTGGCCTTGAGCTGAAGAGCGCAGGGACAGCGCCCAGGCCCAGAGTTCAAGACCCACGACCGACCAAAAAAAAAAAAAAAAGAAGAAGAAGAAAAAGAAAACTATACAGTGATACTTGATAATTCTATACCTCCTGCCTAATAAGAACAGTGGAAATGAAGTTTTATTTCTTTTTATTGGACTTGTAATAAGTACAATGGAGTGCTATATATAAATATACATACATATGAAACAAGGAAAACACTATGCAGGGGCTGTGTATTAAAACTATCTTCATTAACTTCATGAAATTAGTTTCTTTAATATGCTATGAATGTGTTTGACTAGCTGTGAATTATTTCTTCTTCTAAAAGGAGTTACTGTGATTCCTTGTGAAGGGATCTAGCGCTTTACTTCTATTTCCTACACCTAAGAGATTGCCAGTATCACATAAGAAGGTTTACAAGCCAGCTGCTAGCATCTCATGCCTATAATCCTAGCTACTCAGGAGGCTGAGATCTGAGAATCATGGTTCCAAGCTAGCCTGGGCAGAAAAAGTTTTTGAGACTTTTTTTTTTATCTCCAATTAACCACCAAAAAAACCAAAAGTGGAACTGTGGCTCAAGTGGTAGAGTGTTAGCCTTGAGCAAAAAGTTCAGGGCCAGTGCCTAGGCACTGTGTTCAAGCCCCAGATCTGGTGGGCACGCGCGTGCACAGACACACACACACACACAAACAAATTAATGGACGTATTAAAAGATAGAAAAATTTTAGAAAAAAAATAAAACAAGGAGATTAAAAGTCCTCAGGGATAGGGGGAATAGAAAGAACTGATTACAAATTGAAATAAGATGCTCTTTGGGAGAGTGGTCTTCTAAGTTAAGTCTTAAAGAAACTGAGGGAATAAGATCATCTAATTTAATTTCTCTGTGTCCCGCCCCCACTCCCCACTACACATACACCTTTGGTGCCTGTAATGGGGATTGAACTCAGTGCCTTGGCATTGCCCCTGATTTTTTTATTTTTTATTTTTGTTGGTTCTGGGCCTTGAATGCTGAGCCTGGGCACTATCCTTATGCTCCTTTTGCTCAAGGCTAGCACTCTACTACTTGAGCTACAGCACTACTTGTGGCTTTTTTCTGTGATTAATTGGAGCTAGAGTCTCATGGACTTTACTGCCCAAGCTGGTTTTCAACCACGATCCTCAGATCTCAGCTTCCTGATTGATAGCTAGGATTACAGCTGTGAGCCACCAGTACCTGGCTTGTGTTTCATTTTCATTTTATTTTATTATTTTGTTGGTTATGGGGCTTGAACTCTGGGCCTGGGCACTGTCCCTGAGCTCTTCAGCATAAGGCTAACGCTCTACCACTTGAGCCACAGTGCCACTTCCGGTTTTCTGGTGGTTTATTGGAGATAAGAGTCTCACGGATTTTCCTGCCAGGCTGGTTTTAACTGTGATCCTCAGATCTCAGCCTCCTTAGTAGCTAGGATTACAGGCTTGAGCCACTAGCTCCTGGCAGCATGATTCATTTTTTATTTTATTTTTTTTGTCGTCATGAGGCCTGAACTCTGGGCCTGGGCGCTGTCCCTCAGCTCTTCAGCTCAAGGCTAGTGCTCTACCACTTGAGCCACAGCACCACTTTCAGCTTTTTCTGCTTATGTGGTGCTGAGGAATTGAACCCAGGGCCTCATGCATGCAAGGCAAGCACTCTACCACTGAGCCACCTTCCCAGCCCCTGCATGTTTCATTTTTAAAGCAACATTCTGGCTATTGTGTTGTGAAGAGTGAGTAGACAAACTGCAGAGAAACATCTTAAGGCTAATTACATTGATTCAGGGGGAGACACTGGCAACTCAGACCAAGGTGGTAGTTGTAGAGATGGGAAGAAATGGCTATTGCCACATCAAGGTCCTGGGTTCAATCAACAGCATAGAAAGAAAGAGAAAAATAACATAGCTACATTTTTAACAAATATGCAATCTGGACAAAAAGAATTTAGAATAGCTGCCAATTTTGGAATTGTTGAGAGAATTGTATTGAGAAAGTAATTTGGGGAGTAATTAGTATAACCTTTATAATGGTATTTAATAAGCTATTCAACTTATATAGGAGAAGAAAAATAAGTACAAAAATTGGTGGCATTTCCAGATTAAGAGATCAGATAAAGAAGATAAAGGAAAATGAAGAGATATAACCAATAAACTAAGAGGAAAGTCAAGACCCCTTTAAGCTAAGTAAACAGAAAATTCATGTCACAAGATACTAGCAGGTAAAATAAGGTGAGTACTGACAATAAACCTTTGGATTTAGAAACATGCAAAACACTAATAGCTTTAGCAAGTGCATTTTGTGTGGAAGATGATAGAAATATTTAAGACAATGAGAGTGGACAAATTTTTAAGGAACTCTCCCGTAAAAGGTAGCAAGAGAAATGGCAAAGCCAGTAGCAGCAGAAATACTAGAGAGAAATTTACTTTATGGAGAAGAAATAATAAGCTTCTATGTGAGTGGAAATGATTCAATACACAGGAAGAAACTTGAGCCACAGCGCCACTTCCGGCTTTTTCCTTTTTGCTTATGTGGTGCTGAGGAATCGAACCCAGGGCCTCAGGCATGCAAGGCAAGCACTCTACCACTGAGACACCTTCCCAGCCACCGGAAGTACCTTTTTATTGAAAATTTTTCAATAAAATTGTTTTTCATAAAATAATTTAAATGAAGCTTTATTGGAGCCTGTGTTGGGGCATATGCCTATAATCCTAACACTCAGGAAGAAGAGGTAGGAGGATCAAGTTCGAGGCCAGTATTTAATACATAACCAGTTGAGTACAACCTGGGCTACTTATCAAGACTGTCTCAAAAAAACGAAACAAAATAAAAATTAACTGAACAAGGCTGGGTTAGCATAAGACAAGTTCTCATTTTGTGATGGTTTTCTTCAAAATTGGGCTATATGTGTTACTACACACCTATAATCTCAGCTACTTGGGAGACAAGCAGGAAAATACTGGTTTGAGTACAGGTCAGTCTAAAGCTTGAAGACTCCTATCTCAAACCCAAACCTGGCATGTTGGTACCAGGTTGTGGTCCCAGGTACTTGGGAGTTAGAGGCAGGAAGATTATAGTCCAAGGTTAGCCAAGGGTCAAAGAACCATATGTGAAAAACAAACTAATAGCAACTGGGTCTGAGGTGTACTTCTAGTGGTAGAGCTTTTGCCTAACAAGAAGGAATGCCTATTTTCAATTAATATTAGATCAGAAAAAAATTGTTCACTTTTTTTTTTTTTTGCCAGTCTTGGGGTTTGAACTCAGGGTGGGGGCACTGTCCTTGAGCTCCTTTTGCTCAAGGCTCAACCATTTGAGTCACAGAGACACTTCCGGCTTTTTCTGCTTATGTGGTACTGAGGAATCGAACCCAGGGCTTCATGCATGCAAGGCAAGCACACCACCACTGACCCACCTTCCCAGCCCCAAATTGTTCACTTTATATATGTAAAAATCTTTACTGTCTCATTTAATGGCTTTTTCTCTTCTTTTCTTTTTTTGGTGATGGTCCTCAGGCTTGAACTCAGGGCCTAGGTACTGTCACTAAACTTTTTTTGCTCAATGCTGTCATGAGCCATAGATTCACTTTCAGCCTTTTTATGTGTGATTAATTAGAGATAAGTCTCTTGGATTTTCCTGCCCAAGCTGGCTTCAAATGGTGATTCTCAGATCTCAGCCTTCCAAATAGCTAGGATTATAGGTGTGAGCCACCAGCGCTCAGCTGGAATTTTCTCTTTTACATTTTCATATTGCTTGGTTACTCTGCAGTAATCTACATACCTCTCCACACACATCATTCATAAAAATAGCATGTTTAAATTATAAAAACAACTACATAAATTTTAAGTTACTAAAATGTCTATAAATTTATGATTTAAATTTATAAAGCTGCAAAGGTATATTACTTAAGATAATTAAAAATATTTATGAATATTAGAATGAGTTAATATACATTAATGTAGATTACAGGATTCCAAATATAAAATTTCTGTACCTATATGCTATATATTATATATAACACATACGTAAGAGTAGTTGTGATATTTTGATCACTATCGCTTAAAGAAACAGAGAACTTTACTACAGTTCACATAAACATGAATTCTAGAACATGTTTATAATTCTTCCCTATATCTGAATAAATAGAGTAAAAGTCCCCACAATATAACCCCTGCTTTCACTGTATTTGATGTTGGTATAATAAAAAAAAAATCGTTTAAATAGGGATACAGGTGGACCCATTGCAACAATGAGACATATAAGTCACTATGTGGAAAACGAACTTTACAACTTTGTTGGGGTGGGGGGGGAGAATTTGGGGGGGTGGGGGAAGGATGGGATGGGAAACAAAGGAGGAGGCTACAATGCTTGATAAGAAATGTACTCAATATCTTGCCCATGTAATTGTAACCCCTCTGTACAGTATTTTCACAATAATAAAAAAATGGCTATTGTTCTATACAAATCATAGCATTTTCTTTTCCAATAACAAAAACACAACCTAATATGATTTCTTGGCTTCACTCATACTGTGGTTTTGCCCATCTTTCTTAAACTCTGGAATTATTTTTGTACTTTACATGTAGAAAGGAATGATTATTTTTCTATAGGTATTTTGGTGTGGTAACAATTATTAAAGTACAGCTGAGTCTTATGGTAGGTAGTCTTTTTCTCATCTGAGATAAATCATTGAATTAGTCTTATTTTTCTAATCTTAGTGAACTGCAAAGTTTCTTATGAAATATAACTCTATTAACAATCAAAGCTGTTCTAGATACTTTTTAAGGAAGGGGTGCTCATATTTTAAGTCAATGATGATGACCTATATTTTATTTACTTAGGTCCCACTTATTCTACAGAAAGTTAATCTGGTCATTTTTCACATGGACTATCAGACAACAGTAAGTAATATGTTACTAGCTTTCCTGGACAAATTTTAGAACTTGAGAGGTATTTTTCATAGAGTGCACAAACCAGTTTATAATAGCAAGCTATATAATTAATATAAACATGTAATATTTAATGCTGATAAAACAGGAATTTACAATTTCTTGTTTATTCCTAACTTAGACATACATACATACATATATATATATATATATATATATATAATATTCTTGTTTATTCTCAACTCATCTATGACTCAAAGTTAAGAACAAATTGGAATTAGACATTTCACATTTGTTCATAAACTTAAAATCATCCCTTCATTTACCTTGCTGCCAATGATTGACCGAACTTCATCATCAGGTGATGTAGGTGTCCCAGATATGTCTGGATTACTATTACTAAGGCTACGAGAACGACTTAGATTAAGGCTTGCAGGTCTCACAGCAGATCTAGCCATTGTAGCATAATGCACTGATCCTCCCAGACCTCCAGGACCTAAAAATGCATAAAACAATTGCACGTAAGTAAACAAAATTAACTAGGGTAAAAAACTCTGCCACTTCATAACATTTCATAAAGATTATGATTTCTTTTTGTTTCTCAATGAAATCTACTGAGTTAAAAAAAATCACCAAGAGTAAAAACACTTAAGGCCTAATGAGGGCTACACAAAAATATTCTATTTTATATCAGCTGACAAAAATCATGAACTAGCCAGGTCTGGTGGCTCCTGCCTATAATCTTACTTACTCAGGAAGCTGAGATCTGAGGATTCCACGTCAAAGCCAGCCTAGGCAGAAAAGTCTGTGAGATTCTTATCTCCAGTTAATCACCAGAAAACTGGATGTGGCACTGTGGCTCAAAGTGGGAGAATGCTACAATAGTCTGGAGTGCAAAAGTTCAGGGACAGGACCCAGACCCTGAGTTCAAGCCCCACAACTGACCAAACATAAATAAATAAATAAAAATAATGAACTTTAAATAAAATAACTACCACCAAATTTTATTTTATGCACAATAAAACTACTATGAAACAAATATAAATACTATCTTCACTCAGATATAGTTGAATCTCAAATCCAAAATGTTTTAGCTGATGTCTCATTTTTTTTCCACCCGACTCTGTTCTATCCCTTGATAGTAGTCACTAGAGAGAGAGCCAATTTATCCCAACACTTCTAAAATGGGACTTTACCAATAACAAAATGCAATCTTGATTATATACATAAAAAGATAATTCTACGATTCCAGATTATATAAAAAAGCAAAGAATTTCTTTTTGTCTGACCTACATTGAGTCTTACATCATCTTTCAATACTGAGCATTAAAACTGCCACAGCTGCAAAAGGGCACGTACTTAGTGATGAATGATGACATGCACACAAACATGCCAACAAGTTGAACAGTGTGTATACCATAATCATTAACTAACTGAACAATTGCATGCTTTTTCAAAGTAAGACATTCAAACAAACAAGTTAACACCACTATTACCAGTGTCACACAAAGACTTGGGGCTCAAAACTCTGAAATATTATGCTATTTTACTGACTATAAAGAGACTCTTTCTAGACAACAATTTTTCTTTCTTTTTTTTTTGCTGGTTGTGGGGCCTGAACTCTGGGACTAGGCATTGTCCCTCAGCTCTTCAGCTCAAGGCGAGCGCTCTACTACTTGAGCCATAGCACCACTTCCGGCATTTTCTGCTTATGTGGCGCTAAGGAATCGAACCCAGGGCCTCATGCATGCGAGGCAAGCACTCTACCACTGAGCCACTTTCCCAGCTCCAATTTTTCATTATTGCATGTTTCACAGTTTTATCAAGAACTACAGGTCTACCATATTTCTTCTTTGATACCCACAACATTTTGAATGATAAACATATTATTCTATTTATCCTAATAAGGAATGATAAATTTCTTCAGATATAGGAATCAATTAACTAATCAATTAATGGAGGCTTGGACTTGGGGTCTTGTGTACTTGCTTGTTTTTTTTTGTTCAAGGTTAACATTCTACCATGCCTCCACTTACCAGTAGTTATTTTCAAGGTTTATTTCCAAGAATTAATTTGTGAACTTCAAATTAAAGGAAGTTGTATAAATAATGTATAAAAACATAAGTAATCACTTTAACATTAGCATCTAACATAGTAAATATTACATAAGAGATATTTAATAAATGTTTATTATTGAACGATGCATCACATCACAGACTAAAAGCTTAACTCAATATTGTCAGCAACATTTATGAAAGAAAGTTTCACAGCAAAAAGAATAAAATACCTGGTGATGGTGAATTAGGGTAAGTATTTGGCAGGCGAAAAACATAATAGATATAAGATGCAAGAAGGCTGTTTCTGCCATGCTGGTCATGATTTCCTTCCAAGTTTTTGTGAAGTCGATTTATAATTGATGCCATGGCTTCAAAAGAAGCTTGACCTAGGTTAACTTTCAGAAAAGAAGAAAATATTTTGGGTTTTAACATTTTTAGTTTCTTTTTTTTTATTTTATTGTGAAAATACTGTACAGAGGGGTTACACTTACATGGGCAAGATAACGATTACATTTCTTATCAAGCATTGTAGCCTCCTCCTTTGTTTCCCCTTCCTATCCATTCCCATCCTCCCCCGCCCCAACATTTTTAGTTTCTAAGTTCCACAAAGATCAATGTTTTTGTCACTTCTATATAAGTACCTATATAAAGTATAAAGAGATAGTATTTTATGCTAATTTCAAAGTTTTGAATTATTTGAACCAAATATACTATTGTAAAGGAGAAAAAAAACTCATTTTACTAATTTAACATGAAAATGATACAGGTTGGATTACTCAAAAAACAAAATATAACCAAACAGATATAAATTATTTTATAAAATAATCATCTTTAGAAACAATTAATTTTATAGATGATTGATAAATCTTCATATGCAAGGAGGGGCTGGGAAGGTGGCTCAGTGGAAGAGCGCATGCCTTCCATGCCAGAGGCCCTGGGTTCGATTCCTCAGCACCACATAAGCAAAAAGAAAAAAGCCGGAAGTGGCGCTGTGGCTCAAGTGGTAGAGCGCTAGCCTTGAGCTGAAGAGCTGAGGGACAGTGCCCAGCCCCAGAGTTCAGGCCCTATGACCGGACTCAAAAAAACCAAAACACATACATATGCAAGGAATAAATATTACTTTTGTTTTTAAATAACTAGTATCAATGAATATGGGTTATTAAAAATACAAAAGGTATGAAAAATAGTGAATAAGCAACTTAACGGACAAAAGTGAATTTGTAAAAGGATTATAAGGGGAAAAAAAACTATAAAACATTTTAAATGCCAAGGTAAGTACTACCTACACAGCCATTCAAGTCAATGTATCACAAGAACTTTGCAAAAATTGTAGAATCCTGGTAGACAGCACAGTGAAAAGCTAAGTAAATCCATTAGTCATTTTGAGCAACAGAGCTTCAGTTTTATGATTTATATAACCAAGACAGAAGATTATGAACAGATAATGAGGCCAATTTAGTTTTCCTAAAAGTGGAATAATCAAATAAAATGGGTCATTTAGGAAGATCTATCTATCTATCTAAGTGAGGTTTGACAATCCTTTTTCTTTAAAAATGTTTATTTTTCAAATAATCAGAATATTTCTCAAAACCCTGTGCCACCATTTAACACAAAATTTCTGTAATTAGTTAGCTTAAAATTCTTTTATCTTAAATTTCTTTACAAGATTTGCACAGGTACTTTGGGAAAAGCATCTTGGAAATAGGTTAGAGTAAATCTTGGAAAGGGTAGGAATAGAAGTACCTCTCCCTAGAATACTGAAGAAAAAGAAAATACAGTAGTTTTGAACAAATGAAAGAAAGACAAACTATATTCAGGCCAGGTTGGGGTGGCTCAAGCCTGTAATCTCACTACTTCAGGAGGCTGATATCTGCTGTTCAGTTTGAAGCCAGCTGGGGCAGATAAGTCCAGACAAATCTTATCTCCAATCAATCATAGAAAAATCCAGAATTGGCACTGTGGCTCAAATGGTAGAGTGATAGCCTTGAGCCAAAAGGAGCTCAGGAATAGCACCCAAGCCCAGAGTTTGAACACCAGGACTGGCAAGAAAGAAAAGAAAGAAAGAAAAGAAAGGAAGGAAGGAAGGAAGGAAGGAAGGAAGGAAGGAAGGAAGGAAGGAAGGAAGGAAGGAAGGAAGGAAGGAAGGAAGGAAGGAAGGAAGGAAGGAAGGAAGGAAGGAAGAAAGGAAGGAAGGAAGGAAGGAAGGGAGAAAGAAAGAAAGAAAGGAAGGGAGAAAGAAAGAAAGAAAGAAAGAAAGAAAGAAAGAAAGAAAGAAAGAAAGAAAGAAAGAAAGAAAGAAAGAAAGAAAGAAAAAAGAAAGAAAAGCTATATTAAATGAACAGCAGATGAATAAAAATATAGATTATTATATATCCAGTAAAACATAACATGAGGTTTATTGGCCTGTAATCTGAAATTTTGAAGTCAGTAACCATCTCTAGACAGTGCTTATTAGTGTCTGATGCATTGTGTAGTAAGTGCTTTATAAGTATTTGGTCAATGAGGGGCTGGGAAGGTGGCTCAGTGGTAGAGTGCATGCCTTGCATGCCAGAGGCCCTGGGTTCGATTCCTCAGCACCACGTAAGCAAAAAGAAAAAAGCCGGAAGTGGCGCTGTGGCTCAAGTGGTAGAGCGCTAGTCTTGAGCTAAAGAGCTGAGGGACAGCGCCCAGGCCCAGAGTTCAGGCCCATGACTGGACCCAAAAACAAACAAACAAACAACAAAAAAAAAGTATTTGGTCAATGAATAAATTACTTCACTAATTTGAGAAGTATATATGTCACATTTTGTAACAACAAACAAAAAGGTATCTTTTGATTGTAAGCAAATAAACAAGAAAATAACACCCCCACACACATTGAGAATAGTCCTTGTAGACAGCAAATGTTTCTTTTATAATGAAAGTCAGAAATTCCAAGTTATATAATTTATGATTCATCTCAAACAAAGTAAATTACCTATTTGGCCAGCAATGATAGGTGGTCTAACAACTAAAAGTATCAGTTTATCAAGCAGAAGATGAAGAAATCGAACTACTGGTTCCAACTGAGATGAATTCAGTGCTGAAATACTGCTTTTCAATTCATTTTCTAAGTTATTTTCCATGATTCGCATATCCCCAATTCTGACTGGGAACATGTGTTCATCCAGAGCATTGACCAGAGCAAAGAATTTGTCAAGATAAGGATCCTAAAACAAAGAATAAAAAATTAAATAATTAAAGCTATGTAAATTTTTTAATCATAAAGAACTGTAGACTACAAATATATTACCTGAAAATATAAAAAAGTATAAATCTTGTTTCCAATTAAACATGTCCATTCTCATTTACTCAAGAAATAAAGTGTTAATAAAGAAGGATTTACCTTTTTCAGTTAGAGTTTGACTCATCTGGCACTCAATTATTGTGGCAGTTATCTTAGTAACCCACCTGTGTGCACCCATTAATTTGCTATCTCTTAGCTCCAAACCCATCATCTTTATCATACTGTGCAGCAGAGAGCTGGCTCAGGTCTTCAAACTACAGCTGCCACCATCAGCTGGACTGCAGCAGACTCAAAAAGTAAGCAGTATAGAAGGTAGTCTGAAAGGTTTGATGAGTTAAAAGAGATTTTCATTTGTTTTGTTTGTTTTCCAAGAGATGGAAAGCAGATGTGAATGCTGCAAATTAAAGGTGAAGGATACTAGCAACAATATTCACAGCTATGGGTTTCTCAGTCTTCCATGGCAGGGGTTATCCACCAAGTTTTTTGAAATCATAGCATAGCAAGTGACATGTTCTTATGTATCTCTGCTATCTTTATTTAGGTTTCTAAGTCCCTTCTTGATACTTTCTGTAACTGTTATCTCTGCTATCATCATAACACTTAGTAATGAATCATCTTTAATCTGTTTAACAAATTTATCTTAAAATTTACCCCCCATTCAAGTTTCTATGGATTTGTCTCCTGACTAAATACTGACTGTTAATATTTAGCCTACCTCCTTTCTAACAGAATCAGTCTTATCTAAAGCAATAATGTAACAGGTTCTAGGATAAAAGTTGGCTCTTTCAGGTTCCTTTATACGATGTCTATATACTATACAGTTCTGAGCAATGAGATGTGAGTAAAAGTTGGTTGGAGCTAGAAGAAAATTTCTATTTACTTAGCAATGAAAATGATCTTTAAGAAAAAAGAGTAAGTTGGGCGCCAGTGGCTCATGCCTGTAATCCTAGCTACTATAGAGGCTGAGATCTGAGGATCGAGGTTCAAAGCCAGCCAGGGAGACTCTTATCTCAAATAAACCACTCAGAAAACCAGAAGTGGCACTGTGGCTCAAGTGGTAGAGTGCTAGCCTTGAGCTGAAGAGCTCAGGGATAGTGCCCAATCCCAGAGTTAGAGCTGCACAACCAAAAAAAAAAGAATAATTATAGCTTCACATGTAAAAACCAAATATTCTATATGTATTTAAATAAATAATGAAAAGATTGAGCTACAGCTATCTATCTCCAAGAGTAACAAGCAAAGTATAAAACAGGCGAATAAGCAGTCTTCACTGGGCACTAGTGACACTAGCTACTCAGAAGGCTGAGGTCTGAGGATCAAGGTTTCAAGCCAGCCTGGGCAAGAAAGTCCACGATACTCTTATTTCCAGTAAACTACCCAAAACAGCTGGAAGTGGAGTTATGGCTCAAGCGGTAGAGCACTAGCCTTGAGCATAAAGAAGCTCAGACACAGCTCCCTGGCGCCCTGAGTTCAAGCTGCAGGATCTGCACCAAGAAGAAAAAAAAAAAAAGTAGTCTTCAACCAATTCTTTGTGTGTGTGTGTGTGTGTGTGTGTGTTGGTCGTGGGGCTTGAACTCTGGGCCTGGGCACTGTCCCTCAGCTCTTCAGCTCAAGGCAAGCACTCTTCCACTTGAGCCACAGTGCCACTTCTGGCTTTTTCTGCTTATGTCGTGCTGAGGAATCGAATCCAGGGCCTCATGCATGCAAGGCAAACACTCTACCACTGAGCCACCTTCCCAGCCCAGCAACCAATTCTTTAAGATTAAAATATATAATCAAAAAAAATTTTGGTAGGCCATGGGACTTGAACTCAGGGCTTGGCCTGAGCTCTTCACTCAAGGCTAGAGATCTTCCACTATATGATCAACTTTACATCGTAAGATAGCCATTATATTTCAAAGAATATTTGATCAATTTGTTTCACACAGTTGCAAAATTTATGTGTATATGTGTGTGTGTGTGTGTCATCAGGATCTTAAATGTCAAGATGCTATTCAGTAGATACTTGTACTTTAAAAAAAAAAATGAACTCAGGAGATTCAACTTGCCAGGCAGATACTTTCCACTAGTGCCATGTCCCCAGATCTTATTTGCTTTAGTCATTTTTTTAGGTAGGATCTCACATTTTGCCTGGGTTGGCCTCAGATCACAATCCTACAGCCTCCCAGTATTTGGATCAAGAATACAGACCAGCATGCAAAGCTTGTTGGTTGAGATGGAGTTTCACTACCTTTTTGCTCAGCGGGCCTTAAACCAAAATCTTTACCATCTCTGCCTCCCAAATAGCTGTGATTACATTACATAACTTCTGAATCAACTACATAACATTTTTCCTCAAAACTTTTTTATGATGATGATATCACATGACTGCTCCATAAATATAAATTTAGGAGTAAAAGATTAAAAAATTACTGACAACTCTAAAAAAGCTAACAATGATTATAGGAACTTTTTTCCCAAAGGAAAAAAGCTGATATGTACTATACAGTAGTAAATTCCTGCTCACAGAATTTAATTAAAGCAGCTCAGTTGATGTAGAGCTCTCAGTCCCGTTACAGTCAGCTGTGTTTAAATTTCTGTGTAATCTGCTCAGTGTTTTCCTACCCTTAACTTTGTGAAAATAGCCTCCCCACAAAAGCAAGGTAAAATAAATGCAATCATGCTATTCAGCATATACTATGTGGCAAATGACTTATGTAACTTGTAGGCAGGGACAGGTGAGGGGAAACTGAGGAAAGTAAAGGAGGGGTGACCCTATCCCAAAAAAGAAATGTACTCATTACCTGACTTATGAAATGGTAGCCCCTCTGTACAACATATTAATAGTAACAATTTTATTTTTAATGGAAATAAAAGAAAGGTAAAAGTGAACATGCTGAATTAAAGTGATAATTATCAATGAAAGTCTTAGGTTTGTTGAAAGACAGCATATATTTAGTAGAAGTTAAATGGTGTTACGGGAAAATGAAGTAAGCATCCATAGCACAGCACAGACAGAACTCTATGCATCCTCCATTTGGGGTTTTTCCTCAAAGATTTCTGCTTAGAACCATATGCCCATTGATATAAGGATCTGCTGACCTTATATATTTCAGAAGACATAAAGTGATAATACACTAAAGGAAAGAATATGTGTCTATCTATATTATGACAATCTTTTCATCAACAGGAAGCACAGGACACATCCAGTAACATGAAAAAATGAAAAACTCCACTGGAGTTATTCTGTTAGTAGAGTCTACCTATGTTTTACTAAATAAAATCTATATATGATGTGTTTTCCTTAACATAGTACAGAGGCGCTATGTCTTATTTTCTTCTAAATCATTGTGCAGTGAAGAGTTAATAAAGCAGGTTGAAGACTGCCATCCTTTGAAAGGCCTGCTGCAAGGTGGGCCTTGTATAGGAACTTAAATTTCAGGCTGGGTCCAATGTATAGGGGATAGCTTATGTGTCTAAACAGTAAGGTTTATGCTGAACATCTGCCTTCCTCCTAGGATTCTAGCACTTAGGTATATGTAAGGCAGAGAAGGTCTACCAGATACATGTTAGGAAGTGAGGGTACATGACAATCTCTTAGTAAAAAGCCCAGGAAATGAGTCTCTCCTAGCTTCCCTTGCAGACAGCAGTTCATGTATGTTGTATGACTTCACTAGGAAAGGATTGATGGACGATTGTGCCTTATTTCCTGCAGACTTCACATGCACCTTTTCCTTTGTCGATTCTACTTTTCATCCTTTCAGTAAACCAAACCATAACTCTGAGCATTACTAAATGACTTACCTTGTAAGTCTTCCTAGCACAGCACTGAAGCTTAATGGGTTTGGGAAGCCCCCCGCATTACCCTTCCCTTCATGGGTGGAAAAACCCTAGATTCTATTTAAACCCTAGTCTCTTCTCACCCTGTATGTTCTCCTTGGAAAAATCACATCCACCAATTTAGTTTCAGCAATCACATTTATTCAGTTACTTCCAAACTAATTATAGCTATCATTTTGCATTTGCTGTCTGATTATCTGTGCTGCCTACTTTCCTTTCTTTGATTACTAATACAACTTCTCTGTTCTTAGCAGAACAGACAATGCTTTCTTCTGTACTTAAAAGGATTTAATTAATATATTTAACATAGTACTAATATTACTGCATTGCAATTAATTTATACTTTCTCCTGTTACATTGTAAAGTCCTTGAAGGGAAGTTCCATTCCATGACAGTTAACTTCTCTGACATCATGGAGCTTAAAGTCTAAAGAGGGAAAAACAATAACAAACACATGTGCATGTATGCACACACAAACACACTGTATAACAAAGTGCAACACAGAGAGATGCACACTTATGTACATACTTGTTATAAGTGCAGAGTTAGCTGAAATAGAGGGAGCTGCTATGTATAAATGGTCATCTTCTGAGGGGAAATTCAAGTGAGATCAGAAAGACAAACATTCCAGCCCAAAAGTCTAAACACAAAATCTTAGAAGAAAAATGTGACATATTCTAGAACTAGGGTGAAAAATCTTAAGCAAATGATTCTAATAATTCTTCCTCCTTTGATCTAGGCATGGTAGCTCAAGCTTGTAATCTTAGTTGGGAAGAGAGGTTGAGGGATCCCAGTTCAGACCAAACCATGCAAAAAAAATTCACAAGATTCCATCTCGACCAATGGCTGGGCAAGGGCAGAATGTACCTGTCAACCAGCAACACTGGGAAGAACAACTGTCCATGTGAGCCCAGATATAAAGTGAGACCTTATCCTAAGAATATTCAATGCAGAAGCTGGGCACTGGTGGCTCACGCCTGTAATCCTAGCTACTCAGAAGGCAGAGATCTGAGGATCACAGTTCAAAGCCAGGCTGGGCAAGAAAGTCTGTGAGACTCTTATCTCCAATAAACCACTAGAAAATCGGAAGTGGTGCGGTGGCTTAAGTGGTAGAACGCTCACCTTGAGCTAAACAGCACAGGGACAGCACCCAAGCCCAGAATTCAAGCCCCATGACCGACAAAAAAAAAAAATTTCAGTGCAGGGTGACTGGGGCTCATGCCTGTAATCTAGCTACTCTGGAGGCTGAGAGTTGAGGACAGCAGTTTGAAGCCAGGCAGGACAGGAAAGTTTGTGAGCATCTTATCTTCAATTAATCACAAAAAGCTGTGGCTCAAGTGGTAGTGTCAGCCTTCAGCACAAAAGTTCAGGGACAACATCCAAGCCCACAGTTTAAGCACTAGAACTGGCAAAAAAATGCAAAAACAAAACAAAACAAATGCAAAAGGTGACTGGCAGAGTGGTTAAGTGGCAGAGTGACTGCCTAGCAAGTGTATGACCCTAAGTTCAAATACCAGTACCTCAAAAAACAAAAGTAAACTAAAATTACCCATTTTACTTTTGACATACTTGAGTCTATGAGAAATAAAATGAATTAGATGACAGTTTTTCAACTCCATTCTGTTATGCGTTAGAAACTTGGAAACAAATCATTTCATTGTTCAAAATAATTTAATGACACTTAAAAAACAAGTATTAGCCTGTGGTGGTGGCTCACATCTGTAATCCTAACTCAGGAGGCTGTGATCTGAGGATTGCAGATCCCAGCCCAGGCAGAAAAGTCTGTGAGACTTTCAAAAGTCTGTGAGATTCCAATTAACTACCAGAAAGGTGGAAATGGAACTGTGGCTCAAAGTGGTAGGGCACTAGCCTTGAAGGGTGTGGGGTTGGAGGGGAGGGAAAGCTAAGGGACAGTGTCCAGGCCCTGAGTTCAAGCCCCACCCCCCAAAAATTACTTTTGCTGTTTATTGTTTACACCCCCCCCCCTTTTTGGTACTAGTCCTGGGGCTTTAACTCATGGCCTAGATGTTGCCCCTGAGTTTTAATGCTCAAAGCTAGTGCTCTACCACTTGAGAAAGCTCTACTACTTCCAGATTTTTGGTAATTAATTGGAGATAAGAGTCTCATAGAGTTTTCTTCCCAGGTTGGATTGAATTGCAATCCTCAGACCTCAGCCTCCTGAGTAGCTAGGATTATAGGCATAAATCATTGGCACCTGGCTTCTTTCCAACTTGTAAATTTATGTTTTAGGTGATACATTTTTGTATAAGTCCAACAGCAAATAAGAAATCTGACATAGGGCTGGGAAGGTGGCTTAGTAGTAGAGCGCTTGCCTTGCATGCATGAGGCCGTGGGTTCGATTACTCAGCACCACATAAGCAAAAAAGAAAAAACCGGAAGTGGTGCTGTGGCTCAAGTGGTAGAGCGCTAGCCTTGAGCTGAAGAGCTGAGGGACAGCATCCAGGCCCAGAGTTCAGGCCCCATAACCGGACCAAAAAAAACCCAAAAATCAAAAAAAAAAAAAAAAGAAATCTGACATAAATATATCATATTTAATTCATTCAAGTGAATTTGATCATACAAAGTACTGAAACTCACCTGCGTATGGATAGATGAAACAGCAATAACTTCAACATTGAACACACCTTTGTGATTGTCTACCCATTTCATGCCAGGTAGAGGAACCTGTAAGATAGCAAATGTAATGGTCATAACAGCTTAAGAAGATTATTAACTCAGAAAACAAAGCATTACAATACCTCCATGCGAAAAGACACTGTGGAAATACTTCAGATCAGTATAAATTAAAAACTTACATGTAATTTCTATTATAAAATCAATAAATTATTTTTACAAGAGAATTTAAAGATTTATAGCATAAAATGTCAGAAACTAATGCCCTAAATTTTTATCTTTCCAGAGAAATACTCCCTTATAGAATTCCCAATGTTCGTATACACACATATATTTTTACATAAATCCTTAGATTTATATATATATCAAATATATTATTTATATATATATCAAATATATTATTTTTGAAATCCAATTTTGCATATAAACATTGTAAATCTCATAGTATTCCAGTCTTTATTTTAAATATTCTTTTACTTTTAAAAATTAATAGGGGGGCTGGGAATGTGGCTCAGTGGCAGAGTGCTTGCCTTGCATGCATGAGGCCCTAGGATTGATTCCTCATCAGCACATAAGCAGAAAAAGCCGGAAGTGGTGCTGTGGCTCAAGTGGTAGAGTATTAGCCTTGAGCAGAAGAACTGAGGGACAGATCTCAGGCCGAGTTCAAGCACCATGACCGACAAAAAAAAATAAATAAAAATAAAAAATTAATAGGGAGGCTTTAACACATAGGCAGTGGACTAATATAGTAAAATTTAACTCAACATTCCCTTGTTGGATCATATCCAGGTAATTTTCATTTTTTGCTATTATCAATAATCCTGTAAAGTTTTCAGGTGTGTGTGTGTGTGTCTTGGGGATTGAACTCAGTGTGTGTGTGTGTGTGTGTGTATGTCTTGGGGATTGAACTCAGGGTCTGGAAATTGTCTCTGAACCTTTTTTTAATCAAGGCTAGCTTCAGTGGAACTGTAGCTTAGGCTAGCTTCAGTGGAACTGTAGCTTTTTGGCAATCCTGGGTGTGTGTGTGTGTGTGTGTGTGTGTGTGTGTGTGTGTGTGTGTGTGTGTGTGTGTGTGTGTGTGTGTGTGTGTGTGTGTGTGTGTGTGTGTGTGTGTGTGTGTGTGTGTGTGTGTGTGTGTGTGTGTGTGTGTGTGTGTGTGTGTGTGTGTGTGTGTGTGTGTGTGTGTGTCTTGGGGATTGAACTCAGGGTCTGGAAATTGTCTCTGAACCTTTTTTTAATCAAGGCTAGCTACAGTGGAGCTGTAGCTTTTTGGCAATCCTGGGGCTTGAGCTCAGGGTCTGGGTACTGGACCTGAGCTCTCTTTGTGCTACAGTGGAGCTGTAGCTTTTTGGCAATCCTGGGGCTTGAGCTCAGGGTCTGGGTACTGGACCTGAGCTCTCTTTGTGCTCAAGGCTAGTGTTCTACCATTTGAGTAACTGTGCCACTTCCAGCTTTTTCTGAATAGTTTACTAGAGATAAGAGTTTCACAAACTTTTCTGCCCAGGCTGGCTTCAAACCATGATCCTCAGATCAACCTCCTGAGTAGCTAGGATTATAGGCATAAACCACTGGCACCTGGCCACTTCAGACTTTTTGTTGGTTGATTAGGGATATGAGTTTCATGGACTTTCCTGTCTGGATTGGCTTCGAACTGTGATCCTCAGATCTCATCCTCCTGAGTAACTAGGATTACAGCATAAGCTACTACAGCACAGCAAAGTTTTCAGTTTTTATATTTAACGTATCTGTTGAAGCCTCCACATACTTTTCTAGGTACTATAGTTACATGGTAAACAAGAAACATAAGGTCTTGTCCTCTAAACTTACCAATGCAAAGAAGAAAAGCAAAAGGTAATTTCAGACAGTGATAAATGCTGAGTAAATAAATTAAGATTTAAAACTAACAGAGTGAAGCAAAAGCATGAAATAAGAAAAGGTGGAAAATAATCCTCTGAGCAGGTGCTATTGTATTTGCAAGGAGAATAAAAAGACCTGCCATGTCAAAATTAGGATGAGGAAAGGAAAGAGTAAAGGGCTGAAGAGAAGAAAAAGCATAGAGGTTGGATGGAAGAGAGATGATGATGTGATGATGATGGCAAAAGTTGATGTTGGAGAAGTGAAAGACTTAGATCATTCAGAGATTTATAGGTTGGGAAGGGAAAATTTTTATAATGAAATGTCAATGGACTATATTGTTTTCATCATAAGTAACAGAATAGAACTATATCAACTTTTAATTCTTTGTTTTGGTGCTACTTTTGAATTTGTTGTTTTTCTTTAAATTATATCTTTATTGTCTTTAAGTAGCTGTACAAAGGGGTTAACATTCAACATGTCAGCTTATAAGTACAATGGACCTTGACCCCTTTCATCATTCTCCCCCATTTGTTATTTTTCAAATAGGGTCTCATTTTTTGCCCAGCCTAGCCTGGGCCCCTATATTCCTATTTATACTTTCTGCACAGCTAGGATGACAGATGTACACCACCACAGCCAGCTTGTTATGACATGGGCTTTTGTGAAGTTTTTGTGTGAGCTCCCAAGTAGCTAAGTTACAGGCATGAGCCACAATATTTGGCTTATTTTTATTTTTTAAATTGCTTTATTTTGTGAGAATTTATTTTGAAGGAGCAAGAACTGAATGACATAATAAAGCAATGAAAGTATTTGAAGTTAAGAACTATACATAGTGTTAATATACTGCTAACAGGAAAAAAATTCTAGAGGCAAAGGATATAATTCAGTGGTGGAATAATTGTCTGTTATGTATGAGGGCCTAGATTCAACCCTCAGTAGCACCGAAAAAAAAAAAAAAGAAAAAAAGAAAACAAGCAAGTAACAGCCCTAACCAACTCTCAGAGGATTACACAGAGTATAATAACTTTTTTGTCAAATTTATAAAATAAAGTACACAATGAAGTCTTTAGATATACATAAGCCACATTTTAAAAAGTTTTAAATGTTAGTTTTTACAACTATGAGAATGTACTTAATATTACAGAACTATACACTTAAGCATGATTAATGGAAGCCAGTGAAACATAAAAACATCAAAATTCTTTAGTTACTAAGTGAAATAAGATTATCAAGGGAACAGTAATAGTTTTTATTTATTTATTTATTTATTTATTTTTTGGGTCCAGTCGTGGGGCCTGAACTCTGGGCCCAGGCGCTGTCCCTCAGCTCTTCAGCTCAAGGCTAGCGCTCTACCACTTGAGCCACAGTGCCACTTGCGGCTTTTTTCTTTTTGCTTATGTGGTGCTGAGGAATCGAACCCAGGGCCTCATGCATGCAAGGCAAGCGCTCTACCCCTGAGCCACCTTCTCAGCCCATAGTTATCTATTGGTAAAAATATTTTTATAATAAAAACTCATTTCCTTCAGTCTTTTTTTTTGGTCAGTCATGGGGCTTGAACTCTGGGCCTGGGTGCTGTCCCTGAGATCTTCAGCTCAAGGCAAGCGCTCTACCACTTAAGCCACAGCGCCACTTCTGGTTTTCTAGTGGTTAATTGGAGATAAGAGTCTCAAGGACTTTCCTGCCTGGGCTGACTTTGAACCATGATCCTTAGATCTCAGCCTCCTGAGTAGCTAGGATTATAGGTGCCTGGTTCTATTCAGTCTTAAAAAAATAAAAGAACTGTATTCATCCTAAAACCAAAATAATACGTGTAATGTAAATGGAAAGAAAAGGATTATCCTTCTATCTAAAAGAACTATAATAAAAGAGATACTGACCTCAGGAGACAATACAGAATAAGCCTGTGGTGGTTTTTCCAGTGAGACTGGTAGGCAAAACTGGCCAGTCTTCAACCTTCCATTCTGAAGCATTGGTATCCACTTTTAAATGAAAAGGAAACAATTTTAACTTAAACGTATTTGCTATAAAAATAATTTAAGGAAATCTATTTTAAGAACTTGGTACAAGCCAAAATCATCTCATATCAACAAATACTGTGAAAATTATATAAGTAGTAACATAGGCCTTTGTATTCCTCTAAAGTGATTATTTCCCTGATACTTTACTAAAAATCCTTAAAATATTATTATTCTAAACATGAAATATTTGATATGGAGACCCTTATTACCTAAAGAAGTGTCAGTCCTAGAAAAGGGCACAAAGTAAATCAATTTAAGAACAGCTAACAGTTTCAGTATAATAGTGAAATTTTTAATTAGCTAGGAATACTAAAGACAAACTAAAAGTATGAATATCATTTACTTTCCTACAATTGGCAAAATTCATGCTATAAATGCAAAAGACAAAAATAATGAATCAAATGATGACTATTCTTTTTTGGGTAGAAGCATAATTTTTCTAATAATTTATACCCTAACACATTATGATGTCCTTCATGTTAAGGTTTATCTCTACACTATAATCACAATAATTTTTGAAAATACTCAAGTGTTTGTAAATCTCTTTCCTCAAGATTGTCATTTATTTTTTTAAAACTGTAATTTATTTTACATTCAAATCAAGCTCTCCTTAGAACTGTTGTATTTATATTTCACTGTGAGATAAACATTGACTGAATAAATTATCTAACTACATTAATGAGTATTTTCTTCTTAGGATGATTCTTCCTTATCAGTGCAAGTTTATAACTATAGAATCAAACAGTATAGAAATAAATAAGAAACATCAACTATATCTTACACATCATAAATATTTTTAGTATCAAATAGGTAAACATTTAGGACAACAAAAAAGGACTTACTGTGTATCCAACAGGTGTTTCAAGAGGAGTATTTTGTTTTTGTTGACAACTAACATGATAAAAAGTAAAAAGCAAGTGATGATGGTCAGTTAAAGTAGCAGGGAGTTTAACCTTGATTTCTTCATGGAAATCAGGAGACCTTCATACAAAAAATAAAATAGAATAAAAATAAAAACCAATAGTAATTTACTCAAAATAAGTATCACATTTGTATATGAGTGTTTTTAAAATTAATTTCTTGATTCATGCTTCGTTTTTCTCTATTCCAAAATGTTTTTCTTTATTCTTCATCTCTAATTAAATCCTACTTCAAGATGAGGAAGCTGCCATTGTTTCTAAAATTTCTCATCTTGCTTCTATTAAATTCAAATAGTAATTCTACCATTTGAAAATTCATTAATAATTACCACCATGATATTGAGATCTTCATTACATTGGAATCTATGTAAGATAGGATTTTCTACATTCATGAGCTAATTCTGACAAGCATTACATAGAAAAAAAATGCAAGTTTTATAAGCATGTTTTAGTAAATACTGCAGTTAGAAAAATGTTTTCCTAGAAAGGTTAATTTCTACATCTTTTTGAAAAAAGAATGATATCTCTAAAGATACCTTAATACTGTTAGGTTCCCTATAAAATGTCATATATCATTTATTCCAGGACTAATGAAATAAACAATGTTAGCAAAATATGGACTACTGATTGACTCAAAGGGGAAAAAAAACACAACATGGGGAAACATCCACAAATTGCATTTGTCCCAGTTTATAAGTATTCTTAGACTTATTAGGATACAGGTAGTATGTCTGAAGAAGCACGAGCCTTCATCTCAGTATCCATCTAAATGTTCACTGGGAATCCTAATGTCTCCAAGGAGCATTATTATAGGAAAGCATGGCTGATATTCATGATATATACTTAAAAGGGATAGAACTATAGCATCTCAACTTTCCAATCTCAGTATTTTTCAGAAATGTATTTTGTCCTACCAATTAAGATTATTTATCTTAATATTCTTCTCTTTCAAGTAAACCTCAAAACATATCAACGGGTATGTATTTGATCACAAAAATATTAAGTAGAACTAGGCCTTAAAGAGCAAGAAAGCAAGCTAATGCTAGACACTTGAGAACTTGATGACTTTGTTGGTTTTTTTCTCAAAAGATATTATGCATATTATTATTAATCTCACCAAATCATGACTAACTTATAAAAAAGTTGATTTTACTGGCGATATCAGATGGTATCGTCATTTTAATTCCACTAATGCTGACAGAAAGAAAAATAACAACTTAGCTACAAACTGAGAAACTTGGTATCTTTCCTGGTTATTGAGTATTTTGGTTCATTTCCTCCTGCAATCACATTATGTGAAAGTATTTGTGGAAAATTGAATATCTATGGAAATTATTGCTTCAACAGGTAGGTTTAATTGTTCAACTTTAGGCTAAACCTTGTCTTCCTATTTTTGTGGTGATCTTAAAGATAAATACAAATAATTATCTTCAAAAGCATATAATTTATTAAGACTATAAATAAGGAGCACAGGTATTGCTAGCTATGTTATAGAAACAAGGGTTGGCAAACTGGTTCAAACTGGGCCAAATCCAGTCTACTACCTGCAAATTAAAGGTTTTTGGTTTGTTTTTAAAATTTTTAAATGGTTAAAGATATACATTAAATTACATAATTACATGCAATTCAAACTTCAGTTTCCATAATAGTTTCATTTGAACAAAGCCCATCTACTTACTTACTTATAACTCTATTTATTATAATATCTGCTTTGATGTTACAATAGCAGACTTCAGTGGGCATGTAGCCACAGGTTTAAAGCGTACACTACTTAATCTTTTGTAGAAAGTGTTTCTTATCCCTAATGTGAAACAGACAGGACTAAATATTTCAAGAACAGAATTGAACAGATTACTCAAATTTGAAATTAGGAATTCATTATTCAGAAGCTATATCTAAAATAGACTTTAAACAATGAGTGGGAGTTCAGTAACACAGGGAATCATTACTATAGTAGAATAAGATTTAAGAAAGGCCCAGAAACATATAGCAGAGTATATGTTTGCTAATGAGGCAGAAAGAAACCATCAAGATTCAAAAGCTAATTAGATGTTGAAGAATAAAAAGAAGATAAAGATTTCTTAATTTTTGAGCCAGAATAACTGGAAAAATGGTGGCAAGCATTAACAAAACTAAAAAAAAAAAAAAAAAAAAAATCAGTCAGGGTCACGTCAGGAAAAGCCAGACATACATGGAAATTGAGAATAGCAGGACACCAAAATAAGTATGTCCAGTAGGTCTATGAAAACACATGTACATACCTCAGAAGGAGGGTTAGGATTGAAAATAAAGGGTTAGAAACTATGAATATTAGGGTAGAAGATTTTCATTGAATGTAATGCCAAGAGACTGATAATTTACAAAGATTACATACAGAGTTGAGAAAATTGAAAGTAAAGCTCTTTGTATTTTGTTTGGAATTGCCTATACTTAGAGGATAAGAATTAATATTAAAAAAATGTTTAAAGAAGTAGACATGGCCACAAAACAAAGTTGAGAAAATACATACTATAAAAAATACGGAAGGAAGTTTTTGTGTTTTCTCTTAGCAATAATTAGGGCTCCAAACTTCCTAAGCAAGGGCTCAACCAGTTGAGCCATACTTCCTGCTGTATTTTTTTAAGTATGGAAAATATAAACTTTTTGGGAATAACAGACAGAGCTAATAAAACTAGACTATGAATATACAAGAAAAGAGTAACTGTCCAATATCCTGGAAGAGCCTGAACAGGATGGCTAAAGAGCTGAGGTGAAAAGACTCACATTGACACAGAGAGGTTCACTGTTAATTTTCAAATAGAAGGGAAGGTAGATGAGTATGAAGATAATCTGAGATGAAGAGACACTATGACTCTCAAGTTCAATGACCATAATCAATTTAATAAAATAGGAGTGAAGAAAGTAATACACTCAGAAAAAAAAGTAGAAAATAGAGGAAATTCCTGGAGCTATTGTTACTTAAGAGACAGAGGAAGTGGGGGATATGGGAAATGGGAAAGAAAGAGAGAAAGAGGAGAGGAGAAGGGGTAGTGCAAGCAAAAGTGATCACAAGACTACAAAAGAGTTATGGGGCCAAAAGAAGATAAGATAAAATTAACTACTGTAGCCCCATCATATACCAAAAATTCAATTTGCAATAGCTCTGATTGGTGTGATTTTTCTAACTTTTCTTCAACTGTTTACAATAACCCCTCCCCCAAAAGCATAAATTAAAGGTTATCCAAAGCTTGTAATTTCCCATAGAAGTAAAACAGAAAGTCACTGAATCAAAATATATTATTGGATGTTAAGAATATGGCCAACTCAACTACTAGGTTTAAGTTTAATAAAGATGTAAACAAAACTAAAAAGTTTCAAGGGAAAATAATAGAGAAAGATCATAGGACCAGAAGCCACAATGAAAATAATTAACAATATAATAAAAATGAAAGGATCAGAGAATTTGATAGAAAAGACTTTTTTGGTATCAAGTTGTATATTTGAGATGTTTTTGCACTGAAACTCTGATGTAGGCCTTGAATTTGGCACATTTAGTGCAGCAAAGCATTTGGTAAACATACTAACGTGAGTGCTAATAATGCCACTAAGAAGTGAGTAACTTTGAAAGAAATATTTTAATTCAGTACCTGTTATGATATACTACGGCTGTATAGGCTTCCTTTGAAAATTCTGAACAGCTAGATTTACCAAAGATTACCTGTAACAAATAACAGCATGTTGAAACTTTGTTATAATAAATGCTGGATGTTTCATATCTATGTAAGAATTTGTCTGATTTAATAACTTAAGAAATGGGCAAAATCAGCCCAATGAAGAACAATGTGCCTACTGAAGTTCTTTAAAAGCTCAGTTAACTCTATTTTTTTCAATGATAGATCCATCTGATATTCAAACATTCAAAAATGTTCTATTAATTATATTCTATTTACTGAAAAATAAATTACATTTCTTTCCTTTTCTTAGAGAAAGTAAAAAATTCATTTTAAACTGGATACAGCATATCATTTTGAACTTACATAAGAAAAATCAAGCTAGATTGGTAGCATAAACCTACCATACAAATTGGAGGCATCACTAAAACAGTAATCATTCTGAAAGTGAACTGTAATTTATAAATGATAAAAATATGATTTTTAGGTAAATTGATGTATTCTTTGCTTCTAATACTTGCTGCAAGTTACTTCACAGTGGAAGAACTCCATTCTTATAATCTTATATTTATTTGTACTTAAAAAAATCCACCAGATTAAGAAAATATAATGGTGCTTCTGCTGAAAGCTTAAGAGGTAAAGTAATTCAGTATTATTATGTGTCTCTTGAATTCTTACAGATATACTGTGGCTGATTAGGGCAGCCAGTTACATAAATGGCTTATAGATGTCAAAGTCACAGTATGACTACTATGGGAGATAGCTAAAGAGTTAAGATTTACAATGTTATGTAGTCATAGATTAACTCTTTAATCTGGCTAGTCATCTTTACATGTGCAAAAATAAGTATGTAGAAATGCCAGCATACTTCCATCAACACAACTAGTAAAACAACAGAAAGTTCATTGCTTAAATAAAGGGACTGTTATTTGTTTCTTCTTTTAATAATTCAAGCTAGTCTTTTTATTTTAAGGGTATACAGAAGCATAACAATTATGACTCTCTTAGATAAGCCTTATTGCATCTGTTTTCTAATACTTTAGTATACTTTTGTTGTTTGTTTTTGTTGTTGTTGACATAGGGTTTCACTGTGTAGCCCAGGCTGAACTTGATCCCATGTTCTTTTTATTTCAGATTTCCCAGTGCTGGGATTACAGACATGCACCATCATGCCTAGCTACTTCAGTACATTTTTATAAAACTTTATTTCAGTGCTAAAATCATGACATTTATAATCTTAAATTGATAGTATATAATAAAAGCTTATCCTGAAGACCCATTTGAATAGCCTTCATTTTCTTAAAAAGTATACTCTTTCAAAGCAACTACTCACATAAACATATAT
Organism: Dipodomys spectabilis; assembly: GCF_019054845.1. Taxonomy (NCBI): domain Eukaryota; kingdom Metazoa; phylum Chordata; class Mammalia; order Rodentia; family Heteromyidae; genus Dipodomys; species Dipodomys spectabilis. Next base: position 39,980,868 of record NW_024870679.1, on the reverse strand, counting down.
TTTACAAGTGAAAGGAATGTAGTACCTTTTTCCCCTTTGAGAAGCTATCACTTTTCACAAAATAACTTCTTTCTACATTTTTGTAACATGGATTAAGTATAGTGGAAAGTATTTGTTTGACCTTTAGCATGCATTTTTAATCATTCAACCATTTTAATCATTTCACCATCAATTATATTCCAAGCCTTGTGAAAGGCATTATAATACAGATATGAGTAAGACATGATCCTTGCCCTCAAGGAGCTCACAGTCTAATGGTAAGAGAACAAATACACATACAATCATATGAGTGCTAAAACCCATGAAAGAAAGTGAGAAGATGTGATGACAACACCAGAGATGAAGGTGAGTTGCAGCTGGCACTCTGTAGGAGCAATAAATATGCTACAATAAGGAGAATTTGTTAGGCAAACAATGAAAAAATGGTTTTTATATACATATCTATAGTAAGCTTGAAATTTCATGGCAATTTATATATAAACTGGAAAGGAACCTATTTACATACAGCCTAGTATTTTTTTTGTAAACTATAGTAGAACATTCATCCCTTCAGCAGAAATGAAGAGCTTGGTTAAAAAAAAAATATGAAATGCTAAGTTTAAAAATAAATTATTCATCCAACAAATATTTATTTAGCATATATATTATATGCAATGGTTTCAAATAGCTACCATAGGAGAATACAAAGATGAATAATTTGTGTTCACTTTTGTCAGATCTATAAATTCTGACAAAACTGAGGGAATAAGGGAGAAAATATACCTTTCCTAGAAGTAGATAAAGCAAAAGACCTTGACTAAAAGACAGACATAGAAGGATTAAATAAGGCTCTGGTAACAGAACATCCGTTCTTAAATAAGGATTTTCACTCTCAAAGGACTCTCAAAGGACTCAAATATCTTAAGTATAGCATATTCCTCCTATTCCCTGTTTCCAACTTTAGTTGGGACAAAAAATCTATTGTCACTGAATGTGCATTTGTGTCCTACAAATGATAAAAGACAGTCAATCTACTATTTCTGATTAGTCTTCGATTGCTCTTTTTGGCAAGGAAACTCACCACTGTATTTATAACTTCAAGGGACATTCCTGGAGTTGAACTGCTTTCCTTCCCCTACACTCCAGGCTCACTGCCATTAACATTTAATTCTGGGACAGAGGACCTTTTCTCTTTGTTGCTTTAGTAAAGCATTCTCTCTTACCTCTGAATACCCATTCCTTTGAATCTTTATAGCAATCTTTTCATAATTAACATAGAATCTGAACATTGGCTGCAAGATATTCCTTGATGAGATTTAAAAATACTATACCAGGTTCAGCGCTTCAGAGATTATATGTGATGCAGCCTGAGTTCTGGGAATTTTTAAAGCTCCCCAAGTGAATCTAATATATGGCAATATTGCCAGTGTCTTCTCAATCAAGATGGAAAGAGCCATACATATGAGAATCACTGCACAGCATTTTCAAACTGTAACACAACCTCATATATCATCTTATCATCTCCTATCTTCCTTTGGCCTTTTATTCTAAAGGGGATTAAGAAAAATCAGAATCACAAATATTAAAAGTAAAGTGATTTGCACTTTTATAAGAGATCCTTAGTTGACACTGATGTGATTTTCTTCTGAAAGCTGCTTCTCATATTATATGTGTGTATGTGTGTATGTGTGTGTGTGTGTTTGTGTCTGTGTGTGCCAATGTGTATTGTATTATCTAAGTTACTAGTCTTATTCATCTTTGTATCTCTGGGAGTATCTAGCATATATCAAGTCCTTAGTAAGTTAAACTTAGAGGCACTACTGTTTATATAGTAAATGATGTAATTAGAAATTTGGGTTAAAACTCAATTTCCATTTTGGAGCTTCCAACTGAGTGACACAAAAAGATCCTGTCTATTTGGATTATATACAAAAATCAGAAATCATAAAGAACACTTCTTACCGGCATAGCATTACTCGGATCTTCCCCATACATAAACTGGACTTTCACTGTTATATTTCTGGCAGAACCTTGTCGATTGGCAAAATTAAGACTTTGAGGGTATATGTACAGAAGATTTCTACAAAATCAAAAATCACAAAGGATTATGAATATATTACCTAAAATCATTAACTATCACAATAAACAATCACAAAAGAAACAAAGAAAATACTGGATTTTTACGTGGTTATCTCTTGTGCTAAGTATTTTCATGTAGATAGTCTTTAGAGCAATCATTAAAACAGTACAATCACATAACCAAATTTTGTAAATAAAGTTGCAGAAAGTAAACTGATTTTTACACCCTACTAGCTAAATGGTAAAGCTAAAATCAGAGTTCAAATCAGTCTGATTTAAAAACTAATTATTGATACTCCTTGAGAGCCTTCCAGGAAAGAAATGAGTATGGATGGAAACATATTAAAAATTTAAAAGATAGTTCTATTACCTTAGCTCTCCAAGCAGGTAAAAATAAGATGGAATTTATAAATGTGGTTTTTATTTGAATGTGACCAAGGATTTAAGAGATATATACTATTCCTAATATTGTTAAAAAATATATTACAATGCGCTGGGTATAACTACTAGGTAGTAACTACAAATGAGACCACTACATTCTAGGCCACATTTGCTTAACTTGCTGTCCACTTCATGATTAAATATCTTATGCAAACTTTAACAGATCCTACTATCAAAGGAGAGAAACAATTCAGAAAGACCTGTCTAAAATTTTAGAAAATGTGGACAGTATATAAATTTATATATAAATTTTAAATGATCACATAACCTTTGACCCAATCAATTCACTTCTAGCCTGGAGAGGAACTATGCATAACTAGGAATAACTGAGTGTGTTAAAAATAAAGTATTACAACATTTTTAAAATCAAGAATCAAGAATTTTTAAAATCAAGTAATTATAAGGAAATAGCATTAACTAGGATGTTAAAAATCTTTAATCTGAAAATGGAAATTCTGAAATGCTTCAAAAATCAAGAATTTTTAAAATCAAGTAATTATAAGGAAATAGCATTAACTAGGATGTTAAAAATCTTTAATCTGAAAATGGAAATTCTGAAATGCTTCAAACTCTAAAACAAAACTATGAGTGCTGATATTACACTATGAGTCTGATGATGGTCAATGTACACAAAATTTCTTTCATGTTCAAAAAATTATTTAAAATAATATATAAAATAACTTTCAAGCTATAGATAAAAGGCACATATGAAACATTAATTTCACATTTAAGCTTAGGTTCCATATCCCCAAAATATTATGAATATGCAAATATTTCCTATTCCAGAATCAAAATTTGCAATGAAACAATTTTAGTCCCAAGTTCTCAAATAAAGATACTCAATCTATACTTAAAAGGTATTAATAAGGAGGGATACTATGGAGTACCCAAAATGACAATGTGTAGCAATATTTATGGACATGAATAAGAAAATAACACATACACACAGACAAATAAAAATAGAGGGTTGTGTCCGGGGAACAGATCCAGAGTAGGATGCATTACTGTACTTATAGAAAATTATGGGGGGAAGGGAAGGAAAGAAAAAAATGGTATATTAAATTGAGAGTTGGCTCTAAAGTCTTTGCTTTAGAATTTTTTTTCACAAAGATCATTTCATAATGGGCCTATCTGGCCATTTATACAAACCAAGAATATATGACCACTCTTCTCATCCAAAAGTGTTACAGGTGAGAGACTTTATAAATTGTACAAAACCTGTTAGTATGTGGAAATAGAAGTAAATGTGTTCAAACAGTCTGTCTGGTATTAGCAACAAAGAGCTACTTTTCAAATTTTCTTCCCTAAAAACCTGATGTATATAAAAGGGGGTTGGCATCTACTACGTGTAAGTTTTGCACTTGGAAAACTCTCATTATTTTATGTCTTTATTATATTCTTACCCATTCCAGAAGTACTATCTCACTAATGTAGAAGGTACTATAGTAAAAAGCTATAAGGAATATCAATTACTAGATATGGATTTGTCCAATACACAGCATATAGTATATTAAGGGAAGCAATTGGCTCATCTCAATTCTTAAACTAACAGATGGAAGTAATATTGAGAAAAGTATTAGTTTTAAGCCACAAAAGTTGGCAGCTTAGTTAAAGTTTCGAAATATGCCCTCCATGATCAATGGTCACAATTTCAACTTTTTCCTTTAAAAAAAGAGCAGGGGGGGCGGGGGGGGAGACATGCTGGCTATTGGTAGCTCACATCTGCAATCCTTACTACTTAGGAAGCTGAGATCTGAGAATGGAAGTTCAAAGCCAATTGAAAAAAAAAATCCTCAAAACTCTTATCTCCAATCAACAGAAAAAGCTGCAGGTGGAAGTATGGCTAACCAAGTGATAGAGTGCCAGCTTTGAGCAAAAAAGCTAAGGGACAACACTCAGGACCTGAGCTCAAGCCCCAGTGGCCAAAAAACCACTTTCATGTGATATAAAAACATTTTAAGTTCTTCATATTATCCAGACACCATTTCTTTCTTTTTTCTTTTCCTAATTCCTTTCCTGTCCTTTGATCCTTTGAAGAGTACTGCTTAGTTATTTTGATATCCCTGGCTCCTCAAAGCAATTATTTTTCTTTTCAACCAATAACATGTTGATTTTCATTTTCATTTCTCTAGATTTACTGCAGTAAAATTAAACAAATTAAATGCATATGAATTATAAACTATGATTCCTTTAGCTTTACAGACAAGGAAACTAACATATAAGATTTAAAAATTCAGTCAAGTAGCTGAGCACTGGTGGCTCATTCCTGTAATCCTAGCTACTCAGGAGGCTGAGATTTGAGGATTGCAGTTCAAAGCCAGCTTGGGCAGGAAAGTCAATGAGACATTTATTTCCAATTAACCACCAGAAAACTGGAAGTAGCACTGTGGCTCAAAGTGGTAGAATGTTAGCCTTGAGCAAAAGAGCTCAGGGACAACACCTAGGCCCTGAGTTCAAGCTCTACAACTAGCCTTCCCCCCCTCCCTGCACAAAAAAGTGATAAAATAAAATTAGTCCAAGGCTAAACAGCTAGAGATTGCTTTTAGACCCTACCACCCAGACTCTTAGCAATTTTACCATATTAATTTAATCAAAAAGTTTTTAATATGAGTACTCTATGAGGTATAATCACATAATTGAAGCACTTAATGATTTTCCTTTTAACCTAACTTAGGATAATTAGTGTTTTATTAGTAATTTTTATTTTTATTTCAATTAATATTAACAAAATTATTAGCAAGCTCACAAACTTCAAACTTATAATGGACAGATGATTTTCTGACATTGAAAGGATTAAAATTTAACTTTAGTTGGGCACCAGTTGGCTCATGTTTGTATCCTTAGTTACTTGGGAAACAGATATTAGAAGGATTGAGATTTGAGGCCAGTCCAGAAAAAAAGTTTGTGAGAGTTCGTCCCAACCAATAACTAAGCATTGTGGTTCTCATCTGCCATCCCAGCACACGTAAGGCTGAGATTGGAAGGGCTGGTTTCAGGCCATTCTGCAAGAAAGTTCATGAGACCTCATCTCATGATTTGAGATGAATATAGTGGTACACACCTATCATATCAGGGTGGAAAGCATAAACAGAAGGATCATCACCTGAGACACCAAAGCAAAAAACAAGACCTTATCCCAAAAATAATTAGTGTAACTCCACCATCACTGAAGACTCTTTCCATCTAACAATATAGTTGGGTAATTACCAGGAATCATATCTTTGTTTCTGGAGTAATATTCCATAGTGGTATGTAACCACTTGATAGAGTCTGTGCTTCTTTGTAATAAATCTCCTTGCCAGATGCAGAGACGCAGACTTGCTACTGGCAAAAGTAAAGCAAATTGAGCCAATAAAATTTTTCTAGTGTGGAAATATTTTCCTATAAGAGCTCAGTGTGATGAGTGTGTCAGTGTAGTGATCAGACTATCAGGGAGACCAGGAAGCCAGTTTCTCCAGATTACCTGCCAGCCACTTCTGGGCAATAATGCTGTCATTGTTTAAGATGTAACAAAAGGCAGCTTATTGGGGAAAGGGAGAGTTGAATGACTGCATTAAAGATTCTTGATAAAACTGAAGGCATAATTTGGGAACCAAAAACCTCAAAGTAATCTTTTGAACCGTAAGCCACATACATACTTTTCTTGAAAAGTATTCATCTTTCTTATAAAATTCTGCTGGAGATTATGTCATTGAAAAATGAACTGAGACAAACACAGAGGTTGGTTTTATGGCATATTGTACTGGAAGCCTGAAGAGTTCAGGCAGATTTAAATTCCAACTCTTGTTATAATTTTTTAAAAGACTGTGAAATTATCAAAATGCATGAGTAAATTTGAATCTATTGTATGATGGTGGATGAGGCTGTTTATTGTGCCATTTCTCTCTTTCTTTGGATTCTCAGTCATGATTTGGCAGTGTAAGAACTCTGTAGCATTAATAAATTCAATAAAAAAATATGTGTATACACACACACACACACACACACACACACACACACACACACACACACACACATATCCAGAGTAAAAAAAAAAAAAAGAGCTGGAGGCTCAAGCAGTAAAGTGACTGCCTGTCTTTTTGGTAGTTTAGTGGAAATAAGAGTCTCACAGACTTTCCTGCCTGGGCTACCTTGCAAAGTTGATCTTCAGATCTCAGCCTCCTGAGTAACTAGGATTGCAGGTATGAGCTACCAGCATTTGGTTGAGAGATGTTTTTATTGACATGTTTGGGATTTTGTGGTAATATACAAGGATAGTTACAACCAAATGACATACTAACAAATAATTACAGAGACAGATAATTCTACAGATAATTAAACATACTACAGAAATACCTGTAATAGCACTGAAAGCCACAGCACCACCTATGAAATGAAGAAAGATTTAAGAGAAAAAACAGAAAAACTTGGGATGAGTAACTTTCTAATGAACTAAGATACGATTTGGGAAACGAGTACTTAACTCATTAAGTTTTTTTCAACTTTAGGGATGTACTTTTCCATTAAAAGAATTTTGTTTTAATTTATAAATCTCTTTAAAGATCCTAAACTAGTAAAATGAGCTTTTAAAAACAAGTAGATCTCAACATTGAAAGTTTGGTTTATAGTACAGTAAAACAACTTACGTTAGTTGCTCATTTCCTTGATTTCAACTAGCATTGATCTAACTCAATGTGGAGGAAGGTTACATAAGTGCAGGTTAACACACTTAATGATTAACTATATTCACTTGTCAACCTCACCTTCTATGTAACAAATAGTGGCATATATAAGTATATGTAAAGAAGTCTAGGTCTCTTTATGGGAGAATAACAGCTCCAAATTGCTTGAAATTTAATAATTTGAATGAAAATGTACTTAATTAAGCTCTTTGTTTTGCTTATTCCTCTAGTTACTGCTTCCACAATTCATCAAGACAATTCATCATTTGATTCTGTACCTTCAGAACCCAAATCAAGATTTGCTATGTTAGATGATGTAAAAATTTTAGCCAATGGCCTGCTTCAATTGGGACATGGTCTTAAAGATTTTGTTCATAAGACTAAGGGCCAAATTAATGACATATTTCAAAAACTTAACATATTTGATCAGTCTTTTTATGATCTAACACTACAAACCAATGAAATCAAGAAAGAAGAAAAAGAACTGAGAAGAACTACATCCAAACTACAAGTCAAAAATGAAGAAGTAAAGAATATGTCACTTGAACTCAACTCAAAACTTGAAGGTCTCCTGGAAGAAAAAATTCTACTTCAACAAAAAGTGGGATATTTGGAGGAGCAATTAACTAATTTAATTCAAAGTCAACCTGAAATTCAGGAACATCCAGAAGTAATTTCACTTAAAGTAAGTAGAAACCAGAGGAGTGATGTTTGTTTTTGATGTGAATTTTTAGAAATGTATTTCTGAAACACACTATTTAAAGTACTGTTACATTACTGAAATACTTTTTCTAAAGAAAAGTAACCTCTAGAAAGTAAAATTTTGTTGTAATTTCAAGTTGTTATTTTCTTAATATAGATAAAAAAATTTATATGGAAACTACGTGAAGTAATGCAATTTTGTAACAAAAATATTATATCATTCATAATTACTGAAGGTTAAGTAAAAAGTTCAAAGAATTTAAGTTTTAAAGTATTCTTTCATGTTAAAAATGTATAAATGTAATGCAATAAATGGTGATTTTTTTCCAATTAATTTTTATATAGCTTTCCAAAGTAATTAATTTTAGAAATGATACCCTTTTAAAATGTAACAAAAGTATGTGTTATTTGAAAGAACCTCCAAGGGAAAATGATAGCCAATGTTCATTTTTCTAACCCACTAATGGCTTTAAAAATTAGATTTATAGTTATAAATTTAAAAAAAAGAAGAAATTTCTAATCAAACAATGATCCATGACCAGACTTTTGTAGAACAGCAGGACAACAACATCAAAGACCTATTGCAGACGGTGGAAGAGCAGTATAAACAATTAAATCAACAGCGCAGTCAAATAAAAGAAATAGAAAACCAGGTAAGACAATATGTTAATGCTATGAACAATCTTTTACAGTGGCTGATTAAAAAAACAATTATTTAAAATTATTTTTAATGTTTTGTGAATAAAATAATCACAGCAACATGCCCACTAATATCGCTGGCTCTATACCTAATAAACTACTTATGTTTGAATTACATCTCCAAACTTTTTGTAGGACTTGGGAGTAATTTAACCCTTAGTCTCATATGTCCTACAAAGCTATCAATTGAACCTCAATTAAGAATAGTGAGGGGGAAAAAAAAAAGAATTCATAGCTTTCAATGATCCTATTAAGTACTAAATCAGATTGTGTATTTTTGTTTTGCTCTAAACTCCAACAATGGCTGCCCACTTCAATCTTAATAGTCTTAAGACCCAGATGACTTAGCTCTTCATTATCTCACTAAGAAATCTACTCACACTGGCCTTGTCACTGTTGCTCAAACACATCAAACACACTTCCCCTCAGGGCCTTTGCCCTAGCTGTTCCTTCTATCTGGAAAGCTCTTCTCCCTGGTTGTCCGCACAGCCTACTCTTTCAGTTCCTTTGGCTTTTATTAAATACAAAACTCTCACAGAAGGCTTTCTAGGCCATTTAACCAAAAGTTACTTTAGTTACTCTAGGCCCAACTCCCAAAGTTTCTACCTCTTTACTTTTTCATATTAACATCTACCTTCTCTCCACCTCCTAAGCTAGAAAGTAAGGTCTGGGAATGGAAGTTTTTTCCCCCATTATTTTTGTTGCTGTAGTCCCAGAATAGAATACTGTGTGGCACATAACAGGTACTCTCTCAACAATATTGTTAAAATGACAATGATAATATTCACAAAGAAGTATAATAAGACTTGGTAAGATTCACACTAGATAAAGAATACATCAAAATACCTTAGGCAAAGCTTTGGACCTTATCGATCTTGGGGTTTTACCTTTCTAGCCAATGTGTTTCATTTTGTATATCTGCCTTACTCCCAATCTTTTTTTTTTTTTTTTAACTAAACAATGTGCTTTGCTCAAGATATACTGTATTCATAAACTTTGTTAAATGACAACTCCTTTGTGCAACTACTTAAAGACAATTTTTATTATTATTTTTTTTGCCAGTCATGGGGCCTGAACTCTGGGTCTGGGTGCTGTCCCTCAGCTCTTCAGCTCAAGGCTAGCGCTCTACCACTGGAGCCACAGCACTACTTCCGGCTTTTTCTATTTATGTGGTACTGAGGAATCGAACCCAGGGCCTCATGCTTGCAAGGCATGCACTCTACCACTGAGCTACCTTCCCAGCCCCTACTTAAAGACAATTTTAAAAATTAAAAAAATGCTTGATTATATATTTTCAAGAAAAGATCTGTACAATCTGCATTGTCTATTCTTAACATCAAAAAGAGTAACATTCTAATGTAAAAGACAAGATGCATATACATTGTACCTTGGATACTCTTACTCAGATTTCTCCAATTATATAGTTATTACTATTTCTTAAAAATAGATGTTTACTCTCTCATCAGCTCAGAAGGACTGGTACTCAAGAACTCATAGAAAATTCTCTTTCATCCAAACCAAGAGCACCAAGAACTACTCCCCCTTTTAAGCTGAATGAAACAAAAAATACAGAACAAAATGGTAAGATAATTTGGTGAGTTTAATTTTTAAGCCATTATCATCAAATTCCCTATTTTCATCATGATTTAAACTAAAATTTTTGTTGTTGTTGTTTGTTTTTTTGGGTCTGGTCATGGGGCCTGAACTCTGGGCCTGGGTGCTGTCCCTCAGCTCTTCAGCTCAAGGCTAGTGCTCTACCACTTGAGCCACAGCGCCACTTCCAGCTTTTTTCTTTTTGCTTATGTGGTGCTGAGGAATAGAACCCAGGGCCTCAGGCATGCAAGGCAAGCGCTCTACCACTGAGCCACCTTCCCAGCCCAAAATTAAATTTTTTTTTAAAACACACTTATCCCTAAATATATCCATTTTAATTGGCTTCTATTTAATTGACTCCTTTTCTTAAAAAAATAAAAATTTTATATTCATTGTATAGTATCATCTAATAAAAATGGCTTAGCCTAAACATTACCGAAACCATCCATCAGAATTCCACGGGTATCAGGTAAAAAAATTCTTAAATTCAAAGGTTATTTCTATTACTCATATAATAACATTTTGTTGATTCTAGGCATTCCTGCTGATTGCTCCACCATTTACAATAGAGGTGAACATACAAGTGGCACATATACCATTAGACCCAGAAACTCTCACGTTTTTAATGTCTACTGTGTTATTAATTCAGGTAAAACCAGCTTAAGAAGAAAAAAAATAATTCAAGTTATTCATTACCTACTATAAGGCTAATCTTGTTATTAATTTATGTTACAAAAGGAAATAAATATATAACATGAACATTTATATAGATCTAGGGCTTACATTTGTCTTATTTATTCAACAGCCACCATTTCCTTTGTAGAATAAATAGTAGTGACTACTGTCAGTATGTTTACCAAGAAAATTTTGGTTGCTCTTGTTTGGGACTAGAATAAATAACAACATATATTGCCAGACACTTAAAATATAGTATCACACAGATAAATTACCATATTAACCCACCAATTGAAGAAAGACCACAAAGAGTAATATAGGGTATGTGAATTTGATCAAAGTATATTATATGCATAGATGTAAATATCACAATGAAATCCCATCATACAATTAACTTACCCTAATTTAAAGAATTTTGAAAGGTTTTTTAATTCTTTTTTAATACTTTTTTATTGTAAAAGTAGTGTACAGAGGGGTTACAGTTACATAAATAAGGTAATGAGTACATTTCCTATTGAGCATTGTTACCTCCTCCTTTGTTTTTTCCCCTACCATCCCTTCCTTCCCTCCCCACCTCCCCAACTCCTCCCTCCCTCCCTCCCCCCTACAAGTTGTAAAGTTTGTTTTCAACACAGTATCTTGTACATCTTATTGTTATAATGGGTCAACCTGTACCCGTATTTAACCATTTTGTTTTTTTCCTTCCCTTCTCCAAATTAGAAGACTGTATATACAAGATGCAGGGCACCAGAATCAAATACAGTGAAAACAGGGGTTATACCATGGGGGAAGTTTTGTTTCTTTTGTATGAAAGGGTTTTTTTTTCCCCAATTATCAACATCAATCTACTAAAATTATACACTTATCCAGGTAATCCATGGACAATGATTCAACACCGAATAAATGGATCTCTAAACTTCAATGAAACGTGGGAGAACTATAAATATGGTTTTGGTAGGCTTGATGGTAAGGTGCTTTCATTCAATCATTCATTTAACTATTGAAAAATATTTAGACTAAGAATGTAACAATAAGACCTACCTTCACAAAACAGGTTACCAAATAATTACATATGTTAGTAATTACATCTATTATCTACATTTACTACAATTTAATTGTATGGCATATACTTATTTCAATTATAATTTTAAAAAATTTCATGTAATGTACTTTCATAAATGGACAACACTTATGCTCCAAAGATAACTATTCCTGGCACTAGTTTCTATATCCTCTTGTTAACATTTTAAGTACAATTAACTAAAAGTTAGAAGGGGTTACAGTTATACTTCAGTGGCAATGCTTGTCTATTATGGCCCTAGAATTGAGCCCTGAAACCCAGGGAAAAAAATTAATAAAATGAAACAAAAGTTAGACGAGACAAAGAAGTTGTATTTACATATTATGAATGTATACTACAAAATATAGATTTAACAAGATTTAATTCAATGTAAATTATATTTTAATAATGAAAACAAATACAAAAGAAGCAAAATAAATGCTCACAATCCAAAAAGCATATTATAGAAATCTAACAGGTGTCTGTTACCATATCCAGTCATTGGTTGAGATGGAGTCTCCTAAACTTTTTTGCCCAGGCTTGCCACAAACCACAATCCTTTACTCTGATTTCTTCCCCTCCTCTCCCTCCTCTGCTGATCCTGGGCTTAAATTCAGCGCCTGGACATTGTCCCTGAGCTTATTTTAAGGCAAGCACTCTACAGAGCTCGTTTCGGCTTCTTCTGGATAGTTGATTGGCAATAAGAGACTTGCCATCTTTCCTTCCCAGGCTGGCTTCAAACTGGGATCCTCAGACCACAGCCTTCTGAGTAGTTAGGATTTCAAGTGTGAGCCACCAGCACCCAGCTTTGATTTCCTTTTTTTTTTTTTTTTTTTTTTTGTTGGTTGGTTGTGGGGCTTGAACTCTGGGCCTGGGCTCTGTTGACTCAGCTATTCAGCTCAAGGTGAGCACTCTACTACTTGACCCCCCCTCTCCCCCACAGCACCACTTCTGGTTTTCTGGTGGTTTATTGGAGATAAGACTCTTACAGACTTTCCTGCCCAGGCTGGCTTTGAACTGTGATCGTCAGATCTCAGCCTCCTGAGTAGCTAGAATTAACGGTGTGAGCCACTGGCGCAGGCTAGATTTCCCTCTTTTAAGTAGCTAGGATTATAGGATTGAGCCACTGTGTCTGGCTTATTATACCAAACTTTTTAACTCTCAATGCTATCAGACTAAAAATATTTCATATTCAAATTATTAGTTATATTTCTAAGCTGAAGTTATACTCTGCAATATTTTACATTTCCAACTCTTCTCTTAAGAGTTAACCCTCAAATAAAAGACTGTGAGACTTTTATTACTATTTCTAATGAGAAAGAAAGCCGTGTATACTTACACTTATCCTTAACTCAAGGATCCTACTAACTTAATAGCAAAAAAATACTGTCTTTTTGCCATTAAATATTTTAATAAGGATTGTTATAAAAGGCTCAAGGCTAGAGCTCTACCACACCACAGCCCACTTCTAGCTTTTTCTGTTTATGTGGTGCTGAGGAATTGAACCCAGGGCCTCATGCATGCAAGGCAAGCACTCTACCACTGAGCTACCATCCCAGCCCTGAAGTTTAAATTTTAATTACTGAACCTCCATAGGCCTTTTTTATTAATCACATACTCAATGACCCAAATATCCACAGATCTTATTAAATTCAAGAAAATGACCTAATTAGTGGTTACTATGCCAGATGGTCATTAGAAATAGAATACCTAACGATGATAAAAATGGCCTGTTTATTCTATTATTGTTACATGTGAATTTAAAAATTATTCCACAAAAAATAAAATGTAAATTTCAAGTCTCAAAGTTGATTGAAAAAATGTGTACCATTCTTTTTCAATAATGAGCAATTGTACAGACATATGCAAGACATCTACGTGAGTTGTAAATGTATAACCAACAGCTTCACATGGGCTGGGAAGGTGGCTCAGTGATAGAGAGCTTGCCTTGAATGCATGAGGCCCTGGGTTCGATTCCTCAGCACCACATAAGCAGAAAAAGCTGGAAGTGGTACTGTGGCTCAAGTGGTAGAGTGCTAGCCTTGAGCTGAAGAGCTGATGGACAGCGCCCAGGCCCAGAGTTCAGGCCCCACAACCGGACCCAAAAAAAAAAAAAAAAAAAAAAGCTTCCCATTTTATGTACCTCACCTTTATAATAACAATAAAGTAAATTAATTATAAAAATAGAAAACATTTTACCAAGTAGACATTAGAACTTTCTATTTGACAAAAAATTTTATGAGCATTACCCAAGACTAAGATTACTTAACAAGCTGACAAAGGATTAAGTAGCTGATAAATAAGCTTACAATTGAAGTATTATTCTTTAAATGACCAAACCTAAAATTATCTATAACAGTGTAATGTATCCCCTGTGTAACAACTCATACATTTCAGGAAAAATAACCAGACTTAAGGCAAATCTACTCTTTGTTTTCATACTTTATTTTCAATAGAATTATTTTTAAAGTACTAAAATAAGCAAGGATTAAAGACTAAAACAACTCATCTAGTTACACCAATTCAAAATATTCAAGCAGTCAGGGTCCAATCTGTATTTAACAAGATGTAGACTATAAAAATTTTTTCTTTTCAGGAGAATTTTGGTTGGGCCTAGAGAAGATATATTCCATAGTGAAACAATCTAATTATAGTTTACGAATTGAGCTAGAAGACTGGAAGAACAACATGTATTTTACTGAATATTCTTTTCACTTGGGAAATCATGAAACCAACTACAAGTTACATCTAGTTGAGATTGCCAGCAATATCCCCAAGGCATTACCAGAACAGAAAGATTTGGTGTTTTCTACATGGGATCACAAAGCAAAAGGATATCTCAGCTGTCCAGAAAGTTATTCAGGTATCTTTTTGTCTAATGTCAATACTTTCTTATCTTCTAATCACTTCCCCTATGTCTTAGCTATTTTCCATGCCAGGACTTCAAAATCCTAATCTCAAGCACTTTCTTCACAGGAAAAAAAATCTCTTAACCATCATTAAAAAACTAGTAATTCCAGTTCAACTAGGCATTTTACCTATGATCCTCCTCAGATATTGTACTTTTGATGATATACATGAGAATTATCCTTATTGGAAATTATATATACATATATATATATATATATATACACCTACAACACTACAATGTCTATACAAAATATATATGTGAACAAATATAACAACACCCATACATGAGCTTTTATTCCCATTAAACTGTATTATATGTCCTTAGGTGGCTGGTGGTGGCAAGATGTATGTGAAGAAAATCACCTAAATGGCAAATATAACAAACCAAGAGCAAAATCGAAGCCAGAGAAGAGAAGAGGAATATGTTGGAGGGCTCAAAATGGAAGGTTATACGCTATCAAATCAACCAAAATGTTGATTCAGCCAGCAGATTTAGAAAGTTTTGAATGAACAGAGGCAAATTTAAAAGCCACTAAATACTAAACTCATACCAAATTATTATGGTTTCATAACCTGGTATTAAATCCTTTACTGAAGACTTGGGAAAAATAAATTAATATTATAGCCACTATCAATTTAAGATTAAATATTATCCCATTACCTCAAGGAACATCATTTACTTTTCTTAATCAAAATTCAATATTTTTTCATATATTTTCTGATGTAAGCATCAGTTTTAGATGGTAACAATTTAAGTCATAACTAATGGGTGAATCTTGTAACTTTTTTAAGTTTAAAAAAAATGAGTTTAACTGGGAGAGAGCTAGGGAAGAGGTGGTGCTGTCCAAAAAGAAATATACTCTTTACCTGACATATGTAATTGTCACCCTTTTGTATATCACCTTTATAATAACAATAATAAAAATTAAATTTAAAAATTAGTTTAGTTTGAAAGGCATATAAGCTAGTTTCACAACTTACCTAATTAAAATTCCAAGACTGAATAAATATTGACATTAAAAAAAAAACTTAATTAGCCAGGTGCTGGTAGCTCACATCTGTAATCCTAGCTACTCAAGAAGCTGAGATCTGAGGATTGTGGTTCAAAGCCAGCTGGGGGAGGAAACTCCATGAGGCTCTTATCTCCAATTAATCACCAGAAAATTGGAAATGGTGCTGTGGCTTAAGTGGTAGAGCACTCAGCTTGAGCTAAAGAGCTCAGGGACAGCACCCACAAGCAACCAAAAAAAAAAAAAAAAAACCCCAAACTAAACCAAGCAAAAAAAAAAAAATACTTTTCCTTGTTATTTTTAAGGAATTATACAAAGGGGTTCATGAGGCTCTAGGTTCGATTCCTCAGCACCACATAAGCAGAAAAAGCCAGAAGTGGTACTGTGGGGCTCAAGTGGTGGAGTGCTAGCCTTGAGCTGAAGAGCTGAGGGACAGCGCCCAAGCCCAGAGTTCAGGCCCCAGGGCCGACAAAGAAAACAAAAACAAAAACAAACAAACAAAAAAAACCCTATACACATAACAGGGCTCAATGGTAGAGTGCTTGCCTTGCATGCATGAGGCCCTGGGTTTAATTCCTCAGCACCACATAAGTAGAAACAGCCAGAAGTGGCACTGTGGCTCAAGTGGTAGAGTGCTCGCCTTGAGCTGAAGAGCTAAGGGGCAGTGCCTAGGCCCAGAGTTCAAGTCCCACAACCAACAAAACAACAACAACAAAAAAGAACAACAACAAAAAAAAACCCACAAAATGGTTACAATTTCATGTCAGGTTATAAACACGATGATTCTTGGGCATTTTCACCCCTTTCCTTCACTTTCCCCCATATTCCTCCATCCATCCCTACCCACAAGTTACACAGTTCATTTTTCTAGCATAATGTATACTGAATACTGCATTTGCTGTATCATTCTTAATGCCAAATCTAAAGTTCAATCAGCTCAGAGTATATACAAAAATCTGTAATATGAATTTTAAACTAATGCTTCATTTATAATTTGAAATAAATGTTTGATTTTTTTATATACCCAAAATGAAGCAAGATGTAATGGTACATTAAAATAGGCTTATTGTCTTTTACAAATGCAGTATGTCATGACTTGCAAAGTTGCACTGGTTCATACCTGTAAACCTAGCCTACTTAAGAGGGTGAGACCTGAGGATCATGGTTCAAACTCAGCCCAGGCAGAAAAGTTTGTGAGACTCTTATCTCCAATAAATTACCAGAAAACCATATCTATATACATATATATATATATATATATATATATATATCACTTAATTCGTGAAAATGAATAATTTTAAGCCATTGGTCACAATAAGAAGGAAGGCCTTTGCAGGATTAAGTTAAAGTTTAATTAAATAAGTTAATAGTAATTTCTTTTCCCTGGGCATGTTGTAAGTCTAATACTTTTGCTGCTAGTGATTTGTATCTATAATCATAGCTACTCAGGAGGCTGAGATTTGGGAATTGCCATTTGAAGCCAGCCTAGGCAGGCAGATCTGTGAGAATGTTATCTCTACTTACTCAACAAAAAGCTGGAAGTAGAGGTGTGGCTCAAGAGGCATAGTGCCAGCACTGAGTGGGAAATCTGAGTTCCCGTACCAGTATGTGTGTGTATGTGTGAATAAGCGCCCCCCCCCCCACATACACATAAGAAAGAAAAGAAAGGAAAAGAAACAGAACACACTATCGCTTTGGGTTCTTTGGGGATTTTTTGCACACGTGCACGCGCGTGTGTGTGTGTGTGTGTGTGTGTGTGTGTGTGTTGTTTGTGTGTTTATGGGGGGGTTGGCAGTACTGGGGTTTGATCTATGAGGTCCTACATAAATACTTTTTGCAAGGAAAAAAACCAACAGACTGGCAAGTATACAGGCTGTAATTTTCAGAACCATAACCTGTTCTGTACAATTTTATGTTGAGTTTTTATAGCCAAATGCCAAGATGGCCTTTCTTGCTCCTCAAAATAAAAAAAAAGAAAACATTTGATCATTTGCATCCCTTCCCTCTCTAGTTTGAAATCAGAGTCTCTGGTCAGCTAGGATAGGTTCTAACACTTGAGCTATACCCATGGCCCTTCATTTTGTATTTTTTCAATTTCTCATAGGGTATGATTCATTTTGTTCCTTTCAGTAGTACTTAATTATTTTTTTTCTCCACATAAAGCTCAGGTTAAGAGTTAATTCTGATACAAACTTTATTCTTTTTTTTTTTTTTCTTTTTTTGGTAGGTCAAGGGGCTTGAACTCAGAGCCTGGGCGCTGTCCCTGAGCTCTTTCACTGAAGGCTAGTGCCCTACCATTTTGAGCCATAGTGCCACTTCTGGTTTTCTAGTGGTTAATTGGAGATAAAAATCTCATAGACTTTCCTGTCCAGGCTGGCATCAAAACATAATCCTCAGATCTCAGCCTCTTGAGTAGCTAGGATTACAGCCATAAGCCACTGGCTCCTGACATACTTTATTCATGGTTCACATAATAACATTCTCTGTTCTCACTACTTTACTGGAAGTGTTTTAGTTTCACTGGTAATTCTTATTTGTCTAACCTACTGGTATTTTTTCAATTTTTTTTTTTTTTTTTTTTGTCAGTTGTGGGGCCTGAACTCGGCCTGGGCACTGTCCCTCAGCTCTTCAGCTCAAGGCTAGCACTCTACTACTTGAGCCACAGCACTTCTTCTGGCTTTTTCTGCTTATGTGGTAGTGAGGAATTGAACCCAGGACCTCATGCATTCGAGGCAAGCACTCTACCACTGAGCCACTTTCCCAGCCCCTCAATATACTTTTATCTCTCTAGTACTTATTAATAACAATGTCCTCTTAGGAAACTTTGATTTCACTTCCATAATATCATTAGAGTCTCCTGGATTAGACTAGTCTACCTTCATAATACCATTTCTCCCTCAAATTTAGTATTTGTGAACCAATATTATATATATATATGTAGATATATACACATATGTATATATGTGTGTATATAGGTATGTATACACATATACTATATAGTATATGGACTATATGTGTATATATGCTATATATAGCATGTGTATTCATATATACTATATATAGTACATATACATATACACACATATACACACACACATATATAACTTTATTGTAGAGGGTATGAACAGGGGGATTACAATTACATAACTAAGGTAATGAATACATTTCCTTTTAAACACTGTTACCAGTTACCCCCTCCCTCATTTTCTCCTGCTTACTCCTCCCTAGTCCCTTCCCTACCAAGTTATAAAGTTCATTTTCCAACATAGTGTCTAGTGAGTATCATTGTTGCATTAGTTCATCCATTGTCCTGTTTCTATGATTCCCTTTTCCTTCCATGGATAAACTTAGATAAAGACAAAGGGTACAGAAAACTAAAACAGAAAAAAAATAGAAATAACTGCAAACAGGACATAATAAGAACCTCTTCTTTCCAATTCTTGGAGTTCATATTGATATGCTTCATTATATATGGTCCTATGCATTTAGCAATAGGGCTATTGTGATCCCCTATTAAGAATATCATAGATCTAATACAATCTTTATTTATCTTTTTCCTTCTGTGACACTTATACATTCTATTTACTCTCATGGGTTCTATTTATCTTCAATTTGTATGTGAATTGTCTTATTCTCCATAAATCTTTTATCTTCATATAAAAACTTATTTTCTAAAAAGTGATGAATCATGTCAACAAAATGTGGACCCCAATTACAACAGCATAGGCCCAGAGAACAAACTCTAAAGCCCTTTCAGTCATTCAAGGATGTTCACGATCTTATCCCAAGTAATCCCTTAACCGTTTTCCCCCTTTATAGGCAGAATGATCAACTTTTAAATATCCCCTCTGTTCTTTTCTAGTTGATAGATTGTCTACAATGCTTATCCATTTTCTCACTGGCTATGTGCTATTTATACTTCAAGGTGAAGGTAGTTTTACTACTTCAACAAATATCTTAGGAAATAGAGGCTCCTTCTTCTGAAATGTTGTAACCTTGGTGTCTGCAACCTTCAAATCACTTAGTAAAGAAAGAAAAGTAAACTGGCATAGATAGCATAATAACAATTCTGAAAAGTTATGAAAACTCCAAAGCATTAAAGGTGGTCAATTAAATTGTTTTTAGTAAACAGAATATTTCTATATGAACAGTTTACTCTAAACCAGCACCAATATTACTGAGAGCAAGTATTTACATTTCTTTCTCATTTCAGGATCACTTATTACAGTATAATTATTTATGCATTTTCTTCCTACAATCAACATATTTTCATGCCTATATAGTTCCTTTCTAATAATGCAATTCAAAGAAATCAATTACTCATTAATTAATCAAGTATGTTTTTATTAACCAACATTTATTAATTTCATACTTTATGAAAATTACTCCAAATCTGTATTATATTATCATATATTCTACTTCCTATTATAGGGCATCCATATTTTCTTGTGTTTTTCCCCATCACAAGCATTGTATTTGTGTATGTGCTATTGAGTGATTATTTACCACTGAATTTTGAAAACTGAAAAGAAAGTTATCAAACAAGCGACTCTTGGCAAAGTCCAAAGTATTTTCAGTGCCAATCAATGAGGGCAAAGTTACTCAATTGGTGTGAAACATGCAGTTCAAGGTTATATAAGGATTAACAATCTCTCATCAAAAGCCTTCATTAGGTGAGGTTTCAATGGAATTTCAAAAAATATAAAACATAATAAGGGATTCCATCTAAAACATAAAAGCTGGTTTTCTAGAGTTTAAAATGATTAGGTTTATTTGAAAGATCAATAAACTATACCTTTAAAATGTAAAGTTATTGCTATTTACAAATAAGGAACTAAAACTAAGTTTACACATTTAAAATACAATAGTAATACTATTACTAATAATGATAATAACCTGCCAAATCTACTTCATAACATATGTAATTATCAAGTGAGACTCTCTACCAATGGTTTATGAACTATAATGTTTTAAATACAGGTATGTAACTTCTAAAACCTGGATCTAGGGTATCACTCTTCATATTTAACTAAATAATCTTTAAAAATGTTTCCTAACTGAAAATATTTTAATTTTCATGATTGGTGAACAAACGTACTCTGTTAAAAGTCTGCTCCTGAACTGGGCATTGGTGGCTCTCACATGTAATCCTAGCTACTCAGGAGGTTGAAATCTGAAGATAATAGTTTGAAGCCAGGCCAAGCCAGGCCAAGGAAAGTCCATGAGATTCTTATCTCCAATTAACCATTAGAAAATTGGAAGTGGCACTGTGACTCAAAGTGGTATAGTGCTAGCCTTGAGCAAAGGGACAGGGACAGAACCCTGACCACCACCAAACACTACCAGCCAAAAAGTCTGCTCCTGTTTCTGGAACTTTACTCCTTCTCCTGGAAGCCATAGATAGACATCAGATACAAGCTTATATTAAAAAAAAATTCCTGGGTGGTTAAAATGCTAGAAAATAGGATCTCAGCTACAGAATTTTTATAGTTAAAATCAACTAGGACCAATTAGATAGAACAAAGTCAGGGTGGTAGAATAACAAAATAGTGAAGTATATAGCAAGTAGCACAAACCACCTATGAACACTAAAATAAACAAAGATCAATACTCTCTTAAAGGAAGGAATCATAAACTTGAGTGGAAAAATATGGTGCTTCATTTTTAATAAATTAAAACTGTAAGAAATAGGGCTGGGAAGGTGGCTCAGTGGTAGAGTGCTTGCCTTGCATGCATGAGGCCCTGGATTCAATTCCTCAGCACCACATAAGCAGAAAAAGCCGAAGTGGTGCTATGGCTCAAGTGGTAGAGCGCTAGCCTTGAGCTGAAGAGCTGAGGGACACTGTCCAGGCCCAGAGTTCAAGCCCCATAACCAATAAAAACAAACAAACAAAAAAACTGTAAGAAACAAATCATAACAGCAATATCAGAAAATAAGACTTTTTCATTAATAGAAATCATAAGCCAGGAGCCAATGGCTCATACCTGTAATCTTAGGTATTCAGGAAAAAAACTGAAATGATAGAAGAAAACTGAAATGATATACTGCAAGGCAGGTAAAATTAGTAATCAGATGAAACAATACATTTGTTACTGATTAATTCTCCTAAGGTCCTTATCCTTATATATTAGAGCTCCATACTAAAAGATGTACAAATTAAGTGATAATGCCAACTAAGCTTTGTATTAAAGCACATTTGGGGCCAAGTGTTGATGGTTCATGCCTATAATCCTAGCTACTCAGGAGATTAAGATCTGAGAATTAAAGTTTAAAGCCAGACCAGGCAAGAAAGTCCATGAGACTCTCATCTCCAATTAACCAGCAAAAAGCCAAAAGTAGAGCTGCAGCTCAAGTGGTAGAGAGCTAACCTCAAGGAAAATAGTTTAGGAGCCATGTGCCTATGGCTCATGCCTGTAATCCTAGCTACTCAGAAGGCTGAGATCTGAGGATCACTCTTCATCCCTACATTCTTTATAAAACTGTATCTGCAAACTATAGTCTTTCTAACAAACACAGGATAGAAAAACAAACATACAAAAGTTCAACAGGTGATTACAACTAAGACTATTGTTGAGAAAGAGCAAATCTAACTAAAATTCCTGCCAAGAATATCATGTGCTGTGTGGACATACCTGTTTTTAAAAAACACATGTCAAAAAAATTAAAAAATAGATGTCAATAAAGCGCAAGCATTTGCTCAAGTAAATGTACCTTGATCTATTATAAGTGACAATTTGGAATACAATTCACATTGCACAAGATCTAATATCTTTCAAATGATTTCAGATGAATAAAGGGTTTTACACTGGTTTAAAAAGAGATTCATTGTTTGCTTATGATAATGAAACAAGTGTAATGGAACTTTTTCTATGAATCTGTAATAGCGTAAGTATTTCCTTAATAAAACAATCATTTGACAGAAACTTTGTCTGGCTTAATAAGAAATAGGTCATTCTTTTCCTGACTGCTAGAAACAACCACTTACCTGTGTATCCTGAATTATACCTATGAGGAATTTGAAACAATCAGATCACTTCTGGATTAGCTGTATTTAAAAATGTGACTGAAGATGGACGCTAGTGGCTCACACCTATTATCCTAGCTACTCAAGAGGCTGAGATCTGGGGATCATGGTTCAAGACCAGCCCAGGCAGAAGTCTGTAAGAATCTTATCTCCAATAAACTACTCAGAAGAAGTTGCAAGTTGTGGTAGAGCACCAGCCTTGAGCACAGAGAGGCTTAGGGTCAGCACCCAGTCCCTGAGTTCAAGCCCCAGGGCTGGCAAAAAAAAAAAAAAAAAGTGACTATATGAGATTATAAGGGAGAGACAGGAGAATCATGAGTTCTATTAGATAGCAAAACATAACCAAAAGCATCATATTAAAACCAAATACAAAGAGTATTTTCTACAAACCTAAATCAAAAATACTTGAATTTCTCGATTATATGTAAACACATTATTTTCCAAGGAAATATATACTAAACCAATTTTGAAATTGAGACTAGTTTTATATAAAATTACTTTATTGAAATGCAAAAGAATTTGTGCCAAAATGTTAAAAGCCTAACATCAGTAGGACACCACTGGTTCCCTGTATACTAGCTCAGGAAAGTGATCTCAAGAAACTGAGATCTGGAGGATTGTAGCTCAATGTTAGTTGTGGCAGAATCCTTTAGATTCCACATCCCAAATAACCAGCTAAAAAGCAGTGTTGGAGAGTGGTTCAAGTGCGCAAGTAACAGCTAAGCGCACAAGCCAAGCAAAGACAAGGCCTGGGTTTAAACCTCAGTACTAAAAAGTTGAGCAAACAAGCCAAGCAAAGTTTAAACATTAGTACCAACAAAAATATAAACTAAAAGTGGGGGGGTGGGGGGGAGCTGGGAAGGTGGCTCAGTGGTAGAGTGCTTGCCTTGCATGCCTGAGGCCCTGGGTTCCATTCCTCAGCACCACATAAGCAAAAAGAAAAAAGCCGGAAGTGGCGCTGTGGCTCAAGTGGTAGAGCGCTAGCCTTGAGCTGAAGAGCTGAGGGACAGTGCCCAGACCCAGAGTTCAGGCCCCACGACCGGACTCAAAAAAAAAAAAAACAAAAAAACTAAAAGCTGGGTGCCGGTGGCTCACGCCTGTAATCCTAGCTACTCAGGAGGCTGAGATCTGAGGATCATGGTTCAAAGCCTGCCCGAGCAGGAAAGTCTGTGAAACTCTTATCTCCAATAAACCACTAGGAAAACTGCAAGTGGCACTGTAGCTCAAGTAGTAGAGCGCTCGCCTTGAGCTGAAGAGCTGAGGGACAGCGCTCAGGCCCAGAGTTCAAGCCCCACGACTGACAAAAAAAATTTTTTGAATAAAAAAAAAATATATATATATATAAAATAAAATGAAGGTATCATTTGTCATTTGGGACGGAAATGCTTAAATTCCTTGGGTTAGGGTATTTTTTTCTTTATATACAACTTTAAATTCTCTGGAACTTGTCATCAATAAAACAAGGATGAATAGCATGCTGCTCTGAAGAGTTACTGAGATAATGGCATATATATCATAAAAGTAATCACAGTCAACTTTATTTTCTATTTTCAAGTTTATTCACTGGAAAAAATGCACACAGTAGACTAACATAATCATCACTTATGAGAATAAGTCTAAATTAAGATTCTCAAACATCCCAGAAAAAGGCAAACAAATCCAAATGAGCTACAAGATTATCATCATGATCCAGTGTAACAATTCAGTTAGCTACATTTATGGAATAGTCTGAAAACATTGATATTTGGGTGCTATCTGCTAATTGTTCAAGTCATCATACAAATCCTATGTCATTTCAAAATTATTTCTATAAAAAATTATTCTAAGCAAGATTTTCTAAAGATATGCTAAATGGTTTTTAATAAACTACAAATTCTTTTTTTTTTGGGGGGGGGGTCCAGTCATGGGACTTGAACTCTGGCCCTGGGTGCTTTCCCTCAGCTCTTCAACTCATGGCTAGCGCTCTACCACTTGAGACACAGTGCCACTTCCGGCTTTTTTCTTTTTGCTTATGTGGTGCTGAGGAATCGAACTCAGGGCATCAGGCATGCAAGGCAAGCGCTCTACCACTGAGCCACCTTCCCAGCCCAAACTACAAATTCTTTAACATACTAGCTATCTATAAGGCCACAATTTTTTGACGGTATTCAGTAGAATGAGCAATATCATGATTGCTTTTCAAGTCCTATGGACATTGAAGGTCCATGAAATAATGCAAAATGGGCTAAACTAACTTTGACAGACTTTCTTTGTGTGCTGTTACTGGGCTTGAACCCAGAACTTCACAATCTCACTTGGCTTTTTTTTTTCCTTCTTCTTCTTCTTAAAACTGGTACTTTACCACTTAAGGCACAACTCCATTTCTGCCTCATGTACTTTTCTACCCAGGCTGGCTTCAAATCACAATCCTCAGATCTCAGTCTCTGGAGAGAAGCTAGGATTATGGGTGTGATCCAATAGTGTCTAGCAACTTCGACATTTTAAAATAACTTTCTCTTATGTAGTACAGCCAGAGAAGCACTCGATCTAGCTGTGGCCCAGTCTGACAACTTCCCTTCCTTTTTTTTTTTTCGTGGTCATGGGGCAACTCTGGGCCTTGGCGCTATCCTTGAGCTCTTTTTGCTCAAGGCTAGTGCTCTACCACTTTGAGCTACAGCGCTACTTCCAGTTTTCCAGTAGTTAATTTCTGCCCAGGTTGGCTTTGAACTGAGATCCTCAGATCTCAGCCTCCCAAGTAGCTAGGGAGGCTAGTTTCCCTTCTAAAATTATTCTTAAGATCTCTTTACACTTCAAAAGAACACTACCCTCATGATTTTCAAACCAAGCTCTCTCAATTTTATAATCAGGGCTCAATGTAATCTAGCTAGGAACACGAATAATAGCAACAATCACTAATTTCTATGGAACATTTTAATACAGACCAGGATCTTTAATCTCTGTCGTGCACTTTCAATCCTCACAAATTTTAAAGACAGAGCTAATTTTATTATCACCATGTTAAAACAAGGAAAATCTGTCAGTTTCAGTTTTAAATAATTTCTTACATGGTTATAAAAAACCAGTTATAAGGGGCTGGGAAGGTGGCTCAGTGGTAGAGCACTTGCCTTGCATGCATGAGGCCATGGGTTCGATTCCTCAGCACCACATAAAGAAAAAAGCTGGAAGTGGCACTGTGGCTCAAGTGGTAGAGCGTTAGCCTTGAGCTGAAGAGCTGAGGGACAGTGCCCAGGCCTAGAGTTCAGGCCCCACGACTAGACCCCCCCCCCCCAAAAAAAAACAAAAAAAAAATCCCAGTTATAAGAGACTATCTCCCAATTTTTCATAGACTATACATCTATTCACACTATTTCATGAAACAAAAATTTCTTTATATAATTCAGTGACTGATCTTTAGGAGTACAAATAACTCTATAATCAGTTTATCTTATTTAAAAAAGAAACTTTTAAAGCAATAAGTGGAATAAAGCTAATAAAGAATAACAGAGCAGGGAGCCAGTGTCTCATGCCTATAATCCTAGCTACTCAGGAGGCTGAGATTTGAGGATCACAGTTCAAAGCCGGCCCAGGCAGGAAAGTCCAAGAGAATCTTATCTCCAATAAGCCACCAGAAAACTGGAAGTGGCACTGTGGCTCAAGTGATAGAGCACTAGCCTTGAACTGAAGAGCACCCACGTCCTGAGTTCAAGACCCACAACGGACAAAAAAAAAAAAGAATAGGTACAATTCAATTTCTGTATTTTCCTTTCTTCTTCTATTTTTTTTTTGCCAGTCCTGGGGCTTGAACTCAGGGCCTGGGCACTGTCCTTGAGCTTTTTCTTACTCAAGGCTAGCACTCTACCATTTAAGCTGTAGCACCACTTCTGGCTTTTTCTGTTTATGTGGTACTGAGGAATCAAACCCAGGGCTTCATGCATGGTAGGCAAGCACTCTACCATATATTTAACTTTGTTTAATTCACTAAGGATATCCTTATACTAAAAAGTTATTTATTCTTTTCTTAATATAATAAATATTTCTTGGTTCAATAGCATTCAATGATACATATTACTGCATATAACTATAATCATCTTGTTGAAAGAAATTTTATGGTTTTGACATTCTACATCACAATTTATCATGTCTATGAATAAATTAAATAACTTTCTATCAGTTCTTTATGAAGAGAAATAATAAGCTACACAAAACTCTAATCTGAAGCCAATTCATCTTGATGAAAAGTATTAGGGCATAAAGGAGTACTTATATTTAAAAAGTGTTAACTAAGACTTTCTCAAAGAGCTTAGCCAGTTTCTACTTTCTCTGGGGAAAAATTGTTGACACATAAGAGAAGAAGGTTTCTACTTATATATTTAGAGAATTTTCAAAAATATTCTTACCTAGATTATTATTTTTGATGATAATATCTAGAATGAGTATCAACTTTGTAATCAGAAGTTTAGGCACAGTCCACTAGAGGCACTAAGATACTCTAAATCTCTCTAATACTGGAGTTAACATGCTATGTTTCATTCCAATTGGGATACCACTTTATTTGGAAGATGAAAGTATGATAAATATGTATGTTATTTGTAAAGAAGGATATAGGAGCTGTATCTTCTATAATAATCAACAGATAATATTTAAAATTGAAAAGGGATTGAGACATAGTATAAGAAAACTGCTTAGAAATGAAAAGCAAAAACTTAGTGCTGAATAATGCTGAAAATCAGGTACAGTAGTAGGGAAAGGATGGCAGCAGAGAAAGATTCTTTCTTTCTTTTTTTTTTTCGGTCAGTTGTGGTGCTTGAACTCCAGGCCTGGGTGCTGTCCCTGAGCTTTTTCAAGCAAGGATAGTACTAGATCTACCATTTTGAACCACAGCGCCACTTTTGGATTTCTGCTAGTTAATTGGAGATAGGAGTCTCATGGACATTCCTGCAGTCTAGCTTCAAACTGTGATCCTCAGCTTCCTCAGTAGCTAGAATTACAGGTGTGAGCCACCAGTGCCCAGCTAAGATTCTTAATTTTAAGCCTTATTCACTCCACCAACTTTAAGTTACTTATGTAATTCTTTCAAAAATATAAAAATGTAAATAACAATGATAACTAGAAAAAATGAAAGAAAAGAGAACTCAAAGCTTTCAATTTATACTTTTGCTGCCTCTTTAAAAAGGCAAGAGGGGCTGGGAAGGTGGCTCAGTGGTAGAGTGCTTGCCTTGCATGCCTGAGGCCCTGGGTTCGATTCCCCAGCACCACATAAGCAAAAAGAAAAAAGCCAGAAGTGGTGCTGTGGCTCAAGTGGTAGAGCGCTAGCCTTGAGCTGAAGAGCTGAGGGATAGCGCCCAGACCCAGAGTTCAGGCCCCATGACAGGACCCAAAAAAAAAAAAAAAGCGACATACATATTTTTGTTCACTATTATCTTCTTGTT
Organism: Dipodomys spectabilis; assembly: GCF_019054845.1. Lineage (NCBI taxonomy): Eukaryota > Metazoa > Chordata > Mammalia > Rodentia > Heteromyidae > Dipodomys > Dipodomys spectabilis. The sequence continues at coordinate 39,952,626 of NW_024870679.1, read as the reverse complement.
TGCATTGAAAACTCCAGTAATTTATTCACATTATATAGTAATTACATAAGATGGTTTTGTACTTGGTACCCTTCCAAGAGAACCCTGGACTATTACCTCACATTTTATGTATGTATGTATGTATGTATGTATGTATGTATGTATGTATGTATGTATGTTGGTCGTGGGGCTTGAACTCAGAACCTGGGCACTGCCCCTAAGCTCTTCTGTTCGAGGCTAGCACTCTCCCTCTTTGAGCACAACTTCCGGTTTTCTAGTGGTTAAGTGGAAATAAAGAGTCCCATGAATTTTCCTGTCCACTCTTGACTTTGCACTACATTCCTCATATCTCAGCCTTCTGACTAGCTAGGATTACAAATATGAGCCACCAGTGCCTCAGCTCCTCACATTTTATTAATACGAACACTAAACAGCCAATAAAGTAATTTTCCTTAAGTTATCTGAACAGTAAACAGTGACAACAGAAATCAAAGCCATATTTATGTGACTGGAAGCCTCATTCTCTTACATCTCTATGCTTCTTATTTGTTTTTCCCGTGTTTTTAAATAGCACAAATTAGTTATACAAGAGGGGTTCATTTTTAATGTCGATTTATGAATAATCTGTATCTTGATCAGACTCATTTTCTCCCAGTTTTCTATTTCCTAACTCACTGAATAAAAACTTCTTGTATATTTTCTATTTCTTAACTCACTGAATAAAAATGTCTGAAGCATTTTCTATGTTTCTGGACAATATTCAAGATACTGGCATAAAAATAGCAAATAAAGAAGTCCTTCCTCTACATTATGTTGACATTCAAGAAAGAGAAAATTATCATATAATAATATGTCATAACCCTATAGAAGAGAAAATTATCATATAATAATGTTATAACCCTATACATTGATAAATACAAAGAACTATAAAGAGCTGAAGGAGAGAAGCAGTAGAACAATGAGGGAAAATCTTTCTAGGAAGTGGTATTTAAGCAAATAAGGAACCACTGTAGCAACTATTAAATTTTAAATGACAAATGTGTTTCTATTATGTTTTAGTTTCACTGTTCTTCTCTATAGAATAACTTATACTAGAATTTTTTAAAGTTAGCATAGGTTTTTGAGATACATTTTGAAAGTAGAGCTTCTAAAACTTGTTGGCCAAATAAAATAGGGTTAAAAATACAATTATGATTCTGAAAAGGTTTACCTCATAACTTGGTAAATGGTAATGAAGTTTATTAGGATGAAGGATATGGGAGGAAACTCAAAATTCCGTTTTAGAACATTACCTCTGAGCTTCCCAGCTAGGTAACCCATAAAACACTTCAAGTCATGGTCTCAGCATTCACAACTGAAGGGAGATCATTCATAAGAGATGACTAATACATCATCCATTATGTGTATACTGTTTATTTTGTCTGAAAAGTTCTAACCAACAGTTTAATGCCGAGCATTCTCTAGGTATTATATACTCAACAGATATTGTTAGAATAAGCACATAAATTTGATTCATATGTAAGCTATGATTGTGCTAAGAGAAAACATTTGAGGATAAGTATTGATTCAGACATTTTAACCATACAGCTTAGTAGTTAAATGCTAGCTACCATATTAATTTTTTTAAATGTATGTAATTAACATTATACCTGGCTCATTGTAAAATCTTATTACATAGAGCTATTCATAAAATTGTACACTGAGATGGAATAATAAAGAATATAAAGACTTTTGAAGTTTCATTTTAGCCCTGCCTTAAAATTAGAATATACCACATTTTATCTCAAAATTCTCCAAAATTACAATCTCTTACCTGTAAGTAGTGTTTGGAACATAAACATCCTTGGCAGGAAATTCTAAAATTTCTCTGGTAGGTCTGACTCTGCTGTCAGGGTAAAGCTTCACTTGAAGCAGCTCCGGTGTTAGGCAATAATGGGGATTTTCAGGTGCAGGCGAAATATCTATCTTCAGCTGTGCTGCATATTAAAATATATTACAGAATCAATGTAAGCATAATAAATAGAAACCCAAAGATTACTATAGCTTGGATGTGAAATGGCCCAAGATTCATGTATTAAAGCCTATGGCCACACTGGAAGGTGGTAAAACCTTACAGAAGTGAGGAAAATTTTTGCTGTCAAGGGCCATTTGGATATTTATAACATCATCACAGTCCTAAAAACTGATCAATGCAGGCAGTTAAACAGAAGCATTATATGTCTATCTTGTCATATATCGAATTGTTTCATGGGCCCTTTATACAGTCCTCAGGGTGGATGTTTCCCACACCTGTTAGGCAACAGGACCTAGTGAGAGGAAGTTAGGTCATTAAGACATGTCCTTCAACGAGGGACACTATAAACACGGCCCCCTTTTTCACAGTTTTGCTCACTGAGAACCATGAGGTAAGCAGCTTTGTTCCACATGCCATGATATTCTGCATCACCACTAACCCAAAAGCAATGAAGCCAACCAATCATACACTGAAGCCTCTGAAACTATGAACCCAAACAAATCTTTCTGCCTTTTCAGTGCATGTTTCTTAGGTAGTTTGTCACAGTAAGAGAAAGTTATCTAAAATAATATAAAATATATTTTTAGAAAGATTGAGAATCTATTTTGCAAATCTAGAAACTGTAGAAACAAAATTATTATCATCTTATATTATCATGTCAGACTTCTGCTCCTCTATCCATTCTTCTTTTCTTTTTCTTTTTTTTTTTTTTTGGGTCTGGTCGTGGGGCCTGAACTCTGGGCCTGGGCACTGTCCCTCAGCTCTTCAGCTCAAGGCTAGCGCTCTACCACTTGAGCCACAGCACCACTTCTGGCTTTTTTCTTTTTGCTTATGTGGTGCTGAGGAATCGGACCCAGGGCCTCATGCATGCAAGGCATGCGCTCTACCACTGAGCCACCTTCCCAGGCCCCCATTCTTCTTTTCTTTACCCTCTTCTTCCCTCTTTTCCCTCTTCCTCGCCCTTTTTCTTCTTTCCTGTTGGTACTAGGATTTGAACTCCTTGAACTCTAGGCCTTAAGCTCTTGCTTAGCTTTTTTGCTCAAAACTGTACCACTTGAGCCACAGCTCTACTTCCTCATCTTAGACTTCTAAATTACAAGACCAAGTCTCAATCTTAAAACTTACTTTTACATCCACAAGTTCATGTAAAATAATAAGTGCCTTCTAAATGGATTAATGACTGGATGAATGGATGAAGACAATCAAAGAATTAAATGGAAAAAAAAAACCAAAGGGATTAAGCATAGGAACAAACCAACAGTTCAAGTTTAAACACTATATTTTTTATTTATAACACTTTAAAACAATTTTACTCTAAATATTTTGCTCCAACTACAGTATGAATCAGCTTTCTGAATATTTACCTTCCATGTGCGCATTTTTTCCTATGAAAAATAATCTTAAATCGTAATACCATCATCACTCTCACTTTAGAACTCAAATTATCAGGGGCTGGGAAGGTGGCTCAGTGGTAGAGCGCTTGCCTTGCATGCATGAGGCCCTGGGTTCGATTTCTCAGCACCACATAAGCAAAAAGAAAAAAGCCGGAAGTGGTGATGTGGTTCAAGTGGTAGAGCATTAACTTTGAGCTGAAGAGCTGAGGGACAGCGCCCAAGGCCCAGAGTTCAGGCCCCACAACTGGACGCCCCCCCCCCCCCAAAAAAAAAAAGAACTCAAATTATCAGAGATCCTAAGTCCAAACTGTCAAACCACAAATATTTAAAATACCTGTAATAGGTCTTAGACGCCTTAAAACAGATGATGGTCTTCTCATATCAGCAAGGAATTTGTACAGATCTTCATCACTTAAGCGATCTCCTTCCTAAATCCAATAGCCAAGAAAAAAGTATTTAAAAAAACAAGTAGCAGATAGGAAATAAATTTACATTGTTTGCTAATAAGGAAGAATTTCTGTCTACAATGCAGTCAAAATGAAAACTAGAACTATAAATTTAGTTATTTCTTGACTTATTTCTCTAGTATTTTCAAATTTTACTAAGATTTATGATACTTTTCTTATGTCACTTATGGTCTATTACCTATGCCTATAAAATGTTATAGAACACCATAAAATATAGAAAACTAATATAAGTTAGAGAGAAATAGGAAAAGGAAAAAAATATAAAACCTAACCAAAAAGCAAACTAACATAAAAATATTTAACAAATTTTATAAATTTGTTTTTCTTTTTTTTTTTTTAGGGGGGGGAGGTCCGGTCGTGGGGCCTGAACTCGGCCTGGGCGCTGTCCCTCAGCTCTTCAGCTCAAGGCTAGCGCTCTACCACTTGAGTCACAGCGCCACTTCCGGCTTTTTTCTTTTTGCTTATGTGGTGCTGCGGAATCGAACCCAGGGCCTCAGGCATGCAAGGCAAGCACTCTACCACTGAGCCACCTTCCCAGCCCCATAAATTTGTTTTTCTTTGACTCATACATGTCTTTCCAACTTTATATCACCAAATTTTTTCAATGTGAAACCTACATATTTTTACAAGGAGAAATAACAAAAATACTGTTGCTAAAATTCTACTTAATGTTAATATTGTTACAATTTAAAATGCAGTCACTGTGCATTCTACTTAATGTTAATATTGTTACAATTTAAAACGCACAGCCACTGTAATAAGTATATTCACTTGAGTATAGAATAGAGATCTTTAGTCTTTATTCATAATACATTCAGATTACCTATCAACTTAATTACTATTTACTTAACTTTGTAAATTGTATTACTGGTTCCCATACTTTAGGTCCTATCTGTTTCCATGTCTTTTGTTGGACAGGATGGAATATAATTGTCTCTCCTAAACTAAGTCATGTGTCTATTGACTGACCAATAAGCATACACAATACAGATTTAGAAAGAATTTGCACAGTCTAGACTACCTTCACTCTTAAATTTCTGCCACTAGCAGAAATTTCCCAGAAGCCTTCTAGATCAGTTTATTCTAGCCAACCCCTGAACACATGAATGAGCCTAGTTTACTATATTGGTCTAGTTGTCACTCCCTCCACTGCACTGCTTGTCTATTGTTGAATACTCCTGAGACAACACATAACTTACCTACTTATCACTGTACAGAACAAATACCTTTAAGATGCCAGTATAGGCTTGCTCTTGTTTTAAAAATCCATATTACAAATCCCTACATCAGCATTACTATATCATCCCAGTTGTGGATAGTAATCTCATAAACTAGAGGGCTGTGTTTTTTTGTTTGTTTTGTTTTTTTGGTAGGTCATGGGGCTTGAACTGGGCTCTGTCCCTGAGCTTTTTCGCTCAAGACTAGCGTTCTTTAAGCCAGAATGCCACGTCTAGTTAACTGGTAGTTAACTGGAGATGAGAGTCTCATAGACTTTCATGCCAGGGCTGACTTTGAACCTTGATCCTCAGATCTCAGTCTCCTGAGTAGATAGGATTACAGGTATAAACCACTCATGCCAGGCTTAGAGGGCTGTTTTCTATGTCTCATTTGAGGAAAGGTGTATCTTGAATTCTACTCAGATAAAAATCATAATCTCTGCTTTTAACTTAATTTGTGTTTGTGTGATATGTAATTTCCTATTATAAAATGCTTATAAAATATTACATGCTTATAGCTAAGAAAAAAAAATTTTGAAACTTACTGAGGTTTGAATTTAAGATTTTGTGATTGTCAGAAGGATCCTTAATGCTAAAGAATACCTCCAAGCCCATATATGTGTATACACACACACACACACACACACACACACACACACACACGTATTTTTTATATACTATATATATGGCTCAAGTGATAGAGGGCTAGCCTTGAGCAAAAGAAGCTCAACAGATACAATATAAATTATTTCCTATTCTCTTAGTTTTTACTTTTGTTGTTCCTTATATTTTTATTCTTGAAGTTGTTTTTAAAAAGTTCTTGAAATTAGACTTATTATGTACAAACATTTCTCCAGAATTCCTACATGTCAGAACAATACCTGCTTAAAAAAATTTGTCACTGTGAGAGTAGCAGGTCGAAAGCTAGTCAAGTTGCAAGCATCATCTCCACTAGTTGTCCTTTCAAGTGATCGCCTACCAACAATACTAGAATTCCTCCTTTCTGACCAAGATCCTTTCCGCTCTACCAAGAGAAACAAAGACAATATTAAAAAAATAATATTTGTCTTACATCATCTTTACAAATATAAAAAACAATCTACAAAAGTTAAAAATTATATATGGGGGCGGGGTAGGGAGGAATTGGGGAGGGAAGGGATGGCAGGGGAAAAACAAAGGAGGGGGTAACAATGCACGATAGGAAGTATATTCATTACCTTACTCATGTAAATGTAATCCCTCTATAAAGTATCTTTACAATAAAAAATATATATATATAATTATATATTTAGTTCTAGGGAGATTACTAAGAAAACAGTATACCCAACTTCTGACTTTTTTTTTTTACAACTTTACCACTGTAAAGAATCTCTAACACTCAAAAATCTCTGTGTATGACCAAACATTTTTGATTATACATACCACAGCAATACAAGACTAATACATTTAGTATGATATATTCACCACAATGGAAACTTTATTCACTATTATAGCAATTGACAGATTCAAAAATCAACTTGTATTCAAAGACTACACATTCTTCTCAAGAAATAATAGATCATTTTTATCACAGACTACATACTAATATATAAAGCAATGTTTCTTGGTCTTTTGGCTAAAATCAAGTGGAAAAGAAAAAATAAAATATAATAAATCCAAAAAGTTTAGATAATATATGTTCTCTAAGAAAAACAGGATTAAACTATAGATTAATAATAAAAGAAAACTGAGGGAATTTACAAATATGTAGATGTAAAATAACACATTTCAAAATAGATTTTAGGAAAAGGAGCTATAAAGAGGAAAAATTTGAAAACACTATGTATGAAAACCAAAAATAAGGGCTGGGAAGGTGGCTCAGTGGTAGAGCGCTTGCCTTGCATGCATGAGGCCCTGGGTTCGATTCCTCAGCACCACATAAGCAAAAAGAAAAAAGCCGGAAATGGCACTGTGGCTTAAGTGGTAGAGCGCTAGCCTTGAGCTGAAGAGCTGAGGGACAGCCCAGGCCCAGAGTTCAGGCCCCACGACTGGACCCAAAAAAAAAAAAACGTATCAAAACATGTAGGATAATGCTAAAGCAATGATGGAGGAATTTATAGCTTTAATTGTCTAAATTAAAATAAAAAACAATCTATATTTCAAGAAACTGCAAAAGAAGCTAAATCCCAAGAAAAATAGAATGATACAAAAAAAAGACAACAGCAAAGTAGAAATAGAAATTTGAAAAATGGAGAAAGTCAATAAATCCAAAACAGATTTTTTTAACTTTTTTTTAAATGGTAGTATATTCTTTTTTCTTTTTTTTGTCAGTTGTGTGGCCTAAACTCTAGGCCTAGGTGCTGTCCCTCAGCTCTTCAGCTCAAGGCTAACACTCTACCACCTGAGCCACAGCCCCACTTCCGGCTTTTTCTGCTTTGTGGTGCTGAGGAATCGAACCCAGGGCCTCATGCATGCAAGGCAAGCACTCTACCACTGAGCCACCTTCCCAGCCCCAAAATACATTATTTATTCAAAGACAAAACTGACCAAGAGATAACACACTAAACTTTACAGATAAATAGGATTATATAGAAATAAAACAAACCATAGGCTAATATTTAGACAATAATTCTAAATTTTAAACAAAGTTCAAAAAAGATTTTATAGTATAAGATCAATATAGAAACTTTTTGTTTAGGCACTTTGTCTTTTTTTGTGTTTTGATTTTTGGTTTTGGTTGGTGGGTTGTTGTTTTGTTGAGAAATAGACTTGCTATTTGCCTGGGCTGCCGTCAAACTGCTGAATTTTCTTTTTGGGAGGTGGGGAAGGGAGAAGGAGTCATCATGGAGCTTGGAACTTGTAGCCTGAGCCCTGTCCCTGAACACTTTCATCAGGGCTAGTGCTCTACCACTTTTGAGCCACAGTGCCACTTCTGGTTTTCTGGTGGTTAAGTGGAGATCAGAGTCTCCTGGACTTTCCTGTCTGGGCTGACTTTGAACCCTGATCCTCAGATCTCAGCCTCTTGAGTAGCTAGCACTATAGATGTGAGTCACCAGTGCCCAGCTTAAACTACTGGGTTTTTTAAATTTTCTTTGTCAGTTATGGGGCTTGAACTGGGGGCACTATCCCTGAAGTTTTTGCTCGAGGGTAGTACTCTACCACTTTGAGCCACAGCACCACTTCCAGAGCTGTAAGAGTCTCTCAGACTTTCCTCCCTGGCTGGCTTTGAATCGAGATCCTCAGATCTCAGTCTCTTAAGCAGCTAGGATTACATACATGAGGCACCAGTGCCTGGCTAAACTACTGGATATAAGTGATGGTCATTCCCTTTTCAGCTTCCTGAGCAGCTGTGACTATAGTTCAGTCACCAGATCTAGTAACTGTATTTTTATATAATAGGAATGGCACATCTTAGAAAATGCAATTAAGAAACTACATCAGCCAGTGGCACATGACTATAATCCTGGCTACTCTGAGGATCTCACTTCAAAACTAGCCCATAAGACAAATCTGTGAAATATCTTCAACTAACCAGCAAAAAGCCACAAGTAGAAGTATGGCTAAAGTGGCAAGCTGCCAGTCTTGAGCAAAAAGAGCCAAGCAAGAGCACAGGCCTGAGTTCAAATCGCAGTATTAGCACCACAAAGAAAAAAAGAAGTGTATTTAAAATAGCATCAAAATACAATAAAGTACCTCAGTATAAATTCAACAAAAGAGCAAAAAAATACTAAAGAATTACACAATATTGTATTAAAAATTATGCAGCCCTAAACTAATGGAAAAATATGCCTATTAATTTACAGGTTCTATGCAAATCCTATCAAAATCTCAGCAACCTTTACACAGAAATTAAGAACTAGTGAAAATTTTGATGAAAATAGAAGGAACCTGAAATAACAAAAATGTTCTTAAAACAAATGACTAACTCCCCCCCCCCCCCCACCCCAGTTGTGGGGCCTGAACTCTGGGCCTAGGCACTAACCCTCAGCTCTTCAGCTCAAGGCAAGCACGCTACCGCTTGAGCCACAGTGCCACTTCCGGTTTTCTAGTGGTTTATTGGAGATAAGAGTCTCCCAGACTTTCCTGCCTGGGCTGGCTTTGAACCATGATCCTCAGATCTCAGCCTCCTGAGTAGCTCAGATTACAGGCGTGAGCCACCAGCGCCCAGCTCATATGACTAATTTTAATGCCCCATTCTTCTCAACTTTCAAGCTTACTAAAAACTAAAAACTAAGTAATACAGTACAGTACTGGAAAAAGGTTAGACATTCGATCAATGGAACAGATTTTAGAGTTTAGAAATAATCCCAAAACACACGCTTATGGTCAATAGTTTTCTTCTCTTTCTTTTTTGATGTTATGAACCAAACTTCAGGGCCTTATATTTATCAGGCAATCACTAAATAAAATCCCTAATTCCAAGACCAACAGATTTTTATCAAGGGTCTGAAAACCATTCAATGTGTAAAGAACAGCTTTTTCAACAATGGTGCCAAGGTACATGAATATTCACTTAAAAAGAATGAAGTAGAAGCTGGGCACTGCTAGTTCAGGCCTTTAATACTAGCTATTGGTGAGGCTGAAATCTAGAGGATCATGATTTGAGGCCAGCCACAGCAGAAAAGTCTGAGAGACTCCATCTCTAAAATAACTAGCAAAAAGCCAGGCTGGAGGCATAGCTCAAGTGGTTGAGACCCAGTTTAGCAAGTAAGCCTAGAGTGGGAGGGAAGAATGAAGTAGGACCCTTACCGCATACCTTGTACAAAAGATGAATAAGAAATGGATCATAAATATAAGAGCTAAAACTTCAAAACTCTTAGAATAAAATAGACAAGTACATTTCTAGATATTGGGTTATATAAATTTCTTAAATACATCACCAAAAGCATAGCAACAAAAGAAAATAGAAAAATCAGACATCCTTTTAATTTAAATGTTTTGTGCTACAAACAATGCCATCATGCAAAAAACTCAGACCAAATCAGGAAAAAAGATTCATAATTTATAGGAGATAAAGTTTTTGTACCTAAATTATATGAAAACTTTTACAATTCAATGACAAGATGAAAATCTCATTTAAAATTCTGGCATCAATTAAATAATAAAACACCAAGGCCATTTAAAAATGAGCAAAGGTTAGCCAAGTGCTGGTGGCTCACACCTGTAATCCTATCTACTCAGGAAGCTGAGATCTGAGGATTGCAGTTTGAAGCCAGCCCAGGCAGGAAAGTCCATGAGATTCTAATCTCCAATTTCCCACAAAAAAAAGCCAGAAGTGGAGCTATGGCTCAAGTGGTAGAGTGCTAGCCTTCAGCACAAAAACTTAGGATCAAACCTAGTACAAGCAAAAAAAAAAAAAAATGGGGGGCGGAGGTGAGGTACCCAACACAATGACTCACACTTGTAACCCTGGCTGCTTAGAATAGTGAGAAAAGGAGGATCATAGTTTGAAGCCAACCATGGGGGGGGGGGGGGAGAACCTTGAGACTCCATCACAACAGGAAAAGGTGAGTATGATGGCATGCATCTATCATACCAGCTATGGCAGGAAGCAAAGATAAGAAGGACTGGAATCCAAGGTGGCCCTGGCAAAAAGGGATCTCTCCAGAGATAGGGTCAATCTAGAGGCATGACTCAAGTGCAAGACCCTGAGCTCAAATTCCAGTAGTACAAACAAACAAGTAAATAGGCAAAGGATATGAACACAATTCCCCTAAAAGACACACTTCTAGACAATATACCCAAAATGAGGCTGAGCATCATAAAGAGGCAACTGCAAACCATACAAAATCCACTTCTCCTGAACTAGGAAAACTATAATAAAAAATTAGTAAGTATTAGCAGAAATATCAAGCAACTAGTTTGTAGTCTTGACTTCTTTCACTTTGCTTTGTTTTTGGAGTACTGGAGACTGAACTCAGGGCTTTGTACTTGCTAGGCAAGCACTCTGCTATATGAGCCATTGCACCCACAACCCTTTAGTATATACTTTTTGAAGGTAAATGTTGCTAACTTTGCCAAGGCTTCCCTTGAAATGAGATCCTCCTTTACCTGGGATTACAGGCATTCATTACCATGCTCAACTGAAAATGAAACCTTCATACATTACTAATAGAATTTTCCAAAGTTGTTAGTCTAGAATATGACAATTACTCAGAATGTTAAACAGCAAATTACCATATGATATAGCAATTTGACTCCAAACTACATATTTCAAGAAAAATAAAAACATAGATCCACATGAGCTTGATTATTTGCTGCATCACTACCTCATAATGACCAAAATGTATAAATAATGCAAAAAGCATCAACTGATCAGTAGCCTACATAAAATACACTGAATCAATACAATGGACTATCCAAGCCAAGTGCCAGTGGCTCAAGCTACTCAGAAGGATAAGATGTGAAGATTGTGACTCAAAGCCAACCCAAGTATATCGTCTGTGAGACTCTTATCTCCAATTAAATACCAATAAGCCATTATTGGAGCTGTGGCTCAAGTGGTAGAGCAGTAGCCTTGGGCAAAAAACTAAGGACTAGGAACCAGACCCCTAGTTTAAGCTTCAGGACAGGCAGACAGGTGTATAGACACACACACACACACACACACACACACACACACACACACACACACAATCAAATACAGATACCTACATGGATAAATCTTGTGAAAATATGCTATGTGAAAGAAAAATGACTACTACATAATTCTGCTTGTATATAATATCTGACATAGGCAAATCCGCACAGACAGAAAGTATATTATGGTTGTATAAGGCTGTTTGTAAGTTTGAGGTAAAGAAGGCTAGCTGCTAATAGGTACAAAAGTGTTCCAAAAATAGATTGTAGTAATGGTAGCATGACCCAGTGAAGTAAACAAAACAATGGTGTACTGTATACTTTAAATAAACAAACTGTATCCTAAGTGAATTATATTAAATGAGATCTATTTTCTTTCCATGTATTTTTCATTTGCTAGATGGTAAATACAAAGAGGTTTATTTTATTACTGTTCTTTCTTCAACTTAATTTTTATTGCTATTTTTTAAAGGTGATGTACAAAGGAGTTACAGTTACATAAGTCAGGTAAAGAGTACATTTCTTTTTGAACAATGTCACCCCTTCCCTCAGTATCTCTGTTTTTTTTTTTTATCCCATTTCCACACACAAGTTGTACAGTTCATTTTCAACATAATGTCTAGTGAGTACCATGGCTGCATTTGTTCACCCTTTGTCCCTCCATTTATGTGCCTTTGCCTTCCCCTTCCCCTCCCAATGACAGATAAACAAACAAATAAGACCCCCCCCAAAAAAAACAGTAACAAAGAAAATACCACTTGTTTCCATTTCTTGGAGTTCATTTCAATAAATATCATTTAATATGATCAGATGCACATAGGCATTGTGCTTTTGTGTTTCTCTCCTAAGAGTATCCTCCTTTGGTCTCACTGTGTGAGAATGCCTAGAGTATTGGATAATTTATCACATCCCCAGGTATTTTAGGTCTAGCTTCTGCATATGAGAGAAAAAATGTGCCAATTGTCTCTCTGAGCTTGGCTTGCCTCACTCAACATGATTTATTCTAGGTCCATCCATTTCCCTGAAAATAATTCATTATTCTTTCCAATGGCTGTATAAAATTTCATTGTGTATAGATACATTTTTTTTTTTTTGGGTCGGTCCTGGGGCTTGAACTCTGTCCCTCAGCTCTTCAGCTCAAAGTGAGCACTCTACCACTTGAGCTTCAGCGGCACTTCTGGTTTTCTGGTGGTTTATTGGAGATAAGAGTTTCATGGACTTTCCTGCCCCAGCTGGCTTTGAACCACAATCCTCAGATCTCAGCCTCCTGAGTAGCTAGGATTACAGGCGTGAGCCACCGGTGCCCGGCAATACCACATTTTTTTTGATCCATTCATCTACTGTAGGGTATCTGGGCTGTTTCCGTAGCTTGTCTATTGTGAATAGTGCAGCAATGAATCTAGATGTGAAAGAGTCTTTAAAGTAACCTAGCTTGTGATGTTCTGGGTATAGCACAGGAGTGGTATGCTGAGTTGTAGGGAAGATCTATGATAAATCTTTTTTGAGGAACTTCTATACTGCTGTATAGAGTAGCTTTACTAGTTTATATTCCCACCAACAGTGAAATAGGCTCCTTTTCCCCCCAACATCCCACCAACATTTGTTGTTGTTCAAATTCACAATATTGGCCAATCTAACTAGGATGAGATGTAATCTCAGAGTTGTTTTGATTCCCATTTCCTTTATGATCAGGGATAATGAGCATTTCCCCATGTAGTTTCTTTCCCATTCTTACCTCTTTTTCTGAGAAATCTCTCCTTGGCTTCTTTGCCCATTTAGTGATTGATTTATCAACTTTGGGAAGGGTTAGTTTCTTGAATTTCATGTATATTTTGGATATTAGGCCTTTCTCTGATGTATTGCTGGTAAAGATCCTCTCCCCGTCTGTTGGCTGTCTTTCTAGTTTAGTAACTATATCTTTAGCTGTGCAAAACCTTTTTATTTTTTATGTAATCCCAGTTATTAAGTCCCCTCTGGTTTCTTGAGACTGGTCTTATTATGTAGCCCAAACCAGACTCAAAATGTGTAATGCATCAAGATTGTGAATGCAAGGGTTACAAGTATGCATCACCACATACTGCTAAGATCTTTTTTTTATTTTTTTTGGGTCCAGTCGTGGGGCCTGAACTCTGGGCCTGGGCGCTGTCCCTCAGTCTTCAGCTCAAGGCTAGCGCTCTACCACTTGAGCCACAGCACCACTTCCGGCTTTTTTCTTTTTGCTTATGTGGTGCTGAGGAATCGAACCCAGGGCCTCATGCATGCAAGGCGAGCACTTTACCACTGAGCCACCTTCCCAGCCCATGCTAAGATCTTTTTAAATGCCATAACATACCACACAATCAACAAGCAAAACTAGTCAAGTAAGAGAAAAGAAAGAATTTTACATTGAAACACTCTTACCTCCAGTACTGATTTCTACTTCTGTAGAATCCCTTTCTAAACTCCCAGCACTGCTAACAATATTCATTAAATGGATCGCAGTCCAAGCAAAAGGCATGCGGTACTTCCCAAGTCTTTGACAAAACTGATCAGCTTGACTTTTCAATTTCTCCAATTTTTCCTTGTTCTGCAGAACAGAACTTTATATATAAATACACTGGAAAGAAATCAATTAAAGGCTATTTCATACTATATAAAGAAATAGATACCCAGTTATTAGCAGAGATGGGGCTGGAGATGTAGCTTTGAATAGTGACCTGCATAAGTGTGTTACAGGATTATGGTTGATCTCTAATACCAAACAAAAAATAGTGTAGCTTTCAGAGGTCAAGTACCAATGCATTATCTTTACTAAAGAACACTCTTTTTTTTTATTTTTTTTATTTTTTTGGGTCCGGTCGTGGTGCCTGAACTCTGGGCCTGGGTGCTGTCCCTCAGCTCTTCAGCTCAAGGCTAACACTCTACCACTTGAGCCACAGCGCCACTTCCGGCTTTTTTCATTTTGCTTTATGTGGTACTGAGGAATCAAACCCAGGGCCTCAGGCATGCAAGGCAAGCGCTTTACCACTGAGCCATCTTCCCAGCCCTACTAAAGAACACTCTTAACTCATTCTACAAATATATGTATACATAGGGGGAAAACAATGGAGGGGGTAACAATGTTCAAGAGGAAGTGTACTCATTACCTCACTCATGTAACTGTAACCCTCTGTATAGTAGCTTTACAATAAAAAAAAAAAAAAAAAAACCAAATATATGTATACAGTAATTCTTGAAAATTTCTGTTTATAATTACATCATCTTGGGAGAAAAGGAAAGAAAGTGACAGGCATGTTTATGGATTGCCAGTATTATTTTAGGAAAAGAAGCATAACCATGGCCTTATCAGTAACTGAGAGTTATAAAATATTCTAGTTATAATTTGTTAAAATTTTGCTACTATATAAAACATGGAAGCAGCTGAGCCAAACTGAAGTAAACCCTAATAGCAACCATGCAGTGAAAATAGGGGGCACAAATAGGCCAAAAATAAACAAGTCCAAAGTACAACAAAAAAAGCAAAGAAAAAAGTACTTTAAGAGGTCTAAATCCTAGAAGATGACTAATGTCCAAATAGTGATTTGGCTAGCTCAAGTTTTAGCTTATTCCAAAATAAATAATAAGGTGGCAAGGTGCAAGAGTGAAACAATGACTAAGATTGAAAATCTAAACTCTTTTCATAGGACTCAGGGCTGAAAGAAATCAAAAGGCTAGTATAAAGTAGCACTAATTATTTAAAACTATGTGCTGAACCACCAAAAGCAGTTCTTGTTTCAAGAGCCTAAATAGCAAGTATGCTCAATTCTATCAGTTTACATAAAGGAAAATGAAAAAAGCTACTGGTATATTTATTAGCTCTACATAACAGAACAAATTTGACTCGTAAAATGACAACCTGAAAGAAGCCAGAAAACTTCAATATGGTGTTAGCCAAATAGCCAAAGATCACAGAAGATCATGACACTTTTTGTTCTCAATCTCAGAAAATAAAAAACAAAACATTTTGTAGTTTTCAGTGGTATGTTCAATATTCCTAAAGTATTCCTTTTTTTTTTTGCTAGTCCTGAGACTTGAACTCAAAGCCTGGGCAACTGTCCCTGAGCTTCTTTTACTTAAAGCTAGCATTCTACCATTTGAGCCACAGCACCACTTCTGGTTTTTTCTGTTTATATGGTACAGAGGAATCGAACCCAGGGCTTCATGCATGCCAAGCAAGCCACATTCCCAGCCCTTTCTATTCAAAGATCGAGGGATTATTTGGATTCTTATAGCTAACTAAGAATATTGGAATTTGGTGTTAAATATTTAACTTTTTTTTGCTTTTACAGATTCATTTATATTCTGGAAATTAGTTAACTTTCGCAAAAAAACTGAAATTCCTATTTTAACTATATTTCTGATAACTCAGAATCAGATGGAAGCCACAAATGCTGGGAAAAGATCAATCACTCACTAGTTTGTGAATAAAAGGATTTTTTAATCATTTAGGAATTAAACTAAATTAATTTAATTCTCTTCAAGAAAAATTAAAACATTAAAGAATCGATTAGGGCCAGGTGATGGTGGCT
Organism: Dipodomys spectabilis; assembly: GCF_019054845.1. Classification (NCBI taxonomy): domain Eukaryota; kingdom Metazoa; phylum Chordata; class Mammalia; order Rodentia; family Heteromyidae; genus Dipodomys; species Dipodomys spectabilis. Next base: position 39,936,450 of record NW_024870679.1, on the reverse strand, counting down.
CATGAGTCTAATCCTAGTTACTCAGAATGTTGAGATGTGAGGACAGTAGCTCAAGGATAGCACTCAGGCCCTCAGGTTCAAGCCCCAGGACCAGCATACACACAAAAAAGAATTAGGGTTAAAGGTATGGCTTTAGAAGTAAACTAACATGAGCAAGACCCTGGGATCAATTCCATACTACAAAAGAAAAAAAAAAAAGAAAAAAGAAAAAAAGATGGGGTGAAAGAGGTTTTAACATAGCTAACTGACAAAACAAAAGGGGAAAACGGAAGTAGATTAACAGAAAAACTGAGTTAGTAGTGAAATTGTTTACTATACTTCATGTGTTTTCTCCCAATTTCTAACAGGAATGATAAGTCTACCTTGGAGGCGTCAGCTTCTTTGAAAATCATGTATGGTTCTGCACACTCTCCAATATCTCCTTGCTGCAGGACTTTTTCTAGCTGTCAAGGCAAAAAAATTAATGCTTTATTTAAAAATTAAAACTTTTAAATAAAAAAGCAGTCCAGCCTGAAATATAAGGATGGTTCAAGATACTAAAATCAATATAGTACACCACACATGAACAGAATGACAGAAAAACAAAATCACATGATCATCTCAAATAATGCAGAAAAACATTAAACAAAATTCAATCTCCTTTACTGAGAGAAACACTCAATGAACAGGAAAATGAGGAAACAATCTCAATGTAATAAAGACATGGACATGAAATCCCACCACTAGTATCATATTCAATAGCAAAAGGCTGAAAACTTTTCCTCTAAAATCAGGATAAGAAATGAAAACCCACTCTTACTCTTATTCAAAAAAGTACTAGAAGTCAAAAATAGGCCAGAAAATGAAATAAAAGTCATATGAACTGGAAAGGAAGAATTAAAAATATCAGTAGATACCAAATTCTTTATGTACTCTATTTTTTTTTCAATGATGGTACAGACCTGTAATCCTAATACGTGGAAGGCTAGACAGAAGGATCATGAGTTCAAGGTCTGTCTGGGCAAGATAGTTAAGTTCAAGGCTCTACTAGGCTACACTGCAAAACTCTGCTTAAAAAACAATTATCAAGAGGCTGGGAAGGTGGCTCAGTGGTACAGTGCTGTCTCACATGCATGAGTTCGATTCCTCAGCACCATATAAACAGAAAAAGCTGGAAGTGGCGCTGTGGCCCAAGTGGTAGTGTGCTTGCCTTGAGCTGAAGAGCTCAGGGGCAGCGCCCAGGCCCAGAGTTCAAGACCCACGACTGACAAAACACAAAACAAAAAAACAATTATCCTAAGTAATAAATGAATTCAACAAAGTTATGAAGATACTTATGCTGAAGATTCTAAAAAGAAAGTTAAGGAAACAACTCCATTCACAATAAAATAAAATATCCATGAATAAGCTTAACCAAGGAAGAAAAAGAAATTCTAAGCCCTATGCTAGTCACTCATTCCTGTAATCCTAGCAACTCAAGAAACAGAGATTTGAGGATTGCAGTTGAAGCTAATCTAGGCAGGGAAGTCTGTGAGGCTCTTATCTCCAATTAACTACCAAAATTCAGAAGTGGAACTATAGCTTAAGTGGTAGGATGCTAGGCTTGATCAAAAATGAAAGCTCAGGACAGTGGCCAGGCCTTGAGTTCCAGACCTAGGACAAGTACAAAAACAACCCACAACAATTCTATACACTGCTAATCATAAAAGTCTCTGAGAAAAATGAAAGATAAATAAATGCAAAGCTAAAGCTTTGGATTGATAGAATAAAATTATGATTTTAATATACTATCCAATATTAATAATTAATAAAAATCCTTATTAAAATGCCAATGATTTTTTTCAGGAATAGAAAAAATCTATTTTAAATTTCATACAAAATCTAAAAAAAAAATCTGAATCAAGACAAACATAAAAAAAGTAAACTAGTTAGATGTTTCATATTTCCAGAAGAAATTTAGTACAAAGCTATAATAATCAAAATAGTGTGGGGCTGGGAATGTAGCTTAGTGGTAGATTGCTTGCCTAGCATGCATGAAGCCCTGGGTTCGATTCCTCAGTACCACATAAACAGAAAAGGCCAGAAGTGGTCCTGTGGCTCAAGTGGTAGAGTGCTAACCTTGAGCAAAAGAAGCTCAGGACAGTGCTTAGGCCCTGAGTTCCAGCCCCAGGATTGGCTAATAATAATAAAAATAATAACAACATAGTGTGATACTAGAATGAAAATGAATTGAAAATTCTCACATAGAAGGTCAAACAACATTGGACAGGATGAAAGATGATTCTGTACAAGAATGCAAGACCACTCAATAGAAAAGGGACAACCATTTCAACAAATACTGTTGTAGAAAACTGAGTATCCAAATACAAAATAATGAAGCTGGACCTTTACACAAACCAAAATGGACCAAAGATCTAAAACTAAGATAAATGTCCTAAAACTACAGAACTCCTAGAGGAAAAAAAAAAATGCAAAAAGCTTCATGATACTGGATTTATATATGATTTTTGAATGACATGTGAAGCACAGGCAATATAACTAAAAATAGATAGACTAGACTACATCAAAACTTACCTTTATCATAATGAAGGAAAAAATAAACAGAAAAAAAGACAACATACAGAACAGGATAAAATTATCTGCCAAGTAATAACGAGAGACAGAAACATTTCCTGCTTCCTGTGCAGGAAATGGGAGTTAAAGACTCCTTAAAACAAGTTCCCTAGCCATGCATCAGTGGCTGGCGCCTGTAATCCTAGGTACTCAGGAGGCTGAGATCTGAGGATCACAGTTCAAAGCCAGCCCAGGCAGGAAAGTCCCAGAGACTCTTATCTCCAATTAACCACCAGAAAACCAGAAGTGGCGCTGTGGCTCTAGTGGTACAGGCTTGCCTTGAGCTGAAGAGCTGAAGGACAGTGCCCAGGCCCAGAGTTCAAGCCCCATGACCAATAAAAACCAAACAGAAAACACCCAACTTCCTCCATTCTTTTTAAAATTAGAGAACTTCACTACATGTATATATACATATTTATCTGTGTTTAAATATATACATATATGTTTGTTTGTATTTTACAAATGGGATCACATGGTATGTAGTTTTGAACCAAACTCATTCTTCATTAAACACTGACACATATGATTCTATAACATTAAATAATCTAAGTCATAGCTTTCACAGATGTAGTGTTTTATTATATGAATGTACCATTATTTACCTCCCTATTACCTTATAAGAATATATATATATTCAACTTTTATTCTTTACTCTGAAGCCAACTAAATATTTTTACTAAATAATCTTATTTTCAAGTAACCAATATCCAATCATCCCCTTTATTTTACCAGTTCATTCCCTTTAACACATTCTATATCATGAAAATCTACCATTTTCTCTATGTAATGAAACTGTGTTTGTTTTTATTCATTTTTAGGACTTTACTCTTAAGTAAATGCTTTTAAGATAATTGCTGCTTAATCTCTGCTTGCACAACTGGTCAGATGTATATTAAGCTGAATTCCTAAGAATGTATGCAGAATTAAAACAATATTCCTGTAGGTAAAGAGGATTCATTGGTAACAATCCATTTGATAACTTCATTACAAAATTCATTACATCCATATATTAACTTTATATCAATAAAGCAACTAAAGAATATATTTTAAGCTACTTTCAAAGATAATTTAAGGTAAATTTCTTTAGATTACACTAAATAGATTAGTAATCTTTAGATTTTAGAACTTTAGAACTTTATCAAGAAGATCTACACTATGTAGTCTACAGTGCCTTCAAGCTTGAGATCCTCTAGACTGTGCATCATGAATGCTCGAATTATAGGCATGTTCCATCACTCTTGGCTTGTAATTCTTATTCTTAATTGGCAGACATTTAAATCATAATATGTTGCAACTTCAATGACTTAGCTTTTAGTATTAAATGACTTAGAAAAGGGGTAACACAATTGTAGTATAGCTCCTATTTGTTTTCTGGAGCTTGAACTTAGGATCTGGGTGCTGTCCCTGAGCTTTTTCACTCAAGATGCTCTACCAGCTGAGCCACAGTTCCACTTCTAGCCTTTTGGTGGTGATCTAGAGATAAAGGTCACAATAACTTTCCTTCCCAGGCTGGTTTCAAACCTTGATCCTCATATCTCAGCCTCCAGAGTAGCTAGTATTACAGGCATCAGCTATGACAGTTATTTTTATTTGTTAACTTGGCTAGGTTACTAGGTTATTTTGTCAAGTATCAGTCTAATATTTCTATGATGGTACTTTTTTTGTTTGTTTTTTGCCAATCTTGGGTCTTAAACTCAGGGCCTGAGTACTGTCCTTAAGCCTCTTTCTAGCACTCTTCCACAGTGCCCCTTCTGGCCTTTTCTAAGTAGTTTTATTGGAGATAAGAGTCTCAGATTCTCAGATCTCAGCCTCCTGGGTCCTTCAGCTTGCTGAGCTATGCCTGATTTTTGCCAGGGTTTTTTTTTTTTTTTTTTTTGGGGGGGGGGGGGTCTTGAACTCTGGGCCTGGGCACTGCCCCTCAGCTCTTCAGTTCAAGGCACTCTACTCTTTGAGCCATAGCACCACTTCTGGTTTTCTGGTGGTTAACTGGAGATAAGAGTCTCACAGGCTTTCTTGCCTGGGCTGGCTTTGAACCATGATCCTCAGATCTCAGCCTCCAGAGTAGATAGGATTACCAGCATAAGCCACCAGCACCTGACTTGGTACTTTTTTAAAAGATGGTTTACATTTAAAGCAGTAGACTTTGTGTAAAGTTGATTATTCTCTTTTATTGGGTGGGCCACACTAGTGTCTTATAGGGATTAAGAGCAAAGACTGAGTATTCTATTCTGGAAGAGGGAATTCTCTTTAACTACTTAAGTCTATAGCTTGGAAATCCTACAGGGTTTCTAATTTGGTATTCTGTGGACCTAAGACTCAACATTACAAAATCAAAACTCTTCCCTGAATTTGTAGTCTGCTTGTCTGCCCCACAAATTTCAGACTTTTCCATGATCACATGAAGTAATGTCCTAAAATAAATCCAGTCTGTTTCTCACAGAATCCTGACTCATGTAACTCTCCAAGAAAAATTAGGCAGTATTTTAATATAGGGCTAATATTTTTGTGTTACAGACTACCAAGACTAAAAGACTAAAGGTCATACTAGTAGGAAAAGACCATTTGACACTATACAATAAACAAATATATTTAACATTATTCTTACCTTTATTACAAGAAAAACATCTTGGGAAGGATAAGTTATGGAAAAAATAGCTGATCGTGCCAGGGTCGTAATGGCAGCTGGTGGTATATGTGGACGTAACAATCCCTTCATCTGCTCAGAATTAAGGTCGAAATAAAAATTTTCTGAAATCTAAGAGATATAATTATATATTAAATTTTAAGTCTACAGTTTTTTTCTTTTGAACTTATATAAATCATACATACCCAGTCACATTTTAAGACATTATGCCCTCTTAGTTCATCTTATATTGTACTGGGAATAACCTTTTTATGTCTAAATCAAAGCAAAAGAAATACGTAAGCTATCTAGACTTTAATAAACTTTTCCTAAAGAGTCATACTCCAAATTTCCATTAAAAATTTAACCTCTAATAAAGTAATCATTGAATCAAATAATCATTGAAATGAATGTCTAAAATAATTTGGAAAAATACATAATTTCCTTTCATTTCACCTAGGTTATGCAAACTGATGGAGCAGAATTCTGCTAAAGAAACCCATAATATGTTACACGTAGATAGAATAAATCAACAAAGGCACTTCAAGATTCTATCACACAGTAGGGTTAGAAAAACAACTTAAATGCAAAGGTAGCCCCTGAAAAATAAATATAAGATACCACAATAAAACTAAGATTATTACCAAGATATTTTAAATATATATAGACTGTCATCCACCTGTTGAGAAGTTATATTAACAAAATTCAGTCATTACCACCCATACCTTTTATATAAGGATTTGCTCTTCAACTGTTTTGTCTGTTCCTTAAATTAAGAAAAAGTAATTTTTGCCACTTTTTTTTTTTGTTCTATTATACCGGTATTGGAGCTTGAACTTAGGGCCTCATTCTCTCATTGGCTGTTTTGCTCAAGGTTGGTGCTTTACCACTTAAGACACATATAGCTAGAATCAGGCTAACAGCGCCTAATTTTGGAATTCTTTCAATTAAAACTATTTCTCAACTATAATATTTTATAGCAAAAAAATTAAGTAATATTGATAAATTACATTTCAAATGCTGTTTTAAAACATCATTACATACTTACATCATTACATATTACAAAATAACTCAAAAATAGTGTTTTGAAACCACTGATTATGACAAATGATTACAGTCAAATTATATACCCATACCTTTTTCTTTTCCTTGACATCATATAAAGCCAGACTTGCAAAAATGGGTTCAATTTCAATCTCAAACCTTTATAAAGAAAAAGGATAAAAATTTAAAAAAATTTAAAAAATAAAAAAGAACAAGGATAAAGTAATTTTAAAATATATAATAAAGATATAGCTAGAGAGAAATTCTGATTAGACACTAAATTTTCTCATTATACCTTTGTCTGCATTATACTTTTTTCCTAAAGTATACTTTTCCATACAGATTTTTTCTTTCTTTTTTTTTTTTTTTTTTTTTTTTTGGGGGGGGGGGGGTCCGGTTGTGGGCCTGAACTCTGGGCCTGGGCACTGTCCCTCAGCTCTTCAGCTCAAGGCTAGTGCTCTACCACTTGAGCCACAGTGCCACTTCCAGCTTTTTTCTTTTTGCTTATGTGGTGCTGAGGAATCAAACTCAGGCCTCAGGCATGTAAGGCAAGCACTCTACCACTGAGCCACCTTCCTAGCCCTCATACAGATTTTTTCATTTCAATCAAACACAGAGATTTAGCCTTCCTTCATTTCTCCGGCTATCTTTCATATCACAGCATTTTATGTCCATTTGGCAGTACTAATCAGTTTCCTTCTGGTAATCAGGTTTTTATGTATATAAATATGCTTATGTGTTCATTTTTCAATAAAGTTAAAAAAATAAAGCCCTTAAAAATTAAAAAAAATAAAGCCCTAATTTTTTCAGATTGTAAGTCAAATATTCAATGCATAAAGCTTTAAAAATACATACAAAATATTCAGATAACAGGAGCATTCAAAATTCCACCATATTACCATATGGAAATAACTATAATTAATGATTTAGTGACTAATCCATCTAGACTTTTCTCTATGGTTTTTTGTTTTGTTTTGGTTTGCCAGTCCGGAGGCTTAAACTCAGGGCCTGGGCACTGTCTCTGAGCTTCTTTTGCTTACAGCTAGTGCTCTACCATTTGAGCCACAGCACCACTTCTGGCTTTTTCTGTTTATGTGGTACTGAGGAATCGACCCAGGGCTTCATGCATGCTAGGCAAGCAATCTACCACTAAGCCACATTCCCATCCCCTCTCTATGTTTAAAATGAATTTTCGTTAGAAAAAGTCTTACAGGGGGCTGGGAAGGTGGCTCAGTGGTAGAGCACTTGCCTTGCATGCATGAGGCCCTGGGTTCAATTCCTCAGCACAACATAAGCAAAAAGAAAAAAGCCGGAAGTGGCGCTGTGGCTCAAGTGGTAGAGCGTAGCCTTGAGCTAAAGAGCTGAGGGACAGCGCCCAGCACCCAGGCCCAGAGTTCAGGCCACACGACTGGACCCAAAAAAAAAGAAAAAGAAAAAGTCTTACAGTATCCATAATATTTGGTCACCTGCTTTATTTTATTTCTTTAAGTAGTTATACAAAGGAGTTGCTATTTAACAAAGCAGTTTATGAATACAAGGCATCTTGACAAATGTCAACCCATTCTATTGTTTTTTGTTTTTTCAGTCAGTCCTGGGGCTTGAACATGGGGCCTGGGCACTGTCTCTGAGCTTTTTGCACAAAGCTAGTGCTCGACCACTTTGAGCCACAGCTCTACTTGTTTTCTGGTGGTTAATTGGAGATAAGAGTCTCATAAATTTTCCTGCCCAGGCTGGCTTTGAACTATGATCCTCAGATCTCAGCCTCCTGTGTAGTTAGGATTACAGGTGATATGAGCCACAAGCTCCCCGCAAATTTCAAAATTTTTAATGTTGGCATAGTAATTTCCAGTTTATGAAAATGTCAAAATTTGTAGCTGTATGCTTAAGTGGAGATGTTTCTTTTACTCCCAAGAACAACAGCTTATACGGAATAAACAGTAAATATTTATTGACTGAAATAATGCTGAATGTAAAGTTAACTAAAACTCTTGAGAACTGATTATCAACCGAGAATGATTTTGCACCCAAAGGACCATCAGGCAATAGCTAGAAACATGACCTTTCTAGTTATCACATCAGTAGTAGTAGTGCTGGCATTTCACAAGTAGATTAGAATGTACATATTACATTGTACTATACAAAAAAACTATAATGATGAAATTGTCAACACTGCTGTAGCACTGGTTTTTTACTTGCAAATGTTAACAGGGTTTATTAAAAGACCATATTTCTACTGGGCTAAAATTTAAATAAAAGACCATTTACAATGAGTTGCACAGAATCTATGCTGCTACCCAGAGTTAGCAACAGTAGAGCATCACCAACCTAACTGACAGAGAACATGCAATGAGAACCCAGAGAAAAGATAGAAGAATAGAGGTTCCTTGATAGAAACCATGGCTTTGGGAAGAAAAAAACAAAGTGACTCAGTAGAGAAAATGAATACTCACCTCATCTCATTCCTTTTTATCCTCTAGCTTCATGCTGAGGCTTTTCTTACCAAAACCCAGACAGAAGCCAAAAGAAAAGGGATCTTAGTGACTGTCACTACTTGTCAGCTTCTTTAAAATCTACTCTACAACCCTTGATGTTGGTATTATAATGAGTAAGTGGTTTTGCAGTAGATATATTTTTTCATATAGTTATTGATCCCCTTTTGGCCTATTTTGCTATTCTGGATATCCCCACATTGTCAAATGTATACACTGGAAATACCTGCCAGTCCAAAGTTTGTCTTCATCCTCTTATGTCTATTGATAAACAAAATTTGCCAATTTTAATGAAGTAAAATGTATGGTTAGACCTATGGGTGTAGGTCAGTGGAAGACTACTTGCCTAACAGGCAATCCCAGTTCCACAAGGAAAAAAAGGACAAAAGGAAGAAAAAGTATTGAGGAATAGTACTTTTTGTGACATATTAAAATCATTTTCCTATAAATTCATAAGGACATTCTTTTTTTGTTAGTCATGGGGCTTGAACTCTGGGCCTTGACACTGTCCCTCAGCTCTTTGGCTCAAGGCTAGTGTTCTACCACTTGAGCCACAGTGCCACTTCTGACTTTTTCTGTTTATGTGGTGCTGAGAAATCAAACCCAGAGCTTCATGCGAGACATCTTCCCAGCCTCAAGATATCTTATATTATCTTCTAGAAACTTTACCATCTGTCTTTCAGATATACATCTACTATTAATTTGTAAATAACTTTTTGCATATGGTACAAGGTAGTAGTCAAGATTTCTTTTTTTTTTTTTTTTTGGGGGGGGGGGTCTGGTTGTGGGGCCTGAACTCTGGGCCTGTGCGCTGTCCCTCAGCTCTTCAGCTCAAGGCTAGCGCTCTACCACTTGAGCCACAGCGCCACTTCCGGCTTTTTTCTTTTTTGCTTATGTGGTGCTGAGGAATCGAACCCAGGGCCTCATGCATGCAAGGCAAGTGCTCTACCACTGAGCCACCTTCCCGGCCCCTCAAGATTTCTTTTGTCACAGACAAATATACATACATATAGAGACTGGTAAACATACAAAAGCAAACAGAAAAAGACATGAACATGCTCTAAAATGTATTATGTTGAAAAGTGGACAGACATGAATATAACAAAACCCACTGGATTGTATACTAGGTAAATCCACTTGTGAATTTTAAGTATACTGGGTAGGATCCAAGAAAAATGAGTAACCTGTAAACGACATCTTAATAAAGTTTTGTTTTTGATTTTGGTCGGTCCTAGGTCTTGAACTCTGGCTCTAGGTGCTGTCCCCGAGCTCTTCAGCTCAAGGAGAGCACTCTACCATTTGAGCCACGGTGCCACTTCCAATTTTCTGATGGTTAATTGGAGATAAGAATCTCATGGACTTTCCGCCCCACGCTGGCTTTGAAACACAAATCTCAGCTTCCAGGCATGAGCCACCAGCACCTAGCTAAGTGGTTAATTTTTTTAAGAAGTACCCTAAATTTCTGTCATGCAAGTTAGCCAATCTATTGTATTGTGATATGGCAACAAATCATAGGATAGAAGTAGGTATTACTTTCTGAGGGGATAAATGTGACCTAAAATTAGACAGTAGTGGTTATTACATAACATTATAAACATGTACTTCTACATTATTCACTTTTAAAAGATGAAGGTTGTAATGTATAAAGAAAATTACAATAAAGATGTTTTAAAATTCTAAGTACAATAGCAGGGCACACTAGTGGCTCACGACTATAATCCTAGCTACTCAGGAGGCTTAGATCTGAGGATCAAGGCTCAAAGTCTGCTGGGCAGCAAAGTCCCTAAGAATCTTATCGCCAATTAACCACCAAAAAGCCAGAAGTGGAGCTGTGGTGCAAGTGGTAGAATGCTAGACTTGAGCAAAAAGATCAGGGACAGCGCTCAGGATGAGCTCAAGCCCCAGGACAGGCACAAAAAAATTAATAAATAAATAGTTTTATATTTGTTGACCAGATATTCAAAACTACCTTAAGTATTTCTGACAGACATACAAAAATATCTTAAATATTTTCACTTAAATATACCTAACAGGCTTTTGGATAAAAGTAACCAAGTATATAAGACCTTAGTTTCCAAGGAAAGAAAATTGCCACAATCATACAGAAAAGTAGTCTGTCTCTATATAGAGAGTTGCCTCATTTAGTAACAATACTAATCATTAAAAACATTTTTCTTCTGTCAGAGCTAATAATTAATGTGTGATATTAACAAATTATAATGAAAATGAAAAGAACAGCTGATTTTTCTGGTATTGATTGCTTAATATTGAGCATGTCAATTAATTTCTACTAATCCTTTTTAATTCAACTTTCCTATTATGTAAAATGAAGAAAATAGTATCTATCTTATAGAATTACTCTGAAAACAGCATGAAATAAACATAAAGCAATTTGTAAAGCAGAATATAAGTGTAAGATAAATCACATCAATGATGTTAGAAGTCACTTAACTTTTAAAGGCATGTGCCCAGGCCTTTGTATTTAGTGTGTTTTTCAGACAGGTTCTGGTGCTAACTTTGCTCACTCTGGTGCTCACTCTATATCCCTATTAGCAGGATTACAGAGATGTGCTGTCACACCAAGCCTCATTTAACATTTTTAAAGAAGAAACCATAATACACTTCAAAATCACCAACAACAAAGCTTTTCATGTGACAAAACTCTTCAAAGATATTTCTCAGTAGAGAACAGTTAGTAAATACTAGAGATTTCAGTAAATGTTTTGCTAAATTTTAAGACTATATAACTTCAACAAAGAATTATCTTTATTTGTAAACCAAAAATGCTCTAAAGCTTAGCTTCATACATTATTTATACATTATGTTTGAATACTGAATACTATGTAAAATGAAGCATAAAAAATAGTTCAAGAAGATTTAAGTATATGTATGTATAGATAAGCATATAAGTATACATATAATTATAAAATCGACTAAGATTTTGTTATAGTAATAATCAAAATATTACTCCAGAAAGTAAAGGTTATAACAGTTCAAGAAATACTCACTTGAGCGACAGACATTTTACAAGAAGTCTTTGACCAAAATGCTCTTTGGGTACATCAGGAACACTAAGCCGTTCTATTGGTTCTTCCTATAATTGACAAGCAACACCAAAATGACTTTGCTAATCATATTTTAACCTTTAACAATTTATTTAAGAGTTTCCTTTACTTCTGTGTTTATAAAAATGGGAAAAATGACCTAATTGTCAAAAACAAAGGTTTAATTTCTACTGATCATGTACGCTTAATTCACACAAGTTACATGTTTTTTACCTTTTTTTTTTTTTTGGTTGTATGGCTTGAACTCAGGGCCTGGACGCTGTTCCTGAGCTCTTCAGCTCAAGGCAAAAGCTCTACCTCTTGAGCCACAGCGGCACTTCTGTTTTTCTGGTGGTTAATTGGAGATATGAGTCTCACAAATGTTCCTGCCCAAGCTGGCTTTGAACCGTGATCCTCAGATCTCAGCCTTCTGAGTATCTAGGATTACAGGCGTGAGCCACCAGTGTCTAGCAGAAGTTACATGTTCTAGCACAAAAACTGTATTTCATTTATATAAGTACAAACTTATAAGTAAGTTTCAGTAAAATTGTTTCTGATATTGTTGAAATATATATATCATACTCCTAAAAGATGTACCTTAATAATCACTTATTTTTTATATGTAAAATCAGTACCTCATCTGGTGATGGGTGCAAAGCAAAAAGCTCCTTGTAACGATTTGATTTCCTTTGCTCATCATTCTGACGGTCTATTTCTTCATTTGGAGTACGATCAAGTAAATTAGGAAGCAAAGCATCAGGAAGTGAATTCTTTAAGTCAAAGATACTGCAGGCCCAGCTACCTCTTGGAGTATCATCTATTGACATTGAACGTCTTTTAAGATCATCCTGTCATGTAAAACATTAGATTATGAACATAGCTTCTTATGAAAAATATCTTCTTATATTCATTGAAGAATAAAAGTATTACTTGTTCATCCTGATAGCTGTTGCCATCTGGAGCTTCATCAGATTCAAAGACTTGTTTGGGCAAACCTTTTTGCCTTTCTTTCTGTTTATCCAATGTATTGGGATTAAATCCTGTTCCCAATTTATGATATCTATTCAAAATAAAATAGTAAAATAAACATCAACTTTTGGAGATTCTTCTCTTTATCAACATCATCATGTAATAAGCCAACTGTTCTCCACATTATTTCTTAACATCACAAGGACTTATTTTAGCAGTCTTGAGTGGATTAAACCAGAGGTTTAAAAAATTTCTGTTCAAGACAAGAGCCAATCTCAGCTATGGCTATAATCTTAGCTACTCAGAAGGCTGAGATCTGAGTGTTGCTGTTTGAAGTCATCCCAGAAAGAAAAATCCTCAAGACTCTTATTTCTAATTAGCAAAAAGATACAACTGGAGTCTGGCTTAAGAAGAGAAAAAGTTGATTGAAAGATTGAGGCCCTGAGTTCAGGCACACAAAAATCATCCCCAAATTATGAATTTCTAGAAGTAAATCATATTTCCCTTCTATTTTCCTCAATGCCTTCAAAGTATATATAATTAAAATTGTATTTTCTATTCAGAGAAAAGAAAACATTGAAATGAGGCTGGGAAGTGGCACTGTGGCTCAAGTGGTAGAGCACTCGCCTTGAGCTGAAGAGTGCAGGGACAGTGCTCAGGCCCAGAGTTCAAGTCCCATGACCAACCAAAAATAAATAAATAAAAATAAAAATAAAAAATAAATAAAAAATGAGGCCAGGCAATTGTGGCTCACACCTGTAATTCTAGCTACTCAGGAGGCTGAGTGAGATCTGAGGATCACAGTTCAAAGCCAGCCCAGCAGGAAAGTCTGTGAGATTCTTATTTCCAATTAGCCACCAGAGAGCTGGGAAGGTGGCTCAGTGGTAGAGTGCTTGCCTTGCATGCATGAGGCCCTGGGTTCGATTGCCCAGCACCACATAAGCAAAAAAGAAAAAAACCGGAAGTGGCGCTGTGGCAAAAGTGGTAGAGCGCTAGCCTTGAGCTGAAGAGCTGAGGGACAGTGCCCAGGCCCAGAGTTCAGGTCCACGACCGGACCCCCCCCCAAAAAAAAAACGAAAAAAAAGACCTATTAGCAACCAGAAATAGAGCTGTGGTTCAAAGTTGTAGAGTGCTAGCCTTGAGCACAAAAGCTCAAGGACAGTACTCATGTGCCAAGTTCAAGCCCCATGATTGACAAAAAAATTAATAATCAAAATGAGACAGAAAATATGTATTACATTAGTAATAAAAACTTAAAGATAACAAGATACATAAAGCACTAAAAGTTAAAAAAATTCCTCTAACTCATTTTGTATAAAAAAAATCTTAATCTAAAGCCTCTAACTTATGAAATGAAAAACAATGAAATCTATACATCATTTTATGTTTACACAATGAGACAGAGAAAGTGAGGTGAGAGAATGGTAGAATAGAAAAAGGTAGAAAAGGTAGGTAAGAAATGTTTTGTTGTTGTTCATGGGGCATCAACTCACTGAGTTGCTATTCCTGAGCTTTTTCACTCAGAGCTAGCACTCTACCACTTTGAGCTACAGTGCCACTTGCATTTTTTTCTTGAGGATAATTGGAGATAAGAGTCTCATAGACTTTTCTGCCCAGGCTTGCTTCCAACTGTAATCCTCAGATCTTAGCATCCTGACTAGCTAAGATTACAGGCATAAGCCACCGGCACCTGGCCTGAAGTAGATAAGAACTTTTAAACTGACATACTTTCCTAAAAAGCTAATAACAACTGAAGAACCAGGGGTGGGCATGGTGGCTAATAACTGTAATCTCAACTGTTTGGGAGGCAGACATCAGAAGGATCACAATTCACAGCCAGCCCAGACCCCCCTCCAATCTTAACAAATAAACCAGGCATGATGATGCACACCTGTAATCCTCGCTACCCATAGGCAGGATCACTTTCTGAGGCTAGCCCTGGGCAAAATGTGAGACTCTATTTGAAAAATAACTCAAGTAAAAGAGGGCTGAGGGCATAGATTATGTGATAGAGTGCTTGCCTACTAAGGGTGAGGCCCTGAGTAGAATGGGGGAGAGCAAGGGGAAGGGAAAGAGGGAGAGAATAAAAGATTTTAAAAGAAAACTCATTAACCAAAAATATCAAATAACTGTTCAAAAAATAATTACATTTCATGATTCAACAGCTCATAGAAACAAGGACAAAACTGGAGAAATATTTCAATTGAAAAAAAAACACACAATTATATCATTACCAGAAGGTGGTATGGTTCAGGCTATCAGCTAATTCATAAAACGATTTTAAAAAATCTTATTTGATATAAATCACTCACATCCTACCTTGTTGCTAAAGCTATTAAAATAGCAACTACATGATATTATCACAGCTCAGCTATAAAATAAATGAAGGGATTTTTCTCTAGAACTAAAAGATATTCAATATAGTAGTATCTTATTCAGAAGTACATATCCTAATCTTACATGAAATGTTTCAAGTGCCCTAAATTATATAGTTGCATATGTAAACTATTCTGACAAATCAAGAGTATGCATTCTGTCCTAAAAATTTAACAATATTGAACTCAAGATTGCTGAAAAGAATTATCCACATTCAAAACTCTTCCCATCCACATTCATCCACATTATCCACATTCAAAACTCTTCCCATCCTGTCTTCTAGTCAGTTCTTTATTTTTTATTGTACAGAGGGTTTACAGTCACATAAGGTTATGAGTACATTTCTTGTCAAATTTGTTATCCCTTCCCTCATTTTTCTCCTACTTTCCCTCCCCCATTACTCCTCTCCAAATTGTACAGATCATTTCCAACATCTTGTCTTGTGAATATAGCTGTTGCATTGGTTCCCCACAAGGCTGTATTGCCCATAAAAGCAAAGACTTTTCAAATAATTGGATTTGGAAAATTAGCTATTAAATATAAGCTAACTATGCAAGTTTCACAAGTAGCAACTTTATTGAGAAAAAGAAATTATTCACTAGTATTGACCCATAATTTCCTAAAACAATGAGGCTTCAAAACCATTATATATTACAAACTCTTAATCATTTATAATATAAAAATATAATTCCCACAAATCTAACATTTTAAGAAAAATAAGCAGAATCACAAAACCCCTAAAAGAATCTATATACAAAAGAAAGCATCTATATATAAGGTTCTCCTTGTGCTTCTGTGACTACTTTGCTTAAATGAATTTAAGTCTCATTTTTTATCTAATCCATTTAGAAGTTTTCAGTATTTTTAAGTGTGAAAATAAAACTCCAACTTACTTTCTGATCACAATTGCCCAATCTTCTGTATAACTTCTTATACAATCTCTAACATGTGGATCCATCTCACTATTTCAAAAAAGAAACTATTTTTATAATGCAGAAGAAAGCAATGATTGTTATAAATTTGGCTGCTATAACTTTTGTTCTTATAACAGGAAACAAAACCATCACAATAAATAATATTTAAATAAAATAATGTTTAAAGTCCTCATATGTGTAAACACAAAGAACAAAAGGCTAAGGCTTCCTTACCTTTCTTCAGGTACAGCTGAAACAAGGGTTCTACAGTCCCTAGGACTATAAACAACTTCAATATCATCAGGAGGAAATTCAATCAAATCTCTTAGTGGCCCAGAATCCACAGGTAAAGGGTGAGTGATGAGGTAATCTTCCAAATCCACTGGATCCACTGCTTCAGAAAGGGGCACCTTTATAAAGAGAAGTGGGAGTGAAAGTGGGCAGAAAGGGAGGGGTAAATGGAAGGATTTTAACTTTAAAACAGGAAATTTCAACAGGTAGCCAAATGCACTTTTGAAAAATATACATCATCCTTTTATTCCTTTATTCTTATCCTGTAATATTTGCACAAAGATTCTAAAAAACCTAACAGTTTTGTAGTAATATAGTAATCAAGGTCTTGTTGAAATGATTCTTTTCCTAATTTTGGAATTTTCATTGTTAAGTTTCTAAATAGCACTTTTACTTATTATTGTTGATTATTCAAAGTTAAAAGGTATAACCAAACTGATAGACAAACAATGATGATCCAAAAATTCCCCATAGCCTAATCCATGGACCCTACACATTAGAATAGGGACATTATCCTAGATTACAAAGATGAGCTCTAAATGTCTGCCCATATTATCATGTATATTCTTATATGAAAATAGTGAGATTCTGGCCACATAAATGGAGAAAAGAGTCAAACAAAGATGGAGCAAAGAAAAATTAGAAGATTCTTGCCTTAATGATATGTGGTTCTGCCACAGATGAGGAATGCCAGAAGCCACCAGAATCTAGAGGAGGCAAAGAACTGATTGTCCTCTACAACTTCTGAAAGGATTATAGCTCTACTAAAAAGTTGATTTCAGTCCAGTGATACTGACTTCAAAATTTCAGCCTCTGTGTGTAAAAGAGAATAAATTTCTATTGTTCTAAGCCACCTACTCTGTGGTACTTTTAAGCCACAGAAAAGTAATATACAACCCCTATTCAAAGAATGTACTAGCAAAAAGAAAAAATTTCACTGCATTTTTAGCCAGGCTTTAATAATTTATTTTTTCTTTTCTTTTCTTTTTTTTTTTTTTGGCCAGTCCTGGGGCTTGAACTCAGGGCCTGGGTGCTACCCCTGAGCCTCTTTGTGCTCAAGACTAGCACTCTGCCACTTGAGACATGGCACCACTTATGGCTTTTTCTAAGTAGTTTACTGGCAGTAAGAGTCTCAACAGACTTTCTTGCTAGGGCTGGCTTAGAACCGTGATCCTCAGATCTCAACCTCCTGAGTAGCTAAGATTACAGATGTGAGCCACAGGCACCAGGCTGAAAGTAACCTTTTAATAAGGTATCCTGCTTCTTATCAATTCAAGAAAGAAAAAAAATATTTAGGAAAACTATGAAGCATATATAATAGGGGTACAGTTTTAGATAATAAAATAAAAACATGTTACTTCTCAAGATGTTCAAATTAAATAGAAACATAGGATCTGCCTATGTGTTATTAAGAAGGTGCCTTGGGATGGGAATGTGGCTTAGTGGTTGAGTGTTTTGCCTAGCATGCTTGAGGCACTGGGTTCAATTCCTTAGTACCACATAAACAGAAAATAAATATTTTTTTTAAAAGGTGCCTTAATCTTGCTTTAATCTGAACAACAGGTAGAGTAACATTTTAAAGATATCAAGTAAAATAATTAATTGACTAGTATATAAAATCTTAGCTACTCAAGAGGCTGAGGGCTGAGGATCAAGATTCAAAGCCAGCCTGGACAGCCAAGTCTGAGACTCTTTAATAACCTAAAAAGCCAGAATTGGAGCTGTGGCTCAAGTGGTAAAGCACTAGTCTTGAGCTAAAGAAGCTAAAGGACAGCACCCAGGTTCTGAGTTCAAGTCCCCAGGATAAACAACCAAAACAAAAAAATTAATGACTAGCCTGTTGTAAATACTCAAAAGATAGTAGCTATCATTATCTTTATCATTATGTTATTTTATTTAAAAGTCCCCTAAACCCCTTAAGCTAGAAAAAACTTACAAATGAAGACAGTTACCAAATGCAGGCATTTGCACTCAAAGAAGTTAACCAACTTCTGAAAATAGGCTGGGCTAAAGCCTGTAATCCTAGCTGCTTGGGAAGCTGAAATTGAGGATCATTGTTCAAGGCCAGCCTGGGCAGCAGTTTATAAAATACCTTCTCCATCTGCAACTGGGCAGTTATACATGCCTGTCATCCCAAATTACATGGGAGGCTGAGAATAAGAGGATAGTGGTTTCAGGCTGGTCCAGGGACAAAAGTCTGACTACTATTCAAAAAGAAATGTACTCAATACCTGACTTATGTAACAGTAACCTCTCTGTACATCATCCTTACAATAAAAGTAAAAATTTTAAAAAGTCTATGAGATTTATCTCCACAAAAAGATGTTATAAAACATGATATAGCACATATCTGTAATCCCAGCAACAAAGAGAAGCCTAAAGTAGAAAGATCACACTCAAATGAGACCTAGGTTGGAATCAAAACTCTATTTCAAAACTTACCACTGAAAAACAGGATTGGAGATATGGTTCAGGTGGTAGAGCACCAGTATAACAAGCTGAAGCACTAAGTTCAAAGCCCAGTATCTCAGAAAAAAAAGTTAAGCAACCTCTGAAAATAAAGTAGCCAAACATGGTAGAGTAGAAATTTGAAACTACAAAATATATGGTTACTTTTCTCTGAACTATTTTAACCGCCTATTACATCAAGTACATATTATACTATGATGATGTTCTTTTGTTTGCTTATTGAGTTAAGGTCTCACTATATAGCAAAGGTTGGCCAGCAACTCCCTATAGCTCTGGCTGGTCTCAAACTCACAGTCTTCTTGCTTTTATCTCCTAAGTGCCAGGTTTATAGGTGAGTACACCACACTTGGTGTATGGCAGTTTTCTTCACAAAGAGAAAAGAAAGCAATTCAATAGGAAAAGTGAAATCTTTTGTGGTAGAACAGGATGTCCATATTAAAAAATAAATAAATAAAATCCTTTCATAACAATGTATTGACATAGATCATAGAGGTAAACAAAAATGCTAAAACTACAGCAATTTGAAGCAGACAGCAGAATGTTTTTCCAATGTGAAAATTAAGACAATTTGAAAATTAGACATGACACAAAAAGGAACAATCACAAAAAACAATTTGATAAATCTAAGATACTGTTAAGAAAATGAATTAAAAGTCAGGTGTGGTGGTACATGCTTCTAGTCACTGCTACTCAGAAAAGCAGAGACAGGAGGATTACAGGTGATATTCTAAAGCCCTTTTTTACTTGAGGGTGATTAAACTCAAGAATTTATGCTTGATGGGTGAACACTCTTATCACTAAAGTCATATCACATCCTTTTGCTTTTAGATTTTCAGGTAGGCTTTCCTACTTTTGTCAGGGCCACCCTTGGACTGCAATACTTCCTTTGTCTCCTGAGTAGCTAAGATTATAGTTGTGAATCACCATATCAGCTTATTTTTGAGATAGCCTATTTCGTGTGCTGGTCTCAGTTCACAATCCTCCTATCTCTGCCTTCCAAGATTACAGGAATGCACCACTATGCTCAACTGAAAGAGATTCCTATATCTCATATAATACTCTAATATAAAGTTCTAAATATAAAATTCTAGTTTAATTAAATCCTGACTATAAAGTTTCAGAGTTGACTAGTAAACGAAACCTTCTATAACACTCCCTAAAACCTTCTTCCCAATCAAATTTCCTGAAGTGGAAACAAATAAGGTTATACAACTAGTAACACAACCAATTTATTGGCTCATGTCTTGCCATTACTTTTGAATGGCCTCCTCAGGAGTATATCTGGTGCATGTTGAAGATGTTACTTACTGTGGTATGATGAGACAGACTGCTGACTAGGTTGAGGTTTTTAAGCAGCTGGGGAGAACCACTGTACTGTCCAGAAATCTGCTTTCTAACTTCAGCTGCCACCGTTCTAAGACAGCAACAACAACAACAAAGTAATCAGTATAATTAATTATACATTATTTTTAAAAGCTCATTTACAATGGACATAGTATATTAAAGATTTATTTAAAGAACAACAAAGTCTCAGCATATTAATAAGACTACAAACTCATGAAAGAATTTCAGGAAATACTTTTCTAGCTTATATAATAAAACATATTTATAATGCTGATGTACAGTAAAAGAGTTATAGCCAATGTCTACGAGGATTTTTTCAAAATAAGCCCTTGCCATGTGCTGTTGGCTCACATCTGTAATCCTAGCTACTCAGGAGACTGAGATCTGAGGATTGTGGTTCCAAGCCAGTCTGAGCAGAAAAATCCATGAGACTCATATCTCCAACTAATTACCAGGAAACTGGAAGTAGAGTTGTGGTTCAAAGTGGCAGAGCACTAGCCTTAAGTGAAAGAGCTCAGGGACAGCACCCAAGCCTTGAATTAAAGCCCTCCGACCAACAAAATAAATTAATTAAATTAAATATGCCTTCTTTTTTTTTTTGCCAGTCCTAGGGTTTGAACTCAGGGCTAGGCATTGTCTCTAAGTTTTTGTTGCTCAAAGCTAGCACTTTACCACTTGAGCCACAGTTACCTTCCAGCTTTTTGGTCAATAACTGGCGATAAGAGTCTCTAGTTGAACCATGATCTTCATGTCTAGCTTCCTGAGTAGCTTGGATTACAGGCCTGAGACACTGATATCCAGCTAAAACATGGCATTTTAAGAACCATAAGTGTTATCTATGGTAGATGGAACCTATAAAAAAATGGATTAAAATATACATATGGATTTCTATAAATACATATTTATAAATTTTATAAGTATAATTTAAAAATGTATTGTAAATACAATTTGTAAATACAGATTTTTCTAAATATATATTTATAGAAATATATGTACATTTTAATATGTATTATATGTGTGCCTTTTAACATACATAGTTTTGATAAATATATACATATAAGTATGTATATAGTTGTATAAATATAGACTTAGGGCTTTTTTTACTTACATACATATATGTGTACATTTTAATGCACACTTATAGAAATGTTTATATATAAGCATATAAACATATTTATATAAATATAGATATATGGATTTCTAATGTTGTATAGTTTAAAGATACATATTTATAAAAATACTTCTATATAAATATATAGTTCTACAAATATAGACATAAGGGTTGGAGGGGAGGCTACCAGTACTGGGCTTGAACTCAGTCTCTTGAACTTGCTCAGCTCCCTTGCTGGCTTGGCTGGTACTTGAACCACTCAAGTATACTTTAAAGATGTATCAATTCTAAAATACTTTCTAAACAAATCAACATACAGTAACAATTAGGGAGGAAAAAAAGCTTTCTTTCTAATACCACTGCTTCTCATTTATGACTCTGAAAACGCCTCCTTATTTTTATTTAATACATAAATGTCTTTCCACCCTATCAATAACAAACTAATAATATTAGTGTAATAATAATTACCCTAATTTACCTCCCCAACCTTTCATAACCCCCCTTCTACATTCCTGTCAAACTTAAAATGCTTCCCTCCTATGTTAATCAGTCCAATTATGAGCTCGTTTGAGGATTTTCTGGGGGAGGATGTGGTAGTGGGTTTGTAATAAGGGCTTCACATCTACTATGCAGATGTTCTACCACTTGAGACAAGCCCTCAGTCCTTTGTTGAACTAGTTATGTTTGATATACAGTCTTGCTTTCTGCACCCAGGAGCAGGCCTGGACTGAGATCCTTGTGTTTTGCTTCCCACCATAGCAAGGATAACATATATATGCCACCACAGCCAGCTTCTATTTAAATGGTCTGTAGACTTTTCTGCCCAGGCTGGCCAGGAATTAAAATCATCCTGATCACAGATTCCCAAGTAGCTAAGGGGAAAGGTATACACTATAGTACTCGGCTACTGGTTGAGAAGAGGTCTTAGATATATGCTCATGCCAGCCTCAAACCACAATACTCCCAATCTCTGCCTCTGGAGTAGCTAGTATTACAGGTGCAAGCCACTAGCACTAAGCTTGTTCCAGTTATTTTTGAGGCAGGGTCTCATTTTTTACCCTGAACCAGCCTGGATAATAATCTTACCACAGGGGCTGGGAAGGTGGCTCAGTGGTAGAGCGCTTGCCTTGCATGCCTGAGGCCCTGGGTTCAATTCCTCAGCACCACATAAGCAAAAAGAAAAAAGCCGGAAGTGGGATTGTGGCTCAAGTGGTAGAGCACTAGCCTTGAGCTGAAGAGCTGAGGGACAGTGCCCAGGCCCAGAGTTCAGGCCTCAAGACCGGACCCCCCCAAAAAAAAAAAATGAAACAAAAAAAATAATCTTACCACACCTTCTGTAGCTGGGATTGGAGGAGCATACCACAAAGCCCAACTTTTTCTGATCTCATAAACTTTTTTGCCCAAATTGGCTTCAAACGTCAAATCCTCCTGATCTCAGCTGGGATAACACATATGCTCCATTATGCCATAATTTGCGGAAATGTCATCTGTGGAACTTTTCGTCTGGGCTACCCTTGAACTAGGATCCTCCTGATCTCTACCTCTTAAGTAGGTAGGTATCCAGGCATGAATCACCAGCAATCCAGCCAAATTACTTGGGTTTTTAGAGTCGAACTTAAATGCCAAGATTTTCATGCTAATTTACTGTCTCAAAACTGCCTAAAAATACCACATCACTCTAAAAGTCTTAGAACATTTACCAAACCCTAACTTTTATTTTCTTCTTTCTTAGTTATTTTTCCATATTTCATGCATGCTCTACTAAACAGAATTAGTTGTATTCATCTTTCTTCTCTAAAATGTTTACTATACACCACTCTGAAAAGATCAGGGTTCAAGCCAAGCCACTTAAAATATACAGATCAGGACACTGGTGACTAACACCTGTAATCCTAGCTATTTTAGAGGCTGAGGGCTGAGGCCTGAATGAACTGGAGTGCTGCAAACCTACAGACAAATGGAGTAAACACAAAGACACTACCAAAACAACATAAAAATCTTTATGTTTGAAAAATCAGGATTAGCTGGGCACCAGTGGCTCACACCTGTAATCCTAGATACTCAGGAGGCTAAGATCTGAGGATCACGGTTCAAAGCCAGCACAGACAGGGAAGTCTGTGAGACTCTTTTTGTTGTTGTTGTTGGTCATGGGGCTTGAACTCTGAGCTTGGATGCTGTCCCTGCGCTCTTCAGCTCAAGGCGAGCACTCTACCACTTGAGCCACAGCGCCACTTCCAGTTTTCTAGTGGTTTATTGGAGATAAGAGTCTCACGGACTTTGCTGTCTGGGCTGGCTTTGAACCACGATCCTCAGATCTCAGCCTCTTGAGTAGCTAGGATTACAAGCATGAGCCGGCACCGGGCTTCTGTGAGACGCTTACTGACAATAAACCACCAGAAAATCAGAAGTGGCGCTGTAGCTTGCCTTGAGCTGAAGAGCTCAGGGAAAGTGCCCAAGACCAGAGTTCAAGCCCCACAACTGACAGAAAAAAAAAAATCAGGATTATTTAAAAGCCCTAAGATTCCAAAGTGTATGTTGGTTCTTTTTCTTTTTTTTTTTTTTTTTTTTTTGGGGGGGGGGGTCCAGTCGTGGGGCCTGAACTCTGGGCCTAGGCGCTGTCCCTCAGCTCTTCAGCTCAAGGCTAGCGCTCTACTACTTGAGCCACAGCGCCATTTCTGTTTTTTTTCTTTTTGCTTATGTGGTGCTGAGGAATCGAACCCAAGGCATCAGGCATGCAAGGCAAGTGCTGTACCACTGAGCCACCTTCCCAGCCCCATGTGTTGGTTCTTGAGGCACACAAATGTGTATGCGTGTATGTGCACAAGCAAGTTGTATGATCATGTGCACGCCAATACTACAGTTTGAACTTCAGGCCTTGCACTCTCATTTGACTTTTTCCACTCAGAGCTGGTGCTCTAACATTTTAATCACACTTTCACTTCTGGCATTTTGTTGGTTAACTGGAAAGGCCCTTAAATTTGTCTGCTTGGGCTTACCTCTGAACCACAATTCTCAGATCTCAGTCTCCTGAAGAGCTATAATCAATTATAGGCAAGAGCCACTGACCTTGGCTTAGCATTTCAAATTTATTTAAGAAAATAGTATTTCTAAACACGAATACTTTAGATATGCAAATGGGATTTACAGGTCACTAATCTCTGTATTTTTTAGATTCCACAAACTAAATAAAAATATTCAGTGTATCCTAAATCATATAGCTAAGTAATTTTCCCCATTAGAAATATTTTCATTAAGAAAACAATGTAACAAATACAAAACAAATTTTGTCTAACCTCTACCAAGACCATCAAGCTGTTTCTTCTGTATTTTATAAATCTTGCCTTTTTATTCTTTAACTCTCTTCCAAAAATGAAACCTATTTTCTTCCTTTCATCCCATGCATATGAAATGACAGAAACCTGACCGCCGGGTTTCTGGGTCAGCCTGAAGACAGTTTTTAGAATTATCTCAAACCAATGGTTGAATTCAGAATATCTTGGTCCTAGTTAGAATTTCCAGCTAAGTCTCACAAGAATCCTATTTCCAAATATTATCCAAATTTAACATATAATCATGCCACCAGTACTCTTCAATATTTTCTTCCTTCTTTCACATGGAATCATTATACCCATTTAGTGCATATTCTTATGCACGCAATATGTAATTTAAAAGTTTTGACTCATTGGGTGCCAGTGGCTCATGCCTGTAATCTTAGCAACTCAGGAGGTTGAGATCTGAGGATCAGAGTTCAATGCCAGCCTGAACAGGAAAGTCCATCAGACTCTTATCTCCAATAAACTACTCAGAAAAAGGCTGAAGTGGTGCTGTGTGGTTCAAGAGGTAGACCACTAGCCTTGAGCACAAAGACGCTCAGACCCTGAGTCCAAGCCCCAGGACCTGGGGGACTGGGGGAGAAGAGGAGCTTTGATTTAATGATGTTATTCTTTAAGACTCCGATACTGGGCTGGGAAGGTAGCTCAGTGGTAGAGTGCTTGCTTAGCATGCATGAAGCCTGGGTTCAATTCCCCAGTACCACATAAATAGAAAAAGCCAGAAGTGGCGCTGTGGCTCAAGTGGTAGAGTGCCAGTCTTGAGCAAAAGAAGTTCAGGGACAGTGCCCAAGCCCTGAGTACAAGCCCCAGGACTGGCAAATTAAAAATTAAAAAGACTCCAGATTCTGAATTAGCTCAACTTCTTTTTCTTTTCCTGGCCAGTCTTCAGAGCCTGGGTGCTGTCCCCAAGCTTTTTTGCTCAAGGCTAGTGCTCTTCCACTTGAGCCACAGCTTTGGTCCTGGCTTTTGGTAGTTGATTAGAGATAAGAGTCTCATGGACTTTCCTGCTCAGGCCAGCTTGAAACTGCGATCCACAGATCTAGCCTCCTGAGTAGGCTAGGATTACAGGAATGAGCCACTGGCACCTAGCTGGCTAACTTTTTTTTTTTTTTGGGGGGGGGGGGAGGGTCCGGTCGTGGGGCCTGAACTCTGGGCCTGGGCACTGTCCCTCAGCTCTTCAGCTCAAGGCTAGCACTCTACCACTTGAGCCACAGCGCCAGTTCCAGCTTTTTTCTTTTTGCTTATGTGATGCTGAGGAATCAAACCCAGGGCCTCATGCATGCAAGGAAAGTGTTCTACCACTAAGCCACCTTCCCAGCCCTTGGCTAACTTCTTTACAAATGACTTAAAGTGCTTTATATTTATGTTTTAAAAGTCATTATTCACAAATAAGCAAATAAGCTGCTCTTTGATGAGTGAATGAATAAATGAACCACTGTACATCTGTACAATGGAATATTATTCAAAGATAAAAGTAAATAAGCTATCAAACCATGAAAAGAATATTACTAAGTGACAAAAACAGACTGGATAGGCTATATACTGTATGATTCCAACTATATGACAGTGGAAACTCAAAACAACAGAAAAGTAAGAAGATCAGTGGTTCTCAGGGGCTAAAAAGGAGAAAGGAGTGATGAATAAGTAGAATACAAAGAATGCTTAGAGCAGGGAATTTATTCTGTTTGACACTGTAATGGTGAATATATATATGTATATATATATCAATCATTACCAAAATCTACAAAATTTGCAGCACAAAATGTGAACCTTAACGTAACCTACTTCTCTACTTCATAATAGTATTACTATTAGCTTACTACTTACAAGTAACAAATGAGTCAGGTGCCAGATGCTGTAATCCTAGCAACTTGGAGGCAGAAATTGGGAGGATCCTATCTAGTTCAAGGTCATCCCAGCTGGGTGTGTTGGTTACATATTTGTTATTTCAGTTATACACAGGCTAAGGTTGGAAGGAAACTGCATACGATATCTTAAACTTGTCATCCCAGCTGGGACAGGAAACAAGAATAAGAGCCAGCATAAGAAAAAAAGGAAGACCCTATCTCAAAAAGAATCAGAGGGGTTTGGAATATGGCTTAGTGACAGAGTGCTTGCCTAGCATACATAAAGCCCTCGGTTCAATTCCTCAGTACCACATTAACAGAAAAAGCCAGAAATGGCTCTGTGGCTCAAGTGGTAGAGTGCTAGCCTTGAGCAAAAAGAAGCTCAGGGACAGTGCCCAGGCTCTGAGTTCAAGGACTGGCCGAAAACAAAAACAAAACAAAAACATAAAAGAATCAGAGCAAAGTGTGAGTGTGGCTCAAGCAGTTAGAGCAGCTGCCTACCTAACAAACTGGAAACTCAGTCCTACATAACACATACACACACACACACATACAGAGTATCAGTATCACATTGATATAAGATGTTAATAGGGGACACATGGAGGAACGTAATATATATGCTCCATACTTTCCACTCATTTGGGTAAACCTAAATCTGCTCAGCCAAAAAGGCTATTAATTTAAAAGTATTAAAACAAAACAAAAGGATAGCTTGCAACAGAGGCAAGGAAGGAATGGGAAGAAAAAAAGAGCTTCAATAAACAATCAGAATTTAGAATTGAAATTGGAGAGAGAGTGAAATATCTGAGAGGGAAAGCAGATTGTATAGAGCACAAAGGGCAAGTTCTAAAGCACTGGTATGAAAAGATAGGAACATTCACGTTAGCTGTGGGTTCCATTAGGCTTTTCAATAAAGCCCATAATGTGAGTATTCATCATGTTTAAAGTCTTTACATTTCTGATCCATTTGTCAAAATTGAGATAACAGAAGAGGCCTTTAAAAAGAGACATGGAAAACAAGCAGTCTCTACCTACCAATCTCATCACTGCCTCAGTATTTCTGGAGCTTAACCATGAGTAATTGGAATAGCAAACTGCTGTTCATTTCATCAAATTAAAAAATGATTCAATTGTTAAAATATCACATTACTCCATAAAGAGCTAAGAAAACCCTTGCCAATTAATCATCTCTTAATCATATTATTTCAGCTATTAAACTGAGAAACTTAAATAAAATATATTAACTATATATTATATGTTAAATATAATTTATTATAAAATGTTATATATATTAAATATATGCATATTGTTTTTATTACATAAAATATATTAACTATAAAGACACTGCCACCACTCTGGGGATCTGTTTCCTGTATTTCATGGGTAGCTAAATAAAACAATAAGGCATTATCTTAGAGTCACTTCTAAGTCTGGTTATAGTCTTTGGGAACACAAGAAGACTGAACCAGAATAAGTACTAAAAGCTCAGAAAAACTAAAATACTTAAAATAGATGTGGAAACAACAGAACACAACAAAATCATCCTTTTACATAATATATATAACACTTAAGACATAGTCCTAATGTGAAATGTTCAGAAAGGGAAAGTCTAGAGATAAGTAAGATTCGCAATTGTCTAGAGTTCAGGGTAAAAACAAAAGTGACTGAAAACTGGCACAAAAATGTTTTTTGGGGAGTGATAGAAAGACTCTAAAGTTGTATTGCACACGATAGTTTTATGATTATAAATTAAACAAAATCACTTAATTATGTACTCTAAATGAATAAATCTTATAGTGTGTAAAATATACTTCAATAAAGACAGAGTTTTGGGGGTTTTTGTTTTTCAAAGAGACTGGGTACAGTTGGAACTACTCTGTAAAGATAAGGAAGAAACCATATTTTAAAAAAAAGAATTATGAGAAAGAGCTAGAAATAGGAAAATTTGAGGCAGAGTCACAAAGTTCTGTGTCCTAGCCAGGCACCAGTGGCTCATGTCTGTAATCCTAGTTACTCAGGAGGCTGAGATCTGAAGATGATGGTTCAAAGCCAGCCCAGTCAGGAAAGTCCATGAGAATCTTTTTTTTTTTTTTTGGGGGGGGGGGTCCAGTCGTGGGGCCTGAACTCTGGGCCTGGGCACTGTCCCTCAGCTCTTCAACTCAAGGCTAGTGCTCTACCACTTGAGCCACAGCGCCACTTCCGGTTTTTTTCTTTTTGCTTATGTGGTGCTGAGGAATCAAACCCAGGGCCTCGTGCATGCAAGGCAAGCGCTCTACCACTGAGCCACCTTCCTAGCCCCTCCATGAGAATCTTAAACCCAATTAACCACCAAAAAACCAGAAGTAGCATTGTGGCTCAAAGTGGTAGAGCACTAACCTTGAGCAGAAGAGCCCAGGGAGAGTGCCTAAGCCCAGTGTTCAAGCCCCACAACCCACCGGCAAAAAAAATTTCCTGAGGCTTGAACTCAGGGCCTGAGCACAGTCCCTAAGCTTCTTTTGCTCAAGGTTAGCACTCTGCCACTAGAGCCACAGAGCCACTTCTGGCTTTTTCTGTTTATGTGGTACTGAGGAATCAAACACAAAGTTTCATGCATGCTAGGCAATCACTCTACCACTAAACCACATTCCCAGTCTTCATTGTTTTATTTCTACACACACCATGCACTTTGAACAAATTTACTTCCTCTGTATTCCCATTCCTTCCTCCTCCCTTTGTCAGACAATATTTGGAGGATTTCATTATGTTGTGTTTAGGTATTTATGCAATGTCCTTTGAACCGATAAGGTGATAAACCTTTCTGAATCCCCTTCTGATAATACAAACTTCTGGGAATTGAACTCAGGGTTTCACACTTGCTAGGAAGGTGCTCTGCTTTGCCATGCCCTATCCCCTTTTTGCTTTGATTATTTGAGATAGGATCTTGAGTTTATGCCCAAGACAGCCTGGACCACAACCTTCCTACTTAACATTTCCTGCTTGGAAATGGCTCTGTAGCTCAAGTGGTAGCGCGCTCGCCTGGAGCTGATGAGTGCAGGGACAGCTCCTAGGCCCAGAATTCAAGTACCACAATGGACAAAACAAAACAAAAACAAACAAAACAAAACTTGGGGCTGGGAAGGTGGCTCAGTGGTAGAGTGCTTGCCTTGCATGCACAAGGCTGTATGTTCGATTCCTCAGCACCATAAAAGCAGAAAAAGCCAGAAGTAGTGCAAGTGGTAGAGCGCTAGCTCTGAGCTGAAGAGTGAGGGACAGTGCCCAGGCCCAGAGTTCAGACTACAACAACAAAATTTCCTGCATAGTTGGGATGGAAAATGCACTACCAGACCTAGCTTTTTGTGGTAAGATGGGGTTTTATTTACTTTTTGACAGGACTGGCCTCAAATGTCAATTTTCTTGATCTCCATCTCCTGAGTAGCTGGGATTACAGGTTTGAAGTACTGCACTGACCCTTACTAAGATAATTTTAAGCAAAACATATGTTTGTATATTTTTTAATACCTTCAAAAACATAGATGTAAAAGTAAAGAAAAACAAGCAAACGATTATCCTGAAAGTTAGAATAGGAAATTGAAGTAATCTGAAAAATGGACAAGATTTTAAAAAGAGGAAGGACATGTAAAAAAAAAAAAATAGCAGAACAGTTAAAAAGATGAAAATAAGCATAGCATTTGTGGGGATACAGTGATAGCACCAGACTTCAGGAGGACAACAAAAGGAAAACCAGATTACAGGTCATCTTAAAATACAAGCAAGCGGGCTGGGAAGGTGGCTCAGTGGTAGAGCACTTGCCTTGCATGCCTGAGGCCCTGGGTTTGATTCCTCAGCACCACTTAAGCAGAAAAAGCCAGAAGTGGCGCTGTGGCTCCAGTAGTAGAGCGCTAGCCTTGAACTGAAGAGCTGAGGGACAGCGCCCAGGCCCAGAGTTCAGGCCCCACGACCGGATCCAAAAAAAAAAAAAAAAAGCAAACATTTGGACTTAACTGAAACTATGCTACTACATTCTTGAACAAAGAATGCTATGATGAAAGCTAATCTTGGGGAGACTCAACAACACATTTGAACTAGAGGATGCAGACTAGATCAGCTATAACTGTGATGTGATTATGTGAAAGTGAAGTAATCAAATGTGCTCCAAGGTGGCAGTGTGGCAGTATCCATAAATTCTAAGCACTAGAGATAAAAGCAAGACCTTGACCTACCATCAAAGAGTGCTATAAAAACATGTGTTGGGGGAGGTAGAAATTAAAAATTAAGAGAAGAAAAAAAAAAACCTCATGAAATCAGCAACAAAAAAATAAAAAGTATCAGGGCTGGGAATGTGGCTCAGTGGTAAAGTGCTTGACTTGCATGCATAAAGTCTTGGGTTCGATTCCTCAATACCACATACACAGAAAAAGCCGGAAGTGGTACTGTGGCTCAAGTGGAAAAACGCTAGGACTTGAACAAAAAGAAGCTCAGAGACAGTGCCCAGGCCCAGATTTCAAGCCCCAGGAGTGGCAAAAAGAAAGGAAGGGGGCTGGGAAGGTGGCTCAGTGGTAGAGCGCTTGCCTTGCATGCATGAGGCCCTGGGTTTGATTCCTCAGCACCACATAAGCAAAAAGAAAAAAGCCGGAAGTGGCACTGTGGCTCAAGTGGTAGAGCACTAGCCTTGAGCTGAAGAGCTGAGGGACAACACCCAGGCCCAGAGTTCAGGCCCACAACCGGACCCCCCAAAAAAAAGAAAGGAAGGGAAGGAGGGAAGGAGGGAGGGAGGGAGGGAGGGAGGGAGGGAAGGAAAGAATATCAAAAGTTCCCAACCATCAGGAGTTGGAGTTCTATGCTGGAGGGCTAGTGGTTCACCCCTGTAATCCTAGCTACTCAAAAGGATGCAATCTGAGGATCATGGTTCAAAGCCAGTACAACCAGGAAAGTCCGTAAGATTCTTATGTCCAATTTAACCACCAAAAAGCAGGGAGTAGTAATTCAAATGGTAGAATACTAAATGAGCAAAAAAGCTCAGGGACATCACCCAATCCTTGAAGTCAAGCCCATCATCAGAGAGAGAGAGAGAGAGAGAGAGAGAGAGAGAGAGAGAGAGAGAGAGAGAGAGAGAGAGAGAGAGTGAGTGTGTGTGTGTGTGTGTGTGTGTGTGTGTGTGTGTGTGTGTGCGCACGCGCGCACGGGTCTATTACTCAAGAGCTTGGGATATACAGTGGTAGAGCACTCGCCTAACATGTGCAGGGCCTAGGTCCAATCCCCACTCCTGAAAAACGTCAATAATTCAAGTATACATAAGATAAGCACATACATACGGTCCAAGGATTCATGAGAATAAGCAGGAAGTGGTCATGACTATACAATATTCATGGAAAAAATGTGACCAGAAAAAGGAAGGATTGACAGCTAAAAATTCCTAACATTTGAAAACTCAATAGTTTTCTGCTTTTTAATGAAAAAAATCATAATTTATGGAGGAAAAAAGAATAAAGATGTTAGAAAGCCAAACAGTACTAGGATTACACACATACATTTTCAGGAAGCTGAAAAAGAAAGATGAAGAACTTGAAGCCATCTTGAACCACAGAGCAAGACTTTTTTTTTTTTGGTACCAGTCCTGAGACTTGAACTCAAGTCCTAGGCTCTGTCCTTGAGCTTTTGTAATCAAGGCTGATGCTGTATCACTTTGAGCTATATAGTGACATTCCAGCTTTCTGATAGTTAATTGTAGATAAGAGTCTAACGGACTTTCCTATCCAGGCTGACTGAACAATAATCCTCAGATCTCACACCTCCTGAATAGCTAGGATTACAGGCAGGAGCCACTGATCCCAGGCTAAGACTGTATCTTTAAAAAAAAAAAAAAAGGTATCAGAAACGAAAGAGGAAAGTATGAAATCAAAGTTCTGAGGGAAGTAGAGAGGAATGGATTTAAAGTACAATAAAATAGGTAATAAGCTTTGGGGACAAGAGACCTTTCAGGCTCAAAGAAAAGATGATTAAATGACATAATGAGAGAATAGTATGTCTAGGTAGATAAGTAAAATGAAGGTCAGGTTAGTTTGGCTACATAAGGAAAGCCTGTCTCAGAGAGACACAAAGAAAAGAAGAGGAAGGTAGAAGGCAAGCAGGCAGGCAGAGAGACAGAGACAGAAAGACAGGGCATGAAGAGAAATGGAAAGAATATGAAATGAACCTCATCAAAATAAAACATTAATGAAAGAACAACATGGTAACTCACGCCTGGAATACTAACTACTTTTGAGGCTGAGGAACGCAGTTCGAAGCCAGCCCAGGCAAGAAAGTCTGAGAGACTCTTATCACCAATAAATTAACCCCAAAAGAAGGCCAGAGGTGGAGCTCTGGCTCAAGCGGTAGAACACTAGCCTTGAGCAAAGATGCTCAGGGGCAGTTGAAAATGAACTTTTCAACTTTGGGGGGGAGGAGTTGGGGAGGTGGAGAAGGAAGGGATGGTAGGGGAAAACAAAGGAGGAGGTAACAATGCTTGATAGGAAATGTACTCATTACCCTACCCATGTAACTGTAACCCCTCTGAACAGTATCTTTACAATAAAAAATATATACTAAAAAAAAAGGAACTAGAACTGTCCTAGTCTCCTTCTAACATTATTGTGCAGCTTAGGAGCTACAAATAGGGTGCATATTCAGCATTGAAAATTAGTAATATTAAGTCTGGTATAGCTCATTTATACAGTGCTCTCCTAATTATGAGTGAAGTCCTCCATTAAGTTCCTTCATAGAGGAAAAAAAAATATTAGCTAGATAAGTATATCAAAAGACCAAGGAAAGTATATTGAACTAAGAGCTGAAACAGGTTGCACTGAAACAGCTAATAATACATGGAACTATAAACTAAACAAAGTAGATTTTGCAGATGAAAAGATTTGGTCTAAACCTTGATGCTGGTAGCTCATGTCTGTAATCCTAACTACTCAGAAGGCTGAGATCTAAGGATCTTCAAAATCAGCCAGGGCAGGAAAGTTTTATCTCTAATTAACCACCAAAAATGCCAGAAGTAGTAGTAGAGCACTACCTGTAAGCAGAACAGCTCAGGGACAGCACCCAAACAAGCCTTAAGTACAAATCCCAGAATGGGCACCAAAAAAGAATGGGTCTATCCAGCCAGAGTTACTATCAGATAAAAACTAAAATAAACGAAGATTAAGTAAGTTGTATCCAAGAAAGAGATCTGACAAAAAAAAAAAAAAAAACACCAGATACTTTCATTAAATAGAAAATGTAAAGCCAACATGGAAAATACTTTGCCCAAAGAAAATAATCAAGTAAAAGGAATATAATATCTAAAAATAAGAAGACTAGGTGCCCAATTTAGGTAAATAGTATCACTCTTTGCAGGCCTCAAACTCTATATAGAAACTGGTAGTAATGGGCTGGGAAGTTGGCTCATTGGTAGAGCGCTTGCCTTGCATGCTCGAGGCCCTGGGTTCGATTCCTCAGCACCACATAAGCAAAAAGAAAAAAGCCGGAAGTGGCGCTGTGTCTCAAGTGGTAGAGTGCTAGCCTTGAGCTGAAGAGCTGAGGGACAGCGCCCAGGCCCAGAGTTCAGGCCCCACGACCGGACCCAAAAAAAAAAAAAAAAAGAAATTGGTAGTAATAATAGCAAATCACATAGGAATAAGAATAACAGTAACCAAGATTTATTTTGAATGCCTGTTTTAAGCATAGTTCTAAGTGTTTCAGATGTATTGACACATTTAATTAGTATGACTCATTTAATCAGTACATCAATTTTATGAAAGCTTTTATATCTCTTTCTGATGAGGAATCAGAGGCTGAGAGATCTGATCAACTACTCAGAAATACACACTTATGTGGTATAGGCAGAATTTCAATCTGTGCAATCTTGACCCCAGTGCCTGGTTATTCTTCACTATGTTTTTCTGCCTCTTCAAGTTATGAAGATAAGTGCTGACAAATGTTCATTCTCCTACATCAAGTGATAGGACAAAATAATTCAATCAGAATCCCAGGTCATTAATCTGCAAACAGTCAATATTCCATAAATGCATGGGCATGTTCTCAAAAAGCAGCAACTACTGAGGAAAGGCAATTATTTGATATGGATAAAATCCATTCTGCTTTTCTATGTTGAGCTGAGCTAAGCAGTATAATCAGTCAAAAATGAATAAAAGAGCTTTCAGAAAATATCAAATCAGGGGCTGAGAAGGTGGCGCAGTGGTAGAGCACTTGCCTTGCATGCATGAGGCTCTGGGTTCGATTCCTCAGCACCACTTAAGCAAAAAGAAAAAAGCCGGAAGTGGCACTATGGCTCAAGTGGTAGAGTGCTAGCCTTGAGCTGAAGAGCTGAGGGACAACACCCAGGCCCAGAGTTCAGGCCCCACGACCAGACTCCAAAAAAAAGGAATTATCAAATCACAGCCTTAAAAATAACAGTACCACATGCAAAGGGCTAAAAAAATAACTGGGCCAGAAAAGAGATCAGAGTAATTCTTTTTAAAGTAAAGGTTTTCTGG
Source organism: Dipodomys spectabilis (assembly GCF_019054845.1). Lineage (NCBI taxonomy): Eukaryota > Metazoa > Chordata > Mammalia > Rodentia > Heteromyidae > Dipodomys > Dipodomys spectabilis. The sequence goes on along the minus strand of NW_024870679.1, from coordinate 39,901,513 downwards.
ACCATTATGAAGCTTTAAAGAAAAACAAAGAAAGGGAAGAAGGAAGGGAAGGGAAGAGAAGGAGGAAAAGGAAAAGGGAGGAAAGGAAAAGTAGAGAGGGAGACAAAACGAGGGAAGGAAGGGAGGGGGGAAGGATGGAAGGAAGGAAGGTAGGAAGGATGAAGGGAGGGAGGGAGGGAGAGAAGGAGGAAGGGCAGAGAAGAACAAAAGGTTTAAAACAGTAAGGCTTTTCACAGAACAATAATATTGTGTACGCACATGACAGAAAGGATTACCACTTCCAAGAAATGGTTCTAAGATTCATATTATAAATATTATAATAAAATAATTGATACTTAGTATTTAGAAGCATTGATTTCCTTAATTCTCACAAGAACCTTATAGAGGAAAGTCTGATGATTACCCTAACTTTATATAAGGAAAATGAGGCAGAAGTCAAGTCAAGGAACTAGCCCAATGGCAGGACCGGGCTGTCAAACCCCTAGAATTTGTGTCACATCTCCTCTAGAAAAATTAGAAGCAGAAAAAGAAGTTAAGAAGTATTATTTAAACATATTTTGTAACAAGAAGGAAAGCATCTTTCATTCACAATTAGCAGATGATTATCTAGTGCAGTTATGTCATTGGCTTTCTCTCCCAGTTAGTCTGTACATTTTCCCTGGATGGTTTTATCAGTTCCACTGGCTTCCATCACAAGCTACTTGCTGATGATTCTCAGACCTACATCTTTGGCTCAATCTCTCTTGTGTCTTAAACCTGCACCAATAACTATTTAAATAGATGTTCTCTAGTTACATGATTCATGAGCCCTCAAACTCAACTTGTCCACAACTAAGTCATTTCCACACAAGTTTCTCACTCTCAAAACCCTTCCTCTCATACTCCTTTAATAACTGCTCTCATCATCATCCACCTGGCTGTCCAGGTACAAACCTGGATGTCAGTATCACTGCCATGCCTGACTGCCTCCAACCAGTACATCTCTTTGTTCCCATTGGCTTAATTTAATAACTTTACAAGACTATTCTTATTTGTATTTTGGGCTGTTAATTGTACTTTTTCTTTTTTTTTTGTCGGTCGTGGGACTTGAACTCTGGGCCTGTGCGCTGTCCCTCAGCTCTTCAGCTCAAGGCGAGCGCTCTACCACTTGAGCTACAGCGCCACTTCCGGTTTTGTGATGGTTTATTGGAGATAGGAGTCTCACGGTCTCTCCTGCCAGGGCTGGCTTTGAACCGCGATCCTCAGCTCTCAGCCTCCTGAGTAGCTAGGATTACAGGCGTGAGCCACCAGCGCCCGGCTAATTGTACTTTTTCTTGTAGCTAGTCCTGTCCTGTCTGACAAAAAGTTCATTAATAGAAAATAAGCCTTGTTAGTATTTTATATCTTACTTTCTAATATGTATTCACTCGATCGGCAAATTTTCAAAGAAATTTTTGGATTGTATTAAAAGGAAATATCAAAATGTATTAATACATCTTTGCTTAATGGCATTACCTTCAGAAATAAAACTAGGTTCTTTTTCAAAAATCAAACCAGTAAGTTCCTATACCTCGTATAAGTTATCCTACTTAGTACAAATGAACATTTGTACTATGCTAAGCACTTTGTACAAATGAGGCCTTTTAATGCTCAAAATAATCCTATAAACTAGGTACTATCTCTACTTTCCAGCTAACTAAAAGTTAAAAGAGTTTCAACAATTTGGCCAAGATCCCAACAAAGAAAACAGCAGAGCCCACGCTGTTAAGAACTTGCTATTTTGCCTCAAGAAAAAAAGAAGTGAGTTTTAAACGGGAATGGAAAAAAAAACTATCAAAGAGATGTTAGTTTTAAATGAAAAACATGTCCCTCAAAAAAAAGGGGGGGGGGGAGTTAGCAATATCGAGGTCTAGTAGTTAAGACAGGTCTTTTTTGGTAGATCCAAAAACCTCTAAGATATGTCAGCAAACTAAAGATTCAGAGCCTCGGAAACAAACCCAACCGACCCAAAAGAGGGTACTCCATTTGAATGTTTCTATTCTTGGAATGCCATTAATTCACAGAAATAGTTTTATCAAAGCCAAAAATGTCAAGTGCCTAATACGTAAGTTCATTCCATAAAGAAATTCTACAAATAGAATCCGTGTGTGTGTGTGTGTGTGTGCGCGTGCATGTGGGGTCCAACCAACCTGCTACAGGCAGGTAAACTGAGAAATCTCAACCTGGATCGCCTTTTCAATAGAAGGTTCCCGGGACAAGACCTGAGCGCGAGAGCGAGGCCAAGGTAGAAAGAAAGCCCGCTGCCCTGCAACCACCTTCCCGAGGAGCAACACGCAGAGACCGGGGGAGGGAAGGGAGGCGCATGTTTAAATTCACACACAAAAACCAGACCAGCCTGGGGGGGGGGGGGGGGGAGAGCAACAACCCACAACTTTGCATTTTAGCCTCAATGTGAAGCCTGGGTGCAAAGCCACTCCGGAGCAAGCGGGGTGGGGGGAAGGGAGGAAGAACAGGGGGCCTCTTCGCCCACCCCCCCACCCGCCGCTCCTTTTGTTGGGGTGCACCCTCCGCGTGGGGGGCGAGCGGGAGGGGAGCGGTGGGCGGGCAGCAGGGAGGGGGCAAGCCTTCCCCGCCGCCGCCGCCCCGGGGTGCGGACACAAAGAATTTGGGAAGCGCCAGCGGTCGGACGACGAGCTTCCCCCACCCGCCCGCCCGCCCTGCCTCGGGCCTCGGCCGAACTCCAGGCCCAGCCGCCGCCCGCAGAAGCGGCGCGTCGTCTCGGCCCGTGCCGTCCTGGCCCCTCCCGGCGCCCCGGGCCGCGGCCCCCGCGCGAAGGCCGGGGTCGTCCGCCCGGCGTCGCGAGGCCTCGGCGGCGCCCGCGCAGCCCGCCGCCCTCCACCTCCTCAGAACCCCGCGGCGCCGGCGCCGCCACACCCACCCGCCTCCCAGGCCCGGCCGCCGGGGCTCCCCGCGCCTCCTCGGGCCCACGGCGAGAGAGGTACCTGCTGATCTTCTGGGCGAAGGCGCGGCGCTCGGCCATGGCTGCTCCGGCTGTGGTGGAGGCGAAAGCGTAGGCGACGCGGGGCTGGGTGCGGACCGGCGGGCGCGTGCCTCCGCTCGCCGGGGCCTCGGCTCGCGCTCCCTCCCTCACGGCCTCCGCCTGTCCTCGCTCCGGACCCGCGAGGCTGGGGCCGGCGGCCGGCGCCGGGAACGAGTCCTGCCGTAAAGCTCCTGAGAGGCGCGCACAGAGAAACCGCCGCTCCGTGCCCGCCCCTCTGCTCCCCCTCCCCCCCGCGCGGCGCTCCCCGCGGGAGCCGGGCGCCGGCGGCCGGCAGCGACCGGCAGCGGCCGGCGGGAACCCCGAGGAAGAATAGGGGGTTACGGGGGCCCCCGTAACTCCACGGGTCGGCACTATCCCGAGGACGCCCAGGGCGCGGGGGGGGGCGGGGGAAGGCGACGAGCGCCAGGCCGTCGAACGCGTAGGAGAGCCTGGCTTTCCCGAAAGGGCAGAGGAGGAAATTGGAAGCTGGGCTTTGCCGCCCGGGACGGCAGGACCCGCGGCCGCGCCCATCTCCGAGCCGTGTCTTGTTGTGGCTTTCTGCCTGGCTCTCGTGAGTGGGGTCTGATTGGAGACACAATGGTTTGCCTTGTAGAGATGGGACCAGAAAAGACCTTTCTCCTGCAGAGGTAGCAATAGTCGTAGGGGATCCGTGGCGCGGAGCGAGGCGCTGGATTAGTTTTACACGCACGGTTTCACGTAATTTTCACAATAGCGTTTGGGATTACTTTGTTATTATCTCCATTTTAGAGGGAAGGAGATTGGCTTAAAGACGCCAGACGGCTGGCCCCAGGTCACACCGTTGGGAGACTTTTCCACTGAGGTTTCAGATCCAGAGCCCAGGCCCTTGCTTTGTTTTGTTTGCTGGTCCTGGGGCTTGAACTCAGACTGGGCGCTGTCCCTGAGCCTCTTTGTGCTCAAGACTAGCACTCTACCACTTGAGCCACAGCTTTTTCCAAGTAGTCAATTGGAGATGCGTTTCACGGACCTTTCTGCCCAGGTTGCTTTGAACTATGATCCTCAGATCTCAGCTTCCTCAGTAGCTAGGATTACAGGCTGAGCCACTGGCGCCCAGGCCTTTTCTTTGAGGACAATTTTTTTTTTCCGACAATACTTTATGAGTTCACTAGTCCATTATGAACTCCTTTTTGAGGTCTCATTTCATATACTTACAGATCCCTGGGTAAGCTTCTGTTTTTCACCTTTTTTTTCTTCTTGATACTGGGGTTGAACTCAGAGCCAGGGTACTCTTGCTTAACTATTTGTCCAGTGCTGATGCTCTACCATTTGAGCCACAACTCCACTTCCAGCTTTTTGATTATTCCCAATTAACCAGGTTAGCTTCAAACTGTGATTCTCAGATCTCAGCCTCCTGAGTAGCTGGGATTACTTGCATGAACCACGAAGGCCTGGCTGATCTTCACCTTTTGGTGTTCTGTTAAATAATCTCTGTGTTTACTGATGGAACTGACTTCCTATAATCTTTTAACAATTCCATTGGAATGTTTAGAATGTTTGCTTTTTCATACACATTTACTAATTTATGAAATTAGTTTATTGTGGTCCCTTAAAGCATCCTAAATAATGTAGCAATTTAAGATTTTAGCAAGTATGTGTATTTATTGTTATTACATTCCCACTTGACCTTGTAGATCATTATAGATAGGTTTTCCTCTCTTGTGCTATTAGAAAATCTGCAGTTTGGAAGAGACATTAGATCACTTGTCCTGTCACACCTTGAATCAGAGAGGAAAGCAGTCATTACTCAGGTCTATAGCTTCCTGTCTAGTGCTTGAACCCAAGTGAGAGGTTTGGTTTCTTTGTATAACAGTGCTTATTCCAGCAGCACATTGCTTTCTTTGAGACACAAAATAGGTCTGTGCAGTGAGGACATATACTTAGCTTCTGCCTAAGTGTACAATCCATTTAACTTTAATCTAGTTCACCTTTGTGAACTGCTTTAGCAAGCTTGAGTCCACTGACAAAGATGAAGTAGCTATTCAGAATGATATGCAGAGATTACACTATAGCTGACACCATGATAGGTACCTACTCATGTTCTGCCAATTTTTTACTATGTGACCTTGAGCAAGTTATTTAACTTCCTCTCTACAATGGAGAAACTAGTTATACATATTTGAAGGATATTGTGAAGAATCATTGTTAATTTGTGTCAGCATCTTAGAACAGGATCTGGCACACGCTAAGTACTAATGATTAGCTGTTATTTTTATAGCTGTTGTTATCACTGTTATTCATCTGACATTAAACTAGTCCTGGATGCTTGATAGCCCCTGAATCACTTTCTGCTTTCATGCTCCAAGCCAGATGTTGTTGGCCTTTATCTCTGCTTGCCAAACATCTTTTCTGTACTCTCTTAGAGACCGACCACATTTCGCTTTGAATGGTTCTTTGTATACATGACTCACTGGCTGCCAAAGTGTCTGAAAGGACATTGCATGCACTGTGAAGCTTGCTGGAAACATTTAGAGTAAGATGAAGACATGCAAGACCAAGTTCTACTGAGTAAAATGTCTTAGGAGCACTCCAAGCAGGAGTAGACTCAGCCCCCTCCCCTCTCAGGAAGAACTGGCTGTCACTGACCAAGTCCAGGGTGGGCCAGTATTCATGTTCCACATGGGTCCAGTCTCAAGGAAAAATATATATGGAACTTAACAAAGGGAGTGAAAGTAGAATAGCTTTGACTGACAAGTGTTTATATTCTACACACACACACACACACACACACCTCCATACACTGTGTTTTTCTTCTTCTTTTTTTCTTTTTTTGCTAGTCCTAGGGCTTAAACTCAGGACCTGATCACCATCCCTGAGCTGCTTTTGCTCAAGACTAGCACTTCTACCACTTGAGCCACAGCACCACTTCTGGCTTTTTCTGTTTATGTGGTACTGAGGAATTGAACTGAGGGCTTCATGCATGCTAGGCAAGCACTCTACCACTAAGCCACATTCCCAACCCTACACTGTGCTTCTGAAGAGCTAGTTTTCTCATCCCAAGTTTCAAGGATGTTGTGACGTAGGCCTGAACAAGCAGACCAGCATATACCTATGGCTTCTGTGTCTAAAGATGGCACATAAATCAAGATCATCAGGCCCAATCAGATGAAAATATTAGCCAAACCAGAGAAATCTTCCTAAAGAAAGCCTACCTGAAAGTGAAGTACCACACAGCAGAGAAGAAAACAAAAAATTGAAGAGGACTTGATCTGTCTTCCCAGCTACTCTGGAGGCAGAGGTAGGAGGAGCTGGGTCCAAGGCCAGGCCAGGCAAAAGCATTAGACCCTAACTGAAAATAACCTGAAAACAAAAGGACTAGGGTATGGCTCAAGTGGTAGAACACGGGCTTAGCAAGAACAAACCCCTTATTTCAATCCTAAGTATCACAGATAAAATAAAAACTTAAAGATAAGCTTGTTATAACATGACATGAGCCTTGGACTGGTTTTTTTTTTCTCTCTCTCTCCCTCTTAAGGTAGCTTGAGTTGGGCTGCCAGTGATTAACAAACATGCATTAGGTCTCTTCCTAAAACAAACCTGCATTCAACTATTATTAAATACCTATACTAGTAGGCCTTGGTGATACAATGATAATTATTTCCTCAAAGAGCTTAGAGTCTAAGTGAGGAGATATATTAAGATATATTAAGGATTAAGGTCACAGGTGAACCTGTAAACCTTAAGTACATTTAAGGTTAAATACATAGATCTTAAATACATTTAAGTTCTAGGTAGGGCTAGGAATGTAGCTCAGTGGTAGAGTGCCTGCCTAGCATTCATGAAGCCCTGGGTTCAATTCCTCAGTACCCTATAAACAGAAAAGCCAGAAGTGGCGCTATGGCTCAAGTGGTAGAGTGCTAGCCTTGAACAAAAGAAGCTCAGGGACAGTGATAAGGTCCTGAGTTCAAGCCCCAGGACTGACAAAAAAGAAAAAGAAAAAAAGTTCTAGGTAGCATCAAGCTCAACATTTGGTAAAGACTAGTTTATCACTATGATGTTTATTTCATATGAGGTGATAAGAACTAAGTGGAGTTTAGCCCTGTTTTAACTTTGCAAGTTATAACTGGCAACATCAGTGACGTCCCAGTAAGAGGGATCCAGGACCCTACTTTTCCACTAATAGAATAGTATTTGCAAAACAGCTTACCCGGGATCAGGACCATTTTGGCAGAGAAATCTCAAGACAGTTAAGTTTCAGGTAAGAAAGCCTCAGGACAATTTTCCCATTAGACTTATCACTGTTCTAAAGCCAACCAAGCAGACTTTAATTATAACAACTGCTCCATAACACTCTACAAAAAGCTAAGAGGAGTGGTGGGTGCATCAGGTGGGAAACTCTAAGCATGCAAGAATACTATATTGCAATTGTAGATAAAATCAAAGAGGAGCCCCAGAAATAAAGTATGGGACACTGGTAGCATTGTATTTACCCTGGAAGCAATGCAGAGGTTTCAGTAGCAATACTGCCAGAATAGAACATGCTTCCTATGTAGAATTTCATGGTTCTGCTTTACAGAGCTGGGAATAGTGAAAAGGTCAGGCCACCCCAGCCAAAATGGCCACAGTCAGATTCAATGCCTACTTACAAAACAGGCCCATAATGTTTCCCAAGATAGCTTGTTTTTTTGATAGTCATATTTGATAAAGGAAAAAATTCTATTAAGAAAATTCTAGCTGAGAAATGTATATTTGGAGGAAATTATAAGCCTCAACCTGACACTTGGATACAGTAGCCACATATGACCACTGAAATAAAATTAACATTTCAGTTTGTATTCAGCAGATCTCAAAATATTCAATTCCCACATTTGGCTAAAAGCTGCCATATTGAACAATGCACAAGCAGAACAGTCTCATCATCATAGAAAGTTCTGTTGGATGACAGGTGTAGTGGCACACACCTTGCAGTTCCATCACTTGAAGACTGTGAGTTCCAGACCAGCCTAGGCTACCGAGTGAATTAAGAAGTGTTGATGAGGATATGAAGAAATTGAAACCTTCATATTATTACCTCTCCTAAGTGTGTACCCAAAAGAAATAAAGACACAGATCTACATGAAAACATGTACCCAAATGTTCATCAAATGATGAGTGCCAATAGATTAATAATAATTTACAATGGAAAGCAAGAAAGTTCTGGTACATGCTAAGATATGGATGAAATAAAAAAAACCTTATGCTGAGTTAAATAATGCAGTCACAAAGGAAAACATGGCTCATGATATTGTTTATATAAGCTGTCCAGAATAGACAAGTTTACAGAATTAGAAAGTAGATTCATAGAGCTAAGAGGAAGGTGGAATGGGAAGTGACTGATAATGAGTACAGGTTTTCTCCTCTCCCCTCTCCTCTCCTCCCCACTTTCTCCACTCCTTTTGTCTTTATGCTCCATTTAAAAGTGTCTTCAGGGCTGGGAAGGTGGCTCAGTGGTAGAGGGCTTGCCTTGCATGCATGAGGCCCTGGGTTGGATTCCCCAGCACCACATAAGCAAAAAGAAAAAAAGCTGGAAGTGGTGCTGTGGCTCAAGTGGTAGAGCGCTAGCCTTGAGCTGAAGAGCTGAGGGACAGTGGCCAGGCCCAGAGTTCAGGCCCCACGACCAGACCCCCCCCCCAAAAAAAAAGTGTCTTCATAAAACCCACTTATTCACTGACTAATTGAATTAATATTTTAGGTGCTATTATATTCCAGGATCTAGTGATATTCCTATGGATGAGAAAAACACTTCTTACTCTCCAAGAAGTATGGGAGAAGATGGAAGTAAACAGGCCATGCTTTGAGTTGTACTTTCGGATCAGCACTATAGCTGATCCTGGAGTGGTCAAGAAAACTAGTTCTAAAGGACCACTAGAAACTAGGCGGACAGGGAAAGTACTGAGGGTGAAGACTGGGCCTTCGGGGCAGTGTTTAAAAGAGCGTATACAGATGCACTGAGATATGTGGGCTTGGCTTACTCTGTGAAACCACAAATGGTTCTGTGTGGTTGGAGCTTACATGTATGACTTAGGGAGTGACAAGCAAGCAATCCTGAACAGCAAGAGCAAAGGCTAGTCTGTGAAGGGTTTGGTTTTCTAGGCTAAGGAATGTAAAGTACACACTATAGGGATGCCCAAGGCTCTGGGTTTGTTTCCAGTATTGCAAAAAATGAAAACATGGTGTGATGGTGCATGCCTGTCATCTTAGTACTTTAAAGGTTAAGAAAAGACAATCGTGGGGCTGGGAAGGTGGCTCAGTGGTAGAGCACTTGCCTTGCATACATGAGGCTCTGGGTTCAATTCCTCAGCACCCCATATGCAAAAAGAAAAAAAAGAGCCAGAAGTGGCACTGTGGCTCAAGTGGTAGAGTGCTAGCCTTGAGCTAAAGAGCTGAGGGACAGCGCCCAGGACCAGAGTTCAGGCCCCACAACCAGACAAAAATAAAATAAAATAAAAAATAAATAAAATATTAAAAAAAAAAAAGAAAAGACAATCATGTGTTTGAGGTTGGCCTGTCTCAAAAAAAAAACATGGGAGTGAGGGATTTTTATAAAAGGAACAAGTGTGACTGGGGCACCTTTCTCTTCTTCCTGGTTTGAGATGTAATCATATTTTCACCATTACTATCAACCATGAGGTATTTAAGGCTACAGGACAGCCCTCTCAGCAGAGCCTGACCCTCTACAACAGTCAGCTAAGTCAACCTCATTCCTTCATAGATAGCCTGTGTGGATGATTTCATTCAACAGCTACTACACTAAGCAAAAGCAAGTAAAAGGGAGAGGAGATTTGGTGAGAAAGTGAAGAATATATTTCAGTTTTATGCAAGTCAAATTTGAAGTGTGCGTAGGAAATTCAGACAGAAATGTCCAGTAGACTAAGTTTGGAAACATCGGCACAGGCAATTTCAAAGTAAGATATGGGATGTTATTTGAGGTATGAGGGAAGAGACAATCTGTGAACTGGAAAAAAAAAAAAAAAAAGAATAGAACAGGCTGAGGAAAGAAACTAAATTTGCAAAGGCAAAAATGGAGTTAAGATTAGCAGGCTAGGAAGAAACAACACTGGGACTTAGGAGAAAAAGGAGGCAATATGATGTCGTGGAAGTCAAGGAAAGAGAGCTTTTGAAGAGAAAAATAAGAGGCCAGATGCTGATGACTTACTCCTGTAATCCTAGCTATTCAGGAGGCTGAGAGCTGAGGATCATGAGTCAAAGCCAGCTGGAGCAGGAAAGTCTATGAGACTCTTATTTCCAATTAACCACCAGAAAACGATGTGGCATTGTGGCTCAAAGTGGTAGATCACTAGCCTTGAGCAAAAAAAGCTCAAGGACGGCACCCAGGTCCTGATTTCAAGCCCTATGACCAACAAAAGAAGGAAAGAAAAGAAAAAAATAAGCGTCAGCAGTACTGGGGAAGATATTCCCAAAGAAAACAATTAGAGTGGATTGGGAATGTGGCTTGGTGGTAGAGTGCTTGCCTAGCATGGATGAAGCCCTGGGTTCAATTCCTCAGTACCACATACACATAAAAGCTGGAAGTGGTGCCTGTGGCTCAAGTGGTAGAGTACTAGCCTTGAGCAAAAGAAGCTCAGGCACAGTGTCTAGACCCTGAGTTCAGGCCTCAGGACTGGCAGGGGAAAAATAAAAATAAAAAATTAGAAAGCCTGTGATTTCTTCTAGGACAGCCACTTTTTAGAGAAAGGAGACTTATGTGAGAGCAATCATGGCAGAAACCTTAAAGATTGTTGGGATCATTCAGGGACCTGCAACATAATAAGCTCACATAAAGATTAGCAAATTTTGCTGCTTGTATGATTAGAATTCAAAATCCATTTGATACTCGTTCTTCCCCTCCTATTCCTTAGCCCTTCTACCTGCTGCCCTTTCTTTATTATTCACCCAACATATTGTAATGAATAATACTTGGTTTATTAAAGATACTGTGAAAAACCTAAACGCTTGATTTGAAACACTTTTGAGTATGGTCAAGTCAATGGAACTGATTCCCACACAAACTCATCCAATCAAATGACTACATATTCAGATTGGCCAAGCTGGCTCTAACCATTTTAAAACCTTTACTCTGTTATATCCTTCAGACATCTTGATATGAGTCTTCATTTAACATACATATTTTAAAGATAGTACACTTCATGAAAGGACTTTATAGCCCAGTTGTGAAGAACTTGGGCATCAAATTGAGACAGTTTTACTATGTCACCTGTCACAAAACTTGAGATTGCTAACCTACAGAATGATAATTACAATAATATAAATGGTGTTAGGAAAATGGAGGAGAAAGGAAAAAGGCCAGATTCAATCTTCAACAGGCTAGAACTGTTTATTGAGGAGGAGCAGCCTTACAGTGGGATTGGAAGTTGTGCAGAGAGGTGGGGTTGGAGTTGGGCTTTTATGGGGTCTGAGCAAAGAGGCAGAAACTAATGAAAAAGCCATTAGGTCTAGGGAGGTGTGGGCTTTGGGTTGGGCCCACCATGGATTAGCCAGGCTGGTCTTGGGGCACTGGGAACTGGGCACTGTCCCTGAACTTTTTTTTCTCAAGGCTAGCACTTTACCACTGGAGTCACAGCTCCACTTCCAGCTTTTTTGGTAATTAGTTGGATTAAGAGTCTCACAGATTTTTCTTCCCAGGCTGGGTTCAGACCTTTATCCTCAGATCTCAACCTCCTGAATAGGATTGCAGGCATGAGCTACCAGCAGACTGCTGGGAAAGATTTTTAGAAATGCTGACATCTCTAAATCTAACTCAAGAAATTAATGCTATGGATAGAAGGCAGAGAGTTTCTGACACAGTTTGGACCTTGAATGACACCCCCTTCCCCCCGCAAAAAAAAAAAAAAAACCCAAAATCTCATGTGTGGCCAAGGTCACTAGGATATTATTGAAGGTATTGTAGACTTTAGGAGGAGGGATCTTGTGTGAGATCCCTGGGTGAGTGTGTCTAAAGGAGATTGTAGGACCTCTGCCCCTTCTTCTTCCTCTCTTGCTTCCTGCTCATGAAGTAAGTGGTTTACTCTGTCATGGCTCCCACTTCATATGATTCTGGTTTTGCAATGGAGCCAAACAAATCATGGTTCAATGTCGAGAACTAAGCACCAAAATAACTTTCCTCTTTATAAGTTTATTAGCTCAGGTATGGTACAATTGCAGAATTCTCACTAACAGGTTCTATTTTGCAGCATTAAAATTGAAACATACCAAATGTCCAACAAAATAGCTCACTGTGAAGTGTTTAAAAAATGTCTTCTGGTATGTCACTTGAGGTTTGGGATCTCTAAAATAACATCGCTCTTATTTATTTGTATTCTGACAGCAGCCTCTCATTGGGCAGGAAAGGATGGAAATAAAAAATTTGGGCTATAGGTTACACCTGACAATGTGCCTCTTAATGAAATGTCATCTGGCTCCTTCTTAGGAATAATCTCTAGGAACCTGTGGGCTGATTATCATTTTATTGCTTCCCATCCCTGTAGTCAGTCTTCTAAATTGCTCTCTGCAAAATAGATCTGGGCCCTTTAAATATATTTTTCCTGTAACAGGAGACCCTGGAGTTTTGTCAGAAAAGGGTGATGATGATGAGTCATTGCAGGAAGAATTGAGTATTTTTTCTTCGCCCTGCACTTCCTTGGCAGGTCCCACAGCCCTCTCATCCTCTGCAGTGCCTGGGGTCCAGCAGCACCCAGTGGTCACTAACTTCCTATCACTCCCTTTGCATAAAGTGCTTCTGATGAATAGTTTTCCCAACCACTCCTAAAGGGTGAATTCCTGGCAAGTCCCACTGGCAAATTTTCACCAAGTTCTGTTTGACCAGTACAACACCACAGTGATATCTGCCATCCAGTGAGCCACAAACAGGCCCTTTCTATGAAGGTCAAGATCTCAGGCCTCTAGGATGAGAATGGAGTTATTCTTGGCCCACACCCTCAGCCCTAGCTATAGCTTGTACATTTGCTATATTTATATGATTTAGAATTCTTTAATTCTTACCAGTGAATATATTGTTACTGTCATCTCTTTTTTTTTCTTTTCTTTTTTTGTCAGTCATGGGGCTTGAACTCTGGGCTTGGGCGCTGTCCTTCAGCTCTTCAGCTCAAGGCGAGCGGTCTACCGCTTGAGCCACAGCACCACTTCTGGTTTTCTGAGTGGTTTATTGGAGATAGGAGTTTCAAGGATCCTGCCCAGGCTGGCTTTGAACCATGATCCTCAGATCTCAGTAGCTAGGATTACAGGTGTGAGCCGCTGGTGCCTAGCAAGAATTTTTTCCTTTTAAAGTCTCCCTTGATGGATATTTATCCTCACTTTTATTTTTCTTTTCCTTTCAGAGGAATTGGAGGAAAATTGTATGAAGGAATCTCTATGATTTTTTTCAAATGGCTGTTCTTCTAAGGATAACCTTGTCTATGTGAGGCTTGTTAATCCACTCAGACCTAGGCATCTTACTTTTTTCTATAGCAAGTGAGTAGTTTGAATAGGTATAGTGAGCATAGAGAATTGGGACTACCTGGCACAGATCCCTTTTGGTAGTATCACACTTATTTTGCTTGGAGAAGTTTTCCTTTAATCTCTGTGCATGTCAGGATTTGTCCTAATCTAAACTTAAGATATTATTTGTGAAACAATTTGACCAACCTAACTGCCTCATTCCATGGCCACAGTTACTGATGATTAGTTTACAGAGGGTCACATGACCCAAACCAGAACAATGAATATCTATCCAGCTCAACATACTTCTTGAAACTTTTGGGGAAAAATTGTATTCTCACTATATTTGTTAAGCTGATAAGCTATAAAAGAAAGCTATTGATAGCTTGTTAGCTATCTGTGAATGAAGGTAACAGAGGAAAACACAGAGGAATGAAGGGGAGAATGTCTTCCTGATACATTGTCTTAACCTTCACTCTTCAATATGGTAGTCACTAGCTAATTGTGATTGTTGAACACTTGAAACATGGCTAGTCTAAGTTGCACGTACTATACCTATAAAACTACACTTGGCTTTGAAGTTCTTTTATGAGTAAAAGTGTAAATTTTTCTTATTAGTAACTTTTTATATTGATTAAATATCAGAGTGATATTTTAGATAAATTGGCTAAATAAAACATACTAATAAATTTTACCTGTCTTGTTTATGTGACTAGGAAAATATTCAGAATTACATATATGGTTCACTTCTGTGGCTTGTATTATATTTATTTTTAATAACATTGTTTTGAACATCTTGAATTCAGTGATATCTAAAACTAAATAATTGGATTAATGCAAATTAAAAATTTGCTTAAGCTATATCAAGCTAATATTTGCCACTTGGAGTTAAAATTAATATATTAACTAATTTTTTTTTTTTGGGTCCGGTTGTGGGCTTGAACTCTGGGCCTGGGTGCTGTCCCTCATCTCTTCAGCTCAAGGCTAGCGCTCTACCACTTGAGCCACAGTGCCACTTCCGGCTTTTTTCTTTTTGCTTATGTGGTACTGAGGAATTGAACCCAGGGCCTCATGCATGCAAGGCATGCGCTCTACTACTGAGCCACCTTCCCAGCCCCAATATATTAGCTAAATTTTTATCCCCACATATGTGTTGTCTACAAATTATTTTCCCTATACAGGGAGAAACTGGACTTAAAAAAGAAAACTAGGAAGTGAAGCTGTAGCTTAAATTGGTAGAGCACTAGCCTTGAGTGAAAGAGCTCAGGGACATCAACCAGGCCCTGAGTTCATACCCCACAACCAAAAACAAAAACCACCAAAACCCAGAAACTAAAAGAGATATGAGACAGAAAATATTAGATTGAGAGAATTTTATTTAGGTGATATTGCTTAGGAGTAGAAAAATGATCACTTGATTTTATTATTTCAATATCATGTATTGAACTAAATTGGTATTACAATGTCCCTAAGTTACTTGAGTTGGCCAATTATACATACCTATAGTCATTTCTTTGATATATTTGTAATATACACATTGCTTCAATTTTAAGTATTTACTCTGCTCCAAAGACTTCTCTCGCTGACCAGGCTTGGTCTTTTAAGCCTCCATAATAGACTATTGAAACATGAAGGTCATATACTCTACACATTGCTCATTAGTACTTTGCAAAAACAGTTTCCAGTTGTCAGAAAAGAATTGTAGTTTTCTTTTTCTTTTTTTTTTTTGGGGGGGGGAGGGTCCAGTCGTGGGGCCTGAAATCTGGGTCTGGGCGCTGTCCCTCAGCTCTTCAGCTCAAGGCTAGCGCTCTACCACTTGAGCCACAGCACCACTTCTGGCTTTTTTCTTTTTGCTTATGGGGTACTGAGGAATTGAACCCAAGGCCTCATGCATGCAAGGCAAGCGCTCTACCACTGAGCCACCTTCCCAGCTCCGTAGTTTTCATTTTTTAATTCTAGTTTTATTTGTGTTGTGAATGATAAATAATTTTGTTGAAGAATGATATGAACTACGGAAGCATTAATTGAACAAGAGGAAGAGCTTTACCTATTTTATACCAAAAACATCTGCAGAGAAAATTATTGGAAATATCAACTTCCAGGACAGCAAGGAAAATGTAAAAAGAATGTTCTACTAACAAATAGTACAATCTAAATTAAATAAATTTATGTTATTTTCTAGTTACAGCTATAGGTTACAAATTGATATAGGTGTTTCTCATTTATGTGAGCTAACATGAAAATGTTGAAACCCAGTGAACCCATGTATCAAGCATGTATCAAAAATAATAGAAGCAGATCTGGATTCTTTTCATAAATCTGCTATCTAGCCACAAACTACTTCACTCTTGTGCCAGTGATGAATTGAAATCAGCAGAGATGGGCAAGGATGATAAAACTGTATTGAGGAGGATGCCTGTGGAGGGAAAATCAACAGCTATCTTATGTTGGCTCACAGACAGTTCCATACATGGAACATTAACTTTTTAAATGAGGGAATAACAAGAACCTAACAAAGTAAATGCCTGATTTCTTTTTCTCACTATATCTTGTCTTTGCCTGACTTAAAGGAAGACCTCATAATCAACAAGGGCTTTTTCCCCCTTGGTTAATCAAAGGAGTAATAAACTAGCAATAATTATTTTCACTTTATTTGTCCTTATTATCTCTTCTGAATTCTGAAGAAATATTTGTCTAACAGAATTTTAAGACATGTTTTATATATGAGAGATAAATGAGTTTTAAGAATGTTTTATATATGAGAGATAAATGTTTTAGTGGTTAAGTTAGGTTATTTAAAAGTATAGTGGCCAGGTGCTGGTGGCTCACACTTGTAATCCTAGCTATTCAGGAAGCTGAGATCTGAGAATCACAGTTTGAAGCCAGCCTAGGGAGAAAAGTCCCCATGAGACTTGTATCTCCAATTAACCACTCAAAAACTGGAAGTGATGCTGTGGCTCAAAGTGATAGAGGATCAGCCTTGAGCAAAAGAGCTGAAGGATAGTACCCAGGCCCTGAATTCAAGCCCCAGAACTGGGGGGGGGGGGGAAAGTATAGTGTTCTCTATAAAGAGGTAAGTTTATTAAAAGATAAATACAGTTATAACTATCCCAGTGCTAGATATTAAAAATTACCAGTTAAAATCAATTACTATTTAGTAAGGGTCAGGAATTGTGTATATTACTTTATACATGTTCTTTTCATCTTTGTAACATTACTAGTCCTGTTATTACTAAGGAACAAAAAATAAACAACAAGGTTCTAAGAGTCTAGGTGGTTTATCTAAGACCACATAGCCAAAGTTCAAATCCATGTCTCATGGTAGAACTTAGGCTCTTTCCACTGAGTTTTGTTTTTATTTACATAATTATTGGGGCAATCTTAACTTGATTTAAAGGACTGGCTTCGGTATGAAATGTCTTTCATTGGCTTATGTGTTGAACACTTGGTCTCTATCAACTAGTGCTTTTTTGGAAGGTTCTGGAAAATTTAGGCAGAGGCTAGTAGGAGAGCTGGGAAGCATGTCCTTTGAGGTTAAATCTTGCCCTGGCTTCTTCCTATCTGTCTGTCTGTCTATACCCTGGCCACCAGGAGGAGAGCAACTCTGCTCCACATGCCTCTCCACCATGCTGTTCTGCCTCCCAACAAATCAGAGGCAACAGCGTCAGCTAATCATCCACTGAAACCTCTGGAACCATGAGCCAAAATAGATCCTTCCTTAATTAAATTGTTCCTCTCAGGTTTTTGATGAAAAACTGGCTAACATAAGGACCAGTAAATAACACTTTACTCCCATGATTTCTGCATCAGTGGTAAAACAATATATGAGTAAAGCCGATGGGAGCCAGAATAACCTTTGTTATAAAGTTTAGCTTGGAGGGCTGATGTTAGGCAAGTTAGCTTTGTAATTCTGAGATTACTTATCCAGTTTCAGTCAGTGCTGGAACTAGGCAGAACTCATGTGCTTTCTTAATTCAGCCATACCTCAAGAGGAAGCGGTGAGTTCCTCATGTCCAATTTCTTTTCTCAAAACCACTGATTGCCTCCAGGGTGGAATGAGTACAATATTAGCATAAAATCAAGAGCATTATACTAATATACACACTAATGGGATCCTGCCAAGTAGAAGAAACATCAAGAACAGGAAAGAAGTGTCATCAGTAACACTAATAGCATACTCACAGGTTAAATACATCTTTTTTTTTCTTACTAGAAGGTCTCAACTGATTGATGGATAGCTCTAATATTCCTGATAGAAAATTTATTTTTTCCATTGCCTTATAAAGTTCAAGAAATTACCCTGACTGTACTCAGAGTTTTAATAATATCATCATTTTACCATTACAAAGCAATTATATTAAGCACCTAACTATATGTAACCTTGGGATACTTTAATCTGTCATTGTACCTCTGGTATGATTTCAAGAGAGGACATTCATTTTAATAGATTATGAAGCATGAGTGTATAGATGAGCTCAATGTTAATGAAAGCACCCACAGGCCATATCTGTCTTATTTAGCACTCCTCCTAAGGTTAGTGTCTGGTATATAAAAGGTCTCAATAAGTATTTTGTTGGATAAAGGACTGAACTAACAGACTTTGTCCAAATTCCACCTTTATTTTGGTGATCTATATCTAAATTACTATATATATATATATATATATATATATATGTATTTGAGGTTTTTATTTGCAGAGAAATATGTTCTAGAAGTCTTTCCAAATGGGAAAAAAGCCCAAAACTTCAGCACTTTATAAATTACAGTTTCCACCTCATCCTTCTTTTCTTTTTTTATTATCTGAGGTTTTTCTTCTTTTTCATATGTGCCAGTACTAGGGCTTGAATTCAGGACCTCTCGCTCTGGCTTGGGTTTTTCGCTCACTGCTGGCACTCTACTACTTGAACTATACCTCCACTTTCAGCTTTTTGCTGGTTAAATAGGGATAAGAGTTTCTAGAATTTATCTGCCTCAGCTGGCTTCAGTCTCGATTCTCAGATCTTAACCTTCTGAATAACTAGGATTATAGGCACTCCCATCCAGTTCCTGTCCTTTTTTTCCTCATCAAAAGTAGGACAGATGTTATACAGGAAAGAATTAAACCATAGACAATTAAAACATAGACAAATATAAAATTGTGTTTGTTCCAACAAGACTTTTGCAAGAACCACAGGCAAAGTTTGGAGACTCCCATTTGCTATCATGTCACCTCTTCACTGCTACTTCTCCAAGGATTCATATTTGTGTTTTCTTATGTGGAACTCTAGGCAGGCATTCACACACACAGTGAAATGCAGGAGGATACTCGTAGAGGAGGAACACAAAGGAACAGTTCCTATGTGCATCAGAAATTATATTTATTGAAATAAACTCCAAGAAATGGTAACAAGAGTTTTTTTTCTTGGTTATTGTTTTTCTTTTCTTGTATTTTTGTCTTGATTGTTCATTAATCTGTCCTTGGGAGGGTTAAGGGGGCACAGAAATGGAGGGACAAAGGGTGAACAAATGCATCAGAGTGGTACTTATTAGACACTATGTTGAAAATGTACTATACAGCTTGTGGTGGGGACGCAAGGAAAAACTGGAGAGCAAGTATGATATTGTCCAAAAAGAAATGCACTCATTATCTAACTTATATAATTGTAACTCCTTCGTATATCACCTTTATAATAACAATAAAAAATTTACACATACACACAAAAATTGATATTCTCCTTTCAGAGTCCTCAATCCTAGCTGAGTGTAGTGGTGAAGGCCTTTAATTCCAACACTCAGAAGTCTGAGGTAGGGGCTGGGAAGGTGGCTCAGTGGTAGAGCGCTTGCCTTGCATGCATGAGGCCCTGAGTTCGATTCCTCAGCACCACATAACCAGAAAAAAAAAGCCGGAAGTGGCACTATGGCTCAAGTGGTAGAGTGCTAGCCTTGAGCTGAAGAGCTGAGGGACAGCACCCAGGCCCAGAGTTCAGGCCCATGACCGGAACCCCCCACCCCCAAAAAACAGTCTCTTCATCTAGGGGCTGAGAAGGTGGCTCAGTGGTAGAGCACTTGCCTTGCATGCCTGAGGCCCTGGGTTCAATTCCTCAGCACCACATAAGCAAAAAGAAAAAAGCCAGAAGTGGCGCTGTGGCTCAAGTGGTAGAGCGCTAGCCTTGAGCTGAAGAGCTGAGGGACAGCACCCAGGCCCAGAGTTCAGGCCCCACAACCCCCAAAAAAAAAAAAAAAAGAAGAAGTCTGAGGTAACCAGGTACTGGTGACTCAGGCCTGTAATCCTAGCTACTCAGGAGGCTGAGATCTGAGGACTGTGGTTCAAAGCCAGCTTGGGCAGAAAGTCTACGAAACTCTTATCTTCAATTAACAAGCAAGGAGCCAGAAGGGGAGCTGTGGTTCAAGTGGTAGAGCACTAGCCTTGAGCACTAAAGCTCAGAAACAGCACCCAGGCCCTGAGTTCAAGACCCAGGACCAGCACAAAAAGAAAAAAAAACCCAAGAGATTCCAAGTTCAATGCCAGCCTTGTCTATACAGTGTATTCCATGCCAATCTGGAAACATAGTGAGACTCTGTCTCAAAAATCAAACAAACTGTTCTTCACCTTTTTTCTGGCTGTCTTCCCTAAAGCACAATGTATAAAGTACATATTTCTTCTCATTTCCATGTTAGTATCAACAGTATCAGGGTTTTTTTTAAGTATAGGATACAGTGAGCCTTCACCTATTCACCTATTGCAGGAGTTATATTCCAGAGACCCCTGTGATAGGTGAAAAATCTGTGTGTCTGTGTCTGTGTCTGTGTGTCTCTGTGTGTGTAGTGTGTCTGTGTAGTGATGCTACTATATATCCTCACTCTCCTATAAACCTCCCCCCCTCCCTGTCTCTCTCTTTTTTTGGTCCGTCGTGGGGCTTGAACTCTGGGCCTGGGTGCTGCTCCTGTGCTCTTCAGCTTAAGGTGAGTGTTCTATCTCTAGAGCCACAATGGCACTTCCGGTTTTCAAGTGGTTTATTGGAGATAAGAGTCTCATGGACTTTCCTGCCCGGGCTGGTTTTGAACCTCGATCCTCAGATCTCAGCCTCCTGAGTAGGTAGAATTACAGGCGTGAGCCACCAGCTCCCGGCTTTCCCACTCTCTTATTAACCTTTCCCACACTTTTATAAACACTTCATATGCTCTTAAACACTTTCTATATTCTTTTTTTTTTTTTTTGTCGGTCGTGGGGCTTGAACTCTAGGCCTGGGCGCTGTCCCTCAGCTCTTCAGCTCAAGGCGAGCGCTCTACCACTTGAGCTACAGCGCCACTTCCGGTTTTCTGGTGGTTTATTGGAGATAGGAGTCTCACGGTCTTTCTTGCCCGGGCTGGCTTTGAACCGCGATCCTCAGATCTCAGCCTCCTGAGTAGCTAGGATTACAGGCGTGAGCCACCAGCGCCCGGCACTTTCTATATTCTTAAACCAAAATAATTTTAACAAAATAAACAATTCTATATGGGTACTCACCAGTGGAGTATACTAGAACTTGAATGATGGAGATCATGAATTGTGTAGCTCTGCAGTACTGATGGCGGTGAAAGGCAATGACGATGAGATGAATGTACTACACAGCCAAGAAAAGCATTACAGCTCTTCTAAAGGCACTGTTTCATCAGGTGGTACAGTATCTTCTCCCTGGCTGTAACTAATAATTCTGCCAAAGATATAGGTATAACTGATCTCTTCATCCGAGTGATGAACATAGTTATGGGGAGTTACTGGCGCTGCGTTTTCTTCCAAGTGAGAAAGTTTTTATAAACTGACACGCCACTCTCTATTGTATTTATGAAGTGCAATGAACAAAGCATCTGGGGGTCCCATTCTTCAGCCACTCACTTTAGTTCTTTGTCCATTCTGACCCCATGATTGCAAGATGATCCGGTGTTAGGCCGACCAGTTCCTCTTCTCCAACCTGTAGTTTGCCTTGTTCCCCATCCTCTTCTTCACTTGCTGACTTCATCTCATCCATGTTAAAAACTTGTTCAGAGCTGGGTGCCTGTGGCTCATATCTGTAATCTTAACTACTCAGGAGGCTGAGATCTGAGGATCATGGTTCAAAGCCAGCCTGGACAGGAAAAGTCCATGAGACTCTTATCTCCAGTTAACCACCAGAAAACCAGAAGTGGTACTGTGGCTCAAGTAGTAGAGTGCTAGCCTTGAGCTGAAGAGCTTAGAGACAGGCCCAGAGTTCAAGCCCCACAACCGACATAAAAACAAAACAAAACTTGTTCAGGCTTATAGCCCCCTTCCTCAATGATGGATTTGAATATGTCGTTCATGTACTCCTCAGCTCCAGCTTTACCCACAGAGGCAGCTTCTCCATTCAGAGAAACCATCTTGAGTCCAAAGCATCTTTGAAATTTGTCAAACAAGTCCTGGCTGGCAGCGCATGGTGTTGGTGTGGTGAGAGAAGCATTCGACAGTCCTGCTTTTGCATGGTGGTCTTCATCTTTATCTTTATCACTATTGTGAATGTCCATGCATTCTGCAAAACTATCAGTTTCTTGGCCTTCATCAGATGGTGTTGGTATCTAGCAAGATATTCTTCTTCCTGCAGTCATATATCAAGAGGGCCAATACATACTCCATCCTCACAATGGCCTAATTGCAGGAAGTGACCAACCTCTTTGCAGTCTTGTTAAAAGTCATTATTGGGCTGGGAATGTGGCTTACTGGTAGAGTGCTTGCCTAGCATGCACAAAGCCCTGGATTTGATTCTTCAGTACCACATAAACAGAAAAAGCCAGAAGTGGTGCTGTGGCTCAAGTGGTAGAGTGCAAGCCTTGAGCATAAAAGCTCAGGGACAGTGCCTAGGCCCTGAGTTCAAGCCCCAGGACTGGCAAAAAAAAAGTCATTGTTGGGGTAGGACTAATATTCTTCTTGTCTTGCTTTATGTAGTGAACAGTAGGTTTGTCGATCCCATAATGTGAATCTAGAGTTATGTAGCTTTTCCTTCCTTTAACATGTCAAGAAGTTCTACCTTTTCTTTGATGGTAAGCATCTTCCTCTGGTGCTTGGGTTCACTGCCAGAAGCCTTAAAAGGTGCAAGATGTTTGGGTGGCATCGTAGGGCTTGAAATAAATTCAAACTTTTAGAAAAGTTTCACAGAACCATAACACTGCAGAGCAATACTATGCACAGTGATCAGACATCAATGTGAAGTGGACAAGGAGAGATGCTGAACATATGGGCACAGTATGGGAAAGCACACAGACGGTTTCCATTTGTGTACAGTATGGTATTCATCCACTGATGAAATACGTACTGCATTTTATTTTGATTGAATATTCTTTTAATATGTTTGAATTAACATTTTATATTTTTATATTGTTTTAAAATTTTAGGTAAAATAACTAAAATGATAAGTATTATATAACTACCTATATACCACAAAATCCTGCAATATAGCAAAAACTCCATGATACAGATATATATATTTAAACCCGAAATATAGTGAAGCTGCAATAAGTGAACTGCCACATAGTTAGGGACAACTGTATTTCCCTAGCTCATAAAGTTGACCCAGCTCTTCACTCCTCTGAGTCTCTTAGACCACAAAAAACAAAATGATGGCTTTTAAACTTGCAAATACTTAGCCATTATCTCCCCAGTTTCAAAGAGAGGAGTCTATCAAGCATAAAGGCAGAATGTGTGTGAAATAACTTCCGGCTTTTATTCTAATTGTAAGGAAAGAAGCAACTGGTACATCCATCTAACACTCGCAACCTCTGGAAGTGCCTAACAAAGGGTTAGATTCTGTTATTTACCCCTCTCAAGGCACTAGCATAACTTGATCTCTCTAATTCTTAGGGGGAGAATGGACATTTAGAACAAGGCCAGCCAGTTGGACAAGCATATGGAGCTTCCTAGAATCCAATAACACTGAATGTGGAGGTATATCTCCAGCACAAGACATAATCTCCTAAGAATTAGAGAGGTA
Source organism: Dipodomys spectabilis (assembly GCF_019054845.1). Taxonomy (NCBI): domain Eukaryota; kingdom Metazoa; phylum Chordata; class Mammalia; order Rodentia; family Heteromyidae; genus Dipodomys; species Dipodomys spectabilis. Next base: position 39,878,086 of record NW_024870679.1, on the reverse strand, counting down.
TTTCCTTTATTTCATGTGTAGAAACCAATACAAGGAGTCAAAGAAAATGAAGAAACAGATGTATTTTCCCAATAAAAGAACAAAAAGGGGGCTGGGAAGGTGGCTCAGTGGTAGAGCGCTTGCCTTGCATGCATGAGGCCCTGGGTTCGATTCCTCAGCACCACAGAAGCAAAAAGAAAAAAGCCGGAAGTGGAGCTGTGGCTCAAGTAGCGCCTTGAGCTGAAGAGCTGAGGGACAGCGCCCAGGCCCAGAGTTCAGGCCCACGACCAGACCCCCCCCCCAAAAAAAAAGAACAAAAAGGATGTGGGATTAACTGAAAAAAACAAAGTTAAAAAGTACAGGAAGCTAAAAGAAGACAAGATCATTATATAAGAAAGGTATCAATTTACCAACAAGATATACATAACTTGTGAGTAATTTCTACACCTGACATCAGAGATCCCAAATGAAAATAGAAACACATTAGCAATACTTAATGGATATAGTAAAAGCAGGTTTTGGGGTGGGGGTTTGGGTCCGGTCGTAGGGCTTGAACTTTGGGCTTGGGTGCTGTCCCTCAGCTCTTCAGCTCAAGGCTAGCATGCTACCACTTGAGCCATAGCACCACTTCCGACTTTTTTTTTCCTGCTTATGTGGTGCTGAGGAATCGAACCCAGGGCCTCATGCATGCAAGGCAAGTGCTCTACCACTGAGCCACCTTCCCAGCCCCTAGTAAAAGCAGTTGTAAGAGCAAATTTAATAGTAATAAATCCCTATATCCAAAAAGACAAAACACTTTTGAAATATTGGATATGCTAATTATCCTAATTTGATCATTGTGTAAAGTATGCATATATTAAAGAGCCACACAAGAGTATGGATAGTTATAATATGCTCATGTACAAAGAATGTTCTCAGAAGTGGAGAATGACTTACACGATTAGGACACAGGATTACTATAAGGGAGGAGGCAGAAGGAAATACTGGCTTGGTAGTCAAAATCCAATTCATGAAGGATCTTTATCTTATCCTTGGTAGCTTATACTTGCATACTATACACACCTACTTTTATCTCCTATAGAAGCTCTTTTAACTCTGGGGTACAAAACTAGGAGTCATTAGTAACAGCTATAGTTTCTCCAGAAATACTCAGAGCTATAATCAAGAATCTTCCAACTGGGAAGTTGGAACTGTAGTTCCTTTATGAAACACCTTTCAATCCAATCCTGCAAACCTCGCGAGCTTAAATTACCCTGAATACAAGCTGTCCTTGAAGGACCTAATTTTATAGCATTGATGGAGACCATAGTTAGTCTATTATTGGAAAAGGAAGCATTTGTGCTTCAAGTACAGGAAATCACCAAACAATAACTTTCCTGGACTCGTGCAGCTGGGGTCAAATGCCTCGGTGTGATTGTTTTAGTTTTATGTCAAGCTATTGAGGAAATGTTTTGCAGGCCAGAATCTTGGTTTTATTGTATTTTGTTTTGAGTCAGTAGAATTGTCTGTGAAATCTTGAACCCCATCTATAGCTAAATGGAGTGAGGCAGACAGTGGTCTGCTCTCAGGAAGAGTGGTTTTCAGAAGGGTAGAGTATTCTCTAAAATGCATTGTAATTTGAGTATTCAAAAGTGAGAAGGTCCACCAGAAAGAAAGTAGAGTGGGAAGAAAAGGAAATGGAAATAGTTATTACATTTGGTCAGGAAAGACTCACCCTCAGAGGCAGAGAGGTTGATGTATGTTGACTACAGGGCCAGAATTACAAGTAGACAGAAGCAGCCAAAGGCCATAAGAAAGACCACCCTAGCCAGGAGCCTGTGGCTCATGCCTATACTAGTAGCTGAGCTCTGAGGATCACAGTTCAAAGCCAGCCTGGGCAGGAAACTCCGTGAGACTTATCTACCCAAAAAACCAGAAGTGGAGCTGTAGCTCAAGTGGTAGAGCACTAGCCTTGAACACAAAAGCTCAGGGAGAGTACCAAGGCTCTGAGTTCAAGCCCCAGGACTGGCATGCAAAAAAAAGAAAGAGAGAGAGAGAGAAATACCACCTGGACCCAGAATAGACCACAAAGGAAAGTACCAAGAAACCCCCAAAGAGAAAACAGAAAAGCACAAAATGAAAGTGTGATGAAAAGAATGAGCTTTTTCCCACGTCAGAGTCTTCCAGTAAACAATTTTGGATACATCACTTTGCTGATTAAGGGAAAATTTTATTTGTTCTCTAGGACAATTATATATTAAACCAGGTTAGCTACTCATTATTATTCATAAATAAAGAAGGTACTAGGAGCTAGGGGTACATATAAACTGAGATAAGACAGACCTGGGAACAAATCTAGCTCTACAATTTAGTGTGGCTTAGAACACATAATCTCTTAAGGGAGGAAGTAGAACAAACTCTTAGCTTGGTCGTCAAAAGCTAGATTCCTGAAGAATCTTCTATTGTATGCTTAGAAGTATGAACTCCTAGGGGGGCACTGATGGCCCATGCCTGTAATTCTAGCTATTCAGGAGATTGAGATTTGAGGATCACGGTGCAAAGCCAGCCTGGGCAGGAAAGTCCGTGAGACTCTTATCTCCAATAAACCACTAGAAAAACACTTGAGTGCTGTAGCTTAAGTGGTAGAGCGCTCACCTTGAGCTGAAGAGTGCAGGGACAGCGCCCAAGGCTGGTTCAAGCCCCATGACTGACCGGAAAAAAAAAAAAGAAATATGTAGCTTATTTTTGTCATCATTGTCATCATCTTCTTCCTCTTCTCCTCCTTCTCCTTTTTTTCTTTTTCCTCTTCCTTCTCCTTCTCTTTTTCCCCTCCCTCTCTTTCTCCTCTTCCTTTTCCTCCTCTGGAAGAGGCTCTAAACATTATGAGATGCAATAAAATCAACATGTCATTTAGCAGGGCCATAAAAGTTGCATCACCTTAGATGAATTACTTGACTTACCAGATACCATTTTTTGGTCTGAAAAAATGATAATGGTATTCATTCATTCAAAAATATTTGGCAAGAAGCTATTGGAAAATAGTATCCATCTCTGCAAGAAGCTTGCGTACTAGTTGGGAGTGTGGAGAAAGGGAAAGGCAATAAATGAAAATAAAATAATGTGATAAATACTGCAGAGAAAATATAGTTTTAAATGTGAAGACTCTGGAATTTGACTGACTGGGTTCAAACCTTAATTCTGCTACTTATTAGTTGTGTGATCTTTGCAAGTTTCTCCATCTCTGTGCTCCCATTTCTTTATAAATGCAGATAACAGCATCCATTTTATAACTTTATGGAGTAACTGTAAGATTAAATAAAAAGTATCAGCTACCACATTCAGTTTGACTTATTTGAAGAGGAGATAAAACCTAAATAATGAAACAGTAAGGAAGGGAAAGTTGTACTCTATTGGTTATCTGCTGCTATATAACAAATCACAATGAAGTTTAAAACGTCACTGGTTCACTTTTTTTTTTTTTGGGGGGGGGGTCCGGTCACGGGGCCTGAACTCTGGGCCTGGGCACTGTCCTGCAGCTCTTCAACTCAAGGCTAGCGCTTTACCACTTGAGCCACAGTGCCACTTCCAGCTTTTTTTTTTTTGCTTATGTGGTGCTGAGGAATCGAACCCAGGGCCTCAGGCATGCAAGGCAAGCGTTCTACCACTGAGCCACCTTCCCAGCCCCACTGGTTCACTTTTGTAATCAGAAGTATAACTGAGCTTGGCTTCACTTTCTGCTCATGGTCTCCTACAGCTGAAATCTAGATGTTGGGCTTTTACAGGAGATTGTAAGGCTATTAGCAAAATACGATCCTTAGCTTCTACAAGACTGATGTCCGTATTACCTTGCTGGCTGCTGGCTGGGGGTGTTTTCAGCTTTTACAGGCTACCTATATATATCCTTTGGTTCATGGCTCTCTTCCTTCATTATCAAAGCAATAAAAAGTAGGTCAAACCATCCTTATGTTTTGAATTTCTCTGACTTCTTTTTCTGCCTCCATTTTCAAGGGAAGGTACAGTGCCATATAACTTATCTCCACCATGGAATAACACTGAGGAGTGGAAATCATGGAGGCCAAAATTCTCCCTGCCACATGCAGGAAATGAATTTGAAGTAGACTTGAAGCAGATAATCTACATAAGGCTTTATAGGGATAACAGGTTGGAAGTAGAGGCAGGGAGGATATTGCTGTCCAGATGTGAGATGAAAGTATCTTGGAGATAAAAAAGAAGGGGGCTGGGAAGATGGCTCAATGGTATTGCACTTGTTACATGCATGAGGGCCTGGGTTCGATTCCTCAGCACCACATAAGCGAAAAGAAAAAAGCCGGAAGTGGCGCTGTGGCCCAAGTGGTAGAGCGCTAGCCTTGAGCTGAAGAGCTGAGGGACAGTGCCCAGAGTTCAGGCCCCACAACTGGACCCAAAAAAAAAAAAAAAAAAGAAGGATGGACTTTGGCATTTTTAGAGAAAGGTATGGGAGGCATGCATGAAGCTTTGGATTCTATTCTCAGTGTCACATAAACAGAAAAAGCCAGAAGTGGTGCTGTGTCTCAAGTGGTAGAGTGCTAGTCTTGAGCAAAAGCAGCTCAGGGATTGTGCCAGGCCCTGAGTTCAACCCCTGGGACTAGCCAAAAAAAATAAAAAATTAAAGAAGTTAGAAAATAGGCCTTCAAATACCTAAAGAGAAGATGTTTTAGAAAATCTTAAATACAACTAGCTCAGGAATGAGAACAGGAAGAAAGCCTGCAGCACAGTGAGCAAAAAGGAAAAATGGGAAATGAAGCTGGAGAGGTGGCCAGGATTCAGATTGTGTAATGTACTGTAGACTATAGTTTAAATTTATTTTTTTAAACTCTGTGTTCCAAGGGCACTTGTAGTTTTAAAGCAAGAAAAAGGATATAATAGGGGTTAATTTTCAAAACAATCACTATGGTTGCTATGGAGAGTGGGGGTAAGGAGAGGGATTGGACAAGAGTAGAGAAGAAAAAATAATGAAACAATTTGGATACCTACCAACAGTCAAATGTAACTCACAATCTCCAGGACTGCTTTTGCCCTTAAGCCATGTCTACCATTCTTTCCTATCTCAGTATTGATACCAACCACTCTCCAAGTTGTCTCCCATACCTTTATGTGGTGCTAAGGAATTGAATACAAGGCCTCATGCATGCAAGGCAAGCATTCTACCGCTGAGCCACCTTCCCAGTCCCTGTCCTACTTCTTTAGATTTTTTTTTTTCTGTTGGTCATGGGGTGTGAACTCTGGGCCTGGGCGCTGTCCCTCAGCTCTTCAGCTCAAGGCTAGTGCACTACCACTTGAGCCACAGGGCCACTTCCAGCATTTTCTGCTTATGTGGTGCTGAGGAATCGAATCCAGAGCCTCATGCATGCAAGGCAAGCACTCTACCACTGAGCCATCTTCCCAGTCCACTTCTTTCAATTTCTATAAAAATATCTCTTCATCTAAAAAGGCCATTAAAGCCAGGGGCCAGTGGCTTACATCTGTAATCCTAGATACTCAGGCTGAGATCTGAAAATCATGGTTTGAAGGTAGCCAGTACAGGAAAGTTTTTGAGACTTTTATCTCCAGTTAAACATGAAAAGCCATAAGAGGAGCTGTGGCTAAAGTGGCAAAGCACTAGCCTTGCACCAAAAAGTTCACAGATGGGGGCCCAGGCTCTGAGTTCAAGCTTCAGGGCCTACACAAAAAGAAAAGAAAAGGCCATTGAAGCCATTCTATATAAAAAAATAGCAACAATGTCATTCTTAACCTCAATTTTCTTTATAGCATTTATCATATTTAACCTTGTAATTTAGGTTTGTTAGTTTCTTATCTGTGTTTTCCACAAGTTTCAACAACAGAATTCACAAATTTTTGTCACTATTACATATAATATCTTTATATCAGTAAGTTTGAATTTGCATTTCTCTTACAATAATTGAAACAGGACCATCACAGAAAACCTTTGCACAACTGTTTAGTAGAAACTTGTATCTTGATTTTATTACATATAATATTACCTATTACATACTTTAAAAATTATCACACTCTTTAATAAAATGATTATTTTTGTAAGTATGTCAAGTATTCTTATTATATCTTGTGTCCACAAAAGGTTTGAGAAAAAGCTCAGCACTGGTGGCTCATGCCTGAAATTCTAACTACTCATGAGGCTGAGATCTAAGGATTGCAGTTCAAAAGCCAGCCCAGGCAGGAAAGGCTGTGAGATTCTTATCTCCAATTAACCACCAGAAAATCAGAAGTGGTGCTGTGGCCCAAAGTAGTTGAGTGCTAACATTGAGCAAAAAGAGCTTAGGGACCAGCACTCAGGCCCTCAGTTCAAGCCCCCCACCCCTCCCCCCCCCACCCCCTACCCCCCAAAACAGGTTTCAGAAAAGATTTCAAAGGCATGTATAATAAAGTAGGAAAATATAGATAAATGAAACAAATGAATACTGAGAAAAAAACCTAATATGGCAACTATTGGGGTAAATATAAATTATTGCATTTAAAGTATAATTTTCCCATGGACTTATTAGCATTAACAGATATAAAATTGTTTTGTATAACTTCCTAGTATTAGTGAATACAAATAAATCTTTATGTAACTTAGACCCAAAAATAGTCCCAAATTATCCTCAGTTCCTAGTAGTTATGCCCTGTGTAAGCCCCTCTCCTTGAATGTGGATGGAATCTGTGACTTGCTCCTAAGTAGTAGAACATGGCAGATGTGATGCCATGCTCTGTGTAACTGATAATATAGGGCTGCAACTTTGGTCTTGCTGGTAAACTCTGTTGGCTCTCACTGGATGGTTGTGATGAAACAAATTGCCAAATGAAAAAGCCTACCTGACAAGGAATTGAAGGCAACCTCCACTTAAGAGTATAGGGGCAATCCCACTTTTGGGCATTTACCCAAATGTTTACAAACAAGACCACACTAAAGCTACCAGCACAACTATGTTTATTGCAGCATTATTTACCATAGCTAAGATATGGAACCAACCCAGATGCCCCTCAGTAGATGAATGGATCAAGAAAATGTGGTATATATACACAATGGAATTCTATGCCTCCGTCAGAAAGAATGACATTTCCCCATTTGTTAGGAAATGGAAAGGCTTGGAAAAAATTATATTAAGTGAAGTAAGCCAGGCCCAAAGAAACATAGGTCCCATGGTTTCCCTTATTTGCAATATCTAGTATATGTATGAGTCAAGCGGAAAAGGTCAGATAATGTGATGTTAGGAAAACGAACCCTGAAATATGTATTTTAATGTTTTTTTTTCTTTCATGCATGTGTTTCTAACGCATTTATAAGATTATTTCTTTGTTGCTTTGTATGTCCCTCCCCCACAGTGTAACCCACGCTTTCACTATATTTGATGTCAGTATAACTTGTGGAGGAGATGGGGACAAACAAGTCGTTTAAGGATTCAGGTGGACCTGTTGCAACAATGAGAAGTACAAAATGTCATGTCAAAAACGAGCTTTACAATGTCGGTGGGGGGGGGGGAGGGGGGAAGGATTGGGTGGGGGGGAGGGGGGAGGCTGGGAAGGGAGGTGAAGGGTAAACAAAGGAGGAGGCTGCAATGCTTGGTAAGAAATGTATGCATTATCCTGCCCATGTAATTGTAACCCCTCTGTACAGTATGTTCTCAAATAAAATAAAATAAAATTTAAAAAAAAAAAAGTGTATAGGGACTTGGGGCTGGGAATGTGGTTTAGCGGTAGAGTGCTTGCCTAGCATGCACAAAGCCTTGGGTTTGATTCCTCAGCACCACATAAACAGAAAAAGGTGGAAGTGGTGCTGTGGCTCAAGTCATAGAGTGCTAGCCTTGAACAAAAGAAGCTCAGGGACAGTCCCCAGGCCCTGAGTTCAAGTCCCAGGACTGGCAAAAAAAAAGAGTAAGTAAAAAAAAAAAGAACTTGAGCACCTCAGTGGAACAATCTGTAAGGAAGTGAATACTGCCTTATCTGTGGGAGCTCAAAAGAAGATGCATCTCCACTGGAATCTTCAGTGAAAGCCTCTCCCTACGCTGATGTCTGTTTGAAGCTTGGGGGACACCCTGAAGCAGAGGACTGTGTGAAGTCACTCCCAGATTCATGTCTCAGAGAAACTATGAGGTAATAAATGAATATTTAAGGCCTTTAATAAGTGAATGATGTTTTAAGTTGCTCAATTCACAACACTATTATTGTACAGTAGTAGACAATTGAAACTAAAGCATAGGGAATGTCACATCTCATTGTTTTCCTTTATTAAATCCATTGAGTCTGATAATTTGCATCATTGGTAATTGAATGTTATTTTTAGAAGGTCCTACTTCACTTCTCGTGAAAGAACCCTAAGACTTACAAAACTGGGAAAACCAATGTGTGAAAGGAGTATGAAGAGTTTTTTTAAACACCTTTTTTTGCTAGTGAAATTATATTGTCTAAATATAGATATTCTATTCAAAGGTAACTGTCTCTGCTCAAGTTAATATGCAAGGAATCCATGACAGATTTGGCAGCTGAGACTGTCACTGCAGAGAGAATGTTAGTCCCCAGATACACACAAAACAATGCCCATCAGAATGCCTATGACTTCCACACCACTATGAAAAAGCAGAGATTAGATCCCCTCAGTCAGAAGCCCTATTCCAGCTCTTCCTTCCTCTTAACTCTGGAAATCATTCTCTACTCCAGCTCATTCTCTTTTAACTTCAAACTCTCACTGTTAGGTCAATCCAGCAAGTCTTCAGATGCCAGTTTTCAGAAAACAGTGTTCTTTTAATTAAATGAAGGAAGCCTAGATTTTACCAAAGAGAATGTGAACTCTGACCTATCTTATCTCAAGAAAGGGAGCAAAGCTGGACTCTCATTCTTTTGTAATGATTCCTCAGCAAGTAGCAACCATTTAATTTGTCACTTAGGTTAGTAGCTGCACAGCCAGCCAAGACAAGATAAAAACCCATGCTCTGTCATGAAGTCCTAATGATTGTGAAAGATTCCATTTTCAAGATAAACAAAACTTCTAGCTCTAATTCTACAGGGGATTTTTCATTAAAAGAAAAAAGAACAGTCACTAAATTGCTATCTACTTTAAGTCCATACGTAGGTGAAATCCTTATGCCAGTGTCTCTGAGTCTGGGTAGTTAGGGTACAGGGTATAGTACCCCAAATACGTTTAAAGGAAAGAGAGAATTAGATATGTTTTGGAAACTGTTTTGTGCAGTGGCTTGAACACACCAGAAAGGAGATGTATTAAAATAGAATCAAATGTAGACATTTAAATTTTTTATTTCATTTTTTGCATGTTAGGCATGTTAGGCAAATAGTCTGCCACTGAGCTAGCTACACCCCCAAGCTCAATGTAGGTATTTCTCCTTCACAAGCTTTTAAAAATAACTTATCCAGCTTACCACTATGGCCTTAGCCATGAGGTCTTCCCCCCTCCCTTTTTAAATGGCCTCAAATGACATTCCAAATTACTAAACTAAACCCAATTTCTTTCACAGAAATATGAAATTATTTTTATTGCAGTTCCAACAATTTTCCCGCCCTGTTTTTCTTTTTTCCTTCTGATAATGCTGTACTAGTCCTCCCTCTCAAAAGCACAGAAAGATACCCCAACTACTTCCTCCCCAACATACTTACAGGAAAGAATAGAAACAATTCTATCAGCTCTAGCTGGGGCAACACAAATGCCAAGCAGCTTTTCTTAGCTTTCTGAATCCTGCCTTCCTCTCAGGGCATGCACTTTCCAACAATTGGACTTTATTTTTCTTGAATTCTGTTCTTGCTGCAGAACTCTTCAGTTGTCTAATGCTAGAGGTATTTAGTGGTCTGCCAAATTTAATTCCAGTTCAGTTGCTTGGAAGAATTCAGTATCTGTGGAGGAAGAGTTTGTAAACCTCCTTGTTTGGTACAAAGGGAATTTGCTCAGGAAGCATGAGTCAGGCTCCCTCTCTAGCTCTAAGAGGAAAAACAGGTTGTTTTATTTCCTCTAAACCAAAGGAAAGCCCACAAATACGATCATTACGCTTGCCTCTACTCTAATGCAGGCGAGATATACAGTATCACAAGCTGCTGTGTTTAGCTTAGGAAATACATGTATCTCTAATAGTATTCAATGTTAGGTGGTAAGCAACAAAACTTTTATTTTATAGTTATGGATTAGGACAATATAATAGCATGTCAACATTTGTGGATGCTATTGCTTAAGATTAGGCTAAATAATAATTTTAAAAGGTCTAAGGAAGATAGGAAGTAAGTGATGACTAACATGCAGATATGCTGAAATCCTGAAACAATGGTCCTCAGACAGCTAATTTTTTTTGAAACATTGTCCAATTAAAACATAATGAAATTTGCCAGGAGGCTGATATCTGAGGATCACAATTCTAAGCCATCCTAGGAAGGAAAGTCTGTGAAACTCTTAACCTCTGACCACCAAAAAGCCAGATATGCAGGAATGTCAAGTGGCAAAGCACTAATCTTGAGTAAAAAAGCTCAGAATTACAGGGCCCAGGCCCTGAGTTTAAGCTCTGAGACTGGTACTAAAAAACAAATAAATAAAACCCCCTGAAATTTGTCTTAAGACAAAACTATTTGAATTCAAGCTAACCACTTAGAATTGTGTTCTTTAGACAGATCTACAAGCCCCCCCTAAGTTCCAGAATCTTCATTTGCAATTAAGGTTAACTCCTACCTTATGGAGTTGTTGAGAGAAACTAAACTACTAGATTAAAATCTGAGTTATATAATGAGCATAGTGTATGTTCATCAAAAGACAGACACTGTCTAATTATTCTCTGATTCTTCCTGACATCATTTATCATTGTTTACTTAAATAAAACTCTTGTAGTCATAAAGTAAGTAACCAGCTTTTCTGTCTAGCACTAACATCAGAAAATGTTAGGGCCTGGGAGACCAAAAATCTAATGAGTAAGATTCTGTTTTAGAAGTAGAACTGTCTTTCTCTCCTTCAACTCAGGGCAACAAGTCTTAATTTACAAAGCAAACACAAAAACAATCATGTGACTATCTTATGAAAAAAAAGAAAAGAAGAAAAAAGGCAAACCAAACCATTGCACTCTTTCTTGATTCATATTTGATTGTTAAGGGAGTGTTTCTGGAATTAGGAGGTTATGATTCAAGTTCAGCTCAGGTCACTACTTTTTTCAGGACTTAATTTGTACCTACTGGTACAAATATCTATGTAATATAAATATGAAGAAGGCAAATTTTCTGAATGATCATTCAGTCATTCAATAAATATTTATGAAGGACCTACTAATAGGATCTGAATTTTGGGGAATCAAACAAAGTTATTACTATTATTTGTAGTAGGGAGATGATTAAAGATAGTGTTGCTTAATCATTATTTAACAATCAATTCTCAAAGATAAAAAATGAGAAACAAATGCATAGGTGTATTTGTGTATTATATATTATATTTATTGTAAAATGATGATAGCCAGTTGATTCCATAGAACATTTCATTGCTTTTTTTTTTTTTTTTTTTTTTACTTAACTCACACATCTATGGCCAACATATGTGACAATTGACACATGAGTGGTCTTCTCATCTGAATGTTGGTTGATGTTTTTATTTAAGTTAAAGAGCAAAATGAAAGAAACAAGACTGGCAGAATTTCCCATGATTGTCAATGCTCTGAAATTTCTTCACTGAACACTATAATAGGTTTTAAATAAAGGAAAAATATTTCCTTAGTATGTTTGTTGTGCAAACTCGCCATCTAATAACTACAGATACACACTTTCAATTTGCATTATTAACACTTTCTTCATTACTTTTAAATCTAGACAGTGAAATACCTTGGTTTCAGGATTTTCTGGTTTTTATGGTATAAACATTCTCACTTTTGTTTTTATTTGTTTTATGGTTGGACTAGGAATGAATCCAGAATGACAGTGACACATCCTCAGCCTTACTTGTTTTAAAATTTTATTTTGAGATATGGTAAGCTGTTCATGCTGGCCTCAAATTTGGATCCTTCTTGCTTCAGCTTCCATAGCTGGCATTATAGACATGAACCACCATGCACAGGACTATTAGCACTTTTTCTTTCTTTTGGAAATACTGGAGCTCAGCCTCGGGGCTTTGCACTTACAAGGTAGGTGCTTTATTACTTCAGGTATGTCTCCAGCATTTTTTGCTGTAGTTATTTTTGAGAAATGTTCTCCCCCCACTGCCCTCTAAGAATAGCCTGGATTGAGATCCCCTACTTATGCTTTGTGAACGAGCTGGATATACCAGCTTTTCTTTTTCTTTTTTATGAGCTGGGGGGGATCTAGCAAACTTTTTTGTCCAAGCTGGCCTCAAACCATGATCCTACTGATCTCTACCTCCTAAATAGCTAGGATTAGAAGTCAGCTGCCAATCACCAGCTATTGCTACTTTGTTTTTGCTGGTCCTGGCACTTGAACTCAGGGCTTAGACACTGTCTCTGAGCCTCTTTGTGCTCAAGGCTAATGCTCTACCATTTGAGCCACAGAAGTAGAATCGTTTTTTGGAGTAGTTTATTGGAGATAAGAGTCTCATGGGGACTTTTCTACCCAAGCTAGCTTTGAACCATGATCCTCAGATCTCAGCCTCTTGAGTAGCTAAGATTACAGGTGTGAGCACCCAGAGCTATTGCCACTTTTAAGCTATTAATCTGACTTCACTCAACACAGAGTTGGAGGAAATCTATGGCACTCCATTGTATAATATTTGTATCTAGCTAGGTGCCAGTGGCTCATGCCTGTAATCCTAACTACTCAGAAGGGTGTGATCTGAGTATCTCGGTTTGAAGCTAGCATGGGCAGGAAACTCAAAAAAAAAAGCCAGAAGTTGAACTGAGGCTCAAGCCGTAGAGCGCTAGCCTTAAGGAAAAAGAAGCTCAAGGACAGTGCCCAGGACCTGAGTTAAAGCCCTAGATCTAGCCGGGTCCCGGTGGCTCACACTTGTAGTCCTAGCTACTCAAGAGGCTGAGATCTGAGGATCGCGGTTCAAAGCCAGCACGGGCAGGTAACCCCGAGAGACTCTTATCTCCAATAAACCAGTAGAAAACCGGAAGTGGCACTGTGGCTCAAGCGGTAGAGGGCTTGCCTTGAGCTGAAGAGCGCAGGGACAGCGCTCAGGCCGAGTTCAAGCCCCACGACCAACAAAACAACAAAACAACAACAACAACAAAAAAGCCCTAGATCTGGCACTAAAAAACAACATATATATATATATATATATATATATATATAAAGTGACAATAGATATAAATAATATTAAAAAGATAATAGTTAACTCACTAAAATAATTAAATTAGGAAGTGTTATTTAGTACCTTTTGAGTACTTATTACCTTTGTTTAATGTAATTTATTTTATTTTTTGTTTTTTGTTGTAAAAATACTGTACAGAGGGGTTACATTTACATGAGTAAGGTAATGAGTACATTTCCTATCCAGCATTGTTACCTCCTCCTTTTTTTCCCCTACCATCCGTTTTCTCTCCACCTTCCCAACTCCTCCCCACCCAAGTTGTAAAGTTTGCTTTCAACATAGTGTCTTGTACATCTCATTGTTACAATGGGTCAACCTGTATCCTTATTTAAGCATTTTGTTATTTCCCTTCTCCTCCCCAAATTAGAAAAATGTATATACAAGATGCAAGGCACCAGAATCAAATACAGTGAAAACAGGGGTTATACGTGGGGGAAGAACATACAAAAGAAACAAAAAAAAATCACATAGTACATTATTAATACGTTAAAAACAATATCAAGAAAGAAAAAACCACTGTGTCCCTGTCTTGGGGTTCATGTTGTTTAACATCATCTTATTGTAATTTATTTCGTATAAAATGTAATGGACTTTGTAAAATTTTAATTTTTAATACATTTTAACAACTGGTTCATGAAATTCCTTTTTAAAAAAATCTATTCTTCTGAGTCAGTATGGCCTAGGTCTAGTACTGTTGGAAATGTTTTAAAATAATATTTTAAAATATTATTATTTGTGCTTTTTTTCTTTCTGTATTTGTGATCTTCTGCAGTAAGCCAAAAGTATCCAAGCTGTGTAAATGCAAGTATGGCAGAGCCATGGGAAAATGGCTCACACATATAATTCTTCCTAGCTATTCAGGTGGCTGAGACCTGAAAGCTTTATATTCAAAGCCAGCCAAGGCAGAAAAGTTTGTGAAGCTCCAGCTTCAACTAACCAGCAAAAAGCCAAGCTAAAGGCATGAACTGGTAGAGCATCAGCCATGAATAAGAAAGGTGACTGTGAGCTTGAAATTCTGAGTTCAAGTCCTGATTTTCTTCTATTCTTCCCCCACATCCCCTCCCTCTCCTCTCTCTCTCTCTCTCTCTCTCTCTCTCTCTCTCTCTCACACACACACACACACACACACACACACACATACTAAGACAAGAAACAAAGGTCCTGATTATATACAGATTAAATATGTGCATTCATTACACATTCTTCCTGAAATCTTAGAAGAAAAGTAATCCCAAAAGACACAAACTAAGAAAAACCAAAGGAGTGGGGAAGGAAACAATATGACAAGATTTGAAATATAAGAGCAGATGAGTAAGTGAGAACAAATATTGCAAAGTTGAATGTTCAAATCTGAAATTTCAGAGAGAGAAGGAAATCACAAGCTAATTTGTATTGTGAAATCCTTCATTCTGCATCCCTTCCTGCCCCTAAAAAAAAACTCAGGGATGGAAGTGGCGCTGTAGCTCAAGTGGTAGAGCGCTCGCCTTGAGCTGAAGAGCTGAGGGACAGCACCCAGGCCCAGAGTTCAAGCCCCACGACCGACAAAAAAAAAAAAAAAAAAAAAAAAACTCAGAGACTGGAGGAAGATAAAACTGAAGGAAATGGGGCTGGAAAGGTGGCTCAGTGGTAGAGCACTTGCCTTGCATGTCTGAGGCCCTGGGTTCGATTCCTCAGCACCACATAAGCAAAAAGAAAAAAGCCGGAAGTGGTGCTGTGACTCAAATGGTAGAGTGCTAGCCTTGAGCTGAAGAGCTGAGGGACAGCGCCCAGGCCCAGAGTTCAGGCTCTACAACCAGAACCCCAAAAAAATAAATAATTAAAAACAAACAAACAAAAAACTGGAGGAGATGTCTATAAAGTAGAACTGCAACCTAAAATGAAAGTGAAAGAAATAAATAACTAGGAGGTGGAGCCGTGGCTCCAGAGGTAGAGTACCAGCCCTAAGCAACAAAGCTCAGGGACAGAGCATGGACCCTGAGTTCAAGCCTCAGGAGAAGGAGAGGGAGAGGGATAACTGAAGAAAATAATATAAAATTAAAGACTTAGATCAGCATTTAAGTAATAATAGTTTTAGAACAAAACAAATGGAGGAAAAGGAGAAGGGGTGATTATCACATTTATGAACACTTTATACAAGTGAAGGGCATGACTTCCTAGAGAGAATGCACATGACCCCTAACTCAATAGATTTGCAGAGACTCACATTAAGACACCTCATGAGAAATTTTATTAGTGACAAAAAGGAGTGCACATTTCTAGAGAGAGAGGGAGAGAGAGAGAGAGAGAGAGAGAGAGAGAAAACAAGGCCACAACTAAGAGCTAAAATGAAAAATGAGCTAATTCTGTAGCACAAATGTTCCATAAAGAAAACAAGAGAATACTATCTTCAGAATTTCAAAGACAATTGTTTCAACCTAGAATTCTGTATTCAGAAAAATCTATATTCAGATTTCCTCTTCTCCCTGGTTGGTTCCTCTATTTTCTAGATCCTGATTCATTGTGTCTTATTTTGTTCCCTTACTTTCTGGAGCACATTACTGAGAAAGCATATGTTCAGTACAGTTTTAAGAACACAAACATCTGGACAGGCATGAATCCCAGCTAGTTGGAAGTAGAGATGAGAAGTATGATGTTTTCAGGCCAGATCAGGTAAAAAGTTAGCAAGATCTCATCTTAACCAATAAGCAGGGCATGGTGATACATGACTAAAATCTCAGCCACGAAGAAATTCTAAACAGGAGAGTTATTGTCTAGGTTGTCTGGGAAGAAAGTGAGATCCTATGTGAACAATAACTAAAAAAATTTGGAGAAGTGACTCTAATGGTAAGTACCGGCTAACAAATGCAATGTCACCATTTTATTTTTAAAGAATATATTCAAGGACTGGGAATGTGGCTTAGTGGTAGAGTGCTTGCCTACCATGCATGAAGCCCTGAGTTCAATTCCTCAGTACCACATAAACAGAAAAAGCAGGAAGTGGCGCGGGAGCTCAAGTGGTAGAGTGCTAGCCTTGAGCAAAAGAAGCACAGGGACAGTGCCCAGACCCTGAGTTCAAGCTGCAGGGCTGGCAAGAAAGAGAGGGGAAGCGGGGGGAAAAAGGAAAGGAAAAGAAAGGAAGGAAAGAAGGAAGGAAGGAAGGAAGGAAGGAAGGAAGGAAGGAAGGAAGGAAGGAAATAATATATGCAAGCCAGGAGCCAATGGCTTGTGCCTGTAATCCTAGCTACTCAAGAGGCTGAGATCTGAGGATCATGGTTCAAAGCCAGCCTGGACAGGAAAGTCCATGAGACTCTTCTCTCCAATAAATGATTTCCACCACCAACCCCCAAAATAAGGAAGTGGCCAGGCGTTGGTGGCTCATGCATGTAATCCTAGCTACTCAGGAGGCTGAGATCTGAGGACTGCAGTTCAAAGCCAACCCAGGCAGAAAAGTCCCCTTGAGACTCTTATCTCCTATAAACTACTCAAAAACTGGAAGTGGCGCTTTGACACAAAGCGGATCAGGGATAGTACCCAAGCCCTGAGCTCAAGCCCCACAACTGACAAAAAAAAAAAAAGGAAAAAAAGAGAAAAAGAAGTTGGAAGAGTAGCTATGGCTCAAGTGGTAAAGCACTAGCCTTGAGCAAAAGAACTCAAGGATAGTGCCCAGGCCCTGAGTTCAAACCCCAGGATTGGAATACACACAAATATAGAACAAATGCTTTCATTCCATTCTTGAATGAATACAGAATATATGTATGTGTTTACATGTGTACATGTATATATATCTGCATGCGCATATACACATAAGCATATATACAATCTGATGTATTTGAATATTATGAAAAGAAATGAGTAATTCTGGAGGAATATTTGGGGAATTAATTAGTTTTAGGTACCTTGACAACTTAAGCAAATAATAGAGATAATTATTAATTCTAGAAAAACACTAAACATTATACAAGAAAGAAAATGTAGAGCTGAGAAGGTGGCTCAGTGTTAGAGTGCTTGCCTTGCATGCATGAGGCCCTGGGTTCGATTCCTCAACATGACATAAGCGGAAAAAGCCAGAAGTGGCGCTAAAGCTCAAATGGTACAGTGCTAGCCTTGAGCTGAAGAGCTGAGGGAGTGCCCAGGCCCAGAGTTCAGGCCCCACAACAGACCAAAAAAAAAAAAAAAAAATAATCATTGCACATTTTGTTGAGTTAATCAAGACTTGTGGGATAAGATAAACATATAAGGAGAGACAGGGAATAGAGAGAATATATATGTGAATGTGTATCATAGCTATTCAGGAAGCTGAGATCTGAGGACTGCCGTTCAAAGCCAACCCAGGCAGAAAAGAGAATTTAATATTCAAAGTCAAAGATAAAAAATGGAACAATTCCAAATAGCATCAAAACAAGAAGGCTCTTTAGGAACAGAGGCAAGTGATCAGCAGAAACAGCTAATGCATTGTCTTTGTGTAGTGGGGCTGGGTATAGAAAAAGAGGAACTCTACTGCTTTTTTCATATAAGTTGTATAGAATTATTTTACTTTTAGCACTCTATACAAATATAACCTATTAGAGGTGGCACTGTGGCTCAAGCGGTAGAGTGCTCGCCTTGAGCTGAAGAGCTGAGGGACAGCGCCCAAGCCCAGAGTTCAAGCCCCACGACAGATAAAAAATAAAAAAAAAATAAAATAAAATAAAAACAAATATAACCTATTGCTTTTGCTAGAAGAGCCACCAACATTATAGTTTTTTTTTTTCAAACATTACTTTTAGTGGTGTATAAAGAAAGCCTCAGCCCTAAGGGCTATGTAGAACTGGAGAGTGGTGATTGCTAACTCTATTACAAAACTAATCAAACACATAAACATTTTTTTTTAAGTATAGGGAAGTGTGGCCACATAATAGGGGAATTCAACCTCATCTTGAATTTGGGGAGGGTTTCCATACGGAAGCTTGGAGCTTACTGAAATAGATAGGCCAAAAATCAATCATTTCCACACAAAAGTAGAAAGTAGAAATTATAAAAATATATGAAAGGACAAGGTGTTAGTTGTTCATACCAGTAATCCTAGCTACTGAGGCAGTTCAAAGCCTAGGCAGGAAAAATCTGTAAGATCTTTAATTAACCAGCAAAAAAAAAAAAAAAAAAAATAGAAGTGGAGCTAAGTCTCACAGACTCTCCTGCCTTGGCTGGCTTGGAACTGAGACCCTCCAATCTCAGCCTCCTGAGTAACTAGGAATAGAGGCATACGTCAATGACAGGTCTTGAGTTTTCAAACTACTCTGAACCAAGAGCTGTCAGCTGCTAGCCAATAAATAAGTGGAAGGAATTCCAAACCTGTTTCTGAATAGTTCCCCATGCTCTCCAGGCTTGCTTCACTCTGGCTCTTCAATCAGATTCACTGGCTAGTAGCATCTGGCCTTTGTCTCCTCTTTCTGGCCAGGTGTTGAACTGCTTCCTGGATCTGATGACATTAGTCTTCACTTTGTTGACCCAGAAGCTTACCTTTTTACAGCTCCATGCAAAGATAGGAAATAGATTCTATTCTGTGATCAAATTTGAAATCATTCTTTAGGCTCTGGAAAAATACAGACCACTAGCAATTCTTTTTTATTTTATTTTTTTTTCTGGTGTGTGTGTGGGGGTGTGTGTGTGTGTGTATGTGTGTGCGTGTGCTGGTCTTGGCACTTGAACTCACTTGAACTACCATTTGAGCCACAGCTCCACTTTCAGTTTTTGTGGTGCTTAATTGTATGCTTAATTCGAGATTAGAGACCCAAGGACTTTCCTGCCTGGATTGTCTTTTGAACCAGTATCCTCAGATCTGAGTCTCCTGAGTAGCTAGGATTACAGGCATGAGCCACCGACAGTCAGCTATTTCTTTTGAGAAAGTATCTTGATATATAAACCAAACTAGCCTCCTACCTTCTCCTAGTTCCTTTCCCTGTGTGAATTCAAGGCTGTATATTTTTTCTCTTTTTTTCTCCTTCTTTCCTTCCTTCCTTCCTTCCCTCCTTCCTTCTTTCCCTCCTTCCTTCCTTCCTTTCCTCTTTTGTGCCTGTCATATAGGGCTTGAATGCAAGTCCTGGGCACTGTCCCTGAGCTTTTTTGCTCAAGGTTAGCACTCTACCACAACCCCATTTCCAGCTTTTTGGGGGTTAATTGGAGGTAAGAGTCTCACCCATGTTCCTGCCTGGGCTGGGTTCAAATCATGATGCTCAGATCTCAGCTTCGTGAGTACCTAGGATTATAGGCATGAGTCAGGGGCTCCCAGCATGTCCAATATCCTTATCTGTCCCAAATCTTCCACATTATTCTGTCTGAGGATTAGTTGTTCCAACCTGATGCTTTGGTGATTATCTTTTCTACATTAAATATTTGGATTTGTTATCTATTAAGATTTTTTT
Source organism: Dipodomys spectabilis (assembly GCF_019054845.1). Taxonomy (NCBI): domain Eukaryota; kingdom Metazoa; phylum Chordata; class Mammalia; order Rodentia; family Heteromyidae; genus Dipodomys; species Dipodomys spectabilis. The sequence continues at coordinate 39,858,481 of NW_024870679.1, read as the reverse complement.
TTTAGTCCATGAATTTATTTACAGGAAAAAGTCCTCCAGAAACATGAAAGTCAAAATCCACTAAAGGAATGAACTTTGTTATGGAAAAACAAAGAGAGAAATCTCTTTTGGAAAATCTGAGACATCAAATCCTTAGATATAATATGTGTCCCCTAGGGACATAGGGTACTGTCAGTGTTTGTCAAAACATTAGCTCATCCAAGCACTGAAAAATATTTCTAAGCTTTAATAACTCAGCTGCCTCAATCTGTTTTATTAAAAGTCTAAAACCCCATTTTGTTGAACATGTACTTTTGACTGTATGTTTCTCCTTTAGGATATTAGTGAGAAAACAGCCATCTATTTAGTGGTTGCTATCGTGCCTATAGTATTTTTATAGTATACACTTGTCTTACTGTAGAGATCTGAGAAAGGATTTGGGGAAATGGGAGGTGTTTGTAATTTAAATAGGAAATAAATGAATTATTCTATTCAACTACTGGTTAAAAGTGTGTCAGCCTTCTCTGCTTTGTAAATAAACTGGAAACCAGGGGTAACTTTAAGATGGAAATCAGAACTCTAAAAACAAAGAAACAAAACCTAGAATCTTAGTGATCAAATAAGGAGACAAGCCTTAAAAAAAAAAAAAAAAAAAAAAGAAGGCTGGGCTGGGAAGGTGGCTCAGTGGTAGAGCGCTTGCCTTGCATGCATGAGGCCCTGGGTTCGATTCCTCAGCACCACATAAGCAAAAAGAAAAAGACGGAAGTGGCGCTGTGGCTCAAGTGGTAGAGCACTAGCCTTGAGTTGAAGAGCTGAGGGACAGCACCCAGACCTAGAGTTCAGGCCCCACGACCCGACCCCCCACCAAAAAAAAAGGCTGAAATAAATTCATTGTAAAATATTCAGATATAGTGAATTTTTAAAAAAGGTGTCCAAACTCTATCAGCCAGAAGGAAGGAAGATTTGAGATAAGGCTTTCTAAATTTTATCTGATATACACCCTCTTTTTATATAGAAATCCTGTACAAAACTTTTTGTTACTGGGTGCTTGTGGCTCACGCCTGTAATCCTAGCTACGCAGGAGGCTGAGATCTGAGGATTGTGGTTCAAAGCCAGTCCCAGCAGGAAAAGCTGTGAAACTCTTATCTCCAATAAACCACCAGAAAACAGGAAGTGGTGCTATGGCTCAAGTGGTAGAGTGCTAGCCTTGAGCTTATGAGTGGAGGGGTATCGCTAAGGCCCAGAGATCAAGCCCCATGACCGATCAAAAAAAACCAAAACTTTTTTGTTGTCTGGTATAAAAGTCATCTATATATCATGGCCATATGTCTCTGTCAATAAGGCACTCAAATGTCATATTAGTTACTATGTAGTGTTTTATTAAGCGAATTTGTTGTTATTAACATAAAAGTCTTCATTTTGTTTGTTTCTAATTTTTTTACATTTATAACTGAAAGCAATAAGCATTCCTACAACACAAATCTTTGGAACCTTTATTGGTTTGTGAAGAAAAGCTCTGAAAAGTAGTAAGATGTCTTGAGTAAGATCTTTGTTGACAAATGACAAACCCAACTGACTCAGCTTCAGAAAAAAAGATGAAATATGTATCAACTTACATTTAAAAATATCTTTATAACTATCAAAATGTTAGTTCATTTTCTAAATCAGAATATGTCTGCTAGAAAAAACTTGTAAAGAAAATTTTAATATAATTCGATTGTTGTTATTAAGGTGCTGGAAAGGGGTTACCAAGTAATGAGTACATTTCCTTTTTGGGCAATATGACCCCTTTTTTCACTTTCCCCAATTTCTCCCAAGAATTTTTATCGTGTGTGTGTGTGTGTGTGTGTGTCCTGAAGCTTGAACTTCAGGCGTGGGTTCTGTCCCTGAGCTGTTTTTTCTCAAGGCTAGTGCTCTATCACTAGAGACTCAGATCTACTTTCAGCTTTTTGATGGTTAATTGGAGATAAGAGTCTCATGATGGACTTTCCGGCTCACGTGGCTTCAAATTACAATCTTTAGATCTCATCCTCCTGAGAAGCTAGGACTACAGGTGTGAGCCACTGGCACTTGACTTCAAGACTTTTTTTTTTTTAAAGAAAAGCTCTCATCTCTAATAGTTCCTCTCATACCGTCCTGATTAATCCCATTTGGACAACATATTCTCTTCATGCAGCAATCTCCTCTTTGGTATGATACCTTGAGAACTTTTAACTACTTGGCCCTCCCCAGACCCTCAGCTCCACCCTCTTCACCTCAGAGAACCTTTGAGTTGTCACCCAGTTTCTCTTCTTTGAAATATGGGCAGTAAATTGGATCTATGGAGCAAGCTCGCCTGTTCTCTTAGATATCACTGTTCTGCAACAATTGATAGCCAGTGTCTAAAGAACATTGTTTCACATATTTTGTCTCATTTTTATTGTTGCATCTGGGATGTATAGAAATATCACAATGAAATGCCCCATGTTGTACTATTAATTATATTCCAATAAAAATGTGAGCAAATTGCTTCATATGGACAGGTAAATCTAGCACATCATTCTACCTAGCTCCAAAGTGAAGTCTTTATCTCTACAATTAATTTTGGCTATTATATTCCAGGCACTTGAGATCCTTGCTTTTGTGGAACACATGAGCCATAGTATAGAAAGGGCAGAAATAGATCCATCTCCACAGACAGGAAGATTCAGGGTAATAAATGATTGCTGGTTCTCTCTGTTGTTTTCTATATCTTTTTTCAATGGTTACACTCTTCCCTTCAATAGATGATCTGAAACCATAAAGAGTATGTAGCCAAAGCAACCTGGTATTATGATCTTAGCTATCTAAGCTATCAAGTTTAGTCATTTTAAAAGGAAATGAGGGGCTGGGAATGTCGCTCAGTGGTAGAGTGCTTGCCTAGAATGCATGAAGCCCTGGGCTTGATTTTTCAGTACCACAGAAACAGAAAAAGTCAGAAGTAGAGTGCTAACTTTGAGCAGAAAGCAGCTCAGGGACAGTATCAGTACCCAGGCCCTGAGTTCAGGCCCCAGAACTCACAAAAAAAAAAAAAAAAAAAAAGGAATCTTTCATTCTGCCCTAAAAATTGATTCCAAGACATTATACCAACCTTATAATGTCATAAAAATACTGACACATGTCATATATCAGTCCATGTAGTAGAATAAAGCATGGCACTTAACAAATACTTGATTAGGGGCTAGGAAGATGGCTCAGTGGTAGAGTGCTTGCCTTGCATGAATGAGGCCCTGGGTTCGATTCCTCAGCACCACATAAGCAGAAAAAAAAAGCCAGAAGTGGTGCTATGGCTCAAGTGGTAGCGTGCTAGCCTTGAGCTGAAGAGATGAGGGACAGCGCCCAGGCCCAGAGTTCAGGCCCCACGACCGGACCCCCCCCCCAAAAAAAACCCAAATACTTGATTATCATCTAATTCTCAGCTTTGAACCTTACAGAGACTGCCTTGTGTTTTTATGCTAAAGCCTGAAATGACTTAACATGGCCTGTAACATGGCTGACTCTCATCATGGTAAAGAATGGTTGCAAGAGTTTATAGGACCTTCCTAAATCTGATGTCTGTCTGTTGCTTTGTTATTTTGCTTTGTATTGTGTTTCTTCTGTCTTTATGGTACCAACTTCTATTCTTTTGTTTCACTTACAAGTGGCACATTCTCAGGGACAATTTTTCTAATTCAGAATTCAGATTATCTTCTGTTATCCATTTTTTTTCTCCACCCTCCCATCCCTACCCTCAAGTTATGTAGTTCATTTTTTTTACATAATATACATTGACTGTAACAACTGCACTTGCCTACCTTGCCTCCTTCCTCCCCACTCCTGAACATGTTTCTGCTTCCTAATATTCATTCTGTTAAACAGTTATGAGAAGGGGAAACAAAGGAGGAGGCTACAATGCTTGATAAGAAATGTACTCATTATCTTGCCCATGTAATTGTAACCCCTCTCTATAGTATTTTTACAATAAAGAAAAGAAAAAAAAACAGTTATGAGTTGTTCAGAGGAGTTACATCTTTGGACTCCTCCCCTAAGCTTACCATACTTTAGTCAGTTTGTGTGTATATACATAAAAACCTTGCGTATGTTATCATGTATAAGAGAAAATATGCTCCATTTGTTTTTCTGAGACTGACTTACTTCAAGATCAGATAATTATAAGAATATAATTATTATATATAACATATAATTATAAGAATATAATTATTATAATTATACATTATTATTATCTCTTATAATACACATTGCATAAATGGTTATTCGTTTTAAATCTACTTTTCTTTTTAAAAGTATGTACTCTCTGGTAGCAGGGTTTTCTATCTACATTTCCAGACTCCTTCACAGGGCCTGTGGTCAAAGTCACATGATTGAATCAATAAATCAAGAACGAACATGAACTTCAGATCATATGATTGAATCATATGACTGAAGTATTTTATGTGCAAATTAAAATGGGATAATAAAACCCATTAAAATGGGGAAAGAAAACCCACAAAATAGGGGTAGGGGGAAGAAGATAAGAAAGAGTAATACAAGGGCAAATTTATTTAAGGTCCATTATATATAAGTATAGATATGTCACAAAGAAATCCCTTTGTACAATGAATATATACTACTGGAAATAAATAAAATTAAAATAATATGGTAAAAACTAGAAGCATATTATCCATTAAACATAAGCTGAGTGTAGGAGCATAATTTTGTAATCCCAGCAGTGTGGAGATAGATGGAGAAGGATCATATTCTCTAGACCATTCAGGCATACATAGTGAATTCAAGGCCAGTCTGACCTACATAGCGAGTCCTTATTTCAAAGGCAACAAAAAACTCCAAGAGTCTGGGTGTAGCTCAATGATAGAGCACTGCTCTAGAGTAAGCAAGGACTTAGGGTCAATCCCCAGTACCACTAACTAAATAGATAAAATATGTTCATCTATCTATCATGTCATATAAAAAGAATTGAAATTAGGGCTGGGAAGGTGGTTCAGTGGTAGAGTGCTTGCCTTGCGTGCATGAGCTCCTGGGTTCCTCAGCCCCACATAAGCAGAAAAAGCCAGAAGTGGCTCTGTGGCTCAAGTGGTAGAGCACAAGCATTGAGATGAAGAGCTAAGGGACAGCACCCAGGCCCAGAGTTCAGACCCCACAACTAACAAAAAAGAAAAAAAGGAAAAAAAAAAAGAAAATAATTGAAATTCTAGGTTCAAACTGGAAGTGTTTTAAAATAATGTTAAGAAGCCCTTGCTTTCAATGGAAGAGGTACTTCTGTTTAACTGTGGAGTTAAACATTACCAGAATATGGAAAATGATTTAGATTATTCCTGGTGAACCGTGTCTGCCCCTCTCTTGAGGTCTTATGATGTAATGTGAAGTGTAAAAACACTATAGTCTGTACTGAAAATAAAACAGCAAATTAAGAGAGCCATCTACTGGCAGCTCATTGAAATATATTATTTCATTAGGTTTGTATGTCAAACAGTCTCTCCCATAAATGGTATTTTAAGCAACCTTCTGGGTAAGTTCGATCAGCCAGGACTTCATATGCTATTTTGTATAAGGGAAGGTATCAGTAATATAATCTTCACAATTTCTAATATAAATACTCATGTTTAGGAATTCTTTGAAATTTGGCTAACTTGACTATTACACTGAAAGCAATGATGAGAAGATACATAATATGTATTAAAATGAACATATAGGGTAGACAAAATATAACGAGTGCTTTTTTTTTTTTTTTGTCCGTTGTGGGGCTTGAACTCTGGGCCTGGGTGCTATCCCTCAGCTCTTCAGCTCACTCTACCACTTGAGCCACAGTGCCACTTCTGGTTTTCTGGTCATTCATTGGAGATAAGAGTCTCATAGACTTTCCTGCTCGGGCTGGCTTTGAACCATGATCCTCAGATCTCAGCCTCCTGGAGTAGCTAGGATTACAGGTGTGAGCCACCGGCACTCGGCTCCTCCAGTGCTTTTAAAAATACAATTTAATACTTTTTGTAACTGTTACAATAACATTACAAGGTAGGCACTATTCCTATTTTGAATATGAGAAAAACTGAACACAGAAAAGTTAGATATTTTGTCCAAAGTCAAACAGCTACTAATTTTTCCTCTCAGATGAAGAACAAAAGAAAAGCACTATGGTTGCCATTTTTATTCAGAATTGCTTTAAAGATTCTACCCAGGGCAATTAGATAATAAGAAATAAAAAGGCCTGGCACCAGTGGCTCATGCCTATAATCCTAACTACTCAGGAGGCTGAGATCTGAGGATTGTGGTTTGAAGCCAACCAGGGCAGGAAAGTTTGTAAGACTCTCATCTCCAATTAGCCACCAGAAAACTGGAAGTGGCGCTATTGCTCAAACTGGTAGAGTGCTAGCTGTGAGCGGGGTGGGTGGGGAAAGAGCCCAGGCCCTGAGTTCAGGCCCTACAACCAAAAAAAAGGAAGGAAGAAAGAAAGAGAAATGAAAGGTATCTAGATTGAAAAAGAAAAACTAAAACCATCTATTTATAGGTTAGAAATGAAGCTACGACTCAAGTGGTAGAAAAGGTAAGGGACAGTGCCCAGGCCCTCAGTTTAAGCCAATTACTGACACACACACAGATACACACACAACTATGCAATATGTTTCTGGGCAACAGTGGCTCATACCTGTTATTCTGGCTACTCGGAAAGCTGAGACCTAGAAGGTCACTGTTCAATGCCAGCCTGCAATAAAAGCTTGTGAAACTCTTCTCAACCCATAGCTGGGGGCCGGGATTGTGGCTTAGTGATAAAGTGCTTGCCGAGGATGCATGAATCCCTGGGTTCAATTCCTCAGTACCATACCACATAAACAGAAAAAGCTGGAAGTGGTGCTGTGGCTCAAGTGTTAGAGAGCCTTGAGCAAAGGAAGCTCAGGGACAGTGTCCAGATACTGAGTTCAAGCCCCCAGACTGGCAAAACAAACAAACCAAAAAACCCATAGCTGGGTACAGTAGAGTGCATCTGTCATCCTCAGGTAGAAATGAGGTTGATTGAGAGGATTTCAGTTCTAGGTGAGTCTTGGCAGAAAACTCTGAAAACTCCATTTCAATAGAGGGATGCTGAACTCAGTGGCACATTCCTGTTATCCCAGCAATCATGGGAAGCCTAAGTCAATTGTGGTTCAGGTGTGCACCAAACAAGAAATGAGACCCTATTTCAAAAATAACAAGCAATAAGTGGGGCTAGGGTCATTGCTCGGTGGCAGATCACTCACCTAGCTAGTACAAGACCCTTTGTTCAAATTCCAGTACTGCTAAATAAAGCAAAATAACAATGATAAATCATCATCATCATCCAACAAAATCCCAGCCAACCAGCCAAATAAACAAAAAAAAAAAGCACAGGAACAAAGAAACTGTGTAGTATGAATGAGAAGAAAGTTTCCAATGACTATGTTCTGACATTTATTGAGAACTGGTTACTCTGTGCAATGTATTGTGCTTAGATCTGAGAGGGACAGAGATATTTAAAACATAGCACCTGCTTTTTAGCAGGTATATTAGGGGATATACACTTTCAAGTAATAACATACTGATCTGGCAATATTATATATATATATTTTTCCTTTCTGTTTTTCATTTCTGCTCAAGCTTTCTTCTCTGATTTTCTTTTTCCTTTTAAATCTTTCCTAATTATGGAAATTATCTGTTCTTCAGTAATAGTACTCATCATCTTATCTGTTGGACTGAAATGAACAGCTTGTTCAGTTTAAACTTTTGTGTGGTTAGAAATTAGCTGTATTGAAAAAAATCAAAGACAGGTAGAGGAGAGACTATTGCTGAATGTTACAGCTGCAAGAAACTCTAAAAACCAGTCTGTTACATAAATTATGTACTCTTTAAACTCTCTTCCAAGTTCATTTACACAATTGATTATTGAAACTGCCTTAGCAATATGTACATCAAATATTTAATATATTTTAAGGCTTCCTTAATAATATCACTAATAAGTAGATTCAATTATATATTTGCCTAATAAAATTATTTGTGAATATCATTTTACCTAATTATGGTTTATCAACATAACCTTTGAGTCACTAGTGGAAATGTTCTACATTTAATCATATTGTTTTTGTTCATGAGCATGGAAAGAAGCAGATTGCCTGCCATGATCATAGATTTTAAATATTTACATGCTTGTGTTGCATAATTTAGCACACTGGAGTTGGAAAGCAGTTTGTATGGTAGCTGATGCCATGTCAGTGTTAGAGAATATAAGGTCCCTCTGTGACTTCTATGTGAAGTTATAAAAATAAAATGTATTCTGTTCCTTTTCCTAACTAATTAAAATTTGTTTTGGTATAAATCAACAGAAGGTTAATATTTGTTGAACAGGTAATTTAATTTGGTCTAATGTTCATAGAGATATTTTATAAATCCAAGCTTTGTTTTTCAAGTCCTGTTAATGCAAAATTCAAAAATAAAATATATTCACCTTTATTTATTTATTTTTTGGGTCCGGTCATGGGGCCTGAACACTGTACTTCAGATCTTCAGCTCAAGTCCAGCGCTCTACCACTTTGAGCCACAGTGCTACTTCCGGCTTTTTTCTTTTTGCTTATGTGGTGCTGAGGAATTGAACCCAGGGTTCTCATGCATGCAAGGCAAGTGCTCTGCCATTGAGCCACCTTCCCAGCCCCTATATTCACCTTTATACACCAAATCTTTATGCACTTATTCATGGTGATTCTTCTAAACAATCAGAAAGAGGTCTATATCTCAAAATACAGGAACCACAGTATGAAAACAATTTTTTTTTTTTGGTCTGGTCGTGGGCCTGGGCACTGTCCCTCAGCTTTTCAGCTCAAGGCTAGCGCTCTACCACTTGGGCCACAGCACCACTTCCAGCTTTTTTCTTTTTGCTCATGTGGTGCTGAGGAATCGAACCCAGGGCCTCAGGCATACAAGGCAAGCACTCTACCACTGAGCCACCTTCCCAGCCCGGAAAACAATTATTTTGTTTGTTCACTCACTCTAATAAATGATCTAGTTGGTATTCTGTCATACCCTGTTTGATGGGTTAAATGATTGGCTCAACATGTGAGTAGCAAATGGATAGATTTAGTTACTCTAGTTATCTCCTTAGAATAAAAAATAAATAAAAAATGGACTCATTTTCCTTTTGTGGTAGCAGAGTCTTGTAATTCTAGCATCTGGAAGGCTGAGGAAGGAAGATCACAAGTTCAAGGCCTGCCTGGGCTACATAGATTTTACCTAAAAAACAAAACAAAAGCAGCATGCCCATGGCTCCTACCAGTAACACTAGCTACTTGAGAGACTGAGAATCGGAAGATTTGAGGCCAGCTGGGGCAGAAAAGTTTATAAGACTCCTTATCAAGCCATAGCTAATTGCAATGGTATGTGTCTATCATCCCAAAACATATGGGAAGCTGAGATGGGGAGGATCAAGATTCTCGGATAGCCCTGGCAGACAAGGAAGGAAGCTGGACAGGATACTCTACCTATGATCCCAGGATGACAATGTCATCAGGAAATGAATGATGGCTTCCCTACCTTTCCCAGTTTTCACAAAAAAGACTGTTTCATAAGTTGAAAATTCCCTTTCTCCTCATCCTGGGCTTTGAATTCTGGGCCTGGGTGCTGTCCCTAAGCAACTTTTGTTCAAGGTTAGCACTCTATCCCACTTGAGCTACAGCATCATTTCCAGCTTTTCTTTTTCTTTTTTTGGTGATTAGTTGGAAGTAAGAGTCTCTTGGACTTTCCTGCTTGAGCTGACTTTGAAACAAGATCCTCAGATCTCAGCCTCCAGAGCAGCTAGGATTGTAGGTGTGAGCCACTGGTGCCTGGCTTAAGGCGAAAGTTTTAACCAAGGGAGAAAGAGAAACATTTTCTGCTCCCCATACTTAAAATGGGAGTTAAGGACTCAAGATGACAAGTGTTATTTGCTGCCTTTATTCTCTTAGAGCTGGGGGAATAGATGCTTGTCAGTAACTCCAAATCCTTAGACAATCATTTTGGGTGGGTAAATTGGGTGGAGTACAACCAAAACGCAGGTGACCTTCAGTTTTACCATTTCCAAGGATAAAACAGATTTAGATTGTCACAACTCCCACCCCAATCTTCTAATTTAATATTAAAAGCAAATGTTAGTGGGGAGCTTACATAATTTCTAAGTTTACTTCTTAATTTAATTTGTGGGCCTGGCCCTTTTGGTATATGCTGAAAATAACAATTTCCTTTTTTCCCCCCTGTATCTACCTTGTCTCAAAAAGAAGCTTCAAATAGGTGGATTAGCTCCGAGGCCAGAGCAGAAAGAATACTCTATCCTAAAAATAAACCAGTGAAAAACTGCTTTTGGCCCAGTATGGCCCCAAAATATAACAAAACACCACCTAATCCAAACCTCTAAACACGCAAAACTTGAAAAATGTTTCTGGATAGTTTTTATTCCCGTGTTGTTTCATAGTTAAGCAGCATAGCCTTAAATATTTCTAAGTTCTGTGATTTCCTATGCATTTCAGGAGAAATGTCTTTTAGTTCTGTTCCAACGAAATCTGTGGCACCTAAGAATACTGTAGGCTCACATTGAGCAATAATTAGTATTTGTCTCGACAGCTCTTAAAAATGAGGCCTCCTCTTATATAACCGTAACCTCTTCGTGCATCACCTTTATAATAACACTAAAAAAGAAAAAAAAGAAAAAAAAAGTAAGGCCTCCTTGAAAGGAACCTGAATGTGGAAAATGAATGCACAAATGGATGTTTTCCAATTACCTAGCCTATAGTTCCAACTTTAGGTTTGCTAGGAGTACCCTAACAACAGGATAAGAGAGGGTACTTTTTGTTTTGTTTTTAAAATCAAAGCCAGGCTCGGTTAGAGAGCTACAAAGGCGGGGGGGAGGGGGGGGCGGTGAGGGGGACCGCAGCGCACGCTGGACCTTGTAGTTCCTTCGCCGCAGGCAAGCGTGATTATGTTGCAAGGCATGCTGGTAGTTGAAGTCCAACCCCTAAACAGAAACGTACGGCAGCCGCAATGTCTTATCATAGAGACAAGCCTTAGGTTGTTTCCGGATGGATTCTCTCTCGGTGCTGGCTGCCTTGCTGACTAGAAAGCTGGAGTAGAACCGGTGGAAAAGAAGCTCCGGGCGGAGCGCTTCAGCCGCCGCCGCCCTTCGGGATGCTCCCGTGTCCCGGAAGTGACTGGCGAATGGGTCGACAGCGGAGGCCGTGCCTCCGACTATGGTGGCCCGGCGGGGCCTCGGGCGCGCAGTTCCTGCCGCCACGGCGCCGAGGCCGCAGTGACTGCGGGCGCGTGGTGGTTCTGGTGGCCGCCGCCGCCCGCGCCGCGGCGGTTCCTCGGTCGGTGACTGCTTTACATTTGTACAGTTCTCCAGCGTCTTCTGTTTCGGTGAGGGTTCCGCTCCAGACCCGCGGAGTCGAGGTGGCTGGGAGTGACTATCTCCTGCCCCGAGTGACGGGGTTTCCCGGGGGCCCTGCCCGCGGTGAAAGGACCCGTGGCCGGCCGTCTGGGGCCTTGAGGGGTCTTTGGACGCGCCCTTCGTCTCCCCTTCACGTGTCATCCATCTGTCTTTGTCGTCTGTCTCCTCCTCGCCCTGTCCTGGGCTGCAAAGACAGCAAACATGTGGGCCAGCGATTCTCTTCTTAACCTGAGGATTTCCTAGGTGCTCCTGGCACCACCCTGGCTGTAGCATTTAACACCTTCCCTGTGTCAGTCAGCTCGGGTTTTCTTCTTTTAATGCAGACAAGCAAAACCAAACTTAAGCTCAACTCCAGATCTCAATCCCTTTTCTTGCGACCTTTTCCCCCTGGGGGTGGTCTTTGTTGCCACTTCAGATATACCTATGCCTTTAGCATAGTTTCCCTCAAGCTCCTAATCTCATCCACACCTCAGAACTTTTGAGGTTAAAAGTCTAGAATCTTAAAGATGATGGCTACATAGACGAGACCCCAAAGGTCCGTGAGGCATGACTCTCTGCCTGTTGAGCTTGTATATCTTCAAATAGTTGTACAAGGAAGTTTCAGTTTAATATGTCCATCGATGTGTAATCTGATTGTTGGTTTACATTTTTTTGTATTGATTATTTTCCCACATGGGATTCACTGCTACCCTAGCGTTAAGAGAATGCCTGGCCATACAGTTACTTAGATGCGGATTTTCTTGTTTTTCATTTACTGACCACATGTCTCAGTGGAGTCTTTGAAATGATGTGTCAGTTGATAGCAGACACAAGGGAGTCATCTTTCCTTTTTGCTTGCTTGTGATTTGTAATTAAGTTATGAATCATTGGAAGTCCCAGAGGTATTGGAAAGGCTTTAAAAAGGTAAAGTCAGTGTATTTTCTGAGTGTTAAAATGATAAAGCTTTTCCCCTAGAGTTTTTGATTAGTCTAATAATCTGAGGCTAGTTCACTTGCTATAAAAAATTGTTGAAGGGCTGGGAAAGTGGCTCAGTGGTAGAGCACTTGCCTTGCATGCATGAGGCCCTGGGTTTGATTCCTCAGCACCACATAAGCAAAAAGAAAAAAGCTGGAGTGGCGCTGTGGCTCAAAGTGGTAGAGCACTAGCCTTGAGCTGAAGAGCTAAGGGACAGTGCCCAGGCCCAGAGCTCAGGCCCCATGACTGGACCCCCTACCCCCAAAAAATAGTTAAAAATTACAAAGTGAGCAATGCAAGGAATTATATAATTTAGCAAAAAGGTTAAAAACTGCTTAATGAATGCTTTTCCTGTAAAATGGGATGTGAGTTTTGAAAAATATGTTTGTGATGATTTGTAATGAGGTGTTTCTAGATCATTTGATAGCTCTGGTAAACAGCTTTTTGCGTTTGCAGACAGAAATTTTGTCCTTCATTTCTGGGGATTATACAACTGAAGTTTGTGGCTCCCTCACCCACTGCCTTTTTTTTTTTTTCCTGTGGGTCCTGGGGCTACAACTCTGGGCCTGGGTGTTGTCTCTGAGCTTCTTTAGCTCAAGACTAGCTCTCTACACTGGAGCTACAGCTCCACTTCCAGCTTGTGTGTGTGTGTGTGTGTGTGTGTGTGTTGTGTGTGTGTGTGTGTGTGTGTGTGTTGTGTGTGTGTGTGTGTGTGTGTGTGTTTAGCTACAGCTCCACTTCCAGCTTGTGTGTATGTGTGTGTGTGATTAAGGAAATGAGTCTCATAAACTTTCTTGCCTGGGTTGGCTTCTGACTGAGATCCTCAGATTTCAGTCTCCTGAGTAGCTAGGATTATTATGGCGTGAGCCACTGGCTTTTTTTTTTTTGGTTGGTCATGGGGCTTGAACTCTGGACCTGGGCGCTGTCCCTGAGCTCTTCAGCTCAAGGCTAGCGCTCTACCACTTGAGCCACAGCGCCTCTTCTGGTTTTTTGGTGGTTTATTGGAGATAAAGAGTCTCACAGACTTCTCCTGCTCTGGCTGGCTTTGAACGGTGATCCTCAGATCTCAGCCTCCTGAGTAGAAAGGATTAGAGGCATGAGCCAGCTGCACCTGGCTTTTTTTTTTAATTAAAAAAAATTTTTTTTGTGCTGGTACTGGGGCTTGAACTTAGGACCTTGTACTCTCACTTGAGTTTTTCACTCAAGGCTGGTGCTCTACCATTTGAGCCATACCTCCACTTCTTTTTCTTATTCTTATACATAGAATTTTTTTTTTTTTTTTTTTGCCGGTCCTGGGGCTTGAACTCAGAGTGTGTCCCCAAGCTTCTTTTACTCAAGGCTAGCACTCTACCACTTGAGCCACCACTACTTCCAGGTTTTTCTGTTTATGTGGTACTGAGGAATCAAACCCAGGGCTTCATGTGTGCTAGGCAAGCAGTCTACCACTAAGCCACATTCCCAGCTCCTATACTAAATAATTTTTAATAGTAAGATTATATTTATTTATTTTTTAAAATGAGACTGAGTTATGTAGCTGTCCTGAAATTTGCTCTAAGCCCAAATTAGCCTTGAATTTTGATCTTCCTGCCTCAGCCTTCCAAAGTGTTGTCCATATCATGTATTTAAGCAATATATCAGTATGTTTCAGTAAAACAAATATATTAAAATTTATACTCTGTCAATTTGAAGTTATTCTTAGTGAATCTGAAATGGTTTCAGCTGTGTTTACTATTTGAGGCTAAATGTAGAATATTTCAGATTAATTTACTGAATTAATTTGTGGAATTCTTTGTTAGAAAAATGATAAGAACCTACACATTATTTGAACTTTCTATATCTTTTTGAGATTTCTAGGTTTCCAACTGATATTTTTTCCTGAGATTTTATTTATTTATTAGAATACTTACTATTTAATGAAATAATGAAAACATTTATCACTAAGAACATCTTATCCTTATCTCTGTACTAGCTGCTTTTAAAGTCTTATTTCTATTAATTATAACAAGCTAGTGAGCTATTCAATACTATTTATATTTAGTAGGCAGACACTAAAGCTCATAGTGTTTACTTTAATACAGTTCTTTTTTGACTCCCAAGTACCACAACTGCAAAGATTGGTTTTATCTATAATTTATAAATAATATTAACACATACTTGCATAACATGTATTCTGTACCACATGCTTGACTAGTTGTTGGGGATAGAGCTGAGAACAAGAGACAAAAAGAAATCTCTGCTCTTTGTGAAATTTATACTCTAGTGGAATGTTGGATATGTAAAACTTTGTCTTCAAGAACTAGAAAGACTAATGCATATATATTAGATATTTATGTTTTACAACATTAAAATTAAAAAGTGAGATCAAGTAGGGAAAGTTTGCTGGGCGCTGGTGGCTCACTCCTGTAATCCTAACTACTGAGGAGGCTGAGATGTGAGAATTGGGAAGACAGTCTAGGCAAGCTTCTTAACTGTGAGACTTTTTATCTCCAATTAGCCACCAGAAAACTGGAAATGATGCTGTTGCTCAAAGTGGTAGAGTGCCAGCCTTGAGCAAAAGTGTTTAGGGACAGTGCCTGGGCCATGAGTTCAAGTCTCATGACTGACCAAAAAGCAAAGCAAAACAAAAGCAAAAAAGCAAAACAAAACTAGGGAAGATTCCATAAAGAAGGTAAGATTTAATCTGGAATTTAAATAGAATAGTAGAAATTGAGAGAAAAATAAAATTGTTAAAGCTAAATTATACAGGAAAAAAATTAGGGATGGTGGCAAATAATGGACCAGTTGGTATCTTATAACCACTTTATCTTCATTTTTTCTTACTATAGATAAATTAATAATTTTTGGCACCATGTTCAGTGATTTAGATTTTATTAACTAGCCACTCTTTTAGACCATAGTGATTTAGTAGTGAGTAAATATAGTCTGTATGCTAAGAAATGCGAAGTTACAGCTTTGTTAAATGCTTTTAAGAATGGAAAAGATTCAGATGGGCAAGGTCAGTAAAGAGATTGTTGGATGGATCTAGATGAGAGTTGATATATGAAGAAGAATAAGTGAAGATAGGAGTGGGTACATTCCCAAGTTGTTTGGGGATAGAACTGGGCAATGGAATGTAAATACATATTCCATTTATATTATATATATGAAATATATATTCAATTACTCATATATAATTTAAGTATATATAATATATATTATATATATATAGTTTTTTGGCAATAATATTCCAAGGTTAATTTCTTAATTTTTCCCTTATATGTCATTATTTTACTTTAGTATATTTGAGTAATGGTTTATGTGCAATAAGTTTTTTTTGTATAGTTTTTCCTTGAATGAGGAGGAATCAAGTTCTAGATAAATGCATTTGGAAATGTGTTGGAACTTGTTTTGAAGTTATATGTAATATATTAAAACATGGCTCAGCACCCGTGGCTTATGCCTGTAGTCCTAGCTACTCAGGAGGTTGAGATCTGAGAATCATGGTTTGAAGCTAGCAAGAGAAGAAAGTATGAGAGACTTTTTTTTTTTCTCTTTTAAACCAGCTGTGGGGCTTTAACTTAGGGCCTGGGTAGTGTCCCTGAGCTCTTTTTGCTCAAGGCTAGCACTCTACCACTTTGAGACACAGTGGTACTTATGTTTTTTTTTTTTGGGTCCGGTCGTGGGGCCTGAACTCTGGGCCTGGGCACTGTCCCTCAGCTCTTCAGCTCAAGGCTAGCTCTCTACTACTTGAGCCACAGTGCCACTTCTGGCTTTTTTCTTTTTGCTTATGTGGAGCTGAGGAATCGAACCCAGGGCCTCATGCATGCAAGGCAAGCGCTCTACCACTGAGCCACCTTCCCAGCCCGGTACTTCTGTTTTTGAGAGTGAGAGAGAAAAAGGCCTTATTTAAATGGTTTAGAAGCAATAATAACCAGTAGTAATTAACATGTTCAATGACAAAATCTTGGTTTCTAAATATCATTTCTCACTAAAGTGGACTAAATAAGCAGTCACAACAAAGTCTTTACCAGGACTTCATGGTAAAACACAGTTAACACTTAAGCAGGAGAATGTCTCATCTCCAGTTTACCTGTAAAAAGTGGAGGTATGGGGGCTGGGAAGGTGGCTCAGTGGTAGAGTGCTTGCCTTGCATGCATGAGGCCCTGGGTTCAATTCCTCAGTTCCACATAAGCAGAAAAAGCTGTAAGTGGTTCTGTGGCTCAAGTGGTAGAGTGCTAGCCTTGAGCTGAAGAGCTGAGGGACAGCACCCAGGGTTCAGGCCCATGGGAAAAAAAAAAAAGTGGAGGTATGGCTCAAGTGGTAAGAGTGTCAACCTGAGCAGAAAAGGCAGAGTGGCCCTGATTTCAAGCCCCACTACCATCGTGAAAAAGAGATAGGAAGAGAGAGGGAAAGAGGGAGGGAAAGAAGGAGAGAGAGAGGAAGAGAGAGAGAGAGAGAGACAGAGAGACAGAGAGAGGGAGAAGGAAGACAAACACATTTTAAAAGTAATTTGGAAACTATAAAGTATTATTTTGAAGTTTTCTCTAGACTGGCTCTGATGACACTACATAGAATACATAAGAATTTTGGCATTATCAGTTTGATCATAGGAATAGTCAAACCAAGCCAAGTCTTTGAGGGAACTAGAAGGATTAAAGTATAGTGAGTGCACTTTACCCTTTGTAGACAAAGGATTTTTTTTTTTTTTGGGTGGGTCATGGGGCTTGAACTCTAGGCCTGGGCACTATCTCTGAGCTCTTCAGCTAAAGGTGAGTGCTCTACCACTTGAACCACAGTGCTACTTCCTTTTGTTTGTTTTATGGAGACATAGTCTTCAGTTCTCTAAAGGAAACCTTTTTAAATAAAACACATTCTATTGGTTATACAGATGAGATTTCATTGTTACATTTCCAGATATGTATTTAATATATTCCAATGAATCTCGCCCCTCTTTCACTCTCCCTGAAGGAATACCTTTAAATTGAATCTTCAGCAGAGTAACCCTTAAATATACTTTTCTCTTGTTTATATAATCTAAAGATTTTAACTGTTCCTAATTTTATTCTGAAGCTCCTATTTACTCTAAATCATAGTTATTAACTTTATTGTGTGTGGTGATATGCGGTTCCACAAAGCAGTAGTATACTACGATACTACGAGTCTCTCTTTCTCAGAGCTGGGAAAAAAACATGATTGCTTACTCCCCCTTTTTTTTTTTTTTTTGGGTCTGGTCGTGGGGCCTGAACTCTGGACCTGCGCACTGTCCCTTAGCTCTTCAGCTCAAGGCTAGCGCTCTACCACTTGAGCCACAGCGCCACTTCCAGCTTTTTTCATTTTGCTTATGTGGTGCTGAGGATTCGAACCCAGGGCCTTGAGCATGCAAGGCAAGCACTGAGCCACCTTCCCAGCCTCTACTCACTCCCTTTTAACAACAAATTCTGTTTGCCAAAGTGAAGTTTCAGCCTAAGTTCTGATAATGAAATATATGTATAAATGTCTATATTTGCCTGGATGAAGTTGAAGATTTTATTACTTCATTGCTAAGATCATGTTGCCTATGACTTTGAAATTATCTTGAAAGGAGGCTGAGTATTCATTATGAGTCATGAAAGCCAGCAGGTCTGAGTTAGTTGTATCAATTGTGCAGTTTAGCTTCTTACCTGAATGGAGAAGCACTGATCCTTTGCTCTTCTTCACATTCACCATCTTGGTAACAAGTACTTCTTTGCCTTGAGTATCATCCTTCACCTTCAAGAAAAAAATAGTACTGATTTTCTTCACAAATGTTCTCTTTCTTCTGACAGAGTTTGTCTTGAATATAACACTTGTAGAGCTGTTAAGGAGCAGCCTTAATCTGATTTTTTTTTTTGGTACTGGAGTTTGAACTTGTTAAGATTTTTACTACTTAGTTGCATTCCTAATCACTAACTTGGAACTTGTGTGTCTATAGCCAGGCTAGCCTCAAACTCTAAATCTTCCTGCCTGAGACTCCCCAATGCTGGGATTATATGTGTGTGCCACCACTTTTGGCTGCATTTACATTGAAATCTTTGACCATCTAGAATTTACAAAGTATGAGGTAGTCATAGAGCTTTATTGTTTAAAACAGATTAGTTTGTTATTCTAGTCCTATTTATTAAAATAGCTATTTTTTTCCTAATTGATGTGAGATATTGCTAATCTCAGTGCTCAAATATGCTGGGATTTATTGCTCTACTTTCTAGTATGTTTTATTCGGTGTCATTCTGTGCTAATAAGAATAATAAATTTAAATAGTACTAAAGTTTAATTACTGTAGTTTTATAATGAATTTTAACATACTACCAGGCAAATCTCATTAGGAAATTTTGCTTAATTCTTTATAAAATGTCTCAATTTATAATACTTTACAACATGATTCAAGGGATCACCTTACAAAATAATCTCTGATTGCTCTAAAGAGTTTTAGAAACAGTCATTTAAATAAAGTTGGCCTTAATCTTTATGAAAGAATGGAATTTCATTTTAGTCATATGAAAAGTGGCCATATGACTTATTAAATAGTACAGTTTTAGCTTTACTTTGACCACAGATGATAATTTTGTTATCCTCAACTCTATATAAATAGTGAAAATAAAGTATTCAGATGTTTTATGTTTTATATTTGGAGATTTGGAGTTGAAATTCTTCAAAAATTTTGTATGAGCCAGGCGCTATTGGCTTACAACTGTAATCCTAGCTACTCAGAAGGCTGAGATCTGAGGATTGCGGTTCAAAGCCAGTCCAAGCAGGAAAGTCCATGAGAATCTTATCTCTAGTAAACCACCAGAAAACTGGAAATGGCACTCTGGCTCAAGTGGTAGAGCACTGGTCTTGAGTTGAAGAGCTGAGGAACAGTGCCTGGGCCCAGAGTTCAAGCCCCATGACCGACTAAAAAAAAAAAATTGTGTGTGTGTGTGTGTGTGTGTGTGTGTGTGTATGTATGTGTGTGTGTGTGTGTGTGTGTACTAGTATTGGGGCTTGAACCTCAGGCCTTGAACCCCTGCTTTGCTTTAGCTCTCAGGACTGGGGTTTCACCACATGAGCCTCATCTCTACTTTCTTCTTTAAAAGGGGCTGGGAAGGTGGCTCAGTGGTAGAGCACTTGCCTTGCATGCTCAAGGCCCTGGGTTCGATTCCTCAGCCCCACATAAGCAAAAAGAAAAAAGCCGCAAGTGGCTCTGTGGCTCAAGTGGTAGAGTGCTAGCCTTGAGCTGAAGAGCTGAGGGACAGCGCCCAGGCCCAGAGTTTAGGCCCCAGGACCGGACCAAAAAAAAAAAAATTTGCATTGGTCCTGCAGCTTGAACTCAAGGCCTGTGTGTTGTCCCTGAGTTATTTTGCTCAAGGTTAATGATCTACCACTTGAACCACAGCTCCACTTCTGGCTTTTGGTGCTTAATTGGTGTCTCATGAACTTTTCTGCATGGGCCAGTTTAAATTTTTTGAGGTCATATTAAGCTCAATAATTTCTGTGTTTGTTGTATATCTTACCTTGTTTGTTTATTGTTATTTTGGACTTACTATTTACGATGCACACTTTCCCTTTCAAAACACCTAACTTCTCATTGTCTTTATTTCTCTCAGTTACTCTAGTACATGTACATTTCCTTATTAATAACAACTATCCAGAGTGTTATTCAGAGTCATACTTTCTGATGCAGAAGAAAATATATGCATGCACATTCTCTTGCCTAAAAAATTTGGGTTTAGAAGATTCAAGGTTTATGGTTTTTTTTTTTTTGGTTGGTCATGGGGCCTGAACTCTGGGCCTGGGTGCTGTTCTTCAGCTCTTCAGCTCAAGGCAAGCACTCTACCACTTGAGCCACAGCACCATTTCTGGCTTTTTCTGCTTATGTGGTACTGAGGAATCGAACCCAGGGTCTCATGCATGCAAGGCAAGCACTTTACCACCAGCCCCGGTTTATGGCTCTTTAATAATAAACTTTAAATTCTAGGAACATGTATGTATTACAAAACTAAAAGTAAAAATCATAGGCCTAGATGAAGGAGAGGAGGTGGAATCCAAAGGGATAAGAAAACAATCAAAACTGGTTGCTGGTGGCTTATGCCTGTAATCCTTGCCACTCAGGAGGCTGAGATCTGAGGATCTCAGTTTTAAGCCAGTCTAGGTAGGAAAGTCTATGAGCCTCTTATCTCCAGTTAACCACCATAAAACTGGAAGGGGTGCTGTGATTCAAAGTGATAGAGCACTAGCCTTGAGCAAGAAAACTCAGGGACAGTGCCCAGGCCCTGAGTTCAAACACCAAGACCAACAACAAAACAAAACAAAACAAAACCAATTCAATAAAACAATAGGGGAAAATTTCCCAACTTGTGAGAGTCAGTCATTCAGGTACAAGAAACTTTGAGGACACTCAACAGATAAGATCAGAAAACAACCAGTGCAGACATATATTTATTTATTTATTTATTTATTATTGTAAAGATACTATACAGAGGGTTACAGTTACATGAGTGAGGTAATGAGTACACTTCCTCTTGAACATTGTTATCCCCTCCATTGTTTTCCCCCTACCATCCCCTCCCTCCCTACTTTCCCCGAGGTTCTTTTTTTTATTGTGATTACATAATTTCCGGAATTTCACAGTATTGTGGAATAATGATGCTCATTTAAAGTCACAAGTTCATTCTAACTTTCCTGGAGCAAATTGTCTATCACAGTCTGTAACATATAACGGTGTTCACATGTTATACACCATACATGTGATCAGCAGCATGGGGATATTTAGTAGTGGTTCGACCAGATGAGTGGGAGTTCTTTGTTTCTTAAGTCCTGTTAGTTTTGTTGTATCACCTAACATTTTGGATTTAGCATCTACTTATCAGGGAGACCATGTACCGTTTGTCTCTTCATTCTTGGCTTACCTCGCTCAACATGATTCCTTCTAGCTCCATCCATTTCCCTGCAAATGCCATTATTTTGTTATTTCTAATGGCTGCATAATATTCCATTGTGTATAGATACCACAATTTTTGGATCCATTCATCTGTGGTGGGGCATCTGGGTTGTTTCCATATCCTAGCTATTGTGAACAGTGCTGCAATAAACATGGAGGTGCACGTGTCCTTGTATATTGGTTCCTGTTGTTCAGGGTAGATGCCTAGAAGTGGTATGACTGGGTCGTAAGGGAGGTCAATCTTTAGCTTTCTAGGGACCCTCCAGACTGCTTTCCAAAGTTGTTGTATAAGTGTACATTCCCACCAGCAGTGTAATAGGGTTCCTTTCTCCACATCCCCTCCAGCATTTGTCGTTGGCTGATTTGTGGATGTGGGACATTCTGACTGGGGTAAGGTGGTATCTCAGGGTTGTCTTTATTTGCATTTCCTTTACCACCAGGGATGATGAACATTTCCTCATGTGTTTCTTTGCCATTTTTATTTCTTCATTTGAGAAGTCCCTCTTTAGTTCCCTTGCCCATTTAGTAATTGGTTTGTTAGGTTTGGGAGGGATTAGTTTCTTGAGTTCCCTGTATATACAGGATGTTAACCCCTTGTCTGATATATTGCTGGTAAATATTTTTTCCCAATTAGTTGATTATCTTTCTAGCTTAGTTGCGATAGATTTAGCTGTGCAGAAGCTCCCATTTGTCGAGTCTCTCTCCAACTTGTTGTGACCCTGGGACTCTGTTCAGGAAGTTCCTTCCTGTGCCTATTAGTTCAAGTGTTTCTCCTACTCTGTCCTGCAGTAGTTTCAGAGATTCAGGTTTAATGTTAAGGTCTTTAATCCATTTTGAGTTGATGTTGGTGCATGGTGATAGGCTGGGGTCCAAGTTTTCTGCATGTGGCCGCCCAGTTTTCCCAGCCCCAGCGGTTGAAGAGGCTGTGTTTCTTCCATTGTATGTCTTTGGCTCCTTTGTCGAATATCAGCTGGCTGTAGGCCTGTGGATTTATTTCTGGATCTTCTATTCTGTTCCATTGGTCTTCGGGTCTGTTTTTGTGCCAGTACCATGCTGTCTTTGTTAGTATAGCTCTGTAGTAGAGTTTGAAGTTCGGCATGGATAGCCCTCCCATATTGTCTTTATCCCCTAGAATTGTTTTGGCTATTCTAGGTCTTTTGTTGTTCCATATGAATTTTTGGACTGTTTTCTGTATTTCAGTGATGTACGTCATTGGGATTTTAATAGGAATTGCATTGAATTTGTATATTAGTTTTGGAAGTATTACCATCTTTATTATATTAAGTCGGCCTATCCAAGAGCATGGGAGGTCTTTCCATTTCCTAGTGTCTTCTGCAATTTCTTTCTTTAACTTTTTATAGTTTTCATTAAATAGTTCTTTTACATCTTTGGTTAGGTTAATTCCTAAATATTTTATTTTTTGGGAGGTTATTGTGAATGGGGTTGCTCCCTTTATTTCCCTCTCTTCTTGTACATTGTCAGTGTACAGGAAGGCAACTGATTTTTGTGGGTTTATTTTGTATCCTGCTATTTTGCCGAAGTGATTTATGATTTCTAAGAGTTTGGGGATGGAGTTTTTGGGATCGTGAAGGTATAGTATCATGTCGTCTGCAAAAAGGGATAGTTTAACTTCTTCTTTCCCTATGCGGATCAGACATATATTTAAAACATTAAATGTACAGAAGAAGGAAAGAATATTGAAAGTTTAAGAGAGAAGTCACAAGTCACACTGGGAAATCCATCAGGACAGCAAATTTAGTAGAAACTCTTAGATCCAGGAGAGCTTGGAAAGACATATTTTAAGACTTGGAAGTAATAATTGCTAACTTAGAATATTCAAAACAGCTATACTGCAAAATTAAAGGAAATGATCAATAAAAATTAAAAGAATTCAGAACTACCAAACCAGCAGTACAGAAGATACTTAAAGGCATCTTACACATAGAAGAGAAAGATAAACACAACCAGTGAAGTACAGGTGAGATAAATCTCACTATAGCGGGTTGGGAAGTTAGCTTAGTGGTAGAGTGCTTGCCTCACATGCATGAGGTCCTGGGTTCAATTCCTCAGTACCACATAAGCAGAAAAAAGCCAGAAGTGGCGTGGTGGCTCAAGTGGTAGGGTGGTAGCCTTGAGTTGAAGTGCTGAGGGACAGTGCCCATGCCCAGAGTTCAGCCCCCAGGACTGACAAAAAAAAAAAAAAAAAAATCTCACTAGAGAAGTTGAAAGCAAATGAGGATTAGAAAAAGAACCATTCATTGAAAGAAACAAAATGACAATAATGATGATAATAATAATAATAACTCCAAATGTTAATGGCCTCAATTCTCCAATCAAAAGATACATATCAGCAGGTTGATTATAGAAAACAAGACCCATTGTCTTTGTTTATGGAAGACACATTGTATTGAGAAAGAGAAATACAAGATTAAAGTGAAGATAGGAAAAAATACCTTCTAAGCAAATGGAGCCCAGAAGCAAGCAGAGTAGCTATACTAATTTTTGACAAAGTAGACTTAAAAACAAAATTAAGAAGAGACAAACAAAAGTGATATTGAGAAAGGTAACAGTCTACTAAGTGGAGATAACAATTGTAAATGTTTATATACATACATATACCTAATTTCATAAAACAGATACTATTGCCATGAAAGCACAGATTTTTTTTGTCCTTCATGGAGCTTGAACTCAGCTTGGGTGGCTAGTGCTCTACTACTGAGCCACAGCACCACTTCCTGTTTTCTGGTGGTTAATTGGAGATAAGAGTTTCATAGACTTTCCTGCCTGG
The DNA here is from genome assembly GCF_019054845.1 of Dipodomys spectabilis. Lineage (NCBI taxonomy): Eukaryota > Metazoa > Chordata > Mammalia > Rodentia > Heteromyidae > Dipodomys > Dipodomys spectabilis. The sequence continues at coordinate 39,834,415 of NW_024870679.1, read as the reverse complement.
TCTGGTTTTGAACCTCAGTCCTCAGATCTCAGCCTCCTGCATAGCTAGGATTTCAGGTTGAGCCACCAGTACCTGGCTAGCACAGACTAACATAAATTTTAGTTGTCAGTTATAAATAATTATAATTCTTGTGAAATGTTACTACCATTTACCTGTGTTTCATTGATTTATCATTTAGTGATCCTTTTAAAATATATATGTATATATATATATATATATATATATATTTTTTTTTTTTTTTTTTGTCAGTCATGGGCCTGAACTCTGGGCCTGGGCGCTGTCCCTCAGCTCTTCAGCTCAAGGCTAGCGCTCGACCACTTGAGCCACAGCACCACTTCTGGTTTTTTCTGCTTATGTGGTGCTGAGGAATTGAACCCAGGGCCTCATGCATGCAAGGCAAGTGCTCTACCACTGAGCCACCTTCCCAGCCCCATCCATTTAATATTTTTGAGAACCAATTGTATGCCAGACAGAATTTAAGGACACTCAAAAAATTACTGTCTGGGGCTGGGATGTAGCTCAGTGGCAAAGCGCTTGCCTAGCAAGTGCAACATCCTGGGTTTGATCCCCAATACTAAAAAAGACAAAAAAATACAGTTAAAAAAAATTACTGTCTAGTATAGCTGACAGGGAAAAAGTAAGTGATGATTATGTAATGTGATGAGCACTGTGATAGTGGAAGACAAAGGATCCCATGAGAGTTAAGAGGAAGGCACCAGTCTTAACTTAATATGTGAAGTTGGGTAACTTTTAACCAGTCTTACTAAAGGAGGTGAGACTTAAGCTGGGCCCTAGGGCTTGTGATAGTAAGATAATTTAACAGTGAGGGTAAGTGGGAAGGCATTTTAGGCAGAGGAAACAAATTTTACAAGGGCAAGGAAGTATCAGATGGCATGTCAAGTTCAAGAAGCTTTAATATTAGTAGTAAAAATGGCTTCAGGACTGGGAATGTGGCTTTTAGTGGTAGAGTTCTGGCCTAGCATGCATGAAGCCCTGGGTACAATTCCTTAGTACCACATAAACAGAAGCTCAGGGACAGGCCCTGAGTTAAAGCCCCAGGACTGGCAAAGAATAAACAAAAAATGGCTTCATCATGTGGCACATGTGAGGGAATATCACTTGAGGAAGCTCAGTAAGTGGCAGAGCTATTTCATGGAGGCCTTAAATATCCTCAAGTACCAGACATGTGCCAATTGTTGAAGGTACAAATAAGAACAAGGCAAAGCCCTTGAGGAATGTGTTTATAGCTCTAATTTTTGTTTATACATCAGCAGTTTACAAATTAATTTTAATCTCTAGCCTACACCTCTCCTTGACTTTAGATCTATATAACTAACTTCCCGTTAAATATATCTACAGTGTGGGCTACATGAAAGTAATTAATTCATTGCCTTTGTTCTCTGCTCTCTTAATTCCTAGAACAATGCCTGTTAAAATTTACTAAATGATTAAACAAATTAATAATTTTTACTTGTATCTTTCATAGATATCTCAGATGCCATAAGCTTCATATCAAATTTTTGATCTCCCTTTAATCTGTCCCTTTCCTAATGCTCCCTGTTTCCATGATTGGTACCATCTGTATAGGTGTATTTTTTTTTTTTTTGGGACCAGCCATGGGGCCTGAACTCTGGGCCTGGGCACTGTCCCTCAGCTCTTCAGCTCAAGGCTAGCACTGTACCACTTGAGCACAAGGCTACCACAGCACCACTTCCGGTTTTTTTCTTTTTGCTTATTTGGTGCTGAGGAATCGAACCCAGGGCCTCATGCATGCAAGGCAAGTGCTCTACCACTGAGCCACCTTCCCAGCCCCATGGGTGTATTTTTGACATTTTCCTTTACCTTCACTATTCATCACCAAGAAAAAACAAACTTTTGGTGGTATTGGGGATTGAACTGTGCAAATCAAATGCTCTGCCATAACTCTAGCCCTTGTGACATGTTTCCTTATGTATCCATTTCTGTCCATCTTTATTATTTCTGGGTAGACTCCCATTTCTGTCCTAGTGCTGTACAGTAGTAGCAAATATTCACTGTCTACTCTGGTTTTTCAGTCTGTTATTCATACTTTTATTAGAACAATAATAATAAACACAAAGCCTACAAAATCTGTGTCTGATATTCCTATTTGAAATCATCTGCCTTTAGGATAGATAACAAAATTCTTTTTTTTGTCAGTTATGGGGCTTGAACTCTGAGCTTGGGCACTATCCCTTAGCTCTTCAGCTCAAGGCAAGTGCTCTACCACTTGAGCCACAGTGCCACTTCCTGTTTTCTGGTGGTTAATTGGAGATAAAAGTCTCATGGACTTTCCTGCTTGGGCTGGATTTGAACTGAAATCCTTAGATCTCAGCCTCTTGAGTAACTAGGATTACGTCAGCGACTAGCTCTTTTTTTTTTTTTTTTTTGAATGCCAGTACTGGAGCTTGAATTTATTATGGCTGGTGCTGTACCACTTGAGCCACACTGCCACTTCTGGCTTGTTGCTTGTTAATTGGAAATAAGAGTCAAATGGATTTTTCTGCCTGGGCTAGTTTGAACTTCAAACCTCAGATCTTAGTCTCTTAAGTAGCTAGGATTTCAGGTGTGAATAACTAGCATCCAACCTGATCTGGAGGGTACTGTGTACTTACATCTTGTGTCACTCTTTTGGACTTTCTGTGCTGTAGACAAGTTAGTTTCTCCCTGGACACTGTCCTGGGCCTGGGCACTGTCCCTCAGCTCTTCAGCTCAAGGCGAGCGCTCTACCACCTGAGTCACTGCACCACTTCTGGTTTTCTGAGTGGTTTATTGGAGATAAGAGTCTCATGAACTTTCCTGCCCGGGCTACCTTTGAACCATGATCCTCAGATCTCACTCAGCCTTCTGAGTAGCTAGGATTACAGGCGTGAGCCACTGGTGCCTGGCGACAAGTTAGAGCTTTTTAACTTTTTTCCAGTAGATTGTTTTTTTCTGCCTTAAAACTACAATATATATAAATAGTATATATATAAATATATAAATAAATATTTATATAAATATATAAATAGTAGCTTTTGTTATATATTATAAAATAGGATGCCTATTGTTAGAGAAATGTATGTATCAATATTTTTGAGGAGATACTTACAACTTTGAAAGAGTAATATTCCCTACAGTATTCTTTTCTTGAAAAATAAAGTATTATTTATGAATGATTGCAAATAAGGACAAGAATTTTCAGTCATAATTTTTGCTCTTGGGTTATATCACTCCTCAATTTTCCTTTATCATATTATGAAACATTTAAAGCTTCATTTATTCTTTTTTGTTTTTAAAGTAAAACAAATTCTGTTGTAAATTTAAGCCATTTTGTTTTTCAAGAATGCCTCAGCATTGAGATTGGAAGGAAATGTAGGATATGCCATGATTTAAAAATAAAACAAAGCCTCTAGAGTTTTTATGGAAGTAATGACTTAATCAATATAAGTAGAAGTCGCCACTTTGAAAATAGTGTTTTTTAAATTACTCTCTTTGATTACAAATAAAACAAATCTTACATAGACATATAAGCATCACAGCTGAGCTGTGTTACTTAAAATTATTGTATTTGGTTTTATTGAATTGAAGGTTATTATTTGGTTTTATGTGATAATTGTTTCACATTTGATGTTGAATGTTTTGTTTAGTTAAAGTACAGAATATTATGTAATATTTCTTCTGTAAAGTGAGAGATTGTTTCTGTTATTTCAAATTTTATGTAGTCACACACGTATGGTATCATGCAATATATACTAATTACTAATTTTACCCTGATCTTTTTCTTTAAGTCAGTATGGAAGATTAAGTCTACAATAGAATACAATCAAGTGATGGCTTTTTCTTTAGAATTTGAATATGGAGGCCACAGGAACAGATGAAGTTGACAAGTTAAAAACCAAATTTGTATCTGCTTGGAACAACATGAAATACAGTGAGTATGATTTGTCCATTATCTAAATACAAAGAAGTATTTAAAGATGTATATATTATCTTCTTTAGGTCACCATTACTTTTGAATGAAATACTTTATCATAGACTATAAGCAGTGTAGATAAGAATCTTTTAAAGAAAGAGTTGAATATTATTATGAGCATTGCTTAGAAACTCTACTGAGTAGTATTTTCCCCCTAATTTGATAGAATATATAGATATCATATTATTATTATCATTATTGTTATTACTATAATGAGGTACTGGAGTTTCAACTAAAAGCCTCATGCTTGCTAGGCATCTGCTATCCTACTTGATTCACACATCCCAGTCATTTTGCTTTCATTAGTTTTCAGTCTCTCTTTTTGCTGGAGCTAGCCTGGACCGAGATCTTCCTGTTTACCCTTCACTTCTAGCTTGAATGACTGTCCAGTAATTGTCCCCTCCCCCCCAGCATTTTTTGTTAAATTGATTGAGATAGGTGTTTCATGGACTTTTTGTCTGGGCTGGTAATCCTCCCAATCTTAGCCTCCTGAATAGCTAGGACTCCTCCCCTTCCCTCCCTTCCTTCTCCCCCTCCCTTTCCCTTCTCTTCTTTTTTTGTCAGTCTTGGGGCTTGAACTCGAGGCCTGGGTGTTCTGCCTGAGCTTTTTCGTTCAAGCTTTTTCAAGCAGCCACTACTTCTGGTTTTCTAGTGGTTAATTGGAAATGGGCTTTCCTGCATGGGCTGGCTTCGAACCTCAATGCTTAGATCTCAGCCTTCTGAGTAGCTAGGATTATAGGCATGAGTCACCAGGCGACCTAAATTTTTTTTTTTTAACATTCCAAAGCAGATAGAATTTATTCAGGTGATAATAACGGTGTTGTTCATATTCAATTTTTGGCATCTTCACCTCTCAATCAGGAAGTAAACAAAATTGACTTCTGAACACACCAAATAGAAGTTCAGTATAATAAAGTTCTGACTTTATTATACTCTCAGGTCTTTGTTTTTAGCTAGTTACTCTTGCCAAACAAATCTGATAAGGATTGTTGAAGGTGAAGAAGCCCTCAAAGAGAGAGAAGTATTCTGGCAGAATTAGTTTCAGTAGAAAGAAGTTCATATCCATAAAGTAAGAATGATAACAAAATTCAATGAAGTGTTTTATAATGCAAATTCAAGTTACAACAATGAGTATTTGGCTTTTGGTCCACTGGAAGTGATGGTCAGGTAGTTATATAGATGGCTGTCACTTGGAAGTAATACAACATTACATGTTGAATGTAAATTACATTAAATGTACATTGAATGTACATTTAAAGTTTTATTTACGTATTGTTGTTCATGAACTCTGGCTTGGTTCCCTTCCTTGAGCTCTTTAGCTCAAGGCCAGCGCTCTACCATTTGAACCACAGCACCATTTCCGGTTTTCTGATGGTTAATTGGAGATAAGAGTCTCATGGACTTTCCTGTCCAGGCTGGCTTTGAACCACAATCAGTAGATCTCAGCCTCCTGAGTAGGTAGGATTACAGGTGTGAGCCTCCAGTGCCTGGCTTAAGTTTTGAATAATTAAGGTTCAGATATATTTCACAGGGGCTGGGAAGGTGGCTCAGTGGTAGAGCACTTGCCTTGCATGCCTGAGGCCCTGGGTTCGATTCCTCAGCACCACATAAGCAAAATGAAAAAAGCTGGAAGTGGTGCTGTGGCTCAAGTGGTAGAGCGCTAGCCTTGAGCTGAAGAGCTGAGGGACAGTGCCCAGGCCCAGAGTTCAGACCCCACGACTGGACCCCCCCCCAAAAAAAAAAGATATATTTCACATACTGTAAAATATTTTTTTCAGAGTGTATGATTCAAATTTTAATTTTTTAAAAATTCAGTTTAAACATACATTCTATCACTGGATGGTAGGCTCACATCAGAATTTTAGTTTGTCAATTTAAAAATATATAGCACACTAGTTTTTAATATATGTACAAAGTAGTAAATATATTAGAAACCATCATCAGTATCTGATGATTAGTTATCCTCAAGGCAACTGACTGTATTTGTTTGTTTGTTTTTTTGGGTCTGGTCATGGGGCCTGAACTCTGGGCCTGGGCGCTGTCTCTCAGCTCTTCAGCTCAAGGCTAGCGCTCTACCACTTGAGCCACAGTGCCACTTCCGGCTTTTTTCTTTTTGCTTATGTGGTGCTGAGGAATCGAACCCAGGGCCTCTGGCATGCAAGGCATGTGCTCTACCACTGAGTCACCTTCCCAGCCCCCAACTGACTGTATTTGTACTAGCACTCAGTCCCTATTCCTCTCTGTAGTTCCTGGAAACTACCAATGTACTTTCTGTCTTTAGATTTGACTATGCTAGACAATCTATAAAAATAATACCATCAAAAAAAATACCATCTCCTTTTTTTTTTTTTTTATATTAGTTGAGGGACTTAAACTATGGGCCTGGAAGCTGTCCTTGAACTATTCAGCTCAAGGCTACCACTTGAGCTACAGCGCCACTTCCGGTTTTCTGGTTGTTTATTAGAGATAGGAGTCTCACGGTCTCTCCTGCCCGGGCTGGCTTTGAACCGCGATCCTCAGATCTCAGCCTCCTGAGTAGCTAGGATTACAGGCGTGAGCCACCAGTGCCCGGCTTCAAAGTGCATTTGTGTTATAGTGAGGTTTAGTACTTCATTTTTATTTTTTTATTTTTGATATGGTCCTGAGGTTTGAATTCAGGGCCTAGTGACTGTACCTGAGCTTTTTTGCTCAAGGCTAGAGTTTTCCCACTTGACCCACCTTCCTTACTTGAACCAATTTTTCTTCCTCCCTCCCTCCCTCCCTTCCTTCCTTCCTTTATTTTTGTGCTGGTCCTGGGGCTTGAACTCAGGGCCTGGGTACTGTCCCTTAGCTTATTTGATCAAGGCTAGCACTCTACTACTTGAGCCACAGTTCCACTTCCACTTTTTGGTAGTTAATTGGAAATAAGAGTCTCAGATCTTCTTGCCTCGGCTGGCTTTAAATCCTCAGATCTCAGATCTTCAGATCTCAGCCTTCTGAGTAGGTAGTATTATAGATGTGAGCTACAAGTGCCCTGCACATTTTACTTTATTATGTTTGTTTTCATATAGGCAACTCACTAGGTAGTCCAGGCTGGCCTCTAACTCATGCATCTCCTGACTCAGTCTTCTTTCTACTATTTGCCATTATAAACGGTGTTACTATTGAGCACTCATGTATGTTTTGTAGTGAACACATCATTTTATATCTAACAGTGGTATTTAATTAATTTGTGCTACTAGTGAGGTTTGAACTCAAGGTCTGGGTGCTATCCCTTAGATATTTCACTCAAGGCTACCACTTGAGCCACAGTTCCACTTCTGGTTTTTTTATGGTGGTTAATTGCAAATAAGGGTCTGGAGTAATTGTCTGCCAGTGCTAGCCTTGAACCATGGTTCTCAGATCTCAGCCTCCTGCTAGGATTATAGGTATGAACCAATGATACCTGGCTTCTAAGTTTAATTCTTTTTTTTATTTTTTATTTTTGGGTCTAGTCGTGGGGCCTGAACTCTGGGCCTGGGCACTGTCTCTCAGCTCTTCAGCTCAAGGCTAGTGCTCTACCACTTGAGTCACAGTGCCACTTCCAGGTTTTTTCTTTTTTGCTTATGTGGTGCTGAGGAATCAAACCCAGGGCCTCAAGCATGCAAGGCAAGCGCTCTACCACTGAGCCAACTTCCCAGCCCCATTTAACATTCTCTTCTGGAGTGTTTGAGGGGTTGAATTTTGCCAGGCCCTTGCCAACACTTGTTACTCATCTTTTTACTAGAGCCATACCAGTGGCTGTGACATGGATTTGTCTATAGATTTCATTTGCCTTTTCCTGATGACTTATGATCATGAACACCTATTTATGACTATACTGGATAGCTCTTATATCTTCTTTGGAGAAATGTTTATTCAGATTCTTTTCTCATGTTTAGTTGTCATTTTATAATTAAGTTGTATGAATTGTTTTATATAGTCTAGATAAAAATTCCTTAGGGAACATATGATTTGCAAATTTTTTTCCTATTCTTAGCTTGTCTTTTTTTCTTTGGTGACAGTGTCTACTGAAATGCAAAACTTTTAAATTTTGATAAAATCAGTAGATCTGTTTTGTATTTGGCTGGTTGTGCTTTCAATATTATAATAAACTATTGCCTAAATTAAAATTTATACCTGAGTTTCTTTCTGAGGGATTTAATGTTTTAGCACTTATATTTAGGGTTTGATCCCTTTTGAGTTAATTTTTCATATAGAATGAGATAGAGGTCCAACTTTATTATTATTTTTTTGTGTGTAGCTATACATAGTTAATCTTTTGACATGTTAACATAGTTCAGCTTCTACATGCATGTAGAAAAAGAGAAAAGATAATGAGGCCTTATGAGAATTCATTTCTCTTGTGCACCTAACTTCAAGGAGTATTAAAGGAAGTCAGTCTATCAGGAGAGAGTCTTTGGCAGGGTCTACATAGGGAATAGAAAAGTAGGAAGGAGTAACTGTACATACTCCATGGTTTCTATTTAAATTATAAAGCAATGTGTCTTGTGAATTGTACACCCCTGCAGTGCCTTAGGCTCTGACCTTTCAGATATACAACTCTTCCTTTCTTGAGAAAGGTTTGAAGGGTGTTTGTAGAAGTAGATAGATTATAAACGATAGGGATAAAGGGAGACATTTATGCTTAAAAGTTGTTTCTTTTCATTTGAATTTGTTTTTTAAGTTCTTAAGATTTACTTTGAAAATATTATGTTTATGAGATAGAAGGTTGCTACTGTTTTGGGGATTAGAATTATTCCATTATGATACTAATCATACTTCTAAAAGATAGTATATATAAAATTTTAATACATCTAGTACTTGTAAATTGACATTGAAATCCTTTTTTCAACTAACTAAAGATAATAATAGAAATGCACATCTGTGGCTTGAAATTAAATAAATAGTCCTTTCCTAGTATTCAGTAGATAAGTACCAATTTCAATTTCCTATTGGAGTTGAGCTGAAGAGAATCAGACTCAGGTGGGAAAAAGGAAAAATGGCTTAGAAGAGCCAGAAATAGGGCTGGGAAGTTGGCTCAGTGGTAGAGTGCTTGCCTTGCATGCATGAGGCCCTGAGTTCGATTCCTCAGCACCACATAAGCAGAAAAAAAAAGGCTGGAAGTGGCACTGTGGCTCAAGTGGTAGAGCGCTAGCCTTGAGCTGAAGAGCTGAGGGACAGCGCCCAGACCCAGAGTTCAGGCCCCATGACTGGACTCCCCCCCCCCAAAAAAAAAAAAAAAAAAGAAGAGCCAGAAATACTAGGATTTAGACAGAGTGATATTGAGAAGGATGTTTTTATCAGGTGATAGCATATGCCAGTGGCAAAGCCCACTTTGAGTGGAGATGGATAGTGGGATAAGATCATAAAGATAATCTTTATCATATTAGGAAAAGTCCTTTGTATGACTGAGAAGTTCATAATAAATCTGTTAGCAAGCAACAGGAATTTTTTTTTGAGCAGAAAAATTACCTGATCAAAGCTGAGCCACAGGGAGTTTAATTTGGTAGTGTTAAGCAGCATTTATTTGAATGGGGAAGGACTGACCTTACAGCAACTGTTCTAGTGTAATTCCAGTGAAGCATAACGAAGCCGAATTGGTGCATCTGGCTTCTAAATTATTGCCAAATTAATATTAGTATCACTTTTATTTTAAATACATATTTGTATGAAGTACATTATGTAGCAACTACATAAAAATCATGTCTTTAGAAAATCAACATTGTAGCACTGTGTTTTGTTTTGTTTTTTTTTGGGTCCAATCGTGGGGCCTGAACTCTGGGCCTGGGCGCTGTCCCTCAGCTCTTCAACTCAAGGCTAGCGCTCTACCACTTGAGCCACAGCGCCACTTCTGGCTTTTTTCTTTTTGCTTATGTGGTGCTGAGTAATCGAACCCAGGGTCTCATGCATGCAAGGCAAGTGCTCTACCACTGAGCCACCTTCCTAGCCGCACTGTGTTTTATATATGTAAACCCAGATGGTTTACTGAACACTAGCCTCAAGTCTGTCAACTTCCAGTTCCAGATACTACATATATCCTTTGGCCTCTGCTTCCCAAGTCCTGGGATTATATTTACCACCATGCCTACCTCTAGAAGATACTACCCTTAGTAGTGAGGGATTTCATATGCTTGAAAGTATTCAGCAATGTAGTAAGAAAAAAATAAAAATTAACACCATTGTGAAAAGCCAAAATAGGACGCCACTTTTTACATGCTTACAATCTAGTAGGAAAAAAAAACAACACCCCAAAACTAGAAGAATTAAGAATTTGCAACTAAAGTCAGGGGTTGAGAATTGAAAGGCTGAAAATTTGAGAGGAAGATGTCTGAAGTGTCATGCCTCACATTCAGATAGTCTCATTGGCCAGAATTCAGAAATTCAGAAATCAAAATAAATTTCTCTTGGAACTTTCAGAGGTCACTCACTTTTGTCATGAGCTACTACATATATATATATATATATTCCCCCCCACTAAATTAGTTCTATATAAGCCTTCAATAACCTGAGATGGAAGAAATTGTTAATAGTTATTGCTTAGATGAAAAGAAGTTAGCATTAGGGAAACAGGAGTAAAGTTTTTTTTTTTTTACTGTATTGTCTTTTTAAAATTTTTTTGATTGGTCATGGGGCTTGAACTCTGGGCCTGTGCACTATCCCTGCGCTCTTCAGCTCAAGGTGAGCACTCTACCACTTGAGCCACAGCACTACTTCCTGGAGTAAAGTTTTTAACCTTTCAGTTTTGTGCCATCAGAATATTGTGACTTGTCAAAGTAAATTAGAATTAAAAACTTTTTTTTCCTTTATTTTTTTTCTTTCTTATGTTTGAATGAAATGTGGCCTAAAAGACTATTCAAAAGTTGTAGCATAAATCATTCTTTTTAGTCCTTTGTTCAGATTTTTTTTTTTTTTTTTGTGTGTGTGTGTGTGTCAGTTGTGGGGCTTGAATTCTGGGCCTGGGTGCTGTCCCTCAGCTTGTCAGCTCAAGGCTAGTGCTCTACCACTTGAGCCACAGAGCTACTTCTGGCTTTTTCTGTTTATGTGGTGCTGAGGAATCGAACCCAGGGCCTCATGAATATGAGGCAAGCACTGTACCACTGAGATACTTTCCCAGCCCTTTGCTTAGATATTTTGCCATTCTTTTAAAAATGCATGTTTAGTATCATAAATTGACAAGTTGAATTAAAATCCCTCTGTACAACTACTTATACATTTATAAGTGATAATTAATGGCTTAGAATTAAATAGAAGTATTTTTAGAAGTGTACTTTTAAATCTTTTAATAATTTTAATAATCTTTTTTTTTTTTTTTTGTTTAGGTTGGGTGTTAAAAACAAAGACGTATTTTAGTAGAAATTCCCCTGTATTATTACTTGGTAAATGTTATCATTTTAAATATGAGGGTAAGTGATAAAGTTGTAAAACATTTATAAATCTTTTAAATCTAAAAATCTTAAAAATCATTTAAATCTGAAATTTAAACAGTGATATATCTTTAACGCTGGTATTCTTTTCACTGTACATCTTTGTTCGGTTTTATATGTTTGTGTCAAAGTGTGTGTGTGCATGTAAAATGCATGAGCTTGCGTTTGTAAAGAAAATGAATGTATATGAACATATGTTATTATCAAGACATTCATTTTGGTTGACTTACTCTGAAATACCATTTATCAGTAGTTTTCTAAAACCTTGTAAATGACTTGTAATAATAACAGCCAATATTTATTTAGTAGTAATGATAGCCAGGAGTAGTCTATGTGGTTTACATGTCTCGACTCATTGAGTTCTTCCACAATCTTGAAGGTTGAGTAGGAAGTTGATATGTAAAAAAGTATGCATAGAGTGGCAAGATGGAAGCAATAGCAATATTAGAGGGCATATGTATGCCTACTTTAGTTCTGATTGGGAGATAATTCTGAAAAGGATCAAACTATAGAGAAGGATTTTGAATCTATGTAGAGTTAGCCCATCCTATGTAAACATGTTTTCATAGGCAGAGAACAGCCAAAGCAGAATGCTTAAGAGTTCATATAAGCTTTGAGGTCAGATATCTGGGTTTGAATTTGACTCTTTGTTTTTGCTGTTTAGTTGTTACTTTTGATCTTCCCAAGTATTAATGATAGCCTATTTCATAGGTATATAGTAATATATCTGGTATAAATAAGCATTCTAATGACATTATTATAGAAGGAATTTGTACAACATTATCATTAGAATTTGTTGGTTCTTGACATTACATTGTGTGTGTGTGCGTGTGTATCCCAGTCCTGGGGCTTGAACTCAGGGCCTGGGTACTATCCCCTCAGCTTTTTTTGCTCAAGGCTGACACTCTTATTACTTAAGTCACAACTCTATTCTTGGCTTTTTGCTGGTTAATTGGAGATAATTCTCACAGATTTTTCTACCTGGATTGGCTTTGAACCGTGATTCTTAAACTTAGCCTCCTACGTAGCTAGGATTATAGGCGTGACCCACTGGCACCTGGCTATAATAGTTATTGTTACCTAAGGTTATTTAGTAATTATTTTTTCAGAACATTCTGGCTGGCACACTGATTATGCCTAGAAGGAACACATGAAAATAATAACACAATATATTCTTAAGAAATATGCAGGCTTCTGCCACCACTATTCTAGCTACAGAGCTCCTAACACTCCTGTAATGTCCTTAATAATAGAGCATGTGGGAGTATCTTCTGTTGTAGAGTTTGGCCCTAAATACCTTTGGATGATTAGAATATTTTTTTTTTTGGACTCATGTGTTAATACTTGTGTTTCTGGAAGGTAGCTGGTCACTAGAAAGTCTAAGCCATAATTAGAAGCTTGGAACTTTCAGTCCTAATTTCAATGCTCTGCGGGAGAGGAGAGGAACTGGAAATTGAGCTAACTGGCTAACTGATTTGCCTGCATTTGAAGCCTTCATAAAAATCTCAAAAGTACAAGGTTTGGTGAACTTCTGGGCTGGTGAACACATCCATCTGCAACTCAACTCCGTGTCTCCGTGGGACATAAGCTCCTGTACTCTGTACACTTCTGGACCTTGTTCTGTATACTGTCCTCTGTACCCATTGTCAAATCCCATTTTCTTCTTTTGTTGTTTTTTGTTTTTTGGTACTGGGGATTGAGCTCAGTGCTACATGCTTGCTGGAGAATGCTCTACCATTTGAGGCATTCTCTAGTTCATATTGTGTCTTTTTTCATTTTTCTTTGCCAGAACTAGGTTTTCGACTTGCTTGATTGCTTGGCTTACTTGCTCCATTGGTACTCTACCACTTGAGCCTTGCCTTCAGCCCAGCTTTTTGCTGGTTATTTTGGAGATGGAATCTGATGGACTTTTCTGACCAGGCTGGCTCCAGTATAAAACACATTTGGAGATTCATTCCCATTTGATTTTTGTAAAAACCTGATTAGATAGAATAAAACTTACCTTTCCAGTGATGGTGGTTTACTCCTGCAATTGTGGTTATTCAGGAAGCTGAGAATTGAGGATTGAAGTTCAAAGCCAGACTGAGCAAGAAAGTCCAGTTAACCAGCAAAATGCCAGATTGGAGCTGTGGCTCAGTATAAGAGTGCCAGCCTTGAGCAGAAAAGCTAAAGGACAGCACCAGACCCTGATTTCAAGCTCCAAACAAACAAGAACAAAGCAAAAAATGGATTAGGAAGATGGTGATGTAATCCATAATGTAAGACAATAATGGGAGTGTATTAGTATTATTGATATTTTTTGTACTTAGACTACATAATTTATATTTTTATTTTGTAGATGAAAATAAAACATTACTTGCAAGATCAGGATGTGCAATAGAAGATCATGTAATTGCGGGAAATGTAGAAGAATTTCGTAAAGATTTCATTTCTAGAATATGGCTGACCTACAGGGAAGAATTTCCTCAAATAGAGGGCTCAGCCTTGACAACAGATTGTGGTTGGGGCTGTACACTAAGAACTGGCCAAATGCTCTTAGCTCAAGGACTCATACTACACTTTCTTGGGAGAGGTAAATTAAATGTTTTTTGTATTATCATTAGTTTTTAATTTGAACTCGTTTGCATATTGCATAAAACTCCTTGAAGTTAATTTCTTTGTTCTTTGATTTAGCAGTAACTAACTTAGCATATTACATTTTTATTGAATTGGGCCATAAATGTCTTTTATGTAAACATTTATGATTTTCCTTTCAAAACCATAGGTTAACTATAGCTGTTATTTTATTTTTAAATCTTTAAAAGTTATTATCTTCAAGTAGTTGTACAGAGGAGTTGGCATTTAACAAAGCTGTTTATGAATATATCTTGATCAGTGTCACCTCTTGCAACCTAGCTGTTATTCTTGTTACTACCATGGATTAGGGTAGTTTGGATTTTTAAGTTTTGTTATTTTTTCCATTTTGGTTGAACTTGTTGAAGTATCTCTGGTTTATTAACTCCTAGACAAGTCAATATCTGTGGCTTTGGAGAGAATATTAGTATTCTTTAAAAATCTTAATAGTTTTATTTTGTTTCTTTTGTTTGCAATGTTTGTCTTAGAAAATAAGATTATAATCAATTATGTGAAGTTTATTTGGCATATTTATTTGGTCATCATGCTTATTAGTCTTTTAAACCATCAAAAACACCATTGGTAATTAACTTGCCTAAGTCTTTTTTTTTCTAATGTAACATTTTTCTCTTAGTCTTTTCTTTTCTTTTCCTGTTTAGACAAGATCTGGTGTCAAGGCTCGCCTGGAGCTAGCTAGGTAGCCCAGGCTACAAAGTTGTGACCCTCTTGTCTCAGACTCCTGAATGCTAAGAGTACAGGAAAATATCACAGTATCTGTTTCCATTAATCAATGTGTGTGTGTGTGTGTGTGTGTGTGTGTGTGTGTGTGTGTGTGTGTGTGTGTGTGTCTTAGGGCTTGAACTCAGGGCTTGGGCGCTGATCTTTATGCTCAAGTCTAGTGTTCTACTGCTTGAGCCACAATTCTTGCAGACTTTCCTGCCTGAGCTGGCTTTGAACCATGATCTTCAGATCTCAGCCTTTTGAGTAGTTAGAATTATAAGCATGAGCCAGGCATGAGTCACCAACATCCAGCAAGTCAATGTTTTGAGATATGTTTATTTGTAGGAGGATTTTATTTTACTATTTTAGGCTATTGTCTCTGGTTATTACTAAATATTATAAAATTTTAGATAATTACTAAATAATATTAGATATTACCAGATTTTAGAACATCTTGAGAATTGCCCCAGAGAAACCTTACACCCATTGGCAGCTATTTTCACTGTCTATTAGCAGCTGTGTCTATGTACTTTCTGTATCTAGACTTTCAGTTTTGATTTAGTAACCCATCTGACTTTATTTTTTGGGGGGCCTGGCCACTGTCCCTGAACTTTTTACTCAAGGCTCTACCACTTAAGCCACAGGTCCACTTCCAGATTTTTGGTAATTTATTGGACTTCCCTGCCCAGGTTGGCTTTGAGCCACAATCCTCAACTCTCAGTTCCTGGGTGGCTAGGATTATAGGCATGAAACAACAATGCTACCTATTTGTTTTAGTTTCACTGTTCAAGTCTGTCTATTTAACCTGTCTGAATACCTTGCTTTGGGATTGCTATAGCTTGGACTTGGCCTGATGCCCTGAATATTGAAAATTCAGACTCTGAATCATGGACTTCCCACACTGTGAAAAAATTTACTACATCTTTTGAAGCATCGCTTTCAGGAGAAAGAGAACTCAAAACTCCAACGATTTCTCTGAAGGAAAAAGTTAAGAAATATTCTGATGATCATGAAATTCGAAATGAAATTTACCATAGGAAAATCATTTCCTGGTTTGGTGATTCCCCGTTGGCTCTTTTTGGCTTACATCAACTAGTGGAATATGGAAAGAAATCGGGGAAAAAAGCTGGAGATTGGTATGGACCAGCTGTTGTTGCTCACATTTTAAGGTAAAATTGTTTTAAAATCTTTCATCTTGTGACTGAGTTCTTTAAGCTTAGAGAAATACTATTTAAAAAATTGTTATCAAGGTGATGTACAGAGGGATGCACTTATATGAATCAAGTAGAGTACATTTCTTTTTGGACAGTATCACCCCTTGAAATACAAATTTTTACAAATTTTGTGCAAACTTCTCTCTCTCTTTCCCTCTCTCATTCTCTCTCACTCTTTCCCTCTTTTCCTCCTCCTCCCCCGCCCCAAGTCCTGAGACTTGAATTTAGGGCCTAGGCACTGCCCCTGAGCTTCTTTTGCTCAAGGCTAGCACTCTACCACTTGAGCCACAGCACCTCTTCCAGCTTTTTCTGTTTATGTGGTACTGAGGAATTGAATGCATGCTAGGCAAGCACTCTACCACTAAGCCACCTTCCCAGACTATTGTCTTTTGTGTGTGGGTGTGTGGGTGTGGTTAATTGGAGATAAGAGTCCTGCCCTGACTGGCTTTGAATCACTTTCCTCAGATCTCAACCTACTGAGTAGCTAGGATTACAGTATTATCAGCAGGCACCTGGCTTCTGTGCAACTTTTTTTTTTTTTTTTTTGGGGGGGAGGTCAAGTCGTGGGGCCTGAACTCTGGGCCTCGGCGCTTTCCCTCAGCTCTTCAGCTCAAGGCTAACGCTCTACCACTTGAGCCACAGTGCCACTTCCAGCTTTTTTCTTTATGTGGTGCTGAGGAATCAAACCCAGGGCCTCATGCATGCAAGGCAAGTGCTCTACCACTGAGCCACCTTCCCAGCCCTCTGTGCAACTTTTAAAGATTTGCTACTAGGAAAGAATAAGACATTGTGATTGGAGTTTCGCTTACTCACTGGCAGTTTTCCTTTCCTTATAGGTACAGATAGCCAAGGTTGATTTTTAGCTACATGTTCATTTGACTATCATATTGAAATGTTCTAAACACTCTTTTGAGCTTGGAGCATGTACAATGTTGTAACTTTATTTTTTTTTGACAATGTAACTTGTAATGTACTGATAGCGTAAAGAAATGTCAAGAGTTAAAAACTGATGTTTTCAACATTTCTTTGTATACGTCAAATTCTTGTGAGTTGTAAATATATGGAACTATTAATATTATAATTATATCAGTAAAAATAAAGGATTTTTGACATTCAGAATTATGAGAAAAAACTTGAAAGTCAAATTTCATTGTATTTAAACTTTAAGTGCCATTGGTTAAGTTTTTAAATTATTTGTTATGTGACCTAATACTATCATAAATCATTAGTATGTGATCTAAATATGGTATATTATCAGTTTATTCCATTATAATCATATAAATTTGAAATTACTATAAAGCCTTTTTGCTTATTGATATGGTTGTTTAATAGATCAGATATTTACATCTATAAAGTATTACCTAATGTTAAAAATAATATAAATTTCAATTTAGTATGGCATTTATAAAAGCATAGTTTGTATTTTTCAAGATGTTTCAGGGCTCAGTAATTTTTTTTGTAAAGTGTTACAGAGTAAATATTTTAGGCTTTAGAATTCTCACAAGTTTTCTGTTGCTAGTTTTTTTCCTCTTAATCCTTTAATTCTTTTTTGTGTGAATATTTTTATTATCTTTAAGTAGTTGTACAAAGGAGTTGTCATTCAACAAAGCAATTTGTGAATACAGTGCATCTTGATCAATGTCATCCTTTTGACATTTCTACCTCCCCTTCCCAGCCCATCCCTTCTATCACTTTTCTTAAATTTTAGGATTTATACTGATTTTTTTTTGCCATTTAACAAAGCAGTTTATGTATACAGTGCATCTTAATCTGTGTCATCCCTTCAGCGTTTTCACCCCCCCCCCCTTTTGACCAATCCTTTATTTTTCTTAGTTTGTGGTATAGACAATGAATTCTTGTCTGCATTCTCCCTCTTTCCCCTTCATTTAATTACCCATCTTCCCATGCCCCCCTTCTTGCAAGTACCTATTTCCTTGTACTTATTTTGTGGGACTTTGACCTAGTCTTTCTAAAAAATTATACTATTTGAGCTCTCCATAGAAACAAAGGTTGCATGGTTTCCCTCATTTGTGATAGCTAGACTGTACCTGTAAACCTATAAGAAAACACACTGGGTAACTAGGCACCGATGGCTCACACCTATAATCCTAGCTACTTAGGAGGCTGAGATCTGAGGATCATGGTTTAAAGCCAGCCCAGGCAGGAAAGTTCGTGAGACTCTTATCTCCAATAAACCATTAGAAAACCAGAAGTGGTGCTAAGGCTCGAGGGCAGGAATAGCGCACCAACAAAAAAAAAAAAAAAAAAAGAAAGAAAAAAAGAAAACACACTGGGTGATATGTAGGCCATTACAGATGAAGTAATTCTTTAATTCTTTAAAACTATTCCGAGCCATTCTTAGCTTTCAGATATACAAAAACAGGCCACAGATTGTATTTGGCCTATGGGCTACAGTTGCCCATCCTCTCCTATCTGAATACATAGAAACATACATAATAGAGGGTTTTGTTTTTGTTTTTGTTTTTACTTTTGTCAGTTGTGGTGCTTGAACTCAGGGGTGGGTGCTGCCCCTGAGCTCTTTTGCTCAAGGCTAGTGCTCTACCACTTTGAGCCACAGCTCCACTTGTGGTTTTTGAGTGGTTAATTGGAGATGAGTGTCTCATGAGGACAGTTCTGCCTTGGCTGACTTTGAACAGTGATCCTCAGATTTCAGCCTCCTGAGTAGCTAGGATTACTGGTGTGAGCCACCAGTGCTGGCTTCAGAGTTTTTTTGAATGAAGTAAAAATCATTATGCTGTTGTTGGAAGAAAAGAAAACATTTTAATTTTTTCTAAGGGATAAGTACAACAATTCATTCCTAGCCAGTGATGTAGGTTAATGAGAAGCAAATCTTAAAGCATATTGAAATACCACTGTTGAAGAGCATTCACCATAGTCAGGAAAGTGGTTGTGGGAAATTCTTTTGGGAGGGTAGATGGTACAGCTTCACACCTAAAACTTTTTTTTTTGCCAGTCCTGGGGCTTGAACCCAGAGCCTGGGCACTGTTCCTGAGCTTCTACCACTTGAGCCACAGCACCACTTCCAGATTTTTCTGTTTATGTGGTAGTGAAGAATTGAATCCAGGGCTTCATGCCCAGCCCCGAAACTTTTGAAAGCACATTTTATAACTTACATTGTGTTCTTCCAGACAGTTACTGTAATATTCACCTTTGAAAATTTAACTTGATTTTAAGGGCTATACATGGTAGTGTACCTTTGTAATCTTAGCCACTTGGGAAGCTGAGACAGAAGTAATGTGCTACTAGGGTAGCACAGGAAAAGTTAGCATGGGACATTATTTGAAAAACAAACTAAAAGCAAAAGGACTGGGGCAAAGCTCAAGTGGTACAGTGCTTGCCTAGAAAGTGGGAGACCCTGAGTTTAATTCTCAGTACTGCAAAAAGCAAAGCAAAACAAAAGAACAAACATGATTTCTGATATCATTTGGATAGATTTTTGACAGCAGGTACATAAGTTAAATAGGACAGCCAGATAAATGATACCCTTTCCCCCTCTTAAAACTAAATCTTTAGTTACTAACATATAATGTTTTTTTTTTCTTAGAAAAGCAGTTGAAGAAGCAAAACACCCTGATTTACAAGGAATAACTATTTATGTTGCACAAGACTGTACAGGTAAAGGATGTATCTAATTCAAATTTTTATCTGTATAATTTATTTGATCAGACATAATTTTATTATAAATAAATAATTATAAATTATTATAAAGTGAGAGACCATGGTGTATACATTTTGTCAGTCATGGGGCTTGAACTCAGGATCAGGTCAGCTTTTTTGCTCAAGGCTAGTATTCTACCACTTTGAACCACAGTGTCACTTTCAGTTTTCTAGTGGTTAATTGGAGATGAGAGTCTCAAGGACTTTCTTACCTAGACTGGCTTTGAATGTGATCCTCAGATCTCAGCCTCCTCAGTAGCTAGAATAGCAGGTGTGAGTCACCAACTTTTTTGTTCCTGCATAGCGTTATTCCTATACATGATAGGCACTAAATAGGTTTATTTGTTTGTTTAGATAGGATCATGCTGCATAGTCCAGGCTAGCCTCAAATGCTGCACCTTAAGTGGGAAAATTACAGGCATGTGCCACCATGCCTAATTTTTTGAAAAAAAGTTTTAGTTTATTTTTATTAGATAGTTTTACAAAAGGGTTTCAATTCCAGAAGTCAGGCTATGAATATATCTTGATCAATGTCACTCTTTGCGTCATTTTCCCCATATTTCCCCATTCCAACCCTACTCTCAAATTATATAGTTCAGTTTTTACATAGTGTGTGTTGAATTAATAACTGCATTTTTTTGTGCTTCCTTCCTCTCATTTGTCTAACTTCTTGTTGCTCTCCCTCTCACCAGAACATGTTTCAGCTTCCTGGTATTCATTTTGTTAAGTGGTGTTTGTTAGTTGTTCAAAGAATTTATACCTTTGGATTCCTCCCCTATGTATAATTTTTGTTAATTTGTGTCTGTATGCATATAACCCTGTATGTTATTGTTTGTTTGTGTTTTAGATCTAGCCTCAACATATGAGAGAAATAATGCCGGTTGTCTCTCTGAGCATGACTTATTTCACTTAGAATAATTTTTTCTTGGTCTATCCATTTTTCTGCAAATGACATAATATTTTTCTTTCTAATGGATGAATAAAATTCCATCATATATATACACCACATTTTCTTGATCACTAATCTGTTGTAGGGCATATAGGTTATTTCCATCTCTTGGCTGTCATGAATAGTGCAGCAAGGAATATGGATGTACAAGTGTCTTTACCACATCCTGACCTGTAATGTTCTGAATTACCATGTCCAAGAGTCACCATGTCTTGTTTCAATGTTTTTATTGAATATATCCAATGAATTATTAATTAGAATATTAAAAGCTACTTCTTCAAGGAAATTCCAGCATTTAAAGTCTTTCCCCCACTCCTTTTTTTATCCTCTTCAGAAGTAATAATAATAATAAAAGGAAGACTGAGTCTCACTGTGTAGACCAAGCTGGCCTAGGATTTGTAATCCTTCTGCTTTAACCTCCCAAGTGCTGGGATTATAGGTGTTAGTGAGCTTTTATCTCTTTTTAATCCCTTCTATTTCTTTTAAAGTAGCTATTTGATACTAAGAATGGTGGTGCATGACTGTAATTTCAACATTCATTTGGCTGAGGCAGGGGGATTGTGAGTTCAAGGCTAATTGATCTGAAAAGGAGAATGGGGTAGATGGAGGGAGGAGGAAGGATGAAGAAGGAAGAAATAGACAGGAAAATTTAGCATGGATGTATTCTTGGACATCATGGGTGTCACCATGGTGGCATGGTACTATCTCATTGGTAGATGTTGAGTTTTAGAATTGTATATGTTTCTCACCAGTGCTTCAGCAAACAATTTAATAACCACATACCTTGTCCAGAGTTTTGTGTTATTATTATTTTTGGTAGAAATAGAGAACTTAATTTCCTAAGAAAGCAAAGTAAGTCACCGTATGCTCTTAAGTTTATTTTTTACAGAAAACTTCTTAAGAGGAAAAAGAAATTAATGTTTTGCAAAAGTTCATTGTATTTCAATTACATTTAATAAGAATGTATCTACCATTGTAACCAACTAGTAGTTGTAGTGTAGAAAGAATGATTATGAAATTCATTTTTGCTTGGCACGTTATTAATTTCCTGTTAAAGAAAGACTGACAATCATAATTATAGCCATATGAAAATTAAAGTTGTAAATTTTCAGATGAGTATGTAAGTATGTTTGTTTTTTAGCTAATAGGCCTTACAAGTAAAATTTGCTGTGTTAAGACTTTTAATTAAGGCTGTGGATGTGCTGAAATGACTAATTATTAAATAATTTTTTTGTGCTTTATTGATATCAGTCAGTTTTGGTCTTAATTATTACATATAATTGCTTAATTAAACAAGGAGTGCAAAATGGTTTATTTAATTTGAAGTTATTCTTAAAATTGTTAGCATTCATATTTAAGAGTGCTAAGTAGAGAATTTATATTATTGCAGTTTTATTAGACTCTGGGATTTGGAATTACTTGAAGCTAGATTCTATTAGTAATTTATGCCCTCATTAATGTTTTTAAAGGTTTAATTTTCTATGTATTTTTTTCTTTCTGTTGTGTATTCTCTTCTTTTGTAATTACATATGAATTTCATTACTTAACACCATGCACTATACACTAGGACTTGGATTGCATCTCTGATCTTGCTTGCATTGGTATGAGATAACTCATGTTTTTCTGTTACTCTTCACTTAGTTTTACATACAAACCCTTTAAATTCAGTGTGTTTAAAACTAAGTTGTCAACTTCCTCTTACACTAGTCCCTTTAATTTCTGTTTTCTCTTGACTAGTAGTATCATGTCCACATGTATACTCAGGGTAGAACCTATCATTCTTGACTGTTTTTATCATCATTAATGTCTTATCAATTATACTTTTAAAGTATTTCTGAAGTCTATTCTCTTTGTTTTCATTAATTTAGGTCCTGTCTTTTCTGTACTGTAGACCTTAACTTTATTTTCCTGTCTCCCTTTTTGCATCTATCTAATCAAAAGACAGAAATCATATATGCTAAAAACTTGTGATTTTTCTATTAACTTTAAGCCTTTATTATTATTTTGGCATACAAGGTAAAGAAGTCCTGTGCAATTTGTCCCAAACTACAGTTCTAGCTTCATCTTTTAACACTGTCTTCCATACCCACTGGTCTGAAGTACTATAAATCTTCTTGCTATTTCTTATGCCTTGTCTTTTTTCCCATATTCCCATTTTTCTCATATTTCCCCATATCTTTTTATATATTGTCTATATTTGGAATACCTCTTATCAGAATGCCTCTTGTTAACTCACTTTTTCTTTAAGACCACAGTCAAAAATTATGTCTTTCCCAACTCACATCAGGCAGAATCAGTCTGTTTTTCCCCTCTGCTTTCCATGACATGTGTGTGTGTGTGTGTGTGTGTGTGTGTGTGTGCTGGTTTTGGGGTTTGAACTCAGGGCCTAGGTACTGTCCTGGCATTTTCTGAGTAGTTTATTGGAGATAAGAGTTTCATGGACTTTCCTGCCTGGGTTGGCTTGGAATTGTGATACTCAGATTTCAGCCTTCTGAGTAGCTAACATTACAGGCATGAACTACCCGTACCCAACTTTTCCATAACATTTTAACATGCTACTATTAAATGTTACACTTAATAATTTACTTGGTGATGTTACCCTATAGTGATGTGTTTCTCTGTTTAGATCAGCGATTGATTTACTAAGGTAGCAGAAGTAGAGGAAAGATATCTGAATCATTTGGTTGAAAATCATTGCTGAGGGCAGGGAAGGTGCCTCAGTGGTAGAGTGCTTGCCTTGCATGCGTGAGGCCCTGGGTTCGATTCGCACCACATAAACAGAAAAATCTGGAAGTGGCACCGTGGCTCAAGTGGTTGAGCACTTTCCTTGAGCTGAAAAGCTGAGGTATAGTGCCCAGGTCCAGAGTTCAGGTCCCATGACAGACCAAAAAAAAAAAAGAAAAAAAAAAAGAAAATCATTGCTGGGAATAATGGAGGTAGAGGGAAAATACAATAATTGAGCTTAATCACATAAAACAAGTACCTAAATGAATAGCAGCCTATCAACACATGTGTATTGAATGAAAGTGAAGAGTAAGAGACATTTGATCAGGCTGAACTGTTGTGGCTTTTTTGTAGCTTTGGATTAGATAAATGCTGAGAGACAGAGAAGCTAGTAAACAGAAGAATTTGATACCTTACTCTAAATTTGGAAGGAACTGGAAGAAAAGTAGCAGATTTTTGTCAGTCAGCTCTTTGAGGAAGAACAGAGTTTGGTTATACTGAGAAAGAGTGTGAGTTTCAGATAACATTATTCTGAAAAAAAATTTAGTCTATATTTGTTTCTACCAAACCTCTTTATTTTCTCTTAAATTATTCCACTTAGGCATATCTCCACAACTGTACTAAATTGCTCATACCAATAATTTCATCTTGCCAAGCCTGGCGGTCACTTTTTAATTTTCACATCACATTGTCTGTTATAAGCATTTGTCACAATTGATGACTTCTTCCTTCCCCTTATAACTTTTTTGCCGAGAGCCTGAACTCTGGGCCTGGGCACTGTCCCTCAGCTCTTCAGCTCAAGGCTAGTGCTCTACCACTTGAGCCACAGCACCACTTCCGGCTTTTTTTTTCTGCTTATGTGGTGTTGAAGAATTGGAACCCAGGGCCTCATGCATGCAAGGCAAGTGCTCTACCACTGAGCCACCTTCCCAGCCCCCATTTATAACTTTTGTTTATTTGATATCCAGAACACTGCTCTTCAGACTTTCCTTTTACTCCCTTGTCTATTCCTTTATGTCCTTCTTTATTGTTTTTTTAAACCCATTTCCTGATCTAGAAACATGCTTTAGTGTTCAGCTTTTGTGTTCAGGATTTCCTGTCTTTTTTCTGCCTACATTGATTTGAATTCAAACAGTACCGTGATTTTACAGTACCATCTGTATGATGGCAGCTTCCAAGTTTATAGGTCCATCCTTGTTCCTTTCTCAAACTCCAGTTTTTTTATCTGCCTACTCAACCCCTCTATTTTCGTGCCTAACAGGTTCTAAAACTGATGGTCTCTAAAAGGGGATTCTCAGTCCCCTCCCCCATTCATCTAAATCTTTGTTAATGACACTCTTACAATCTGTTTATATCAAAATATTGTAAATACAGCCCCCATTTAGCAAGCTGAAGGCTCTGAATTGAAATCCTAGTAACTGCCACACACACCGCAAAAAAAAATCTTGCAAGTCATCTGATACTAATTTTTTTCCTCTAACATGTTAGTACTTAATAGCAAGTACTATTTTTTTTTTTCTGTTTCTTGCCCTTGAACTCTGGGCCTAGGAGCTGTCCCTAAGCTCCTTCTGCTCAAGGCTGGCACTCTGTAGCACCACTTTCAGCTTTTTCTGTGATGGGCAGCTTTGAACCATGATCCTCAGATCTCAGACTTCTGAGTAGCTAGGATTGCAGGTATCGCAAGACCTAATTTTATCTTCAGTATATATAAAATGACTTTCTCCACATAGCCATTCATTGACCCTTCCCTATTTTCAGTTTCTGGTTTTGTTCAAACTGTCATCATCCCTTTCGGGATAACTAGAGAGACTTGCCATTCCTGGGGCTTGAACTCAGGGCCTGGGTACTGTCCCTAAGCCTCTTTGTGCTCAAGGCCAGCACTCTCCTACCACTTGAGCCACAGTGCCACTTCTGGTTTTGAGTGGTTAATTGGAGATGGTGGCTCATGCTTGTAATCCTAGCTATTCAGGGGGCTGAGATCTGAGGATCACGGTTCAAAGCCAAACAACCAGGAAACTGGAAGTGGTGTTGTGGCTCAAGTGGTAGAGTGCTAGCCTTGAACTGAAGAGCTTAGCGACAGAGCCCAGGCACAGAGTTAAAGGCCCATGACCAACTCCCACCTCCCGCCCAAATAAACCAAACCAAAACAAAAAAAGTGTCTCACAGGGACTTTTCTGCCAGGGATTGGCTTCAAGCTGCAGTCCTTAGATTTCAGCCTCCTCAGTAGCTAGGATTATAGGTATGAGCCACTGGCCCCCACCTACATTTTACTTTTCATTGTCTGTTTTCCCTTACTAGAGCATATGCTCAATTAGAATAGGTTTTTTTTTTTCTTCTGTTTTTCTTACTGTTAAACCTCCACTGAACCTCCACTGATGTGAATATATAAATGAGGCAGGTATTTTTATGTATAGTGTGATGTGAATAAGTAAATGAGGCAGGTTTTTTTAGTTTGCTATTGATGCCAGAGATAAGATGACTGGCTGCCAGTGTTAGGGAGTGGAATTGGGATAAAAACAAAGGTGAAAATCACTTTTTATAATACCTGATCCATATTCATTATTGTTTTCTCAGTTTACAGTTGTGATGTAATTGATAAACAAAGTGCTTCAATGACTTCTGGTAATGCTGATGACAAAGCTGTTATTATTTTAGTTCCTGTAAGACTTGGTGGAGAAAGAACCAACACAGACTACCTGGAGTTCATGAAGGTATAAGAAAGTGCTTTCTTTCTTTTTTTATTTTAAAGACAGTATTGGCTAATATGAAAAGAAGATTTGTAATGTTTTTATGACTTTAGGTGTTCATTGGGAAGTTTGACATTAGAGATTTTAATCACTACTGGAAGATTAAGTTGGTGTGTATGTGTCTATGTGTAGTGTTCTCTGAAACAATGAAAAGCCTCTGAATCTTTGTAGCTAATCAGTGAGACACAGATACAACAATATTCAAAATATATAATATGGCTATAATTCTGTTACCCTTTTCTGATTTTCAAAAATATTTATTTTAAATTCCTTTTTTTTTTCTTTTTCAGTATAGAGGTTTGAACTTAAAACCTATGTTTGCTCAGCAGACACAGTATCACTTGAGCCATGTCCCTGACCCTTTTGCTTTAGTTGTTTTTCAAATAGAGTTTTGCTTTTATGCCCAGGCTAGCTTGGACCATGATCTTTCTATTTATCCTTCCTGTTTAGCTGGGATCAGACTTGTGTGTTACCACATCTAGCTTTTTATTGGTTGAGATGGGGTCTTTTTGTCCAGGCTGGTCTTAAATTGTGATCTTCTCAATTTCTGACTCTTTCAAGTAGTTAGGATAATAGGTGTGAGTCACTATACCTGGCTTAGGTATTATTTCCTTTTTTCTTTCCTTCTTCCCTCCTCCTTTCCCTCCCTCCCTCCTTCCCTCTTGCCCTTCTCTTTCATCCTGTCCTGTCCGCCCTCCTTCCCTCCCTCACTTCCTCTGTGTGTGTGTGTGTGTGTGTGTGTGTGTGTGTGTGTGTGTGTGTGTTGTGGGTATTCTGGTCTTGAGGCTTGAACTCAGGGCCTGGAATCTGTGCCCTATCTTTTTCTTCCACATGTAGCTTTTTGGTGGCTAATTGGAAATAAGAGTCTTATGGACTTTCCTGCCCAGACGGCCTTTGAACTACTATCCTCATATCCCAACCTCCTGTGTAGCTAGGATTTCAGGTCTGGGCCACTAGGATTTTATTTTATTTTTAATAAAATAGAAAAAAAATAGGTTAAGTGATACTCTCAGGCTCAGATAACAAACTGATAGCAGAATCATTTATTGTTTCTCAAGTTTTTGAAGATGTTTCCTCAGTGTTTACTAATTTGGTTCACACAGTGATCTACTAAAATGAGAGAACAGTGACTTTTAAGACATTTTAGAATTTCAATTATCAGGTAAAAATATCTGAAATAGTTGAGTAAAATAATTTACATGGTAAGTGCTATGCTTGGCCAGAGGAGCTGGTCAAGAGCCAAAGCAAAGAGAAATTCACGTATTGATGGACATGAGCATAATTGAAATACATTATATGTATGTATATGTATATATGAAAATAACTCAATGAAACCCAGTAAAAGCTGTAAAATAAAGAGGAAATAGGAGATAAAGATTAACAAGGGATGAATTTGATCCAAATATATGTATGTAGGGAAACAGCAATGAAACCTCTTGTAAAATTAATGTATGCTAATACAATTACAAATAATAGGAAAGGAAGAGAAAAGAAGAAATATTCACTTTGAGTAAAAAGGTCTAAAAACAAAATAGTCTTTAAAAAAAGTAAGCATCTCTTCTTCCTTTTCTGCACTATCTCTTCTTCCTCTCTTTCTTTCTGCTCCTTTTTTTTTTTTTTTTTTGGTATGGTCAGCAGTTGTATATTTTCCTGCCAAACCAATGTGCATTTATAGTCTAAAATTCACTGTTCAGTTTGATCTTTCATACTCATTACTCAAGGTAATTCCACAGTATTTCAGCGATGGTACCACCCTGACATCTTTCCACATTCTATGAGGAGAAAGAAATTTGGTGTGTGTTTTATCACCCCTTACAATGAGAGGTTTATATATTTATTCTTATTTTTGTAAAGACCTGGAATGAAGAATATCCAATATATTCTTCTTCTTCAGCAAGACAAATTAAGACTTCCCTTTTTGACTGATTACTCTAGTCTTATTTATTGCTTTATGGATACAGCTCAATAAATTCTCACCCTTAGATAACTGTGAAGAAGCTCTCTTAGGAACAGAAAAGTGTTTCTTGTTTCCAGAGACATGGCTTTTATATGTAATGGCATTTTGGCTCCTAATCTTTTAAGTGGTCATTGCTAAATCTGCTCTAGTCTGGTGAAAACAAAATATAGATGTCAGGAACAGATGCTTTCTTCCATTACTTGGAACTGGTTCTTTTTAAGAGAAGACTCAGTGATGATTCTTGCTATAATTTTTTTCTTTCTTTTTTCAGCTTTTGATAGGCTTAGAGCTTTCACTTCTTCACAGGTCCCTGGACACAAACATCTGATCAGATTGCCTCCATTGTAAGGATTTTTATTTAAGAGGAAAGCAGTAGAATCTTTAATGCCAAATATCCTATTACTGTTAAATACCTGTGTTTTTTGTGAAATTTTATCTTTAATAATTTTTAGCTAGTTCAAATTAGTTATGATTTTAATCTAATATGGCTATTTTGTTTCACTCTTTTTCAGTTGCAGCTCTCCTTTTAAAAAAAATTCTGATATTTTTACAAGGCTAAATATGTACAACGTAATTCTTTTTTTTTTTTTTGGGTCTGGCCATGGGGCCTGAACTCTGGGACTGGATGCTATCCCTCAGCTCTTTAGCTCAAGGCTAGCGCTCTACCACTTGAGCCACAGCACCACTTCCAGCTTTTTTTCTTTTTGCTTATGTGGTGCTGAGGAATTGAACCCAGGGCCTCAGGCATGCAATGCAAGCGCTCTACCACTGAGCCACCTTCCCAGCCCCCAACATCATTCTTTAAAGGGTAATTTGGTCTGTTTTGTACTGCTGTAACAGAATACCTAAGGGTTTAGTAGAGCACATGCCTAGCAAACGCATGGTCCTGAGTCCAAATCATAATACTACCTAAACAAATAAATAGACAGCAGAATACCTGAGACTGGGTGGTTTATACAGAGTAGGAATTTATTCTCTTGTAGATATTGAAAGGCTGGAGAGTTTGGAATCAAGGCACTAGCCTTTAATAGGGCCTTTCTTGCTGTGTTTTCATTTAGCAGAAGAGCAGGACAGAATGAACACTCCTAGTCCTTACAGTCACATCAATCCATTCATGAGGATATTAACCATTATGATTAAAATACCTTTAAACATTTTTGTCTTTCAGCACTTGCATTGGGGATTGAGGTCTAGGATATGAATTTTGGAGGGGACAAACTATTCAAATAACTCAATTAAATATGTATAATGAAGGACTTAAGGGATGAATATTCTATTTACAAAATAGAATATTTTATGGCTATTAAAGCTATTTAAATTAAATTATAATGTGGTAATATTCCAATAAGCCATTGTAATTTGAAAATATTCTAAGTTGAGAATGTGATTAATGCTTCTAACCTACCAAAAGTCAAAAATATGGTTTCAAATGAATATATAATAGCTTTTGTACCATTGTAATGGAAAAATTTTGAGTTGAACCTTTTTATGTCAGGAACTATGTGTGTTCTTCATTTTGTAGTCCATAGATTGTAGTACATCCTCTCATTTAAGAGAAGGGAACTTTATAACCATTTAATGCTTTTGGAGTTTTTATCATTAGTAGTATTTTATAATGTGAAAATTAATGCAAGAACTATTGATAAGACATTAATTGATTCTTCTGAATTTTTTAATTGACTACTAAGCATATTTTCTAAAAGTTAGATTATTTGGCTCAACTTTGTTTAGAATATTTAGTAGTCTAAAGCATATGCTGATTGATTGATTGATTGATTTCGCTGGTCGTGGGGCTTGAACTGTGGGACTGGGCGCTGTCCCTCAGCTCTTCAGTTCAAGGCTAGCACTCTACCACTTGAACCACAGAGCCATTTCCCGCTTTTTCTGTTTATGTGGTGCTGGAGAATTGCCTCATGCATGTGAGGCAAGCACTCTACCACTGAGCTACCTTTCCAGCCTGTATGCTGATTTATTGAAATATTCTTGATTTTTTAATTAGCCAGCCTGGGCAAAAAAGTCCATGAGACTCATTTTTTTAAATTTAATTTTATTGTTAAGGTGATGTACAGAGGGGTTACAGTTACATATGTAAGGTAACGAGTACATTTCTTTTTTTTTTTTATTGTTACACCCTCCTTTATTTTTCTCCTACCATCCCTTTCCTCCCCACCTCCCCAACTCCTCCCTTCCCTCTCCCTCAAAGTTGTAAAGTTCATTTACAATATACTTGTCTTGTACATCTCATTGTTACAAGGGCTCATCCTGAATCTTTATTTCAGTATTTTTTTTATTTCCCTTCCCCTCCCCAAATTAGAAAAATGTATATACAAGATGTAGGACACCGGAATCAAATACAGTGATAACGGGTTGTACCATGGGGGAGGAATATACAAAGAAACAAAAAAAAATCACATAGTACATTATAAGTACATTAAAAAGAACAGCAACAAAGATAAAACCACTTGTGTCCCTATCTTGGGGTTCATTTTGCTTAGCATCAGGTTATATGGTCATATGTACATATAACCTCTTTTGCTTGTCTGCGCCCCCCCACCCCCAATCTGAGATTTGAGGATCATTGTTCAAAGACAGCCTGGGCAGGAAAGTCTGTGAGACTCTTATCTTCAGTTAGCCACCAAAAAATAGAACTGTGGCTCAAGTGATAGAGGACTTACCTTGAGCAAAAAAGCTCAAGGACAGTGCCCAGTGCCTGACTTAGAGCTCCAGCACACATCACATACATACCAATACAGAAAGAATCTGATTAAGATATAGATTGGTGACAGGCTGCACTAACTAACCAAAATGCCACTGTTTTGGCTTTGGCATGAATCTTAGTACTTTAATGTGTGCTGTTTATTTTCTCCTTGACACAAAATAGGTGTGTGTGTGTGTGTGTGTGTGTGTGTGTGTGTGTGTGTGTGTGTGTGTGTGTGTGTGTGTGTGCTGTTCCTGGGGCTTGAAGTTAATGTGTGCTGTTTATTTTCTCCTTGACACAAAATAGGTGTGTGTGTGTGTGTGTGTGCTGTTCCTGGGGCTTGAAGTTAATGTGTGCTGTTTATTTTCTCCTTGACACAAAATAGGTGTGTGTGTGTGTGTGTGTGTGTGTGTGTGTGTGTGTGCTGTTCCTGGGGCTTGAAGTTAATGTGTGCTGTTTATTTTCTCCTTGACACAAAATGTGTGTGTGTGTGTGTGTGTGTGTGTGTGTGTGTGTGTGTGTGTGCGTGCGCACGCATGCTGTTCCTGGGGCTTGAAGTTAATGTGTGCTGTTTATTTTTTCCCTGACACAAAATAGTTGTTGTTGTTGTTGTTGTTATTGTTTTGTGTGTGTGTGTGTGTGTGCTGTTCCTGGGGCTTGAAGTCAAGGCCTGGGTGCTGTCCCTGACCTTTTCTGCTAAGTACTAGTGCCCTACCACTTGAGCCACAGCTCTACTTTCTGCATTTTTGGTGCTTAGAGATAAGAGTTTCATAGACTTTTCTGCCCAGGGTGGCTTTGAACCATGATCATCAGATCTCAGCCTCCTGTGCTTGACTACAAAATAGTTCAATGTAGAAAGATGTGCTGGTCAGGATTAGCCAAATTAATCCTGACTAATTTAGAGGAAAAAGAAGGTTGTCTATAAGAGAAGAGGACTGTAGAATATGGGGCAAATATAATAAATAATAACTAATTGGTGAAAAATTTGGAAACTACTAGTACTACAGATTTGTTATTTTAAGTAATTATTATTGGTCTCAGTCTAAATCTATATTAATTTCTTTTGGGCAGGGTGTTCTAAGCCTTGAATACTGTGTGGGTATTATTGGTGGTAAACCAAAACAGTCATACTACTTTGCTGGATTTCAAGGTTAGTAATTTCTTCATCTTTTTTTTTTAAAGTCAGAAAGTTAATATGTGATCATCTGGGAAGCAGGATGATTAACAGAGCAAAATGAGTACCTTATACATTCATCAGTCCTACCATAGCCACTCATTTGTCATTTGGCCCACAAGATAATTGGATTCTAAAAATGTATGTTTAATTTCTGTTATTACATAAACAAGGCATAATTTATT
Organism: Dipodomys spectabilis; assembly: GCF_019054845.1. NCBI lineage: Eukaryota > Metazoa > Chordata > Mammalia > Rodentia > Heteromyidae > Dipodomys > Dipodomys spectabilis. The sequence continues at coordinate 39,802,359 of NW_024870679.1, read as the reverse complement.
GGTCTCACTAAACTTCAGAAGACACTGCTGCCACATTCTGGCAGTTGCTATTTACATATTTACTTTTTACTAGTTTTGGTGCTGTTAGTTGATGATAAAATGACAAGCAATATGTTTTTCCTGCCAGAATAAAGACGTGCAATACATTTTTCATATGCAAACTGTAGAATATAATTGTGTGTTTGTGAAAGTAATTTTATCTCCCCAAATTAAATGACAGACTCATCACTTTATAAAAATTCTGCTTATACAAGCATATTTGATTATGCAAAAGTTAATCTATCCTGTGCAAACCTATGCTTCTGTCAATGAATATCAGTCTGCCAAGCTGTTACTCCTAGAATTTTTTTTCAGCTGTTCTACATAGAAATTGGATTGTAAGCAGTGTAATAATAAGGTGTTTTTTGAATTACTTGTCTTCTGTTTTGTCCTTGTAGATGACAGTTTGATTTACATGGATCCTCATTACTGCCAATCTTTTGTAGATGTCAGCATAAAGGATTTCCCTCTTGAGGTACTACTTATGAAGAGCTGGTATTGTTTTCTTACTGTATAAAGCAAGCTAATTATTTAGAGATGTGTTGGGTAGTTGTGCTTGTATAGTATTACGACGAGTTAATAATCAATATTTTACTGATTTATAAAACCATCGTCAACACAGTGGTCAAAGGTTAAGTACTTTGTTGCTGAATTTTAATTTGTGATATACTTTCTTGTTCATTTATCTCTGTCTCCAACTTACACTGTTGCCCTACTAAAATAAATGATCAAGCCTCTGAATAAATTTGTAGAAAGATAGCTAAACAGTACTGTAGAACTTAGTTTAGATATAATTTTAAAAGAGAAAAAGAAAGGAGAAATGAAAGAGAAGGTAGACCAACAAAATAAGATTATCTACAAAGTTGTTTTGCTTTAAGTATAGTAATTAAATCTTATCCTTGAAAAAAATCTTAGCCTCTCATTAAGTTTTCAGTAGTTTAATTTATTTTCTTTATTATTTATTAGCCTCTTCTTTCTCCTTGTGTGGGTAATTTTTGTGACCTATAATATTTTAATTAAGAAAAATTTTGAGAGTTTATTATGGAGATGTAATTATAACATGGTTTTGGTTCTTTCTTTACCCCAGCTGATGCTTTTGCAGACTAAAGTAATTTTATTGAATAAAATAATTTCAGTCACTTGAATGGCATGAATCACTAATGCTCAAGGGCTTGACTAGTTGGAAAGATGATTAAATGCTTTGTTTTACTAATAGCTTTCTAGCTAACATTAATGCTTAACGGTATTTAATGACTAGATTATGAAAATAAACTGCAAGATTAAAATTTGCTTTAGAAAGATTATTGAGACATCCTAGAATCCTTTTAAATTTTTACCTCAACTAAAAAATAAATATCTTTTCCTTCCTTCATACATCTTGAATATAAACCTTAATAATATTTGCTAGTTGGCTGACACAGGTGGGAGGTGCCACAGAATTGAGCTTTGTGAACCACAGTGTAATTTCCTTCCTGCTGCACGGTGGTTTTGTGGCACCAGTTCTTAAGTCTAAGTTACATTTTCAGTTTATCTGGGCCAAAATGATTCCTTATAAACAGTAGATATGTGAAATTCACATGGAAAACAGTTGATAGTATTTAATATTACTTAAAATAGGCAAATTAGAAGACTATTAGTATTTATGGTATATAGAGAGACCATCCATCTGATATTTTGAGAGGTTCTGCAAAGACCCCAAGTAAGTGAATATCCTGAGTAAGTCTATGCATTCAGGATTAGAAAGGGCAGTTCATTATTGGGAGTCTGTTGTAACCCTCCAGAAGTAAGGCAATGAAAGCTTGAAGTGGGGAGGTGATAAGAGAAATGGAAAGGAAGAATAGACTTAAATATTTTATTTTGTAAAGTAAAAATTGTTGAAATCTAGTAATGTAAATGCACAGAAGTTATTATGTAGTATTATAAAGTAGATTGTATAGCATTATAAAGTAGATATTATAGTTTCGAAATTCTATAAAATATCTTTTTGCGGGGGGGGGGGGGGCAGTCCTGGGGCTTGAACTCAGGGTCTAGGCGCTGTCCCTGAGCTTCTTTTGCTCAAGGCTAGCACTCTACCACTTGAGCTACAGCACCACTTCCAGCTCTTTCTGTTTATGTGTGCTGAGGAATCTATCCCCAGGCTTCATGCATGCTAGGCAACCACTGTACCACCTTCCCAGCCCAAATATCTTGATTCATTTCGATGTTTTTTCTTGAAAGTCTTTTATTTTCTTGAAAGGATTTAGATTACTTGTTTCAGCCTATTTTCCTATTAATACATTAACTATAAGTTGTCTTTGTACAAGAATAAAATTTTACTCTTTGCTTTTTGTCATGTCTAAAGTTCATAATGTTCCAAGAGAGGGGATTTTAAATTATTCTATATTACTATGTTATAGTAAATTATATGTGTATTCTAAAACTACCCTCCTACCTCATTTACTCATATACTAGTTTTTTTGATCAATACTTTTTTTGTCAATAGATAGAAATTTAAATCTTAGATTATCCAATTCCATGTAAATAATTGCTGTAGTCTTGAAACTTTATGAACGCCTAAATATAATAGGATTATGAATTCTTAAGTTGAATATTAAAATATTTAAATTTGAAAAAGAGTTTAAATAGATTATATTCTTTGCTGTTATTCTTACAGGATTGAGTTCTAACATCTCTAGATTTGAACTTTGAACATTTTGAAACCAAATCAGACCAACTCAGTTCTTTATTTTTAATCATCATTTGCTGGAGCCTTTTTTAGATGCAAGGCATTATCATAAGCTCTTTAAAGTCCTCTGTTTATTTTCTTTCTTCCTTGTAACATCATATGCAATTTAATGCTTTTTAGATTATTTTATGAAATATTTTAGTATGTGCTATTGAGTTATTATTGAGTTATTATATTATTGTTTTTAGCCTTTTTTTTTTTGAAGTGTATGCCATTGTCACAGAAGCCAAATGTTCACACATTCCCCAATGTGTATACTAAATAGAGCTGCTTTTTTGGGGGGTGGAGGAGATGCCAGTCCTGGGCCTTGAATTTAGAGCCTAGGCATTGTCCCTGAGCTTTTGCGCTCAAGGCTACCATCCTAATACTTAGAGCCAGAGCTCTACTTCCAGCTTTTTTGGGATAGTTTATGGACTTAATAGGTTCATGGACTTTTCTGCCTGGGCTTGCTTTGAACCATGATCCTCAGATTTCAGCCTCCTGAGTAACTAGAATTACAGGCATGAGCCACCAGCACTTGGCTTAAAGTCACTTTTTATTTTTATTTAAAAAAGCTAGAATTTTAAAAATTAAAAAGGAATCATACCTTTAAAGCTCAAGAAATTATCACAAAGTGAGTATATTTGTATAAAGCCACTTGGCAAAATATAGTCATTTGTTTTTGAAAAAACAAATGATTCTGAATAATAAATTAATGTTGGCTTGACTTCAGAATTTTGAGCGAACAATACAATGTAGTTTTAATTTAAATGATATAAAATGCCTAAGAATTCTAGTACTTATGCAGTAAACCTCCAATAGCAATTACAGCTTTCAGTGATTAGTAATTTATATTTGTGTTTTTGGTGATAAATTTATGAAACTTTTTTGTAGATAGCAATATAATTGTAAATAACAAGTGTTGTTATATATGATGATGGAGGCAATACAATGATGATGGAGGCACTGCAGTGAATAGAAGCCTATTCTACTTAGTGGTTCCTATATGAAAACTTTAATGCTTTAGTACACTACAGGACACTCTCTTAGATGATTAGAATATATTATTGAACTTTGTACAAACTGTTTGGCTCTCTTTCTTATCCCTAAGTAATAAAAACTAAAGAAGCAATTCTTGTTGATGAATTGGAATGAGTTTGGCTGATGGCTGTATTTATATAACTTGTGTATAGAATAATTTCTCATAGAAATTTCTCGTATGCCTAATGTAATAAGATGTAATAAGATATGTTGTAACTGACATGTTTATTTACTTTTCTGTGCCTTTCTACATCTGTTTTTTTTAACCTATTATTTATTGTAAAGGTGATGTACAGAGGGGTTACAGTTACATAAGTTAGCTAATGAGTACATTTCTACCATATCTGTTTTTAATTTCTTCACAAAAATGTAGGTGAAACTATCAGTAAAATTCCAGTATGATAATCTTTGTATTAACTAGGACCTTGGAGTTTCTGTTTAGGTTGTATCCTACCATGTTTTGATTGTTATGTTTATTTATGATAAACATAACAAATATACATTTTAATACTACTTTAATTTTAATACTACTTTCAAGTTAAAGTGCCTTAGGTGGTGTTTTTTTTTTTTTTTTTTTTCTGGTCATGGGGCTTGAACTCAGGGACTAGGCACTGTCCCTGAGCTTCTTATACTCGAGCGAGCACACTACACTACTTGAGTTACAATTCCACTTCCCGCTTTCTGGTGGTTATTTGGAGATAGGAATCTCATGGACTTTTCTCCTTGGCTTCAAACTGTGATACTCAGATCTCAGCCTTCTGAGTAGTTTAGGATTACAGGCATGAGCCACCAGTGCCTGGCTTAACCTTTAATTTTTATAAAACTTTAAAAAATTCTTACAGAAAAACACTTGGTGGCATGAATGATTTTTAAGGATAGGGTGTTCAAGTGTTCACATTATAAAATATCTTTTAAACACAGTTCCAAACTACTGTGGTGAAGAACAAAAAGATTGGAATGATTAGCTTTATATTTAGCCCTTTTCCCACACTGTATTTTCTAGACCAAATCTCATTAACAAGGGTAGAGACACTAGGGCAGCCTGCCCAGCCCATTTATATCTGGCACTGTGACCACTTGAGAGAAATGAACTTACAGGGAGCATTCGTGAGAAAGAGGGCAAGATTTTAGCTGTCTCATCCTGTGCCTTGTTGAGAATAAGCAGGAATTTAGAGTAAAGCACAATAGAAGTGTTAAATTGAAAAATGCACAGGTATGTACTAGTTCTATTAGTTAATTGCTATTCTTAAAGTTAACCTCCTATTAATACAGGACATTTAGTGAAGGTATACAGATTGCCTTAAAAGGTCTTGATATCCTTATTAGTAGGTTGGTAAACATTAAAAAAAGAATCTCTAACAGGATAGACTTAATTGCAATTTTATAGAAATGGCATTTTAGTGAAACCATTTTTCATCTCTTTTTGTGTTAAAATGAACACAATTTGCTTTCCGATATATAAGGTAATTGGGTAAATTAAATTGTTCACAATTTTAGGTCTTGTGTTTTATAATTTGGGGAGTAGGAAAGACAATGAAAGGACTGAATTGCCATTTGAAAGTGCATTTATAGTTTTGAGAAAAAGCTCCATATCAAATTTTAATAGTCTTTTATATACTTAAGTCCATCAAATAAAGGCAAATTAATTCTAAAGAACTTTAAAAATTACAGACATTCCACTGCCCTTCTCCCAAAAAGATGTCATTTCGAAAAATGGATCCTAGCTGTACAATAGGATTTTACTGTCGAAATGTTCAGGACTTCAAACGAGCTTCTGAAGAAATCACTAAGGTACCTCTATTTAAAATATTATATTTGTGAAGACTTAATTTTTATCATAGCATTTAAGAAGATAAACATGCTAAATTGTGATACTTTTATAAAATTTCTCCTTTATGGGGTGTGTGTGTGTGTGTGCGCATTGTGTAATCTGGACTTGAACTTGGAATCCTTTTTCCTCAGCTTCCCCAGTACTAGGATTACCCTGGATAAAATGTCTCTCTCTGTGTCTCTCTTTCTCTCCCTCTTTTTTTTCCTGGTTCTGGGGCTTGAACTCTGTGCCTGGGTGCTGTCCCTGCCTCTTTCTGCTCAAGGCTAGCACTCTACCACTTGAGCTACAGTGCTACTTCCAGATTTTTCGAGTAGATTATTGGAGATAGGAGTCTCACAAATTTTTCTTCCCAGGCTGTCAGGAATTTCTCTTTTAATGTTACTACTGTTAGAACTATTGCAAATCAGAAAATAAAACTATTCCAGTCAGTGTTTGAGACAAATAAAACTGGTAACTAAGTGAAAAGTATTGATTTTTCCACTAGGTGGCACTGTTGAAATAAAAATCCTGCAAACTGTAGCCCTGAGCAAGCAATTAGGTTATATTCCACGAGAAGAGAAATTTAAAGGGCAATCCCTTAGGGATAAAAAAAAATTAATGAAGTATTTGATCAAGCCAAATTGTGCATTATTTCTTGTTAGTCCAAGTGTTCTTGTATTTTTTTTAAAAGAGAAATGATATTTTTGGATTTCTCAGGACTGCTACATCAGATGAGCTGAGTTGTTACCTTCCAATAAGCTTGTCTAATCTGATCTAGTCTACTTCAGGATCTCTAAAACAGGTTATTTAACTTCTTATTACCTTTAAACTTCTGCATGTTTTTGGTCCTTGACTACCGCTAAAACATTTACAGAGGCTTAATGGTCTGTGAGTGTTTAGTACTTTAGGAAATAAAAAAAAAGATTCCGGGCGTCAGAGGTAAGTATAATTGGATGGGTCTCTATTAGGACCGCTAGTTATAGGTTATCCTTTATGATAAGTGGAATCAATACTAGAATCATTTTTTGAAAATTTTTAACCTGTACTTAGATATAATAGTTATTTTATTAGTTTTACTTCTAGTTAATTTGTTAAGGAAAATGGATATACTTAGTTGAAATTATATTTTTCAACAATGTAAAAAAATAGAATAAAAAGTTAAGTATAAAGTCTCATATAAAGTAGGTTTGTTTTACTTGCCCTGACATGTAGAAGGGGAAACTTGCCAGGAGTGTGACAGGAAAATGAATGAGAAGAGGAAAAAATGAGGCATGGGGGACGTTTCCCGACGCTTCAGCTCGCACAGCGCTGTTGTGTACCCTCCTTGTCGACATGGAGGGCCAAGTAAAGGGAGCAAAGCACGCATTCTTCATTTTTTCTTTCTTTGATACTTGCAGTTGATGGATTCATTTGTATATTTTAGCTTTATAATTGTATTGATAAAGTGATGTGATATTGTGATATCACATGTCAGGTGATATTGTGACATATTGATGCTTTGATGAACATCTTCCATTTAGAAGTTCTATTTTCACCAGTTTGTTTTCTATTTGGATTAAAATAATCATGTTTCGAGCAGTAGAAGAGTCTGTAGAAACAGAACAAAGATTATTTTTTAGCAAGTAAAAAACAATTTACAGATGGCTTGCATATTGATGTTTTCTGTTTAAAAAGAGTTATTAATGTCTTTTACACTGGAGGAATAACTAGAAATTATTGCTTCTAGTGAATCAGTAATATTCATCATTAAGGCAAAGAGAAACTCTTTTGTAATGTTTTGAGAGTACTGAGAATTTTGTGAGATCAGTTAACTTTGCTGATCTTGAGATAATGGAGCTTTGTACAAGCATCAAACACTGTCAGTTAATAACTTAATAATATACTTAAAAAAGATTCTCAAGTACTTTTTCTTTTTTAGTAATTTGCTTTTGGAAGTAGAGCTTTTGGAAGTGGCTCAAAGTGGTAGAATGCTACCTTGAGCAAAAGAGCTCAGGGACAGTGCCCAGGCTGAGTTCAAACCCCATGGCCAACCAAAGAAAAAAACCAAAACATTAATAATAATATACTTTTACTTAGGTAGTCATACATTAAACAGTTTTCCCTCCTTTTCTTTCTTAAAACTTGAATTTGGTATTTTTTATTAATCTATTTTCTTGAGAATTAAAACACCTTAAGAGTTAACTTTTTCTAGAATGTAACTTTGGTTTTCTTATTTTGAAAGTGAAGCTAGAGTCTAGAGTCTCATACTTGTAATGCTTTATGAATGAATATTCTGTGCTGTACAATTTTTAAAATAGCAATAAAATTGTTAAACTGGAGCCCGGAAAATATGTAAGTAACTATTGTATGCAAAGCATAAAATGACTGAAATATAATCTCTGCTTTTGAATAAGATATAAAACATGCCCTCAGGTAACATTTATGCTTGAGGAGGGGGAATAAGACAAGTAGGCATATATTACATTGAATCTGATAAGCATCCATATGGAAATGGAAATAAATTGATAGGGGAAGGAAGGCTGTTGAAATGAGAGAGATGTCACATCCAAGTCAAAGTACTTTATTGTGATGGTGATATTTAAAATGAGTCTTAAAATGTAGTCTAATTTCCATTGACTTGGTGAGAGAGAGGAGTACTTCAAGCTGAGGCAATAATAGGAAAAATTCAGAAGCCCACTGTGGAGCTTACCTAGAGAATGGCAAATAGTACAATTTGTTGGATGTCCAGGATAGATGCAGGGCAAAAGTTTTGTCTTCTGACTGCCTGAATCAGAACCCCTAGGGATGTGGGTGGCCTGGGAGCCTCTATTTTTTTTTTTTTTTATTGTGAAAATACTGTACAAAGGGGTTACAATTACATGGGCAAGATAATGAATACATTTCTTATCAAGCATTGGAGCCTCTATTTTTTTTTATTGTGAAAATACTGTACAGAGGGGTTACAATTACATGGGCAAGATAATGAGTACATTTCTTATCAAGCATTGTAGTCTCCTGGGAGCCTCTATTTTTGACAAGACTCCTGCAATCTTATACACCAGTTGAGGGCCACTGGTGTAAGACAGTGTAACCTATAATTGTGTGACACTTGATGATGTTTTTAAGTGTTTCTAAGGCATACATTATATATCTATGGATATATAAATATATCTATAGACATATAAATAAATATCTGTAGGCATTTATTTATATCCATATTATAAAAGCATAACTAGCATATTAAACATGTGATCTCCTATTTTTTATTATAGAAAGCTACTTCAGTTACAAATGATGAAAAGAAAAATATTCATTAGTCATAAGGGAGATAGCATACATAGCAAACATAATGAGGGTGATGTGTAGATGTCCAAGACTTAGTAACCACTGATATGGGAAATAGTGAAGGATGAGGCTGGAAAAGTGCATTAAAATAACATCATGGATCTTGTATGTTAGTTGAATAACTGCACTAAGAATATACTCACTTTATTATATTAATTTTTAATTTTTAGGCATATAGGAACTGTAAAGACTAACAGAACAAATGTCTTTATTCCATTATTGAGTTTATGAAAAATTTAATTTGGTTATCTTTCCCTGTCTTAATCCTTTTTTCCACCTCCCACTAATAGCTACTGTCCTAAATGAGTATAATACCTATGTATTATATATAACATATAATCACTATATATTCCTTTACATGTTACTTTTTTTTTTCACTAATAGTATGTAACATTTGTGTTGTCTATATAAATATATATGTGTTTATGTATATATCTATATATATATTGAATTTTTTCATTTGCTAGTGACTTAAAGGTAGTCCTTATCTGTACATTTTCATATTATTTATTTAAACGGTGTGTAGTAGACAATTCTACAATATTATATTTAAAGGTTAATTATTTTTTTTTTTTGTCATTCATGGGGCTTGAACTCTGGGCCTGGGCACTGTCCCTCAGCTCTTCAGCTCAAGGCTAGTGCTCTACCACTTGAGCCATAGCACCACTTCTGGTTTTCTGGTAGTTTATTGGAGATAAGAGTCTGGGACTTTCCTGCCTGGGCTGGCTTTGAACCACAATCCTCAGATCTCAGCCTCTTAAGTAGCTAGGATTACAGGTGTGAGCCACTGGTACCCAGCTGGTTAAATATTTTTATTTAAACTTTTGTTTTGTTGATTATTACTTAGCTTGTTTTAAAGAATAAGAATTATTTATTTCATCTTTTAATTCCAAATAATATTTTAAAGAATGTTCTAGTATATATCTCTCTGCAAATGTCTAATATTTTGGCTAAGATTACATTAGGTACAGTAAATACATTAGAGTGGAAGTTCTAAAGACAAAATTTAATTGGGAAGTACAAAAACATTTGTCTTTGAGTATTCATCCCATTTTTCTCAAAGATCATAACTGGTCCGTGAAACCTGCCTATTTAAACCTACCACAAAGTGAGTGAGATGTTACCAAGAGACAAGAAATGTCCTTCTAAATATAATGGCCTAAATAACACAGTTTTGTAACTTGCTTTTAGAATACTTTGATGCCTTGACTTAAGAGATCCTCAGTGTTCTGAACAAGAGTGTGACATATTAGGGGGTAGAATTTCAGAGGGTTTTTTTTTCTTTTTTGAGACAGGGCCATTCTGAATTCTTTTCCTGTAAATGAAATTTTTTTTCTCTGAAAGTTTTAGATTTGAATCTCAATTGCTGCCATCTATTTCTCTCTCTCTCATTCTCTCTGTATATGAAAGAGAGCTGTATAAATACAACATGTATATATATTGTGTAACCTTAGATGTAATATTTAACCTTCTTTAATGAAAACAGTAGTAGCTACTAGCCACCGTAATATAACAACCACTGTACTAGCCATTGTAATCTTCATATTGATGAAAATTAAAGATCAAATAGACAAATGCTTAGTTTACTGTAGCTCTACTTAAACTGTTGAATACTACTATTTATCTCTACTATTCTGAAGCTTCATTATGTTTTTGAGTTTGTAATCATTTTCATTGATTGTCCTCCTATTTTGGGAAATTTTGTTGAAATTGAAGAAGATTATTTTCTGTCTTTATTCTATTCTTTTCCCATTATATTCTCTTTCTTCTTTCTTTCTTTTTTCTTTCTTTCTTTTCTTTCCTTCCATCCTTCCTTCCTTCCCTCCTACTCTCCCTCCCTCCCTCCTCCTCTCTTTCCTTCTTTCTTTCCTCCTTTCCTTCTTTCTTTCCTTCTTTCTTTCTTTTTTTTTTTTGGGTCCGGTTGTAGGGCCTGAACTCTGGGCCTGGGTGCTGTCCCTCAGCTCTTCAGCTCAAGGCTAGCGCTCTACCACTTGAGCCACAGTGCCACTTCTGGCTTTTTTCTTTTTGCTTATGTGGTGCTGAGGAATCGAACCCAGGGCCTCATGCATGCAAGGCAAGTGCTTTACCACTGAGCCACCTTCCCAGCCCCTCTTTCTTTCTTTCTCTTTTTTTTCTTTTTTCTTTCTTTCTCTCCCTCTTTCATATCATTCATTCATTCATTCATTCATTCTCCTTTTGGTTTTGTCATGGGGCTTGAACTCAGGGCCTGGCCACTGTCCCTGAGCTCTTTTGCTTAAGGCTAGTGCTTTATCAGTTTGAGCCATAACTCTACTTCTGGTTTTCTGGTAGTTAATTGGCGATATGAGTGTCATGGACTTTCCTGCCTGGGCTGGCTTTGAACTGCGGTCCTCAGATCTCAGCCTCCTGAGTAGCTAGGATTAAGGTGTGAGCCACTGGTCCCTGCCTATATTCTTTTTCTAAAGGATCTGTTTTCTCTCTTTTCTTCCCCTGAGGAACTTATTTGTAGTAATTTTTTCAATTTTCTTCTATTATGTTTCTTTCTAGATAATTTCTTTGTTTTATTTTTTGTTTTGTTTTGTTTTTCCTGTAACTATCTGGTTTTCCACTGGATGCTTTTACCCAAATGACTGCTGATCCGCTCTTCTGTATCTCCTTCTTTTTAAGAGTGGGACACTAAAAAGCTGAGAAGTTCTTCATATATGAACATGGCTTTTTAGCTGTGATGACTTCTGTCCTAGTAACACTATGTAATGAGCTTGTATTTTTTTTATTGTGAAAATACTCTACAGAGGGGTTACAATTACACGGGCAAGATAATGAGTACATTTCTTATCAAGCATTGAAGCCTCCTCCTTTGTTTCCCCTTCCCATCCCTTCCCATTCTCCCCCTCCCCTACCGAATCCTCCCCCCCCCCCAAAGTTGTAAAGTTCCTTTTTCGATATAACGACTTGTACATCTCATTGTTGCAATGGGTCTACCTGTATCCCTATTTAAATGATTTGTTTTTTCCCCTTCCCCTCCACAAATTATACCAACATCAAAAACAGTGAAAGCAGGGGTTATACCATGGGGAGGGACATACAAAGCAACAAAGAAATAATCTTATAACTATGTCAGAAACAATTGCATGAAAGAAAAAAACATTTGAATACATATCTTAGGGTTCATTTTCCTAACATCACCTTATCTGACCTTTTTTGCTTAACTCAGACATATACTAGTTATTGCAAATAAAAGAAACCATGGGACCTATGTTTCTTTGGGCCTGGCTTACTTCACATGAGCTTGTATTTTTATAGATTCATCCTCTCATGTTAATAAGTGGTGCTTGTCCTCAAGATTTGTTTGGTGTTTTTGTAGAGAAGTTTCATCATCTCCTGTGGAATTTATATTGTTTACTGGTACTCTTGGTGCAAGAAGTGAAGGATACTGAGGGTCCTACAGTTTAGTATTTTATTTATTACTTAATTCCTCACCTTCTGAAATGATCACTGCATTTAATATACTAGCTTTTACATCTTCATTCATTGTTTCCAGGGAATGACTATTTTCCTCTGTTGGGGTGGTGCTGTAGGGATGAAGAGTACTGAATGTAAGGTGGGACTTGGAAAATGGGTCTATGTAGGTTTAAATTGTTTTTCTTTTTTTTTCATTGTGTCTTTATCTCTATCCATGATTGGAAAGTCTTTTGTCTTTGTATGCTGCTCTCCAGCTTCTACAAGATATTCATTTTCCTCAGGTACCCTGCCAACACCATCTCTTCCCAACTTGTGAACTGAGGCTTACATCTCTTTTGCTGCCTAGTGAATGGCTTGTTGTAGATTATTTTTTAATCCTACACCTTCTTTTCCTTTTTTTTTTTCTTTTTTACTTGTTTCCAGTCTAGTGATTTAATGACAAATATATTACCTAATAGAGCTGATGTCTGAGGCTAGAAAATTGGAAAGAAAAATACAAATATTAGGAAATTAATCATTTAAGTTGGGAAAGGATGTCCACACAAGGGAAAAATTACACTTGACCACTTGTCCTTTAGCTATGAACTAAATTTATATTTTATAGACATTAAATCCTAGAGCTCTTGATGTTGTTCAATCCGAAGCTAACATTTGTTGAGTCTTTACTGTAGGTCAGGTACTGTGCTAAGCACTTCGTATACATTATCTCATTTAGTCTGAGGTGGGTAATGTTATATCTATTTTACAGATGAGGAATTTTGCATTTAGAAAGGTTCAGTAGTTTTCATAAAGGTCACAACTAATAAATGATAATGCTGAGAGTCAAGCCTCAGATAGTAACTCAAGAATATGTACTCATAAGGACTATGTTATAGTTTCTTATGTATACATCAATCCATGTTCCAGGCAGTAGATTATCTAATCTTTATTTCAGGTGATAGAGAACTTTATTTCAAATTATGTGATGTTTCTTCGATGTCTTTTCAATTTTCAGATAGTTTTCATTACTTTTTTCTTTTTAAAGCTTTACTTATACTGGGTTGGAATCTACCTCCATGTGACTTACCTGTAGGCTCAAAGTGTAAGAGAAATAAGTTTCCTTTTTCTTCTCATTTCTCATTTGAAATTGGTAGTGTTTTAGTCTTATGTTCATGATTGCATTTCCCGGAGTCCTCCTAGTGTATGTTCTTTAAGTAAAATCTGAGGGATCTTTGTTTTATTTCATAGTTTTATCCTTCTGAAATCTAGTCTGATATCTTTCAAATATCTTAAGGGGATTATAGTTTAGTTGGGAAGCCATGAAGTGGGCATTAAAGATAAATGACTGTACAAGAGTGTATTTAATAAATACATTTGAATGTGTGAGAGCTCTCATTTGATGTCTTTATTGTCCAATCCTGTGACTGCAGTGGCTGTGAGGAACAGTGAAATTCAATAACTTCAATGAGAGGACTCATCTTTGCATGAGAAGACTGATCAAGAAGCACTATACACTTGGATGAGCTCAATTGTAATCTCCTTATACAACCTTTTGAAATTCAGGAAAAATTAAAATTTAAAATTCATAGCTTTAAGACTCCACAGTATGAGTTGGATGTTCCATTGGGTTTACAAGTATATAGAGATGTGTATCACCGTTATAGTATCATATAGAATGGTTTTACTGCCATAAAAATTGTGCCTGTGCTTCCTATTCATCCCTCTTTTCCCCAGCTTCTGATCTGTTTACCATCTCTATGGTGTTTTTACCAGAATGTCACATCATTGAGATCATACAGTATGTATATAGTCTTTCAGATTGTTTTTCTAATTAATTAATTAATTAATGCTGGTTGTGGGCCCTGAACTCTGGGCCTGGGTGCTGTCTCCCAGATCTGCAGCCCAAGGCTAGTGCTCTACCAGTTGAGCCACAGTGCCACTTCCAGCTTTTTCTGCTTATGTGGTGCTGAGGAATCAAACTCAGGGCCTCACGCATGCAAGACAAACAAAAACTATACCACTGAGTCACTATCCCAGCCCCTGTTTTCACTTTACAATGTGGATTTTTATAAAGTTTCAGCATGTCTTTTGATAGCTTTGTAATTTATTTATTTTTAGCATATAATAATGTTGCATTGTGTGGATGTACTGCATTTATCCATTCACCTACTAAAGGGTATTTTGGTTATCTCTCAGTTTTGGCTATTACCAAACAGTAAAGCTGTTACAAATGTATGTATGCAGGATTTGTGTGGACATAACTTTTTAACTAATTTAGATAAATCTTTAAAGTATATTTCATCTGATTGCCTTTTTTGTGATAGTACTGTAGCTTGATCTGAGGGCTTCATGCTCTTCCTTATCTTTTCCACTCAGGTTTGGCACTCCATCACTTGAGCTATATATACCTCCACTTCAAGCTTGTTGCTACTTAGTTGGAGATAAGAGTCTCACAGACTTTTCTATCCAGGCTGGCTTCAGACTGCAACCTTTACATCTCAGCCTCCTAAATAGCTAGGATTATAATCATGAGCCACTGGCACTGACTTCATATAATGGCCTTTAAAATTATTTTAAATAAACTGAAAACATTAGAAAATTCTAATTCTCAAAAGTTTGAATCAAGAGGTATTATATGTAAGAAGATGACATTGTACGAGGGTTTATAGAAAGTAGGTACATTTTATAACAAAGGGATAAACATTTCCTGTCTGACATTTTCCCATGGGGCAGCTTTAAATATGATGTTGATGAGCAACTTAGTTTTGTGCTATAAACTCAAATGAGTTCTTTCTTGATCTTGAATGAAAGAGCGAGAGATGATAATGTTAGCTGTGCTGTGTTGATCTGAAAATGCTGTATGTGGACACTTGCTCATTAGATACTGGACTTTTACATGTGACATTAAAATTAAAATGTAAAGTGACAAGGTATTTTGGACTATATTCCAACTACTTGCTGGTGATGAAAGGTGATTCATCAGGTGAATCTGGTGCCCTCTTTGCCTCTTCATTTTCATTTGTCACATTTTGCCCCTCTGCCTTTTTTTGGAGGATGTAAATATAATAGATTAAAACAATCTGTAAATTAGCATATGAAGTATAAGATCTAGCTTTTATTATTTCTAGTTTTTTTGTTATATGGCTATTTTTAAATGGTTCATTTCTACAGAAGTAAAATATGCATTTTAGGTCTGGAGCATGGCTCAAGTAATAGATCACTTGCTTAGAAAGTATGAGCTATTGAGTTCACAAACCAGTACTGCCAAGAAAAGAAAGGAAAATTCTTTATATTATATTGTCTTACTTAACTTTTAATTTAACAGTGTGTCTATATGCTAGGCCTGCTTATTTATTTAAGCCAGATTTCAAGAGAATCTATAAATGCAATATATACAAGAATTGGGTAATTCTTTAGTTGAATGTTGACATTGGAGAATTTAGTTTTACCCCTAAAGTTATTATTTTAAAACATTATATTTAACTGATCGTGATTAATGGTAGATGTAAATAATATTGAGATTTTTCAGCATTTTCTGTAACTCAAGTAAAATTTTCAGAATCCTTAGATGGTCTTTATTGCCAATAGAAAAGCTCATTTCTGGGTCATGCTTGGTATGACATGTCTCTAGTCCTAGCTATTCAGAGTTGGAGGTGGGAGTATTGTATGCTGAGTTGAACAAAAGTGAGAGACTGTATGAAAAACAAACTGAAGCAAAAAGAGCTGAAGGCATGGATCAAGTAGTAGAGTATGAGACCCTGAGTATGTGTGAATGTATAGAGAGAAAATTTATTTCTGCTAGGTGTGGTGGCACAAAACAGTAATACCCAGGAAGATCACAATTTAAGGCCAGTCTGGGATAGAAAATGTGACCTTGTCTCAAACTATTTAAAAATTTAAAAATTTTTGAAGCAGTAGTTCAGCCTGTACTCCTAGCCACTTGGAAGGTAGAGATCAGGGGATCACAGTGCAAGGGGATCCTGGCAAAAAATGTATGTGAGATTCCATCTCCACAAATAGCTAGGTGCAGTAGTGTACATCTAGCATCCCAATTATGGAAGAAACACAAATAGGAAGATTGCAATCCAGGATGGCCTGGGTATCAAGCAAAATCTTAACTCAAAAATAACCCAAACAAAAAGGGCTGGCAGAATGGTTCAAGTGGTAGAACACCTGCCTAGCAAGCATGAGGCTCTGAGTTCAAACCTCAGAAACACCATTAAAAAATAGAAAGCAAAGCCGGGTGCCAGTGGCTCATGCCTGTAATCCTAGCTACCCAGGAGGCTGAGATCTGAGGATCGCAGTTCAAAGCCAGCCTGGGCAGGAAAGTCCGTAAGACTCTTATCTCCATTAAACCACTAGAAAACTTGAAGTGGCGCTGTAGCTCAAGTGGTAGAGTACTAGCCTTTTGAGCTGAAGAGCTGAGAGACAGCGCCCAGGCCCAGAGTTCAGGCCCCATGACTGGCAAAAAAAAAAAAAAGAAAAGAAAGCAAAAGAAAAAAATTTTTTTTGGTTGTTGAAACATTGTTTTATTTTAAAAAATTATTTTTTCTTTTTTGTTGGTCCTAGAACTTGATGTCAGGGCCTGAGCACTGTCCTTGAGCTTTTGTGCTCAAGGCTAGCACTCTACCACTTTGAGCCACATCTCTACTTCTGGTTTTTAGGTGGTTAATTAGAGATAAGAGTCTCATGGACTCTTCTGCCTAGACTGGCTTCAAACTGTGATCCTCAGATCTCAGCTTCCTGAGTGGCTGGGATTATAGGCATGAGCCACCAATGCTTTGCTTAAATTATTATTTTTTTTATTATTTTATTTTTTTTGGGGTCCAGTCATGAGTCCTGAACTCTGGGCCTGGGCGCTGTCCCTCAGCTTTTCAGCTCAAGGCTAGCGCTCTACCACTTGAACCACAGCGCCACTTCTGGCTTTTTTTTTTTTTTGCTTATTGGTGCTGAGGAATCGAACCTAGGGCCTCAAGCATGCAAGGCAAGTGCTTTACCACTGAGCCACCTTCCCAGCCCCCACTTCCCAAAGTATTTTGAAAGAATCTAACAGATTTTAAATTGCTCAAATTGCCTTTTAATTCCAAATTTATGTGTGGTGTCCCTTCTAAATTCTTTGAGTTGTTACTTAGAAGGTAAAGTATGGATTATAACTAGAACAATTTTCTTTTTTTTTTGGGTCTGGTCGTGGGTCTGAACTCTGGGCCTGGGCGCTGTCCCTTAGCTCTTCAGCTCAAGGCTAGCACTCTACCACTTGAGCCACAGTGCCACTTCCGGCTTTTTTCTTTTTTCTTATGTGGTGCTGAAGAATCGAACTCAGGGCCTCAGGCATGCAAGGCAAGCACTCTACCACTGAGCCACCTTCCCAGCCCCTAGAACAATTTTTTTTTTTTTGTCGGCCGTGGGGCTTGAACTCTGGGCCTGGGCGCTGTCTCTCAGCTCTTCAGCTCAAGGTGAGCTCTCTACCACTTGAGCTACAGCGCCACTTCCGGTTTTCTGGTGGTTTATTGGCGATAGGAGTCTCACGGTCTCTCCTGCCTGGGCTGGCTTTGAACCGCGATCCTCAGATCTCGGCCTCCTGAGTAGCTAGGATTACAGGCGTGAGCCACCAGCGCCCAGCCCTAGAACAATTTTTTATGTTGACTATATTATTACCGAAATATTTCAGCCAAACTATCTTTTTCAAATACAGGAATTTTGCAAAAACCAAACTTAATTTTAAAAATAACTTTACATTATTGCTTTTCTCTAAAGTAGAGAAGTTGGATATTCTTTGGCCTGCTTTGTAGATGATGGGAAAGAGTGATTTGCTCAAGGTCACACTGAAGCAAATTGCAGAATTGAGATTAGAAAGGGCCTTCTGATTCAGCTTAATGTGTCTTTTATCTGTGTTAGGTTAACAATCTTTCCCAGTATTTCACCATAGACAATTTCATTTTATTCCGTGTCTGTTCCTACCAAAAAAAGATAAAGGTAATTTGAAACTTAAGTTTTTTTTTTTTTCTTCAAGGGTTGGTTTGTTGAGACAGGGTTTCTCTATGTAGCCCCGGTTGGCCTTGAACTCCTTATTCTGCCTCAGCTTCCTTGGTACTGGAATCAGCAAGCCTAGCTTACAACTTAACTGTTTAGTATGAATCTAAGCTAATGTGATGAGAAGGCTGGAGGTAGAAGTGAGCATTTACTTAATTTTTGGCATTTGAGTCCTCATGAAGAAGAATTATTTACCTATAAATAAACTGTATGATGTTCATCACCTTTATTTTTTTTTTTACCCAATTAAAACAGTAGCACTGGATAAATGTAACAAGAATCTGACAAGAGAATTCAAGGCTAAAAGTCATTTGGTTTTAGTGTGAATTATATAATCAATAAGGGATTCTTCTGTACCTTCTCTTACAGATGCTGAAATTTTCTTCTAAGGAAAAATATCCTTTATTTACTTTTGTAAATGGCCATTCCAGAGACTATGATTTTACATCTTCTACTACCAATGAAGAAGACCTGTTTTCAGAGGATGAGAAGAGACGATTAAAAAGATTTAGCACAGAAGAATTTGTCTTACTTTAAAGACCACTGTGTTTGTGCTTGGTGAGACCTTTGAAAGGGGAAAAATGAGGAGTCACGAGTACCCTTGAAGCTTTATTTTCACCATCTTGATTTTATATGTCGTACTAAGAAAGAACATTTGAAAATACAAAACTTTAAAGATACCTTTTCTGACAGAAAAATGATTTAATTAATTTTGCTTTCTGATGAATATTAATGATTCTGGTTGTATTTCTATTTTCCTAAAATCTACTAATGAATCACTACATTCATTGTAAGCCTTTTAGTTGTTAACCTTCTACTTCTGCTCATTGGCCCACTGGAGCTTTGTGACAGGCTTCTCAAAGAATGGGACCACAAAATTAGTTTCAGAAGCCTCAGTTTGTATTAATGACCAGGAGCCTACTATTAATGCAGCTAGAGTGTACTTGTGGTTTATATATCTTGATAATTAAGTAGCATTTGTTACCTGTGAAGTATATCTAATTGTTTTGTTTTTGTATATTAAAAGGAGAATTTTGAGTTAAGGTGATAGCCATGTGATTTTATAATGCCAGCTTATTATACTTCCTGTTTAGCCTTCTATAGGTTTTGTTATTAATAGTAACTAGACACTTAGATTAGACAAAGGATTAGTAGTAATGTTTGTTCCCTATCTCAAAATGAAATTTTATGGGAATTCAACTTCGGCAGTTTTAAAAATGGAATATAAAAACCTATAAATATGTCTCTGATTTTTCTATTTGTATAAAACAGTGTAGTGATGTTTTTTAAACAGTTGAACCGTTTATGAAGGAAATCTGCTATAGGATATTATGCTTTACTCTTAGGCAAATTTACGGTATAAAAATACAAGAGTTATTGTTGAGCCAGGGTTATAAAATGAATAATAAAGGTGTGAGCACATAAAATGCCTTTTTTTTGGTTTAATGTTGGGATTATTTTAATCCTTTCATTTGAATAACATCTTAAATGAATTCTGTTTATTTGTAATGAAGGCAAATACTATTGTTGCTCTGAAAGCAAAACATTATCTTACTTTATAGAGCTTTTCTTTCAATATGTAAAGGTGACTTACTATAAAGACATAAAATTTTGTATCATCTAAAGTCATTGATCTCTTCCATAAGAAAACCCTGTTTGTTTAGAGTTGCATGTGAAACTGAAACAGAGTGGGCAGATTGCTTTACTATGCCTGATGAGAGAAATTGCGTTTGACATTTCCTGGTAAGGATGGTTTATTGAATTGAAATAGTTCAAAATCTAATTTTTTTCTTATTCCTAGATAAAATCTGGACAGATTAAGTCCAAGACTAATTTTCTAGAATGTCAGGGCAGCATAGAAACAGGAAGCTGATGGTATGTGAGACTTTTTATTCGACGGTCCTTTCATCTAAGCCATTGCTATTTACTGTTCCACATAGCCACAGTGGTCATAGGTCAATGAGAGAACTCACAACTTACTGTGCATTTTTCTATAAGAACTATATAAAAGCTTAGGATTACAGAAGAGCCTTGGTATTTTCCTAACTTATTGTGGGATCATTTTAAAGTACAATTTTGGAATGGAACAAATTGCACCTGGACAATGGTAAGAGAAGGCAGCAACGTTCTTTGTGTTTGTATTGAAAATATGTACTCATTGAAAATATGTTGAAAATATGTAGAAATCCTTTTTTTTTTTTTTTTGGTCGGTCGTGGGGCTTGAACTCTGGGCCTGGGCATGTACAAATCTTTTAATACAGTCATCCACATCACTAAGAATAAATGTTGAGAATGAGTATCATTACCATAAATAAGCATATAAAAAGTATTCAGTAGTATACATGAGTAAATGACTGCATGAATGGAAATTGAGAGAGGCTGTTGGATTTATCTTGCTTGTTTATTAATTGAACTTTATCTGAGGACTAGATAAAAATGAGGCTACTCTTTTTGGGAGAAAGCGGCAAAAAAAATGGCATTATTAGGTTTAGAATAGAAGCAGTATATATCCTAGTTGCAGACTCAGTTTTGAACTCAGATTTCATTTCAAGTTCAAAGAGCCACTAAGCACAGTTAGTAAAGCTTATGGATGATGGTGCTTAGCCTGGAATAAGGGAACATCAGAAAGGACAAAGTTCTAAAATGGTCATTCTGTTGGAATTGGGATGGGAATCCTCGATTTGGGCATCAATATTAAGATAGTAGATTTTACCATTAACATTCCAGAAATGAATTTTTAAATTCTAGATAGGACTTTTTGATAATGAAGATTTCTTTTGTTTCTTCATAAGACTTGACAATTGGAATCCCTTTTTGCCATTATGTGAACCACTGGCAGGTAATTTTGAAAGTCATAATTTACTGAACGAATGAAAAGATCTTTTATAGTATAAGTATATACAAAAAAGATTTCCCTGAGGTATTCATTTTTCTGCTTTTACATTAAATCAGCCACATTAAATTTGTATTAGTTAGAAGACATCTTTTAGAAGATTAAGAATTTAGGTCACTTTTGTATTCTGTTAACCTTAGGATTTAACATTGCCTAATGAGGCCTTACTATATGTGTTAAATCCAACTTGGTTTTAGAGAAATTAAAGTAAAAGATGAAGAAAGGAAATGATGCTGTGGCTCAAGTAGTAGTGCTTGCCTCCAGCTGTGGAGCTCAGGGACAGTGCCCAGGCCCAGAGTTCAAGTCCCATGACAGACAAAAAAAAAAAAAAGATTGATATTTGCGGGGTGCCTGTGGCTCACGCCTGTTATCCTAGCTCTCAGGAGGCTGAGATCTGAGGATCACGGTTCAAAGCCAACAGGGGGACAGGAAGTGATGCTGTGGCTTAAGTGCTAGAGCTGAAGAGCTCAAGGATAGCTTCAAGGCCCAAAGTTCAAACCCCATGACCGACCCCCCCCCCCAAAAAAAAAACAAACCACAACACAATCCATAAAACCACAACAAAAGAAATGAAGTAAAATGACATCTTTTTAATCTGTCCACTTTTGGGTTAGATACCTGTAGGAGATCTCTAGTTAATCTTCTATTATTACATGCCAGAAAGCATTTAATTACTGATTAAATTACACCAACCCAGCTTTTCATTTACTTTGGTTCTTTTCTAGTAGGGAGAAGTTTCATTTTTATGGTTTATCACAGATTACCTTTAATAGCTTCAATTTGGCATCTAAGTATTTTTGACCATACAAATTCATATCCAAGTATAAAAAATACTTTGAAATTTTTTTCAAAACAGGAAACAGAAGAGCAAATAAATAATTTGTAGGTATCAAATCACCAGTTAGGTTACCATGAGGAAGCAATTGAGAATTTAAAATAATGGAAAATAGAAGCAAGAAATTCTTAATTCATAATAGAAGCAATTTCTTGGAAACATAAGGGATTATTATTTTTTATAAAAGAACAAGTGTCTTCCAAAATTTTAAAAGAGAATAAATATTTACAATATGCTATTGATGATAGCCTCAGTATTATTGTCAGCTCACCACAGTTTAGTAGTGTTATTCAGTTGAGCTTCCATACTAAGTTTTGGGAGAGTAAATTGAAAAGGTGAAATATCAAGCCAGGAAAATTGAGAACATCCTATTGATTCTAAAATATAAATTTTATATCATTTTACGTTTGAATCTTAAGTCAGTTTCAAAATCTTAAAGAAATTTTGTGTGGCTTTCATAGTTATTTAAAGACTTTGTCATTGCCTATAAACTTTTTATATTTAGAATTGGTACTGCAGACACATTTTGGCTTAGCATTTTCCTCTCTTTCTTTTTTACAGTCTTCCTCGACATTATTGGTGACAAGCAATGGCCAAAGCATTTAAAACTATAAGATTTTACTTATTCTCTCACAGTGATAAGAAAAATACTGTAATTGTGGAAAAGATGTTTGTTATTAGGTAGAAAAATTACTTTTTGTTGTTATACACTTTAATTTTTCCAGAAATTTAAACAGCCTTCCAAATATTCTTATTCTTGAGTGAGAAATGAAGGAAATATTCCATAGAGAACTATCACTCATTAGAAATGTGTGTATGTGTGTGTGTGAAAGAGAGAGAGAGAGAGTATGTGTGTTTGTGCACACACACATACATGGAGCTTGACCTCAGGGCGGGGTGCTATCTGAACTTTTTTGCTCAAGACTAGTGCTCTACCATTTGAGCCACAGCTCCACTTCAGCTTTTTGCTGGTTAATTGGTGAGAAGAGTCTCCTGGACTTTCCTGATTGGGCTTTGCTGAGAACTGCAACTCACCATCCTCAGATTTCAGCCTCTGGAATAGCTAGGATTACAGACTTGATCCCTTAGTGCCTGGCTCCATTCATTTAAATGATTGAAAATGAGTTCATGGCTGGGCACAAGTGGCTCACGCATGTAGTCTTAGCTACTCAGTAGGTTGAGATCACGGTTCACAGCCAGCCAGGGCAGGAAAGTCTATGAGACTTGTATCTTGTAACTGCTAGAAGAAACCTGAAAGTGGAGCTGTGGCTGTACTAGTAGAACCCTAGCCATGAGCAAAAAAGTTCAGGGATAGGAGTTTAAGTCCCAAGACCAGCACCAAAGAAAAAGTTTGTGATCATTTTGTCATAAGATAATTGCATTTACCATAAGATAATTATAATACACATTTATATATCATGATACATAATTGACATGTAATAATAAATGATAAATACATTTTATACTAAAATAGCATACATGAATGAAAATAGAAAAATGTGTTTAAAAAATTCTTTTATATCCAACAAAGGCAAACAAAGAAAGTTGAAATCCAATGGATGTCTGTGAACAAATGGACTAACAGCACAATTAATGTGAACATTGGGATGTGGATAATCACCTAGCAGTTCAGATCAGGGAGTCTAATTAGAACAGGTGGTTTTAGTGCAGAGATGCAGATTTAAAGCATTTCTTTTTTGGGGGTGGTGGTGAAGGGGTGCTGGTCCTGGGGCTTGAACTCAGGGCCTAGGAGATGTCCCTGAACTTCTTTTGCTCAAAGCTAGCATTCTACCACTTGAACTATAGCTCTACTTCCAGTTTTGGTAGTTTAGTGGAAATGAGAGTCTCACAGACTTTCTTGTCCCAGCTGACTTTGATCCATGATTGTCATATCATATCTTCCTGAGTAGCTAGGATTACAGGCATGAGTCACTGGTGCCTCTCCTCCCTCCCTCCCTCCCTCCCTCCCTCCCTCCCTCCCTCCCTCTCTCCCTCCCTCCCTCCCTCCCTCCCTCCCTCCCTCCCTCCCTCCCTCCCTCCCTCCCTCCCTTCCTTCCTTCCTTCCTTCCTTCCTTCCTTCCTTCCTTCCTTCCTTCCTTCCTTCCTTCCTTCCTCCCTTCCTCCCTTCCTTTCTTTCTGTTTTAGGCTCCCATTCATTAATCGGGTTCAGTAAGGTGTTTTTATATTTTTATTTATTTAGCTATATTCTATGTAGCATCCTTTTTTTTTTCTTTTTTAAAAGTTTTGCAAATCATAGTATGTAACAGCACTTCACTCTTTGTGACTGGATAATATACTATAGATGAATAATACCACATTTTATTTATTCTTCAATTGATGGACATTGAGATTGTTTCTACTTTGGGGCTATTATGAATAATGCTTCTTTAACAGTTATCAACATAACTATGTTGGCTTATGTTTTCTTTTTTTCTGACCCTGCAAAGGAATTGGTGTTGCTAGTCATGTAGTAACTTTACATTTAACTACTTGAAAAATTACCAAGTTGTTTTTTTCATCAACGTGACTACAGCATTTTAACAGCAATCTACCTCCTCACCAACCCTGATTTTTCTAGTTACTTGTGATGTTGACCATCTTCCCATGTGCTTAGTTTCCATTTTTATATTCTAGAAGAAATGTTTTCAAGTTCTGTGCTCATTTTTAAGTTGGATCTTTTGTCTTTGTATTATTTAGTTGAAGGATTCTTTGCATTTTGTGGATACAACTCAGTTACCAGTTACCAGTTGTGTGGTTTGCAACTGTTTCTTAATCGGTGGGTTGTTTTTTTACTTTCGTGATGGTGAAAAGTAAAGCCTATTTTCTTTTTACTTAGTGTTTCCTTTGAAACTCAAAATGGTTTTAATTTTGATAAAGTCCATTTTCTCTATTTTTCCTTTGCTTCTGCTGTTATATTTAAGAAACAATTGCTTCATCCAAATTCATAAAGATTGATACCTATTTCCTTTTATAGTTTTAGCTCTTATATTTAGGTTTTTCTTCATTTTGAGTTGCTTTTTGTGTACGGTTGATCCTTTGGAATGCAGATATCCTGTTGTCTCAGCTCTATTTGCTAAAAAATAAAAGACTATTCTGTTCTCTGTTGTATGGTATTGGCTTTGTTACTGATTATCAGTTAACCATAAATATAAGGATTTATTTCTGGACTCCCCTCCACCCTCCCACCCCCCCACCCCCGCCCAGCTTTAGTGCTAGGGATTTAATTCAGGGCCTTGTAAATGCTAAGTACAATACTGTACCACTCACCTCCATCTCTAGCTTCTGGATGGTCTTCCTCATGCCAATACCATACTTTTTAATCACTGTAACTTTGTGGTAAATTTTAAAATTGAGAAGGGAGCCTCCAATTTTGTTCTTTTATAAGATTGCTTTAAAAAAATTTTTTTTTGTTTTTGTTTTTTTGGTCATAGAGCTTGAACTCTGGGCCTGGGCGCTGTCCCTCAGCTCTTCAGCTCAAGGTGAGTGCTCTACCACTTGAGCTACAGCGCCACTTCCTGCTTTAAAAATTTTTGATATCTATATTTCACTTGACTTTTAAGATTAAAAAAATCAGCTTCTGAATTGGAACATATTTTTAATCTTCCCTTTTGAAATATAGGGTGTTTTTTGTTTGTTTTTAAGAGAAGAGAGGGCAGAGAAAATAGTACACAGAATGGTGAAGTAGCCAGATATGATGGAAACAGAAGACTTGTAGAGAGCAATGTTCCACCTTTTTTTTTTTTTTTAACTTCTAGTCTTTTTTTTTTTTTTTTTTTTTTTTCGGTCGTGGGGCTTGAACTCTGCGCCTGAACGCTGTCCCCCAGCTCTTCAGCTCAAGGCTAGTGCTCTACCTTCACCTGTTTTTTGAGAGGAAAAAAGAGTTTAAAACACAGGCAGTCTAAGTAAGTAGACTAGAGGTAATCAGAAGAGATGAGGGGACATTTGACAAAGATTTTTCTTCTACCTAAGTAGTATTGTGGATTAAATCCCTGTTGCTTTGGAAACTGCACATTAAGAGTTGTAAGTTAAGGGCTGGCTTGTGGCTTAGTGGTAGAGTGCTTGCCTGGCATGCAAGAAGCCCTGAGTTCCATTCCTCAGTACCACTTAAACAGAAAAAGGTGGAAGTGGCATTGTGACTCAAGTGATAAAGTGCTAGCCTTGAGCAAAAGAAGCTCAAAGACAGTGTCCAGGCCCTAAGTTCAAGTCCTAGGACTGGCACATACACAAAGAAAAGCCTTGTAAGATAAGTAGAAAGTTTGTATAAGATGCTTCTTTCCTCTCCTTTTTACCCTGGTACATTCTGCCCACCCTGAGGTTAGGAACCTATAAGGTGACATTTTGAGCCTTCTTTTCTTTGCCTGGCCATCAGACCCCAATTTTCCAGAAACTGCAATTAAGAAAGACCTTTTGTTACTGTACAATTAGAGGGAAGGGGACTCCCAGTGGCATTAAACAGACTGAGGGCTTTGCAAAATATAGCAAGTTCATGTCTACTAATATGTTATTTGGCCTCCCTAGTTTAAGCAGTGATTTGTTGTTTTCATGCTAATACAAATTCTTGTATTAATAGGAGCATGGCCCTGAGTTTCTTCATCCGCCTGGGAAAAAAATTACTTGTTTGATGGTAAACAAAGAACAGAAGAATCAATTCATTGTCCTTGTTTTAAAAAAAGATGGTATGAAGCAATAGTGGAATAATTTTAATTGTAACCATCTAACACTTGGGATCAGTAAGATCATTTGTGTTCTGTTTTTAGGAAATAGAGTATTAAAGAGTACATAGCGCATTAGAAATGCAAAACATGACCACATGTTCTCAGGATTTTGTCAGTGTTACATGAAAGAGCACTTGTACTGGGATGCCCAGCTCTGAGGGTATTCTCTGTTCAGTGTGTATTTACAGAGATGTATGAATATTTGATTAATGAGTCATGGTCTCTGGAGAAATTTAATAACTGTATTGCTGTACAAAGCCAGGCCCTTAACTGTTAACACAGCTGCCAATAGTGTCATTGACACTGCAGCCCTTTCTGAATCTAATATATTCTGGGAGTAAATTCCTTGGTGAAAAAGGGACCTTTGAGAGGCATTCAGTTATCTGTTTTGAACTTTATTCAATTTACAGGCTCTGATTTGTAAAGATTTTTCCAATGAAAACAAGCAGTACTAGAAAAACTTAAAAATGTCTTTTTTATATTAATGATTATTTTCCCCAGAAATTGGTAGGGAAAACCATTGATAAATAAAAAGCGACGACTATCCTCTTTATGATTATCTCTTAAGGATTCAGTAATATTTTTTGTCTTGTTCCTCATATATAAAATATCTATAAGAAGAAAACAATGTAAGACATTATTTTTGATGAAGATGTGTAGATCTCATATCTATTTGAATGCCATAATCTGAATTTATTATTAAATGATTTCATGCTTTTTCAGCAATAATTGATGGCTAATTTACCCTTTCTTCATCTTTCTCTTTTTTTTGTTTGGTTTCTCATAACCATGAAGAAATCAATTCTAACATTCAAAGCTATATAAGTATTTTAGTAATGTTACCTCCGTTTAACTGCATGAGTAACAGGGAAAAATGTCAAAAAAAGATAAATTCAGTGCAGGAGCTTTTGCTGGAAGGTGTAAGTGCAGGTTAGAATTATCCATGCTATGCAGAATTTCCTGCAACACCTCTCCTTAGGGCCACAATGCATTACAGCAGACGTGTAATGAAGCTGCTATAAAATCTCTGGTAATTAAGGGGGATTTGACAGTAATTGCAACAGTGAATCAACTTAATTATTACCTGCTTCAAAGAGAACTAACCTGATGTTATAATCTAACCTTTTCTATTTTAAAAATGGGAGATTAAACAAGTATATGTAGCATTTAAAAATTAAATGTGTTGAGATAGAATTGTATTAATATACTTCTAATATACATTTTTGCCATGTACACATCAACTTCTCAAGAACTAGCATTCAATTCTCTGTGATCTATTAAAGTTATTTGATATGCTCTGGAAAGAGAAGAAAAGCTATATCTTTTTCAAATCAGCTTTGTCTTAAGCCACAGACAGGCCTTGACTGTGGCTAACCTGACCTCCACAATTAAAGAAGGATACTTAATATTGTGTGTAAAGAAAAGAAAAACAGAAATTATCAGCATTTATCTTTAGGTATACTATCTCTTAGAATCTATGCACATAAAGGTGAAGATTTATGGTTATCTGCAAGCTCTTAGATAATTTGGTATGTCTTTAGTCCTGGATACAAGAATGAGACACAAGTTTCAGGCCAAGTTATTCCTATGGTAATAGGTCTTATAAACTACACTTTCTATTCCCTATCACCTACCTATTTCCTAGTTTCCTGCTTATAATAGTTGAAGTGGTGAAAGATGATAGTATGGTTTTAATATGAATTCATGTCATATACTGTGGTTATCAGGTACTTAGGAAATGTAAGCAACACCAGACTTTTAGATCTGGGTTTGCCTCCTGTCTGGTAACTCTTTTTTCCAGCTCTCTTTTCTACTTTTCTCTTTTTTTCTTTTTCGCCAGTCCTGGGGCTTTGTCATGGCCTTGTTAATGCTTCATAATTGTAGAAAAATTGGTTCACAATAGTTTTATTTCAGAGTTGAATGTTTTTGTTTGGTTTTGTGTCTACTATAAGCAGAGACCAAATGAACTGCTTTGTTTCCCTGGAGATGATTGATTAGGCATAGGTTTGGAGATGGAACAATCTTATCCTGAGCCACTACCGGCCACATATCAGTATGTTGATAGGGAAGTAAACAGAATTGAGTATTCCTCTGGGGCAGCAGTAGATACTTGCCCAGAACCAGAGGGTAAGCTTTGATTATTGGCTTTTAAGATCAATTGTTCAAGTTTTTTCTTTTGTTGCGTTGAAAATTTAACTTGAAAAAAATAGAGAACACATGTTCCTTATTTTCTAATGTTTCCTTTATGCCACAAATTAGACTTTCTCTTAAAGTGGGAGGCAAATAGTATAGTCAATAATTGAATAATGGATGATAGGGTCATTAAGCAATGTAGATTCAAATGTGTGTGTGTGTGTGTGTGTGTGTGTGTGTGTGTGTGTGTGTGTGTGCGTGCCAATCCTGGGGCTTGAACGCAGGTCCTAGGCACTGTCGCTGAGCTTCTTTTGCTCAAGGATAGCATACTAGCACTTGAACCATAGCTCCACATCTGTTTTTTTTTTTTTGGTAGTTTATTGGAGATAAAAGTCATGGATTTTCTTGTGAAGGCTAACTTTGAACTGTGATCTTCAGACCCAGCCTCCTGAGTAGTTAGCATTACAGGTGTGAGCTGCTGGCACCTGGCACTGGATTCTAATTTTGATCTGGTCACTGACTGAGCTGGGGCAATTGTCTAGACACTGTTTTATTCTTGGATTGAATTTTAACTACTCCACGGGGATCTTCTAAAACCTGAGTTCCTTGTTCATTAGAAAAACTGGAAAAAAAGCAGATTGTTTTAACAAATTAACCCAATTTCAAAGGTACCCATTTTATGAGTAGAGATTTTCCTATTCCATATGAGCCATGGTTCTTTTTTATTCATATTTATAACTTAATTTAATAGGAATCAATGAGCTTTTATACCTTTGTTTGTTTGTTATTTAGATGGTTTATTCCTTATTAGTAATGAGCAGAGTAGGTTAAAAGGGATGACAGTCAAACCAAATGATTTCTATTAGATAAACAGCATAACCAGGTCATGAGAAGAGGGTGGAAGAGGCTATTGGCCATGGTAAGAATCTTTTATTTACACATCTTCATGCAAGTGAGAAAGAAGAATGAACAAAACAGATAAGGTTCTTGCTCTCATTATAATTATAATGCATTTTTCAGAGTTTACTCCTCCAGGTACTTCATATATTTGTCTTGAAGTTATAACAGAATCTTTGCTTTCTAGAGAACAAACCCTAGACTTAGATTAAGCAAAATTGTCCAAGAATGTCCATCTGGCATGTCACATATTCAGGATTCAATCCTGGATCTGTTTGACTCTCTAAGTGGCAAAAACTTCTAACTTTGGAATTGTTTGTGTTAATAAACCATATTGTTCCTTCCTCAGATACCACAGGTAAAATAGGATAATAGTTACAAGATTCCATTGAAGCCTGCACTTCCCAAGTCAAAATAATTTCTAAGTCAGCATTTTCAATGTCAGATGTAAGAAGCAGTGAGTTTTAGTTATTACTCTTCATATTATAAGCCCTTCCACAGTTTTGCTCAGTTTTTCCAACAGGAAAAATATGCACTGACTACTCAAGAACTTTTTTTTTTTTAAGAGTAGGTATCCATTTAGAGACCATGTGGTAAAGACAAATTATTATGATTGTTTGTTTTTATGAAATTATAAAATGTTAAGATTATGCTTTCTGGACTGGAAGTGTGGTTCAATTGACAGAGTACTTGTCTAGCAAGTGAGAAGCTCTGAGTTCAAACTTCAGTACTGCCAACAAAAAAAAAAAAAGAAAAGAAAAAATGCTTTCTGAGAGAAAGCAAATTTTATGACCATCTTAATTATTCTGGAACAGAGTATTAGATTAAAAATACATTCATTTCTGCTTTGGGCAATGGAGAAGAGCTTTCTAGTTAACATGGGTAAGGGATTAAGAGTTGACATCATCTGGAAGAATGGCACGTCTTTGAGAGGTGGCAAAGTTTTAAGTATTTTAAGGATGAGCTAATCCTTTTCCTTCTGCTTCTTCCTCCTTACTGTTGAAGAGAAAGAAGAAGAAGAAGACGAAGATGAAGAAGAAGAAGAACAGAGGAGGAAGAGAAGGAGGAGGAGGAGGAAGAGGAAGAAGAGGAGGAGGAAGAAGAAGAGGAAGAAGTCATCAATACTCTCAGACCTTGGATCTTTTCACTCACATCTGATTCTCTCTCTCTTAAGCCCTTTCTGGCTTTGAATGCTGGGGCTGGCTTCAAACCTCAGTCCTCACATCTCAGCCACCAGTGCCCGACTGTCCTTTTCTTATTGATGAGGAAACAGATGAGGACCAAAAAGATAAAATTATTTGTCCAAGTTCCATATGACAGAGCTGCTATTTTTTTCTATGGGCACTATGGTTTGTTCTTTTAGCTTAGAGAAAGTTTATTTTAAAGAGTTTAGTTTATATCTGTCAGTTTTAATAGAAGAGCATAAATACCAGAATTCGTGTCTTTTATAAACGTCTACTTGTATTTAAGTAAATTAGTTGGTTATCAGGACTACAGTCCTAAAAAGGAATAGAGTTCTGTTCTAGAAACTGACTTTCTTCCAGTGTCTGATTTGAGTATTGATGTAGAGTTGGGATATTTAGTGAAAGCTGTATAGTATAGAGAGATAATAGTGAATTAAGAGAGCATCCATCTAAGCATCTTTTAAAAATATGTCCACTTCAATGAGTATCTTTTTTTTTTCTTTGTGGAAGTACTAGTTTGAATTCTTACTCAGTTCCTCATACTTTCTAGGCAGGTACTCTCAAGTCTTGATTTTTTTTTTTTTGCCAGTCCTGGGGCTTGAACTCAGGGCCTTGGCACTGTCCCTGAGCTGCTTTTGCACAAGGCTAGCACTCTGCCACTTGAGCCACAGCACCTTTTCCAGCTTTTTCTGTGTATGTGGTACTGAGGAATCAAACTCAGGGCTTCATGCATGCTAGGCAAGCACTCTATTGCTAAGCCACATTCCCAGCCCAAGTCCTGATTTTTTTTGCTATGTACTTTATTTTGGAGATAGGATCTCACTCCCTGCCTGAGCATATGCCAGGGTAGTATCTGCCTATGAGGCTTCTAGTGTAGCTTTGGATAACATGCTTACATCACTATATCTAACTCTTTATTAAGCAGGTGTTCTTGCCCTGACTAGCCTCAGCCACAGTTCTCTCAATCAGAGGCTCCCAGATAGCTAGGATTACAGGTATGATCCACAGACACCACCAGCTTCCCCCCGTCCCCCGCCCCCTGCCCGTTTCCTTTTTTTTCTTTTTAATTGAAATACTGGGTCACTTCTACAAGTGGCAGGATGTTGATTGCCAGCTGTGCTTTCAAAAGGAGTGCAGGATCTGAAAAGGAGAAGGGAGACATAAAATCTTGATGTCAGTAATTTATTGCTATGTAACAAGTCACCCCAAAACTTACTGTCTTAACCTTCTCTTGATTTTTATGGTTGGTTAGGCTCAGCTGTGAGGTTCTCCATGTAGTAAAGCTATGTCTTCAGCTGGGAGCTTGAACATCCATGGTCTCTCATTTTCAGTACCACTCTCCAAGTGGCCTCTCATTTGGTAGTGTAACCTGAATTTTTCTATAGCATGGCAGTGGAAAAATGGACAGCTTTCAGGTCTTGTTCAGGTTTGGATGAGGATCTGGCACAGTGATAAATTCTGTTGAGCAAAAACATAGCCTAGATTCAAGGGTAGGGAAAAGAGATTTCATTTACTGATGGGAGAAATGGTAAAGAATTTTATGGCCATTTAAAAAATAATTTTTTTGTTGTAAAGGTTACAGAGGGGTTACAGTTACATAGTTATATACAGTTACATCAGGTAAAGAGTACATTGATTTTTGGAAAAGTCAACCCTTCCCTATTCTCTCCCAGTTTTTCCCATTCCATACCCACTCACAAGTTGTATTGTTCATTTTTGACATTGTGTCCAGTGTGTGGTCATTTTTAATTTACCACACTGTCAATTTTTTAGGGTCTTAATTTTTATTTCTCTGGCAGTCTTTTTTACTTTTTTTGGTATTGCCAGGGCTTCACACAAGCTCGACAAGCTCTCTACCACTGTGCCACAGCCCTAGCCCCATCTCCAGCAATATCACAACTTCCCTTTATTAACTTTTCAATATCCACATAAAATATCAACAAATCTACTATTTCCTTAATCTAAGGAATAATTTATTTTTCTTTACTTTCCTCAGAGTCACAGGTATACATAATACACTTGTACTAGAGAGTAAAAAATGCTTGCATTAACATTTCATGGAAACCCTGATTTCAGAGATTACAAAGGATTCCTGATTATCTTTGTTAGAGCAGAGGGAGATTTTCCAGCCTCTTTTTACTTTCTAGGGTTGTAAAAATAGGCTCTGGGCCCTAGGAAATTCAAATTTTGGAATAAAAAAGAAAAATGAACATGGGAGATTGAGCCAGAAAGAGAATTTTGGCTGGAGATTTAGATGAGTAATTTGATTCAGCAAGAAGACCCTATCCACTTTCCCTTTGGCTGCTTAATTCTAATTTCTCTAATAGAGTCAGAATTTAGGGAATCATCACTGACCAGGTACTGTTCTGCCAGAGCAAAAGAAAGTGCCAAACTGCCTTCACAATGATGGCCAGTTTGACATGAAGACATTGTAAAAATAGAAGCGAAGAGTCAGCTTTGATTCCCTAAACTTTATTTTAATGGTTACAGAGGATTTACACTCAAGCACCCATGGTCTGCTTTTCTGCTGAAAATGCAGCGCTGGCTGGGCCAGCCACACCCTCCTCCTGAATGAAGCCTGGGGACAATGGGTGGGCATGGAGTGGCTAGCACCAGAAGACAGCAATGTGATTTCTGAATCCCCTTTCCCCTGAAGGCACTGGCGGAATCACCAAGAGGCAGCCCATTCCTGCTCAAATGAGAGATGGCAGTTTATCACGTCAGACTGCGCCACAGAGGGTTAAAACTATGGGGCTTCTGGCTGACTTGAGCAGGATTTCATCTTGGGGCCCCTCAGGCCATATAGAGGAAACCTACAAGGTTCATTCTGCCTTTTCCATTGTCTGGCTGTCTAGTCTTCATTCCCCACACCAGTGTTCTCTTGACCATCTTTACACACAAAATCCAAGTCATTTGTACGATAGAAGCAAGACAAGATTTTTGAAAGAACTTTCACACTGTGTGTCCCCACACATTTAATGTGCAG
This sequence comes from Dipodomys spectabilis, assembly GCF_019054845.1. NCBI lineage: Eukaryota > Metazoa > Chordata > Mammalia > Rodentia > Heteromyidae > Dipodomys > Dipodomys spectabilis. Next base: position 39,768,348 of record NW_024870679.1, on the reverse strand, counting down.
AAGAACTATGAAAGGATGGGCTTTCAATTTAGAAATTTTAACATAGCTCCACAAACTTAGGGACCTATCTTTTAACATTTAGAACAATTCTGGGGAAAGAATTGGAAAGGATTTCTTCTGAATAGAGACTTAATCTGTGGAGGCAGGATCATTAGAGAAAAATATACATACGTAATTCTTGTGTGGAGCTGTGATATTAAGATTCAGTTCACGGCTCCGATTAGAGTTCATCGCCACCTATTTCAGATTTCCCACACAGTAATTGTCTTATTGTAAAAATCTCCTGTGTCTATTTGCTGGATTACTATGTTGTCTATAAATATTTAGTGATAATTCATGATTGGGTTGTATTTACCCCTGTAGTTATGTATTACAAATGAAACAACAGCATCTGCTGAAATTAAAAGTGGCCACATTTTCGCTGGAGCTTAATTAAATGCCAAAATTTATCTACATTAACAACAAAGTAGTGAAATTTATTGATCAATTCACATGATATAAGTTGACAAATGGCTTAAGCAATTTCCATAATTTTCTACACGTGTTAAAATTTGTAATGAAAAAGAACACTATATTAACATTAAATGAGAACTGAAAGGCAGGTTTTGTACTGGGGCCGGTGCCCTGGAGCAGTGTACTTTGTTTCCCGGGCCCTGTCCAGGCTTGCTATTTGAGCTGAGTACAGATGGGTCTCTGACAGTCCTACAGCTGTTCTCCTAATTGTCCATTAAGTGTTCTATTGATTCTCTGATTCAAAGTACATGTCTTTCAGCTCAAGCTATCGTGCGAAGTGGCAGACACATTCCTTGTAGAATGACAGAGCTGCTTGAAACCTAAAAATGTGGTCTGCCAGTTTCAATTGAGGATGCTGCTTTCAAAGGCGAAGGCTTGGTTAAAGGAGCTTTGGAAGAGCTGGTTGGGTTATATTTTCTAAACTTTTAGCATCAATCAATTAAAGCAGCAGCCGCATGAGGAGTTTTAATTTCGGTTAAGCATGTGCAGATTGCACCTGGCTGATTCAGGCCAGGGCGAAAGATCGTACTCGTAACAGAAGGTCAGACTTGTTTAGTTGTATGCTGGTAGAGCCTCCCCTCCCCCACCCAGGCTCCTTACATGCACAGTCATTTTCATTTGGCTTGCAAGTTCACTTTTAGCATTTATAAAAAAAAAAAAAGGGGGGGATCATCTGCAATTCCAGATTATGCCAGTCAGAAGCTGTTTAAAACCATCTCTCTTTAATCTAGAAAGTCAAAGGTAAGATGCATATCTGTTGCCACCATAAATCTTCATAGAAACAAGTAACTATAGATAGAATTGTAAAAGTTATTTAGTTCTCCACTAGAAGAGATTTCTTAATCTAAAACTTCCAGTCCCTTGTGTCATGGCTTGGCTTTGGTTACTGCTTTGTAGCTCGTGTGTGTGTGTGTGTGTGTGTGTGTGTGTGTGTGTGTGTGTGTGTGTGTGTGTGTGTGTGTGTGTGTGTGTGTGTGTGTGTGTGTGTGTGTGTGTGTGTGTGTGTGTGTGTGTGTGTGTGTGTGTAATTGTGCCTTAAGATCATGGCTTGGCTTTGGTTACTGCTTTGTAGCTCGTGTGTGTGTGTGTGTGTGTGTGTGTGTGTGTGTGTGTGTGTGTGTAATTGTGCCTTAAGATAAGAGCTGATCTTTTCCAAATTTGGACTTGGTTCGGTTCAGTGGTAGATCAGTTTTAGGAGCAAAACAAAACTCGACAGCCCTACAAAAAGTCCTAAATTATGGTTCAGGTTATCCCAATTAATACTTGCTTTTTTTTCTTAGTGAGATAAGAAATCCTAATGTGGGCTGGGAAGGTGGCTCAGTGGTAGAGCACTTGCCTTGCATGCTCGAGGCCCTGGGTTCGATTCCTCAGCACCACATAAGAAAAAAGCCAGAAGTGGCGCTGTGGCTCAAGTGGTAGAGTGTTAGCCTTGAGCTGAAGAGCTGAGGGACAGTGCCCAGGCCCAGAGTTCAGGCCCCACGACCGGAGCCCGCCCCCCCCCCCCCAAAAAAAAAAGAGAGAAAGAAAAGAAAAAGAAAAAAAAATCCTAATGTTCTACCATCTAGGTTTAGCTTTTTCAATTATTAGGTTAATTTTATTGAGGTTTTTACTTTTGAGTCAGGGTTTTGCTACATCATCTGAGCTATTCTCCAATTACTCAGTAGCCAGGCAGCCCTATTCAGCCTTTCTTCCTTTTTTTTTTTTTTTGGGTCCGGTCATGGGGCCTGAACTCTGGGCCTGGGCACTGTCCCTCAGCTCTTCAGCTCAAGGCTAAAGCTCTACCACTTGAGCCACAGCACCACTTCTGGCTTTTTTCTTTTCTTATGTGGTACTGAGGAATCGAACCCAGGGCTTCATGCATGCAAGGCAAGCAGTCTACCACTGAGCCACCTTCCCAGCCCCTATACAGCCTTTCTTGCATGCACTTATAGGCATGTGCCCCTACCCAGCTAGAGTTCTGCTCTTAATTATACAATAATAATAATAATAATAATATAAATTTCAGTAGAAGGCAGTCGTATTATCTGGTATAATCACTATCAATAGATGAAATAAATCTTTTTTGCAACCTGTGTGTCATTAATTTAATTAGAAGCTATCCTCATGGCGCCTAATTACAATTGAGTTTCTCTGGTGTGATATTAACTATTAAAAATCTTTTTTTTAGTGCTGGGGATTGAATCCAGGTCCTCAGCTTGCTGGATAGGTGCTTGTTCTCTTAACCACTCCTCCAGCACTCTCTGCTTTGGTTATTTTTTTAGATATGGTCTCTCAGTTTGGGTGGCTGGCTTTGGGCCCCCATACTTTCAACACATGCCTATCTGGAATTACAAGTATAAATCTCCATCCCCGCCTAACTGTGCTCTTGTTGGTCTCTGACCCAGTAGCTGGGATTATCGATGTGAACCACCACACCTAGCTGAAGTAAGTCTTGAGATTATCTAGATTTTCAAAGGAAAAAACACATATTATTTAAATGTGTTTATAAATATACTTATTTAAAGGTATAAATGAGAAATATAGAGTCTATAAAGAAAAATTAATTGAAGGATTAAAAAGATTATTAGCTTTTAGTTCTCTTTAAAAAATCTTTAAGTAGTTGTACAAAGGCATGGCCATTCAACAAAACAGTTTATGATTACAATGCTTCTTGATCAATATCACCTCCTCCAACATTCTCACTCATCCCTCCCATCCCACCCAGTTCTTTCTTTCTTTCTTTTCTTTTCCTTTCTTTCTTTCTTTCTCTCCTTCCTTCCTTCCTTCCTTCCTCCTCTCCTCCCTCCCTCCTTCCTTCCTCTCTTTCTCTTCTTCCTTTCTTTCTTTCTTCCCTTCCTTCCTTCCTTTCTTTCTTTTTCTTCCTTCCTTCCCTCCCTCCCTCCCTCCCTCCTTTCTTTCTTTCTTTCTTTCTTTCTCACCTTTACATCTTTTCACAATAACCTCTTTTGAAGAATATCTCCTTTTCATCTCATTCTTGTTGGGTAAGGAAACATGACCACAAAGCTACTGTTCCTTTTGTCAAAAAGAAAATGATTTGCATCTTGATGTGGTTTGAAGTGTGACTCCTGTGACACTGGCCCTTCCCTGGAGGTGTTCAGCTGCCAGTGGTGGGGCTTCAAGGAGGGACATAGAATGTGTCCATTTTTTATTTTTTATTTTTTTGGTCAGCATGGGGCTTGAACTCTGGGCCTGGGCGCTGTCCCTCAGCTCTTCAGGTCAAGGCAAGCACTTTACCACTTGAGCCACAGCACCACTTCTGGCTTTTTCTGTATATGTGGTACTGAGGAATCGAACCCAGGGCTTCATGCATGGGAGGCAAGCGCTCTACCGCTAAGCCACCTTCTCAGCCCCACTTTTATTTTTTATTTTTTCAAGTGTATAATGTTTTCAGGATTTAGAAGCAAGAAGAGTTGTATACTCTATTTGCTTTAAAATATTTATTTTAATAAAGTTAAACCTATGATATACTGTGGCATGTGTTAGGGATATATATTTTCGTAATATGGGGAATCTTCAACCAAAATGTCCTCTTACCAAAGGACAATAAATCCTCCCTGTCTGCTTTTTCTTGGAAAACAAGTGAAAAATCTATTTCTCACATAGTAATATAGTATATATTGATACCTGCAAAACATTATGTGAATCTACTTAGAAGCCAGCACTTTCAATTACACTGTTAGCCAGTTTTTAAAAAAGATTTTTAGAAGCTTTCAACTGTAGACTTTTGTCTTGTTGAATGAACTTCAGCTCCACTAAATTTTAAGTAAATTTGTGATGACTGAGCAATATACATTGGCTGAGCTAGAATCCAATAACCCACAGGACAAATTAATTTTCAACAAAAAGGGCAGAAACCTCAAGTGCCATGAGTATATGGAGTCTCATTCTATCTCTCTGGAGCCATTTTTGCAAATCACTACAGCTATTCATAATCTAAATCAGTCTCCTTTAGCAGCAGAAAGATCTTTTTTCATGACAAAACAGAAGATGACATTCATTAGTGCCTAACTTGCATAAGCTACCTTAAATTTATTGGTGCTCTTCTACTTATCTGAGTACGAATTCCTTTGTCTACAGCTATAGGAAAATTCCAGTTGTACTACTTAAAAATATATAAATTGTCACTTTTATCAGAACTTTTGGCAGTTTACTTTATTTTAGAAGTAAAACTGGTGGTTAAGGTTTTAAGACTGCCAATGGGCGTTGTTTCAATCATATTTAATAGGTGCCTAGGATAGTAATAGGATTATGTGTAAGGTCTGAGCTGCAAAAAAATCCATATTTTCATTCATGTACTGCTGAGGAATAGAGGTAGATATGGCTATGTGACTTTTGTTCCCTGTCGGTGCAGACTTCAAACCACCCAATATGATTGCTCATTGTATTCATGGGCTATCTATACATGAGCAAAGAGTGGGGGGCAGTTGATAGACATGACTTTGAAATGTTCTCTGAGCTGTCATAAGCTTTTCTACCAGTCAGTGAGAAACACTTTCTTTCGTATTTCCTTCCTTCCTTCCTTCCTTCCTTCCTTCCTTCCTTCCTTCCTTCCTTCCTTCCTTCCTTCCTTCCTTCCTTCCTTCCTTCTTTCCTTCCTTCCTTCCTTCCTTCCTTCTTTCCTTCCTTCCTTCCTGTCTGAGATTCAGACTTGAAGTCGGTACCTGATGCGTTCGGTCATTGGCTAGTGCTCTTCCAACCGAGCCATGCCATCCTTGGGCCAGCTTGAACCATGATCCTCCAATTTATGCTATTCACTGCCTCCAACCCTGAGAATCAGTCTCATATGATGTTCATAATTTTCTGAAAGGTCTTTCTTTCATTGGTCACAGTTTCTTTCCAATTTATAAGAGGCATCCTTGGATCTGTCTATTGCTATATTTCTAGAACCACATTCTTTGTTTTTGTATTCCCTCCTACCTCTACCCATATTGGTTGAAAGAGAACAAGGGAAATCTGTGTACACATCATGAGTTTTTCAGTGACTGGTGGTTGGTTAGTTTCTCACCATCAGCTCTTTGGCCTGTTCGGATGCTGAGAACTACACAGCAAGAGTTATTTGTAGTGCATCTCTCTGAAGGAAGAGAATGTGGATGTGCCCTTAACTGAACCTCACTTGCCTAGGATGTGAGAAGAACCTGAAGTAGATATTAAGGTCTATTTTAGGGTTTTAAACCAAATTTATGAATATTTGGGGGCAATGGTAGTGTAAACTAGCCAGATCCTAAAAGATTCTTTCAGTAACTTTTGTTTCTATGACTAAATATCATCTCTAGTTTCTGAATACATGTTTCAATCTGCTTCTATCATTTATTATAGAGGTGACATCGAGGCAAGCTTTGTGTATGACCTGGATATCCAACTGGATATATGACAGCTGCCTCCAAGTCCTCTGATTCCCCATGTTGCCTCATTCATAGTCTTCCTTATCAGCAAATAACAATTCTGTCTGTTCATTGGCAGAGATAAAAATCCTTGAAGTCATCTTTGCCCCGTGTCCCTTTGTATCAGTTTCATGGGCAACAAAATTGCAGTGAACATTACCAGGGAACCACGCCCTCTTTCCTCAAGTACTCTGTTTCCATTCTGATTTTGCTTCTCTATAAGCACTTATACCACCTGGAATTCTCTTTTATTTGTTGGCTTGTTGAGGGCATAGGTTTTGGTGTGTTTGTGTGTTTATTGTTGAATCCTTACATGCCTTTAACACATTATATCTAACAAATAGTTGTTGAATGAATTGAATGCTTAGAATAATTCCTAGCACATTATAAATACTCAAAAGCTGTACACTTATTTTATATCAGTTATAAAGTTTATTCTAGTCATTGGGTATAATATAAAATAAGCAATGAGGCTTCTTAGGTATATCAACAACCTATACTTCTAGTAAAATTCTTTTATTATTTCACCATAGCTTCAAAAGATTCCTTGGGCTTATCCCAGGGCTACAGCATGCTTTGTGTATAGTTGATCCTCAGTAAAAGTTTGGTGAATAGACTGAATGATTCTATTTCTGATATAAAAATCTCCTCTTCTGGGAAGAGGCCAGTGTTCTTCAGGACCAACTTCCAGATTAAAGCATTTTAGGACACAAGCAGAAAGAAACAAGAGGTTATATGTTCAATTTCCCCTTTTTTCATTCTGATCTTTTGTCTTAGTTTTGGATCCCTTTTACTTAATATAAACTTACTGAGCAATGTCAAGAATTTAACTTTTTTCTACTGTAAAACTTGATGTTCATATGTACTATAGTAGAAAATTTAACTTAATAGCAACTATAGATATGTTTATGAGACCCCATTGCAGTTCAGCAGATGCCTAACAGAAATCTACTGAGTGTTAAGCATTGTGCTAAGTACTGAAGATTTATACAAATAGTATTCGAGCCTAAGAACCACAGAGAAGCAGAATATAAGTAACTGTATTTCAGAAAATGATAGAACCACATACAAAGATAGAGAAAAAAGAGCAAAAAGGAAGAACTGATTAACTTTGGGACATGAAGGAGAGGTTGAAAGAGAGGCTATGCCCAACCAAACATATAACATGTGAAAACATACAAGTAGGATTTTTTCCAGTATGTTTGAAAGGAGAGTGGGGAGAATAGAGGCATTTCAGGAAGAGGGAAGAATATATAGAAAGAAAGATGTATGTCACAGCACTCTGCATACAGAATATACTAATAGTTTGTTACCATGGAAGTATGAAGCATGTATGTGTGTATGAGTTTGTATATGTGTGTATGTAAGGGTAATGTCTGTGCTCTGTGTGTGTGTGTGTGTGTGTGTGTGTGTGTGTGTGTGTGTGTGTGTTAATCACTGAACTTGAGACTTCAGGGCTTCCATGTAGCATTGAGAGCTGGCACTATTTTATGTGGTCAATTGGGGAATATTGACCAAAAGAGCATGGGTCTCTACTATTTATGCTTTCTGAAAATGGTCTGGCTGCTCTATAGAGGGTATACTGAAACAGGGAAAAGTAAAGAGACAGAGTTCCTGAGGGCTTCTCCAAAAGTGGGAAAATCCACTAGAAAATTCTGGGTGAGATGATGAAGTCCTGAGCTAAGGCAGAGTTACTATCATTGAAAAGAATTAAGGACTTTGAGGCATTTGGCAGTTCTAGGGTTTGAACTTAGAGCTCATGCTTACTAGACAGGTAGTCTGCCACTTGAACCATACCTCCAGCTCTTTTGGCTTCTGTTATTTTTGAGATAGGGTATTACTTTTTGCCTTGGACAAGCTTGGACTATGATCCTTCAATTTATGCTCTTCACTATGCCTCGTCTTTCCTGGACTGTGATGATTCTGATCTTAGCCTCCCAAGTAGCTAAGATTACAGGTATGAGTCACTGGAGACAGCTTTGAAACAGTCTTAAGACTTAGACAAAACTAATCTGATTGATTGTATTTGGGAGCAGGATGAAGACAAATCTTGTTTGTACCATGAAAGTTAAATTTTCTGTCCCCATATTTGAAATAAATTGCTGCTCCATCATTTGTTGAAAAGGCATATTCTAAGGACAGTAGTTGTGTCAAGACTCCAGAGCTTACAGGCCAAGGTAGGGCCGGGTCTCACAGGGGTTTCACCTCTAGAACGGAATGTTTTTTCAGGGTAAAGAACCCTAACCTGAAGCCAGGTGTCACTGGTTCACACTTGTAATCCCAGCTACTCAGGATGTTGAGATTTGAGCCCTGCAGTTTGAAACCAGCCTGAGTAGGAAAGTCTGTTGAGACTTGAGACTTTTTTTTTGCTTGGTTGTGGGGCCTGAACTCTGGGCCTGGGCACTGTCCCTCAGCTCTTCAGCTCAAGGCTAGCGCTCTACCACTTGAGCCATAGCTCCACTTCTGTTATTTTCTGCTTATGTGGTGCTGAGGAATTGAACCCAGGGCCTCATGCATGCAAGGTAAGCACTCTACCACTGAGCCACCTTCCCAGCCCAAGACTTGAGACTCTTATCTCCAAGTAACCACAAAAAAGACAGAAGTGGAGCTAACCTTGAACAAAAATGGCAGTGCCTAGCCAAGCCTAGGACCAGCATACACACACACACACACACACACACACACACACACACACACACACACACACACACACACACACACACACACACACACACACACACACACACACACACACACACTAACCCAGAAATTCTGTTGGGAACTTGACATGTGCTATAGTCTAGGGAGAGTATAACATCCACAACTGTTACTTCCCACCTACCTTCCCCAGTGTCCCAGGTGACTTTTTCCTACCTACAAATGAACTCCCACTTCTTCCTTTCAAAGCCTGAGCAATTGGATGCTTGTTACCCTTGTCCCTATCATTGGCCAAGTTTGTCATAGAGGAAAGAAGCAGTTCAAAACTAGTAAGGCTTCTGTTTGGTCTATTGTCTCTTCATGAAAACTCATTTTTTGCTTGTGGCACTGATGCTTATCAGTTTGCAGGTAGATTCTCAGCTCCTGACTATGATGGCTTTCCCATCCTTATTTAATGTGGTGCCCTTCAGCCTCTCATCTTAAGATACTTGTATTGGGTTCTGTTGGTTCTATAATTCTTTAGATCCTTTCCCCTCTGGGATCTGACAGTTCTGATTTGTCTGTCCTTAGCATACCAGTGTGAAATGAGGGTAGCAAGGGTTTTTTTCCCTCCTAAGGATCACATGAAAGACTGTATGAAAAATCATTTTACAAATACTAAGAAACAGTGCAGGTATTATTATTTTCTAGAACCAAACATGGTCCAGATTAGCTCTGAGACTAGCTACAGGAAAATATTGTGACCAGTAGAAGGAAAAAGGTTAGTTCCTTGTGAACTATAAGAGGCCTTACAGAGTCAGAATTGTTAAATTTGAGGGTAGGATATGGCCTAAGAGATGGCTTGGTGTAGCTTCCTCATTTGCTCATGAAAACCAGACTGGATTGGAGCAGAACAGTTATTTATGTACTATTGGAGATTATCTTAGGTCAGATGATCTGCTTAGAAATAGTTATTTGAAAGCTGGAAAAGTAAAGGGGTCAGCCAGCAATGGGAAAACTCCTTCTGCCTCTCCCTAGATCTGGGAAACTATCAGTTTTTTTTTTGTTTTTACAAGGTGTATTATTTTATCACCTCTTTTCCTGACTTGGGAGAAATATCAGGCCCCCTCTGGCTCACAGGCTCCTCCAAGACCCACCTCTTTCCTTTTATGGAATAGGATTTCCCAAGCAAACACAACCATGTTGTTTGCCTGCTGCTCAGTAGCTGTGCTGTGCAGGGAATGAAGGCTCCATTCTTGATCAGCCCAGGGACTCTAGTGCCAAGCCTCTGATATATAGTGCAGGGACTGCAGGGCATCCGAGTTGTAACAAGAACAAGATGAGCTTGTGGCCTCGGGCTCCTAACCTGCTCCTCAACCCACACTTCAAAGAAAGTTATTACACAAGAGTTAGACTAAATCAAACCAAACTGCAATGTTTGCGTACTGTGGCCCATTTTCAGATCTCATTGTATCTCACCACTAGTCCCTTAGAAACCCAGTTGGGAGCAAAACAAAACGACCCAATGATAATTTAGTTGTAGGTCTTTAAAAATGAGCCCAACTGATTTATTTTGAAATTTCAGTTAAGCATGATGTCAAGAAAATCTCTCTGGCTATTTGTCATCTTTTTTCCCTCTTAGCATAGTCCGAGTAGGCAGAATAAAATTAGAAACTGGCTGTTTGTTTCCTTTCTAGTATTTTTTTTTTTTGTAGCTGTTATTGTTACTAGAATATCAGGATGCTGAGGTGTTTTGATGATAATTTTATGCCAAAAGAAGACTCATGATACAAGAAAGGCCTTTATTATGCCATTTACTATTTTATGAGCAATGTAATGTGGATGCTGTAGGAAGAGGTACGATAGATGATCTAAGATATATATTTCACTTTGGTTAGATCTATCACTCTCATGTTTACCAAAACAATACAACTTACAAAACATGAAACATTTATTTTTTTTTTTTTGTAATTTTGAATAGTGGAAGAAAGACTGTTAAAGGTTTTCAATCATAAATTTAAACTTTGCATTTATTGTTGTATTTGGTATGTTTAATAGAAGGGTATAGTAGCTATGGCAACTCTTTTTAAACCTAGTAGTTAAACCATGAAAACCCATTCCTTGTAATCATTCCACATACATTTATTAGGCATTGCCACGAACCCTTTAGAAAACCTTTAGTTTCAACTATGAATCATAGCAATGACTCAGAATCGTTGGGGTTAGGACCAGGAGAGATCTCCAAGTTGTATGAAGAAGGAACCTGAGAATGCAGGACCGGTGATCTTACCCCAGGACAGCACCAGTGACTCAAAGCCACCACTAGAATTATGGCTCTTTGTGCTTATATCTCATATGTAGTTTCTCTCTTACTAGGTTCAAGTCTAAAAAGAAGACCAATATCAGTGGACATTTTTGTATGAGCAGAGGCCAAAATGAACTGTTTTATTCCAAATCCAAAGGCAATTGTGTAAAAGAACAATAAAGCCAAACAGCCAGCACTTAAACTTGGGGAATGAGAGGCCACAAAGCCCAAGGAGGTGTTATGGATCAGGGCCTGATGATCTAAAGATTGAGAGGGGTTCTTCATGTCTACAGTGCAGGAATGGAATAATCTGTGGCTACTTTTCCATGTGTCTATTTATTGCTCCAGTGCTTTCTTTTCCATCCTCAGAGATCAGAAGGAAGTTGACTTGCTGTGGTTTGGAGAAACTAAGGATTGATGCTGCTGAAAAGCCTCTCACCCTTGGCCATAGCCAGCATCCTACTCTGGATGGTGCAAGTACTTACCATCGTTTGTCTTCTGATGGTGAACTTTAATCAGTCAACCAACTCATCTCTCCTGTATCCTCTGCAGCCTCAGTCCTAGAGGATTCCAAAGAGCATGTACTCACTGTTGTGGAGCTCAGAATCTGAGTTAGAGGTTTAGGAGACAGAAACATTTTGAAATTTAGATTTAAGATTAATTTAGAGTTGGCAAAATCAGAAGAGTGGTGTGCGATATCCCCAAGTAGGACAGTATGATTGGATAGCTTCAGGGTGAGGACTGAGCAGTGTAGAAGGATGTCTGATTGATATAAATAGAGGGCAGTTGTGCCTGACTGGGAGAATACAGTGATTGGACATTAAACTGGGTTTAACAGAACACCTTGTCATGCATTCTTTTTTTTTTTTTTTATTGTAAAGATACTATACAGAGGGTTACAGTTACATGAGTGAGGTAATGAGTACACTTCCTCTTGAACATTGTTACCCCCTCCATTGTTTTCCCCCTACCATCCCCTCCCTCGCTCCCTTCCCCGAGGTTCTTTTTTTTTTTTTTTGATTGTGATTACATAATTTCCGGAAATTCACAGTATTGTGGAATAATGATGCTCATTTAAAGTCACAAGTTCATTCTAACTTTCCTGGAGCAAATTGTCTATCACAGTCTGTAATATATAACAGTGTTCACATGTTATATACCATATTTGTGATCAGCAGCATGGGGATATTTAGTAGTGGTTCAACCAGATGAGCAGGAGTTCTTTGTTTCTTAAGTCCTGTTAGTTTTGTCGTATCACCTAACATTTTGGATTTAGCATCCACTTATCAGGGAGACCATGTACCGTTTGTCTCTTCATTCTTGGCTAACCTCGCTCAACATGATTCCTTCTAGCTCCATCCATTTCCCTGCAAATGCCATTATTTTGTCATTTCTAATGGCTGCATAATATTCCATTGTGTATAGATACCACAATTTTTGGATCCATTCATCTGTGGTGGGGCATCTAGGTTGTTTCCACATCCTAGCTATTGTGAACAGTGCTGCAATAAACATGGAGGTGCACGTGTCCTTGTGTATTGGTTCCTGTTGTTCAGGGTAGATGCCTACAATTGTCATGCATTCTTTACCCCATATAATCTCATGTATTATCCAAAAGCCAGCCGTTGGTGGAAAGAGGCTCAGGGAGCCAAGTGATGTGTACACAATAGGAAATTGGCAGATCCAGATCTGGAGCCCAGGTCATTGAGCCTCAAACCTGTTTTTCTCCATCCTTCAACCACTCACCATAGCTGTTGTACAGTATCTGTAGCATACTTGAGGGAAGTGAAATTCCTGTTGAGAAGCAAGGATTTTATAGTAATAGCAGCGCTATGACCTATGACATTACGCCTTATGACTAGCTACTAGGTAGCACCCACCAAGCTCAGCTATGTATCTCATTTAATCTTTGAAATAATCTTACTAGGGGCACCATTTTTATCTTCATCTTGCACTCAGGGAACTTGAGGTGACACGTTATCTCTCTAGGCTCAAACAGAGAGAGCGGGGTACTGAATCTTAATTCTGATCTAATCTATTTGACTTGAGAGATGACACTCTTGAGTCACGCTAGAAAAATAACATCTTGTGAGTATTTACACTGTGTCAGCCACTCTGCCAAGGCTTTATATACATCATCTCATTTAATCTTCACAGGAACTCTATGAAGGACACAGAAGTAGTTTTCATTCGTTCATGGATGAGAAATTAAGCCACAGCTCAAGAGGGGTTTGTTAGTCATTCAAAGGTGCAGAGTTCAGTCAGGTTGGAATATAACCTGGGTTCTCTGGCTCTGGAACTGGGACTTGAACTTCCTAGGTTACGTGATTCACCCAAATCAGAAGTTCTGTGAGTGGAGGGCACTTGTCTTATCTACTGCTCTCCTTCTCCTGGTTGGCTGTTGATTCTATGCCTTCTCCTGGTTGGCTGTTGATTCTATGCCTTCTCCTGGTTGGCTGTTGATTCTATGCCTTCTCCTGGTTGGCTGTTGATTCTATGCCTTCTCCTGGTTGGCTGTTGATTCTATGCCTTCTCCTGGTTGGCTGTTGATTCTATGCCTTCTCCTGGTTGGCTGTTGATTCTATACCTTCTCCTGGTTGGCTTTGATTCTATGCCTTCTCCTGGTTGGCTGTTGATTCTATGCCTTCTTCTGGTTGGCTGTTGATTCTATGCCTTCTCCTGGTTGGCTGTTGATTCTATGCCTTCTCCTGGTTGGCTGTTGATTCTATGCCTTCTCCTGGTTGGCTGTTGATTCTATGCCTTCTCCTGGTTGGCTGTTGATTCTATGCCTTCTCCTGGTTGGCTGTTGATTCTATACCTTCTCCTGGTTGGCTTTGATTCTATGCCTTCTCCTGGTTGGCTGTTGATTCTATGCCTTCTCCTGGTTGGCTGTTGATTCTATGCCTTCTCCTGGTTGGCTGTTGATTCTATGCTTTCTCATGGTTGCTGTTTTCACGCTGTAGCACTCTTTCACTTCACATCCTTGCACACATTACAAGACAGCTGGGAGGGAATGTCTGTATCACATTATTAAATAAAGGTAAAGGAATTTAGAATTTGATGCATCAGACATTTATTGATCTCCTACTAAGTGCTGTTCAGGGTGCTGGGAATATAAATATACAGGCAAACAAAAGAACTTATCTTCAAATATCTCACAATCTCATGAAGAAGATACACACACACACACCCCCCCCCACACACACACACCAGTAATTAAAATGCAATGTGACAACAGGTATGATGGAAGGGGACAGAGTGCCTGACTCAGAATGAGAATGATGACAGTGGTGAAATTTAAGGGGCAGTGTCCAAAGGCAAGTAGCATTTCAATGAAGTGTGTGTGTGTGTGTGTGTGTGTGTGTGTGTGTGTGTGTGTGTGTGTAAGAGAGAGGCAGGGGTTTGAACTCAGAGTCTTTATCCCTTAGCTTTTACACTCAAGGTGGTCATTCTATCACTTGAACCACAGCTCCACCTCCAGCTTATTGCCAGTTAATTGGAGATAAGAGTCTCACCGACTTTCCTGCCTGGGTTGGCTTGGAACTGTGTTTTTCACATCTCAACCTCCTTAGTAGCTAGGATTATAGGCATGAGCCATTGGTGTCTGGTAATGACCTGTTTTTGCGAGCTACTGGTACTCAGTAATGACCTGTTTTTGAACTCAGGTTTTTTGGTACAAAAGCCAATCAGATGTTTATGATACTTTGAAGCTGCTTAAAATAGCTGATGCCATGTCAGTGAATTACATTTTTTCTTACACACTTATGCAGTTGTCTTTCATAATACTACACAAGTGAAATGTCCACACAAACACAATACTTTGTGATGACATTTGCTTCTTGCAGGGCTTTTACTGGTTCAGTGGGAGGTACCATAATTGTTACTACAAAAGTCTTTGACACCACCCTTATTTGATAAAGCAGCATGCTCTATGGATGACAGGATCAAGGTCATATCTTATCACATGATGCTTTTATACCAATGGATATGGATATCTCATACTCTTTCCATATTCCTTTATTATTTTTACACTTAAAAACAGCTTTACCATCAATTACATATGATAAAATCCTATTTTGAGTGTACAGTGGATGCACTTTGACAGTGTCTACAGTTGTGTAGTTACCATTACAGTTGAAATGCAGAATATTTCTAGAACCTGAGCATGTTCCCTTCTGCTTCATGGCAGCCATTGGATTCAGTCATCATAGTGAGGTATATAGCTAGCAGCTAAGGGGTAGCTAGACAGCAAATGGCCAGTCTGAGGCACTAACACTCACAAAGCACTTTCTAGGTACCTTGTCTATGCATGGATTCACAGATTCTGTGACACCACTCCATTCTATGGAAGACAAAATTAAGGCCGGAAAATTTCAATAGCTTGCTCAGGGTCATTGGGCTGGAAATGGTGGATTTCATCCAAGTTGCATTTCCAGCATTATCTTCTACAGCTGACATCCAAGAAGAAAGAACAGAAAGAAATATGGAAGTCAAACACAATGACTCAATACTGTCTGATTCTATTTATATAAAATACTAGGAAAGGTAAAACTCCTAGTGGCCAAAAGCAGATCACCAGTTACCAGGAGTAGGGAAAGGGGATTAAATGTGAAGAGATTTTTGTGTGTGAAGCTTATAGAATAGCCTATATTTTGATTATAATAGTTACACATGTATATACATTTCCCTGAGCTCATCAAAGTATACTTAAAACTGGATTTTATTAGATGCAAATTCTAGCTCTACACAGCTGATTTTCAAAAAGACAAAAAACCATACACACCACAATCTGGAAAGATCTTGCAAATAATTCCTTTTTCAAAAGGCACAGTAGCCTCAGCACCTTTGAAAAACACAACTTTGTTTATACATACTGCAGACTGAGAGCATAGAAATGCTTGTATGTAACTCGGTGCTCAAAGTTTTAAAAAGGTGGCAAAAACAAATCAGTGCTCTCTGTGAAATTAAGTCAATAAACTCCATTTTCTTGCACTAAATGAACAATTTAATAGACATACTTCTAAATCCATTGCCAATGACCGGTGAGTAAGGGTCTGATTAAGCATGATGCAAAAAGAGCCTGCAAGTAGGACTGTTTACTAACATTTCAATTTCTATGCCTCATTTATTAGACTTGGAATAAAAAGGTGAGAGGGCTGTTTGGGATTCTCTTTAACCTTGATGATATTTCCACTGAAGCAGCATAATGGCTCTTAATTGCTTAAGTGAAAAGAACATGTTGACGTGTCCTTCTTTGGGCTAAGAGCTGAGGGCCTAAACCATTATGCTAATTCAAGCATTATATACACCAAAGTATTTATGGGACTGACACAAGTGATGTTGCAGGTAAAGGGCTGTGAAATGGTCTGTAAACAGAGAGAATTGATTTGAGGCCCAAAAGCAGTGCTGTTAAAAGTCACAGCCATTGAACAGCCAACCCTACAATTTCTATCTAGATTGTCACACTGGGTCAGACAGTGTCAGCAGGGCTGCCGTTAGAGATCAGATGAGTGGTTTAATAATATGTAAACCAACCACACAAACAGACATTCCCATGGTAGAGGTCTGGACCCGTCTGTGTGTGTGTGTGTGTGTGTGTGTGTGTGTGTGTGTGTGTGTGTACATATGTGCATCCGCACCAAATTTTTATTATGGAAGCTTCATAGTGTTATAATCAATGAATGTTAGTGTGTTGGTTCTGACAAAAAAAAAGTCCAGCAAATACAAGGCAGGCAACAAAATGGAATTTACCCACGTACTTGCTGCCTAAAGATATACAGACAGAACTCTGTAAGCAGATGTCGTCCATGGAAGGAAGAACCACCATCAGATTCTTGCACCTGTATGCCTTTGGCATCATTCATGTTTAATGTCTCTTTCTAAATTAAGACTTTTTTTTGCCATAGTAGGTTTGAACCCAAGGCCTCCAAGTTACTAGACAGGTGCTTAACCACTTCAGCCACTTCCCTGGACCTTTTGTGACTTTTAATTATTATTTTTTTTTAGGTAAGGTTGCTTATTTTTGCCCAGTTGGGTCTCAGAACTCAATCTTCCTACCTATGGCCTCCCATGTAGCTAAAATTACAGAAATGAATCACCATATTTGGCTTATTGGTTGAGATGGAGTTCTGAATAACTTTTTTGCCTGGGTTGGTCTCAAACCTTTATCCTAATCTCCATCTTCTAGTAGCTGAGTTTATAGGTATGTGCGACTATGCCTGGCAGAACTATACATCTTTTTTGAGCCAATCTCAACTAAATTATGTAAGGCTCTTTATCGCTCACATTATTAACATGACTTGCATTTTTGTTGGTCCTGGGGCTTGAACTCAGGGCCTAGGCACTGTTCCTGAGTTCTTTTGTTCAAGGTTAGTACTCTAGCACTTTGAGCCATAGCGTCACTTCTGGTTTTCTGGTGGTTAATTGGAGATGAGAGTCTCACAGACTTTCCTGAGCAGGCTGGCTTTGAACCATGATCCTCAGATCTCAGCCTCCTGAGTGGCTAGGATTACAGTCATGAGCCACAGTTACCTGGCTGCTTTAGGCATTTATAAAGTGTAGTCAATTTTATTTGAACCAAGTTCTGTTAAAATTCAGCCTTCAAAAACAACATGGCTGCCAGGCACCGGTGGCTCACGCCTCCTAGCCACTCAGGAGACTGAGATCTGAGGATCACGGTTCAAAGCCAGCCTGGGCAGGAAAGTCCGTGAGACTCTTTTTTTTTTTTTTTTGTCGGTTGTGGGGCTTGAACTCTGGGCCTGGGCGCTGTCCCTCAGTTCTTCAGCTCAAGGCGAGCGCTCTACCAGTTGAGCTACAGCGCCACTTCCTCCGTGAGACTCTTATCTCCAATAAACCACTAGGAAACCAGGAGTGGTGCTGTGGTTCAAGTGGTAGAGTGCTTGCCTTGAGCTGAAGAGCTGAGGGACAGCACCCAGGCCCAGAGTTCAAGCCCCATGACTGACAAAACAAAACAACAACAACATGGCTTCATTCTGAATTTGCTTGAAATCACTAGAAACAAGAATCATTCAGTTGTTTAGTTTGAGTTGAGGAGACTGTGATGAGAAATTTCCTCCCATTCCAACTTAAAGGTAGAGGAAAGGATCATACTTCTCTTCCTCTTTCTGTCTAAAACAGAATAAAATATATATTGAGAGGGGTAGAAAATCCATAGTGATGAAAATCTATGGACTTTTATGTTGTCATTTACTACTGTGGGTAAGTTACAGCCTCCATGTACCTCATTCTCTTCCTTTGTAAAGTGAGCATCACCATCCCAGGATTAATACATGCAAAGCCTGGGAAAGTGCCTGACACCAACATTCTGGAAATCTGTTAAATATGTATAGTGTTTGAAAAGCAAGGGAGTCATGGGAGTGTAAACTTGTTCAACCACTTTGGAAAGCAGTATGAGTTCCTCAAAAGACTCCACATAGAGCTCTCCTATGACCCAGCAATCCCACTTTTGGGCATTTACCAAAATGATCACAAACAAGGCCATACTAAAGCTACCAGCACAACTGTGTTTATTGCAGCATTATTTACTATAGCTAAGATATGGAACCAACCCAGATGCCCCTCAGTATATGAATAGATCAAGAAAATGTGATATATATATATATATATATATATATTTATATGAATTCTACGCATCCATCAGAAAGAATGACATTGCCCCATTTGTTAGGAAATGGGAAGACTTGGAAAAACTTATATTAAGCCAGACTCAGAGAAACATAGGTCCCATGGTTTCCCTTATTTGCAATACTAGTATACGTCTAGGATAATCTTACTAGACAAGCAGAAAAGGTCAAAAGCTATATATATATATATATATATATATATATATATATATGACCCTATAAGACGATGCTAAGTAAAATGACCCCCAAGATAGGGACACAAGAGATTTTATCTTTGTTGTTGTTGTTTTTAATATATTATGTGATTTTTTGTTTCATTTGTATGTTCTTCCTTCATGGTTTAACCCCTGTTTTCACTGTGTTTGATTCTGGTGCCCTGCATCTTGTATATACATTTTTCAAATTTGGGGAGGAGAAGGGAAATAAATAACAAAATGCTGAAACAAGGATACAGGTTGACCCACTGTAACAATGAGATGTACAAGACAAGTATGTTGAAAATGAACTTTATAACTTTGAGGGGGAGAGGAGGGAGGAGTTGGGGAGGTGGGGAGGGAAGGGATGGGAGGGGGAAAACAAAGGAGGGGTAACAATGCTCAATAGGAAATGTACTCATTATCTTACTCATGTAACTGTAACCCCTCTGTACAGCATCTTTACTATCTCTCTCTCTTCCTCTCTCTCCATACATACATACATACATACAAGGGAGTCTGGCATGATAGGTCATACCTGGAATTCCATACTCAGGAGGAGGTCCAAGCAGGAAGATTTAGAGATCAATGCTAGTCTGGGCCACAGAATGAGATTCTGTCTCAAAAACAAGCAAGCAAGCAAAATAACTCACCCAGCTCACTGACATTGTTTTCTAGGATTCCCACACACCCTAAGAAGGTTTTGTGCTAAGAGTTTCAGTCTGCTATAGGAGCACATCCTTCTCATTTGGATTCCACGTTGGTGGCATTAGGTGGCCCTTCTGTGAAGAGAACATCAATGACATAATGTGATAAAATTCTACCAGCCTCTGTTCTAGACAAGAATCTCTGGATGCTTTTCTTTTAGTTAGCTTGGCATCTGATGCGCTGTATTTCCAACTCAAGCATTTTTAGTGTTGAACTCTTCTTACATTGGTAATAGTTTCGATTAGACATCCACGTAGGTGCCCCTTCTGTGTTTCCCCCTCCCATCCCTTCCCTC
This sequence comes from Dipodomys spectabilis, assembly GCF_019054845.1. Taxonomy (NCBI): domain Eukaryota; kingdom Metazoa; phylum Chordata; class Mammalia; order Rodentia; family Heteromyidae; genus Dipodomys; species Dipodomys spectabilis. Next base: position 39,748,672 of record NW_024870679.1, on the reverse strand, counting down.
CCCACCTCCCCAACTCCTCCCTCCTCTCCCCCTCAAAGTTATAAAGTTCATTTTCAACATACTTGTCTTGTACATCTCATTGTTACAGTGGGTCAACCTGTATCCTTGTTTCAGCATTTTGTTATTTATTTCCCTTCCCCTCCCCAAATTTGAAAAATGCATATACAAGATGCAGGGCACCAGAATCAAACACAGTGAAAACAGGGGTTAAACCATGGAGGAAGAACATACAAAAGAAACAAAAAATCACATAATATATTAAAAACAACAACAACAAAGATAAAATCTCTTGTGTCCCTATCTTGGGGGTCATTTTACTTAGCATCGTCTTATAGGGTCATATATATATATATAGCTTTTGACCTTTTCTGCTTGTCTAGTAAGATTATCCTAGATGTATACTAGTTACTGCAAATAAGGGAAACCATGGGACCTATGTTAAAATCATGAGTGATGATATTGAGAGTAAAATACAATTAAATCAAGACATTTAACCATTATACAATTTTACTGTCCTTTTAGCTGCATTCCTTTGGATTACACATTAATGGAGATTTTTATTTAATATTAATCAGCTGAAGGATTGATGTTATTGTGATGTTTGCTAAAAGATTGACAAACCAAGGCCTCACACATGCTAGATAAGCATCTAACACTGATGTACACCTCCAGCCTTCTGTTCTAAAATTTTAATGTGCTGCAAATATATATGTTATTAAATTTCAAATATGCACATATGAAAATTTCTGTCACATTTTGAGCTAGAAGTTTCTTAGAACCTTTGAACATACAGACATGTGTTTCTGAGATGTTGCTACTAACCCTGACTGAGTACAAAATCCTGAATTGGGACCAAGGCCATCTAGAGATTATTTTGTGTTAGGTCTTTCCACAAGCAAGGCAATGCCTAGTAATTCTGGAACAATTGGGATAATGCTTACTCAAAAGTTGTGAGATTTCACACCTGCATAGTAATCCATGCTGAGTCTGTCACCATTGCCAGCACTTCTTCAGTAAAGTCTAAACCAAATCAGCATGGTCCCAAGAACACCTTTCTAGATTGCATCCTACTGATAACCTCAGTGAAGTCAGAGATGTAAGAACAGCTTGAGTTGGTTCTTGTTCCCCTGGTGCCACAGAGAAAGCCTATAAGTCTGTCAGAGCTGACAAATAGATTTCAGTGTGACTGTCAATTCTGATGGATTAATGGGAGTTGCTTAGAGCAAGGTGTGTGAAGATTCTTGAGGCTCTCTGCAGGATCAGCCGGAAATAGTGCCATGATCTATTAGCAATGCCTGACATGGTGAAGGAAAGGAAGAAGGGCAGCATTTTTACCATGACTTACCAGGCCAAACTCATGGTGTATGTTCTTTTCTGTTGCTCACTTTTCTCACCTGAAGTTACTTATTTTAAAGTTAGCAAACTTGAGTCAATCTCCACTAACAAAAAACAAAAGTTTTCTTCCACATGTACATTTTCTTTCACGTGTGCACATATAAAGCTTTTGTGTATACTTAGAAAGCATTCTGGGTGCTCTTTTATTTTCTCTCCTCTAGAAAAATAAAGGGCAAGATTTTTTTTCTTTCTGAAATCCTGAAACTTGTGCTTCCTCTGAACAAATATATTGACTATCATGGATAAGCGTGAATAAGCACGAGTGGACTCTTTTAGTTGTTCAGAATCTTTTTTTTTTAAACTGGTACTGGGGTTTGAACTTAGAGCCTGGGCTCTGTCCTTTAGTTTTTTTCATGCAAGGCTGGTTCTCTACTACTTGAGCCACAGCTCCATTTCCAGATTTTTGGTGTTCAATTAGAGATAAGAAGCTCACAATTTTCCTGTCCAGGCTGGCTTTGTACTTTGATCTTCAGATCTCAGCCTCTCAAGTAGCTAGGATTACAGCCATGGGGCCCCTGTGTCTGGTTCTTTCAAAATACCTTTCTTAAATAAGTTAAAATATGGAAAGTCCCTAAAACTCCTAGAAATGTTTCATGCTTGAATCATTCTTCCTCCATCTTTTCTATACAGGATTTGGCTAAATATGACAGAGCTGTTAGCATCCTTTCCCTCTCTTCCAGGAAGTAACATGTAAAGACTCTGGCTTGGGAGATCCGGTCTCTAGTTCCAACACTGTCACATGCTGTGAACCCTTATGCAAATTCCTCTATCACCTGTGTTTCCATTTCTTATCTCTAAAGGGGAATACTGGTCCCTGCCCTGGGAACATTGCGTGTCCGCTTATGTGGGAAAGGAAAGGGCCTGGAACAGAGAAGTCTTTGGCTAGTGCTTCCTTCAGAAGCACCATGGACCCCCAAGTCCTGTTTAAAATTACGTAAGGGAGAACCAGGGACTGAGGAAGAGATCCCATCAAATAATATCTAAAAACATCCAAACACTACATATTGAAATAGTGAAAATATTGGGAAGGAAAGAAACACAATGATTTGACCCAAGACTGGAAGTGTGAAAAGTCCTATGGGCCCAAATCCAAAGTGGCCTCTGGCACAGAGAAGTTCTTTGGAAAATTACTTAACCTGGTGCAAATGTCCGTTTCCTTATCTGTACAATGGGGCCAGTAACAGCTTCTAGCTCAAAGGGCTGCATCCTGAAGTCAATATAATGGTATAAAAAGCTTACTACTCTGGCTGGAACATAATAAGATTTCAATATATTTTATCTACTATTATATTGCTTGGCAATGCTATTTGGATAGCACACAGGAATGTGATGTTTTTTATTTTTATGATTGTAATAATTCCTCACATTTGTTAATGATTACCAAGTGTCATTACATAGTTTCCCAGTGCCTGGTACAGATAGCAATTTGAAGAATACCAGTAAATAATGTTTTTGGAATTACTTTTTAAATTGAATCCTCCCAGAGGCTGTGGGAGATGGAGCAATCAAAGAGGAGGCCGAGGGCACCTAGAGGAGTTAGTGACTTGGCCAAGGTCACAGCTGAGATGTGGCCAGTCCTGGGCCTGGACCAGACTCTAGAGTTTCTGCTTGAAAGTCAGTGAAATCTCATCTCATGATGATATGTGCATCGAGTCCGGCTTCTCTCGGGTTTGCTCATTCTTTTCAGCAGTTAAATCTATTCTTTTTTCTGTTTCCTTCCTTCCTTCCTTCCTTCCTTCCTTCCTTCCTTCCTTCCTTCCTTCCTTCCTTCCTTCCTTCCTTCCTTCCTTCTTTCCTTCCTTCCTTCCTTCCTTTCTTCCTTCCCTCCCACCCTCCCTCCCTCATTCCTTCCTTCCTTCCTTCTTTCCTTTTTCCCTCCCTTTATTCCTTCTCCATTCCCTCCTTCCCTCTCTCTCCCTCTTTCTTTCCTTCTCTCCCTCCCCCTCCTCCTCCCTCTCTCCCTCACCCTTTTTTCCTTCCTTCCTTCCTTCCTTCTTTCCTTCCTTCCTTCCTTTCTTCCCTTCCTTCCTTCCTTCCTTCCTTCCTTCCTTCCTTCCTTCCTTCCTTCCTTCCTTCCTTCCTTCCTTCCTTCCTTCCTTCCTTCCCTTCCCTTCTCCCTTCTCCCTTTCCCTCCCTCCCTCCCTTTCTTTCTTTCTTTCTTCCTTTCTTTCCTTCTTTCTTATTTGTGCCAGTCCTGGGGCTTGAACTCAGAACCTCATGTTCTCTTTTTTCACTTGCTCTAAGGCTAACAATCTAATACTTGAGCCTACAATTCCA